>NC_045767.1:89700252-90950252 GCF_008692025.1 Phocoena sinus
TCATTATGTAGTGTCCTTCTTTTTCTCTTGTAATATGCTTTATTTTAAAGTCTATTTAGTCTTACATGAGAATTGCTACTCCAGCTTTCTTTTGGTTTCCATTTGCATGGAATATCTTTTTCCATCCCCTCACTTTCAGTCTGTATGTGTCCCTAGGTCTGAAGTGGGTCTCTTGTGGACAGCATATACATGGGTCTTGGTTTTGTATCCATTCAGCCAGTCTGTCTTTTGGTGGGAGCATATGGTCCATTTACATTTAAGGTAATTATCTATATGTATGTTCCTATTCCCATTTTCTAAATTGTTTTGGGTTCGTTGTTGTAGATCTTTTCCTTCTCTTGTGTTTCTTGCCTAGAGAAGTTCCTTTAGCATTTGTTGTAAAGCTGGTTTGGTGGTGCTGAACTCTCTCAGCTTTTGCTTGTCTGTAAAGATTTTAATGTCTCCATCAAATCTGAATGAGATCCTTGCTGGGTAGAGTAATCTTGGTTGTAGGTTTTTCTCCTTCATCACTTTAAATATGTCCTGCCAGTCCCCTCCGGCCTGCGGAGTTTCTGCTGAAAGATCAGCTGTTAACCTTTAACCTTATGGGGAGTCCCTTGTGTGTTATTTGTTGTTTTTCCCTTGCTGCTTTTAATAATGCTTTCTTTGTATTTAATTTTTGACAGTTTGATTAATATGTGTCTTGGCATGTTTCTGCTTGGATTTATCCTGTATGGGACTCTCTGCACTTCCTGGACTTGATTGACTATTTCCTTTCCCATATTAGGGAAGTTTTCAACTCTAATCTCTTCAAATATTTTCTCAGTCCCTTTCTTTTTCTCTTTTTCTTCTGGAACCGCTATAATTCGTTTAATGTTGTCCCAGGGGTCTCTGAGACTGTCTCAGTTCTTTTCATTCTTTTTTCTTTAGTCTGCTCTGCAGTAGTTATTTCCACTATTTTATCTTCCAGGTCACTTATCCATTCTTCTGCCTCAGTTATACTGCTATTCATCCCCTCTAGAGTATTTTTCATTTCATTGATTGTGTTGTTCATCGTTGTTTGTTTCATCTTTAGTTCTTCTAGGTCCTTGTTAAATGTTTCTTGCATTACCTCTTATTTCCAAGATTTTGCATCATCTTTACTATCATTATTCTGAATTCTTTTTCAGGTAGACTGCCTATTTCCTCTTCATTTGTTAGGTCTGGTGGGGTTTTACCTTGCTCCTTCATCTGCTGTGTGTTTTTCTGTCTTCTCATTTTGCTTATCTTACTGTTTTTGGGGGGTCTCCTTTTGGCAGGCTGCAGGTTCGTAGTTCCCGTTGTTTTTGGTGTCTGTCCGAGTGGCTAAAGTTGGTTCAGTGGGTTGTGCAGGCTTCCTGGTGGAGGGGACTAGTGCCTGTGTTGTGGTGGATGAGGCTGGATCTTGTCTTTCTGGTGGGCAGGTCCACGTCTGGTGGTGTGTTTTGGGGTGTCTGTGGCCTTATTATGATTTTAGGCAGCCTCTCTGCTAATGGGTGGGGTTGTGTTCCTGTCTTGCTAGTTGTTTGGCAAAGGATGTCCAGCACTGTCGCTTGCTGGTCGTTGAGTGAAGCTGGGTGTTGGTGTTGAGGTGGAGATCTCTGGGAGATTTTCGCCGTTTGATATTACGTGGAGCTCGAGGTCTCTTGTTGACCAGTGTCCTGAAGTTGGCTCTCCCACCTCAGAGGCACAGCAGTGACTCCTGGCTGCAGCACCAAGAGCCTTTCATCCACACGGCTCAGAATAAAAGGGAGAACAAGTAGAGAGAAAGAAAGGAAGGAACAAAGAAAGAAAGAGGATAAAATAAAATAAAATAAGGTAAAATAAAATAAAGCTACTAAAATAAAAATTAATTAAGAAAAAAATTTTTTAAAAATGGACGGATAGAACCCTAGGACAAATGGTGAAAGCAAAGCTATACAGACAAAATGTCACACAGAAGCATACACATACACACTCACAAAAAGAGAAAAAGGGGAAAAAATCATAAATCTTGCTCTCAAAGTCCACCTCCTCAATTTGGGATGATTCGCTGTCTATTCAGGTATTCCACAGATGCAGGGTATATCCACAAGTTGATTGTGGATCTTTAATCCGCTGCTTCTGAGGCTGCTGGGAGAGATTTCCCTTTCTCTTCTTTGTTCTCAGAGCTCCTGGGGCTCAGCTTTGGATTTGGCCCCGCCTCTGCGTGTAGGTCACTGGAGGGCTTCTGTTCCTCACTCAGGACGGGGTTAAAGGAGGTGCTGATGCGGGGGCTCTGGCTCACTCAGGCCGGGGGGAGACAGGGGCATGGAGTGCGGGGCGAGCCTGAGGCAGCAGAGGCCAGCATGACGTTGTACCAGCCTGAGGCCCCGCCGTGTGTTCTTCCTGGGGAGTTGTCCCTGGATCCCAGGAACCTGGCAGTGGCGGGCTGCACAGGCTCCCTGGAAGGGAGGTGTGGATAGTGACCTGTGCGTGCACACAGGCTTCTTTGCTGTGGCAGCAGCAGCCTTAGCGCCTCCTGCCCGTCTCTGGGGTCGGCGGTGATAGCCGCAGCTCGCGCCCGTCTCTGGAGCTCCTTTAAGCAGCGCTCTGAATCCCCACTCCTCGCGCACCAGGAAACAAAGAGGCAAGAAAAAGTCTCTTGCCTCTTCGGCAGCTTCAGACCTTTTCCTGGACTCCCTCTTGGCTAGCCGTGGTGCACTAACCCCCTGCAGGCTGTGTTCACGCCGCCAACCCCAGTCCTCTCCCTGCGCTCCGACCAATGCCCGAGCCCCAGCCTGCAGCTCCGCCTGCCCCGGTGGGTGAGCAGACAAGCCTCTCAGGCTGGTGAGTGCCTGTTAGCACCGATCCTCTGTGTGGGAATCTCCCCGCTTTGTCCTCCGCACCCCTGTTGCTGCGCTCTCCTCCATGGCTCCGAAGCTCCCCTCCACCCGCAGTCTCCACCCATGAAGGGGCTTCTAGTGTGTGGAAACCTTTCCTCCTTCACAGCTCCCTTCCCCTGGTGCAGGTCCCATCCCTATTCTTTTGTCTGTGTTTTTCCTTTTGCCCTACCCATGTACGTGGGGAGTTTCTTGCCTTTTGGGAGGTCTGAGGTCTTCTGCCAGCATTCAGTAGGTGTTCTGTAGGAGTTGTTCCACGTGTAGATGTATTTCTGATGTATCTGTGGGGAGGAAGGTGATCTCCACGTCTTACTCTTCTGCCATCTTCCCCCTCGAGTCCCGTCAGTTCTTCATATTCCATTTGGGTCACTAATATGTCTTCTTCTTCCTTCCTGATTTTGTTAATAAGAATTTCAGTTGCTTTGGCCCCCTTGAACGTCATCTCTCTCCTTATCTCAACAGAACTGCCGTGCTCTACCTGGATTGTCCTCCTTGAACTGTGATCCAGATAGTTAGAAAGTTAGGGAAATCATAGGACTCATTTTATTTGTACTTCTTTTTCTTTGCACCGATCACAGTCCTGTACTACCTGTTGTTGTGTCTATAACCATATATTTTTGTGCAGATTCTAGTTGTTTTTAGTGATAACATTGTTTCTGAGTGTTTTTTTCATTATGGCCCAATGAAAAAATCTATAGTGTATTTTTAAGTTGTGTCTGAAAAAGAATATGTCCAACCTACTCAATTTATGAAATGTGATTATGTCAAATTACAGATAATAATAGTTACTTCTTAGGTGTCAACTTTCTAATAAGCTATGCATCTCTGATTCAAGTAAGAGAAAGGAATATTTCTTGTGCCTCTCAATCTTCTGTTCTCTTAATGGGACCCCAGAAAAGTTTGCTTAAAAATCACCCCATAGCCTTTAAGGTCCAGATCACATACTACATCTTCCAAAATGAGTTTCTCTGATTTCCTTCAAGAGAAAAAATCTTTTTGTCCTCATACTTCTCAGAATAAGTATCCATATCTTTGTTAGGGTACTTCCTATTTACTACTCTGAAAGCAGGCATGTCTCTAATTTTTCCAGTTTGTCTGCAAATTCTGTAAAGGATAGAATCAAATCCTATTTAACTCTAACACTTCCATGAGAGCCTACAGGATACATTTCATATAGCAAATGATTAAGAAATATTGTTTATTTAAGTATAGTTGATTTCTAATATTGTGTTAGCTTCAGGCATATAGCAAAGTGATTCAGTTATACATACGATTTTTTTCAGATTCTTTCCCCTTATATGTTATTACCTGTGCTGTGCAGGTCTTTGTTATCTATTTTATACATAGTAGTGTGTATATGTTAATTCCAGTCTCATAATTTCTCTTCCCCTCCCCATTCTCCTTTGGTAAACGTAAGTTTGTTTTCTATGTCTATGAGTCTGTGTCTTTTTTGTATGAGTTAATTTGTATTTTTTCCACATTCCACATATAAGCAATATCATATTTGTCTTTCTCTGACTCACTTCACTTAGTATGATAATCTTTAGTTCCATCCATGTGCTGCAAATGACATGATTTCATTCTTTTTATAGCTGAGTAATTTTCTATTGCATATACATACCACATCTTCTTTACCAATTCTTCTGTCAGTGGACACTTAGGTTGCTTGCGTGTCTTGGCTATTGTAAATAGTGCTGCAGTGAATATTGGGGTGCATGTATTTCTTCAAATGATGGTTTTCTCCAGATGTATGCCCAGGAGTGGGATTGCTGGGTCATATGGTAGCTCTATTTTGAGTTTCTAAAGGAACCTCCATACTGTTCTCCATAGTGGCTGTACCAGTGTACATTCCTACCAGCAATGTAGGAGTTTTTCCATTCCTCCACACCTTCTCCAGCGTTTATTTTTCGCAGATTTTTTGATGGCCATTCTGACCAGTGTGGATTTGCATTTCTCTAATAATTAGCAATGTTGAGCATCTTTTCATGTGATTTTGGTCATCTGTATGTCTTCTTTGAGGAAATGTCTATTTAGATCTTCTGCCCATTTTTTGAGCTGTTTGTATATTTTAGAGATTAACCCTTTGTTGGTCACTTTGTCTGCAAATATTTTTCTCCCATTTTGTGGCTTGTCTTTTCATTTTGTTTATGGTTTCCTTTGCTGGGCAAAAAAGCTTTTAGGTCCCATTTTTAAATTTTTGTTTTTATTGTCATTACTTGAGGAGGTGGGTCCAGAAAGATTGCTGTGATTTATGTCAGAGTGTTCTGCCTATGTTTTCCTCAGAGTTTTATAGTATATGGCGTTACATTTAGGTCTTTAATCCATTTTGAGTTTATTTTTGTGTGTGGTGTTAGAGAATGTTCTAGTTTCATCCTTTTACATGTAGCTGTCCAGTTTTCCCAGCACCACTTATTGAAGAGAGTGTTTTCTCCATTGTATATTCTTGCCTCCTTTGTCATAGATTAATTGACCATATAAGTGTGGATTCATTTCTGAGTTCTATTCTGTTCCATTGATCTATGTGTCTATTTTGTGTCAGTACCATACAGTTTAGATTACTGTAGCTTTGTAGAGTAGTCTGAAATCAGGGAGTCTGATTCCTTCAGCTCCATTTTCCTCAGGATTGCCTTGGCTATTCAGTGTTTTTGTGTTTCCATACAAATTAAAAAATTTTTTTGTTCTAGTTCTGTGAAAAATGCCATTGGTAATTAAATAGGGATTGCATTGAATCTGTACATTTCCTTGGATAGCATAGTCATTTTGACAATATTGATTCTTCCGATCCAAGAACATGGTATATCTTTCCATCTGTTTGTGTCATCTTCAATTTCTTTCATCAGCATTTTATAGTTTTCAGGGTACAGGTCTTTTTCCTGCTTAGGTAGGTTTATTCCTAGGTATTTTATTCTTTTTGATGCAATGGTAAATGGAATTGTTTCCTTAATTAATTTCTCCTTGTGATCTTTCGTTGTTAGTCTATAAAAATGCAAGAGATTTCTCTGCATTAATTTTGTGTCCTGCCACTTTACCAAATTCACCGTTGAGCTCTAGTAGCTTTCTGGTAGCATCTTTAGTATTTTCTATGTATATATCATGTCATCTGCAAACAGTGACCATTTTATTTCTCTGATTGCTGTGGCTAGGAATTCCAAAACTATGTTGAATAAGAGTGGTGAGAGTGGACCTCCTTGTCTCGTTCCTGATCTTAGAGGAAATGCTTTCAGCTTTTCACCATTTAGTATGATGTTAGCTGTGGGTTTGTCATATATGACCTTTATTATGTTGAGGCAGGTTCCCTCTATGCCCATGTTCTAGAGAGTTTCTATCATAAATTGGTGATGAATTTTCTGCATCTAGTGAAATGATTTTTTTTATTCTTCAGTATGTTAATGTGGTATATCATACTTACTGATTTGCAGATATTGAAAAATCTTGCATCCCTGGGATTAATCCCACTTGATCATGGTGTCTGACCCTTTAATGTATGTATTGTTAGCCTTAGGTATAGATTAGAATTTTAACCCTTAATCTCTAGTGAAAACTGACAAACAGCAAGTAAACTGTTTGTCATACCAGCATTGATTAGAATATGCCATAACCTCTAAAAACATACTATTGCCTGATAGCATAATTTCTTTCCTTAATGTAGTACAAAAGACGTGTCTAATAAACCCAACATCTTTAGTTTCTTTCTTGTAAGGAGACAAAAGTAGGTAATATTAAACCTATTTAGCAATCAATGTCCAATATTTTACCTTATTTGAAATGCCCTGGATATTTATTTAATGAATTCCCATCATGTTTCAAGTTAATAAAAAAATCTGGAGAAACAGTTCACCTAAAAACTCATGTCATTTACCTTTATAACTTATGAAAATCATACCAAGTTAATTCTTTGTTCTTGCTGACAAGCTCTCCAACAGAAATAACATGAACTTATTTATCTTCAGTAAACCTAGGTACAATAAAAGTAAGACATGTCTCTATTGATTAAACCAACAATCTTAAGCTAGCTTTAATACCAGATATTAATTTAATATTGAATATTTTCTACATCACATGAGTTTGAAATTCATGCTGGCCAGTTTAATTTTTAGAAATATTTAATTTGCAAGTGTTAAGTCAATTAAATAGAACTATTTTATAAATTTAATTTTGATGATATTATCTGGAGGTAGAGACATGTCATATGTATAATGTTTTAACTTGATTAATTGGTCTAACTGTTGCTGCTCCAGTATCTCAGTGCAATTTTTTCCCGGCCTTTTATATATATATATATACACACAGTAAATAGAGTGGACTTGTTTGGGGCCCTTTAATGTTGGGGTCCTTTGGCCCCTCCAACCTCAGGTAGTGTTGTATTAAAACGTTTTTGTTTGAATTCCATTAACATCTGTTTTATTTATCCCATTTCTTAGTAACCATCTATAGATTTATTTTTGGGGGATGAGCCCTTTAAATTTCTACCTTGTTGGGAAAAATTCTCTAGACTTTTTCTTAATTTTTTTTCTTATTTCCCTATTAATTAACCTAATTAACATTAAGTATCCTTATCTTTTTATTAGCATCTGTAAGACCCATTGAGGGGAAGCAGCAACCACAAATAAGGCTTCCCAAACCATTTGTTTCTTTGGTTGTTTGTTTTAAACTAAAGGAGTTCCTAGGTTAACCATTATACGTGTATATATATGTTTTCCATCTTTGTTTTTTTTTCACCATAGGCACCAATAAAACAGCTGTTTACAATGAGAGCTCTCTAAAACTTTACCAATTTAGAAGTTGCTCCAATTTAAAGGATCCATCATCTGGCCATTAATGAGCTATACCTTAATCATGACTCAAACCAATAATGTGCAAGAGGCATGCCCACAAGGGAGTATGAAGGATGTCTCCTAAACAGGTTCCACAAAGTTTACTCCAAAAAATGGTCTAAGAAAGTAAAGGTTTCCATTGTACAGGATGACTCAATCAATGTTAAGATGGCAAAAAGCCCCTGAGAGTTGGCACAGTTAGACAAAAGATTGCTCAGAATCCCACTCTAATAGATTGACTGCCAAATGTACACCATATGTGTACACCATATGTCTCTTCAGAATGGCAGAGACCAAGTTCTCAAAACCCATACATACACACAGATACACAACTCCTAGGAAGATCAGGTAGAACATTTATATCACAAAGGGACAGGGAGAGAAATGCAAGTTCCTCCTAGAATAGCTTTTGTTTCTTTAAGGGCAGAATTCTGAAAAGATGTTTTATCAAGCCAGTTTTGTCTCTAACTTAACTGCATACACAATAAAAGAGCCCCATCTTAGTCATTTTTGGGATGAGATTTCCTTTAATCCCCAATTAATTAAGTGCATGTACATAAACCTGGCTGGGGATTAGTTGGAGCTGGCAATCTGCCATTCCTTTCTTTTGTTTTGAAAGCTTTGTTCCTCATTCTGAGGTTGGTTTGTTGAGATAAAATCGCTGGTGATGAGGAGGGGAAGATGGCAGAAGAGTAAGACGTGGAGATCACCTTCCTCCCCACAGATACATCAGAAATACATCTACACGTGGAACAACTCCTACAGAACACCTACTGAATGCTGGCAGAAGACCTCAGACCTCCCAAAAGGCAAGAAACTCCCCACGTGCATGGGTAGGGCAAAAGGAAAAACACAGACAAAAGAATAGGGATGGGACCTGCACCAGTGGGAGGGAGCTGTGAAGGAGGAAAGGTTTCCACACACTAGAAGCCCCTTCATGGGTGGAGACTGCGGGTGGAGGGGAGCTTCGGAGCCATGGAGGAGAGCGCAGCAACAGGGGTGCGGAGGACAAAGCGGGGAGATTCCCACACAGAGGATCGGTGCTAACAGGCACTCACCAGCCTGAGAGGCTTGTCTGCTCACCCACCGGGGCAGGCGGAGCTGCAGGCTGGGGCTCGGGCATTGGTCGGAGCGCAGGGAGAGGACTGGGGTTGGCGGCGTGAACACAGCCTGCAGGGGGTTAGTGCACCACGGCTAGCCAAGAGGGAGTCCAGGAAAAGGTCTGAAGCTGCCGAAGAGGCAAGAGACTTTTTCTTGCCTCTTTGTTTCCTGGTGCGCGAGGAGTGGGGATTCAGAGCGCTGCTTAAAGGAGCTCCAGAGACGGGCGCGAGCTGCGGCTATCACCGCCGACCCCAGAGACGGGCAGGAGGCGCTAAGGCTGCTGCTGCCACAGCAAAGAAGCCTGTGTGCACGCACAGGTCACTATCCACACCTCCCTTCCAGGGAGCCTGTGCAGCCCGCCACTGCCAGGTTCCTGGGATCCAGGGACAACTCCCCAGGAAGAACACACGGCGGGGCCTCAGGCTCCCCCCGGCCTGAGTGAGCCAGAGCCCCCGCATCAGCACCTCCTTTAACCCCGTCCTGAGTGAGGAACAGAAGCCCTCCAGTGACCTACACGCAGAGGCGGGGCCAAATCCAAAGCTGAGCCCCAGGAGCTCTGAGAACAAAGAAGAGAAAGGGAAATCTCTCCCAGCAGCCTCAGAAGCAGCGGATTAAAGATCCACAATCAACTTGTGGATATACCCTGCATCTGTGGAATACCTGAATAGACAGCGAATCATCCCAAATTGAGGAGGTGGACTTTGAGAGCAAGATTTATGATTTTTTCCCCTTTTTCTCTTTTTGTGAGTGTGTATGTGTATGCTTCTGTGTGACATTTTGTCTGTATAGCTTTGCTTTCACCATTTGTCCTAGGGTTCTATCCGTCCATTTTTAAAAAATTTTTTTCTTAATTAATTTTTATTTTAGTAGCTTTATTTTATTTTACCTTATTTTATTTTATTTTATCCTCTTTCTTTCTTTGTTCCTTCCTTTCTTTCTCTCTACTTGTTCTCCCTTTTATTCTGAGCCGTGTGGATGAAAGGCTCTTGGTGCTGCAGCCAGGAGTCACTGCTGTGCCTCTGAGGTGGGAGAGCCAACTTCAGGACACTGGTCAACAAGAGACCTCGAGCTCCACGTAATATCAAACGGCGAAAATCTCCCAGAGATCTCCACCTCAACACCAACACCCAGCTTCACTCAACGACCAGCAAGCGACAGTGCTGGACATCCTTTGCCAAACAACTAGCAAGACAGGAACACAACCCCACCCATTAGCAGAGAGGCTGCCTAAAATCATAATAAGGCCACAGACACCCCAAAACACACCACCAGACGTGGACCTGCCCACCAGAAAGACAAGATCCAGCCTCATCCACCACAACACAGGCACTAGTCCCCTCCACCAGGAAGCCTGCACAACCCACTGAACCAACTTTAGCCACTCGGACAGACACCAAAAACAACGGGAACTACGAACCTGCAGCCTGCCAAAAGGAGACCCCCCAAAAACAGTAAGATAAGCAAAATGAGAAGACAGAAAAACACACAGCAGATGAAGGAGCAAGGTAAAACCCCACCAGACCTAACAAATGAAGAGGAAATAGGCAGTCTACCTGAAAAAGAATTCAGAATAATGATAGTAAAGATGATGCAAAATCTTGGAAATAAGAGGTAATGCAAGAAACATTTAACAAGGACCTAGAAGAACTAAAGATGAAACAAACAACGATGAACAACACAATCAATGAAATGAAAAATACTCTAGAGGGGATGAATAGCAGTATAACTGAGGCAGAAGAATGGATAAGTGACCTGGAAGATAAAATAGTGGAAATAACTACTGCAGAGCAGACTAAAGAAAAAAGAATGAAAAGAACTGAGACAGTCTCAGAGACCCCTGGGACAACATTAAACGAATTATAGGGGTTCCAGAAGAAAAAGAGAAAAAGAAAGGGACTGAGAAAATATTTGAAGAGATTAGAGTTGAAAACTTCCCTAATATGGGAAAGGAAATAGTCAATCAAGTCCAGGAAGTGCAGAGAGTCCCATACAGGATAAATCCAAGCAGAAACATGCCAAGACACATATTAATCAAACTGTCAAAAATTAAATACAAAGAAAGCATTATTAAAAGCAGCAAGGGAAAAACAACAAATAACACACAAGGGACTCCCCATAAGGTTAAAGGTTAACAGCTGATCTTTCAGCAGAAACTCCGCAGGCCGGAAGGGACTGGCAGGACATATTTAAAGTGATGAAGGAGAAAAACCTACAACCAAGATTACTCTACCCAGCAAGGATCTCATTCAGATTTGATGGAGACATTAAAATCTTTACAGACAAGCAAAAGCTGAGAGAGTTCAGCACCACCAAACCAGCTTTACAACAAATGCTAAAGGAACTTCTCTAGGCAAGAAACACAAGAGAAGGAAAAGACCTACAACAACGAACCCAAAACAATTTAGAAAATGGGAATAGGAACATACATATAGATAATTACCTTAAATGTTACTGGACTAAATGCTCCCACCAGATTGGCTGAATGGATACAAAATACATGCTGTCTACAAGAGACCCACTTCAGACCTAGAGACACATACAGACTGAAAGTGAGGGGATGGAAAAAGATATTCCATGCAAATGGAAACCAAAAGAAAGCTGGAGTATCAATTCTCGTATCAGACAAAATAGACTTTAAAGACTATTACAAGAGACAAAGAAGGACACTACATAATGATCAAGGGATGGATCCAAGAAGAAGATATAACAATTGTAAATATTTATGCACCCAACACAGGAGCACCTCAATACATAAGGCAAATACTAACAGCCATAAAAGGGGAAATCGACAGTAACACATTCATACTAGGGGACTTTAACACCCCACTTTCACCAATAGACAGATCATCCAAAATGAAAATAAATAAGGAAACACAAGCTTTAAATGATACATTAAACAAGATGGACTTAATTGATATTTATAGGACACGCCATCCAAAAACAACAGAATACAAATTTTTCTCAAGTGCTCATGGAACATTCTCCAGGATAGATAATATCTTGGGTCACAAATCAAGTCTTGGTAAATTTAAGAAAATTGAAACTGTATCAAGTATCTTTTCTGACCACAACGCTATGAGACTACATATCAATTACAGGAAAAGATCTGTAAAAAATACAAACACATGGAGGCTAAACAATACACTACTTAGTAACGAAGTGATCACTGAAGAAATCAAAGAGGAAATAAAAATATACCTAGAAACAAATGACAATGGAGACATGACGACCCAAAACCTATGGGGATGCAGCAAAAGCAGTTCTAAGAGGGAAGTTTATAGCAATACAAGCCACCTTAGGAAACAGGAAACATCTCAAATAAACAAGCTAACCTTGCACCTAAAGCAATTAGAGAAAGAACAAAAAATCCCCAGAGTTAGCAGAAGGAAAGAAATCATAAAAATCGGATCAGAAATAAATGGAAAAGAAATGAAGGAAATGATAGCAAAGATCAATAAAACTAAAAGCTGGTTCTTTGAGAAGATAAACAAAATAGATAAACCATTAGCCAGACTCATTAAGAAAACAAGGGAGAAGACTTAAATCAATAGAATTAGAAAGGAAAAAGGAGAAGTAACAACTGACACTGCAGAAATACAAAAGATCATTAGAGATTACTACAAGCAAGTCTATGCCAATAAAATGGACAACCTGGAAGAAATGGACAACTTCTTAGAAATGCACAACCTGCCAATACTGAATCAGGAAGAAGTAGAAAATATGAACAGGCCAATCACAAGCACTGAAATTGAAACTGATGAAAAATCTTCCAACAAACAAAGCCCAGGACCAGATGGCTTCACAGGTGAATTCTATCAAACATTTAGAGAAGAGCTAACACCTATCCTTCTCAAACTCTTCCAAAATATAGCAGAAGGAGGAACACTCCCAAACTCATTCTACAAGGCCACCATCACCCTGATACCAAAACCAGACAAGGATGTCACAAAGAAAGAAAACTACAGGCCAATATCACTGATGAACATAGATGCAAAAATCCTCAACAAAATACTAGCAAACAAGATCCAAGAGCACATTAAAAGGATCATACACCATGATCAACTGGGGTTTATTCCAGGAATGCAAGGATTCCTCAATATACGCAAATCAATCGTGATACACCATATTAACAAATGGAAGGAGAAAAACCACATGAGCATCTCAATACATGCAGAGAAAGCTTTTGACAACATTCAACACCCATTTATGATAAAAACCCTGCAGAAAGTAGCCATAGAGGGAACTTTCCTCAACATAATAAAGGCCATATATGACAAACCCACAGCCAACATCATCCTCAATGGTGAAAAACTGAAAGCATTTCCACTAAGATCAGGAACAAGACAAGGTTGCCCACTCTCACCACTCTTATTCAACATAGTTTTGGAAGTTTTAGCCACAGCAATCAGATAAGAAAAGGAAATAAAATGAATGCAAATCGGAAAAGAAGAAGTAAAGCTCTCACTGTTTGCAGATGACATGATACTATACATAGAGAATCCTAAGATGCTACCAGAAAACTACTAGAGCTAATCAATGAATTTGGTAAAGTTGCAGGATACAAAATTAATGCACAGAAATCTCTGGCATTCCTATATACTAATGATGAAAAATCTGAAAGTGAAATCAAGGAAACACTCCCATTTACCATTGCAACAAGAAGAATAAAATATCTAGGAATAAGCCTACCTAAGGAGACAAAAGACCTGTATGCAGAAAATTATAAGACACTGATGAAAGAAATTCAAGATGATACAAACAGATGGAGAGATATACCATGTTCTTGGATGGGAAGAATCAACATTGTGGAAATGACTCTACTACCCAAAGCAATCTACAGATTCAATGCAATCCCTATCAAACTACCACTGGCATTTTTCACCGAACTAGAACAAAAATTTTCACAATTTATATGGAAACGCAAAAGATCCCAAATAGCCGAAGCAATCTTGAGAACGAAAAACGGAGCTGGAGGTATCAGGCTCCTGGACTTCATACTAAACTACAAAGCTACAGTAATCAAGAGAGTATGGTACTGGCACAAAAACAGAAATGTAGATCAATGTAACAGGATAGAAAGCCCAGAGATAAACCCACGCACATATGGTCACCTTATCTTTGATAAAGGAGGCAGGAATGTACAGTGGAGAGAGGACAGCCTCTTCAATAAGTGGTGCTGGGAAAACTGGACAGGTACATGTAAAAGTATGAGATTAGATCACTCCCTAACACCATGCACAAAAATAAGCTCAAATTGGATTAAACACCTAAATGTAAGGCCAGAAACTATCAAACTCTTAGAGGAAAACATAGGCAGAACACTCTCTATCATAAATCACAGCAATATCCTTTTTGACCCACCTCCTAGACAAATGGAAATAAAAACAAAAATAAACAAATGGGACCCAATGAAACTTCAAGGCTTTTGCACAGCAAAGGAAACCATAAACAAGACCAAAAGACAACCCTCAAAATGGGAGAAAATATTTGCAAATGAAGCAACTGACAAAGGATTAATTTCCAAAACGTACAAGCAGCTCATGCAGCTCAATAACAAAAAAACAAAAAAACAAACAACCCAATCCAAAAATGGACAGAAGACCTAAATTGACATTTCTCCAAAGAAGATATACAGACTGCCAACAAACACCTGAAAGAATGCTCAACATCATTAGAGAAATGCGAATCAAAACTACAATGAGGTATCATATCACACCAGTCAGAATGGCCATCATCAAAAAATCTAGAAACAGTAAATGCTGGCGAGGTTGTGGAGAAAAGGGAACACTTTTGCAGTGCTGGTGGGAATGTGAATTGGTACAGCCACTATGGAGGACAGTATGGAGGTTCCTTAAAAAACTACAAATAGAACTACCATATGACCCAGCAATCCCACTACTGGGCAAATACCCTGAGAAAACCATAATTCAAAGAGTCATGTACCAAAATGTTCATTGCAGCTCTATTTACAATAGCCCAGAGATGGAAACAACCTATGCGCCCAGCATCGGATGAATGGATAAAGAAGATGTGGCACATATATACAATGGAATATTACTTAGCCATAAAAAGAAACGAAATTGAGCTATTTGTAATGAGGTGGATAGACCCAGAGTCTGTCATACAGAGTGAAGTAAGTTAGAAAGAGAAAGACAAATACGTATGCTAAGACATATATATGGAATCTAAGAAAAAAAAAGTCATGAAGAACCTAGGGGTAAGACAGGAATAAAGACACAGACCTACTAGAGAACAGACTTGAGGATATGGGGAGGGCGATGGGTGAGCTGTGACAAAGTGAGAGAGAGGTATGGACATATATACACTACTAAACGTAAGGTAGATAGCTAGTAGGAAGCAGCCGCATAGCACAGGGAGATCAGCTCGGTGCTTTGTGACCACCTGAAGGGGTGGGATAGGGAGGGTGGGAGGGAGGGAGACACAAGAGGGAAGAGATATGGGAACATACGTATAACTGATTCACTTTGTTATAAAGCAGAAACTAACACACCATTGTAAAGCAATTATACCCCAATAAAGATGTTAAAAAAAAATCGCTGGTGATGATTGTGTAGTGGGCCAATACACTGTTTGTGAGCTTAACTCTTCTAGGTTTTACCCCAGAGTCCTTTCAGTCCTCTTGTGAGTCTTGGTTTCTCCTCTCAGTAGCCTAAAACTTGGGTGCTTGGATCACAGAGTGGCCAGCTCTTATGTGTGTTAACTGGCAGAGCAAGTTTTAATTAAAATGAGTGGATTTCCATATAAGAATGGCTGCACTGTATGAGGACTTGCCTTCACCACTCCCGCAAATTTCGCAGTTGCCTGAGAAAGTCACTGCCAGCTGGGAGGAGAGGTCACTTCTTTGAAGCTGAAAGCTCTCATGAGGTATATTGACTTTTACTTTAACAAACTCTATTCAAGTAGTCAATTCAAGGAAAAACAACAGGCCAGTCTTCCTCCTAATTACCCAGTCTAACCTTACTCAGTCTTTCCGCTGAGCACAGTCTTCCCAGTGTTTCAACTGAGGATAACCCACTCAGTGTCTAAAATGAGCAAAAATATTCCCCGTGTTTTTCAACTGAGGATAACCCAGGTACCTCTTCTTGAAACCAAGTTTCAAGGATAACCTACTCTTCCAGAGAGGAGTTTAACACCACTGAAGAAAACTTAGGATCATCAGCCAGTACCAGGAGATTTGAGAACCAAGAGAGAGACACCCAAATTCGTCTGGACTCTCCAAGGTGGCAGATGGGCCCAGAGGCTTCCTCTGGTACCAGGCTATGGATCCTCATAGAGTTCAGGTGAAGGAGAGAAGTCTGCTCTGGGTCCCTTTATTGGTCACCAAAACTGTCAACTGAAAAAAACTGCACAACGTAAAAGATGAGAATTATGTTTTATTTGGCAGACTTGCTGAGGTCTTAAGCCAGGGAGACAGGCTCTCAGATAGCTCTGAGGGACTGTTCTGAAGAGGGAAGAGATGAACCAGGATATCTAAGATTTTTTGCAGCAAAAACCAGGTAGTCAGAACATCAGAAGATTACTGTTAATTATAGAAAAAACAAGCATCTCAAGTTAATGAATTTAGCACTTTTCTATATATGGAAGAGTCTGGGCTCACTGACATGCAACTTAACTACCTAGGACCAGTATCCTGCTTTTTTCCATCCTGAATCTCCTGAGTGTGCACAGTCAGGGGTGGCTGCAGTGGCTGATGGCTGCAACATCTTTTGCATACTGGTATGGCAGGTGACTTTCTTTGTCCACAGTATGTATGATCTTTTACAAAGTGTGATTATTTTAAGAAATTCAAACTAGTTACAAAAGATTACAATTTAGAAAATTAAAACCCCCTTACTTCCATCCCTCAGAGAAAATCATTGTTAATAAATGTTTTGTTGACTATATAACTGCATATATGTATATATTTTAATCTACAAATACAAAAAAAATCACTGTGTATACAGCTGTATATCATTTTACACATAATGTACCACATCCAGTGAAATTTAATAAAAGAGCTAGAAGCTTTAGAGAACAGAGATGAATAATACAATAACTGACATGAAAAATACACTAAAAGGAATCAATAGCAGAATAAATGAGAGAGAAGAATAAATAAGCGAGGTGCAAGACAGAGTAGTGGAAATCACTGCTGCAGAACAGAATAAAGGAAGAAGAATGAAAAGAAATGAGGACAGTCTAAAAGTTGCCTGGGACAACATTAAACACACCAACATTTACATTATAGGGGTTCCAGAAGGAGAAGAGAGAAAGGGCTTGAGAAAATATTTCAAGAGATAATAGACAAAAACTTCCCTAACATAAGAAAGGAAACACTCAAGTCCAGGAAGTGCAGAGTCCCAAACAGGATAAACCCAAGGAGGAACACACAGAGAAACGTATTAATGAAACTGACAAATTTAAGACACAGAGAAAATATTGAAATCAACAAGGGAAAAGCAACAAATAACATACAAGGGAACCCCCATAAGGTTATCAACTGATTTTTCAGCAGAAATTCTACAGGCCAGAAGGGAATGGCATGATATATTTAAAATGATGAAAGGGAAAAACCTAAGCCAAGAATACTCTACCCAGCAAGGCTCTCATTCATCTTTGACAAACAAATGAAAAGCTTTTCAGACAAGCAAAAGCTAAGAGAATTCAGCACCACCAAACCAACTTTACAACAAATGCTAAAGGAACTTCTCTAGACAGAAATGAAAAGGCCACAACTAGAAATGAGAAAATTACAAATGGGAAAGCTCACTGGTAAAGGCAAACATACAGTAAATGTAGGAAATCATCCACACCAGGATATCAAAACCAGCAAACATAAGAAGAGGAGATTACAAATGCAGGATATTGGAAATGCATTTAAAGTTAAGAGACCAGCAACTTAAAACAATCTTGTATATATATAGACTGCTGTATCAAAACCTCATGGTAACTGCAAACCAAAAATCTACAATAGACACACACACACAAAGGAAAAAGGAGTCCAAATACCACACTAGAGTTATCAAATCACAAGAGAAGAGAACAAAAGATGAAGGGAAGAAAAAAGACTTACAAAAACAAATCCCAAACAATTAACAAGATGGCAATATGAACATACATATCAACAATTACCTTACTGTAAATGGATTAAATTCTCCAACCAAAAGACACAGACTGGCTAAATGGATACAAAATAAAGATCCATACATATGCTGTCTACAAGAGACCCACTTCAGATCTAGGGACATGTACAGATTAAAAGTGAGGGGATGGAAAAAGATATTCCATGCAAATGGAAATCAGAAGAAGGCTGGAGTAGCAATACTCATATCAGACAAAATAGGGTTTAAAATAAAGTCTGTTACAAGAGACAGAGAAGGACACTACCTAATGATTAAGGAATCAATTCAAGAAGATATAACAATTGTAAATATACATGTACCCAACATAGAAGCACCTGAATATAAAAGGCAAATGCTAAGTCATAAAAGAAGAAATCGACAGTAACACAATAATAGTGGGGGACTTTAACACCCCACTTTCATGAATGGACAGATCATCCAGACAGAAGATCAATAAGGAAACACGGCCTTAAATGATACATTAGACTAGATGGACTTAATTGACATTATAGAGCATTCCATCTGAAAGCAGCAGAATACACATTCTTCTCAAGCGCACAAAGAACATTCTCCAGGAGAGATCATACGCTGGGCCACAAAGCAAGCCTTGGTAAATTTAAGAAAATTGAAATCATGTCAAGCATCTTCTCTGACCACAGTTGTTATGAGATTAGAAGTCAGCTACAAGAAAAAAACAAAACACTGTAAAAAACACAAACATATGGAGGCTAAACAATATGTTGCTAAACAACGAATGGATCACTGAAGAAATCAAAGAGGAAATCAAAAAATACCTAGAGACAAATAAAAATAAAAACACAATGATCCAAAACCTATGGGACACAGCAAAAGCAGTTCTAATAGGGAAGTTTAAAGCAATATAATCTTACCTTAGGAAAGAAAATCTCCAACAACCTAACATTATGCCTAAAGCAACTAGAGAAAGAAGAACAAACAAAACCAAAAGTTAGTAGAAGAAATGAAATCATAAACATCAGAGCAGAAATAGATGAAATAGAGATGAAGAAAACAATAGAAAAGATCAATGAAAGTAAAACCTGGTTCTTTGAATAGATAAGCCACACTGATAAACCTTTAGACAGACTCATCAAGCAAAAACAGGGAAAGAGCTCAAATCAATAAGATTAGAAATGAAAAAGGAGAAGTTACAGCAGACACCACAGAAATACAAAGGATCATAAGAGACTACTACAAGCAACTATATGCCATTAAAGTGGACAACCTACAGAAAGTGGATAAATTCTTAGTAAAGTACAATCTTCCAAGACCAAACCAGGAAGAAATAGTAACTATGAACAGACCTATCACAAGTACAGAAATTGAAACTGTGTTAAAAAAAAAACTCCTAACAAACAAAAGTCCAGGATCAGATGGTTTCACAGGAAAATTCTATTAAACATGTAGAGAAGAGTGAACACCGATCCTTCTGAAACTATTCCAAAAAATTGGAGAGAAAGGAACCCTCCCAAACTCATTCTATGGGGCCACCATCACTCTGATACCAAAAGTAGATAAAGATAATACAAAAAAAGGAAATAACTAATGAACATAGATGCAAAAATCCTCAACAAAATACTAGCAAACCGAATCCAACAATACATTAACAGGATCATACACCATGATCAAGTGGGATTTATACAACAGTTGCAACAGTTGCAACAGATATTTTTCAGTATCTGCAAATCAATGTGTGATACACCATATTAACACATTGAAGAATAAAAACCATATCATCATTTCAATAGATGCATAAAATTCACCAATTTATGAAAAAAACTCTCTAGAACGTCGGCATAGAGGGAAACTACCTCGACATAATAAAGGCCATATATGACAAACCCACAGCTAACATCATACTCAATGGTGAAAAGCTGAAAGCATTTCCTCTAAGATCAGGAATGAGACAAGGATGTCCACTCGCACCACTCTTATTCAACATAGTTTTGGAATTCCTAGCCACAGCAATCAGAGAAAAAAAAGAAATAAAAGGAATCCAAATTGGAAAAGAAAGAGTAAAATGGTCACTGTTTGCAGTTGACATGATACTATACATAGAAAATCGTAAAGATGCTACCAGAAAGCTACTAGAGCTCAACAGTGAATTTGGTGAAGTGGCAGGATGCAAAAATAATGCAGAGAAATCTCATTTTTATACACTAACAACAAAAGATCACAAGGAGAAATTAAGGAAACAATCCCATCTACCACTGCATCAAAAAGAATAAAATACCTAGGAATAAACCTACCTAAGCAGGAAAAAGACCTGTACCCTGAAAACTATAAAATGCTGATGAAAGAAATTGAAGATGACACAAACAGATGGAAAGATATACCATGTTCTTGGATCGGAAGAATCAATATTGTCAAAATGACTATGCTATCCAAGGAAATGTACAGATTCAATGCAATCCCTATTTAATTACCAATGGCATTTTTCACAGAACTAGAACAAAAAATTTTAAAATTTGTATGGAAACACAAAAGACCCTGAATAGCCAAAGCAATCCTGAGAAAGGAAAACGGAGCTGAAGGAATCAGACTCCCTGACTTCAGACTCTTCTACAAAACTACAGTAATCAAAGCAGTATGGTACTGACATAAAAACAGACACATAGATCAATGGAACAGAATAGAGCTCAGAAATGAATCCACACTTATATGGTCAATTAATCTATGACAAAGGAGGCAAGAATATACAACGGAGAAAACACTCTCTTCAATAAGTGGTGCTGGGAAAACTGGACAGCTACATGTAAAAGGATGAAACTAGAATGTTCTCTAACACCATACACAAAAATAAACGCAAACTGTATTAAAGACCTAAATGTAAGGCCAGATACTATAAAACTCTTAGAGGAAAACATAGGCAGAACACTCTTTGACATAAATCACAGCAATATCTTTCTGGACCCACCTCCTCGAGTACTGAAAATAAAAACAAAAATTTAAAAAATGGGACCTAATAAAACTTAAAAGCTTTTGCCAAGCCAAGGAAACCATAAACAAAATGAAAAGACAAGCCACAGAATGGGAGAAAATATTTGCAAACAAAGTGACCGACAAAGGATTAATCTACAAAATATACAAACAGCTCAAGCAGCTCAATGTCAAAAAAACAAACAACCCAATAAAAAATGGGCAGAAGATCTAAATAGACATTTCCTTAAAGAAGACATACAGATGGGCAAAATCACATGAAAAGATGCTCAACATTGCTAATTATTAGAGAAATGCAAATCCAAACTACAATGCGGTATCACCTCACACCGGTCAGAATGGCCATAATCAAAAAATCTGCAAACAATAAATGCTGGAGAGGGTGTCGAGAAAAGGGAACCCTCCTACTGGTAGGAATGTACATTGGTACAACCACTATGGAGAACAGTACGGAGGTTACTTTAAAAACTCAAAGTAGAGCCACCATATGAACCAGCAATCCCACTCCTGGGCATACATCTGGAGAAAACCATAATTCAAAGAAATACATGCACCCCAATGTTCACTGCAGCACTATTTACAATAGCCAAGACATGCAAGCAACCTAAGTGTCCACTGACAGAATTGGTAAAGAAGATGTGGTATGTATATGCAATGGAATATTACTCAGCCATAAAAAGAATGAAATAATGCCATTTGCAGCAACATGATGGGCCTAGAGATTATCATACTAAGTGAAGTTAAGTGAGACAGAGAAAGACAAAAGTAACATATGATATCACTTATATGTGGAATATAAAAAATGATACAAATGAACTTATTTACAAAACAGACACAGACTCACAGACACAGAAAACAAACTTATGGTTACCAAAGGGGAAAGGTGGGGGGAAGGATAAATTAGGAGTTTGGAATTAACATATACACACTACTATATATAAAATAATCAACAAGGACCTACTATATAACACAGGGAACTCTATTAAATATTCTGTAATAATCTATTTGGGAAAAGAATCTGAAAAAGAATCGATATATGTATAACTGAATCATTTTGCCATACTCCTGAAATGAACAAAACATTGTAAATCAACTATAATATAAAATAAAAATTTATTTATGCTCTAATATAAAATAAAAATTAAATTAAAAAAGATTAAAATTTTAATATGTAATTAAGACTACTAAAGATAAGGGGAAGCTTTATGGAAATACATTTTGTTAAGTGGAAAGAATGATTTTATCCTAGAGCTGTTTACTTCTGGATGGGAAAATAAGGGACAAACTAATATGAATACAGAATGTTGTGGAAGGTTTGTAAAAAGTGAAACCTGTAAAAGAATTTTGTACATGGTCAGGCTTGAATTATACAGATTAAATTTAACTAGGTAAATGGATTTTTAAAAAATTAAAAGTAGGCTGGTGCAGGACTGGATGTGGTTCTTCTGTTAAGAGAAGAAAGTATTCTTGAAATACTGCTTGTGACAATAGATTGTGTGAGTTTCTTTGCCTTTAAGTGATCAATATCTGTTTTTGAAATCTTTTGTCACTTTGGTTAAGTGAATAAGTGTTTCACAGTGACATATGATCCTATTTGACTAAGTGTTTTGAAGTTTTTTTGATATTTTTGACAAACTTCCCAAATGCCACATTCTAACTTAAGTTCTTTTGACCTGCAGATAACTCTGGGGTGTTTCAAAGAAATCCCTAGAGATCTCAGAGAGGAGATTAGATTTATTTGGTACGTAAAATTACTTGAGAGTGATTGAAGATAAATCTTAGGTTATACTGTATGGGTAAATTTCATTAATATATATTCCAAAGTTTATGTAGAATTCCTAAAAATCTGGTATGCCCTGGTATAAATGTCCGTCATAATTCCAGGTATTCTTAAAATGTTGTATGTCACAGAAATATCAAGTTTCTTGTCAACTGCATTTTTTTGAAATTTAATTTTTTTATACAGTAGGTTCTTATTAGTTATCTATTTTATACATATTAGTGTATATATGTCAATCCCAATCTCCCAATTCATCCCACCACCACCTCCCCACCCCCCCCCCCGTCAGTTGCATTGTAGTCAGATTTTTAACCATACAATTCTAAGTCTTGTCATTTATAGATAATCATTGTTTTATTCTGATGTTTTTATGAAATGCAGGTCTTCAAGAAGATTCATAGAAAGGACTTTTTGGCAAATTAAGTTTCTGATAACTTTTAGATCATACCACTGAACTGGGTAAGAAAGTACAGAACTCTAATGAAAAGCCTGATGACCACATTCAGATTAACAAGAATTAATTACATTGGACTGAATGAACTGATAAATATGACTTTATGACTTTAAAAGCCAGTATATATATTAAAAAATTTTTGTTTTCCAGAAAAAGCTTTCCTCTTATGCTATGACCTACAACAAGTTGATAAAGTGTACCTTTGTAAACAAAGATGAAATATTTATCTTTTTCTCTCTATCTGATCCTTCCAGAATTTGGCTTCTCTAGCTGGCTCCGCTGTGGACTTAATGGCTTATTGCAACCAGATTACAACTATTTATATTAGTGATTGCTGTAATTTATTCTCTTTGTTTTCAAGTTATTTATGCTTTGTGTCTCTCTCTGCTGTACCATGACCTTACTAATGTTACTAGCTATATTACTTATCCTATTTTATAAGACTGTCTCTTGCATTAACCAAGGTGTAACCAGGCCTCTGACAAAATTAATGACGGCTAAAATCTTGAAGCAGTTGATCATATATATATAACTCTACATAGAATAATTAGTGCAACTCTAGATATGGGAAGAAGCAACAAGGGAAAATATTTCCTGGATCATAATATACTAGTATGACAGGTGATCCAGAGAATTTTAGATTGTCAACAGGGCCTCATCCAAAAATTAACACTTTTAGTGACCTATCAACAGAATCTTTGCCTGATCTAGGAGTGAGTCTTCTTTTCACCGTGGAACAAAATTGGTCATGAAATCCCTCCCAAACATTGGTTAAATTTATGACCAAGAGGAGGCACAGTGGAGAAAGAAAGTCACTAGCCGTATCAGTAAACAAAGGATGTTGCAGCCCTCAAGCCATAGCCCCTGCAGCCACCCCTGACTATACACCCTGAGGAGATTCAGGATGGAAAAAAGCAGGATACTGGCTCTAGATAGTTAAGGGGTATATCAATGAGCCCAGACTCTTGCATCTTCCCATACATAGAAAAGTACTAAATTCATTAAACTTGAGATGCTTGGTTTTTCTGTAATTAACAGTAATCTTTTGATGTCCTGAGTACCTGGATTTTTGCTGCAAATAGTCCTAATACATCCTGGCTCCTCCCTTCCCTCTTCAGAACAGTCCCTCAGAGCTGAGAGCCTGTCTCCTGGGCTGTAGTCCTCAGCAAGTCTGCCAAATAAAATATAATTCTCAACTTTTAGATTGTGCAGTTCTCTTTTTTTTCAGTTTACAATATTAAGTTTCAAACATGGGATACCATGCATTTTTATATGTTCTACATTTTTACTTTTAAATATTATTTCAGTAGGTTCTAAAAACAAATTGGAATGTTAAGAGAATAATTTTCAGTCTTCCAGTGGCTATGTTATAATAGATTTTCTTAACATTAATTTTCACACATAATTGCCTGTCATTTCAAAACAATATTTTAAAGATGAAAAATAAAATAAATGCCAAAACAAAGATGTTGTCTTTGAGTAAGCACTATAGTTAAAAGAAAACATCTTTTTTTTAAGAAAAGATGTATTATTGGCAATATAACACTTTGAGGGTATATATTTAGTTCCTATTACCTAAAATGAGCAAAGAAATAAAAGGAATCTCTGCACAGATAAGCTAGAAAACATGCATACATAGAGAAGTCACTCATCATGCCAACGTTAGAAAGAAAAACTGCCCCTGACAGCCAGTAGCTGGCCTGGTACTCATAGCTAGGTCTTGGTATTCTTTTGTTGGACATGCACCATTTCCCAGAGCTGACATCAGACATGGCAAAAACAAGATTATTGTGTAATCATGTCTAAAAACAGACAAAAACATAACTATTGTACAAACCACAAGAAAAATCAAATATCCCCATATTCCAGTGAATGAGTGACTGCTGCTCCTTTATTAAAGTCTTTAGCTTCATTTCATTCTTCCTACCTTCTATATAAGGTTTATTAAGATATCCAATCATAGAATTTTTCTCCACTTCCTGACAGCATCCAAGCCAGAGCAAACTCCTGCTTTCATAAACCCTCCCCCAAAGCACCTAACACAAAGCCCAGATCCTAAAATAAGTCTTTCTCACACCCTCTTGCTAAGCTGCCCCAGGGTTTGCCATGGGTGGGTCCTCCCTCACAGCAACAGCAATAAAATTGAGATTTGTTTCCCTGGTGGTGTTTGGCTGGAGGGCGCTGACAAATGTCACCGGTTCTTTGAACGGGCAAATCTGTCTCATTATTGTAATTATATTCAATTCTTTCTGCAAAACATTTTTTCTATGACTTATCTGAGTACACGGATTTACAGTCTCTCCAGTATCTAAACTGCCTAATTTCTGTTGTATAAGTCAATATTTTTTAAAAATGAACCTCTACTTCAATGCTATAACAATATGCTTTAAGTCCACTATCTTTACCCTTTGCCATATTATTTTAAATTATTTCAATTTCTTTAATTTGTATACAAACTACGTACACAAATTTCAGTTTCTACACTTCCCTTTCGTGTTTCAGGATATAACGATAAACAGAATATTACAGAAAAGAGTAAAACATCTAAATTTATGGAGGGTAACTTTGAGCTTTGGGCTCCTATTCTACATGGTTGGGCTCCTATTCTACATGGTTGACTGTTTTTCCTGTAGCACTCTGATTCTTTAATACATCCCTTCAGCTGCTTAGTCTATAAACATACGAGTTAGACTTAGTTCCTTTCTTTCTCTTACTACTGATCACTTTCTTCTTCCACTTCCCCCTCCCCTGGGCTGCACTACAGCCCAATTCCAATTTAACAGTAAATCCTTTACAGTATATGATGACCTGATTATTTATCTTCATCTCCACGTGCACTACCCCAGGTCAAATAATGTCCCTCTCTAACCTGCACTCTCACAAGTGCCTCCTAATTTATTTTTCTGTTTCCAGAATTTCTGCTTCCCCAATGCACATTTTCTACCCAGTAGCTGGGATGAACTTTTATTTATTTATTTATTTTTGGCCATGATGTACGGCTTGTGGGATCTTAGTTTCCTGACCAGGGATTGAATTTGGGCCCCGGCAGTGGAAGCTCGGAGCCCTAACCACTGCACTGCCGGGGAATTCCCTGGGATGAACTTTTAAAAACATAAATCATATCATGTCACTTCCCTTCTTAAAACTTTCCAATGGTCTTTCAGTAAACTTTAAATTCAAACTCCTTATACTGGTTTACATGGTCTGGCCTTGTCTGTCTCCTCTCATTTCCTAATCTTTTCATTTTGTCACTACTGGCTCCTCTTCAGAGCCCTGTTAATATGTCTCCTCTTCAAAACTCTTTCCTACCCCTTACCTAAAAGTCTGTCTCTTCCTAATCACTTTCAAATCCCTTATGCTATTGTTTTCATAGCTTCTGTCACTAACTGATATTACACCATTTATTTCTTTACTTGACTAGTTCGTCTTCCCAACCCATCAAATCTGAGGATAATGGAAAGAAACACTAAAAGACAAAAATCCTAGGCACAGAGGTGACCAGAGTTATAAATGCTAAAACTATGAATTCCCAACAGTGCAAACTCCAAGGCAATTCTGTTAAACAGAACACAATTTATAAGAAATATTAGAAAACACTGGGAACCAACTCCTACTCCTTTTCCTAAGCAGTCAGTCTGCTGTTGCAGAATGGGACGGACATTCTAATAAAGTTCACCAAGATCCTTTCATGTAGATGGACAACGACAGAGGCACGGGAGAATGACGTAGGGGGATTTGCCACCAAAAACTGAGGTGATTCTCCTCTCTTCACCACAGCCAAAATAACAAGTTATTTAAAAATAAAATAGTAATAAACTCAGAATCAGTATGCTTTTTCAGTCAAGTCCCTTTATTTTCTAAGTAATAATTAGATATTACCTGCACTATTTCCTTTATGGTGAGGTCTGTCTCCTTAATGGTGACACTCTTTCAAATTTCTAGCAGAGATCTATCTGAGACCTTCTCTAAACTACTCACCCCATCCTAGTTTCATGAGGGGCAGAGAAAAAGATGCTGCTGCATTTAAAGTGTCCTGGTCTAATCACTACTTCTCTCTCTACAGCTACCCTGCTTTCCTCTTTTTATAAGGTCATTCATTACGATGGATTCCAAATTCAAATTGTCCTTTCTCATTTTGAGCATAGAGAGGCTAAGATTCATCTATTCTCTAACAGAGCTCTTACAAAATGATAAGATGAAAAAGAATTATCACAACGTAAGCCATAAAACCAAAGAACATAGTATGTGTTTACTCTTTGCCCTTGTCAAAACTTATCTAAATTAATCTAGAGGTAACAGAATAACATGGCCTTGCTGATTCATGCTGTCCAAGTAACCAGTTCACCAGATTCATATGTTCCTCAAAAAAGACACATTATCACCCAGAAATTGGCCAAAGAGCCCAACTAGTTTGCTAAGGTAGGATTATCTAAGGTTCTTCGGCAAAGTGGATATTGGAAGTGAAGAGAATTGAAACATACTTAGAGTCCCTTTCCCTGAACAACCTGGGGTCGTGAAAGGAAAATGTTAATTTTTCCACTGTTTACCAACAAGGTCTGTGGTAAAATAGGCTTGCTGTGAGTGAAATAGACTCACTTCAATGAGGGGGAACCATCCTTACACTGAAGGGAAAGTCTGGAGGCCACCCAAGCCAAAGGAAGTGATGGGGATTGATGCACTTGAAGGCAATTTACAAATACTGACCAATAGTCAAAGGGCGAGTGGATGTCAGTGTGCAACACATATAAGCACTCAAACAGCAAGCCATAGGCATGAGGACACTGCTCTAATTCAGCTCCTCCATTCCATTCCAAAGCAGAGCACCTGGAGTACCACCTGATAATGGAAGACTTTAACTCATCCACAAGGCAGATGGAAAACAAGGGTAGAAAGATATGCTGTATCCTATACTTGAAGAACAGATGAGCAGAGAGAGAGAGAGTTGATTACGGGGGCAGCACTCTAACATATATGGAGAAAAAGTCAAAAATGCCTAAAATGACCTATCTCTCTTCATACCTTCAGGCTCTATGGATGACTGCAAGGGTAATGAAAACATTATTAATCAGGCCTTCATCCTAAATTCTGAGGATGACATTTTGTTATTTTTTAATACATATTTAGTGGAGAATGATTGCTTTACAACGTTGTGTTAGTTTCTGTTGTACAGCAAAGTGAATCGGCTATATGAATACGTATATCCCCATATCTCCTCCCTCTTGAGCCTCCCTCCCAACCTCTGTATCCCACCCTTCTAGGTCAACACGAAGCATCGAGCTGATCTCCCTGTGCTATGCAGCAGCATCCCACTAGCCATCCATTTTACATTTGGTAGTGTGTATATGTCAATTCTACTCTCTCACCTCATCCCAGCTTCTCTCCACTCCCCCGGCCCCGTGTCCTCAAGTCCGTTCTCTATGTCTGCGTGTTTATCCCTGCCCTGCCACTAGGTTCATCAGCACCGTTGTTTTAGATTCCCTATATGTGCGTTCGCATATGGTATTTGTTTTTCCCTTTCTGACTTACTTCACTCTGTATGACAGATTCTAAATCCATCCATCTCATTACAAATAACTCAATTTCGTTCCTTGTTATGGCTGAGTAATATTTAAGGATGACATTTTAACCTTGTTCAGTAAACTTGAATTTACCCTTGGACCATCCACCCTGAATACTTTAAGACAAATAGCAGTACTAGATAAACGTACTCAAAGATCAGTGAAAGGAAGAGAGAAAGCAAGGGAGGAAGGAAGGAAGGAAATGAAAAAATAAAGAACATGCACCTTTTGTACCTATGCAAAATTTCTCCAAAAGAAAAAAAAAGGATTAGCCTAACTTTCAAAAGATAACTTTAAAGAGCATTCTTTTGCAGAAAACCCCACATTCTTATTATTAAAATAACTAGTTATAAAAGCTAGTATTAAAAGAAGAATGTTTGGAATGAAGTAACATCACCAAAAATTTCAAAGATTCATTAGGTTTTGATGAAGAGAAATTAACAGTGATTCACATAGCTATTTAAGTTGTTTAATGAATAGATTCAGAATTAAAATTGGATTAGTTAAGTTCCATTAAATACCATCTATTTCTATTCCAACAGAAGTTGGAGCTCATTGCTTAGATGTTTATCAAAATATTAAAAGTAAAAATTCTAGGTCACTGGGTAATACAGAATTTTCCATCCCTTTGATTTTATTATCTGTGCCTTAGGTACAAACAGGACTATTTATTATCAATGTGGGAAATCTCACAGGGTGATCAAATTGAAGACTTTCCCTCAAGTATTGTTTACATTATATTATCTAGATGTATCTCTTCCAACCTTAGTTTTTTGATTACTTCTGTTCTTCGAAATTTGACTCATTTATCACTGTATTCACAAATTTTCCAATTTTTTTACTCTGCCTTAAGGAAATAGAGTTCTTTCCACTTTTAAGCTCATTTCTAAACAACAGCTATTGATTTTATGCAAAAATTAAAAGCAAACTAAATATTCATAATCAACAGTTTCAAACTATTTTGGTAGGGATCTCTTTCTTTCATTTATTAATAAATTTTATCTTTAGAGCAGTTTTAGGCTCACAGCAATGTTGAACTGAAAGTAGAGTTCCAATATACTCCGTATGCTCACACACACAGCCACCTCCCCTATCAACATCCTGCCCCAGAATGGTACATTTGTTACATTCAGTGAACCTACACTGCCACATTATTATTGTATAATATTTTTAACTGAAATTTTTCTAAGAATTTCAGTGTTAATCTGTTTCTTCAGGCAGTTCAAATGGTGCTGTTTGAGAGAGAATAGATATGGTTTTAGAAGCTCTGAAAATACCTCTGATTCAGTGAGGCACAGTTTGCAAACCAGGGTTTTAAGTAATACCAGCTGGAAGTTTTAAAGCACTACTTATTGTATCAATTGGTCGTCAGATAGTAAGAACTCAACAAAACAATTTCGTGAACTATTTTTTATGCATTCCATTTAAAAATTTTTTAAAGAATTCTTAAGAAATTAAGTTTGACAGATGAAAAGATGCTCAACATTGCTAATTATTAGAGAAATGAAAATGAAAGCTACAATCAGGTATCACCTCACACCAGTCAGAATGGCCACCATCAAAAAGTCTACAGATAATAAATGCTAGAGACGGTGTGGAGAAAAAGGAACCCTCCTACACTGTGAGTGGGAAAGTAAATTGGTACAGTCACTATGGAGAGCCCCTAAAAAATAAAAATAGAGCTACCAGATGATCCAGCAATCCCACTCCTGGGCATATATCCAGAGAAAAACCTAATTTGAAAAAATGCATGCACGCCAACGTTCACTGCAGCACTATTTACAATAGGCAAGACATGAAAGCAACCTAAGTGTCCATCAACAGATGAATTGATAAAGAAGGTGTGGTGTATATATATATGTGTGTGTGTGTGTGTGTGTATATACACACACACATACATACACACACAGTGGAATACTCAGCAATAAAAAAGGATGAAATAATGCCATTTGCAGCAACATGGATGGACCTAGAGATTATCATAGTAAGTGAAGTAAGGCAGAGAAAGACAAATGGCCTAAGGCAAATTGCACTTATATGTGCAATCTAAAAAAAAAAAAGATACAAATGAACATATTTCCAAAATAGAGACTCACAGACATAGAAAACAAACATATGGTTACCAAAGAGGAAAGGGTGGTGGGGGGAGATAAATTAGGAGTATGCGATTAACATATACACACTGCTATATATAAAATAGATAACCAACAAGGACTTACTGTATAGCACAGGGAACTATACTTAATATTTTGTTATAACCTATAGGGGAAAAGAATCTGAAAAAGAATATATATACAACTGAATCACTGTGCTATACACCTGAAACTAACACAACATTGTAAGTCAACTATACTTCAACAAAAAAATAAAACATTTAAGAAAAGTTTGAATTATTGCCATACAGTGCACACTTCTTAATAAATTACACCTCTATATCTGTATAAGTGGTGTTTCTGTCTTGCATTTGCATAGTATTCTTGTTTTCAAAGCACAACGTTACTTCATCTGTTAAGCATGAGTACATTTATTGCACTGTAAGATGGTCTTCATTATCACATCCCTGAAACTCCTTGGCATCCTAAGTAATCAAAGAAAGCCCAATTATAATTGGTCTACCATACCTTCAAGTCTAGAGGAGTGTAGTTTTTTTTAAGGATCATGTAATGGTTTGAAAAAAACAATGGTGGCAGCAGCAACAACAAAATAACCATGTGTCCTGGTTGTTATTATTTATGCAGACACTGCAATTACATTAAAAGTTTTCATATGCCCGTTAAACTAATATTTTACTGTTCAAAATGTACTACTTTATTATAGAATTCTCCATTTATTCTTTATATCTTTTAAATTTTTGTTTGCAAAATCATAGTATGTATCTCAGAGATTAAAGCCTTCAAGATATAGAGCAAAAATTAATTATTGACTAGGCTGGGGGACTAAGGATTAACCTAAAGGCTTTGGCAACAATATAATTCTTTAACACTCCCTAAATATGAAGTGGTTGCAACTATAACTCCACCTTAGTAACTCCATTAATAAAGGCTTTATATTAGTGCATGGGTTTTAAATAAATACAGAGAGACTGAGAACACACTGTAATTAATATAAATACCCAAATCCAAGGAAGGAACCCTGCCCAATAAAGATGACATAGAACACAGGACAATGGATCAGGACACTTTGAACAGTGCAAAGATGACATTCCTTAACCTCATCTGGTAGCGTCTAGACACTAACTAGTCAGGAAAGATGGGAAGTTATTACCAGACAACTTTGGTTTGTACACTATTTTACCTTATTGTCTCTATGTTCATGGTTATGTTACTATCGTAGTAGTCAGGGGATATTTTAGCCAGGTATCTCTACATAACAAGACCTTAGGCTAGAATGAAAGTGCTATGCCTTATTTTGGACTTCGCAGACCCAAGGCAGCAAAATGGGAAAAAGTGAAAATGAGGCAAAGAAAAATGAGAAGCATTAGGAAGTGATACTTGACCATGCTGGCAGCTACTTGATCACGAGCCATGAAGAGACACAACATATTTCTGGAGAGTACATGTGCTTGGCCTAGGAGACTTTTCTCAATGGCTGCAAGGAAAAACCATGTATCAGAGCATGATCTGCCTAGCTCCCTCCTGTCTCCTATGTCCCATTGGTCAATCACCTTCAGCTTCTGGGTTTCATTTCATCATCTGGTCCCGTCTTTGGTTGTCTGGAAACAACCTTGAGAGGAGAAATGACTTTGATCAAAGGACACAGGCAGCCTGAGGCAACCCCACAGAAAGACAGAAACAGGGAAATATACTGAACTCATCATTTTCTCTCTCTGGACTTTCTTGTTGGGACTCCCCATGAGCTGAATCCAAGCAGAACCACACCAGGGACCCTTGGATGCAGCCCCTACAGGTCAGCTTCCCCTTCCTGGGACACAGAGCAGGGTGGGAAAGGGTGGAGATTGGATGGAAAGGATAAATAAAAGCTACCCAACACACCTCTTTAGTAAATAGAACTTGTTATTTTGTAATGTGGAATTATTAAAGTGAAATTTCATTTTTTCTTAAAAAAGAAATTCCCAAGGAAGGCTTTCTTCTGGGGTTTTTTTTTTTTTTTTTCATAGTTCACCCTACCTCCTGCTTTTAAACTAGCCTTACCTGCTAGCTCAGTGGTTCTCAAATTTTTGTGAGCATCACAACCACCTGGAGGGCTTGTTACAACACAGACCACTGGGTCCCGCTACCAGAGGCCCAGTTTCTGATTGAGTAGGCCTGAGGTGGGCCCAAGAATTCACGTGTCTGAGAAGTCCCAGGTGATCCCATTGCTGGTGGTATGGGGACACACTTGGAGAACCACTCCACTGGCCGTGAAAAAGCAAATCTCCCATACACACGTCGTCTGAGGCATTACTCAGACTCCTCTTTTCCCTTCACCATTTGGTGCCCATCCATCTGCTGCCCACCATACCTGCTGCTCTGTCCACCTCTTCCCCGCACCCCCCAACACACACAGAGTTTTGATCCTTATTTATTTTTGCTTGAGATGGCTGTGAATTCACGGCTTTAATGAACTGACTTTAATCCTTGCCTCCTGCTCTTTCTGGACTAGCCATTGGCCACTGACCAGCCCCTTGACCATTTCCCTTCCTTTGGATTATCACCCCTCTATCCCGTTTCTGGTTTAAACCCTGCAAGGCTCTGCATGTCCTGTTCTTTCGGTTACTAACCCCTTGCTCCTGGCTCTCAGGTGGATTCTAGTTCCCAGACTTTCAGAACCCCGTTCTTGCTCATTCTCTTCCACAGTGTCCACCCAGGGCTCCTTTTCCCACCTCTGGGACAGGTAGTTGTGGATAACTAAACAGTTTGGGCCCTAACCCCAATCAGTAAATGCAATCACAATCCTAGTTTCCAGAATAAGAAGATAAAAATTTAACATATGCTCCATATGATACAGATTGAAAGGATATTTTTTCTCCTCTAAGTCTGGGTGCTTTATACAGTAGCAGTTTTTGTTTGCTTGCTTTTTTAGGTAGATCAAGCTGGAATCAGTGTGCAAGATGGACGGGAAAACTGAAGAGACCAAAGGCTCTTTAGAGGTTTAGAAAAAAGAAATATCTTCCAGCTAGAACATTTATTATAACTTTAGTTTGTGTGATGACATACTCATTGGAATTGGGGGAAGACAGGGAGGAAAATTCATTAATTTGTGTCCTAAGAAGATTAAGTTTTCTATTGGACAGAGCTTTTAGGCTACATATCAATCTTACAAATGGCTAATGTTGGAGAGACGAAGGTCTCATCAACAGTGAGCAGTTTTAAGACATCTGTCCTGCTTTCCTTCTCACAGCTCTGCTACTACTGTGTGTACCCTTCCTCTTAATCTTACCCACACAAGTTTGGTCATTGCTGTCCTGGTAAAGTGCATTTATTTTCTTATGCACACTATTCTGCTTAAATCATGTTGTTAAATTTGCACATTTCAAAGTAATGATGAAATCCCTGGTGATGCTGGGATTTGTTCTGAAAATGGAGTCTGGGAGTCAGCATCTTTTCCTCACTGCCATAATTAGAGTCTCCTGGGGAAGAAAACATGCCCTAAAATTTGTGTTTCACCTCATGGATATCTAACATAATAATCTCTAAATATCTGATATATTAATATATAATTATATATAATATATAGTCTTTGAATATATAAATGTATATATTTACGTATATAATATATTAAGTGTATATACACAAACACAATACAGACAGTGCCATTCAACTCCCTTTTAGATGGAAAGACTGCCTATTTTTGAATACTTTAAACCTGTAATTTGGTTATCAGTGTTGATTTTGTTTTTCTTTACCTTCCATTTTCTTGGGCATAAGGAGTTCCTACTATTGAGAGAATGCCAACTAAGGGCTTCCAAAAAAGAATTCTGGAAAGGTAACGATGCCATCATACACTGCAGGATGGAAGTTCTTCTTCCCAGTGTCTTGTCTTGGTTTAGATATGGCAGATCACAACATGCCTCAACTGGAAGCCTGAGCTAGAGAATCCATGGATGGTAGTGAAATTTCCTCAACCTCAGTGAAAGTTAAAAATTTGGCAAAACTGGAATACCTGATACCTTTATTTCACACAAGCCTCAAAGAAACATTATGCACAGTGATTTTCCCGAAGTGTCCCACCCATTGAAACCACTGACATACTCCCTTTTGCAATTCTGCTTAATCCCAGACACTCAATATGTTTGGCCATACTGGAAAATTCATAATATTCAACTGGCCTCTGACTCACTAAGAGTTCCTCTACTTTTCTCTATTTCAATGAAATAGCAAAAAATAAAGTTTTTTCAAAATTTTTCTTTCAAGATGTTCATAAATCTTTTGACATTATCTTCCACAATGAGATGACATGGCTCTTTTGAGTAAAACTAATTTGAAACTAATTAGAAAAAGCTTCACAGTTGACTCAAGAAGATATAGTGTTTGGAGTAAAACTGCTTGTGAAGATAAATGCTAATTCTGAATAATAAGAGAGAAAACATATTACATTTTTACAAAATAAAAGAAGTGAGAAAGGAGGAAGCAAAAATGACAGCAATTACTAAACAATAAAGTCCCCTAGAAGCAAATAAATACGTTTTTTTCCTTCCCACATAGAGCAGAAGAAACAAAGATTATGGATTTTTTAAATAGTCAATCTTCTCATTTTCAGTAAAACATATAAAGATGTTATTAAAAGAAAGATTGTAGCATTTGTTAGAGGCCTCTTTGCTCTCATTTTTGCCCTTCTCCTCCTCTGTTCTCGATCTCAAATAACCACATTCCCCTGGCTTCCATGTCCTCCTGGCTTCTAGTTGGTTAGGTCAATGAGAGTCACTGGCAGAAGACTAGAAAGTGGAAGAAGCAGAAAATGTCTTCTCTTTTCTTTCTGTCACTGGTGGCATTTTCTGTACCATCTGCACCCCTTCATGGCTCTAGTTGTCCACTAGACCATCCCTCCCTCTGTGGTCCCAGCTCCCCCTGGACAGGCTCCCTATTGTTCCAGCTTTTTTGGGATGAAGAAGGCTCCTGAGCCTGCTAATGCCACCCCTTGACTCTCCAGCACTTGGAGTGGCAGCAGCTTCCAGCTCTTTTCTATTTGGTTTCTTACCTTTTCCATTACTTGTGTAACCAATTCTTGATATTAAATTTTTCTATTTGAAATATCTCAAGTAGTTTCAGTTATCCTGATTTCTATAGTGAGTGATTTCTCTCTACTGATTTTTAAAATAAATTTTATCTTTTAGAACAGTTACAGATTTACAGAAAATTTGTGAAGATAGTACAGAGTTCTCATATACTCTGCACCCAGTTTTCCCTATTATTAACATCTTACATTATTAGGTACATTTTTAACAATTAATAAACATATTATAATTGACTAAAGTGTATACTTCATTCAAATTTCCTTAGTTTTTACTAGATATCTTGAGTGATTTTTCTTACTTAATATAAATAAATTATAGTATGTCTGTGGCTTGTACCAAAATACCTTTGCATTGAAAGGCATTACTTCTTTCTCTAATTCAAATTAAAAATCTTAAACCAGTCATTTCTTATTCCTGCAAATTAGAAACAGGCATCATACTCCACAGCTTGAAGTGGGATATCAGAGCCATGCAATATTTAAATCCTCAAAGATTTCCCTTCCCTGGAAGGGAACTAAAAGAACAATTAGGTATTCATTTGGTAGAATTGTCCCATTATCCTCATATGCGTAGGTGATAAAAAAAACCAAAAACGAGTAGCACCAGAATAAGAGGCTCAGATGAAACAGTTGTGTCAGATCCATTGATCACACAATGAGCAATAAAGGCTAAGTTCTTAGCTGTTTTTACTGTAAAAAAAAAAAAAAAAATAGTGGAACTACAGCCTAAGATTACACCATTTAGTCTTCTATAATCTGAGAGAGTGGTGAGATGGTCTTTAGCTTCTGATCAACAAGACTGTCTGTTAAAGCAAGTATAGTATAGTTCTGCCACACTGAGCTTCCTCCTCATTTATCCCTAATGAGTAACAAACATTTCACAGATTGGCACTTGTCCACGGACCACACAGCCTATAGCAGCACTGATGTAGGGGACAATACATAATGGCTTAGTAGCTGTCCACACTTTAGTGTTGCCCTTGGAATATAACTGCGACAGAGCTGTATGACTTCAAATATTCTAAAAATCTGCTTAGAGCACTTCCTTGCTATTATTCTAGGCATATTTTTTTTAAATCTAAAATCAAGAAGTGTAATCTCAGAGATGAGAAAAGGACAGAATCATTCAGGAATCATGCAAGCGATTAGATTCTGAAGTCAGGAAATCACGTCCACATAACATTGTAAAGTCTAGAAAAACGGAAGAAAGGACTTCATTGGGAATGCAGAACATTTTTTTTGTAAGGAGACATCAAATTTATGCGAATTCATCTCTTTTCCTCATCTCTGATAGGCATTATATTCAATCCGCTAAATTGCTCTTTAATCTGTTCTGGCCTCTCCATTCCCATTGCCTCTGCTAAGTACAAGACTCTTATTTTTCCTGTACAATCAGTCATAGCCTCATTCTTTTTTGTTCACGTTTTGGGTACCCTGCTTTATTTCCTTGAACACTTGTAACACATATTTTATATTGAGTTGCCAATAATTTCAATATCAGAAGTACTGAAGTATCAAATTTTTTGACAGTTGAATTCGTATGTATATGGATTGATGGATAGATTTAAGTGGATATTGCTGCAATAGTCCACTGAAATTCAACATTAAGATGTAGATTATTGTCTGTTCTAGCAGACTCTTTTGCTGTCCCCAAAAGAAAGTGATATATTTTTTTTTATGAGACAGGCCTCATGACTGGACAACTGCCTTTTTGTTTTTGGTAATGATAATATTTATAATCATCCAATATTAGCAACATCCATCTGAAAAGTCTAATACTTTGAGATGTGCTCAATGGGTCTTTTTTTTATTAAAAAAATTTTTTTTTCTTTTGGCCGCACTGCGCAGCATGCAGGATCTTAGTTCCCCCACCAGGGATCGAACCCGCCGCCCCCTGCAGTGGAAGTGGGGAATCTTAACTACTGGACTGCCAGGGAAGTCCCCGTGGATCTCTTTTTTAGACAGAAGTATTTAAACTTTGTTTCTTCTCCAAATTAAGAATATTTACAAATACCTAATTTCTTAGAACTTTTGAGAATTGATTTGTTATTGAGAATAAACGAGTATAAATAGATTTACCACCTAATTTTCTATTTTCCTGTTCTATGTAGTCAAGATGGGTAAGTTATTTTTCAATAATTAGTACTTATATTTCACTAAAAATGTCAAAATAATGAGTACATCCAGTAAGTGATAAAACCTTCAAATTTAAGTTACAGAGTAGAATTTTTTTTATTTAAAAGGCAATAATGGATAATTTGGAGAGGGGTCAATATTTTAATAGAACATCTTGATTTGTTACTGCATTGGGCTGGATTTTACTAAATGAATTTGTTGTCAGGAGGCGCCCTCTACAGAATCATATGTAAGTTGGTTATGAAAAAAATCACTTCTCTAAAGAACATATTAAAACCTTAAGCTGATTATAATATAATTACATTTAAATTTCTTAACTTTCTATTCTTATAGTCCACATCCATTGTTAGAAACATGCAAAAAAGAGAAATATTAGCTAATTTTTTAAAGTCTTTTTAAATGTCTAATTTCTTCATTTGCATACTATTGAGAATTCTTCATAGGTATGACAAGTAACACTAAACATAAATCCCATCTTTAATTATAAAAAAAATTAACATAACACATGTAATCAATGTCTTCTAAAAATGGTATAAACCTTATTTAAGTCTGCCAATAAATTTGATCTTTGGTGATTAGTAGGAAAATACTTTGAGAAAGCAAGAATTCAAAAAACACTTTGAAAGAAACCCAGATCTGTTAACTACCTTGTGTTTTTCATTGTGTAATTGATTCAAATATCTCTGGCTTCAATACATTTTAAAAGAGGGATCCCTAAATATAGGGATATATTTATCAGCCAGCTGTCTGGTAGGCTACTATGAAGACTAAAGAGATGCTGTTTATACTGTAATGACAACCATTTCGTCTAAATGAAAGTAGCCTAAATTCTACTTCCCTTGGAGCTGGGTGGTGAAGAACATTACTCATTGTTGAGCGTAGAACTTATTTTTTCTCTCTTAGATCCTAAGAAAAAGGGGACTTAATCTTGGGGGCGAGAGAGAGAGAAAGCGAAACTTGTGACTAATATCTATCATATGACTAAAATCCGTCGTGATTAATCAGGAAATTAATAGCTAATGTTTGAATTCTCTAATGCATGAGACATTGTTGTACTTTATACGCCCTAACTTATTTAATGGTTACAAATATCTTATGAGTAGATAATACTATTATTCCCATTTTATAGGTAAGAAAACCAAATAACAAAGAGGTTAAGTAACATGTCCAACATCCACAAAACTAATAGTTACGGAACTAAGATTCAAATCCAGGTAGTCTTGCCCCAGAGTCATGCCCTTAACTATGATGCTCAATTGTTTTTATAACAAATATTTTTATCAAAGTAACTGTGTACTGACGTCTTTACAACCATCTCTCTAGCCCTGACTTCCTAAAGCATTTATTAGCTCAACAAACATGCTCAGCACCTGCTATAGGACAGTAATAATTCTAAGTGCTAGGTATTCAAAATTGATTAAATCAGGACCCACTTACTTGGGGCTTTACATTTAATGAAAGAGACAGACATAATAACAATGAGATGTGATGAATTTTAATAGATGTATGCTTGAAGTACTAAAAGGGCACAAGAGGGGGGCCTTCTCTCTAAGGGAAGTCCAAGAAGATAGAGCAGCATATGCAAACACTCGGTCTTTAAAGAGCAAGGCGTGTTTAGAGAAGCACAAGTATAGAGCTCAGAATGGCTGGAGCATAAAGGTCAAAGGCAGACTGATGAGAAATAGAAATGGAAAAGGGGTAGGGGATAGATCAGAAAGCATACTGTATCCAATTGTCAACGTGATATTTTTCACTTTGAAAACAGCATGTTTTAAACAGAACTCATTTGAACAAACTAGTGGTTACCAGTAGGAAGGGGGTTGGGAGGAGGGGAAAGACAGGGGTAGGGGATTAAGAGGTACAAACTACTATGTATAAAATAAGATACAAGGGTATATTGTACAGCACAGAGAATATAGCCAATATCTTATAATAACAATTTTTTTATTGGAGTATAGTTGCTTTACAACGTTGTGTTAGTTTCTGCTGTACAGCAAAGTGAATCAGCTATACGTATACATATATCCCCTCTTTTTTGGATTTCCTTCCCATTTAGGTCACTGCAGAGCAATGAGTAGAGTTCCCTGTGCTATACAGTAGGTTCTCAGTTATTTTATACATAGTAGTGTATATATGTCAATCCCCATCTCCCAATTCATCCCACTCCCCCTGCCCCCTTGGCATCCATACATTTGCTCTCTACATGTGTCTCTATTTCTGCTTTGCAAGTAAGATCATCTATACCATTTTTTAAGATTCCACATATATGCGTTAGTGTACAATATTTGTTTTCCTCTTTCTGACTTACTTCACTCTGTATGACAGTCTCTAGGTCCATCCACATCTCTACAAATGACCCAGATTCATTCCTTTTAATGGCTGAGTAATATTCCATTGTATATATGTACCACATCTTCTTTATCCATTCCTCTGTGGATGGACATTTAGGTTGCTTCCATGTCCTGGCTATATAATAACTTTAAATGGAGTATAATCTACAAAAATATTGAATCACTATGTTGTACACTTGAAAGTAACGTAATATTATAAATTAACTATACTGTAATAATAATAATAACAGAGCTTATTCTGGTGACATGTGGTCCTTTTGTGGAGTTTCTCATTTGGGTTAACAGCACCCCAAACTACCCAATTAACCAAAGCGGAAATATCTGAGGCATCTTCAAAGCTTCTTATTTACTCATACTTTACATCTAATGAGTCTCCAAGTTCTATTGATTCTTTCAATATATCCCAAATCTCCATATGGTCTTCCATTCATCTCTCAATCTAGGCTGCTACCTCTTTACTTCAGTTCTTATTCTGTTTGTCAGCATCTTTTGAGGCAGTCTCCTATGTTTCTTCTCTCCAATGTACTCTACATGTTATAGGAAGCAATGGTTCTAAAATACCAATCCAATCATGTCACTATCCTGCTTAAATCTTCAGTGGCTCCCTATTACCCTCAGGAAAAAAAAATCTCCAGATCCTTAGAACACTCAGCTCTTTACCATCTGCCCTAATCTATCTTTCCAGTAACTTCTTCTGTACTACTTAATGTACACATACTGGAATTCAGCTATGCTGAACTACTTATCATTATTCTAATGCAAATGTAGAATAGTTTAGTGGTTAAGCATGTGGCCTACCTGCTCAATCTGACTAGATTTCAAATCCCGTCAATTCAATTGTTATCTGTGTGGTTTTAAGAAAGTGATTCAAATTCTCTGAGACGGAATATTCTCAGTTACAAAAGAAAGAATACAGAGAATTGTTGGTGGTGAGGAGCAAATGAGACAATGCACTTTGCAAAATGCCTGGCCTTTATTTACATTTAATAAATACTAACTTTGTGTCTTTTAAAAAAAATTCTCTGTACCTGCAAATTTGCTGTTCTGTCTTCTTGGAATATCCTCTTTCTACACAAGTGTTTGTCTGACAACTTCTTATTCACACTTCAATATGATTTGATGTGGTAAAAACTCTAATAGCAAATAGCCAAAATGTCATCTCTCCCAGGGGGGTCTTGCCTGGACTCCTAAAGGAAGATTTAGAGAATCTTGTTAAATCCTCCAATAGTGCATCTATTATAGTAGCTATCACAGGAATGTAATTATTCATTTTCCTGCGCCTGAGGGACACTCTTTGTGCTTGCTGTGCTCTGAAATACAGCAAATGCACAATAAATACTTATTGAATGAACGATATTGACCAGTTTAAGAAGATGGTTTGTTGGCTTGACTGTTATCACCTTACCGATTTCTGTTACCTTCTCAAGAAAATTTTAAGACTAGTAAAAAATCAGATGTCTTTGCACACTTATTTGTTAAATATTCATTGGGATTCTATGCTATGGCATTTTGGTAGATTGGGGGGGAAAAAAGCAAAAACAATATCAAAACAAATAGTACACACAATTGACATTTAAAGCCAAGATTTGATGTGCTCATAACCCCTTTTCTTCAAATAATGCTATGATCATCAGTTAAAATAACAAGCCACCTGGTTAAGAATGAATTCATCAACCTTTTAAAAGTATATTAATCTGCAAATCCCTGCACAGTCACTGTTCTTTATTTTCACATACACATGCTTGAAATACACACAGTATTACCGACATAGAGACTGAGTTTACTGAGATAACACAGTAAATATCTTTTGCATGGCTTTGTATGTCAGATCGGCCTAAGCTTAGCAGATAACTTCTGAAACTGGAAATACTTGGTAAGTCTACACACGCATCCACAGGTTGGAGTGCGGACACCCCAGGTATAGTTATACAGATACACACATACAGGCGAGATTCTTAGCCTTAGGTCATAGGATATTGATTTTGAGTAAAACACTTAAACACTTTCTCCCTTACTCTTCTCACTTGGAAAAAGAGAAAACTGATGATTTGATCACTTCAATCTCTTCACGATTCTCCACCATCTGTTTGCCTCAGTTCATCCAGCTCTGACCCACAGCTCCATGTCCCTGCACCCTACCCCTTGTCACCTAAGTCTTCTAGTGGCCTTGTCTCTGTGCTCTTTCTCTTGACTTCTCCAGGCACTGATGTTAGTATGTCCTTTTTGAAACTTCTCCTGCTTTAATTTTCATGAAACACTTCACATTCTTTCCATACCTCTCTAATTTATCCTCATTTATTGTCCAGGACTGTCTTCCTTTTCCTACCTTCTAGGCATCCCTTAAAGTTCTTTACACAAGTTTCTTCACTTTCCAGTCTTTCACTTACTGAGTCATCTCATACCTACAGCTTCAACTATCACTTTTATGTGGATGACTCCCCAAATCTAAGTTGGAAATGTAATCTCTCTGGCACACTCCAATTCCATATTTCAGCTGCTTCCTTGGTATCACTATCTGGCTCTCCTGAATTCACTTGAAATTCAACATGTCTAAAACTTAGTTGGTACTGTCTCCAGGGTGCATGTCTTTCTTTGGACTTTGTTGTTTTACCCTAATGGTATTAGCATCCTCTAGTCACTGAAATTCTAAATCTAGTACAGTCTTCATTTGCCATCTTGGCCTCAATGGCCCGTTCATGCAACGTGTACCTATATCAGGTATCCTACCCCACCCCTTCTTTTCCATTTTCACTGCCTCTTCTTTAATATGGTTCTCTCACCAAGCCTACACAAATTTCCTTGCCCACCCTTTTTTCCCCAATTGATCCCACTTACTGCTACTCTCAACTTTGCTTTTCTCCTTAGGCTTTGGTGTACTGTAAGTTTAGGCAAATCTCCTTCTCCTCAGTTAGTTTAGACCATAGGGACCCATACGTGCCCAGTTAGCCTACCCTTCACCCCAGGTTCCTAGCCATGGTCCTCAAACCATGGGAGGAAAGACGACACAGATCATCTCAAGTAATAGATAACCCAATGTGTATTATACATCATAGAGATGCCAGAAGTAATTAATAGGTTATTCAAGATACAGTCCATTTGTAGAGGCTAATTTTTTTCTACTCATTTTAGCACTTCAAGAAATTTCTCAAATCAACTGCAATCAAATCAAATACATACAAATAACATATTGATTACTGATAGCACCATTGATGACATCATCTTTTCCTCTTCCCTATGTATATAGGTTTCTACTTTAGGAAATGTGTCAAAGTAATAGCTTAGTTTAGGCAGCTCAAAATGTTAAAGGGGAAAGCCTTAGATCTGGGGTCAGAAAATGTATTCTATTTTCCTTTCCAAATCGTGGTTAGCTGTGTGAACTTGGTCAACTTTTTGAGTGTCTCCGTGATCCCGTTCTTTCACGTTCATATAATATGCAAATAATGCCTGTCCTTATTACCTCCAGAGTCATTGGAAGGACAGATGTAAAAAGATCTTCAGAGAATTTGGCTAATCATCCAAATCACCGGGGAGAATTTCTAAGTCCCTGTCCCCAGTAATCTTTTTTTTTTTTTTTTTTTTTTTTTTTTTTTTTTTTTGCGGTACGCAGGCCTCTCACTGTTGTGGCCTCTCCCGTTGCGGAGCACAGGCTCCGGACGCGCAGCCTCAGCGGCCATGGCTCACGGGCCCAGCCGCTCTGCGGCATGTGGGATCTTCCCGGACTGGGCCAAGAACCCGTGTCCCCTGCATCGGCAGGCGGACTCTCAACCACTGCGCCACCAGGGAAGCCCAGTAATCTCATTTTTAAAGGCTCTCCAGGTGATCTGTCATTTGGAAACTACATTTTACAAATTTTAAAGTGAGAGTTATCATTGTAACACTGGCCATTAGAATCTAACATTTGTCTTTCTAGGTCATTGGTCATCCTCTTTTCTGAGTTTAATAGCATTTAGATTGCCTTTGGACTGCTTTTAGTTGAGAAATAAACTGAAAAACTTTCGATAACAAGTTTTGGCCTTTACCCTAAAGGAAATCTTGCCTTCTTGCAGAAGGCTGATAAATGGATTTAGTCAGTTTAGACGATTAGAGCATTTTATAGTCTATATTGACAATGTAAATCCACTCTTACATGCAATGCATTAAGCTAAATTCTCAAAAGTTATGGGTACTTCAGAAAACCCAGAAACAGGTATTTTAGAGGTAACAAAATGCACTGAATGAAAAAATACTTCTCACTCTAATCCTTTTTTTATAGTTCTGAATATCGTCTTTCCAAGGACTCTTAAGGTTCTGACTTCCTAAGTATTCACCATAACATCATGCTATGTTTTTCCAGAAGCAGTGGATTTAATTTTTATCTGTCACATAACTGTTACTGGAGTTTTGGTAAACTATGATTTTTTTTTTTTTTTAAGGCAGTAAGCTTGGGTGTAAGAATGAGCTGCTGCAATAACAAAAAAACAAACAACCCCATCCAAAAATGGGCAGAAGACCTAAATAGACATTTCTCCAAAGAAGATATACAGAATGCCAACAAACACATGAAAGAATGCTCAACATCATTAATCATTAGAGAAATGCAAATCAAAACTACAATGAGATATCATCTCACACCAGTCAGAATGGCCATCATCAAAAAAATCAAGAAACAATAAATGCTGGAGAGGGTGTGGAGAAAAGGGGACACTCTTGCACTGCTGGTGGGAATGTGAATTGGTTCAGCCACTGTGGAGAACAGTATGGAGGTTCCTTAAAAAACTACAAATAGAATTACCATATGACCCAGCAATCCCACTACTTGGCATATACCCTGAGAAAACCAAAATTCAAAGAGAGTCATGTACCAAAATGTTCATTGCAGCTCTATTTACAATAGCCAGGACATGGAAACAACCTAAGCGCCCATCATCGGATGAATGGATAAAGAAGATGTGGCACATATACACAATGGAATATTACTCAGCCTTAAAAAGAAATGAAATTGAGCTATTTGTAATGAGATGGATAGACCTAGAATCTGTCATACAGAGTGAAGTAAGTCAGAAAGAAAAAGACAAATACCGTATGCTAACACATATATATGGAATTTAAGGGAAAAAAATGTCATGAAGAACCTAGGGGTAAGATAGGAATAAAGACGCAGACCTACTGGAGAACGGACTTAAGGATATGGGGAGGGGGAAGGGTGAGTTTTGACAGGGCGAGAGAGAGTCATGGACATATACACACTAACAAACGTAGTAAGGTAGATAGCTGGGGGGAAGCAGCCGCAAGGCACAGGGATATTAGCTCGGTGCTTTGTGACAGCCTGGAAGGGTGGGATGGGGAGAGTGGGAGGGAGGGAGACGCAAGAGGGAAGACATATGGGAACATATGTATATGTATAGCTGATTCACTTTGTTGTAAAGCAGAAACTAACACACCATTGTAAAGCAATTATACCCCAATAAAGATGTTAAAAAAAAAAAAAAAAAAAAAAAAAGAATGAGCTGCTGAAATAGAAACCAAGCATGCAATTAGAAATTATTTTGTAATTCTTTTCTAAGATTCAGTACACCACAAAAGAGAGATTAAGCAGGAAAGAAGTCTAATCAGATCATTCTTTGATTTATTAACATCATTTCATAGTATTCAGCAAAGCATTCATCGCATTGTGGTGACACATAAAAAAGGTCAAATAGATCTCGTTTAGAAATTGTCTTGATTGACACTGACTGCCTTTCCTTTGTAAAAGAAAAGAAACTAGAGTGTTTAAGCCCCAATTTGCTCCAGGTGCTTAAGTTCCACATTGCTTTGACACATTCCAACTCTAAGCACACCCAGGCATTCATGATCATACTATCCATCAAACTCCCTGCCGACCCCACCCCCGTGTTTTAACTATGTGAATGAATTTCAGTTTTCCTTATGTAGGTTAGCACAGCATAATGGATAATCACAAAAGCTTGGGTCTCAGGCAGATTGGCTGTCCAACACTGTTTCTATCACGTATTAGGTGTGTAACTTTAGTTAACTACTAATTGCTGTAAGATCTTGCCACTCAAACTGTGGTCTGTGGACCAGTAGCATCTGTAACACCTGGGAGCTTTTAAAAATGCAGATTTGCAGCCCCACCTCCGAACTATGGAGTCAGAATCTAGACTTAAAAAATTCTCCATTAAAATTGCCAGTGAGGTGGGGAGGTGGTGTGGAGAATCAAGACAACAGTTTTCACAGTGTGTTGTTTTATGAGATACAGCAAGTGACTCATAATTTAATGATTATTACATGACGAGTTTTACATGTCTTTTAATTTGTAATAGAATTCTTGCAAGCTAGACATTACCTCACTGTCATCAAAAGCTTTGCTATTATTCCTAATTCACTTTGATGATCTATTTTTCAGGGGGTAATTGGGATTACATAGGGTGATGGTTCACAATTTGTGTTTTGCACTTTACGAATTTCAGATTAGATATAGAACGTCTTTCTCTTCTTAGCTTTATTTCCCTGAACTTTTTCTTCTAAGCCCTGCCTCCTGTTAGTATCTGTTTAATGTCCTTTTTTTCCTCTAAGACTTTCTATGCCTTTGGGTGTGTTGATAAACTTCACAAGAGTGTGACCAGTATCTCTACCCTGAACTTGGTAAAGTTTTGGGAAAGATAGTCCTTTCTGGATCCTCAACATAGATATAATCCAGGTTTAAACACACACATGTATGAATCTACAACCTTAATCCGAGACCAAAGAATTCTATCTTAAAAGATTTCTCCAAGCAGCTTTTTCTTGTATCCCACAATTTGCAGTGATTTAGGCAGAGATATGTAATAGTGAGAGACCTGAATTCAGCTTCTGGAGCCCACTTTGTCGTTTAAAAACTACCTCTGTGATATTGGACAAGCCACTGAATTTAGTGCTTTGGTGTGGACTGGAAATAACTGTACACTGTAGCTTAACAAGTCTACTATGGTTTACCGTAGCTCCTCCTGTTGTGAGGGTCAGACCTGATAACTTATGCAAAGGCCCTTCACAGGCTTTACCTACCTCTGATCCCCACCCCTGTTACTCTCTTAAAGCACCATTATCCCTTTCTATAATTGTATAAACCTCTAAGTTAATGTATAAACCTCTAAATTAATTACATTTTAGGCATGATTTCTCTATTAGCGACTTCAACAAAGCACATTTTCTTGTTAGAATCACTGAGCTTTTCCTTCTGGTTCCCTCTTTCCCCCTCCTAATTACGATGTGAATTCACATTTCTAGAATTCCCGAAAGGATTTCTTGCAAGCTAAAAGGCCTTTTCAAGAACTCACAGATCACGGTCTCTTTGGAGAAGGGGAGGGCTGTCACAGTCTGCAGCCTGCAATGAACTCTTTATTCCCAAGAGAACATTAAAATGATAACGTTTATTGAATGCTTAGTATGTACCAGGCACCATCCCAGGCGTTTTGCACATACACACTCATTTTATCCTCAGATTACCCAGTGACTATCATCAACATCATCTGTAGTTTGCAAACAAGGAAACCCGAGGCACAGTGAAGCTAAATCCCTCGCCCAAGGTGTGGAAGCCAGGTAACCAACGACCCGATGCTAGTCACAGGGATGCTTTCTTTTCTTTGCTGCACACGGATTCTGAATTTCACAAGAAGGTATCCGGCTGTCCCTCGGCGGGATGTGAATAGCTTCTTTGGAATCCCAGCAGCTGGCTGCTGCCCCCTGAGGGTGACGTTACATCGGAGGGGAACGCGGAGGCAGAGAGCCCGCGGGCAGGCGCCGGCCTGATCCGAGCCGCCAGGCGGTGGCAGATGGAGCCGGCGCAGGATCGGAACCTGTTGCTGAAGCCCAGCCGGGTCGCTTCTGGTTCCCAATGGCGCGAGGGTCTCTGCCCTGGCGTGGTGTACAGGTAGGGGAGCGGGTCAGGCCGGGCTGGGGTCCCCAGCGCCCGCCGCTGGCTTGGATGATTCGTACTAGCGATTGGGGAGTGTTACCTTGGATTCTGCGACTTCACTCTTTCGATCTTTCCCAAATCCCTTCCTAGTTCCACAGGGCACCCCCTACGGAGTCACAGTCCAGGAAGGCGACGCTTTGGTCCCCAGCCTGACTTCTGGGGGCTTCTCTGCCCGGGCTCTTCGGACCACAGATGCATGTTTTCAGGCTCGCAGCGCTGGGATGGGGACAGCGACCGGGGAAAGTTGGGGTGGTGGCCTCTTTCTTAACCTTAAAATCCTCCCAAAACCCTCTCCGGAGCCGCACTGCTATAACTTTTGTGTTGAGTCTCCTTGAAGAGCATGCTTGATACTAGAGAGTTTTCTAAACCGCTCTCTTTATCCGTGATGATTTTGAGCAATGATCATTGCGTATCTGAGACTGCATCTCGTGTGTTTTTGCCAGAAAGGCTAAAATGTGGTTTCTCATCCGGGTGCAGGACACCACAGAGCCCACAGTGCAGGCACTTGGAGAGAGTTTTAGCTCTTTCTGGGGGTGAGATAGGGTTTCCAGACAATGCCAAGTTTAGCCTCTTTTTTGCCAACCCCCCAGGCATTTTCCGGAGTTTCAGCCTTTGGCCAAAGATAGGGTCTGGTGTGGGAAAACCGGAAAACTCTCTGCTCTGTACTGTGGTTTTTGTTAAAGACAGAACTTTAAACTAAGAAACAAAGATACATTTGATTACCCCTTCTTTTACCCTCAGCTAGACTGTAGATTTTAAAAAGATTTATTTATTTTAAAGTCTTAAATATAAGATGACATAAGCTGTAAGAATGATAGATTTTCTTCTGATCAAAGTATTAAGTTATTTTAACCATGTGTCTAAATTTCTCTTTCCATTATACATCCAAACCATTTTCAATTGATAACAACTAATGAGGGGGACCACAGGCAAACTGTGGTTTGTAACGTGTGGACACATTTCTGTTTCCAGCTTCAATCCTAATTACGTAAAACAAAATAGCTTGTGTAAAATCATCTTAATATTTTAAGTTATGATTGAATCTGCAAAATTGCTATGAAATGTTCAAAAACAGAACCATTATCAAGAGCAGAGAGTTGAGTGGCAACTGTATGCAGAGTTTGGTTAGAGTGTTTCATCTTAAAAGCTGCTGTCATTTAAGAGAACAGGTCTTTACTATATACTGCATTATCTTTAAAGGAGTATATTAACGTTATTAAAAAGTAGATATTGTAATAACCTAAAAGGTACTTTCACTATTACTTGATAATGCAATAACGTGTTACTCATGTTATTATCTTCTGCTTTCTTAATCAACATAAATGTTTTTCTAAAATCCACAACATCAAAAAAGATCTTCCAACAGCCATTTTTTCTTGATGTTTATAGGTATCTTCAGGAGAGTCTGAACCTCAAACTTATTTTTTTCTTAGTCTATCATCTATCTATCTACTTTATCTGACATTTTTATTCCTGAGAATTTTGTGAATACACTACGAAGTATTTAAAAGTATGTATCAGAAATGTGTTGTTTTATTTTTATGATTCTTTTACCTCATAACTCCTGTTAATCATGCTGCTCACCATGATTCTCTTTTACAGATGTCAAAGGCTGTAGAAGGTGTAGATATAAATTTACTATTAATCAGTGAATGATTTGCTCCTGCAAAATTGTTTATTTATTGTTCTTGGCTTTTATGTGTGTATGATTTTTGATTAAAAAAAACTTCTTGCAATGCCTCTCTGATAAATATTCATGAATGTTTTCACTGTGGTGCACTGAAATGGATTTCCAGCTGTAATACAAACATAAAATAGGAATAACTTTGTTCCTCAAAGCTTCATATATTTAAAAATAATCATTTTCTAAAATACTACCCTCCTTATCCCGGAGAGAGGGAGTCGATTTTAGGTGGACACTTTAAAACTGTCATACCTATTAAAAGAAAGAGATAAACATAACCTCACTTTCCTAAGGTATATCTATCTAGTCTTTTAATAATCTTACCAAATAGTTCTCTTAAACACATGAATTTTATGCGTGCAATGAGCCTGCTGTTAACAGCTGATTTTTCTTTCCTTCCTAACTACCTTTAGTTTTAAGTTCTAGCTCTGGGGGATAAACTGGTTCTTAAATGAATTTTCCAATTGCCTTGAAACTGAACATTCGGGGTCTAGAAGGTCCCTTACTCTATCGAACCAAAGGCAGATGGAAAGATACTGCCCCAGCAGTGAGTTACAATGGTCACCACAACAGACAGCTGTTTTGAATGGGTCTCATGTCCTTCAAGTACCTCATGGAATTTTGAGAAAGAAGACATAAAAATGGAGAGATCAAGTTCTCTTCCTAGTCAGGCTTCTGACTGGCTCTGTGCCTGAGGCAAATCATTTAACTTCTCTAAGCTTTCTCAAATATAAAAGGATGAGTTAGAATATGCTTTCTAAAATCTTTTCGCCCCTCTGGGTTTCCCTGTTCCTGTGGTAGGAGGGCAGACCATCCAGGGTGAGAAGGCACAGATATCCTTGATTTGCTACTTGAAAGCAGCCACCTTTAGGCAAGGCCCTGAAAATTCTATGAAATCAATATCTCCTGTGTCACCTGGACTATTAGAAGGAATGAATGGGGTGTACAGGTGATCGTGCTGGATGCGGCCTTTGGCACACAGAAGATGCACAGTGATGTTCTTTCAGCCACCCATCTCTGACAAATGTAAAGTTTTTTCTGTCTCCAGCAGGGGAGATGAGCAAAGTGCAGATAACTTCCCTCTGCATGTTCGGGTGGCCATTACCAGTAGTATAGCTCCTCCAGTATGGGACAGGCGTCAGGAGATGGGAGGATCAGAGCCTCAAGCATATCATGAATGCCTCTGTGATATCTCATCAACCCTCCCATCACACACAAAAAGACCGAAGTCAGAACAGCACCAAAATTAAATTTATCTCCACGCCACACAAGACTGAGAAGACAAGCCCTATTCCAGTTCCCTGTCAAGCTAGGTGCAACTCTGTTAGAGCTAAACACACCAGACATTAATTTCATCGGTGGAATCAGAACAGTGGCATATCCCAAATCACACCACGGCAGTAATTTAAAGAAAAGAGAGAAGAAAACTACAAACAAAATAACACCTGAAATGCCAAGAAACTGATTCTCTCTTAACTTTGTTGCCTCTGAAAATTTAACATTTCTAAATATAACCAAAGTATATTTCTTACTTTATTTTCTTTTTGGGCAGTTGAGGCGTCTCATTTTAAGAGCCTACATAAAATCTGGTTCCATTGTGGCAACTGCAGACTAAGGCATCTTCTACTAGAACTAATGCATCTTTTTCTAGTCCCTCACAGAAATCTCAGCTGACCTTTGTTTTCAAAACTCTGGAGGGTCTACCAAGCATATGAGAATATTACAGTTCTGGTTGCTTTGGAAAACAGTTTCCCAAAGCCAAATGAGACAGTGCTGGCTAATCTTTAGTGAGCTCTCACTTCATGTGTATTATCTCACTTACTCCTTGTGATTTCAGAAACTGAGTACAACCACAATCCCTGTTCTGTTGATAAGGAAACTGAGGCTTGGAAATAATTTGCCCAAAGTAAACGTGTTCGCTAGACTGAGGAATTGGGATAATGAACTCCTGCAGCCTTCAAGTCCATGTGCTTATATTCTGTACTGCAGGACCCCCAAGTACATAGTAATAGCAGCTTACGATCAAAGTACTGATTTCTGCATATGCCAAGCCTTTCTGAACAAAAAAGCTGCATTCTTTTTTTTTTTTTTTTTTAAACATCTTTATTGGGGTATAATTGCTTTACAATGGTGTGTTAGTTTCTGCTTTATAACAAAGTGAATCAGCTATACATATACATATGTTCCCATATGTCTTCCCTCTTGCGTCTCCCTCCCTCCCACTCTCCCCATCCCACCCTTCCAGGCTGTCACAAAGCACCGAAAAGCTGCATTCTTAAGAAGAAATAAATATTACAGGCTTGATGAAGTTTCTTATAAGCTGAAACAGGAAATAGCCATTACTTGTGAAGCTTTTTCAAATGCCTGTACCTGAGTCCCACCACTGGACATCAGTGGGGTCTGGAGTTGGGTCTGGGTATATGTATTTTTATGATTCTGAGTGAAAAAAATCCACATGATTACTCTTAGTGAAAATAACTGGTCCCATCCCACATTGCTATTTGCAGCCATAGACAGAAGAAATGTAAGTATTATCTGGGAAAAGGGATATTTAGAGAAAACAGAACAAGAGGATAAACATTTTGTGAATCCAGTCTCCCCAGAACTCCAGCTAAATCAGTTATCTATATTAGAGTTTACTGCCTGAGAACATAAAACTCAATAAGGGAAAATTTCAGATCAAGAAGTTGCCCATGGCCTTACAATTCTCATATTCTTCAGGGAAGGAGGACAGCAGGGACCTGTCAGTTTTGCAAACTGCTTCCTCTTTCACAGAGTGTCATCCCAAACATCCTGCCTCCTTGCAAAACTGAGACATTTAGAGAGGTGTCACCTGTAATACCTAGAGTTTCCCTGAACTCTCCTACTTTCCTTTAAAGTAGGGGATCTCATTTAATGGCTTTACCTAAAGATGAATTAATTGAATTGAAAGTACCTATTTAGGGCTTCCCTGGTGGCGCAGTGGTTGAGAGTCCGCCTGCCGATGCAGGGGACATGGGTTCATGGGAGGATTCATGGAGGGGACATGGGTTCATGGGAGGATCCCACATGCTGTGGAGAGGCTGGGCCCGTGAGCCATGACCGCTGAGCCTGTGCTCCGCAACGGGAGAGGCCACAACAGTGAGAGGCCCATGTACCGCAAAAAAAAAAAAAAAAAAAAAAGAAAGTACCTGTTTTCCTTTTCAACTGCACCCCTGTCCCTGCAATCTTGGCACACTGGTACTAAAGTGAAGGTGGGCTCTCTAAGGACATAGCTTCCAACCCTTGTAAGCAGGGTAACAGGCACCCTCTAGCAGAGTTTATAGCCTTATACCTCCCTTGGCCCCCTACTCACAATCTCCTGGTCTTCTCTCTGGAATTCCCCATCCTCAACAGGTTTACAAGGTCTTTTTGTCCTTAGGTGGCCATTTATATCATTTATACCACAGTGCTCCTTCAGGCTTGAAAGTCTTTGGCTAGAATCCTGCCACTTTGAAGACATTCCCTTTGTCTCTACTTCTTTCAGCTGGAAAAGCTACCTCAACTGATTTTTGACCCATAGCATGGTTTATGCTTCTTCCGAAACTAGCAGCCCTGGGGGCTCCATGAAGACCAAGTGGAGCTTTCCTAAGTACCTCTATCCTGAGCTTGCTTTTCGTGATATTTTGATTATCCAGGTTTTAGTAACTTCTTCTAATTCAAGTTTTCCTACAGAAGTAGGCCCTTGAAGTTTCTGCAGTTTGCAAGCCTGGCAAATTCTCTCCAAGTTCATGCTTAGCTCTCTCTCCTCTTGTCCTCATGTGGTCCCTCCAGCCTCAAATGTTTCAAGCTTAGTCCTACCTTAAAGCTTTTGCACATACTCTTCTCCCTGCCTGGGTATCTAGCCCGTCAGAGTTGCACAAACAGAGATTCTTTTTGCCATTTAAGTCTCAGGTCGGTGTGCCTCTCCACACCACTTGTCATCACAGTATCATTTGATCTGCGCATGAATCCACTTGCTACTTGAGACCACCTCCATTTCCGTGTTTTCTTGTTTATGATCTCACTCTTCAGAAGGAGAACCTAAGCTCCATAAGAGATAAACTTAATGCTTTTGTATTAACTCCTGGCCTCAGTGCCTAGAACAATGTGGCACATAGTAGAAACTCAGCAAATATTTGCTCAGTGAAAATTTCATTTCCATTACCCTATTAGTTTCTCCTGCATCCTTTTGCAGGTCAAGTTGCTAAAACTTTAACCTTAGCTCCCATTCTTCTTTTGTGCTTTTTTTTCTCCTTTCCACTGATCCTACCTTAACTAAAAGGCCAATCTACGTAGTTTTTCATTTCATGTGGGAGGAAAAATTTTGAAAAAGCCTCTTATTTACCACTGACTGCACTATTTTAATATACATGCAGGTTCCGTGGTATCTGTTCCATGGATACCACATATCCATGGTATCAATGTGGATTTTTAAGAATAATCTGGGTCTGAGCACTAAGAAAGACTAAAATATGGTACAAAATGGTACATTTACTTTTTGGTAAAGTTAAATCCACCCATTCTTCTATTTTCATTAGCAGGATAATTTTTCATCTTTAAAATATTTTATTTTTAAAATATAAGCGTATGAAATTTTATATAAGTGCCCAGATTATATCATTCTGTTGTAATTAAATTCTTAATTCTTCCCTTTCCTTTCTTAATTGCCTCTGCCCACTCTTTTCCTCCTGTTTCCAAATCACAAGTAACCCATGTTAGCAACTGAGTTCTATTATTGTAGATTTTCCTATGCTTTTATAACATGTATAAAATCATGTATACGTATGCAAGCATGCTTGTGTATACACATATGCACATCAATCTTTTTGTCACATTTTCAAAAATGTATATCTTATTTTTCTTATTCATTATTACCTTGTGAAAAACCCTCCATTGCAACTATAATAGATAAAAATTAAAATTTTAAATATCTGTATATTACATGATATGAATAATAAACAATGAATTTGACTGATCCCCCCTTTTAAACATTTACTCTGTTTCCAGTGGGTTTTATTTATCCAGTTTTATGACAAAATGAGGCTATCATAAAAATAGTTTATGTTTTTCTTTCTAAGTTCAAGAGGTAAAAATATTTTCAAATTTTAATGTATATTGCCATATTGCTTCTAAAGTGTTACAAATACATTTTCACCAGAAAATTATGAAAATACTCTTTACTCATGTCCCCACAGCCATAGATGTTGTAACTCGTTAATTTTTAATTGTTACATTAATTTGAATCTCTTAACTTGTGAAATTGAGTATCTTTTCATGTTTTTCAGATATTTGGACTTTCTCTTATGTAAACTGTTTAATCCATATCCTTGTTGATTTTTCTGCTGGGGTTATTTGTCTTTTTCTGATGAATTTATGTGTTCCTTGCAAACTGTCAATATCAACTCGTATAATATTTTCTGTATTTTCTACTGTCTTTATACATAACTTATACTATGCACATTTATTTTATAATCAAAATGTTTAATTTTTATTATGTGAATTTTAAGATTTTGGTATTGATTAATATGATTTTCCCTATTCCTAGGTTAGGCATGTAGTCTTCTCGATTTTATTGAAAGATTCTCATTTTTTAATGTTAACATTTGTACTTAATTCAACTGAATTTTTAAAATTCACTTAAAAACCCAGTATACTATAAGACAGTGGGCAAACTTTTCCTTTTTCTATGTGGATTATTGAATGTTTCATTCTTCCCCACCAAATTGAAATATCACTTTCGTCATATATTAAAATTTAATATATGTATTTCTATATTCCCAGAATATTTCTATGTTCTGCTTCACTGCTCTATTTTTCCATTTCTATGGCAATTCCAAATTGCTTTGTTTGTTTTCAATGGAGTGTTTTTCTGATGTTTTAAAAAGCATGTCTTCTCACTATTCTTCCTCATAATTTTCCTGGTCTTCTAGGGCATTTATGCTTCCCTCTGAGCTTTTTATCATATTCCAAAACAAATTCTGTGATCTGCTTTTCAAATATTTTCTGCAAATGAACTTTTGTCTATACATGTTATAAATGCAATTATATTCAAGCTATTAACTTGGGGACACTTGACATTTATTTAAATGATTAAAATTTTCCTTCCACAAATATGGTGTTTTACTCAATTTGTCAGATTAAAAAATCTTTTAGTAGGATTTTATTTTTTATGTAATTTATGTTTTATATTCTATCTTTCCTGTTAAATCTATTTCTACATACCCTGTATTTTGGTTACTGCTGTAAATTGGATTTTTTTTTTCATTTTAATTTCCAGGTGCTTATTGCTAGTACTAAAGAAGGCTACTTTCTTTTTTAGTATAATATGTTTTGAGACACCAGTTAACTAATTTCTTCAATTAATTATAGTAGCTATTTACTAGAGAGTATTAGGCAGTTTTTTTGGAATAAAATAGTGTTATCAGCAACAAGGAGATGGTTTTGTCTCTTTTCAATGTTTTTACCAAATATACAATATTATTGTCATTGTACAATTATTATAATCCCCTGAGACAAAGTTGAACAATGATCAAAAATAATAATGCGGGCTTCCCTGGTGGTGCAGTGGTTGAGAGTCCGCCTGCCGATGCAGGGGACACGGGTTCGTGCCCCAGTCCGGGAGGATCCCACATGCCATGGAGCAGCTGGGCCCGTAAGCCGTGGCCGCTGAGCCTGCGTGTCCGGAGCCTGTGCTCCGCAACGGGAGAGGGCACAGCAGTGAGGGGCCTGTGTACCACAAAAAAAATAATAATAAAATAAAATAAAAAAAGAATAATGCTATCAGGCATGATAATCAAATTTTGCTTAAAATGAGAGTCTTACAGCATTGTAGTTTAAAATAGTTTGCTTGGTTTGGGGTGTGTGTTCCTTTTTTTTTTTTTTTTTTTTTGGTGTGTGTACTACAAAAAAGTAATTTGAGGAATTTTCTGTGGTCTAGATTTTAAATAATTTTGGAATTGTCTGTTCTTTAAAGGTTTAATAGAGTTCTTCTCTGAACCTTGTTATTTTACCATTTAATTATTTTTACATTTACTTCTGCTAGTCTAGTCAAGTTTATTATTTCTTTTTGGGAAAAATTTTGTTAACTTAAAGTGTTAAGAAATCATCCATCTAGGTATTTGCAATTGTTGCCATAGGTACAAATATTCTCCTATAAATTATTTTTCTGTAGCATAATATTTTTATTACATAAAATTTTTTATCTCATTATTTTGTTCTTTTGCCTTTGTCTTTAATAAGGCTCAAGAGAAGTTTATATAATTTTGTTGAGTTTTTCAAAGACTCAGCTTTTTAAAATGTATTTTTTCGTTTGACAAATTGTTTTTATTCATTCTATCTTCCTTATTGCTTTCCCTATTATTGATAATTGGTAGTTTTGATAATTTTGACTGATATTATTGGTAATTTTTCTAATTTCTTCAGATAAATATTTCAAGTTTTTTTAGTTTTGTAATTTCTACTAAAGTTAAGGCAATATATTGTTTTAAAAACTATTTTTCATTGCTTTCTAGAGTTTTTTTCTTTTTTTTTTATGTTATTTGAACTGAGGTTTATCTAGAAGTGTTTTTGTTAGTTTCCAAATGGTCAGGATGTGTTACTGACCTTTTAATTATTTTATCTAATTTTATTATAGCCAAAGAATATGGCAAGTATACATAGGTAACTCTGAAAATCAATACAGAGACCACAACCCAATAAAAAATAAGCAAGGAAAATGAATAGATGAATGATACGTGAACATGTGAAAAAAGTAGATACTCCAACTCACTAGTAATCAGAGCATTCAAATTAAAACAAGATAGAGTGACGTTAGCACAATGGATGAATAAGACATCCCCTGCATATATGCTCCACTCAACAACAACAATTTGGCATTCATCTGTGGACAAAAGTTCCTTTGTGGTAACTGTGGGATCCAGCTAGCAGACTGTGAAACCCCAGTGCAGTCCAAGAAGGAAGAGAGTTGTTTTGAGAAGACAGGGACAGGCCTGTACTCAGGCAGCTGCCTTGTGAACCCTGGCCCTGGCTGCATACACAGAAGCGACTTTGTACCCCTGAATCTCCAGCTATAGCCCTGTCTGGCTTTTGTTCGGTCAACACCATATACCAAGGGATCTGGGAGGAGTCTCACCCACTCATGCATCAAGTTATAGACATACAGACCTCGGTGCCATTTCTGGATGCTGTGAACCTGGACGTGGCCTGTGAACTGGCTCCAGCCCCCCTGGGCCCTGAACCAGGAGTATCTGAAGAACACTGATTCAGCCAATCACCCACATGTGAGAGAGCCTTAAGGGAACTCCAGGAGTCCAGTGGTTCTAGCACACCATTGGGAAAATACCAGATATTAGACACATTGAAGACAGTAAGAGGAACAGGTTGACTTTATTCATACCACCCTTCCTCCAGGAGGCAGAGCTGAGTCCCAAGAGAGCCCTTCTTGGCCCATGTTTTCTGCTGTGCGGAAAGTGAGAGCATGGGAGTGAGTACCTGGCTTCCCCAGCTGCATGGGATGCTGCCAAAAAGGCTCATTCGTCCCTTGCCCCATTCAGAGTACTGAGTCATGAACTGCATGACTTGAGGGCAATGAGCAGCTAGAAGAGCTGCAGCCAGGGCTCAAAACAGATGGGGATCCTACTTCCCACATCACAAGACTCCATTGGGAGGCCTGCCTACAAACCACTGGGGAAGCTTCCCCTGTGGATTTCCCTAACTGTCCCACTGGCACCCCCAGTACTCCACATGCCTCACCCACACACACACACCACCCACCATATGGCTAGCTCCCTGTGTGAGTTCCAGGGACTGGAGAGAGAGTTGCAGAAGGTTAGTGGGCACATACAATAAGCTGGCCCAAACATGTAGACCTTGAAGAGACCATAAACTTGAACACTTAGCACTGCCCTTGGGAAAACAAAAGGGAGACTGTCAGCACTCAGACTGGCTTGGCAGGATCATAAGGTATATAAGCTTAAGGATTCTGCCACAAAAGGGAGCAAGAAGTGTAGAGAAAGTATATCCACAGAGGGCACGCAAATTCCTCAAACCCTAGCAGGGCTGATGGAAGGTTTCATACTGAAGTGAGTCAACAAACACTGGAGATGACTGCTACTTCAAATGTGACAATATCAACACAAGACTTTCAGGAACATGAAAAATTAAAGAGACATGACACTACCAAAGAAACACAGTAATTTTCCAGTAACTGACCCAAAAGACATGGAGATTTGTGATTTACCCAATAAAGATGTTAAAAAAAAAAAAAAAAAAACAGGATCAAAAAAAAAAAAAAAAAAAAAAAGAATTTGAAAAAGGTGTTTTGAAGAAATTCAATGAGCTACAAGAAAACACAGAAAGAGAATTCAATGAAATCAGGAAAATAATACATGTATAAAATGAGAAGTTTAACAAAGAGACAGAAATCATAAAAAAAGGAAGTGAACAGAAACTCTGGAGCTGAAGAATACATGAAATGAAGAGTGTAGCAGAGGGCTGCAGTAACAAAATTGATCAAGCAGAAGAGAGAATCTGTGAAGTAGAGGACAGGACCTCTGAAAGTATCCAGTCAGAAGAGAACAAAGAAAAATGTGTGAAAAGAGTGAAGAAAGCCTATGAGATATCACCTCACCTGTTAGAATGGAGTATCAGAAAGACAAGAGATGTGTTGGTACAGTTGTGGAGAAAAGGGAACTCTGTGCAATACTGGTGGGAATATAAATGGGTACAGCCACTATGGAAAACAGTATGAAGGTTCCTCAAAAAATTAAAATTAGACCTACCATATGATCCAGCAGTCCCATGTCTGTTTATATATTCTAAGGAAATTCAATCACTACCTCAAAGAGATATCTGCATCCCCATGCTCAATGCAGCATTATTCATAATGACCAACATACTGAAACAACTTAAGTGTCCGTGCAAAGATGAATGGATCAAGAAGATACGGCAAATATATACACTGGAATGTTATTCAGCCATGAGAAAGAAGGAAATCCTGACATTTGCAACCACATGGATGGACCTTAAGGGTGTTATGTTCAGTGTAATAAGTCAGAGAAAGACAAATATTGTATGATTTCACTTATATGTGCAATCTGAAAAAACTGAACTCATAGTAAAAGAGAGTAGAATGGTGACTGCCAGTGGCTGGGGGTCGGGGAAAATGGGGAGATTTTGGTCAAAGCATACGAACTTCCAGTTGTAAGACTAAGTTGTGGGGATCTAACGTTCAGCATGGTGACTACAGTTAACAATATTGCTTTATATACTTAGAAGTTGTTAAGAGAGCAAATCTTATATGTTATATGTTCTCACCACCAAGAAAAGGGGTAATTATGTGAGGTGATGCAGGTATTAACTACCCCTACTGTGATAATCACTTTGCAATATATATGTACATCGAATTATCAAGTTGTACACATTAAACTTACACAATGCTACTATGTGTGAATTATCTTAATAAAGCCTGAAAAAAATTAAAAAATAAATAAAATCAATGTAGAGCCATTTGAACCCAGCCTTAAAGAGGGACTGAGCTATATGGAATATTACACAGCTGATTCCCCCTTGAGCTCTCTGGCTTATATTTCTTTAAAATGTTATTTTGGATTTTAAAGGAAAAATGTCTTTGTTCTTGAGTACCCAGGGAGACCCAATGCCATGTTTATATGTAACCTGAACCAGGATTAAGCGGAGGCCAAATCTGGGTGATTAATAAAATTATAAAAATTTTAAATGAAGCTAGAAAAAAATTAAAACAAGCTGTCTTTTTACAACCATCAGATTGAAAAATTTTGGAAAGTCTATCAAAGCCAAGTACTGATGAGAATCTGGAGCAATGGAGACTTATTTAGTTTGATCACTTTGGAAAGTGATCAGATTTGGTAAAATTTTAAATGTACATGCTTGATGCATGTGTATAAGGAGACATGTATTAAGTCTCGTCATACAATGTTAATTACAGTATTACCTGTAATTGAAAATGGAAACAACAGTAGAAAATGGGTAAATATTCTTATGATGAATACTACAGCTAGGCCAAAGAGCAGCTGCCATGCCTTGGTTAATGGAGAGATTCTAGAAGGATTTGAGTCCTGCTCTGTCATAACTTTAGAGAGCTATTTGTCCTTCCTCTGTTGCAGCTCTGTAAAACATGGATAATAATACCTACCTCAAGAGTTAAGCATAGAACAAGTTAATCCATGTAAGTATTTAGAACAGTGGCTGTTACACAGAAAGAATTCATTAAATGTTCATTATTATTATTATTCAGAGAGTAAAAAGAATGAACTAGATCTATCTATATGCACACGGAATAATCTTGAAAACACTATACTGAGTTCAAAAGAAAAAAGTTGCAGAATTAAATATACACTATGATAACTGGAAATCAGTAATAAACCAAATCTCCACAAATCAATACATTTTAATGGTTGCAAATGTTTGTAGGGAGAATGTAAAACACAAAATGAAATCATACATAATAAGAGCCTCATAACGATTGCCTGAAACCAAAAGGACAAAGCAGTAGGAGGCTTTACTTCATATTATGTTTCATTCATAAAATAACAGTCTTGCAACAAATAAGACAGATGTTAATACTTGTCAATACATAAGTCTTACCTGTAATATTATGACCTTTATATTTAAAATGTTTCAAAACAATAAAAAGATAAAAATGTGGTAAAAATTTAAAGCTGAAAAACTTAAAATTGAAAAGCCAGACATATGTGGGAAAAGTTTTATAAAAATGTAAAAAGGATTAAAATATTATTTAGTAAAGATCTCATGTAAATCAGTAAGAAAAACACTAAGATCTCATGTATTAATGGACAAGTTTCATGAAAAAGCAATTATAAAAGAGAAAATGTAAACGGCTTAAAATACATAAAAAGATTCTGCCATTTCACTAATAATTTTTAAAATGTTTGTTGAAGCAAAAATATACAATTTTATTGCTCTCTCATATAACCAAATTAAAAAAATATATTAGTGAAACAGTCACTGTATATGTTGCAGGTGTAGCACTGTAAATTTTTAGATAATATCAAAATAATTTAGTGTAGATATAAAGGTATTTTATATAGTATTTATATAGTATTTTATATAGTATTTAGTCACTGGGAAAAATTTTGACATACAATTGAATATAAATTGACACTATTTCATTGCTAGTAAATCAAAAATGCTGAATAAAAAACTCCATAAACAATAACGTTTGGTTATGTCAGTATATATTTAACGTCCATTGCCCTTAGGGTACCATCCAAGTTTTTATTACAGCCTAAAATGTGCTTTTTGATTTGGTCCAAACCTATATATTATGTAGAGCTTTCCTTGCACTATGCTACCTCTCCATCTCTAGGCTGTAGCCACAGTGAACTTCTGCCAGACTCTGTTTCCTCTCGGTTTTGGTGAATATTGATTTCTGCAGTCCTTACTGACCTCCTCCCACCTGCCCACCCCCTGCCTAAATTTAATGACTCATCCTTCAGGTATTGACTTCATCCTTTTCCCACAGAAGACCTGTCAAGTCCAGGTTAGACAGATTTCTCTGATATGCTTGCCCTATAGCTCAGGGTCCCCACTCATACAACTCATCATCCTTGTAGTTAATTTGTGTTTGTCTTTTATGCAGGACTATTAGCTTTATGTAGGCTGGTAAAGTCTGAGTATTGTGTTTAGTTAATAGGAGAACATACTGAACGAATGCATGAATTAATGTATGAATGAATTAATAAAAATCATAGAAAGATGCTGACATGTTAATAGTGTGGGTTCTATAAGGTTTTAAAATTAATAATAACTTCCTTTCTGTCCACCTGAGTTTGGAGCTATTTAGAGATACATGCAGAAGTAAGGTATAGAGACATCAAAATATTAGCTTTATACCCTCCCTACACTGTTGGTGGGAATGTAAATTGGTGCAGCCACTACAGAAAACAGTATGGAGGTTCCTTAAAAAACTAAAAATAGAGCTACCATATAATCCAGCAATCCCACTACTGGGCATATATCCCAAAAAGATGAAAACTCTAATTCGAAAAGATACATGCACCCCCATGTTCACTGCAGCACTGTTTACAACAGTCAAGACATGGAAGCAACCTAAGTGTTCATCAACAGGTAAATAGTAAAGAAGATGTGGTACATATGTACAGTGGACTATTACTCAGCCATAAAAAAGAAAGAAATAATGTCATATGCAGCAACATGGATGGACCTAGAGATTATCATACTAAGTAAGCCAGACAGTGAAAAACAAATATTATATGATACTACTTATATGTGGAACCTAAAAAATAATACAAATGAACATACTTACAAAATAGAAAGAGTCCCAGACATAGAAAACAAAATTATAGTTACCAAAGGGGAAAGGGGAGGGGGAGGGGGAGGGATGAATGAGGAGCTTTTGATTAATAGGTACATACTACTATACAGAAAACAGATATACAGTAAGGACCTACACCACAGCACAGGGAACTATATTCAACATCTTGTAATAACCTATAATGGAAAAGTATCTGAAAAACAATATTCCTATCTATCTATCTATCTACCTACCTACCTACCTATCGGGTTGGCAAAAAGTTTCATTTGGTTTTTTCCATAAGATGTCTCTAGTAGCACTTAGTTGTCTTTAAGTTCATTAGAAACAATTTTGTTAGATTGCATGTGACAGCTGTCATATCAGCGTGCATTTTAAAAAAGACATTAAAATTGGTGAATTTTTGTGTAACCACTTAACATTGAAGAAGAAAAAAGCAACATTTTTGGCATATCATGCTTTATTATTTCAAGAAAGCTAAAAACACAACTAAAATGCAAAAAAGATTTGTGCAGTGTATGGAGAAGGTGCTGTGACTGCTCAAATGTGTCAAAAGTGGTTTGTGAAGTTTTGTCCTGGAGATTTCTCTCTGGGCAATGCTCCACGGTTGGGTAGACCAGTTGAAGTTGACAGTGATCAAACTGAGACATTAACTGAGAACGATCAACGTTATACCATGCAGGAGATAGCTGACATACTCAAAATATCCAAATTAAGTGTTGAAAATCATTTGCACCAGCTTGGTTACGTTAACCGCTTTGATGTTTGGGTTCCACATAAGCTAAAAAACCCTTCTTGACTGTATTTCCGCATGCTATTCTCTACTGAAACGTAATGAAAACATTCCATTTTTAAAACAGATTGTGACAGGCGATGAAAAGTGGATACGGTTTAATGTGGAATGGAAGAGACTGTGGGGCAAGCGAAATGAACCGCCACCAACCACAACAAAGGCCGGTCTTCATCCAAAGACAGTGATGTGTATGTATATGGTGGGATTGGAAGGGCCTCCTCTATTATGAGCTCTTTCTGGAAAACCAACAATTAATTCCAACAAGAACTGCTCCCAATTAGACCAACTGAAAGCAGCACTCGATGAAAAGCGCCTGGAATTAGTCAAAAAAAAAACGCATAATCTTCCATCAGAATAACTCAAGACCACATGTTTCTTTGATGACCAGGCAAAAACTGTTACAACTTGGCTGGGAAGTTCTGATTCATCTGCCGTATTCACCAGCCATTGCACTTTCAGATTTCCATTTATTTCAGTCTCTACAAAATTCTCTTAATGGAAAAACTTTCCATCCCGTGGAAGACTCTAAAAGGCACCTGGAACAGTTCTTTGCTCAAAAAGGTAAAAAGTTTTGGCAAGATGGAATTATCAAGTTGCCTGAAAAATGGCAGAATGTAGTGGAACAAAAGGGTGAATATATTGTTCAATAAAGTTCTTGGTGAAAATGAAAAATGTGTCTTTTATTTTTTACTTAAAACCTGAAGGCACTTTTTGGCCCACCCAGTATCTATCTATCTGAATCCCTTTGCTGTACACCTGAAACTAACACAGTATTGTAAATCAACTATACTTCTATAAAAAGAATAGCTTCATTACTGATGAAACTGCTGATTGAAAATGTGGTGAGGCTGTGGGCAAGGGGGTTTGCTATAAAAGTTATTCCTAAATTAGACAGTTTTCCACTTAATTCCTCAAACACAGGGAGACAACCTAGTTCATAAAATTCTTATGAACACAGAGCATATGATCCTTTATAGGCAAGTTCCAAAAGAGAGTAATAAAAAGGCCAGAGATTCTTAAGTTCATTTTTTTCTCCCAAACTCCGAGTCTTATCAGAGGAGGAGTGAGTGAAGACTCAGAAGGTTCATCTGAGAAAAGCTCTCTCCACGTGGAAACATCAGACGGAAGGAACGTTATCTCTAGCGATAGTAATTTGGGTTTTCCTTTTTTGTTTACATTTTCTGTATTTTCTAATTATCATGCATTCTTTTTAATTGGAAAAAATAATTCTTAAAACATAAGTTGCAACAGTTAACTTTTCTTTGCTACTTATTTTCTCACAAGTGTTAGTTGAACCAATCTGCAATACATCTATACCCATATAAAACTGTAGCTCTTATGTGAGAATGAAAGGAGCACCTAATGGAAAAACAAATTTCTTGGGAATATCTAAAAGAAAAATATCCATATTAATGATTCACAACTGCACAGGGATAGCCTTCTGTGTGAGAAAATTACGTTTTAAATGAAGTGATTGGTGCTTAGAGATATGAGTACTCTTTCTTTACAGTGCTTTGGTAATGTGACCAAAATTTTTTTCCTTTATCTCCTTTTCCAATATTTTCAGTTTTTCCACTAGCAATCAGCAATCATGCATTTTATTGGAGCTAATGTGAATTTTATAGCTAGAAAGAACATTAGACATAATTTTGATTTTTCTTTTTAATTTTATAGATTATCCAACTAAAATATATAAATATTAAGTCATATAATTTAAGGACAGCCAAGACGAAGAGTGAAATTTCTTATCCTCCACCTTGATGTCTTCTCTGCTTTAGAATACTGCCATCTACTGCAGTTCACAACTTTTGAGGATCTTAAAGGAAGAAATGTAGGGAAGTCCATAGCAATAAAGCTTTCAATAAAGAAAAGGAAGAAAGTTCCCATTCCCCTAAAAACTCTATGAGTAAAGCATTATGGGTAGTACTACTAGGTCAACTGACCTGTTCTCTGTGGAACATGTTATTAAAATTGAAAGTACTTATCTGTTATATTCAAATATTTTTAAAACCTACCTTTTAACCTTGTGTTTGATGGTTTCAGTGCTCTGTTGCATAGCATAATTGGGTATTTTTCTACACAAGTGAGTAACAAGGATAACACTTCAAAAATAAAACTGTTGGCACTTAGAGCACCTCCTCTTAAAATTGTTGTTTGGAAACAAGAGCCGTACATTTATTAGATAGAATCTGATAACACTCAGTTTCAAGGCTGGGTTGCTTTTTTGGCTAGCCTTTTGTTAGACCTAGAGAGCAGTTTTCAACTTTGTGTCCTCATAAAGGTTATCTGTGTGTTCCAATGCATTCAGTATGAACAAAATTTTAATTTAGCTTGCCAGGGTATAGTGCAATAATATTTTTGAGGGTGGTTATTTTGGTAAATATGGGCAAAAAGGCCTAGGAAATTATCTTTTAGCTAAAGCTATAGAAAACAGACTGCCATCCATCTTTAGAGTATGTTGTTTGGTGTTTATTTTAAACAGCTGGGAAATGTCTGGTGGGAGAATTTTTTAAATCTGTTGCAACTTTAGTCTTGAACATGATAGGATTTGATAACTAAGAGATTAATCTTACAAAGCTGTGCGCCACAAGCTGTGTTCTCTTGGGTATTATAAATTCATGTTTATATCAAGAATTCCAGATATCAATTATTAGATATTGCAGATCATATATTAGACAAAGACAGATGTAGCCTTTCAGGTGAAGTAGATACAAGCTCAATATGAATAAAACTATAGTCACATGTTAACTTAGTGGGCTTTATTTAAATAGAATACCAAAAAGTTGGGGGGAAAAGTCTTCAACATTTTTGGTTTATTTTCAATGAGAACAATTATTTTATAGACGCATAATTAAAATTGTTCTCACGTTAGCATCTCCTTAGCTGGAAAACCAATACCATAGTGACTTTTCTTTGTCCACCTATGCAAGGCACTAATATATGCATAGAAGAGAAAACTGTTAAAATTTTCCTTTTTTTTATATTACCATTATCCGTAAAGGCTGACCAAGTGTGAATGATAATTTGATATTATTAGTGATAAATCTCATGACCATAAGTTATAAGAGAAGGGATTAACAGAGCACTAGTTTCAATTAAAATGCGTTATTCACTTGCACTGGAGTTACTTAAAAGATGATAAGTTTTTTTTTTCCTTCCCACAACTATCCCATCTAGTGTGTTATTTCTGCACATCAATTATGAAGTTTAACCTTAGGTTAAAGCACATTTTCCCTTTAGGAAGGCTGGTTTATTTTTAAAACAATATGTAGGGTATATCCAGGGTAGTCAGGTTAAGGGTTCTGTGTATAAGTCTGAGTCTCCAAACTGTACAGACCAACAAGAACAAATAATATCACATAGTATACCACTGCCATTAGCCAGAAGAGAGACTGCTACAAACAAAGCTATCTTTAAGCAGAAAACAACAGACACCGATTTCCAGTGGAGATGTTTCTCAAGGTTCCCCCCTCAACCCTTTGTGGAGAGCAAAGTGGATCTGGGGTGGGGGTGGGGTGGCAACAGCATGGAAAAGAGAACTGGAGAACAGGGAGCCTAAGATTGTACTAAAATTATATCCAGAAAGAGAAATTTTGTCCTAGGAGTAAAAATACTTAAAATGTCAATAGTACTAGTAATATTTACAAGAAAAGTATTCTTTAATATCTATCAGTAAAAGTTTTATAGTTTTAAGTGTATGAGTTTTACACATCTTTTCTTATATTTATTCCTATATATTTCATTTTTTGATTCATTAAAATCAAGCAGTTTTTTAAATTTTACTTTCTAGTTGTCCACTACCAATATATAGAAATAAGTTGCTATTTGTACATTGACCTTATATTCTAAGACTTGCTAAATTAGTTTTTCAGCTAACTTATTATGTAAGGTGGATTTTCATTCATATGGGATTTCTCTCCCTTTTCACATGAAAAGATGCTCACAATCCTGAGTCTTCATGAAAAAAGCAAGCTAAAAACTATAGACACCTCTATACCATGCACTCTCAATGGGGGTGCTATCACCTCCAAGGGGGTAAAAAATTAGTCTTTGGGGGAGGTAAAAAAATATTTCTCTTTTTATGTATAAAACACAAATGTACATACATAGATGTAAATCAAAGATATACACAGTACAAAACAGATTGTATGAAAATTTTATGGTGGTTGATTATGAAAATAATATCTAAGATGGCTCTGGGTGGGAGGGCGGAATGACAAAAATGGTTGCGAAATACTGCTCTACTCCAATGTTCCAGTAAATGGAATTAAAAAGACTGACCAATAGTAAGTGTTGATGAGGATGTGTAGGAACTGGAACTCTCATGCATTACTGGTAGGAATGCACAAAGGATCAGTCACTTGCAAAAACAGTTTGACATTATCTCGTTAAAATTAAACACACTCAGACTGTGACTCAACATTCCCATTCCTAGATATTTATGCAGGAGAAATGTAAATATATGAACACACAAAGACTTGTCCACAAATGTTCATAGCAACATCATACATAAGAGCTAAAAAGTGGAAACAATTCAAATGTCCTTCAATTGGTGAATGTATAAACAAATCTGGTATATACATATTTTGGAATGCTACTCATTAATAAAGAGTAATGGACTCTTGATACATGCAAAGCATCAATGAATCTCTGAAACATTATGCTAAGTGAAAAAAAGTCAAATCTTAAAACACATACTGTTTGATTTTATGTGAAATTAAAAAAAAAAAACACCAAAACTATAGTGGTAAATAGCAGATCAGTAGTTTCTTGGGGCCAGGGTTGGGGAGAAGAGATTTACTGGAAAGAAGCACTAAAGAATGTTTCAGAATGACAAAAAAATATTCTATAACTTTACCATGGTGATAATTACATGACTATAAGAAATTGCCCAGTGCACTAAACTACACACTTAAAATGGGTGAATTTTATTGTATATAAATTATACCTAAATAATACTGCAAAAAAACCCACATTATAACTCATCGAATAACAGAAGAATCTGTAAGTGCGTAGGGAAATAAACAAAAGTTCTTCCTTATAATAGATTGCTAATTAATAAATATAGAAGAAATTGTGGAATTAAAAACACACCATTTGGCAACCACCATCATAATAACTGACTCAGACAGGAATCATCAATGAAGGTTAATTAACTGGTAGGTGAAGGTTTACTGACCGTACCAGTTTCCTAGGGCTGTTGTTAACATATTACCATGAATCTGGAAACTTAAAATAACAGAAATTGATTCTCTCACAGTTCTGGAAGCCTGATGTCTGCAATCAAGGAGCAGGCAGGACCATGCTCCCTCTGAAAGTTCTAGGAGAGAACCCTTCCTTGTTTCTCTCAGTTTCCGGTGGCCCAAGCACTCCTGGCCTGTTGTGGCATAACTCCAATGTCTCTCTGGGTCTTCCCGTGGCCACCTTCTCTGTGTGCCTGAGTCTTCATCTGCCTTTCTCTTAGGAGGCTGCCTGTCATTGGATTCAGGACCCATCCTAAATGTGGGATGATCTCATCTGTAGCTCCTTAACTTAATCAAAAGCCCTTTTTCCAAATAAGGTCACACTTACAGGTTTCAAATGAACCTTTGGGGAGCCACAATTCAACCCACTACAGCGAAAAATAGGATATTTACATTATCTCAGAGTATCCCCCTCAATATATGTATTTTTTAACATCTTTACTGGAGTATAATTGCCTTACAATGTTGTGTTAGTTGCTGCTGTATAACAAAGTGAATCAGCTATACGTATACATATATCCCCATATCTCCTCCCTCTTGGGCCTCCCTCCCACCCTCCCTATCCCACCCCTCTAGGTGGTCACAAAGCACCGAGCTGATCTCCCTCCCTGTGCTATGCGGCTGCTTCCCACTAGCTAGCTATTTTGCATTTGGTAGTGTGTATATAAGTCAATGCCACTCTCTCACTTCGTCCCAGCTTACCCTTCCCCCTCCCCGTGTACTCAAGTCCCTTCTCTAAGTCTGCGACTTTATTCCTGTCCTAGCCCCCTAGGTTCAACAGAACCTTTTTTTTTTTTTTTTTAAGATTCCATATATATCCCCACAATGTTTTTTTTTTTTTTTTTGCGGTACGTGGGCCTCTCACTGTTGTGGCCTCTCCCAATGTGCAGCACAGGCTCCGGACGTGCAGGCTCAGCGGCCATGGCTCACGGGCACAGCCGCACCACAGCATGTGGGATCCTCCCGGACCGGGACACGAACCCGTGTCCCCTGCATTGGCAGGCGGACTCTCAACCACTGTGCCACCAGGGAAGCCCCCCACAATGTATTTTTAAGTGCAAAGAGAAAAAAGAAACTCCACAATGGAGAACCCTGGTACATGAAGGTCAACATCATCTGTAACAGTACAAATCTATAGTGTGTGCCTCCTTCTGTGAGGCCCTGAGGAGAGTACAAGGTCAGTTCTGAGGTACTTATGCCCAAAATGCAGAATGTGAATCTAATCCTGAGGAAACACTAGACAATGGAGTGACATTCTGCAATACTTTTCAGCAAGTCAAGGTTATGAAAGATAGGAAGGGAGGATGGAAAGACACAGCCAGAGGAAAATGTCTTTAGCTCTAAAGGACAGTGTTGGGAGGTGGTACTATCTGAGTAAGACCTATAAGATATAGTGTTCTATCAGTGATAATTTCCTGATTTTGATTATTGTTTTGCAGTTGTGTAGTAGAGTGAAGTATTTATGGGCATAGGGGCCTTGTATCAATATCTTAATGCCAAAGAGTTCAGAAAATACTATGTATATACAGAAAGATAATGATAAATATGGCAAAATGTTAGCATTTGGGGAATCTGAGTGAAAACTATATGGAAGTTATTTTTATTATTGTTGTAACTTTTCTGTAAGTCTGGAATCACTTAAAAATAAAAAATTTAAAACTTTGAAACTATATTTCTATACTTGAGAGGAGTCTGGTCCCAGAATATCATTCTGGCTGGAACACTGATGTTATATATGCCCTGTTTTTTGGTTTTAAAAAAGAAAACACAAAGCTGAAGGATTTATACAATTTGATTTCAAGACTTACAAATATATATTAGTCAAGACAATGTGATATTGGTATAGAGTTCAATGGAGAAGAATAGATAGTGGGTTTCCCTGGTGGCGCAGTGGTTGAGAGTCCGCCTGCCCATGCAGGGGACACGGGTTCGTGCCCCGGTCCGGGAAGATCCCACATGCCGCGGAGCGGCTGGGCCCGTGAGCCATGGCCGCTGAGCCTGCGCGTCCGGAGCCTGTTGCTCCGCAACGGGAGAGGCCACAACAGTGAGAGGCCCGCGTACCGCAAAAAAAAAAAAAAAAAAAAATAGATGGTATCCAAAATAGACTCACATATATATGGTAAAATTTCGACAAAGATGCCAATATAAATGAATGGGGAAAGAGAGCCTTTTAAATAAATGGTGCTAGAATAACTGAATATTTCTGTGGGAAAAAAATGAACATCAATCTTTACCATATACCATATAGAAAAGATCAAATTGAAATGTATTTTAGACATGAATGTGGATTCTAAGATATAAATTTTATAGAATAATATGTAAGAATAATCCTTGAAACCTTATAGTAAGTATATCTTATCTAGCACACAAAAATTGTAAGTTCCCAAAACTGATAAATTTAACTTTAACAAAATTTAAAACTTTTGCTCCTCAGAGACACCATTAAGGAAAAGAAAGTACAAATTGTAAAAAAAAATATTTATAGAACATATATCTCATGAAGGACTTTTATCTGCAATACATGAAGAACTCTTTCAACACATTAAGACAAACAGCACAATATAAAAATGGGCAAAATAGTTTAAGTGATGCTTTACAAAAGAAGATTTTTAAATGGTTAATAAGCACATAAAAAGTACTCAACTTCAGGGAAATGCAAATTAGGACCAAAATGAAATACCTATGGATATAGCCATTAGGATGGCTGAAATTTTTTTTTTAACATCTTTCTTGGAGTATAATTGCTTTACAATGGTGTGTTAGTTTCTGCTTTATAACAAAGTGAATCAGTTATACATATACATATGTCCCTATATCTCCTCCCTCTTGCGTCTCCCTCCCTCCCACCCCTCTAGGTGGTCACAAAGCGCCGAGCTGATCTCCCTGTGCTATGCAGCTGCTTCGCACTAGCTATCTATTTTACGTTTGGTAGTGTATATATGTCCATGACACTCTCTCACTTTGTCACAGCTTACCCTTCCCCCTCCCTATATCCTCAAGTCCATGCTCTAGTAGGTCTGTGTCTTTATTCCCATCTTACCCCTAGGTTCTTCATGACCTTTTCTTTTTTTTTTTTTTTCTTAGATTCCATATATATGCCCTGTTTTATGTATACTGGATGTTGGCAACAGATCTAGCAACCTGACTGGTTTTCTAAGGTATCAGTTGTTAGAGAATAATCACTGTGCTTCCTCGTCAACCTGTGCACAGGCTTAGGAAAAATAAAATTTCCGGACTGTTAATGATTTACTTTGAATTATTTCACTGAGTTTTCTATTTAGAGTTTCATCTGTTTTTGATAAAGATTAACTCTGCTGTGGAATTAAACCAAGTTAGAGTTTAAGGACCAGTTCATTAGAACATGCCAGTTATTTTCCTGCAACATCAAAGAATGCTGCCATCATGTCCTGGTGTCCCAATATTAGACTGTGTCTTCATCTAGACATGTGGGTTTTCTTGTATCATCTCAATTGCCGTTAAAGAAAATGTGTGTGATAGTGGTGTTATGTGCACTTAATGATTAGAAAAAGAGATGATGGCTAGGTTGCTGACTGGTGAAAGAACTTTGTTACAGTGGGATATGTGTTTCTATGTTCCTTGTTATTTTATGGCAGCTAGCGGTGTCATAAACAACTAGTATTCTGGTATGATCTAAGGTTTTCATAAGTATGCTTTGGTTAGAATGCAGTAGCCAGATTAAATTAGGGAAAATGTTGAGTGGAACTTCTGGGAAAGGAAAGCTGAACTCGTATATGATAAAACTAAGAGAACTAATAAGGTCTTGGCAGTAGGAGGTATTAGTATTAGTTGCTATACTAAAAGGCACTAAGGTTCTGGGACAGAGACGGGATGCTTTAAAGGTTCAAAATCTGTTTTTCCTATTTGTCGTAGCCCTCATATGTTTTAGAACAATAGGTTAAGTTTTCATATCAATTAAAAAATGTGCTGTCACAAAGTTAATCCATTTTTGAAATTTTTTAAAATTCTATGTTTTCTTCCCACTGCTGGTACATTCTGCAGGTAATGATAAAGTTGTTGCACAACAAAATTTACCGATTTATTTTCTTCTTAACCAGCGAAAGACTTCTCTTTGTCACTGACAATGTTAAAAGGTCAACCTAATATGGGAAGGAAGGCTATCATTTTTTTTAAACTGTAATTGAATCAGTTCTTCTGCAAAGACAGTTGTCCATTCTTTCACATAATGAATGTACAACTACAAAACAATAATTACAGCCACTTAGCAGGAAGTAGAACAAAATGCATTTTTTGGGTTTAAGAAAGGAGCCAAGGGATTAGTCTCACTGCCACAACTGATGAAAAGGTTTGCCTATGTTATAAGCTTGACATGATGTGAAGTAATAGCCCTAATATTTTTTGGTAAAATTAGAATAAGGCAATATTTCTTAGCCTGAATTATCCTCCCTCCTTTTCTTATATAAGATATAAAAGTAAGACAGGGAAGAATAGTTAGAGCCTATCAGATGATTCCTCAGGTTATTGGCATATAAAGAAACAACTTGTCTTTCTCCAATCCTTTTTTACTGGGGCTGGATCTTGCAAAGTGGACATATTCTAAAGAACTTATTCCTTTTTTAATTAAAAATGCATTTAGTTGAGGGGAAGAAACAAAATATGAAAGGTTGTTACCTAAATTTCAAAAAAAAAGATAATATGATTTTTTTCCACACTACATTAGTGTTTTTATTTTTAGTCTCAATATCTGGAATGAATTATACTGCAATGGGTCTAAATATCTGGAATTACATATACTGTATATGGGTTCCTCTCACTATAAGCAAACAATATCCTATTACAAAAGAGAAAAAAATGCTTACGTTTTCTCAAAAAGAATGCTAGCTAATAGCAAAGCATAGAAGACTATTAGATCAACTATTACCTTAGATGGAATTTACACAATTACTAGACAACAGCAATGCAAAGGACACAACAGACTAATACAAAACTCTGAATTTTTTGTTTTCATGGTCACTATTACCATAAGTAGCTTTCATATTTAACTTAAACATTTACATAGAAATATTGACTGTTTAAAAATAAAATAATATTAGCTCAGCTTTTGTGGATCACTTCAAGATTTGAGAAAATTAAGCCAAATTATTATTAAAAAGCAACAGAGACTTTACAATATGACTCAACAATTTAAAAGAAATAATTATTGTAGGTCAACATTTTCAGGATTCCACAAGCACCAATTTTGAAATATACTAGAATATTTTAATTTACCCTTTTTTGTTGTTATTGCAGTTTTTAAATGTGTGAAGATATATATATCTTTTTTTTCTATTTTTGTTTAATCCCTAGAAATTGTATAGTTAAAGTTTGAACTACATAAATTATCCCTGGAAATATCCAAACTTTTATATGAATTAAAATATTCCATTTATCTTTCTGTAGCAACTGAATGGTCAAAATGGAAGAGAAATATAACTGATTTTGAGGAAGGTTACTTAGTAGAAGAGCTTATATTGAAGAAGTAATGTTGCCTATGGGTACTGTATCGGTAAGGTTACAGTTAGAAAACCAGAGACCTATTTTAGCAAGAAGAAATTTGATACAGATTATTAGGTGCTTGCAAAATAGTTGGGAGAACTGGAGGAATGAAAGTCAAGGAAAACTGCTGCTAGATCTCAAGTTGACTCCAAGCTTTCAGAGCGTCAGGACACATGAGAAAATGCTACCAGTGATCACAGCTCCCTGTCACAGAAGGTGCCTGACTTGCAAGAATGCCCTGAGTCTGCCAAAGTCCATGCTACTTCTTTTTGCTGCCAGAGGAGTAACAGTATCACTTTTACATCTCAACTGCCTTCCAAACATCATCTGAGTAGCTCTTGTCAGGGTCTAATGTGGAACTCCGCTGGCAGGGTTAGATACAAAGAAGTGCTCTGAAGGATTTGGAAATGCTGATGAGTTGGGAACAGCCATATGGGATAGTCTTCCCTTTGGCTATTCAGCGTTCTTACACATCTTTCTATGCATACTGGACTTCCAAATTACAAGATTAACAACGTAAGTCTTCTGTCTAAAATAGTAAGAATCTCTCTCATGGAAATGAAGATATGCTTATAGGAAACCTGTCAATCACTATATCCATTACTGTGTGTTGCCCATTCCTCTTTGAATTGCCACAATTTCCCTTTGATATCCAGTAATCTGAAGACTAATTCTAAATTTAACCACTACCACCACACATTATATAATATTACTTGTGGAAAAGGGAGAAGGTTAAAATAGTATATGTATATAAACAAACATATATGTACACACACACACAAATATATTTCCTAAAAAAGCAAGAATTCATAGTTAATACAGCCTTCATTTATGCACCTGGTCATTAGACCAGAAATGGTATTTATAACTTTGTTCCCTACTTATTCATTGTTGGTTTGATCTCAGTAGGGATGTTTACCGGCTGTGTTCTTTACCAAGCTGACTGACACAAACCTTCATTCTTGGTGTCCTTGTTGTGTAGGTTCCACTCAGTTTTACCACTGAACATGGAAGTATTAAGAAAATCCTCTAGGATCTAGACATACCTTCATTGTATATAACAACAACCCTATTCCCCCCTTGATAATCTGATAAACTACTTAAACTGGTACAGTCATCTCCTTCTTTGCCTCTTGGTTCAATGACACTCTGATCCCAAAGTAGTTAAGTGGGATCTCAACCACCTGTTCATGGGAGCCATTTTTGTGTCCCCTGGTTGTGGCACTTTTCTTTAAGAACCAAAAAGGTAAACCAAAAGAGCCTAAAGATGGAGGGCTGGAATGGAAAATTTTGCAATTGGGTTATTATGAGTATTAAAGAGTCACTGCTATTTTTTCCCTCTGGTATAAGAGCTTGTGTATTCTGTTGTGGGAAAAAACAGCATCTAATGGTTGTGTTTCAGAGAAAATAGACTAATTTGTAGGCCTGGCATCATTCTGAAAGTTGTTATTTCTCAAGGAGACAGTCTACTTTTTAATAAAGCCCATTATTTCTGAATGATAGATTCCATGGAAAGACCAGTGAAGCCATCAGGCACCATATGACTGCTTTCCTCCTTCTCCTATATTTCTGGAGCAGAAGCATAACGGGTAATATACTATGAAAATGAATAATATATCCAGTAAGTATTTAGATAATAGTGCTGACAAAAGTATTTCAACAAGAAAAGGCAAATCCATATCCATAGTAAGAGTCTATTTTTGTAAGAAAGGAAACTTACTGCAATGGTGTTAGCCAGATTAGTCTCAAAGAAGGGAGATTTATGCTATTGAACCCAGACATAATATCCATGGATACTTTGATGATAAACCAATTAACTAACCACAGGGTAGCTTGGGAAAGAGGCTGAGTGACTAACTGGAATAGGTCATATTATATACCTGAGTACTGAGAGCCTCCTTTTGGTGGGCATCTGTGTGAGATATAACCTTGCAACCTATGCTCATTTAAATTGTTTGATCTGTATACTTCTTCCCCAGACCCAGTACAGTCCTCCAATATGGGTCCATAAGCCACTGACAATTAATCATTATGTATCCATATCTCTGGTAATCTCTCAAGACAGAAAAACTACACAACGTGATGCACTAATCAATTTGCTACCACTGGGAAGATTTCCTTCTCCTGATGCCCCTCAGAGCCACTCCTGTCTTCTTCTGGTTGGTGTCATCACATCCCATGGAACTATTTAGCTTGTCGTGAGGGATTGTTCAAAAGGCCTTAGGTGTGGCTAGAGGGAGAGGTGGTGAGACAGCAAGAACAGATGTGATAGGAGATGAACTTTATTTGTATAACTCACTTATAATTTCAGGACCTACTCAAGTCTGATCATATATATACCCATTTCACCATAAAGTTTGGTGGACCAGATAATACCTAGGTCACAACAGACAAATCAGGTCACATGGTCATTTATTTATTTTTCCACTGTCAGCAATTCTGTCTCAACCTAAGCACAGCAGCCAGCTAAAAACTGTTTTTGAAAAGGGAGTTTGACATTTTCATAAGAGAATATGGATTTTCTGTAAAACCCTTAGGTGTGGCTCTGTTTCTCTCACCCTAGAGTTGAGAGGACTTCCATTCATTATCCCTGTCTGTCACAAATCTTTTAAGCACAACTGGATCTATACAACCTTAAGAGCCAGGTGGCAGGGTAGCTCGGGACCCACAGCCTGAATCTGCTGCAAAACCTCTTGCTCTGGAATCCTCTAAAATTTAGCAATATTAGGGGTTATTTAGCAAATGCATCAGTTATCTATTAGTAAATATTGTTTGTAAAAGTCACATGAGCCCATCAAGTGCTATGCTTCTCATCTGTTGACGGTACAAGATACAGCAACTGGCTTTCCCTTCTGAGTGAATAACCATTCATGCCTTGGACCATTATTCTCCCAGAAACTTCATTAAGATGGCAGATTCCTGAATTTTCATGGGGATTATCTCCTACCCTCCTGTACTCCTGTGTCTTATCAAGGCATCTACTGTATTAGCCAATTTCTGCTCTCCAGGTCTAATTAATATGATTTTATCATTTTAGTCAATCAGTAACAGGAATGTGAGCAAGTTCCATGTAAACTAGATTATAAAACAGAGCTGAAGAATTGACATAGGTTGACATGGCCCTGAGGTATGTCATGAGTGAATATATGCTACTGTCTCGGCACATGAAAGCAAACTATTTCTTGTAGTCTTTGACAGTTTACATGGAAAAAGATATTTTTTAGACAAAGAGCTGCAGCCCAGGTTCCAAGGGCTCTGATTTATTTCGCAGAAGAAGTACTTCTGGAATAGCAGAGGCAATGGAATCAATATCTGATTTAAATTTACAAAAAAACCTTGCCATTCTCTGAAACCTATCTGTCTTCGTTTTTTTCCCACTTAAAAATTTTTTTAATTTGTATTTTAACAGCTTTATTGATTTGTGTAATTGATATTCAAACTGCACATATTCAATGTGTACAATTTAGTGAGTGTGGACACATGCAAACACCTGTGAGGCTATCACCACCATCAAGGTACTAGATAAATCCAACACTTCCCAGAGTTTCCTTGTGTCTCTTTGTTTTTGTTTTATTTTGTTTTTAGCAATAACACAACATGAGATCTACCCTCTTAACACATTTTGAAGTGCACAATACCATAAGGTTAACTGTAGGTACTATGTTGCACAGATCTCTAGAATGTATTCATCTAGCATAACTGACACTTTATAACCATTAAATAACAACTCCCCATTTCCCCCACTCCCTAGTCCTTGGCAACCAATATTGCATTCTCTGCTTCTAAGAGTCTGACTATTTTAGGTACTTCATAGAAGTGGAATCATGCAGTATTTATTTTCCTATAACTGGCTTATTTCACTTAGCCTAATATCCTCTAGGTCCATGCATGTTGTCACAAATGATAGGATTTCCTTCCTTTTTTAAGGCTGAATAATATTCCATCGTGTGTGTGTGTGTGTGTGTGTGTGTGTGTGTGTGTGTGTGTGTGTGCAAGCTTGAGGTTAGTGAAAGACTTTATATCTGCTGAAGCCCATATATCTGCCCATCTGCACACCACAGCTGGAAGAGTACAGTACAATTCCTAGCTCTCCTCCACCTTACAAATCTCATGTATTGAATAACTGCCTTTCACTGCTGATCTAACCCAGAGCAAAATAAGTTTTTTGGTTTCCAGCCTTTGTGATCAGGGAGCATATAGACAAGGGTGAGAATGGTGCTAATCTATTACCAGGCAATCTGACATAGTGGGTAAGAGTATAAGCCAGAGTACTTGGGTTCAGATTCTGGCTCCACCACCTCCACCTGCCAGTTGTGTGGCCTTTAGCAGGCCACCTAACTTCTCTGTGACTCGGTTGTGCTAGCTGTGAAATGTAGATAATCTCCCTACCTCAAAGAAATTGAGAGTTAATGCACATAGACTGTGTATAACATGCCTGGCATAGAGTAAAGCTCAGTGGGTTAAGGAATTCTCATTATTCAAATCTAAATGTAGAGTATGGTTTTGCCAAAATCCAAATAAAATGATCTGGCATCAAATAATCTATTTGTAACTGTGTGGTACCTGAGTTCTTCTTTTTAGGTATTCCTTCCCACATGAGTCATAATAATTTAACATCTCCCAGTGCATCGATACTTTATGTTTAAGGCAACATATTCTAGCAGCTAGTTTAGGCCTAATTAGCATTGTTCTTGGGTAAGGGAGGCATTATTATCTGAAGACTCAGGCTAATACACTTTAATCATTATTTATTACTTTTTCATGAAGGCCAAGGAAATTTTTTTAATGTTTTCAGCACTTAGCTCTTTCTTATCTAGGTAGGATCACAAATGGGGTTTTTTTTAAAATGTCCATTTTAGGAATCTTTAAATAATAAAAATATCTCCAAAGGTTTACTTATTACCCATAAAGTAATAAAACAAAAACTTATGATCTTACAATTTAAATTTCTCTAGAATATTTCTCCAGAAACATTGATTGCAATGTAATCAATTAAATATTTCACAAGCTGAGTTTATAGTTTCTTTATGTTTTAAATTCTTTCAAAAGTAAATATACTGTAACAGATTGATTACAAAAAATGGTTGCAATTCTTCATCCCTCCTTGTATCTATACCCTTCAAATGTGAACTTGTAGATTCTCTCATGAAAAGGCAGAGACTTTCTCTACCCCTTGAATCTAGGCTGTGCTCGTGACTTTTTGACAACAGGAGGTGATGGTGTTCAGGACTTGAGCTTTTGTGACTTTGACTGACTCTTGCTCCTCTGTCTTAATCACAAGAACATGCCCATGCCCCAGCTAACCTACTGGAGGATGAGACTTGTAGAGACAGCTGAGGCAGAGCTGACTCAGCCTAGCTGTCCCAATCAAAGCCTCAGATACCTGAGAAAGCCCAGTCGATAAGAGCAAAGCCAACCTATAGTTGTTCAAAGGTGTGTGGGTGAACCCCACCATGCCCAGTTCAGATTAACATAATTTCCAATAGCCTTTAGAAGGAAAACAAAATTATAGGCCTCTAACTAAGTTTGTATGGTTTTTTGTTACACAGCATTTTTATAGCAATAGATAAGTATGCATGACACAAATTAGCAATATGTATACTTAAATTCAAAAAGTATTTTTGTTTAGCAAAGTCAGAAAAGCAGCATTCCCATGTCTTTGATTTTTTTTCTAAATATGCAAAGATTTCAAAAACACAATTCAGGGAAAATTTGGAATATTTGCTTTCATAACCAAAAGAAGGCTTGTATTTCTTATTCTCAAAGAATCTGTAGGCAATACATACGAGTCAGAGGAACTTAATCGTTCTTAACACTTTATGTTCTACATATACTTGCTGCCTATGTTGAAATAAACCAGGCAATTTGAAGAAATGAATGGTTTCTCTTTAGTACTGCTGGGCAGCAGGGAAGTCAGCCTCTGAAGAAATAGCTTTGAAGCAACTAAGGTGGAAAACAACTTTTGTAAGTATTTTGGGGGTGTGGAGATAATTTGAAGAAAAGTAAGAGAAAAATGTTATAGTGTTAAGCAATACAGTTTCAAACATTCAACATGAAATTTTTCAAAACAAAATATTAGTTGGCATAAATAAAAATAAAATCATCTACAGTATTGCTTGAGAAGACAAGAGTGGTTATTTCTCAGTAACTTCACTTTAACTCTGGACCAATTGAAGTTTTCCAGCTGGGGGAAATAGGACATGGAAAAAACTATGAGAAGAGGAGGTTCAAATTAGTGCAGGAAAATCCAGTCTTTCACCTATAATGTGTCAGTCACCCTACTAGGTGCTGGGGATACAGTTTTGGCCAAATGAAATATCTGTTAATCCATATGAAAAGCAGAATAAAAGCATATTAAGATATGAGTCATAAAATTTGCCTACATGATCAGAGAATGAATCACAGAGGATGAAGTCAGCGACTGGGTCTCAATTTATGTTTATAGTTTACCAGTTAGAGAAAAAAAAAGGGGGTGACAGAAGTAAAGAGAAATTGTGTATACAAAGGCATGGAGATGTGTGTAAGTGACTCAAAATGGGAAAACTCCATCTACCAGGAGCATAGGTGCTCTGGGATAGAAGAGGATGGAGATAAAATATGATAGCAATGATAGTATGTTAGTTACCTACTGCTGCAGACAAATTATCTCAAAACCTAGTTGCTTAAAAGAACAACATTTATCTTACAGTTTCTGTGGGTCAGGAACCAACTGGGTATGTTTCAGCTGGGTCCTCTGACTCCCAATCTCTCACAAAACTGCAGTAAAGATAAATACCTGAGTTGTGGCTTCATCTGGTGGCACAGCAGGGGAAGGGTCTGCTTCTAACCTCACTCACATGGTAGTTAGGAAGATCCAGTTCCTTGTGGGCTATTGGCCCGAGGTCCCCCTCAATTCCTTGCTGTTCCCTCTAAGCAGCTTATAACTTGTCAGTTGCTTCATCGGAATAAGCAAGAAGAGCCAGAGAAAGAGTGTAAGCAAGATGGAAGTCACAGTCATTTGTAAACTAACCTCAGAAGTGACTTGCATGACTTTTGTCATATTCTATCCATTAAAAGCAAGTCCCTAGGTCCAGCACCCATTCAAGGAAGAGAGCGCGGAGGTTACACAAGGGCATAGACAACAGGAGGCAGAGATCATTGGGGCTATTTTAGAAACAGCCTCCAAAAGCAATTTCATCCATCAAGAGTACTGGTACTCTGGAAGAGATGGATGATGAGGAAAAATGAAATTGATGATGTATGCAAGAGACAAATTGTGGAGGACACTTCAGCCCAGTGGAATGACAGGCGAGTTTGCATAGGAGGGATATATTGATCCCTGTGCTTGAGACTAAGACATACTAATGCTTATCACCAGAGAGATCTAGGAACAAAAGACTTTCAAGTGCCTCAGCAAAAGCTTACCGATGAGCACAGCACTAGCCCACAATGCTGGGGACTCTTGTTCCCTACTCCTACCCCACAGGTGTGCTGCGGTTGGAGAGATGCTCACAGCCTCACCTGCTTGCCAAACATGAGCAGGGACATGAGTAGGCAAATGTCAATTCATCTAAGGGGCCCAGTGGTCAGCGAGAGAAATGTGAAAACACCAGCACAGGCAGCTCGGAGAAAAACAAAACTACTGAACATGCCAGAGATAGTTTGCACAAAAACGGTATCAAGAACATTTAAAAATTTTAACACAGAGCATTAAAAGACGGAAATAAAAATCATTATTTTGGAATCAAATCATTTTGTAGGCAAGTGGAAAGAGAGAATGTTAATAACTGAGAATTGAAAAGAGAGAATGTTAATAACTGAGAATTGAATCAGTGACCTGGAATATCAAGTTAAAGAAATTGCTTTTGGAAAAAAATCGAAGCGATAAAAAACAATGATATGGAAATAATGGACCCTAAAATGCAAATAATATTAATTCTAGAAGGAGAAAAAGGAATGGAGAAATAATAAGCAATTATGGAATAAAGGACAGAAAAGTCCTTGGTCTGAAGAAAACTTTCTTTCTCAAGAAATTGAAAGAGAAATAAGATCTAATATTAAAGGTCAGAGGGGTGATCATACCCACTCCCCTTAATAATACCTGACATTTATCAAGCACTGATTACATACTAAGCTCTGTTCTCATGCTCCACTTATTCTTCATAACAAATATATGACTTAGATACTATTATTATTATCATTCCCATTTTACACCTGGTTAATCTGAGGAACAGGGAGTTTTAGTAATTTGCTCAAAGTCACAGAGTTAAAGAGTTGCAAAGCTAGAATTTGAACCCAAACAGCCTGGCTCCAGAGATTGTGGCTTTAACCACTATGCCAAACTTCCTCATTACTGTCCGCAGTATAGTTAAAGGGCCCTTCTCATATATTACTCATTGAAATGGGAATCAAAGACTCTTTAGAGAGTAAGCACACACTACCTATTGAGATTAAAATGATACGTATTCTTTGACTTTCCTCTCAAGCTCTTATGGAACATTCTCCAGCATAGATCACATCTTGGGTCACAAATCAAGCCTTGGTAAATTTAAGAAAATTGAAATCATATCTTTTCTGACCACAATGCTATGAGACTAGATATCAATTACAGGAAAAGATCTGTAAAAAATACAAACACATGGAGGCTAAACAGTACACTACTAAATCACCAAGAGATTACTGAAGAAATCAAACAGGAAATCAAAAAATACCTACAAACAAATGGCAATGAAAACATGATAACCCAAAACCTATGGGATGCAGCAAAAGCAGTTCTAAGAGGGAAGTTTATGGCAATACAATCCTACCCCAGGGAACAAGAAACATGTCAAATAAACAACCTAACCTTACACCTAAAGCAATAGAGAAAGAAGAACAAAAAAACCCCAAGGTTAGCAGAAGGAAAGAAAGCATAAAGATCAGATAAGAAATAAATGAAAAAGAAATGAAGGAAATAGCAAAGATCAATAAAACTAAAAGCTGGTTCTTTGAGAAGATAAACAAAATAGATAAACCATTAGCCAGACTCATCAAGAAAAAAGGGTGAAGACTCAAATCAATAGAATTAGAAATGAAAAAGAAGTAACAACTGACAACTGCAGAAGTACAAAGGATCATGAGAGATTACTACAAGCACCTCTATGCCAATAAAATGCACAACCTGGAAGAAATGGACAAATTCTCAGAAAAGAACAATCTTCCGAGACTGAACCAGGAAGAAATAGAAAATATGAACAGACCAATCACAGCACTGAGACTGAAACTGTGATTAAAAATCTTCCAACAAACAAAAGTCCAGGATCAGATGGCTTCATAGGCGAATTCTATCAAATGTTTAGAGAAGAGCAACACCTATCCTTCTCATACTCTTCCAAAATATAGCAGAGGGAGGAACACTCCCAAACTCATTTTACGAGGCCACCATCACCCTGATACCAAAACCAAAGATGTCACAAAAAAAAGAAAACTACAGGCCGATATCACTGATGAACATAGATGCAAAAATCCTCAACAAAATACTAGCAAACAGAATCCAACAGCACATTAAAAGGACCATGCACCATGATCAAGTGGGGTTTATCCTAGGAATGCAAGGATTCTTAAATATATGCAAATTAATCAATGTGGTACACCATATTAACAAACTGAAGCATAAAAACCATGTGATGATCCCAATAGATGCAAAAAAATCTTGACAAAATTCAACACCCAGTTATGAAGAACACTCTCCAGAAAGTTGGTAGAGAGGGACCCTAGCTCAACATAATAAAGGCCATATATGACAAACCCACAGCCAAGACTATTCTCAATGGTGAAAAACTGAAACCATTTCCTCTAAGATCAGGAACAAGACAAGGTTTCCCACTCTCACTGCTATTATTCAACATAGTTTTGGAAGTTTTAGCCACAGCAGTCAGAGAAGAAAAAGAAATAAAAGGTATCCAAATCAGAAAAGAAGAAGTAAAATTATCACTGTTTGCAGATGACATGATACTATACATAGAGAATCCTAAAGATGCTACCAGAAAACTACTAATCAATGAATTTGGTAAAGTAGCAGGATACAAAATTAATCCACAGAAATCACTTGCATTCCTATACACTAATGACGAAATACTGAAAGAAAAATTAAGGTAAACACTCCCATTTACCACTGCAATAAAAAGAATAAAATACCTAGGAATAAACCTACCTAAGGAGACAAAAGACCTGTATGCAAAAAACTATAAGACACTGATGAAAGAAATTAAAGACAATACAAACACATGGAGAGATATACCATGTTTCTGGAGTGGAAGCATCGACACTGTGAAAATGACTATAATACCCAAATCAATCTACAGATTCAGTGCAATCCTACCGAGCTACCAATGACATTTTTCACAGAACTAGAACAAAAAATTTCACAATTTGTATGGAAACACAAAAGACCCCGAATAGCCAAAGCAATCTTGAGAAAGAAAAATGGAGCTGGAGGAATCTGAACTTCAAACTATACTATAAAGTTACAGTAATCAAGACAGTATGGTACTGGCACAGAAACAGAAATATAGATCAATGGAACAGGATAGAAAGTCCAGAGATAAACCCACACACATATGGTCACCTTATTTTTGATAAAGGAGGCAAGAATATACAATGGAGAAAATACAGTCTCTTCAATAAGTGGTGCTGGGAAAACTGGACAGCTACATGTAAAAGAATGAAGTTAGAACACTTTTAACACCATACACAAAAATAAACTCAAAATGGATTAAAGGCTGAATTGTAAGGCCAGACACTATCAAACTCTCAGAGGAAAACATAGGCAGAACACTCTATGACATAAATCACAGCAAGATCCTTTTTGACCCACGTCCTAGAGAAATGGAAATAAAAACAAAAATAAACAAATGGGACCTCATGAAACTTCAAAGCTTTTGCACGGCAGAGGAAACCATAAACGAGACCAAAAGACAAACCTCAGAATGGGAGAAAATATTTCAAATGAAGCAACTGACAAAGGATTAATCTCCAAAATATACAAGCAGCTCATGCAGCTCAATATCAAAAAAACAAACAACGCAATCCAAAAATGGGCAGAAGACCTAAACAGACATTTCTCCAAAGAAAATATACAGATTGCCAACACACATATGAAAGGATTCTCAAGATCATTAATCATTATAGAAATGCAAATCAAAAAACCACAATGAGGTATCACTTCACACTGGTCAGAATGGCCATCATCAAAAAATCTACAAACAATAAATGCTGGAGAGGGGGTGGAGAAAAGGGAGGGAACTCTCTCGCACTCTTGCTGGGAATGTAAATTGATACAGCCACTATGGAGAACAGTATGGAGGTTCCTTAAAAAACTAGAAATAGAACTACCATATGACCCAGCAATCCCACTACTGGGCATATATCCTGAGAAAACCATAATTCAAAAAGAGCCATGCACCCCAGTGTTCATTGCAGCACTATTTACAATAGCCAGGACATGGAAGCAACCTAAGTGTCCATCAACAGATGAATGGGTAAAGACGATGTGGCACATGTATACATGGAATATTACTGAACCATAAAAAGAAACAAAATTGAGTTATTTGTAGCAAGGTGGGTGGACCTAGAGTCTGTCATACAGAGCAAAGCAAGTCAGAAAGAGAAAAAAAATACCATATGCTAACACATATATATGAAATCTAAAAACAAACAAAAATGGTTCTGATGTACCTAGGGGCAGGACAGGAATAAAGATGCAGATATAGAGAACGGACTTGTGGACACGGGGAAGGGAAAGGGTAAGCTGGACTGAAGTGAGAGTGTAGCATTGACATACACACAACAAAATGTAAAATAGCTAGCTAGTGGGAAGCAGCTGCATAACACAGGGTGATCAGCTAGGTGCTTTGTGATCACCTAGAGGGGTGGGATAGGGAGGGTGGCAGGGAGGCTCAAGGGGGAGGGGATATGGAGATATGTGTATACATATAGCTGATTCACTTTGTAATGCAGAAGCTAACACAACATTGTAAAGCAATTATACTCCAATAAAGATGCTAAAAAAATGATGTATTCTTTGGCTCCACACTTTACTCCAAGGAATCCATTCCCTAGGGAAAAACAGCACAGAAATGTAAGGATATTTGTATGAGACTGTGGATTACAACGTGGAGTACTAAGAAATAGAGGTAAAGTGGATGTGTAACAGTAGAATAATGATTGAAAAACCTGTTGCGTACTTGTAATGGACCTCGTAATTGCTTCCTTAATATCCATTTCCTTTTTCTTAGAAACAACCTTATTTTTATTTGGCAGTTTTCCCTAAATACACCCCTTTTAACCCATGCCAACAGTCCATGCTCTCTGAAAGATGGTGACAGCTAACCTCTATCCTCGTTTTAAGCTTAAGATATATAACTGAGGCCATATTAGTGTTATGAAATAGAACTTTCTGCATTGATGGAAATGTGCAACATAGTAGCCAGAAGCTAGTAGGCTACTGAGCACTCAAAATGTGGCAGTGTGACTATGAAAATTAAATTATTTAACTGTAATTTAAATTTAAATAGTTAACATGTAGCTAGTGTTTACCATATAAGTGCAACCTCAGCTAATCAGTGCAGTATCATCACCTGACCACAATAATTAGTTCAAGGATGGTGATGTTACTGATTCAAATCAATGAGACTAATTGAGTTTTCCTGGGGTCTTCTGGGAAAGAAGTTTTCTGCCTCTTTTTAGAAGATGCTTCTGACAAATTCTTCCTTCCTGGGTGCGGATGAGGATTATGTGGTCTCGGGAGTAACTGACAGCCACGCTGGAAACATGAAAGGTAGTCATCTTTAGAGTAAGTAAACATGATGGAAGACAAGTGTAGACAGAAACAAACCAGTTTCTTCTTGATGCTAAACTACTGAATAAAACTAACTCTGTAGTTGATCCTACATTTTCTAGTAACATATGCCATAAATCACTCAGTATTAAGCACATCTCAGGGGTATCTCCTCTTGAATTGGAGTATATCTGTAACATGAAAGAGTTTGTATCAAAATACAATTTAGAACTAATTTCAGTTCAACTGAAATAGTTTTAAGAACTATTTTAAAGGCAAAAAAAGCTAGCTGCAAAAAAGATTACAATGTTACATTTAAATGAATGATTCAAAAATACTTAGAAGAGATTACAGACAAACATGGGGAGAAGGCTACAATGATGCATATGGTAATGAATTAGAGCCGGAGATACCAGTATGAACTCACATTTAGGTTAATACAGATAAACATGGTTACATATAGAAATATTCGTAGATGTGTGTGTATATACAGGAGTTAGTGTACATGTCCGTATTTCCTTGCTCTGTCAGCTAAGAGGGCTCAGAAGCAATGATCTGTTCTTTCCCTTTCCCCAGTAGCAATGAACACACCTGGACCTCGATCTTAGTTTCTAAAACCATTCTCCAATGACCAGGGTTCCTTAGAAAAAAGGCTGATCATGGGATTGGGGCAAGGAATTCACAAGGTGAACCTGAAGCATCTCATGGTGCCAGAAAGTAAGTAAATGTCCTCTCCCCCCACCCCAGAAAAAAAGGTCAGGGTGTATGTTAAAGGAAACAACTTCAAGAGCTCCCAGTAACCAAAGCTGAAACAATCTGAGCAACAAAATAAACGAGCAAGTACTGAATGATAACCCAAAGTATAAGATAGATATTCACGAGTCCATCTTGACATAAACAAACAACTGAATATAGAAATGGTAAAGAAGAGACAACTCTCTCATGAAGAATTCCAAATAATTTATATAGCTGGCTACTTTATCTTCAAGGAGCTGGGGCCCTATTATGCATAGTGTGGGCTATGCATAGTAACTTCCTTCCAAAGAATACAATACGGAATAGTGGGGGAAAAAGTAACTTTATGGTGAAGAAACCTGACAAACACTTCAGTCAGGAGATTAAAGTCAATGTCAAAACTGATAGTCCTACTAATAATAGATACCCTTGATATGATGTGAATGACACTTTGTTTCTGTGGTCCCTCCATGTAATCATGAGAAAAACATGAGATAAGTGTCATTTTGAGGGACATTCCACAAAATGCATGACCAATACTCTTCAAAACTGTCAAGGTTATTAAAAACAATGAGAGTGTGAAAAACTGTCACATCCAAGAGGAGCCTAAGGAGGTGTGACAGCTAAATGTATTGTGGTATTGTGAATGGGATTCTGGAACAGAAAAGGACATTAGGTAAAAACTAAGGAAATGTGAATTAGTTAATAATAATGCATTAGTATTTGTTCAGTAATTTTAACAAATGTACCATACTAATATAAAATATTGATACTAAGGAAAACTGAGTTTGGAGTATATGGGAACTCTGTACTATCCTCTAAATTTTTTCTGTAAATCTAAAACTATTCTAAAATATTTATTAAAAAATACACATGTTATGACAGAATCGAAGATGGAGAATGGTGTGGAATGATGCATAGTAGCCTTATATCGATACATCATGTAATAATGATTGAGGGAGTGAGAAATGGGAAAGGAGAATTAAAGGAGAAAAGACTGTAGCAACATGGAAAATATCCAAGTCATAAATCAGAGCATAGAATATAAAACATATCAATGATATCATAAACTTATAATAATTAAATATGTTTGTGAACAAAAAGGTTTTCTTCTTTTCTTTCTGTTATTTTTATGCAGTACCTACAATAAAATATCAGAAGCAAATAATGTTGAAACTCAATGAGGGAAAAACATAATTCTGAACATCATCCACAGAAATTATGATTCAATAGATCTGAGGTTACTTCTCTAATAATTTGTATTTTTTCAGGAAGCCACCCCTTCAGGCCCCAGTGCTTCTCATACACTAACATGTTTAAGAAACAAACTTGAATGCAATGAATGTCAACACTGTTTGGTAATCTCACCCAGCAGAGACTACAGGTTCATGGAGAAGAGTATAATTAACTGTAAAAATCAGAAAGACATGCAGGAACTGACATTTCATTAAATTTTGACAGTTGAGTAGGATTTGGGGCTGTAAGAAAAGGAGTGTGGCCTGAAAAAGCAGATAGCACAGCCAAGGCAGGGAGGAATGAAGTACTTTGTGTGTTTGGGAAAGAGCAAAAGGGTCACTGAGGCCAGAGGGCATAAGTGCTGGGCAGTAAGTCTAGAAAGATAGGTAAATGCCGAATGCAACAAGTCATCAAATGCTACTCTGCGGAGCCTTTTTCTAATAGTTTACCACTAATCCATTTTTGTGTTAACGAATGAAATAACCTAGGCTTCCCTGGTGGCGCAGTGGTTGAGAGTCTGCCTGCCGATGCAGGGGACACGGGTTCGTGCCCCAGTCCGGGAAGATCCCACATGCCGCGGAGCGGCTGGGCCCGTGAGCCATGGCCGCTGAGCCTGCGCGTCCGGAGGCTGTGCTCCGCAACGGGAGAGGCCACAACAGTGTGAGTCCCGCGTACCGCCAAAAAAAAAAAAAAAAAAGAATGAACTAACCTAATTTGGTCTATGTCATAGGAAAAATTACTCTGAAAGGATTCATTGCAAGAGGAAAGAGAGTTGGGTGAGATATCATATTTTGTATTTTTGACATTTGGGAAATGCTCATTATTTTCTCTCTTATAACTAAATTGTTACAGTCTAAAAAAATTGATTTTATGCATTCATTTACATCTCAAGAAACTTGCATGCAAACTACTCCCCTAACAAGCATGTACCTGCAAAATGAATATTAACCATCAAATGTGTTAGAACAGACAAGAGGTCAAGATTCAGACTGAAAAGAAGTCACTGGCTTTGACCGTTAGGAGGTGACCTTAGCAAGTACAGATACATTGTAGAGTGGAGGTAGGCGCCACTATGGACGAAAGACAGTATTATTCTTCTTCAGGAAAAATGATGAGTGAGTGCTAGATAGATAGGCAAGCTTGTGAGTCATTTTGGCACAAATACAACCTAATGTATCCAAGTAAGAGGGAGAGTCCATGAGATAATCATCCCGAGAGAAAGATCACTCATCATTTTTGCTGCACTCCTAGACCATAGATCTATAATGTAATCATAAAAGGTAACTGAAGAAGCAGTATGCACGGTCAACAAAACATTTTAAATGCTTATTCAATGATGCTGCCTAGGGCTTCCCTGGTGGCGCAGTGGTTGGGAGTCCGCCTGCCGATGCAGAGGACGTGGGTTCGTGCCCCGGTCTGGGAGGATCCCACGTGCCGCGGAGCGGCTGGGCCCGTGAGCCATGGCCGCTGGGCCTGCGCGTCGGGAGCCTGTGCTCCGCAACGGGAGAGGCCGCGGCAGTGAGAGGCCCGCGTAACACAAAAAAAAAAAAAAAAAAAAAAAAAAAATGATGCTGCCTATAGCAAACAGAATTTCTAAGAAAGAGTAAAATACTGCCCTTTCAATTGCAAAGTAATAAATGATCTAAATGTAATCTTATATTTTCTTCAAAATGAGAAAATGTTCTCCCCACCCCCAAGTATCTAGTAATGACTTGCCCAGGTATGTAAAATAAAATGCTTTATTAAAATAATATCTTCTGTATATGTGCTAGGTTTCCATCTTCTACCCCTACATTTATCCTCACATTCAAGCTATTTAAAAATACTCCTTTCCTAAATCAACTATACTCCAGTAACAATTTTAAAATAAAAAAAAAATCCTCCTTTCCTGAGTTCCTTTCTTCCAGGCTTTTACCACTGTAACCCATGTATGTGACATGATACATTTATTACATTTTTCTGTTTGTGGGCAGAAACTACATTAGAAAAAAATTTTGTCCCTGTACAACATATTGTGGGAATACTTTGAGCACTCCTACTACCTCTTCCAGGGTCTGTGATAGACCAGGGAAATGGAAAAGTAACTGCTAACTGTAATAAAATGTAGAATTAAATATAAAGAGAAGGAACATTCAACCACTCTACTACTCACCACACTCACATAACTGAGGTCCCTTGCTTCTCTCTTTCCAGATTAATGAGGGGAACACAAAATTTATATTCCATCAAGGATTTTAGTCTTGGGGTAAATGAAGTTCTTTTAAATAGAGGTAGAATATTAATTAGCATCCCTAAATGTTGTTCATTTTGCCAGTCTTTAACACTAAAAATGGAAGTGTTACAGAGCTTTCCAGGCAGCCACTTAAAACCCTCACCTGAAGGAACTCAAGGCTCAGATAAGAGCTTCATCTGGAACCAGCAAATCTCTTAGCACAGATGTGTCTGATTTCTACGGCAAACCTTCCACGAGGCTTTAATTTTCACTTCATTCCATTTGCCTGTTTGGCTATGGCAGTTCTTTCACACAGTTTAGCTCTTAGGGTGCCAGTATTAACTGACATATTCTTATAAAAAATAGATTTGCCGCAGAAGATATCTCACTCAGATAAAGTGAGTGTAAATTAAGTTTAGTTTTCCATCTCCATATAGAGATTTTAAAGGTCATTTATGTTGTTTGTACGTATTGGGGTGGTATCTTGGTGACATTTCCTCTTTTCTTTGATAGAACCATTCTTATATTAAAAATAAAAAGCACATATAAATTAGGAAAATGATGGTATCTGATTCCTTATAATGTATAGTTGATGCGTTACCTCTTCATGTTTGTTTCATAAGACATGTCATAGTTTATCAGGCATAAATTATCATGTTTTAAATGTTTTGTAGTTCTTCAGTAATAGACTGTCTTATCCATCACTAAAATATAATTTTAAAAATCATGCTTTCTATTTCTTCATTGCAGCTAATTTGTAATAAAAGTTGATTATGTTGACTATCTGGCTACATGTTTTATTTTAGAGTGAGGATTTGCATGCATAATACCACTAACAAAGACTATCATCCAAACAGCAGTATTTGAAAGCATACAATTTGGTTTTTCACTAGGATCTAAAGAAACAAAGGTAAGTAAGACCAAACCATTTTTCCTCCATCCTCTTTTTTTAAACATTTTAGTTAGAGATAACTGCAGATTCACATATAGTTGTAAGAAATAATACAGAGAGATCCCATGTACTATTGACCAAGTTTCCCAACATGGTAACGCCTTACGTAACTATAATATACTACTACAGCCAGGAGTTTGACATTGATACAATTCATTGACCCTACTCGGATTTTGCCAAGTCTTATATACTCTTATGAGTGTTTGTCTTTAGTTCTGGGCAATTTTATACCATGTGCAGATTTGTTTGACCACCATGACAATCAAGATACAGAAGAGTTCCAGCCCAAGGATCCCTCATGCTACCCTTTTATAGCAATAACCACCTCCTCTCTCCAACTTCCTTAAGGCCTGGCAACCACTGATCTGTTCGCCATTTCTAGAATTTTGTGATCTCTATGTTATATAAATGAAACCACACAGTATAAAAAACTTCGAGATCGGGGCTTCCCTGGTGGCACAGTGGTTGAGAGTCTGCCTGCCGATGCAGGGGACGCGGGTTCGTGCCCCGGTCCGGGAGGATCCCACGTGCCGCGGAGCGGAGCGGCTGGGCCCGTGAGCCATGGCCGCTGAGCCTGCGCGTCCGGAGCCTGTGCTTTGCAACGGGAGAGGCCACAACAGTGAGAGGCCCACGTACCACCAAAAAAAAAAAAAAAAAACTTCGAGATTGATCTTTTCCACTCAGCATAATTCTGTTGATTTGCTTTTGTACATTTGGCAAAAAACAGTTGTGTATGTTTGTGTGGGTTTCCTTCTGAGTTCTCTATTTTGTTCCATTGATCTACACATCTATCCCCAAATTGATCTATATATTTATCTCATTTCTATTAAAATCCACACAAGTTTTTTTGTGTGGACATAGGCAAGGTTATTCTAAACTTTATACAGAAGGGCACAGGGCCTTGAATGGCTAAAACAACTCTGAAAAGAAGAAAGTAGAAGGAATCACTCTACTTGATGCTAAGGCTTCCTATTGATATATAGCTACGTTCATAAAGGCAATGTGGTATTGGTACAAAAATTAACTCAAAATGGATCAGAGATCTAAACGTAAAACTTCAACAGTATAAAAATATCTAGAAGAAAATAGGAGGAAATATTTGTGACCTTGGTTAGGAAAAGATAAAATTCATAAACTGGACTTCATAAAAGTTAAGAACTTCAACTCTTCAAAAGCCTGACTGAACCTTTACTGATATACCACCTGACCAGGGCATATAAAGGAGAAGGCTAATAATTGATTTAGTAATTCTTAGTTGACCTCCCACTACCCGCCTCTGAAAAAATTTAGAGGCCAAAAGTGCAGTGAAAACTTGGAGAGGGTATTTTATTGGAGAAAACTGGTGAAGGACAGATTAGGAGAAAATATTTGCAAACCACACATCTGATAAATGACTTGTATATAGAGTATATAAACATCTCTCAAAATTCAATGTTAAGAAAACAAACCCAGTGAAAGCCTGGCAAAAGATTTAAGCAAACACTCACTGACGATATAACAGACACATGGAAATATGCTCACCACCATTACCATTAGGGAAATGGAAATTAAAACCACACTGACGTAGATAAGGCCAAAAGACACTGGAGTAGAAAGACCCTCAGCTCACCTGCTTTCACAGGCACACCAAGATCACAACTATCTGCAGAACCACCATCTATGAAAAAGACCAAAATCTACCAGAAAACATCTACAACTAAACACAACAGGAAGGAACCACAACGAGCCAGGCAGACTCGCAATACAATCAAGTCCCACACCCCATGGTGGGCGACGCACAAACTGGAGAATAATTATACTGCGGAGGTTCTTCCGCAGGAGTGAGAGTTCTGAGCCCCAAGCTGGGCTCCCCAGCCCCAGGGGTCCTGCACCAGGAAGACAAGCCCCCGGAGCGTTTGGCTTTGAAGGCCAGCAGGGCTTAATTTCAGGAGCCCCAACAGGACCAGGGAAAAAGAGACTCCGCTCTTAAAGGACGCACACGAAACCTCACATGCACCTCACCAGAACTAAAGCACTAATTTGATAGGAACCTTGGCCAGACCTACCTGCTGGTCTTGGAGAGTCTCCTGGAGAGGCTGGGGGTGGCTGTAGCTCACGCTGGGGACACAGACTCTAGCCTACCGGCAGCCACGCTCAAAAACTCCTTCTATCCTGTGGAAGCCGGAAGACGCTGCTTTCAGGCGCCTGGTGAGATCCGCCCTCTGGCTCATTAGCACTAACACCTGGTCCTACCCAACAGCCTGCAGGTGTCACTGCTGGGACGCCTCAGGCCAAATAACTGACTAGGCAGGGACACAGCCCCATCCATGAGCAGACTGGCTGCCTAAAGACTTTCTGAACCCACAGAAGTCTCTAGACAAGCCTCTACACAAGGCCCTGCACACCAGAGTGCCAAGACAAAGCTCCACCCACCGGTGGGCAGGCACCCATACTGCCCTCCTGGAGGCCTGCAAGAGCCTCTTAACCAGCTTCACCCACCAGGGGGCAGACACCAGGCCCATGAAAACCACAATCCTGCCGTCTCTGGGCCCAGCCTGCCCACAGCAGACCAGACCCTACCCTGGGACCACCTGGGACCCAGCCATGCCCACTAGCAGGCCAACAGAAGCCTCTGGACAACCCGGACCCCAAACCCAATTGTGTCAGGAACTACCCCTCCGGCCCCAGCAATGTGACACCAGATCTGGAGACTACTAACCCCAGGATCTGGCTTCACCCACTAGTGGTGGTGGTGGGCAACAGCCCCAGAGTCTTCTGGATCCTGACTCTGCCCACCAGCGAGCCAGCACTAGCCCTGGGGCCCGCCAGGGTCCTGTAGTCAGCTGCTTCATGACCAGGCCCCGCTAATGAGAAGCCAGCATCTGCACAAGGCAGGACCTGGCAACCAACCAGGCTAAGGGGCCAACCAAGCTGTCCAGGCTGCCCACATAGTTGGATGGCCATGACAGAAGGACCCAAGAATCCCTCTTAGGGGGAACCCCTAGAGCATATAGTTTGGGTGATGAGAGGGGTGTACACTGCTGGGATGCATAAAATGCCTCCTACAGAAGGCCACTTCTCCAAGGTCGAGAAATGTAACTAACCTACCACACACATAAAAATACCAATAGGGACTTAGACAAAATGATGCAGCAGAGGAACACGTTCCAGACGAAGGAACAAGATAACACCCTAGAAGAAGAACTAAGTGAAGTGGAGATAGGCAATCTACCTGACAAAGAGTTCAGAGTAAAATGATCGTAAAGATGATGAAAGAACTCAAGAGAATGGATGCACAGAGCAGAAGTTTTAAACAAAGAGTTAGAAAGTATAAAGAGCAACCAGAGATGAAGAATACAATAATTGAAATTAAAAATACACTAGAAGGAGCCAGGAGCAGATAGCAGGGATGGGCAAACTACTACTGCCTGTTTGTTTTTTTTAAAAAGATAAAGTTCTATTAGAACATAGCTATGCTTGTTTGTTTATGTATTGTCTACAGCTGTTTTGTACTATACAACAGAGTTGAGTAGTTTATTACAGAGAACTTTTGGCACACAAAGCCAAAAATATTTACTCTCTGGTTTCTTACAGAAAGTTTGTTGACCTCTGGTGTAAAGTATAATTCCTATAATAATCCCATGTCCCATATGGTTCTTCCTTCCTGGATGAACCCTTACTGATATACCACCTGACTAGGACATACAAAGGAGAAGGCTAATAATTGATTTAGTAATTCTTAGCTGACTTCCCACTACCCACCTCTGAAAAAATTTAGAGAGGCCAGGAGTTCAGTGAACACTTGGAGAGGGTATTTTGTTGGAGAAAATGAGAGAAGGACTATAGCATTTTCCCTTGCCTAAGGTTTCCCCAGACTACTACTATAACATACACACTTCATAAGCAAGAGACAGGGATATTCCTACCAAACATCCAGCCTAGTCGGGGAGTGGGATGGAGGTAAGAGGGAATTTAAGAAGTCCACCATGAGTTGGAGACTAAAGACGCAGACTTAGTGGGTGAGAGACTGGCTGACACTGCCTATGGTAGCAGATGAGTGGTTGTTTTCGGAAAAGAACTGTACTCCCGATACTATTTCAATAGGACGGCCCTCAGCCAAACATAGAATTATTATTATTGTTGGCTCCCAGCTTATTTATGTCATTGGTATCTTAAACTTCCAGGAAACTAAATAATCTTCAACTATGAAAGAGGAGGAAAGAAAGTCTATTGGGACAAAGGATCAATAACTTGGATTTTTACTTTTTCATATTTTGCATTTCAAGATTTAGCCATGAGGTTGTTTGGGGTTTTTTCCCAGCATTTTTTTTTACTCTCCTCCCTTTCCCTTACATGCCCTAATCTATTTTTTTTTCTTTTGTTCAACTAAATATATGTCATGTTGAGATTATCACAGAATAAAATATGTTTCAATTTTAGATTTGTTTCTGCATATTTGCTTAGGCAAATGATGTTCTATTACATTTTTTCACTTTTTATTGACATAATTACTGATTAAGAAGAGCAACTGAATTATGTCAGGTTCAGTGAATTAGATCTGGGAGACAATTTAGATGTAAAGAGTTGTTAATTGCTATCTAATTAAAAATGAAAGCCTCTGAACCGCCCTACAATGACTACCCTTCCACCCCTCTCCATAGTACATGATGTCTTAGTAGAGAAAACTAAAATTTTGAAATGACATGAATGGGCAAAAATCAAATGACATTTTGGTAATTCCTGAGACTACCAGTTAAGACATATATGCATATTGTCATAGCAAGCCAAAATCTAAGAGAGGAAAGAATGGGGTAGAAGGATGGATTTCCTCATCTTATAAACAGGAAGAGGGCAGGAGCTGTGTCTGTCTTGCGTGATACATACTAAGAAGATGCTCAATAATGACTGCTGGTCATCAGTGTGCCCCACAGGGTCCTTGTGAACATTCTTTTTCTTTTTTTAATAAATTTACTTATTTAGTTATTTTTGGCTGAGTTGGGTCTTTATTGCTGCGTGTGGGCCCTCCCCAGGTGCGGTAAGCGGGGGCCACTCCTCGCTGAGGTGCGTGGGCTTCTCATCGCTGTGGCCTCTCCCCTTGTGGAGCACGGGCTCCAGGTGCGCCGGGTATAGAGCCCGGGCTCAGCAGCTGTGGCGCTTGGGCTTAGCCGCTCTGTGGCACGCGGGATCCTCCCGGACCAGGGCTTGAACCTGCGTCCCAGCATTGCCAGGTGGACCCTCAACCACTGTGCCACCAGGGAAGCCCCCTTGTGAACATTCTTTATGTGAAATAATGCATAGAGAATTACTGAGTACCAAGACATAGTAAGTGTAAAATAAATGTCTTTTCCTTGGTATCACCTGTTACATGCTTAGTGATCAAAGTATCAATCATTGCTCTCTGCTGAAGGCTAAAAGTATTTTTTAAAATAGTCCATGAACTAGCTTAGACAGGATACAAAGATTTAGACCCCTTTTGTTTTGCAATATGGAAAACGTTTCAGCTTTCTGAAGCCCTCGAAGTCTTCTAAGTAAATAGTTCTGATGGTTTGGAACACAGATGTCATTAACAACTCTATTTCTGTCAGCCTGACTATAGGCAGGCTACATTATTTTAAGCTATTCTTGCCACCTGTAATGTTCTACTGAGGCCTCTTAGCATGTGAGCTGATAAACTGACCATTAAAAAACAGATCTTAATTAGGTAAGGGTATTCTGGAAATTCAGATACAGAGAAGTAATTTACATATAACTACATGGGTTTTTGTTCTGATTTTTTCCTGATTATAAGAAAATAATCTTATGTCTATTTATTTGAACATTTTATTTTTTTCCTAGCTGAGATATATTTAATCTATTTTTATATATCTTTATTGGATACTTGAACATTTTAAACTATATAACAGAGAAAAAATTGAAATTGATGGATTATCTTAGTTCTGTTTAGTATTCAAAATACTTTACAATCACATTACTCATACTGTATGCAATTCTTCAAAAATGGATCCTCTTAAAGAAAAACATTTTGAAAGAGTATTAACAATTTATTGCTAATGCAGAATAAAAAGAAAAATGATTATTGGTAGAGATTGAGTTGAATATAAACAGTGTAAAATGACACAGGGCTTCAAAAAGTTAGGTATCCTGTGGGAACAAAAAAATATATATTTTAAATGACTAAACTGTTGATGAACTTTGATATTCATATTTAAAGACAAGAAAATTAGTAAATATTTTACAAGTCTGTAATTTCCTTATAAATATTCTTAGAAATATTGAGAGAAAAAAGGAAACAAAACTATTTAAAAAAACAATGAAGCATTAATAGAATGTTAGACTCCATTAGAAACACCTACTACAGTTGAGAGGCTATTTCATGCTAATATTTCAGTGATGTACATGAGTATTTTGACGTGTGGGATGTGCCCTGAAGATACATGACAGCTGGTAGTTCAATTTTTAACACTAACCTCTGATAATTGAAAAATATGAGCTGTGGTCCACACAGCAGTTTGCTAGAAATATGTTTAAGACCCACTAGAGAGTCTGTGAATTGCTTACTAAAAGCCTTATTGTTTGCTGCTGTTGCTAATGCACTGGAAAGAAAAATTAAAATGAAATAACATTCAAAAGAGTTTCCATGGACCTTGGTGTTTCTCCTGGAAAGACAGCTAATATGATTTTCTACTACTTTCTACTTATAGAGATTGTTGCAGGAGCAGACAGACTTGGCTAAAAATATAATCTAGGAAAAGCAAACCAAAACTTGAAATTTTGCTGGTTATATAGGTTGCTTGGATTTAAGCATTAGTAAATTACTCTCTTATTTAGGTAATCTTTATTCAGTTGTGACAGGTGAAACCCCTGTAAAGGATCTAGAAAAGTCAGAGAAATAAATTAACTTTCTGAATAACAAAAATTTGAGATTTTTCCCTAGACTGAGGATAAAAGGGCATTTGTTTGCTTTCTGGAAGCAGATGGCTAGGATTCCTGGAAGAGAGAAAATTGAAGGGAATGAATGGGGAGGGTAAGAGAAGTTCCCACCAGTTGAGGTTAAAATAAATTTCCCCAGCAAAACCTTTTATTGTGGTAGGTATGGCTGGGGAATTTAAGGAAAATGCTATCTAACATTCAATTTAAGGTTGTTGTTTCCATTTCTGGCTCTGCTGCAATTCCCCAACATCATCCCAGATCAAATAGTCTAACATAAGTGTACTTTGAAAATTTAGAGGGGAGAGGCCAAGAAGGCAAAAAGGAACAGATAATTTAATGAGAGCCAGAATCTGGGATAAGAAGGAACCAGATGCCCCATTTCACCATTTCACTCCACATGCCTGCACATGTAAATAAATGTTAGTAGTCTTAACACAGACCTAATGTCTGAATTTCCTTCAGAAATTCTGAAATATTTTGATCCCTAAAAATAATTTTAGGTTATTTATGTTTAAATTCTAATTTCATACTTGATATTGTCAACCTTTATAATAAAAAGGTTAAGTGGTTTAGCCAGCAAAATCGAGTTTATTCAGGAATAGTAGAGGAATTGCAACTTGAGACAAACTCTGGCTAACCATAGGCAAGTCTGGAGCACAGAACAGGAGAGCTGTTCTTTTGTAGAGGGAAGGAGGAAGCTGGGAGGGGGAGTTTGAATGAAAGTTCACTGGAGGAGAGCAAGAATTCGGGGTTGTGGTGGCTTCTCATTGGTTGAGTTGCAGCAGTTTCTCATTGGCTGGGTTGTTGCTAAGCGTCGAGAAAAATCTTCCTTCTTCCTGCTGGGGTATATAAAGTAAGATTCTTCCTGCTGGGGTATGTAAAGTATGCTGCCACAGGTGGTACCAGTGGTGCATGTGTGGTACATGTGAAGTACATGAAAGCCTTCAAGGCTTTCCGATTCCATTTTGAATGGGGCTTTTCCTTTATTCATTTCCACAGTATATAAATTTGATATCAAACTTAATATTTGATCATTCTACTGCTGCTCAGATAATGTATTTTCAATATTCTGTGCTTCAAAAATTAATAGTTTTTAATTATCCATAAAATATTCATATTTTACAAGTGAGGAAATTGGTTACTTCAAACTAAGATAAATCAGTAACTCAAGAACTAAGTTCATAACTTAAGAATTGATAATAAAACTGTATAGACTTTGCATTCAAACGAATTCAAATTTTGGCTTTGTTGCTTATTTTCTGTATGATGATGAATAAGTTACTTATCTTTTGAATTTTCAGTCTTTTCGTTTATGATATAGGGATAATATACATGAATTTCAGAGTTGCTGGGATGATTAACTGAAATAATAAATGTAAAGAAGCTAATATGTGACTCAAAATTCTAGCTATTAGTAGAACATTCCTATCTCTATAATAATGATAATGATAATGATAATAGTAATATTACAAAAACAATAATAATAGTAACAGTATCATTTTTTTCCCAATTTGTTTGTCATCTTTAAGCTTAGATAGGATAGGAAGGTTTGCTTGTTTTTTTTTCCTTTGCATATCATTATTAGGATATTGAACTTGTGGAAAGGAGGTTTCCTATTAATATAATTTCTTGAATTTGTTTGACAAGTGTAATAAAATATGGCATCTGAACAAAAAGGTAGTTATGCTGTAACTGAACACATCAAAGAGCAAAGAATGGGACGTGATGTAGACTTCAGAAATTTCCTAAGTGCTGTTAGAAAACTACTTGCAAGAAAATGGTTTACTTTAGGGCTGTTATTTTCAACAATCTAGGCAGAACTCAGAGGTCTGAGAAGTATCTTTCTATGCATTCTATGCATTTTTCCTTTTCATAACTTCATATTGAGATAAAGGATTCCATTTTCTTGTCAATGACAGTATCCAGTTGCTAAAATATAATTATTTGAAAACAGTTTTTAAGAGCTAGTTTTCTTTAGAGGAAAAAGAAATATCTGTTCTATTTCTACTTATCTATACATTAAATAATAAAGTTCCATTAAGAAAAATTAAATACTTTGTCACAAAAATCTCTTTGTTCTGCACATTACTTCATTTTAACAAATTTATTGAGATAATCCACATACCATGCAGTTCACTGACTTCTGTACATTAATTCTTGATAAAGATATACTCAGTCCCATGAAATCTAAGATTCCAAAGATAAAGTCAAAATAAACATATTTATGTTAAATATCCAATCTGTAAAAAGGACTAGAGGAGAATAGAGTAGGTCCTCAGGGGAGACAGATATTTACAATACATTTTTCTCTCAGGCAATAACACTTAAATTAGAGGAATTGGATATAGGTACATAAGATATTTAAACAAGGCTATACATAAGTAAGATATTTAAACAGCTTATATACAATATGATATAAGAGATATCATGATAGTCAAGGACTTACAATAATCAAATACATGGCATAAAATTAGAGTGATTTAGGGATTTGGGGGAAGAATATATATTTCACACTAGGTTAGTCAATGAAAATTTCCTAGATGAGATAAGATTTATGCTGTGAGTTTAAAGAAGACGGAGCAAAAGGGACATGTCCCTGGGTAAAGATTAAAAAATGGGTAAAAACATGTACAAAGGCAAAGAAGTGGAAAACCCTAAGACACCCTCAAGGAACAATGTGTGGAAAAAAAGTTAGCTGGAGTGGAATGTTCCTCTTGAGGAGAACTGCACATATATTATCCAACTGGGATACTCATGAGTCAGGCTGCTAGCCAGGAGTTCCACAAAGCCACAAGACATGCAGCATACCTTCCTGAAATATTACATTTTTACAGGAGTAACTAATTGAAAGTATGATGTTTGTTTTTGAAAAATTCAGATATATTGTGAAGTGAAAACTTATAAGTCATTTGTTAAGTGTTTAAGCTACTCCCACAAGTTTAATGGGTATGGGTTCATTCTCCTTAGCTATTTGAGTCCTTTAGTTCCACTAGTGGAATAACCTGAGTATTGAGAATTGAAGATAAGGGTGATGAGATCCATTAGGTTTAGTTTGTGAAGGAAATTGAATGTCAGATTAATTAATTTGGACTTCACTTGGTAGGAGTGAGAAGCCTTTGAAGAATGCTAAAGAGTAGGAAAACACAAAAAATATACTATTTTTGGAAATTACTAAACTATATTACTATAATTACAACTTAATATACAGGATGGATGAACGAGAAGAGATTATAGGCTGAGACCAACTTAGAAGATGCAAACACAAAGGATTTGTTAAGAGTTGCCTTGTTTTGAGAGCCAGTTCTATAATGTGATTCATAAAAACTGTTTAGGGAGCCTTCTCGACTATTTTGAAAATTAAAAAGACCATTTCATTGAGCCCCTCAATTACTAATTTAAAATCTAAGAATTGTTTATAGTAAAAGAGAAATCCTATTAAGACTTGACTTAGGAAATACAAAGAAACACTAAGTTATAGTGCCATGCCATTTCTAAACTGTACTAATTGAAAATATTACCCATTAATAATTTGTGTTGATTTGTCTTCATCAGAAAAAAATAAACTTTCCAAATGAATCTTATCAGAAGTCATTCAAGAAACACATCTCATTTAATATGAGAAATTAAAGCAGACCCAATCAAAAGCTACCCTAAATAGCAAATGTTGATCTGATCATGTGTTCTAAGAAAAATAGCAATAATCTCAGAAGGTGATTATGTTTTTGAGGATTGGCACTGTTGGTGGAATATTTAATGAACAGTCTAACTGTGGCTCCCTGGCAGTGAAGAGGTCTTGGAATGGTAAAAACTATGATGGAGTAAATAGCAAAGTCTCGTTTCTGCTCAGCTGGATCTCTGCTTCAGCCACCTGAGCCTTCAGCTGCATTTAATTCTCTCCATTTCTGTGGATGGTAAAACATTCCTACACAGGAAGTAGACAAGCTACCATAAAAACAAAAGCTCTTAGTGTGCCCCATTAGTCCTAGGCTCCTTTTGATGATAAGTCTGTTACTTTTGCCTTTTTTTTTTCCATTTTTTTCAGGCATGGGACCTTGTTTCATAATAAATAGGAGGATCTCAATTTCTTGAAGCTTCCAGGATACCCATAGTACAGCTACCTCTTTTTCATAAAGGCTTACAAGGCCTTTTTTTTTTATGGTTTTTACATTTATTAACTGGGTCAATAGTACAAGTCTTTGAGTACATTTACTTAGTTTCAGGTTTTACATGGTTCTAGTTGTAAAATGATATACGGTGAAATCCCTGGTTGAAAATGTAAAAGGTTTTAATACACTTCTGAAGAGTGGTAAACTACCTAGTTTAAATACTCCTGTGCTCACTCTCCACTCAAATCATCCAAGATGGAAACCTCATAAACCCCAAAGCATATATAGCTGGGAGTGGAATAAAGTGGGCTGGGGATGCCTAGGACCAATTGGAATTTCAAATACAGTGTATCCTTTTATCCCCCTAGTTTTATTGGAAAATAATTGACATATATCACCATATCAGGCTTACAGTGTACAATATGATGGTTTGATTTATATATCTTGTGAAATAATTCCCATAGTAGATTTAGTTAACCTCCATCATCTCATAAAGATACAACAAAAAAGAAAAAACTTGTAATGAGAACTCAGGATTTATTCTTTTAACTTTCCTATATATAAAAAAGAATACAAATATATCTTTTTAATACAATTCCAATTTTGAAACTTTTAAGTAACATGAGTGCCACTTGCTAGGATATTTGCAAATCCTCAGGCATTTGGGGTTTATCCTTCTGATAATTACATAACAGAATGTTAAAATGGAACTGTTCCGGTTTTAGTTTCAGCCAAAACTCCCAAGATGATTATATGGGACCACCATGCAGACTTGTAAAGGAGGATCAGGAGAAACATTTATTCTCAGGTTGAGGAGATAAATAGGCCCAGAATTTGATATCAGAAGAGGATAGGGAGAGAGGTTTGTTGAGGTGTATTGAGTCATCTACTTGCAGGATGGAGGAGTGGGGTTGCTTGCCCCTCAATTCATGCTTAGAAAAGGGACTAAAGGAGACACACAGAGAGTTTAACAGATGCACCTAATGTTTCAGAGAAGACAGCAGACTTGAGTCTGCCTTACACTGGAGACTAGATCCAAAGTGCCAGGGCCTGGCTGGCTGGTTGTTTTACTGATGGTGGAATGACAGAGTTGGTGGCATTGGTCAGCTTTCACTTCTAGAGTCTTTCTGGACAAAAGATGCATGAGTGTTAACTGTGGGCTGATGTGATTGACACACCTGAACCATGGTTCACTCTGATGCTCTACAGCAGGGTGAACTGTAGGATTTCTCGAGGCTGAGAAAAGAGCCAGCAGCCACCAGAGATGAATTTCCTCATATGAAGAGAACTATCGATGAGAGATCCATGGCAATAGTTTGTGTCTCTGAAGAGCCCAAGAAAGTGCCCACAGAAGTAAGGGTCAGCTTTAAAACTTGGTCCAGTCCAAGGAACACCTCATGGCAACCCTAGAAAGAAAAGTGAGACTTTTCCTGCTCCTTTCCATCTCCCTAACCTTGTCCACCTACAACTCGCAAGGATGGAAACTGAGATTGACAAGATGAAGGTGGAGATATGCTAGAGCAGGTCAGCAAAGAGAGCAGACAAGGAGGCATCCTTGGTGGAACTTTAAAAGTTTGTTTATTATACTTGTCTGGCTATATTAAGAACTATGCTGCTTTTTATCATCAGAAAATGATTAAAAAGTATTAAGACTTCTTCCAAATTTTACCCAGGGGCAATGGGGAAATTAGCCTCAAATAATAAAATTAAAGGGTCAGCAGAAAACAAATACAGTTAAGCAACTGTATTACATTGCATTGTTACATTGCATCTCACAAGTTATGCTTGTTCAATGTAGCTGTTATATTCAAATAAAATTGTCTCCATCCCATGTGCTTTGGAGATCCAGAATCCACCTGTCTTCCCCTCCCAGTATCTCCAGGATTTCTCTGGATATATATGAAGCAATCCTGTTCCTATCTTTTCCTTCATAGCTGCTCTTTTCTCTCTGCCCTACACTAACCCAAACATTAGAACATTTCCCTTGATAATTGAAAAATATCTCCCGCAAAGGCAGTTATACTTAATAGACTCACTGACAATTTGGGGTTGTAGGCAGGGAGTAGTACAAAAGTTAGTTTAAAATTAAATGTTAGACATGATAGATTCTAGAAGTTCCTTGGTCATATTCATCTCACTGAACCTTTCTCTGGTCAGTTTCCAACTCTCAAGTGGCTCACCCCCTCAGCTATGTTGCTGACCCTCTACTTTTAGGAGACTCTCTCTATATGTTTCCCAACTTTTCCAGTTATTAGCTGTGGAACCTGGGTCAGGTTACTTAACATTTTCCTATCTTACTTTCCTTATATATTAAATTGAGATACAGTTAGTAGCTACCTCATACTGGAAAGATTAAATGACACACATAAAGCAATTAGCATAGTTCCCAGCACAGAGGTGATATTAAAATACTCAAAGGTAATAAAGTACCTAAGGTAATAAAAAATTTAAGGATAATAAAGTACTTAACTCTATCTTGGCATATTCCACTCAATGTCATTATGACCTAGAGGGTAAGGTTTTATTGGGACAGTCGCCTTCTCACACGAAGAGAACTTCTCCAAGTATTTTTCTAAGTGAAACAGTTCTCACCCCAGTAGAAGGTGTTACCTCCTTAAAAATAATATTATCATTCTCCCCAGAACATTTATGTAAAAATAGTATAAATGCCAGTAGGAGACAGACTGAAATATTAGATTGTACATTTCTAGATGTAAGGCCCTGAGAGGTTATTCAGTTCTCTGTGCATATTGTATTTTATAGCTAAAACCTGAATTACTTTTCTTGAAATCAGAGATCTTACTCATTTTCATGACTTACTAATAACTTCAAAGATATAAAACAATTAAAGGGACTAGTCAAAGAAGGTCTGGGACACTGAAGGTGGCTCTTTAGGACCCCTCTTCCTGCATTAGATGCTCACTCTCTGGCCCAGAGTAAAAGATGAGGTCTCTAAGTTAGCTTTTGTGGTATCACCTATCACAGCAGAGTAAGTGTTCAGTCCATGAAATATCTCCATTTTATATCTCAGCTTACATGACATTTTCTAGGGAGTCATACCTCTCCAAAGCCCATCATCTTAGAAAATAGCATTACTATATCTGGATGTCCAATTATTACATCCAGAAGGACATCAGTCTGAATCATCAGCCTTCTTTGCTTTCTTTGGGGGCTTTCTCCCAATGGTTTGGGAGAAAGTGGATTACCAGCCAGCTTCTTCAACACCTTCAATCAGTTCACTCTCTGACCGCAGTTACTATTTCTTTGCCACAAAATTCTAAAGTTATTATTATTTGTCTGACTACATTTTTTAAATATTTTAAACAAAGAATAATGTTTCTAATACCTTGATGACCACCAAGATTTGAAATACCCAATGAGGAGTAGGAATAAAGCATGTTCACAGTGATCATAACTCTTTCAAGCTCTTTTGATATCCTTCTGCCATCTCAATTACTGATACCTTCAATTGTGCACAGTTATTTGAACCTTCTGATATGATTTAATGGAGACAGCTAATTGAATGTGCAATGTTTCTAAAGTCAACTTCACTTCCTCCTCTGGAAAATCCAGTTTAACACGTTTTATATCAATCAGAAGTTTCAACTCAGCTTCGTAAAGCATTTCTTTATCTCGGGGAGCATCATTTACATACATCTGATTTTCATTTAATTATATCACTGAACTTACAAACACTCTATTACACCATTTAGCTGTGACAGAGATTTATGTAACATTTGACACACCGTACATTAGTGAAACTTACAGTATCACTCAGAGCAATGTGTCTTTTTTTTTTAACAATATGAATTAATGAGAATCCAATCTTCTTTCTCCAGAGAAAAGAAGTTCAAGGGTTCTCTCCCAATATTGGCTATTAATCAGCACCAGATGGGAGGGTGATGCTGGCAAAGCTCCTCTTACCCTCTCTGATGCTTCCAGACTCTTTTTGATCCAAAGGAGTGCTGGAATCTCTCCTCAGCCTGGACTTCTACAAAAGCTCTCCCTTCTGTGGTGTCTTCTCAGTATGCACGTTTTCCCAGACTGTGGCTCAGAAGAGCTGGAGCCAGTTCATGGGCTCCTGCTGCTTCCAAAGCCCCATATGAAGTCTGTCTGCCTATTAAGCAATGCACAGGGGGGCGAGACTCCTCCGGAATCCCTTGGCATTTGGTGCTGGATCCCACAGCTCCCACAGAGGCACTTTTGTTCATGAATGGATGCCAAATTCTAGTTGTTAAAAGGGGTTGGAAAAAGGAGGGACATTTTATGCTTCCATGATGCTGGTGTCCTAGGGTGATATATTTGAAAGTGCTTTGAAAATTGAAATATTAGGTGGTATTACTATATGTCTTGTAGTTATTGCCATTGACTTACCCCTAGTTTGAGCATGTGTGTTTACAACATTTTTGTTCTTGCTGTTTTCTCTGTCTCTCATCTTCAGTTATTTTAGCAATCTAAGTTGTCATAATTGCTTGCATTTAGTTTACTCAGTTCAGAATTATTAACTTAGTTACTTAATAACTGTATTACCTTTTAATGATAATCATCAGCGTTTAGATTATAAAATCCAACATAGATAGAAGTAAATACTGCCACCTTCCTGTCCTTAAGTCCTTCCTTGTATAAATAAACGGAAATTAAAAGGGAAACATGACGAATACAGTAAATAATAATAGAGGCAATAGGAGAAAGCCCAAAGAGAGAAGGATGACAAAAATGGAGAGTGCTGGCCATAGTTGGCTTTGGTGTGTCTGACAGTCTAAGTAGCCAATGCTTGATGACAATTGCCAACTTGGTACCTTTAATGAGTCTTTGATACAAGAATAAAGAATAGAGACTGTTCTTTCAGATGACCAATTCTTTCTATGATATGTGTGAGACAGTATATTACAGTATATTTAAACCTAATAAATTAGAGTCTTTATGGATTCTTTCCTAATTGAAATTTGGAAGATACAACTATTTGGGGTAAAATAATATCATTTCTAGCCAGTATATGACCTATTACTATTTTGAACTTATAAGAAGAGCTTAAGCTATGTCATCTAGTTTTATTCTGTATAGTTGAATTCAGACAATAATATGGAAGCATTTTTCCCAGACTATAAAAAAAAATCTGGAAACAGGAAAAAGTTGAGAAATATATAAGCAAAAAAAAAAAAAAGATAATATCCAACCATTCCATCTCCCAGAGTAATCTACTGTTAGTGTTTTGGCAAGTACAATTATAGGAAGAAAAAAGTTTTGAATAACTTTTCCCCTGACTTCTCTTCCTGAGGTCCTAGACTCTCTTCCTATAGATAGGAGTCTGAATAAGTTATGGTAACTTGGGGTTCTAAACGGAGCTCATGAAGTTTGTCCTATTATATCTGTTTTCTCTCCAGAGTTGAAGATGAATGAATGGTAAAGAAATCTCACAAACAAGTATTTTATTTATCACATATTTTCCCATGTAGAAATAAAGAATATAAGACTAATTCATGGTAAAATGGCTTATGTTTACAATTTAGTTACTTAACATGTAAATACTAACTTGTAAAATTCAGACTTTCTGTTATTAAAAGGACATCACACATTTTCAATGAAATATTCCAAAACTACTGAATCATCAGTATGGGTAGAGTGTAAATTTGCCTTCCTAAAACTGGTATACTCAATTTTCTTATTCCTTATATTATTTCATCTAGGAATGAATATGATTCACAGAGTACACTTTAAATAATTTTGGTTTTAAAGGTGTTCAACCAGGGGTACGTTTTATTTAAAACTTTTTAATCAACTGTATGGAACTTTTAAGTGCCCAGTGAGAAAGATGCCAGATGTATGAACAGCAAAGAGCAGCTATCTTTGATGCATTACACTGAGATAAGTGAGTTTACCTAGGATCAGTCAGGACCTGACTTTTCTCTGCCTCACTATAGTAATACTATGGGTGATGATGCTGTCCCCAAAGTCACATTATTATAGGTCAATCTAATGGCCAACACTATGACCTCATGTACAAAAGTTTTATAATTGCATGTCAGGAGGAAATAACACTTAAATACGACAGATTCTTTGTTTGACTCTCTGTATTGCATTTTGCATGCTGTCTTGTCAAACATAGTTAGCAAGCCAATAATAGGAACAGTGAAACCCATGTTGGCCCCCAAAACAAAATACGATTTTAGTTTCTCAAAAATCTATTGGAAGAAAAGAGACACTTCTCTCTCAAATGGCTGACATGGATGGAGTTTAATTTAATACACCAGAAGATTCCATCTTAACCCTCCTAACACTCTTATCGCAACAGATATACCGTGGATGCATATCTGCTTTGGACACACATGGTTGCTTTCAACCAGGTACAAGAAAAAAGAATGTGCAAATATAAAGCATTACGTCTTATGATATATTCTACCCATATGCTTGCCAGCTCTAATTGAATCCACAGACAGATGGTTTTTATTAGTAACTCTTAGCTACCTACATTTTTCTCATACCTTTCTCATTTGTATTTAAAGTGCTTCCTTGTCTTAGGTACAAATATCTTTAAATATTTGCGTGAAGGCTTCTCTTTTGGAGACTTTGACTGAAATGATTTTTCTCAAACTGGTAGGTATTCTCAGTGTGTCTCTAGACCCCAAAGACATTCTCAGCTTGACTTTGTATAGCAGCCTGCATCTGGTTCTACTCAAATTCCTTTCTTTTTCTCTTCTCCAAGCCCTCACCTCATCCCTTGCTCACTTTGCTTTAAACTTCTTGTTTTTATTTGGCCTTAGGAATATGAAATACAGAAAAGCAAAGATGAATTTAAAAAATTTGAGGAAAGGCAAGAAATTAAATGGCAAAATAATGGGAACTGTTGGAGAAAAATGATCCTCTTTGAGTTATTTTATATTAGTAACAAACTTGTTTACTCCACTGTCAAATTGATTTTCATTTAAAGACACGTATAACCAACCTTCTGTCCAATTTACAGGGCATGCAAAAAAGAGTTAACAGGTACGTCTGAGACTGCTGTCTTTAGAAAGGCCTGCTTGCAAGCTGGGCTCTCGGTTAGAGTCTGGGAACTTAAATTCTAAACAGTTCCCTATACTGATATAAAGTTTCCTTAAACGGTAGAGTGGCTCACTGTGCCTAGTTTGTTTGTACGACCACATAGTTCATGCTGCATGCTTACTTTCCATCTGGGAGTCTGGAATTTTGATATATACTAAAAAGAAGTTGCCTATATGACCACTCTCTAATTAAAAACCTTTTCACACATGTTGTCAAACTCAAACTTGTTGCTGGAGGAATTAAGCATGTCCACTGAGAGAGGACTCTTGGAAGCCTGTGCCTGGTTTCTTGCAGATTTTACTCCATGTGCCTTTTTATTTGCTGATTTTGCTTTGGATCCCTTTGCTATAATAAATATTAGCAGTGAATATACTATATGCTGAGTCCTGTGAGTCCTTCTAATAAACCACCAAACCTGGGAGTGTTCCTGGGGACCTCTGACACGCATTGATTGAAATGTCTTTCTTAAGATTGATACATCTTAAATATTTATTGAACACATATTATGTGAATTGAATTATGCTATGTGAAACCAAGATAAGTAACCCAGACCTATTTTAAGAAATTCACAGTTTTGTGGCTATGTCAACAAACAGAAGTGTATAAAAAGAATATCCAATTAACTGAGTCAAAGCAGAACAAGGAAAATACAAGAAGCTTATTTCAATGGAACTTCTGAAGATGTAGATACTTCATCTCGTTCAAATATCAGGAAAGCTCATGGCAGGTGAGTTAGCATGTTAGTTAGCAGAACAAGTAGGTTTTGACAGGTTATAATATCTGAAGGTAGGAGGAAGAGGAGTTTTGGAGTGTTTCCCTTGAAACTTCACAAGTGGATAGAAGGTTATAGCAAAGAAGTGAATAATATAGAGTATATTAAGGAAATACAATATAATAATAATTGTTACTTGTGGCACAAAGTGGAATTTTTCAAGTGCTCTTGATTAAAATCCTAATAATTTGAATGCCTTATTTATAACTCATTTTTATGCAAAATTTATGGATTATTATAGAAGGCCCATCAATATATATACATATCGCTGATACACTTCATTGTACAGCAGAAACTAACAACATTGTAAAGCAAGTATACTCCAATAAAAAAAATTCTGTAGCATTTTAAAAGCATCTCTCTTAAACTCTCTTAAACTTAAGTTTTCCTGGTTTCTAATCATGTTTTTCTTTTCTGCCTCTTCTTTGTTCAGGTCCATCATGAGTGAAAACTGGGACTCAAACTCTTCGGAAAACTGGCATCCCATTTGGAGTGTCAGTGACACAAAGCATGATCTGTATGCGGATAGCAATATCACCTATGTGTCAACTACTATCTTCACCAGACTCAAGTGGCAGCGATTTTCATTATTTCCTACTTTCTGACCTTCTTCCTATGCATGGTGGGAAATACAGTGGTTTGCTTTATTGTAATGAGGAGCACACATATGCACACAGTCACTAATCTCTTCATCTTGAACCTGGCCGTAAGTGATTTACTAGTTGGCATATTCTGTATGCCTATCACGCTGCTGGACAATATTATAGCAGGTATGTTGATTTGCGTGCAGCTCAAACATACTATGAGAAAATATTTGTCCCATATCCCTGAAGCCACCGCAGCGTCATCCATTCATTCACAAATATTTATTGAGTTCTAAGGACTGCTCCAAGTAGCTGTTCTCATGGGGTCTACATGCTAAAGGAGGATAAAAACAACAAACAAATAGCTATATAAGTAGTCAGAGAATAAAAAGAATTATGGAGAAAAACAGAACAAGTGACAGAGATGAAGTGTGGAAGCTGTTATTTTTATAGAGTGTTCACTGAAGGTCATCAGTGAATGGTGACACTTCTTACTGAAGACTTTGAATTTGCTCAACAGTTCAGGGCACATATAATATAGTAGAAATATTAAGAATATTATGGACTGTAAAGTTCAAAGAACGTGTGGTTTCAACTGATGCAATGTCTTCAATCTAATATAAATAGATATTTAAGCCCTCTTGTGGTTGGCTGAGAGATTTCCAACAGTTTTTGATGGAAGATGGAGCAACAGAACCAATAATTTCTCACAAAGCAGTAGTTTCATTCATATAGTGGTAATTTACATGTGCAACATAAGTCATGGTTCGGGTATTACCCTAGAGTACTTCTGGGCCCGTATTACCACTTCTTTAGCACTATGTTATACACTCTGGAAGTACAGGAACAGTGTATCTATACCTCCCAGTATAGTTTTGGTGCATAGTACCTGCTTAATAAATATCTGTTGTATTAACACATAAAGTCAACAGCCATTTCTGTTATCATATTTTAAATTCTCTGAGCTATTTTTATATTCTTTGTGTTCCTTGTACTATCATGCACATATTTTTCATGGACAAAATGTATTTTAGCTCTGAGGTTATGAGTAGTAATTTTCTTTGTTTTTTAATTTTTTGTCTACCTGATTCAGATTAGTTTTCTCCTGTTTCATTCTTCCTATTTGTTTTAGTTTCTTTCTTTTATGGCTGAGGTTTCCCTAACAGTCAACTACTATTTAGCTGCTTGTATTTCAGAGTGAGGTACTATGTGGCTGCTTTGAACCTCTGCAGGACTGGGGTTTGAGGTTAGGCCCACTCTCGGCTTCACTAGTCTGGGTCATTCATTGGGAAATCCACAGCTATCAGAATCTGCCAGCGAAAATATGTCAGTGTTCTTGGAAGGATCACTTGCCCCAGAAGGAAAGTCTCTAATCTACTGCCATAGGGATTAGAAGTCTGGCAGCTGCATTCTGGAGCTGAGTGGGTCTCTCTAGCAGCAGTAGGAGCACATGCAGAGTGTATATGTACTTTCAGTCTATCCCCTTGCATCATTGTGGCAATAAAGCCATTCAAGCACCAATTTTAAGATGGTCTGGATAGACGAAAGAATGATTTTTTAAGTATGCTTGGCTTATTTAGGTTACTGGGAATAGCTTTAATTAGATAAGAGTATTTTTTAAATAAGCTATAGGATATTTTTTAAAAGATAAATTAAAAAAATCTGAGCAATATGTAACATTCATCTCTTGGGAAACTAGAATATTTGCTAATGGAAGAATAGTGTTACTCTCCTGTAATAGCAGAGGTGCGTATAGAATATCAAACTCTAAATTTGATTTGATTGATATTAAATATCAAATATAATAATTTTACCAATTTCTTTTATAAACATTCTAGTAACTGGAGTTCAGTTAGGAAGTTATTAAAACAGACTACTTTTGTTTGTGCAAAGTGCTCTTTATTCTCCAAGTATGTCTTAGTCAGTTTAGGCTGTTATAACAAAATACCGTAGACTGGGTGGCTTAAACAACAGACATTTAATTTCACAGTTCTGGAGGCTAGGAGTCTGAGATGAGGGTGCCAGCATGGTCGGGTTCTTGGTGAGGGTCCTTTTTCTGATTGGTAGATTGCTGTGTGTTCACATGGCCTTTACTCAGTGTATGCACATGGGGAGAGGTTTCACGCTCTCTTCTTCTTCTTATAAGGGCACTAATCCCATCATGTGGCATAATCCCCATGGCCTCATCTACATCTAATTACTTCCCAAAGGCCACACCTTCAAATACCATCACATTGGGGGTTAAGGCTTCAATATATGAATTTGGGAGAGAACACATTCACTCCATAACAAAGTACCTCTGAGGTAAATCATGTCATTAGATTATATATAATATTAACTTTATTTGTTATACATGTGACGCCTGATTCCTCATAATTTATGGAATACATTTCCAAATTAGAGAAAAACTATTCTTCCTGTTTTATTCATTTAAAGGGCATTATTGCATAAGGGTTAATGGTTTGGACTCTGGAACCATGCTGCTAGGGTTTAAATCCTTAATATGCTTCTAACTAGCTGTGTGGCAAGGTATGTGAAATTTGTGTGTTTGTCACATGTTCTGTATCATGAGGAGAATAATAAAGCCTTCAGAAGCCTGTTGTGGGGATTAGATATGTTAATAGATGCAAAACATTTATTACAGTGTATAGAATGTTGAAACTACTGTGTAAGTTTTGACCTTATTAGTATACTGAAAAACAGAGATCTGAATGTATTAATGAAAATAATGAGAAACATTGATTGTTCCCTGGATGTCATTTAGGAAACAGTTGCATCTGTCTAATTTCATGTCTTTCTCTTCATAATTTCAGTGAAATTAAAAAATATATATATGATCTTTCCAAAGACTAACTGTCCCATTTCCCTTTCAGGATGGCCTTTTGGAAGTACAATGTGCAAGATCAGTGGCTTGGTCCAGGGAATATCCGTTGCAGCTTCAGTCTTTACTTTAGTTGCAATAGCAGAAGATAGGTAGGTCAGCACCAAACTCTGAATCCAGAAAATTGAGCATATCTGCAACTAATCCAGCTAACCAGTGAAAAATGTATAATCTACTAAATTTGGTTATATCTGCTTAAAATTGTAGCCGTAATATGTACCCCTTTAAGAGCAAGGCTTATATATATATAAAATATACATACACACTAAGGGTTCAGTAATAAAATAAAACTACTGAAGTTTCCATATTTTAAGATTAAATAATTAGGGATGATGCATGTTTTAGTTTGGGCTGCTATTAACAAGATATCATAGACTATTTGTTGAATGAATAAATGAAAAAATAATATTTGAAGTTTCAATAGCTGGTTTACAAAAACAGCAAAATACCTAGAATTGCACCTTTGAAGTTACCCATAATTTAAGGGTGAGTAAGTGGGAGAATTCACTGATTAGAAGACTAGATGAAAACTTGGAATTTAAGACAGAAGAGCTTACACCGTCAGTGAAGGACAGTGGAGCAGTCAAAGCTCAAGATAACTAGTCACTATATAAAGATAAGATAAATTTGTTTGGAGTTGCTGATGGGCCACTTAAAAGCTCTAAGTTTCCTTACCTGCAGATCTGGAAAGTATTAATTTTTTATTTTATAGAGTCATCACAAAAATCAAAGAAGATTCAATAGATGATAGTACTTTGAAAAATATAAAATGTTATACAGTGATGTGATAGTATGATTATCTTATAATGAACATAATGAATATCAGTAATAACAAAATTAAGAATCACAATAACAAAATAGCAGTAAAATGAATCAGGCTTACTCTACATACTGATCATTGTCATGCTCAACAGAGGACACAGAACACTGGGAAGGTGCATAAACAGAACTCATCATGGGAACTCTCAGACTCATAGCTGTGAAACAAACCACCAAAACACTTAGTGGCTTAAAACAGTAATGCTTTTAATATTTGTCACAACTCTGTGGATTGGCTGGGTGCCTCTGTGTGGTTCTCCTACTCTGTGCCTTGTAGCTGAAATCAGTCACTCTTTTGCTTATGCCACGCTTGCTAATGTTCAACTAACTGGCCAAAGCAAGTTGCATGGCCAAGCACACAGATCATGTGTGAGGGGACCACAGAAGGGCATGAAGGGACATTTAAGAACATGGGCTCTGGAGCTAAAATACATGTGTAAAAATCATGTGTAATTATGGGCAAGATTTTTTACCTTTTCTAAGGCTTTTCCCCATCTTTTAAATAAGAAAGCTTACAGAGGCAATCCATGCAAACCAACGGAAAGGAGCCTGGAACAGAATATTAAATGCGCATGCTCAATGATGACTAGTTACAATAGTACTTTGATTATTAATAGTGTCTGATATACTCCACTCATTAATTTTTTGAGTTGACATTTATCTCATATATTAATTACAGAAACTGGTAATGCACGCCTCCCTACTAATGGTAACTTTCTATATTTGAGGGGGAATATGTATGGAAGACTGTAATTACTGAAATAAATTTAATTAATGACTTGGTCAGAAGTTATGAGGCAGTCCTTCACTGATATTTGCCTTTAATTACAGGTTCCAGTGTGTCGTCTACCCTTTTAAACCAAAGCTCACTATCAAGACAGCATTTGTCATCATTATGATCATCTGGATCCTGGCCATCGTCATTATGTCCCCATCTGCAATAATGTTACATGTACAGGAAGAAAAATATTACCGAGCGAGACTCAACTCCCAGAATAAAACCAGCCCAGTCTACTGGTGCCGGGAAGACTGGCCAAATCGGGAAATGAGGAAGATCTATACCACTGTGCTGTTTGCTAACATCTACCTGGCTCCCCTGTCCCTCATCGTCATCAGGTATGGAAGGACTGGAATTGCATTCTCCAAGACAACAGTGCCCCCCTCAGGCAAACAGGACCAGGAACAGTGGCACGTGGTGACCAAGAAGCAGCAGGTCATTAAGATGCTCCTGACTGTGGCCCTGCTTTTCATTCTCTCCTGGCTGCCCCTGTGGACTCATGATGCGCTCACACTATGTTGACCTGTCTCTGAATGAACTGCGGGTCATCAACACCTACATCTACCCTTTGGCACACTGGCTGGCCTTCGGCAACAGCAGCATCAACCCCATCATTTATGGTTTCTTCAATGAGAATTTTCGCCATGGTTTCCAAGATGCTTTTCGCCTCCATCTCTGCCAATAAAGAGAAAAGCCCAAGGAAGCCTACACCCTAAGAGCTAAAAACAATGTGGTCATCAACATATCTCATCTGTCAGCTCAGGAATCTACAATTAAAAACCCACATGAGGGCTTCCCTGGTGGCATAGTGGTTAAGAATCCGCCTGCCAAGGCAGGGGACACGGGTTCGAGTCCTGGTCCGGGAAGATCCCACATGCCGCGGAGCAACTAAACCCATGAGCCACAGCTACTGATCCCTTGCTCTAGAGCCCACGAGCCACAACTACTGAAGCCTGCGCACCTAGAGCCTGTGCTCCGCAGCAAGAGAAGCCATCACAACGAGAAGCCTGCACACAGCGACGAAGATTAGACTCCGCTCAACACAACTAGAGAAAAGCCTGTGCACAGCAACGAAGACTCAACGCAGCCAAAAATAAATAAATAAAATAAATAAATTTATTTTAAAAAAACACACACACACATGAGGATATTGTGCTTTGTAGGAAAAGTGCTGAAAAACCCATACAGGAATTAATGATCAAAAATTTGAACTTACCGATAGCAATGAGATGTAAAAGGAGCTGGTGTGATGATTTTAACTCTACTGTGTGTTATATGGTGAAATACTGTTGCTTTTTATGGCTTTGTACTTCAGTTCTTCTTAAAAATGTTAGAAGCTCTCTCTGGAAAATAGTAAACAAAATGACCTTCTGTTTGTAATCAATCTTACTGTATTCAAAATACATACAGAGACCCATATACAAATTTGCCTGGATAAATCAATTTTCTAGGACCAGTTTTCAAAGCCTGATCTTTTCCCACTTAGCTATTTGTGTATGAATCGAGCATGTGTTTTATGTCTATATATATGTATGCAACACACATACACACATATACATTTTCTTCAAATGGTGATAAATGGGCAGTTCTTTGCATGAGAGCACATTTTATGAATTCTCCCTTTGCTTTTGAATTGGAAATTTTAGACTACAGAACTATTTATCTGTTTGTGCTTTTAAAATGTACTTAGCTTTCTTAGAAATAAGAGCTGCAATAGCAAATAAAGGGACACTGTATTTCTTTGTAATTAAAAGTTGATTTTTTTTCCTTTCTAAGAGTACAAAGTTGGTAAAGCCATAACATTGTTCCATAGGAGTTATTGTTGGCTTTTTAATAATTTCATAAATGAATTTAAGCCCTAGCTGAACCCATGTTTCTTGCAGAGGTGATTCAAGATCCCAACTTGACCTCCTTTCTAACAGAATCTCTGACATAAAGAAACAAAGCTTTTAATAATGCAGCAGGTGGCAGAAGGATGGCAGCTCTCTTCTAAAGGGCTTAATCAGAGATGTTCAACAATCATCATAAGACTCCCATAAAGTTTGAACAAAGCAAGACCGATTATCCCAGATCTCCTACTGGGCACAAAATGTAAGGCACAGAAGTCCTACTGGATAGCAAGTTAATACTACTATTAAAAAGAGAATGGTGAACCCCTGGATTCTGCTAGGTTACCATTATGTAGTGACAATAGTTGTAAATGCTAGCTTTTATTCTAGGATGAGATAGTCCTTAGAAAATTGGAAATTATAAAATAACAAATAGTTTGGCAAATAAAAATAAATCTCTGGGCCTGGACCTATCATGTTTTTCCAATCATTAACGTGGTTCAGGCTAAAAGCTTTTCAACTTTATAGGCCTTTGAGAAAATAATTGTTCAGTTTTCAATTGGTTTATGCTATATGATATTTGAATATGTATGTGTTACATATTTCCAAAACCTTTTTCAAATTTCATTATTTCCTCTACAGCATATGGTCTATGTGTTATGAAGAACTTATTTGGGACTTCCTCAATGACCATTTTTCTGATTATAAAACTAATAAAAATTACATTATAAAATGTAAAAACAGGTATTATAAAAACAACACCTAATACTTTTAGAGTTCTCATGAAGTACAGAATAGTACAAAAATTACATGTAATTCCTCTTTAAGGAAAAAAAAAACAGTGAAAACACTTATTCTAAACAAAACTTAGATCAGCATCTTGTATGTATGTCTTCGCCAAGAGTGATTATTTAAGAATGATTATTTTGTCGTTGCCTACCTCACAGTATCATTAACACATTAAATTTCTTTCTTCAACTTTGCTACTTAATTGTGAAAAATCATTTAAATTTGTTGTTTTGATTACTAATATAGCTGAACATTGTTCTGTCTCTTACTGATTTGTATTTATTCCTCTTCCCATTCTTAGGCCATTTTCCCGTCATATTTTTGTTGTTTTTGTCTTTTATTTATTGCTATGCATTTTTTGTATCAGCCATCAATAACAGGCAGAATGATCTTTTTTAAAAACATAAAAATAATGTCACTTCTCTGCTTAAAAGCCATTAATCATTTCTCTTCAAATTAGGAAAATAAAACAAACTCCTTACCAAGACTTATACATCTTTACTTTTCTGCCCCCGTCCACCTCTTAACCTCATCTCAAACCCAACTCTCATCATTTACACTGCCTGCCTGTATGCTACTCTATCTTTGCCTAGTTCTTGGCTGCTTCTGGGTTTGCACCTGTTTTCTTCCTGCCAGAAATGTTCTTCCCATTGGCCTCCACGGGCTGGCTCTCTCATCCTTTAGGACTCAAACTAAAACTCCCCTGAGCTTTGTTTATTCCTTCATAGCAATTCTCATTATCTGCAATTATGTTCAGAACTCATTTATTTACTTGTTTACTATCCATATGCCCTACCAGAAGGTAAACACTATAAGGGCAGGAATGTTGTCTTGTGTATCACTGTATCTCCATTGCCTGAGCAAGTGTTTGGCACATAATGGATGTACAATAAATATTTATTAAACCAATTAATTAAGTAGTTGCAAATATTTTCCAGTAATAATTTGCATTCTAATTAATAATTGTTATATTTTATTTTTAGATATTGAAAAGAATTCAGAATATAATGGAAACACTGGATAATTTAGAAAAGCAGAAGAAATAAAACGATTTCTTATCTGGTCACCTAGTGATAACCATTCTTTCTGTCATCTTGGGGCAGGTGTACATGCTTTCTTTAGCAAAGTTAGGATTCTGGGGCATGTACTTTATAAGATTTTATTCACTTATAACTTTATTCATTTGTGTATCAAGAACACATTTCCATGTTGTTTAATATTCTTCAAATATTTTATTCATGTTGATACCATTCCTTAATTTATTAAAGTTCTTCTTTGTGGCTGAAAATATAAGCTACTTCTTAAATCTATAAAATGATGCAGTTATATATACCTTGTATAATACTGGGCATATTTATAATTATCTTAGAATAGACTCATAAAAAACATAATTGCATGACTAAAATGCATGTACATTTGTTAATGTTTTAATAAACATTGTCAAATATTTCTTAAACAGGTTTTAATATTTTATACTTCCCTTAGTGGTGTTTGCTCACACACTCTCAAATATTGCATATTTTATAAAACAAATTTTTCTTGCTAGTTTGGTAAGATAGAACGTGTATCCCCATGTTTAATTTCATTTCATTGTTATGCAGCTGGACGTTAAATTAATCTTTATTCAGTTTGATTCATTTGTATTCACTTATCTTCACTTGTATATGTAGGGGAGGAAAACATTTCCCTTCTCTTCTTGGTTCTTTGGCTGACCTAATAATTAAATTGACATAAGACAGAGTAACAGGAGAAAACCAAATTTAATTACATATGTATGGGAGCCCCACAAAGACATGAGAGGCTCCTGGACAGTCAGGCAATTGCGGCTTATATGTCATCCTGAGCTAAGGAGAAGGGGGGTAGGGGTTGAGACTTCAAAGGAGAGGAAGACTATTCACAGGAAAATGGGAAGAGCAAATATTTATTACACAAATGTTTGTCATGCCATACAAAGTCTTATGTAAAAAAAATGTATGTTTGGTAATAGCTCTCTTCCTGGTACAGGCTCCCTATCTAAATTCTTTTAGACAGTTAAGGGAGAGATAAAAAGCTCTTCTTGAGTCTGTCAGGCCTTAATCACGTTCAGCTTGAAATAACCACATGCCAAAGTGGCACGTTCTGGAATGACCTCTTCTGAACCCCATCATGTTCATTTGCATTTCCTTCTTAGTCAATTCCCTCTTCATGTCCTTTGCTATCTTGTCAGTTAGGTTACATGATTTTCCTTCTCAGCAATCTGTAAAAGTGCTCCCTAATTCAGGATATTAATCTCTGACCATCAGACATGTTTCAAACATTTACTCTATTTGATGTGTGACTATGTATATGTATATGCATAGATATGAGGGTAAAGGTTAAGCCACTATGATGGAATTCAAAAATACATTAGCTTAAAGGATATAGATGTTAATTTTGTACCTGATGTTAGTGGTCCAGTTTAGTGGGGACCTTATTACCATATAGTAGCAATTTTACAGATGAGGAATTGACCTCACAGAAGTAAAGGAAACTGTCCAGAGTTGCATAACAAAGTGACTCATGGAGCCATATTCTAACCCATGTCAGCATTTAACGAGTATTTATTATGTGGCAGGCACTGTTCTACAGGAATCATCTCATTGAATCCTTATATACTATGAAGTGAGTGTTACCAATATTCACCTTTTCAGACAGACACAAAAGCTGAAGCTTAGAAATATTAAGTATTAACATAGGGAAGCAATTAAAATATTTATTCAGGATTCAGATTGTCTGGGGTTGCATCTTGGGTCTGCCATCTAGACATCGATTTCTAAAATTCTCAATACTTCAGTTTCCTCAACTGTAAAATGGACATAATAATAAAATCATTTGAAAATTTAATACCATACTTAAATAGATTAGAACTATACCTAGTACTCTTCCATTTATCAAGAGGAAACACAGTTCATATCAGATTTATGCCTATTACCAATTTTTTAGAGGCTTAGTACTACTTGTATAAAAACTCAGAGGTTAAAGATGACTGTTCTAAATTGGCCGCTCAGACAATAGTCATTAAAGACAAACAACAGTATAAAAACTTGATCTTTCATTGAGCCTTATTTGCCAGAAAATAAATATAACATGCATTATGACTTTCTTCTACTTCATTGCTTTCTTTTATATTTCTAGCTATCTTTCTTTTCCAAGCAGTACTTTTTGCAAAAGAGTATACCTCATTACAAAAAGAAGAAAGCTACAGCTATTTCTTCTACAGATCTTTCCATGTAAACAGAGAGTTCTCAAGTATACATCTTCAGAGACTGTGGGAAATTAATGAAATCGTGCTGCCGAATAACTAAATGGTGAAGTAACACACAATGTAACAGTGAAGTAAATATTAAGATAATTTAAAAATAATATCCAAAATAGCAAATGACCTTGCACATTTTAGTTGTTTTTATTCCCAAATTCATAACCTTTTTACTATTATTATACCGACTATTATTTTAAAAGGAGTCAGACTTTGGAGTCAAAGGACCAGAATTCAGATTCTGTGTACTAAATGCCCATACACTTAGACAGGTGACTTCTCTGAGCTTCAGTTGTCTCATGTATAGATCAATTTTGATAGTGACATTTGCGTTACAGGTGTTGTGATGAATGACTGAATCAAGGTATGGAAATTTCTAGAAACATATGACACTGCACACATATTTATCAAGAGTAACTTTTCCTCCATTCATCATCCAATGTGATTTTTCCTCAAGATCCTTATGTTATGGGATCAATCGCAAACATCTGTGTTCTATTTTCTGTTGAAGTTCCATTTATATGATTATAACCCAGATATAACTAGGACCTTATAGCTATATCTGGATTACAACATTGTATTGTTCTTGTCTTATTCCAACCTTGGGGCAGGATTCAACACTTCTCTTCACTCCCCAAAATAAATCCACTCCTTTTGTGTAAATGGGGACTCTTACACATAGCCAGATAGGAAAAAAGGGCACATCACATACCATAAAGAGAAACTTCATAAAAATCAATATGAAATGTCTCTATTCCACCATGTTGTCCACAGAGTTCCATCTTTGGCTGCCTTTTCTTCCCCATGCAGTTTCTCTGAGTAAAACTCTCCCTTATCCCAGTTCATCCTCTTGGTTAATTTCTCTCTCTTTTTTTTTTTACTTCCCTTATATACCACATGAGCTGAGATAAAGGATTCCTTTAAAGAAAACAGGTATTGTTATCCAAAGAAGAGAAATGGATATTGGAAAGGCAAAATTCAATAAACTCCAGTTTATCCCATGGTTTATCAAACAAAGTCAGTCTTCTTCCCAAACACTTGATTATGAATATTCTTCCACTTAATGAAACACAGCACTAACACATACAACTAAAGACATCCTTAAGCCACTTCCAAAATGAGATGACACAAATTCATGTTTGGTTACTGAATCCAACTCTAGGTCCTTATCTCACAGTGATGTGATTCACTCTTGATCATGGATCTTCAGGCCACACAACCAATGGCTGTGCTAAGTTTAATAATACTCAATACACATGATATACAATGACTAAAAAAAAGTATAAATCATAATAAAATTACTGTTTGGGGAAAGGGCAAAAAATATAGTAATTACTGGTTTGTAGTATATTCTGTGGCCAAATCTGAAGAATTCCCATTATTGAGGAGATGCATGATGAAAACACCCTAAAATTCTTATTAATATGGGTTGGAGAGAGGGCTGTGGGAACTATGTTAGTGGTTTAGCAATCTCAGCTCTTTACTTGGCAGAATACATTTTTACAACTTCATGGGCTAGTAGCCAAAGCCATAGGTCTTATGAAGTCAAGTTTCTTAGGCCTTTAGCAGTAGACTCTTTCCATCCTCCCAGACACTTGGAACACCTCACTTCTACCAGTCAATTTCTGTATTAGGTCTCTTTGAGTTACGAGTAATAGAGCCTGAACTTAAATTTGCTTTCAAACAGAAGGGAATTTATTGCCTCATATTATCTGAATATCCAGTGGTGGGCAAGTCAGATATGACTTGATCCAGGTGCTCTAAAGACATTGGCTAAAACCTATCTCTCCAGCTCTTGGCTCTGACTTTTTCCATGTTAGCTGAATTCTCAGGCACATAATTTCCTATAGTTGCTGGATTCTCGGAGTCCCAGATTCAAATCTAAAAATCTTGGTAATGTTAATGGAAATAGAACTTTGTGTCTTCCCCAAATAGTTTTCATAGAAATCTGAGGATTACATCTTATTTAATGGAGCCAGGTACATATCCTCCTTGTGACAGGGATTTTGTCTAGGGAGATAAAACATATTGACAGCCCAAGCTACAGCTTCATTCCCACCCCTGGATATTGATAATATCCCTTTACAAACCACAGGAACTTTAAGATGTATGCCCTCCACCACACAAACACCCAAAAAATTGTGACATTACGACTAGAAAACTGGAAATGAAGGCTCATGCCGAGCAGGCACAAGTAAGAAATGCACTCGACACACAGCGTTCACGTGTGTAACTTCATACTCAAGCTTTCTAGGATTATACTCCTTCAGTGGTAATGAAGATGGTAAATAATAATTTACCATGTAAAAATAGTACTTTGGGGTCTTTTAGAGGCATTTGTCCACACATCATTCAGTATTCTTCCTGGCCACGAAAGCAATGAGGATAAACTCAGAAGTCAGTTAATCTTTTTAAGGGAAATATGAATGTGATTTTTTTCACATTTCCAGCAGTAATGATAGCGCTGATGCGTCTTCTGCCTTATGAAATGCCAGCAGACCCATGTACATGGTCCTACTTCCCTCTTTCCAGAGGATACTTATTTTGGGGGAGGAATTATTAGAAATTTTGGAAGAATGCTAACTAGAATGACGGTGACAAAAATCTAAGTTGATAACCGATGGGCAAAGCAATGCAAACTGAAATGCTTTTGACTTTTCAGAGGGAGAAATTCTTTAGCAAACTATGCAGGATTCCTATTGCCATTCCAAAGATTCCAACCCAACCAGTTTAGATAGTCTGAATCCCACTAGGTAGTATATTTGAAGCAATTAGTAAACTGTATTCGTTGAATTTTAGTCCGACGATGGTACTTAGGAAATATCATTCTGTGAGGGCTATTACCCAGTTTGAAAGAGTATTTTCTAAATGCTTGATAATGTATAACAGAAGACAGAAATTTCAAAGGATGCCACGTTGTTAATGCTGTTAGAACATCTGAAAGGCCAGCCTGAGATAATGATAGTCACCTTGTATTAAGATCTTACTACATGACAAGTACTTTACATTCACTACTGCATTTAATCCTCACTATGACTGCAAAGTATATACTACCCACATTTCACATGAGAAAAATGAAGCCCAGAGAGGCCAAATAAGGTTACTCAACAAATAATTTTGAAACCAGTATTTAAATTCAGGAGTGTCGAATGCCAAAACCCATAAAAATAATCAATTTGTTTTAAAAAACCCTTTTATGAATTATTTGCAGGTAAATATTAAGTAAAAACAGCATTGCTCATTCAAGGCACTTTGATGTAGTTAAATAGCACAGACTGGAGTTTGAGGCATTGGAATTTTAACTCTGCAATTTGCTAACTACATAACTAGCAAGGAAATTTACTAAGGTATTCTAAGACTCACTTTCCTTATTGATGAATGGGAAATAATGTATTTATCACATTATTTATAGGGAGTAATGCAGTATCGGGTACATATGGAAAACTGTGGCAAATAATTTCAGTGTAAGTAGCAAATAATTTCAGTGTAATCAGCAAATAATTTCAAGATATTTGATATCGTATGTGCATAAGACTGTAACAACTCATTATTTAAGCCCAGGGACAAGAGACAATAGTGCAAAGATAATCCATCAAGTTTACCTATATTTAAAATTCTTAGGTAGACTTACTGGAACATTAAGTAAATGTTTTTCAGTCTTATGTACTTAAAATCAGTCACGTTCATCATCTCTTCTTGTAACGTTCAAAGAAATGTTACATCTTTCTATTTATGAGATTTCAGTTCTTTAAAGGAAATGATGCTTTGTATGTTCAGATGAGTTGGACTGAGTGTATTGCATTGTCATGGTGTAGTTCATGAGCTATAGGAAGTAGGTAGTGTATGTCATTAGATAAATATTCCAATGCACTCTTTTTTTTTTTTTTTTTTTTTTTTTGCGGTACGTGGGCCTCTCACTGCTGTGGCCTCTCCCGCTGCAGAGCACAGGCTCCGGACGCGCAGGCCCAGCGGCCATGGCTCACGGGCCCAGCTGCTCCGCGGCACGTGGGATCTTCCCAGACCGGGGCACGAACCCATGTCCCCTGCATCGGCAGGTGGACTCTCAACCACTGCGCCACCAGGGAAGCCCCCAATGCACTCTTTATGAAGACAATTTTGAGGAAGCCTGGACAATTACAAGTCACCTCCATGAAGTTCTGTTGCTCTAGAAAACACACTGTTGTATAAGCATTTTAAAATAAATTTTAAGTTATGGAAATAAAATGACATCTAACTATACAGAAATAAAATACACATAAATTATTCTAATTTTGTGATTTAAAATACTAAAAAACAAATACCTAGTCTGTCTAGGAGGAAAAATTCCATGTCCTAAGAAAATCTTTTCTAATTATAAGGACATGCAATTTTTTTCCTTCAAAGAGTCACAGAATATAGGAATCTGCAGGAAGCATAGACAGCAAGTATGTCCTTATAACTCCAAAAACAATTTGACTTAGTGTCAAAAACATCCAAGGCTGGTGTAAAATTGTTTACAGACCTGAATCTGAGCTAATGCACCTATATCCTTTAGGGAAAAATAGTTTTTATTTTGAAGGAGAGTAAAGCAATGACAGAGAAAGATAAATTCTATAGATGAAGGAAGACAGGAAGAGGAAGAGAATGGCAGAAGCATTCCTTTAAGGAGAAATTTTAGAAAACTAAGGATTTCCTTGACCATAATTAAGGCTTTGCATAGACAGTACCCGCTCCCATAGTTAAAGAGTAACTCGCCAAGCAGATAGTCTTCAGCTGCACACTGGGCGGCCAATTCATCAGCACTGCATCTTCATTATTTCTGCATCTTTACCTTCTAGTCGCCCCTTTAAAGGGGATAGAGCACTTCCTCAACTATGAGTTGTCTAGTCCGTAAGGTTCTTACTAAAGCACTGCCCTGCCTCGAGGCTCACTGCCTGGAGGAAGTCTTCAGTGCTGAGAAAGACAGCAGGAGAACGGCTCAGTGCCATTGTCTAATTCTGGGCTGGAAATCCCACTCTCTTCTTTATTCCTATTGCTGAGAGCCCTTTAAAAAAATAATAAATAGGGGGCTTCCCTGGTGGCGCAGTGGTTGAGAATCTGCCTGCCAATGCAAGGGACACGGGTTCGAGCCCTGGTCTGGGAAGATCCCACATGCCGCGGGGCAACTAGGCCCGTGAGCCACAACTACTGAGCCTGCGCGTCTGGAGCTTGTGCTCCGCGACAAGAGAGGCCGCGGCAGTGAGAGGCTCGCCCACCGCGATGAAGAGGGGCCCCTGCTCACCACAACTAGAGACAGCCCTCGCACAGAAACTTAGACCCAACGCAGCCAAAAATAAATAAATTAAAAAAAAGAAAAATAAAAGAAAAATAAATAAATAGAGGTTGGTACTTAATGATATATACCAACAGTGTGATTTCTTCCTTATCCTGTCATTAGTCAGCTGCCTAATGATCATGTTAATTACCTAAGTAAACACCTCAGATCATCTAATATGTGTGAGGAACTTACCAGATCCTGGGGACAAAAATAAATGATTCAGAGCTATCTCCAAGCAACTCAGAGTTTAGTGGAGGAGATAAGCATGCCAACAAATAGCTGTGGCGCAGTGGGGGAAGATGCATCTACAGTGAAGTAGACAAAGAATAACAACTCAGAGAGGGCAGAGTCCAGAATGTCCAACGCAGCCTGAGGGAGATACAGACATTTTCACTGAAAAGGTGACGTTTAACTCAGATGCTAACGGCAGAACCGGCAGAGGCATGATCAGGTTGAAGGAGAAGCCATTCGAGGCTAAACAAGGAATTGGATGCAGGACTGCTGGAAAGGAACCCGGTACGTTTGGGCAAGAGAGAGAAAGGCACTGTGGCAGGAACATGACAGGAAGAGGGAGAAATTTGTATGATGAAAGAAGCTGGAACCAGATTTGGATGGTTGTCTATAACATGCTAAGACATATAGGTCTTCCTAGTATAGTCTTATGATTCCATTCTTTTTTCTTATTTTCATACATAGCATCTTTGTTTCTCCTCTAACCTTCTTTCCTTTTCTTCTTGAGATCTTCTCAGAGAAAAGCACGGCTACTTTTAATCACAGTATTTTGTTTACTTTGACCCTTCTTACAGAATGGATTTGATTAAATAAAAGTAACATTGATGCCTTGGCATAGCCATTAGAGGTAAACCCCTTCTCAGTTGGAGCTTGTGGTGTATTTAGCTATATAGCTAATCACCATGGTCTGTACCAACTGACAACAGTTAAACAAAAATGAATACGTTTAATCACTGAGCTGGGCTCAAATAAAAGAAATCTTGTTTGTTCTCTCATTGCCCTCCAGACTCGAATCTGTGGATCCATTCTCCTCTCGGCTCTGAGAGTGTCTCTAATAGGTCCCCCAGCCTTTCTGCTTATTCTCAGTTAATAAATAATCTATTTTTCTGGGTATTAAAATTTTAGTCTAATCAAGTATAATTTAAAAACCATCTTAAATTAAACTGCTCCCCTTCCAGCTCACGTACACTCAAGGCAGAGAAACATACAGGGGGCAGAGAAGCGTGATCAGCCTCTTAATTTCTCCTTTCATCTTCTTCACCCACCATTTGTGGCTCCTGCAGGAGCAGGTGTGGGGAAATTGACACGTTAGAGATGGAGAGGAGGTGGGGAAGCAAGAAATTTCTTACTTGATGTGTGAAAAGTTCTTACTGTATTCTGGCTTCATGGGCCTTCTGTATGACAGATGTGCAGTTAGAGGCTAACTCATTCTTCATGGAATATAGATGACGGTTCCCTGGCTAAAGTCTGGGCACTTTTACTCTCAGTTTCTGCATTTGATCCTGCACATACAGCCTCTTTTATTCTGAGGTTGCCTTGCTACTGGGAGAAAGTCCTCTTGGCATGATGCCATTCAGTAGACATTCGTTGAATCAGAATGAGATACACTGTTTGCTGTTATAAACCTATGTTTATGGACTAAAAGGATAAAAATATCCAGACTCTTGCCTTTGCCTTGGTCCCCTGCCTTTTAAGGAGAATTCTCTCACAGGTCTTACCTGGGAGATATCAAAACTGCATTCTATGTTTCATTACAACTATCCTAACCAGGGACTTCCCAGGTGGCACAGTGGTTAAGAATCCGCCTGCCAATGCAGGGGACACAGGTTGGATCCCCGGTCTGGGAAAATCCCACATGCCGTAGAGCAACTAAGCCCATGCACCACAACTACTGAGCCTGCGCTCTAGAGCCCACAAGCTACAACTACTGAGCCTGCGAGCCACAACTACTGAAGCCCATGCGCCTAGAGCCCGTGCTCTGCAACATGGGAAGCCACCGCAATGAGAAGCCCACGCACCGCAAAGAGGAGTAGCCCACGCTCACCGCAACTAGAGAAAGCCCACGTGCAGCGGCAAAGACCCAATGCAGCCAAAAATAAATAAATTAATTACAAAAAAAGTAGAGTAACAACACTTATTAGAACAAAAACCAAAAAACGAAAACCTATCCTAATCAACTAAAGTTACTAAAGTACTAGGAACTTGAGAGATCTTGGTATGCCAGCCCCTTACTGGCCCTAATTAAATACTCTTTCCCCAACCAGTAATCTGGGGACCAATTTCCTCCTCTCCAAAGTGTTAGTTTTCAATCATTTATTGGCATATCCATCACTACAGTCCTGCAGCAGTGCCAGGATAATGAGCACTTGATACATATGAATAAATAAATAAACAATGTAAACCAAGTTTTCCTTCTACAAACAAATGTTAACAGAACTGGGAAAGAAATAATTTTGCTTTTAAAATAAATTGTAAAAAGCGTTTACAAGTTTTTGACCGATTTTGTGGTGATGTATATATTCTCTCTGTCATACTCTTGTCATACAATAAACCAAAATCATTCAGTGTTGAAGATTTCAAAGGAATGGTACAAGAAACTGACCTTACTATTCTGCACATTTGGATGAAATGGAAAGGTACAAACTTGTGCTAAAACACTAAAAGAGATCTTTGTTTTAAAATATTGTGCCTAGCAGAGAATCTGTAACAGAACAAGCTGAGTTAATTATATCAATTTCATTGAACCCAGTTGATTCAAAATTACACACAGAGTGTTGTGTGTGTGTGTTTGTATTTGCATGCATTTTGTTGTTGTTGCTGTTGTTTGTAAAACTCCCAAATATCTACTGGTATCTTTGCTAGAAGAAAACATTTAGAACAAAATGGATTTATCACATCTTCCCAGGGAGAAAAAAAATCCATTGATTTTCACAATGTGAAAAGGCTTTTTTTTTTTTACATCTTTATTGGAGTATAATTGCTTTACAATAGTGTGTTAGTTTCTGCTTTATAACAAAGTGAATCAGTTATACATATACATATGTTCCCATATCTCTTCCCGCTTGCGTCTCCCTCCCTCCCACCCTCCCTACCCCACCCCTCTAGGTGGTCACAAACCACCTAGCTGATCTCCCTGTACTATGCGGCTGCTTCCCACTAGCTATCTATTTTACGTTTGGTAGTGTATATATGTCCATGACACTCTCTCACTTTGTCACAGCTTACCCTTCCCCCTCACCATATCCTCAAGCCCATTCTCTAGTAGGTCTGTGTCTTTATTCCTGCCTTATCCCTAGGTTCTTCATGACATTTTTTTTCTTAAATTCCACACATATTTGTTAGCATACGGTATTTGTCTTTCTCTTTCTGACTTACTTCACTCTGTATGACAGACTCTAGGTCCATCCACCTCATTACAAATAGCTCAATTTCGTTTCTTTTTATGGCTGAGTAATATTCCATTGTATATATGTGCCACATGTTCTTTATCCATTCATCCGATGATGGACACTTAGGCTGTTTCCATCTCCAGGCTATTGTAAATAGAGCTGCAATGAACATTTTGGTACATGACTTTTTTTTTTTTTTTTTTTTTTTTTGGTACATGACTTTTTGAATTATGGTTTTCTCAGGGTATATGCCCAGTAGTGGGATTGCTGGGTCATATGGTAGTTCTATTTGTAGTTTTTTAAAGAACTTCCATACTGTTCTCCATAGTAGCTGTACCAATTCACAGTCCCACCAGCAGTGCTAGAGTGTTCCCTTTTCTCCACACCCTCTCCAGCATTTATTGTTTCTAGATTTTTTGATCATGGCCATTCTGACTGGTGTGAGATGATATCTCATTGTAGTTTTGATTTGCATTTCTCTAATGATTAATGATGTTGAGCATTCTTTCATGTGTTTGTTGGCAGTCTGTATATCTTCTTTGGAGAAATGTCTATTTAGGTCTTCTGCCCATTTTTGGATTGGGTTGTTTGTTTTTTTGTTATTGAGCTGCATGAGCTGCTTATAAATTTTGGAGATTACTCCTTTGTCTGTTGATTCATTTGCAAATATTTTCTCCCATTCTGAGGGTTGTCTTTTGGTCTTGTTTATGGTTTCCCTTGCTGTGCAAAAGCTTTGAAGTTTCATTAGGTCCCATTTGTTTATTTTTGTTTTTATTTCCATTCCTCTAGGAGGTGGGTCAAAAAGGATCTTGCTGTGATTTATGTCTGAAAAGGCTTTAATGTGAGATTATCAAAGACATTAAATCTGATTTGCTTTCTGATTTCCTTCCAAGCATCTTCTACAAATCCCTTTTGAAGACATATATTTAATCAGGCTATTCCCCTGCTTAATGATTAATGATAATTCCCCATAATCTGCATAATGAAGCCCTAGTTCTGTACACATTCAAATGTAAAGGCAACTCTTGTTCCATCACTGACCTACTTTCCAAAGATCACCTCTTGCTGTTTCCTGCCGTGGACCAGATTAGTCCTGCCCCAAAGTCTATAAACTTTTCTCTGAACAATCTTTCTTTCTTTTTTAATTTTTTAATTTTTTTTATACAGCAGGTTCTTATTAGTTATCTCTTTTATACATATTAGTGTATATATGTCAATCCCAATCTCCCAGTTCATCTCACCTGCCCCCACCCCCGACACACACACATTCTCCCCTTGGTGTCCATATGTTTGTTCTCTACATCTGTGTCTTTATTTCTGCCTTGCAAACCAGTTCATCTGTACCATTTTTCTAGGTTCCATATATATGCATTAATATACGATAGTTGTTTTTCTCTTTCTGACTTACTTCACTTTGTATGACAGTCTCTAGATTCATCCACATCTCTACAAATAACCCAATTTCATTCCTTTTTATGGCTGAGTAATATTCCATTGTATCTATTCTCTGAACATTCTTGAGCCCTTTTTCATCCCTGTATTTTTGTTCATGATGTGATCTCTGCTAACAAACAAGCAAACAGACAAGCAAGCAAAAAATGTTTAAAAAAATAATAAAGTGGGTTTTTAAAAAATATTAGAATACTTGAAGACTAGTAATTCTGCTAGTAATCTTACTTTTCATTTTACAGGCAAAACTGAGAGGGTCAGAAAATATCTTCCATCTGCAATAACCACAGAATTTACCAGTTTTACTGCCATTTACTGCTCCCCTATCTAAAGGCAAACTTTCCACTTGTGCACTGGTTGTCATCCTTCTCATTTATTCACAGGCTTTCCTCCCATGATTATGCATCATAAATTCCCTGCCTTATTCTTTACTGGGTCATGTCTTGAGAATCAAAAATACTCTAGTGTCTACAATCCTAAAAACAAACACAGAAACTTTCTCCTGAGCTCTCACCTCTTTCCAAATCCTTCTGCTTCACTTTACAGAAAAATTCTCAAGAGGTTTATTAAAGTCAATGTCTCTACTTCCTTTAGTCAATCTCCACGGAGACCACTTCAATCAATCTCTTATCACTCCCACTCCACCAAAAGTGCTCTGGTCAAGGTCACCATTGACCACCATGTTGCTATCCAATGGCTATGATAAGGTCATGATCAGGCCTTATTTTACCAGAACTCTCAACAGTATTTTTGCCAACTGATCATTCATTCCTTCCTTCTGAAAACTTTCTTCATTTAGCTTTTGGATTATTACTCCCAAGGAGTTCATCGCCTACCGTACTTACATGTTCTCATTGTCCTTTCTGGGACCTTTCTCCTGTTAGAGATCAGAAACTCAGATATTTCTGCTGAGACTAAAATTTCAGATGCCACATGAAAGAAAATTTATTTGGTAGTTAACAGAGTGATATGGTAGACTCTGGACATGATGTGATTAGAAGATGAAGATTATTTCACGTTTATGTGACAGTAACAGTAACAGACAAAAATGCTCAAGCCAGAAAAAAAAAAGGCATTCTAAACTGTTTTTGTGGGGACTGTTATTAAAATGGAGAAAGAAATCGTTGAAAGCTGACAGAAAAATCCATAATATTTGGAAATTGAAAGGCAGTGGGAGGAAAAAGAGAAAACAATTTGAAATATTTAAATTGTTATTTTGATAAACTAATCTGAGTATCTTTGCATGATTTAGAATATTTTTAGAAAATGTTTTATTATGTTAACTACATAAAACAATGATCAGGGCAAATAATCTGTAAGAGAACATCTCTTGGTCAAACAGGATCAAAGTTACAAATGTGCCTTGGCATATGGTGGTTTGTGGAAGAAACGGATAGAAATATTTTTTGTGGAAGACACTGTTAATAAATTGGATTAAAAAGGAAAGATACATACTTTCATAGAAGCCCACATTGCCTTTTTAGGAAAACAGGTGCATTTGGTATTGTTACTACCACTGTCATTTTGTAAGCAGCTTTTGGCAGGAAAGAGCTCTCTGCAGGAGGCAGAGATGTTTCCTGGGAAACCCAGAGACAAACAATCCTTCCATTTTATGCATTCTTATGGCATGTATTGTATCAGATATATTAGAATCTAATCATATGCTGTCCTCAATTGTTTCCTAACCATTCTATGAGTTTTTCTTCTTTTCCTTAGAGAAATTGTAAGCTTGTTGATTTAACGCTTATGGCATATACAGTTTGTGCAGCCCTATTCCTCCATCCCATGACCAGTATCTAGCATGGAATCAAGATGCGCTGAATTGAATTATGCCTAACAGCTAATTTCAGAACTGGATCTGCTAAAATCAGAGAAATGCAAACTTCTCTGTGCATATCCTCTCTGGGGCGTTTTCTTCAATGTAATAATATCCATTGTTGTGAAAGACGGAGAATGAGAATTAGGTTTCCTACGGAATGAAATTTTTAATTTTCCTAAGGTTAGGTTATATAAATGTCATAAAACCACAGGAGTTTATCAGGAGTCTGATTTCACATAAGAAAAACATTTGATGCATATGAAGAGCCTTGAAATTATGTGCTCAAGTCAAAGTTGCTCAGGCTGGCAGGTCTAAGACAAGGGCTCTAAGCAGAACTCACTGTGAGGCATAAACAAGTAAAATGGGGCAATTAAGGAAAGAGTTTGCCTGGGGCCTTCTGATCAAGGTCAGCGATTTAGAAACTACACCCCAAGCAAGATTATAGATGAAGAGTGAGATAATTGGGCTGCCTCTTGATCAGACCCAATGCTCAAAATTAAGAGTAATATACGTTAAACTGCTGCTTGCTGGACTACTATCCATCCTCCAGAACTTTTTTTGTCCTTGAGAATCTAATAAACTACAGGAACACTAATGTCTTAAAGTTTTATGTCCTTCTGTCCTTATGACTTATGTCTACAGCATTTCCCCATTCATTTCAAGGTTGTGAAAACCTGAGTTTAAATTCTAAATAATTTTGTGATTAGTTTGCTGTTGTTTAATACTCATGCTTGGGAAGCTGATGTAACATGTGACATGAAACAAGGATGTGTAATATTATTTTTTAAAAATTGAAAATACGTTAAGTGTTTAAAGTATTTGAAGGAACAAATCTGATTATTTTCCTTGTATCTCATATAACATTGAAATTTTAATACAAAACACGCAAAAAGCGATAAGTACATAACATTGCTGAGGACACGAAGTGGTAATTAGCATATAAGGTATTTTTGCAAATATATAGAAGATGGGAAGTAGACAGAATCACATTGATGGATGAACCACAAAAGAATATAGAACATACATAGAGGAAGACTGAAGAGAAGTGAGAAATGTTTTTCCTGAAGAAGCAAGGTTTACAGGTCCTGCCAACCCACTCATCATATTTCGTATCCTCTCCTACCTCCAAATCCAGAAGCATTTGCCTATCAGCTAAACTATAATTGCATTATGTTTTAGTTTTAAATGTGTTGAAATGAGATAATTTAAGATTAATGCCTTATAAATTCAAATATAAAATCTGATTTTTAAAAGAAACATAAAATTGTTGGAATTCCATAGCATGTGAAATGATAACATGGACCACAGAAGGTAGACACACCTGTGCCCACTCTGCCCTGGATTTGCTACTCCCTAGAAAGTCACGCATACATCTTCTGACATCATGGTTCCAAATGAATTGTTCTAGGTGTCAGCAGATAGCACTTGCTTCCCCTTTTCTCCAAACACGAATACGAGCAAAGCCTATGACTGGCATCAAGGAGGAGCATATACCAAATCTTCCCCTGCTAATACTGTGGTAGGTTTCCTTTGCTTATGGTATTTACTCAGGTATGGCATTTCTGGGTGCTGCCCAATGGCCATGCTGCGTGATGCTCTCCATCACTACAGGGGGTAACTACAGAAAGATGATGACAAAGCCATCTCTTTGCCCCTACTGTGCAGTTCTATGTCTTATTTTTTTCCTCCCCTCCAAAAAGAAGAGAAAATCAAGGTTAATTATAAATTTAAGAAAAATGCTGTATACAGTAACGTCTGATTACTATACAAGTAAGTTCTTAGAACAGCTGGGAGAAATAATGGGAAGGGAATGACAATATGTGCTCTGTTTTGTGCTCATTAGCTGAGCTGCTGGGTATTTATAGATGATTTAGTCCTTTCATTCCCTGGTTTATTGCATTATCTCCTTTATGCTTGGAGCCATGCAAGTATTATTGTGAATTTCTTCCATTGTATATTTGATGACTCACCTGTGCATAAACACCAATGTGACATGCAATATTAATAGACATGAAAAGCAAGACTACCATGAGATAGTTTTATCCCATTTCACACTGTAAAGTTAACAGGTGCTATAACTTAGTGTTGCAAGTGATTTTTTTCATTCTTAGAAACTTCATGAATTTGTTATTGAATATTTAATGAACTTAAGTACATAACTTACCATCTGTGCCTCAGGTTTTTCATCTTTGAAATGACAGAGTGAGTGGTTTTCTATTTTTTCAACTGAAAAACCTTTCAACTGAAATAACACATTGAAGATAAAACAAGTCAAAAAAGTGGAATTTCCTCACTGGAATGGATACAAGACTTTCAGGCTCCTCTGCACCCACCCCCTTTTCCTCCACACTTCCCAAGTGTGTCCATCAGGCCTCCCGGCTCTGGAAGCATTTCTGAAACTACCAGACTAGATCTTCTCTAAGGTTCTTTTTGGCTGTAACATTCAGATGGAACAGAAACAGGAAGCCCAAAGTTGCAGCTCACAAGGGATTGCTGCTGTTTAACGTGAAAGAGAGAAAAAAATATTGTCCATAACATTTGCACTTGATTAATACTGATTAATAAAGAAAAGACAGGTTTCAACGTGAGGTTAAAACCATTAAGAGGAAACCAAGAACTTCACCTTGCAGTTCAAAGTATGGTCCCCAGAGCTGCACCAGCAGGAAATACAGGATCTCAGGCCCTGCCCCAAACATACTGAATCAGAATCTGAATTTTAGCAAGATGGATAGATGACCCATTTTATCTTAGTGTTTGAGGAGCACTCTGCTGATGCAATGACTTTCAACTCTGGCTGTCCATCAGAATCACCAGGAAAGTTTTTAAAGAAACACTGATACTTGATCACCATCCCCATTCTCTTTTAATTGGTCTGTAGTGGGACATTGTTAGTTTTATAGCTTCCAGGTAATTTAAATATGCAGCTAGGGGTGAAAAACACCATTCTAAGTAAATAGTAGAACCCTACTCAAGAAACTAGGAAAATCTCCCAGGCATAACCAAACAGAAGACATGTTTCAATCCAGCCTCCACGGGAAGAGCCACGCATTGTGATTAATGACTGAGACACTCTGCTGAAAGGGGTACATGTCACTTATCAGTGATCTGACAACCCTCAAAGGTATGTGTGCTGGCATTCCGAAGCAAGTATCTGAAGATGACAAACCTCACCTGACAAATGGATGGCTGAGTCTTGTGGAGACAGAGATATAAAAACATTAACTATGAAAAATGAAGACATAGATGGCTTATTAAGACAGTTTCAAAGGATTTTAATTTTTAGATCATAGATTATGAAAACAAATGCACTCACTGTTAGCCATAGATAAGTGCATCTGATAAATGAAAAAAAATTTTTTAAGTTAGGTAAGGGTTAATTTGTCCACATTGTTGACTCAGAGAAGATGTCGGCTTCCAACAGAGCTCCATGGAAACCAACTATAGCCAAATCCTTTAGGCAATTAATTCAAGAAGAACACTGAGGTGGCAGATCAGGCCACTGGCCCACAATGCTATATGGCTAAATACGCAAGACAAATCCTAGACTTTTCCTCACACCAGAAGAGGAGTTGGTGACCTTTCAACCAATGAATGTAAAGTGGCAGAGTTGGACTTGATCGTAACCCTTAGTTACAACAGGGCAGGGACTCTTGCTTCTCTGATCTTGCAGCTAAAATTCCACATCATGGAAGACAGGATCCCTATCCCTCAAGTCTGATGTCTTGTGTGACTAGATCCCTGTGCACTATTTCAGAATTCTATGAGCAACAGTATACCCACACACATCTGATATTGCTACTCTCTGCACGTTTCCTCACAAAAGTATATTCCATAGGACTGGATGTGTGTGATCTCCAGTGTTTGCTTAACAAATACATTTGTTTGGAGAATTATCAAAATGATCAATAAAGGTACAAAATGAAATCTTTAAAAAAGAGATGAAAATATCCAAGCAAAACTATAAGATGGGCACTTTGGAGAACGTGATAGCTAATTTAGGGGTTAACTAGGCAGAGCCACAGTGCCCAGATATGTGGTCAAACATTATTGTGTATATTTGTGAGGGTATTTTTGGATGAGATTATCATTCAAATTTGTGGATTTTGAGTAAAGCAGTTGCCCACCAAGTGGGTTGGCCTTACCCAGTTAGTTGAAGGCCTGAATAGAACAAAAGACTGACCTCCCCTGAGCAATCACAAATTCTTGCCAGCAGATGGCTTTCCAGCTTAAACTGTAATATCAGCTCTTCCCCTGGGTCTTCAGCCTGCCAGCCCATCCAAAAGATTTTGGACTTGCTAGCCTCCATAATCACGTGAGCCAATTCCTTAAAACAAACACATGCAAACAGACACACACACACACACACACACACACACACACACACACGCACGCACCCTGTTGGTTTTATTTCTCTGCAGAACTTTGACGAATATAGAGAACAACAAGTACAGCACAGGGGAAAAAAGATTCCAAGTAATTCTCAGTGCACATCAAAGGAGCCAAGTATCATGAGCAACAATTTAGAATCTAAAGGTCTATATGCCAGTTTATAGAATGTGGGTGATAAACAAACCTGACCTTGAAATGTTACTCCTGGTGACAAATAGGTCATTGGCATCACTGAGATGATAATACTGGTATTAAAATGGCAATATGATCATTGATCAAAAGTAGGTTGTTCATAACGAATAAAATTATTCATATGCAACAATAAGTAATGGTTAAGAAAGTAAAATTGCTAATAAAACAAAGAAAACTTATTGCTCTATTTCTTCATCTGTAACAAAGTAAATGAGTTAGTAATTTCTGAGACATGGTATCAGATAACAAAGGGCTAGACTGTCAAATCAGCTACCTGTGAATCAGAGATCTCCAGTATCAGGCTTTACAAAGAGTTTCAAAAATGAAAGTAATTATGAGACCCAGGTGAAGCAAGAAAGGTCTGGAACCTCCAATGCAATATCTGGGTATGCCATGGCCCCAGATAAACACATAAGACCACTAAATGATGTGGGCAATCATATCACTTACACAGAGGGAGCTGTTTAAGTCATGAAACATCTCCATTTTATAACCAGAGACTTCCATGCCCCATAAATCCATAGATTTCAGGTTTGTTAACCATAAGCAATCCTAGACAATCAGGCACATCCTGCTAAAACATTCTATAGTGAAGAACTCTCTCGTTAGCTAGCATTCATTCAAGAGGACATCTGTCATTACTATATGTACAAGGAGACTTAACAAGTTTACCTTCATTTTCCCTTGATGTGTCTCATGGTGTATTAGGGTGCCACAACACATTACCACAAACTGAGTGGCTTAAAACAACAGAAATTTATTGCCTCACAGTTCTGGAGACTAGAAGTCTGAAATCAAGGTGTTGGTGAGGTTGGCTTTTTCTGGATGCTCTAAGCAGAATCTGTTCCATGCCTCTCTTCTAGCTTCTGGTGTTTGTTGGCACTCCTTGGCATTCCTTGGCTGTGACAATATAATTCCAATACCTGCCTCTGTCTTCATGTGGCATTCTCCTCTCTGTGTGTCTCTGTGTCTCTCATTATAAAAACACCAACGACTGGTTTTGAGGCTTACCCAAATTCCGTATGACGTCATCTTAACTTACATCTTAAATACATCTGCAAAGACCCTATTTCCAAATCTGGGCATATTCATGGGTTCCAATTAAACATGAATTTTGGGTTGACGCTATTCCATCCAGTACACTTAATAATGGGAGAAAATGGAATTCAGACTTGCCTCTTAACCATCTAATTCCCAGTTCATACTCTGACCTGTGTAAATATCTCTTCGCTACACATTTCTCAGGTATATTTTTGTTATTTCTCTTACAACATCTTCTACAATATTTTATTACAATTAGATTCCCTCTACAAAGCATAACCATGGCCATATCTCTTCACAAATCTTTTGATATTCTCTTAGCTCAATAATTCTTTTTCCTTCATCATCCACAGTAATTGAAAATTTTTTACATGTGTGTTGGAGATGGCTTATCATCTGTGTAACTTTTTCAATACGAAATTCACTTCTGTTTCTGACTAGTTTCTATGGGTATTACATGCACTGAAACTTCAAATCAACTTCCCTAAATTTTGTCTTTTCTTGGGAGTTGTCTCTTTCTTTATTTACCTGTGAGCTTATCAAGCTTTTGTTTCACTATAGAGCTGTAGCAGAGAGATTAAAATAATACTTTAGGTACCATACATCAATTAAAAGTACCCATTCCTTCCCCAAATAAACAAGTTCCATGTATCACATATCCGCAGTGACTAGAGTAGCAACCTGAAGCCATTGTTCAGTAAGTTCTATACTCATATGTTTTTTGTAGACATAACTATACATATCATAGAAGCATCATTGTCAGCCCTTCATTTGTCTGTTAACCACAAAGGTAGCAACTTTGTATTACTTAGGCTACTAGTTAAAAATCCTAGAGGCCTCACTGTTCAGTGATATCCTGTCATAATTTAGGCTTACTGTAGGGTTCCTATATATATACCTAGTAGCCTGGCCTTCTAGACTCCTAGCCATTAAATTTTAAAGACATCAGATTCCATAGTGTTCAGAATAGCCTATCGTCTGTGAGGGTACAAGCCCTCTCCCAGCACTTGGTCCATTTATTCACAGGGTCGACTATCAAAATGATGAGCCATGAGGCAGCCTCATGTCACTACATTTATCCAGATAATTGAGATGGAAACTATAGATAGAGCTTTGAAAGTTTTCGCTGGAGAAAACAGTTTCAGAGATTTCCTCCACACTAGCCATTGGTCGCCATTCAGATTTGTTACAAATAAATACAACAATCTTATGCAAACTACATTTATTAATATACAGCAATGTTAACTAAATATATATTATTATTTAATTATACCAATAAATAAGTAAATTACCTACCAATCATTAAATAAAGATACTAGTATGATCTCTTGTTCTGAGGTGCTCTCTTGGAATTTCCTGACTTTGTTTCGCCCCACCATCTGGCATGATCCACTGATCTACTTATGAGCACCCTTCCATTAGCTATAATCTTTAGTTTCCAGTTATAACACGTCCTGAAATATCTTTTCCTCCATGGTACTGTTTAGCCATAGAACCAGCTATAGTATCATTCTTACTAATGTTTTTCCTTGGCCCTACTTACAGCAGTTGTAGGTTAAACAGGCAGAGAAACACAGAACTTCTACCACTTAGTAATGGCGCCATATTCAGTTTAGCCATAATTTGGCAACATGGGGTGAATTTATGACCAATTCTATAATTGGGGTATCTTGGGGAATATATACCATCAAAGTTAGTGATATGGATATTGGATCGTTTGTATTTATATAATCTTTTGGGGGCTATGTAAATTTAAACCCTGGCCTAGGACAACAGGATGAGGTAAAACGAAAGCTTTGTTGTGTAGGAAAGATAAATCCTTTCTCATCCTCTAACCTATCCCCCAGTTCCTACTGTTGATCTCCCAATTCCTACTGTTGATCCCTGAAACCTTTCCAGTTGGGCTCCTACCTTATGTACTCTCATTTTTAATCTGACATGATCATTTAAATAGCTCAGCCAACCTTAAAAACTTTTACGTCACTTTTTTCGAGTAAGTGTTTTAATTATGCATTCCAATATTCAGTGAGACCACTGCCTTGAAGATGGTAAAGAATACGGTATGCTCATATATTATTTTGTTTCTTCACCTATCTCTGTACTCTGTATTTTGAACTTTGTTCAGAAATGCATACTTTATAGAAGACATTTGAAGGTGGGTAAATTAAAAGGAAATCCATTCTTCCAAAATTTAGGTTATAATCTCTGAGGTTACTTCTATTGCAGGAAAAGAAAGCTTCAAGTAGAATAGAAGAGCACTGCAGACCCCTGGGGCTGTGGTAAAGGTTTAGTTTAATCCACTTAAACACTGGCACTTGTCCTTGAAGAACTTTTCCCATATCCGTTTTCAAGCAATTTTTTTTCTACCCATACTGTGTCCACTTTCTTATCACACTGGTCCCTCTATCAGGTGCAAAGGGAACATGTTCCCTCTCTGCCCATTAGCTCATGGCCTGAGAACACACATTCTCTGCTTATTTTGTGAATCCAGGCAGTGAGCTCTAGGGTTCTGCCCAAAGCATTTGCTTATTGTTCCCATCTTTTTCTGAGCCAGTATCTCCTGGACCCACTTTAATTCCTTCCCTAAATCTTCACAGGAATTTCCATAGCTGAATGCTCATCTGGAGGTGTTCTTTAATGGCTTATTAAGTCATCTAGGGCCCATTTACTTGACTTTAAAGCAAGGCCATTGGCTACAGCCCAAGATACCATGACTATGTAATTACTCTTCTGAGAGTTGGAGCCAGAAGTACCTTCCGCAAGCAGTTCTCAGCATTGTGTAGACATGGCCTTGCCTTCTCCCGTTAAGGTTTTCCCATTTGTGGGAGGTATGCTATTGATTTCCAAACAGCAATATAACCCCCAATCTGAGAACTCCCATCTGTGAACCAGGAGCCAGCTTTGCCTCAGCTGTGAGGGATCATAAGGTACAGCCTACAGAACAATGAGATTGGTATGAAAACAGAGGGGTCTAGTTTCAGCTCTTCAGGCAGTGGAGCAAACTGTTCCTGTTACCAAGCACAAGTTTGTGTGCCTGACACACAGCGAGGCCAAACCAACCGAAATGTCAGAGTTTGGGGCAGAGAAAGTTTTATTGCAGGGCCATGCAAGGAGATCCTGGTGGCTCGTGTTCAAAAGCTCTGAACTCCCTGAAGGGTTTCAGCAAAGCATTTTTGAAGGCCGGGGGCGGGGCGGGGGGGCAGAGCGGGCAGGGTGTTCCAGGGTATATGATCAGCTCATGCACAATTCTCAGACTGGTTGATGGTGAGGTAACAGGGCAGTTAACATTAACAATCCTTAGGCACCACAAGGTCTGGGAGCTACATGTTCTTGATCATCAAGTAGTTAAGTTCTTCCATTTGGTGGTGGGTTTTAGCATCTGAAAAACTCAGGAAATAGGCATGAGATACCATTATCTGGGATCTGGGTACTTCAGAGAGGAGCTACAGCAGAGGATACAGAGGAGGGGTCTGTCCCAGGAAGACCCCAAGGGTCCTGCTCGGTTACATTCCTGTTTGTGGTAGACCCCTTCCTCCCAATTACCCTTCCCCACTGTGCTGCTGATTTTTTTGCTTCTACCGAGTGAACTTTGCTCTGCTGCTCTATCAATATTCAAATGTCCTTCTGATATCACCCAAGATATGTTCAGTTTTTCTGGCCTCAGATTCTCTGATAGTCTTCCGTAGTGGGGAAGGTTTCCACAAATATCCAGTAATCAAGCTAGAAATTGTCTTTCCAATGGGCTATAAGGAGCAGATGTCTCAGGCAGCCTCTGAGTGTGAACCCAGTGGTCTCCATGTGTGGTCATTTGCTTTCTACCTGTACCTGCTGGTTGCAAATAATATTTGGCTGCACTCCAATATTGGGGTTACAAAGAAAGCCCTAGAGTCTATAGGACCATACTTCTCCCTCCACCCCCCACCCCCGACCCATAACATGCTGTACTTCTACAGTCTTTACCATATCAGATATTGCTGGAGCAATAGGACGAATCACCCAGTATGTTCCATTGTTAATCTCCAGGAGATACTGAGAGTTACCTGAGGTATGACCAGACAGGCTATTAAAAAGGGAATTAGTGGGAATCAAACTCTAGCCTCACTCATTTCCTTAATCAGAGCAGTGATTTAGGGGTCTGACCAAAGCATGTGACTCATCACTCCAATCTCCCTCTAAGCAGCATTTACTTGATCCTTTTAATTATTTCCCTAAATCTCTATATAACTTGCTCTTTTGGGATTCTTAATGTTTACTACAAAGAAGACTCAGACAATTCCAAGGTTTAGCATGGCTGATTAAAACTGTGCATGTTCTCAGAACTATAAATTTTCCAAAGAGGTAAGGGAGTAGCCAGGATATAGGAGTTTTTGCTGAAAAACCAAACAAAAAATTTTTAAAAACCATGTGGTTGAACATCAAAATATAATTGCTAATCACGAAAAAACAGACACCTCCAATTAATGATTTTAGTTCTCTTCTATGTATGGGAAGATGCAAGAGTCTGGGCCTACTGAAATTATTCCTTTACTATCTCTTAGCATCTTAAGATAGTTAAGATCCTTTAGCATCTTAACTATCTAGGGCCAGTATTCTACTTTTCTCCATCCTGAATTCCCCCGGGGTGCACCAGTAGGGGCAGCTACAGTGGTTGATGGCTTGATGGCAGGCAACATTTGTCGTTTACCAGAATGGCAGACAACATTTTTTTTTTGTCCACATGAGCCAGCAGGTCAGTCATTGCCTCCTAAATATTATTTTAGCTTCCCTAGAACATGATTACATAAAGCACCCAAGATTAAATTGTATCCCCCTGACCGTTATAAAGCTTATCTCCTCTAGGGCTTCTTGCAAATAGAAGAGCAAATACAAATTTAAAATAAGAGGCTTAATTCTCCTTGTAGAAGATAAGAGAAGAGACTTCTCCCCACTTTCTTTTCTTAGAGCATTTCCTTTAGAAAACTTTACAATGAAAATTCTTTCTCTGTCTTTTTGAAATGTACCCAAATCACTTTAAAAGTTAATTAACTTTTTGTCTGCTTTATAACTAAGGAATGTCTTTTTCAAGGACCTGGGAGTCATCTCTTTGAAATGTAACCATCAAGGAAGAAAGGGCCCCTATCTCCCAGTTTCTGTGGTAGGGCAGGGGCTGAACTTATGCAGGCGCCTCACTCAATACTCCCTCCTATCGTGAAGGTATGAGAAGCTTCTTCTTCCACCAGATAAAGCTAACTAGCTAACCCAGTTGGGCCCCCCAATTACCAAGAGAATTTAGGATGAACTGTGTGACAAAAGGTGTTGTTAAGTTCTCCTAATTGAGGACTAGATAATGTTTATTGTGAGAACATGTATGTCATGGATTATATGTGCTTGGCTACATAAAAGGCTGAAATTTCTTCCTGTTTTTGCAGTGTCTTTAGTGAATTACTTGTGACCAAATAACATTCTGGTTTAATACTTATTCAATAATAAAACTGTTTTCTTTCCCTTCTACCATTTTGGAGAGGTTTTCTGGTTTGGCAGGAGATTTTAGTTTTGATTACATTTCCTCGACAATTCTGGTAAGGAGAATGAGTCCCGAAGTTCTTGAATTGAATGGGCCACCAGAACAGTCTTATGGCCACACAACAATCGGATCTGAGACCCTGAATAATAAAGTTTCCCTTCTAGTTGTTTCCTCTTTTAAAATAATACTCAAAAACAAAACAAAACAAACAAAAAACACCCTCTCCAAACTTAAGGGTTTTTTAAATTGAATAAGCATTGATAGAATCCCATTCAGGATCACTATATGGTTGGAAAATATGGGAAGCTAGGAATGTTCCCTGCAGGTCTCTCTCTTACAAAGCTAAAATCTTTGTCATATTTGGAATGGGGGTATATAAGAATCCAGTCTTGCTGTTGCCTGAGGATACTAATTTTGATGTGGCTAAATTATGAATTTGCTGGCGTGTTAGACAGACCTCATTGCAAGCAAATAAATTTCTGGGATTTATGATAAATATTAGTCTAAGGGAAAAAATAAATGAATTCATTTGGGTAGCCAGAAAAAAAATGAAGAAAAATGGAAGAATTAAAGGCATGGTCCCTTTCACAGAAACTCCTTTCTTTACCGTCCCTGCTTCTCACTGCATCTCATTATTCTTTTCTGCCTCACACTGACTCCTGGAAAGGTGTGATGATCTTTTAGACTAGTCGTTCCCTTGATTAGTGGATTTCCTAGCAAAGAGGGAGGAGGGTACAACCTCTTTAATCAGTTAACAAATTCGCTGCTCTGTTGGAGGACAAGGGATTGTGTACCTCATGACTCACCCCTAGGTCCCCTTCCTGTCTCAGCCCACATTCCACCTCCAGGAATCTCTTCTCATCACACAGTCACACATCCTGTAGCTAGAAAAGCAGACATGAAAAAGTGACTTGATCTGGAAACAATTGAGAACTTCGATAAAACACTGTGCCCCCAGATGAAGGCAACAGGATAAGTAGTAGCTGCACTAGTTATTTGGGAAAAGGCAAACAAACGTTAAGCTGATGGATGTCAACATGGAAGAGAAAACAAAGTTATATATAGATATAGAGACAGAGATAGAGCTAGAGATTTTTTTTTTTTTTTTGGTCCCAAAGGGAGAAAAACCAGCCCTTCTTTCCTTTTTGTATCACCAGCAAAACTGACGCCACTGAGAAGTTACCCACAGCTCCCAGGTATTCACATGCCTTTCTTGCTAACAGGTATTATTCATTTAAAGGCTTCTTTTCCCCTGTGCCCCAGAAGTTTTCAGTTTACAGCCCCACACGTAGAGATGTGCACCGTCTACTGCGTGAAATTATGCAATCAGCAGCTGCACAGAATTACACAACCAGCAGACTCTGCTTCTTTCATGGAGCAAGCTTGTCAGGGGTCAGAAGGAGGATCACGCATCAAGGGATATGGTAGCCAAGTGACGCTGACTATTCACTCCCCTCCCACAACTACGAAAGACCTAAGGGCGTTAGAGACCCAGAAGAGGGCTGCTGATGTCCATCCTTGAATCCTTTCTGCTAAAGGTGAGCTGGGAGAAGGTGCAGCATTGTGCCCAGAAGACAGGTGAATGTCCCATTGATTTCCATCAGTGTTTTGCTTAGGCTTTCTTGAAACTATTGGCATGGATCCAAGAGCAGATCAAAATGTCCTGTGGCCCTAAACACTTTTGTCTCAGCTCTCTTGCTGACTATTCAAACTCAAATTAGGGAAAAGGTCACAGATTGCAAGAACAGACTATTACTCAAATCTTAACAGCAGCTACTTAGTTTTGGGGACAATCTAAGACAAAGATAAAAAAAGAAAAGAATACATTAAAAACTGCTGTGTTAGCAGCTCAGCTGGAACTGTTTACTGAAAGGGAATAACCCCTATTCTGGACAGCCCATAAAAGGAAGAAAGGAAGAAGGGAGATGATGTCCTTATTGCGAGAAGACGGGATGGCAGAGAGCCTCTGTGAGAAGATTCACCTGCAGGATGCAGGAATTGCAGGGACAGGAGAATCAGGAGAGTCTTGGAGGACAAAACTCTGAGAAAATACTCGGCAAAATAGCTCAACTGGGGAAATCTCAGAGGTGGAAATCGGTGAACCATATGTGTCAATACCTTTTCCTCAGGGTAATCAATCTTGCCTTTTCTGATAGATACTTTTGCTACTTATTCTGTAGTTTCCTTGGGAACTTCTCATTTTCTACTTGATGATAGATCAATACAGGTTGTTGGTATCTTAGGTCAGCTCTCTACTTGTTCCTTTCCCTCCATCATTCAGGTAGAGCCTCTTACTAGAAACGTGTTCTCATTTTCTCCTGATTCTCCTGTTGGGGAGAGACATGCTGTATAATTTAAAATCTACCATAGTCTATTCTGGATGGAGTGTCTGTGGAGCTCCTTGGAAAAGACCCCCTGAGTTGGTTACTCTGTGCTTTCTGGTAAAAAGGAGTATAGGAAAGAGTGGCAGTCTTACACTGTGCTAGACAGGCACCCTGAGCTGAAACAAACTGATGCATCACTTAGAGCCCTAGGGAATAATGATGCTGGTTTAATTCAAGGTAATAGAACCAATAATAATTGTTTAGCAGAGAGATAATCCATGCCCTTGTGTAAAACAGTATCCTTTGTCAAGTGCTCAATTAAAAGGAATAAAACCAGTTATAAAAGAATTAGAAAAATAATTAATTGTTAAAAGGGTGTTTTAGTCCATTTAGACTGCTATAACAGAATATCATAGACCAGGTAGCTTATAAATATAGAAACTTATTTCTCACAGTTCTGGAGGCTGGGAAGTCCAAGGTCAAGGCTCCAGCAGATGAGGTGTCTGGTAAGAACCCACTTCCTGGGTCAGACAGTGGTCTTTTTACTGCGACTTCACAAGGTGGGAGGGGTAAGGGCTCTTTTAGCATCTCTTTTATAAGAGCACCAATCTCACTCACGAGGACTCCACTCTCATGATCTAAGCACCTCCCAAATGTCCCACCTCCAAATATCGTCATATGAGGGTTAGATTTCAACATATGAATCTGGGGGGACACATTTGGTTTACGGCAAGGGAATAATCCCCGTTAACACTCCCACAGTGCCAGTAATGAAAGAGGTAAACTTGATAAACACGGTCAACCATTTTATAGATTTGTACAAGACTTTAGCCATTAATCCCTGTAGTTCCTAACCATGCAACTGTTCTAATTTCAATACACTTATCTGCAAAGTTGTTTCTCTGTAACTGACTTACGTTCTACATTTTCTTTTTCTTTCTCTCTCTCTCTCTTTTTTTCTTTCTCTTCCTCTAGCAGATGAGTTTTTTGTTTCCTTTTCCTTATGGTGTCCAATATTTAGGTCAAAGGATTCCTCAAGGGTTTCACGACTCTTCTAGTATTTTTTCTCATTATTAAAAAAAAAAAGTAGAGAAACTGGTCTCACCCAAAAGATGTAAAAGTATTAAAAATGCAAATGATTTGCCAGTGCGGCAGAAACTAGAGAGCAATGCAAAATGGATATTTTGGCTCTAATACAATCCTTTGCTTCATAAGAGTCCAAATCCAAAAGTTTGTCATAAAAATGTAAGAAGTTTGTTTATTTTTTGGATAAAGCCAGTTAGCTAATCCAAACCCAGATGGCCACCCCAATTAACAAGTGTATTTAAGATGAACTATCTATGACAAATAGTGCTGTCGAATCCTCTTACTTGAGAACTAGGTATCGTTCCTCTTGAGGGTATGTCTGAAACAAGTTCTATCTGCTTGGCTATATGAGAGGGTGAGATTTCTTTCTGTCTTTGCAATCTCTGGAGCGAATTACCTGTAACACATATCACATTCTGATTTAATGTTTATTCAGTAATAAAACTGTTTTCTTTCTCTTCTACCTTTTTTGAGAGATTTTCTGGTTTAGCAGGAGATTTTATTTTTAATTATATTTTCCCATACACACAGACAATGCCTACCGCTTTAGGAAGAGTATTTAATTTGTGGGTTGAGATGGAGATGTGTCAGATACCTTTTTCAGAGTAATTTGGCCAATCTCCCACCTTCATCAAAGGTAGGCGGTCAGGCGTCATACCATCTGGAAATGTCTCCTCATAAAAGTTCTTAGCCATTTGGAGATCAGTCATCAAACACAATTTCTTCTCTTCTTCAGTATCCATCATTACAACGGGCCAGTAATGATTTGCCAGCCTTCTGCTGGTAATCTCTGGAAAGTGACCTCATCTTAACAGAACACGCCTGGATTCTGTAGTCATCTAGTCTTGGCCTCCACCTACCTGTTTAGAGTTTGATCCATCACTTGAATTACTTGGTAAGTAAATATAACATCTTCCCAGGTTGCCGGAAAAGCATTAGGTTTCCCAGTAACAGGGAAAAAATGATATTACTGATTTTTTTTCTCCAACTGCTGCATCTTTTAGTGGACTTGCTTTAAAAAGGGCTATTAAAATTTTCATTGATTTTTTTTTTTTTCTGCCTGCCACTCTCTTTCTCTCCTTAGGTATTTCACCCAGATCTAAGTCTATTTCCTTCAACTTCCATGAGTAAGATTTTTCTCCCCAAGGCTTTTCCTACTTCAGTCCAGGGATGGGTAGGCAGCCATCCTGATAGCTAGTTATCATCATGTTTTTACATCCTGTCTTAGTCAGCTTGGGCTATACAACAAAATACCTAGCCTGGGAGGCTTAAACAACAGACATTTCTTTCTCACAGAGCTGGAGGCTGGGAAATCCAAGATCAAGGTGCTGGAAGATTTGGTTCTTGGTGAAGGTCCTCTTCCTGGCTTGCAGACTTTCTCACTCTGTCCTCACATGATGGAGAGAGCTCTAGTCTCTTCCTCTTCTTATAAGGTCACTAATCCCACCATGGGGGCTCCACCCTCACAACCTCATCTAAACCTAATTTTCTTCCAGGTGCCCTGCATCCTAGTACTATCACATTGAGGGTTAAGGCTTCAATATATGAATTTTTTTTTGGTGAGGGAGGCACAAACATTGAGTCCATAACACAGCTCATCCTTTTATTTCTTACCAAAAGTGTGTTAGCCATTATGATTTATGGTTGATTTATAAATCATTATGATTTATGATTGTCCAAAAGACAATAGTGCCACAGTGACGATCTGATTTAACTGAAAGGATTGGACAGTTCAATCAGATACCCACTAATCAGAAACCTTGATGAGAATCAAGAATTACTAATTATTTCAAGGGCATAATAATTAAGAAGCACAGGTGGAGCAGGGAGAAATCCAGGGTCTCTATTGCAGCTCCCTGGGTCCTTTCTTGCTGCTCCAGCTGAAGGTTAGAATACAGCTCTCTAAGCAATGTTTGTAGTCATACCACTTACACAGAGGAGCTATTTAGGTCATACAATGTCTCCATGTAAACTCAGACATGTACATAGCCTAGGTGACTTTTTCCAGGGAATGATGCCCTATAAATCTGAAATCCTAGCTTTCTTTAGAGTAAGTGATCCCAAATAGCCATGGTCATATTGCTAGAAGGATTCAACAGAAAGATTCTCCTGTTGGCAATGACTTTAGACTGTTTACCTGCATATCTGACATTAGCACGTTTACAGGAAAATTTGATCAGACTACCTTGTTTCTTTCCTTGAGTGTTTCTCTAGGTAAGGGAGAAAATGGATTGCAAATTTGTTGCTTACCCACTTCCTTCTTATCCCTCTAATCTAAGTCTATGATTCTGAAAGTGTGCATTAGCATAAACCTGTATGTCATTCTAAATCTCTTAGTTGAAGTCATCCAATAATGCTTGGAGATAGGGAAATTTTATTTGTGAGCCAAAAATATGTAGATGTATCATAATATCATTGTGAACAAGATTATCCTTTTTGATACTGTAGATGGATATCTAGTTAAACAAACCATATACGAAGGCAGTGGCTAATATGAGAGTCCAGGTGATGTGGTGACGAGGGCCATGGACCAAGGGAGGGATCCTGAGCTCTAGTTTCACTCCTCTCATATCAGTTCTAGGACAAGTTACAATGTTTCTCTTTACTGCAATTTTCTCCTTTATTACATAAAAGGAATGAATTAATGATCACTAGATTGTTTTTATACAAGTCTTCAGTACTTTCATTATTGATATGTAGCTGTGATGACAAATATAACTGATTATCATATTTATCTAGGAAAGTTTTTGTTAAAATCCCTGTGTCCCACACCACCTCAGATCCATTAAATTGTAATCTCCAGTTATAAACCCCGGAAATATAAAAGTCAGATGATCAGTCAAGTTTAAAAAACATTTCCAGGATTCAATACAGAAAAACATGTTCACCAAATACGTGCATGAGAAAGTCAAAAAGCTGGAATGTATAATGCATGGAATAAAGAATTAGTGTGCTTTGTTATTCAAATGACTGAAGAGTAACTGAAAAGCTTGACAGAATGGGAAGAGGGGTTTATGTTGAAAACATAAATTACATGACTATAGGATAGTTGAGACCAGGTTTTCTTCAACCATAAAGAAATATGTACTAACTTGAGGCTGTATAGTGTCCAATCAAGGAAAGTAACAGATTCACTTATACTTCGCACAGTGACTGTAAGAGTCCCATGGACACATTTTAGAACATCCAAAAGAAAGCAAGGAGAACAGCGAGACCACATTATATGAAGCACATCTGGGGACTTTGAGATTAGTTAATCTGGGAAATACAAGACCAAAGTGGGTTATAAAACTCTTCCTTATGTTTGTTTCTCTCAAAGGACAAAAGCAAGAATTAGGCATGGAAGTTAACAGAAGAAGATTTCACCTCAGAAACAAGGAAAAACTTTTCAAGTAATTAGAGCTCTTCAGACAAAAATAGAAATAACTTTCTGACTTGTGAGGGAAGTTGGAAATGATGGAATGCTAGAGCCCTTTTTCTGATAGTCTATTTCATTGTAATACAGAAAAAGTTATGTAAGCAAAGTAACAGTCAATCTCCACAGGCTAGGAAACCTATTTTGTTTAGTTAAAACATCTATTTGAAACTTTACATAACTTTAGAGGCAATGTAGATGTAAGTATAGTTATTAATACCTCTGAAGATCAGAACACAATCGGGACATTTAACAGAAAAGAAGAAATGTTAATTGTCAGAAAAAGATTTTATGTCTTTCTATAATTTATGATTAACTATTCAGTACAGATGTCTTTCTCCCTCTGAAGATCATTATTAATATAAAAATATGGCATCTGTGAAAGATAAATAACTCCAGGGAATTCGAAATAATTTTGTGGACAAACTACCTTTTTTTTTTTTTTTTTTTTTTTTTTCAGTACGCGGGCCTCTCACTGTTGTGGCCTCTCCCGTTGCGGAGCACTGGCTCCAGATGTGCAGGCTCAGCGGCCACGGCTCACGGGCATCGCTGCTCCGCGGCATGTGGGATCTTCCCGGACCGGGGCACGAACCCGTGTCCCCTGAATCGGCAGGCGGACTCTCAACCACTGCGCCACCAGGGAAGCGCCCAATTTAATTTTTTGACAGTATAATGTGTATAAAGAAATATCCTAATTCACTATGGTAAATTTTACTACTCTGTGATAAGCAATTATTTTCTGCGTTCTTAACATGCAAATTAGCGACTGTTCCTTTATTTCTGCACTCTTTCAGTACTACCTTGGAGAGAAGTGCACTAAACTATTTTAACTACATCTGAGAACAGTTAATTGTAAATACAGGATTTTAAAGTTACTTCCTCTGTGTGTTCATCATTAAGCATGTCGAGTCTCTTTCACAAGCCGACAATTACAGAACTAGGTACTCCTAAAATCTCAACTTACTGATTTAGTCACAAAATCCATATACAGATAGTGCACAACCATTCACTTGCTTCAGGTGGTATGTCGTGATTAAGCATAAGCAATTGAGTAAATTGTTTGTAGCGGTCACTAGACTGTGTAAATCCTATTTGAGCTTCATAATGTGGTACAGGCCTTACCCACGTTTATGAATCTACTTCAATTTTTCTTCTGATTCTATTCTGTGAATGGTAATTTTTAAGGCCTCTTAAATAAGGATACTGTGGTATCTCGTGGGAAATTCAGGGCATCTTTTGAAGAGTCTATCCAATTCACACCCATATTTTTAAAAACTCTTAGCACAGGTGTAGCCCCCAGCATCCCTATTTATACCATAGGATCCTGCATTTCTGGAAATAATTGGGTGGGTCAGGGTTGTACACTTTGACTCAATGTGGATTAACAAGGGGAGAAGATAAGGATGAAAGAAAATGTGAGGTGGCCACCACCTACTCATCTTGGGCACAGTGGAGCAGAGGAAATAAAAGGAAAAAAAGAGAAAGCTGGTCTGCAAAAGAAGACGGATGTGCCAGATGCCCAGTGGGCAGCAAAAAGAGGGAACAGAAGGAGATTCTGGCTCTGGTTTATTTTCTGCAGACTCTTCCTGAGGTCCCTCTGCATTCCTGCCCTGAGGTTTCCAAGAGAACCCACAGTATCCTTTCAAAAATCATCCTTTCTTGCTTAATCTAGTTCAAATCATTTCCTATTACTAGTATTCAAAAAATTCTAAAACAATACTTATTTATATATCCCTCGCTATGTGGTAGATAGAGCTTTATATACATTTAATTCCCAATCAAAACAGTAACATGGGTATTATTCGCATTCTACAGAGAATTAAATATGTGAATATATGTGAAGGACTTAGAGTCGGCCCAGCCATATACTAAACCCTACATAAGTAGGGGCTATTATCATTGCCCTTTTCGATTGAGAGTTCCTTCAGGACAAACCATGTTCTGATCTCCAAGTTAGAATACATGGCACATAACAGGTGTTTGCTAAATGTTTCCTGATTGAACGAATAAGGTTGAAAAACGTATGGTGGTATACTGTAATTTTAGTATATGATTGTAAATTTAGCATGATCTTAGTATGTTATTGGAATAAAACTAAATTTCTTTAGCTTGTCACTCAGCAAAATAGTCCTATATCAACCTATGAGTGTTACCACTGAAAATTCATTTTGTACTTTGTTTCCACTTCCGTTGCAAATTTTTTTCCCTTGAAACATCTTGTACCAGTGGTAGTTATACAATATATGATCAATCAGCACCCAGAAATTGAGAATTCCTAATAATAATGGAAATGTGTAGCCCTATATGCAATACTGCTTGTGTGTGTGTGTGTGTGTGTGTGTATTCTTTTCTGTCTCTTTCCAGTCTCACAAGACTATTAATAATGCGTTTCAATTTAGATACTGTATGTGAAAACATATAAAGCTTTATCATATATGCACTATATACTATAATCATGTAAAACATGTGAATATCATGTGTGCTACTATAACTTGAGAGAAAATAATATTCATATAATTGGGTTTAAATGTATTGTTGCATAGGACTTACAATTTCAATGCATTTTTACATGTTATTCCCTTATGAAGAATAATTATTATTAAGTATGAGCAAAATAAGGCTCCAGGATTTTTGTGCTTTAACCAAATTAACTCTATTAGAACTTTATTAGTCAAGTTGGGAGATGAACACTTGTCTTTGGATTTAAAACCTATGCTCTTTCCAATGATCTGGGGACAGTTGCTATTTTTAAAGATAACTTTTTAAATTACTGGAGTAGTAATATGCCAAATAATCGTAGTAGAGAAAGGAGGCCACAGAGGGAACAAAACTAACAACTACTGAGCACCTACTACATACCAGGCATTGTGCCAAATGATTCTACATGTCTGTCTCCATTTAATCCTCAAACCAAACCTTTGTGACCTATGCCTTCCATCACAGAGCAGTGCTACAAGCAGCAGAACATGGCATCGTTCCATAAGTGATTCTGAGTCCCAGAAAGAGCACTGTGGAATTATTTTCAATCATGATTCATTTTGTGTTGCCTGATTACTGCTGCTTGTAGCACTGCTACAATATAGAAGACTTAGTGATGATGCATTCAGTGATTCATAGTTGTCCATTTTGTCAAGACATAAACTAAGACTCTGCAAAAGTGATGCCATGCTCAGAACTATGTAGCTAGAAACAGTGTTAGGGCCCAGTCGTATATTGATAATTACTAACAACCCTTTAAAACAATATAGCTAAATTTTTATAGAAATAATGATCAAAATTAGCCTTCATTTTATAGCTAAAGACTTTCTCAAAATCACACAGATATTATGTAATCAAGTCAGGTCTAGAAATCAGGTTCTCTATAATAAAGTTTAATGCTATTGCTATCATAAATCACTGTCTTTTTGGAACTGAGAGTAAAGCAAGGACAAATAAAAACATACAGAATGCTACTCAAAAAACCCCATATAATTTGGATGTCACTTCTTTCCACTGGTCACTGTGGTCTCCACTGGCCACCACTGCCACCCTACCATGTGTCACCACTGGTATTTTAGATCCCTCAAATTGTCAAAGGTGCACAGTAAATAAGCTCATGAAAGTAGGGGACACTTCCTTGGCTGAATGAATGGGTAAATGAGGAGACCCCTGAGAGATCTGCTTGGTCCTCAGTGGTTCGCAAAGTTTTCCATCTATCAGTGTCTCCTCCAGCCTTGTGTGCTGACGTGGATCTGTAGTGTTAGCAGCCATGCTAATCACAAGTTCTGGGTCAGCTCACTGAGTTTTCTCACTCACAGAAGTGTCCTGAATACCCTGCACATCGATTCCTCCTTGGCCTATCTGGTCCATGTGTCAGACAGAGCAAACAAGCTTGAGTTATCTCCCAAAAGGCCCCTTATTCACCAGCAAGTAAACTTCTGTGAACTGGTTGGGTTACTGGCTGGTATGCCCATCTGCACTATATCTTTAACACATTCCCTTCGTGCCAGCAAGTATTCTTATTTTTTGAGTATTTTCTATGTTACCAGACAAAAAAATGATACAACAACCATTTTAAATTGTATTTCTTATTATTAGTGAGACAATACTTACTATGTCTATTAGCCCATAATTTATGTTTTAGACACATCTTTTAAGATATTACTACTTTACTAAATCAATTCATAAGAAAATTTTTCATATATTAAGAATATGATTTATTACTTTCCTGGTTTCATTTATTCACTAATTTCTTATAAATAATTTCCCATTCTTTTTTAATATTACTTTACTCAACTCTTAGCTGAATGATATCTCGTATTCTTTTAAAAGATGTTTATGTAAGTGGTAATTTCAGGAAGCCTTGAAAAATTCTCTTTGCAAGCTGATGGAGCCTCTGGGCTTTTACCATGATGCTATTCTTCCTTCTCTGAGAAGAGATGGAATTGATAAGCTCTTGCTCTTGACACCACATGACTCTACAGCAAGGACAATACAAGGCCCTGAGGAATCCCACCCAGGAGCAAATTTATAAATCTTGCAAGACAGCTTTTGAAAGACAGATGGAAGAATCCAAGGGTGATTATTTCCAAAATTCAAATTTTTCTTCTAGGTCCCCAAAAAATGATGCCTCTTGCTATTTTGTGACATGTCTACTAGGTAGTAGAGAGGGCCTGGCTTTTAATGCCTTACTGGAAAAAAAAATATATATATATGCTCAGAAATAATCACTGTCAGTCATTTGGATTACAAATGGGTGGTTAGGACAACTTCTCCACTGGAAGCATTTGACAGGCACTGTCAACTGTGAGCAACAGTGGCTTTCTGTCCCTAAGGAGGGAGCTGACTCCATGAGCATTTAATCTAAAGCAGGAATGGGCCTGGGCAACCAGCCTTCACAAGACCTGGTAGTCACCCAGTATTGTTTATATCATCTTGAGTGGAAGTCTTTCTTCTTTGGTAAAATCTCTCTTTTCATATTCTGAATTCCATTCCTCATCACTTTATAAAGAATCAAATAATTAAGGAGAAGGTGGGGAATAAAAGCAGTTACTCTGGATTAAGTCAAGATTTCTAAAACAGCTGTACTTTACATATCTCAGACTTCTTCTCTTCACACATGAGTGAAAGCTTGACTGGGTATGAAATTACGACCTCGTAAATTTCCCCTCAGCACGGCATTTCCGATAGTTAGCACTGGACAGGAAAATTTAATCAGACTGACTTCTGCCACAGGGTTGCTTATTTGGAATTTGGTTTATTATGGTTTATATTTTTAAACTGAATCCCAGGTGAGAGTTTTTGTTTGTTTGTTTTTAAATTTCAAGGATGATGTTTTCATTATTTTTAATGAGAATATACAGAATTCTTGCAGTGTTCAGGCTCAAGGTTGTGTTTACATGTTTATTTTTTAATTGGAAAAATTTTCCTATGTCATAGATCTCATTACTACTTTTGCTTCATTTTTTTCCTTAAATCTTCTTGGGAGTACCTGCTTTCTAAGATTTGATCCACATTTTATATCATGTATTTTTTCCATCACTCCTGTAACTTTCCTCCTCTTTGCAGTTACCATTGACAGTTTGCTGCTACAGCTATTTTAACATGAGACAAATTAAGTGTTGAGACATAAATAGCATTACTAACAATAAAATCAGTTAATTACATAATGAGAAAAGTTGTATTTCATAAGACAATTAAAAAAATTCTGATCTTACATGTAAGTATAAGCAGATAACAAGATAGCCCCCAAATATATAAAGCATTACTGACATATGCAGATCTCTATACTATAATCCTCAGAACTGGTGAATACGTTACCTTATATGTCTAAAGGGCCGCTGCATGTGTGATTATCTTATGGACTGTGAAATGAGGAGACCATCTGGATTAATACAGGTGGGCCCAATATAATCACATGAGTCCTTAAAAGCAGAGGATGTTTTCCTGCTGTTGTCAAAGAAAGCTGGTAGCATGAGAAAGATTTGATACTGCCCCATTGCTGGTTATAAAATGTAGGGAAGACAGAAAGATAGACAAGATGAAAAGGCAGAGGGATATGTACCAGATGAAGGAACATGATAAAACCCCAGAAAAACAACTAAATGAAGTGGAGATAGGCAACCTCCCGGAAAAGTAATTCAGAATAATGATAGTGAAGATGATCCAGGACCTCGGAAAAAGAATTGAGGCAAAGATCGAGAAGATGCAAGAAATGTTTAACAAAGACCTAGAAGAATTAAAGAACAAACAAACAGAGATGAACAATACAATAACTGAAATGAAAATGACACAAGAAGGAATCAACAGCAGAATAACTGAGGCAGAAGAACGGATAAGTGACCTGGATGACAGAATGGTGAATTCACTCCTGGGGAACAGAATAAAGAAAAAAGAATGAAAAGAAATGAAGACAGCATAAGAGACCTCTGGGACAACATTAAACACAACAACATTCACATTATAGGGGTCCCAGAAGGAGAGGAGAGAAAGAAAGGACCAGAGAAAATATTTGAAGAGATTATAGTTGAAAACTTTCCTAACGTGGGAAAGGAAATAACCAGCCAAGTCCAGGAAGTGCAGAAAGTCCCATACAGGATAAACCCAAAGAGAAACACGCTGAGACACATAGTAATCAAATTGGCAAAAATTAAAGACAAAGAAAAATTACTGAAAACAGCAAAGGAAAAATAACATACAAGGGAACTCCCATAAGGTTAACAGCTGATTCTCAGCAGAAACTCTACAAGGCAGAAGGGAGTGGCAAGAGATACTTAAAGTGATGAAAGGAAAGAACCTAAAACCAAGATTACTCTACCTGGAAAGGATCTCATTCGGATTCGATGGAGAAATCAAAAGCTTTAGAGTAGACAAGCAAAAGCTAAGGGAATTCAGCACCACCAAACCAGATCTACAACAAATAAAGGAACTTCTCTAAGTGGGAAACAAGAGAAGAAAAGGACCTACAAAAACAAACCCAAAACAATTAAGATAATGGTAATAGGAACATACATACTGATAATTACCTTAAATGTGAATGGATTAGATGCTCCAACCAAAAGACACAGGCTTGCTCAATGGATACAAACACAAGACCCATATATATGCTGTCTACAAGAGACCCACTTCAGACCTACGGACGCATACACAGTGAAAGTGAGGGGATGGAAAAAGATATTCCATGCAAATGTAAATCAAAAGAAAGCTGGAGTAGCAATACTCATATCAGATAAAATAGACTTTAAAATAAAGAATGTTACAAGAGACAAGGAAAGACACTACATAATGATCAATGGATCAATCCAAGAAGAAGATATAACAATTATAAATATATATGCACCCAACATAGGAGCACCTCAACACATAAGGCAACTGCTAACAGCTCTAAAAGAGGAAATCGACAGTAACACAATAATAGTGTGGGACTTTAACACCTTACTTACACCAATGGACAGATCATCCAAAATGAAAATAAATAAGGAAACACAAGCTGTAAATGACACAACAGGCCAGAGAGATTTAATTGGTATTTATAGGACATTCCATCCAAAAACAGCAGATTACACTGTCTTCTCAAGTGTGCATGGACCATTCTCCAGGATAGATCACAGCTTGGCTCACAAATCAAGCCTCAGTAAATTTTTAAAAATTGAAATCATATCAAGCATCTTTTCCGACCACAATGTTATGAGATTAGAAATCAATTACAGGGAAAAAAACCGTAAAAAACACAAACATGTGGAGGCTAAACAATACATTACTAAATAACCAAGAGATCACTGAAGAAATCAAAGAAGAAATCAAAACATACTTAGAGACAAATGACAATGAAAACATGATGATCCAAAACCTATGGGATGCAGCAAAAGCAGTTCTAAGAGGGAAGTTTATAGCTATCCAAGCCTACCTCAAGAAACAAGAAAAATCTCAAGTAAGAAATCTAACCTCGGGCTTCCCTGGTGGCGCAGTGGTTGAGAGTCTGCCTGCCGATGCAGGGGACACGGGTTCGTGCCCTGGTCCGGGAAGATCCCACATGCTGCGGAGCATGGCCGCTGTGCCTGCACGTCTGGAGCCTGTGCTCCACAATAGGAGAGGCCACAACAGTGAGAGGCCCGTGTACTGCAAAAAAAAAAAAATCTAACTTACACCTAAAGGAACTAGAGAAAAGAGAACAAACAAAACCCAACATTAGCAGAAGGAAAGAAATCATAAAGATCAGAGTAGAAATAAATGTAATAGAAACAAGGAAAACAATAGCAAAGATCAATAAAACTAAAAGCTGGTTCTTTGAGAAGATAAACAAAATTGGTAAACCATTAGCCAGACTCATCAAGAAAAAGAGGGAGAGGACTCAAATCAATAAAAACAGAAATGAAAAAAGGAAGTTACAACAGACACCACAGAAATACAAAGCATCCTAAGTGACTACTACAAGCAACTCTATGCCAATAAAATGGACAACCTAGAAGAAATTGACAAATTCGTAGAAAGGTATAACCTACTAAGACTGAACCAGGAAGAAATAAAAAATATGAACAGACCAATCACAAGTAATAAATTGAAACTATGATTAAAAATCTTCCAACAGGGCTTCCCTGGTGGCGCAGTGGTTGAGAGTCCGCCTGCTGATGCAGGGGACACAGGTTCGTGCCCCGGTCTGGGAAGATCCCACATGCCGCAGAGCGGCTGGGCCTGTGAGCCATGGCCGCTGAGCCTGCGCATCCGGAGCCTGTGCTCCGCAATGGGAGAGGCCACAACAGTGAGAGGCCCGCGTACAGAAAAAAAAAAAAAAAAAAAAAAAAAAAAAAAAAAAAAAAAATCTTCCAACAAACAACAGTCCAGGACCAGTTGGCTTCACAGGTGAATTCTATCAAACATTTAGAGAAGAGCTAACACCCATCCTTCTCAAACTTTTCCAAAAAACTGCAGAGGAAGGAATACTCCCAAACTCATTCTATGAGGTCACCATCACCCAGATACCAAAACCAGACAAAGATACTACAAAAAAAGAAAATTACAGACCAATATCACTGATGAATATATATGCAAAAATCCTCAACAAAATACTAGCAAACAGAATCCAACAACACATTAAAAGGATCATACACCATGATCAAGTAGGATTTATCCTAGGGATGCAAGGATTCTTCAATATATGCAAATCAATCAATTTGATCCATCATATTAACAAATTGAAGAATAAAAACCATATCTCAATAGATGCAGAAAAAGCTTTTGACAAAATTCAACACCTATTTATGATAAAAACTCTCCAGAAAGTGGGCATAGAGGGAACCTACCTCAACATAATAAAGGCCATATATGACAAACCCACAGCAACATCATTCTCAATGGTGAAAAACCGAAAGCATTTCCTCCAAGATCAGGAACAAGACAAGGATGTCCACTCTCACCACTATTATTCAACATAGTTTTGGAAGTCCTAGCCCCAGCAATCAGAAAAGAAAAAGAAATAAAAGGAATACAACTTGGTAAAGAGAAGTAAAACTGTCACTGTTTGCAGATGACATGATACTATACACAGAGAATCCTAAAGATGCCACCAGAAAACTACTAGAGCTAATCAATGAATTAGGTAATGTTGCAGGATACAAAAGTAATGCACATAAATCCCTTGCATTCCTATATACTAATGATGAAAAACCTGAAAGAGAAATTAAGGAAACACTCCCATTTACCACTGCAACAAAAAGAATAAAATACCTAGGAATAAACCTACCTAGGGAGACAAAAGACCTATATGCAGAAAACTGTAAGACACTGATGAAAGAAATTAAAGATGATACCAACAGATGGATAGATACACCATGTTCTTGGATTGGAAGAATCAACATTGTGAAAATGACTCTACTACCCAAAGCAATCTACAGATTCAATGCAATCCCTATCAAATTACCAATGGCATTTTTTACAGAACTAGAACAAAAAAATCTCTAAAACTTGTATGGAGACACAAAAGACCCCGAATAGCCAAAGCAGTCTTGAGGGAAAAAAACGGAGCTGGAGGAATCAGACTCCCTGACGTCAGACTATATTACAAAGCTACAGTAATCAAGACAATATGGTACTGGCACAAAAACAGAAACAATGATCAATGGAACAAGATAGAAAGCCCAGAGATAAACCCACGCACCTATGGTCAACTAATCTATGACAAAGGAGCCAAGGATATACAATGGAGAAAAGGCAGTCTCTTCAATAAGTGGTGCTGGGAAAACTGGACAGCTACATGTAAAAGAATGAAATTAGAACACTCCCTAACACCAAAAATAAACTCAAAATGGTTAGAGACCTAAATGTAAGACCGGACACTATAAAATTCTTAGAGGAAGACACAGGAAGAACTCTCTTTGACATAAATCACAGCAAGATCTTTTTTGATCCACCTCCTAAAGTAATGGAAATAAAAACAAAAATAAACAAATGGGACCTAATGAAACTTCAAAGCTTTTGCACAGCAAAGGAAACCATAAACAAGACCAAAAAACAACCCTCAGAATGGGAGAAAATATTTGCAAATGAATCGACACAGGATTAATCTCCAAAATATATAAACAGCTCATGCAGCTCAATATTAAAAAAAAAACAACCCATTCGAAAAATGGGCAGAAGACCTAAATAGACATTTCTCCAAAGAAGATATACAGATGGCCAAGAAGCACATGAAAAGCTGCTCAACATCATTAATTATTAGAGAAATGCGAATCAAACCTACAATGAGGCATCACCTCATACCAGTTCGAATGGGCATCATCAGAAAATCTACAAACAACAAATGCTGTAGAGGGTGCAGAGAAAAGGGAACCCTCTTGCACTGTTGATGGAAATGCAAATTGATACAGCCACTATGGAGAACAGTATGGAGGTTCCTTAAAAAACTAAAATTAGAATTACCATATGACCCAGAAATCCCACTACTGGTCATATACCCAGAGAAAACAATGATTCAAAAAGACACATGCACCCCAATGTTCACTGCAGCAATATTTACAATAGCCAGGTCATGGAAGCAACCTAAATGCCCATCAGTACATGGATGAAGAAGATGTGGGACATGTATACAATGGAATATTACTCAGCCATAAAAAGAACAAAATTGGGCCATTTGTTGAGACGTGGATGGATCTAGAGACTGTCATACAGAGTGAAATAAGTCAGAAAGAGAAAACAAATATCGTATATTAACACATATATGTGGAACCTAGAAAAATGGTACAGATGAACCAGTTTGCAGGGCAGAAACTGAGACACAGATATGGAGAACAAATGTATGGACACCAAGAGGGGAAAACGGCAGGGGGTGGTGGTGGTGGTGTGATGAATTGGGAGATTGGGATTGACATGTATACACTGATGTGTATAAAACTGATGACTAATAAGAACCTGCTGTATAAAAAAATAAATAAAATAAAATTCAAAAATTCAAAAAAAGAAAATGTAGGGTACTATGTGCAAGACCCAGAGAGAAGAGTCGAGAAGCTGGAAAAAGCAAGAAAATGGTTTTACTCCTTGAGCCTCTAGAAAGGAATGCCTGCGGACACCTTGATTTCAGTCCAGTGGTACCAGTATTGGTCTTCAAACCTACAGAACAATAAGATAACCTATTTGGGTTGTTTTAAGCCATATATATATATATATATATATACACATATATATATGTATATATATATACATATATATATGTGTATATATATATATACATATATATATACACACACACACACACACACACACACACACACACACACACATAATGTTAAACTAGCTAAGCAAGGAGGCCATTACGTAAGTAAACCAAAACTTAAGCTGGAATCAATGCACTCAAATCTGAGAAAATGAAGCTTAAGAACAACCAATCATAAACAGCCAAATAGAATCTGTAAAAGAATATATATATATATATATATATATATATATATATATATATCTCCAAATCTCTTTTCTGTACAACTGAAACTAACACAACATTGTAAATCAACTATACTTCAGTTAAAAAAAGAATAAAAAACAGCCATCTAGGCTTTCCCAAATAAGACACCACTTAAGCTCTTGCCAGTCAAATAATTTCCTTGCTTTTCTTCCATGTCTGCTCTATAAAAACCTGTCTTCTGCTACTGTTGATAAAATGCTCCTAACCATGTTCACCTTGGCACTGCTCAATTCAAACTGATGTTTGCTTAAATAGTCTTGAAAACTTAATGAGCCTCAATTTATCTTTTAACAATATCTATATATCTATATCTATTCATACTCATTCCAATCCAAAACCATAGTGTTCATTCCAGCGTTCTAGCATTCCTTCTTCACTCATTTCTAACTTCTTTCTCTGACAGTAGGAAACCTGGCTCTCCTTACTACAATATATAGTATAGACTACATAATTATTGTTCAACAATACTACACATGGAAAGTAGTTTCAAAAGTGCGAGCCCACACCCCTGTGAGAAAAAATGTTTACCAACTGTACACAGTTTCTTCTGGATTTACCCTTACAGTATCTACTAAAAATACTGTTTTACCATATTATCAGCTCAAGTGCGCATGCATGGAACATTCTCCAGCATAGATCACATCTTGGGTCACAAATCAAGCCTCAGTAAATTTAAGAAAATTGAAACATATCAAGCATCTTTTCCGACCACAATGTTATGAGATTAGAAATCAATTACAGGGGAAAAAAAACATAAAAACCACAAACACGTGGAGGCTAAACAATACGTTACTGAATAACCAAGAGATCACTGAAGAACACTATGGCTTTCCCACCACGAGGGACATTCTCAACCTCTAAGCAGCCACTTCCTGCTCAGTATTTCTGCCCTCTGGCTCCAACCAGTTAGAAATCAATCAACAAACACTAAGGAGAAAAGCAGCTCAGGCAATTGGGCTCACTTTTCTGCCTTTCTTCCTTGGGTATTTACACTTCATTTTTTTGTTGTTGTCATTGCCTTGCCCAGTTTCAACTTATTTTTGTTCAATGGCTCACAAGATTGTTTAAAGCTCTATTCAGTTTCCTCACCTCTTAACAACCATTTTCTGATTGACTTCTAAGCATATCTAAAGAATGCTAAACTCATCACAGTGAGTTTCATTTTTTCTCTGGAATCTTGGCTCCTTAACTCTTGACTGCCGTAACTGCAGTCCAAAGCTTTCCAACAGATGGGATGTTTGTTTTGCTACTTTTTTCCTTCAGCTCTTCAGTTACTCTTGGGAGCTTTGGTCAGCAACAAACTAGTCCTGAACAGCTAGATGGGGAAATCTCCAAAGCCTGTAACTATTTCCCTGGATGGCATTTTTAGTGTTTACCTTTCTCAGTTAATCCAAAATTAGCAGCCTGCAACTGTAACTTCTCCTGTCCCCATTTTTTAAATGGAGAATTATCTTTGGTTTTAAATTGTTTTGTACTTCTTTACCATTTTAGAACTTCTAATTGGAGTTTTGAGGATAACGTATGAGTCCTTGCAAGCAGGTTATTATCATATTGGTCTGGAAATCTCTATAGGTTTGGAGTCAAAAAATTTTTTTTCTTAAAGAACACTTTTTTAAGTCAAAAAACTTTCATCGTTAATTTGGGTAATTCCAGAATTATTTTCATGACATCATTTGCCCTGGGAATGTCTTCAATTATGGATGTATTAGCAAAAGGCATTTTAGGCTTTAGAAAAAAAAAATTAGAGTGAATTAATATGTGAAAAGTGTTCACAAATCAAACGAACACACAAATTTAATAGCTTTCATCTTTTCAAATCCACCATTAAGTAAAGGAATTATTTACTTTATTCAATTTTATATTTCAAAAAGTGTGGTGGAAATTATTTTCTATATAGACAAATGTAATGAGTATTCGGAAAGTGACACAGGTGTGAACACAGCCTGAAGGGGACTAGTGCGCCACAGCTAGCCAGGAGGGAGTCCAGGAAAAGGTCTACAGCTGCCGGAAGAGGCAAGAGGAGATTAACTGACATAGGCACGTCCTCCTCCGTAGAACCTCCGGATTTCCCACTGAGTATTCAAGTTGGTTAGGTGAGACCCAGGAAGGCAGCAGAGAGTATATGCAGTTAATGTGAAAGTATCTTGGAAACCCTCATTTCTCACTGTTCCCCATTACCTTGGCAAAATTAGAACTGATTTTTCCTATCAACACCCATGTACTTATCTTGCCAATTCTTTCTTTCTTTTCATATTCAAAGCAATCAGTCACATTCCATTTAACCGGATTTTATCTTTGTGAGACATAGGTCACGGAGTAAAGAAGTGGGGCTGCCTATGGGATTTCACACAGTCCTTCTCGAAGCATGCTTATTCACTTATCAAATATTCATCTAGCCTTGTGAGAGTGTTAAGAACATAAAAGTGAATGAGACATAATCCATATTTTCAAGAAGGCTTATTGTTTTGGAGGAGGGATATCTTTATAAATAGATTTTATACAAGGTATAAAAATAATTAACCTTTGTGTGGTGCTTCACAGATTACACCACATGCTAACATGCAGTATATAAATTCTATGATAAAGAATTAACATTTTAAATCTCTATCTTCAATGTATGAAAAACTACATACAAATTTTAGTTAAGGTACTTACTCCCAGGCTGCAAATAAAAAGAAGAGAGAATTCACTTTGGGTTGAGGAGAAATGCCCTTTCCTCTAGTCCACTAGAATTATCAATCAACACCAAAGAATACAATAGTGAAAACAATGTAGTTTATAGCTTTTCTGTTCAGTTGCTATACCATGCCCCTTTTATGTGCACTCATATTTTTGCGGAAGAAAGTCTTTTTCCTTCTTATGATCCTCAGGCAGATCTTCTGCCTCCAGTGTTCTCTTACACGAGGCTTATAAACTCGCCCACCATCCTATTCTATTTGGAAGAAGACTAGACCTATATAAAGGTCTCTGGGTTTTCTGTTTTAATCTACATTCTACCTATATTCCAGAATCTGTTGCTTTATTTTTTTATGTAGTAAAAGTGCCTGTCTATTAGTAGCTGAGGCAGAGTAAGCGCTTAATGAGTATTTATCACATGGATGAATTATCACTAGTAAATTCATGATATTAGCCACAAATTACTAAGTGCTCACTATGTATCAGGTACAGGACTAATATTTCTCATAGACTGCCTCAACAAATCCTCAGACCAAACCTGAGACATGGATATTTTCACTATCATCATCCCCATTTTACAAATGAGAAAACTAACGCATAAAAGAATAAAGTAACTTACAGGTCATAAAGCTTGTGATTGAGATAGAATTAGGCGGACTGACTGCAAACACCATGCCCTTAACCACCATGCCATAACCTGCTTTTCTCATTTCAACAATTATAGACATTTTCCCTTCTTTAAGAATGTCTTAATTTGATTAGTCATGGAGATCCATGCTCGTTTTTCAAATGCATTACCCTTCTCAATTTTATTCTTAAACAAGAATGCTAACTCTTAGTGATTCAATAAATATCAAAAATATTGATCAGGAGGACCTTCAAGATGGCGGAAGAGTGAGACGGGGAGATCACCTTCCTCCCCACACATACATCAGAAATACATCCACATGTGGAACAACTCCTACAGAACACCTACTGAACGCTGGCAGAAGACCTCAGACCTCCCCAAAGGCAAGACTCTCCCCACATACCTGGGTAGGGCAAAAGAAAAAAAAGAATAAACAGAGACAAAAGAATAGGGACGGGACCTGCACCAGTGGGAGGGAGCTGTGGAGGAAAGTTTTCCACAAACTAGGAAGCCCCTTCGCGGGCGGAGACTGCGGGTGGCGGAGGGGGAAAGCTTCAAAGCCGCGGAGGAGAGCACAGCAACAGGGGTGCGGAGGGCAAAGTGGAGAGATTCCCGCACAGAGGATCAGTGCCGACCGGCACTCACCAGCCCGAGAGGCTTGTCTGCTCACCCGCCGGGGCGGGCGGGGCTGGAAGCTGAGGCTCGGGCTTCGGTCGGAGCACAGAGAGAGAACTGGGGTTGGCGGCGTGAACACAGCCTGAAGGGGGCTAGTGCGCCACAGCTAGCCAGGAGGGAGTCCGGGAAAAGGTCTACAGCTGCCGAAGAGGCAAGAGACTTTTTCTTGCCTCTTTGTTTCCTGGTGAGCGAGGAGAAGAGATTAACAGCGCAGCTTAAAGGAGCTCCAGAGACGGGAGTGAGCCGCGGCTATCAGCGCTTTACCCAGAGACGGGCATGAGACGCTAAGGCCGCTGCTGCCGCCACCAAGAAGCCTGTGTGCGAGCACAGGTCACTATCCACACCTCCCCTCCCAGGAGCCTGTGCAGCCAGCCACTGCCAGGGTCCCGTGATACAGGGACAACTTACCAGAGAGAACACACGGAGGGCCTCAAGCTGTTGCAACATCATGGCGGCCTCTACTGCCGCAGGCTCGCCCAGCATACGTATACGTACCCCTCCCTCCCCCGGCCTGAGTGAGCCAAAGCCCCCAATCAGCGGCTCCTTTAACCCCGTCGTGTCTGCGCAAAGAACGGACGCCCTCAGACGACCTACACGCAGGGGCGGGGCCAAATCCAAAGCTGAATCCCGGGAGCTGTGCGAACAAAGAAGAGAAAGGGAAATTTCTCCCAGCAGCCTCAGGAGCAGCGGATTAAATCTCCAGAATCAACTTGATGTACACTGCATCTGTGGAATACCTGAATAGACAATGAATCATACCAAATTGAGGAGGTGTCCTTTGGGAGCAATGATATATATATATTATATTATATATATATATATAATATATACTATAATTAATATATAATATATATAATAATTGTATAGAATATATTATATATAGAATATATTATTAATATATTAATATATAGTATATGTATTATATTAAATATACATATATATATTTCCCTTTTTCTCTTTTTGTGAGTATGTATTCGTATGCTTCTGTGTGTGATTTTGTCTGTATACTTTGCTTTCACCATTTGTCCTAGGGTTCTGTCTGTACCCTTTTTTTGGTTTTTTTAAAGTATAGTTTTCAGCACTTGTTATCATTGGTGGATTTGTTTTTTGGTTTGGTTGTTCTCTTCTGTCATTATTTTTTTTTAATTACTTAAAACAATTTTTTAATAATTATTTTTGTTTTTTATTTTAATAACTTTTAAATTTTATTTTATCTCTTTTCTTTTCTTTCTTCCTTCCTTTCCTTCCTCTTTCTTTCTCCTTCCTTCCTTCCTCCCTCCCTCCCTCTCTCTCTTTTTCTTTCTTTCTTCCTTCTTTCCTTCCTTTTCTTTCTTTCTCCCTTTTATTCTGAGCCATGTGGATGACAGGATCTTGGTGCTCCAGCCAGGCCTCAGGGCTGTGCCTCTGAGGTGGGAGAGCCAAGTTCAGGACATTGCTTCACCAGAGACCTCCCAGCTCCACTGAATATCAAATGACAAAAGTCTCCCAGAGGGCTTCCCTGGTGGTGCAGTGGTTGAGAGTCCGCCTGCCGATGCAGGGGACAAGGGTTCATGCCCCGGCCCGGGAGGATCCCACATGCCGCGGAGCGGCTGGGCCCGTGAGCCATGGCCGCTGAGCCTGCGTGTCTGGAGCCTGTGCCCCGCAACGGGAGAGGCCACAGCAGTGAGAGGCCCGCGTACCGCAAAAAAAAACAATAAAAAAACAAACAAACAAAAGTCTCCCAGAGATCTCCATCTCAATACCAAGACCCAGCTCCACTGAACGACCAGCAAGCTACAGTGCTGGACACCCTATGCAAAAAAATAGCAAGACAGGAACACAACCCCATCCATTAGCAGAGAGGCTGCCTAAAGTCATAAATAGGTCAAAGACACCCCAAAACACACCACAAGACGTGGACCTGCCCACCAGAAAGAAAAGGTCCAGCCTCATCCACCAGAACACAGGCACTAGTCCCCTCCACTAGGAAGCCTACAAAACCCACTGAACCAACCTTAGCCACTGAGGGCAGACACCAAAAACAACGGGAAATACGAACCTGCAGCCTGCGAAAGGAGATCCCAAACACAGTAGGTTAAGAAAAATGAGAAGACAAAGAAACACAGCAGATGAAGAAGCAAAGTAAAAACCCACCAGACGTAACAAATGAAGAGGAAATAGGCAGTCTACCTGAAAGAGAATTCAGAATAATGATAGTAAAGATGATCCAAAATTTTGGAAATAGAATGGAGAAAATACAAGAAACGTTTAACAAGGACCTACAAGAACTAAAGAGCAAACAGTCATGAACAACACGATAAATGAAATTAAAAATTCTCTAGAAGGAATCAATAGCAGAATAACTGAGGCAGAAGAATGGGTACATGACGTGGAAGATAAAATGGTGTAAATATCTACTGTAGAGCAGAATAAAGAAGAAAGAATTACAAGAATTTAGGACAGTCCCAGAGACCTCTGGGACAATATTAAATGCACCAACATTCGAATTATAGGGGTCCTAGAAGAAGAGTAAAAGGAAAGGACTGAGAAAATATTTGAAGAGACTATAGTTGAAAACTTCCCTAACATGGGAAAGGAAATAGGTCCAGGAAGCACAGAGAATCTCTTACAGGATAAAGCCAAGGAGAAACACGCCAAGACACATATTAATCAAACTTTCAAAGATTAAATACAAAGAAAAAATATTAAAAGCAGCACGGAAAAGCCACAAATAATATACAAGGGAATCCCAATAAAGTTAAGAACTGATCTTTCAGCAGAAACTCTAAAAGCCAGAATGGAGTGGAAGAACATGTTTAAAGTGATGAAAGGGCAAAACCTACAACCAGGATTACTCTACACAGCAAGGATCTCATTCAGATTCAATGGAGAAATTAAAACCTTTACAGAAAAGCAAAAGCTAAGAGAACTTAGCTAAAAGCTAAGAGCACCACCAAACCAGCTTTACAACAAATGCTAAAGGAAATTCTCTAGGCAGGAAACACAAGAGAAGGAAAAGATCTACAATAACAAACCCAAAACAATTAAGAAAATGGTAATAGGAACATATATAACGATAATTACCTTAAATGTAAATGGCTTAAATGCTCCAACCCAAAGACATAGACTGGCTGAGTGGATACAAAAGACCTGTATATATGCTGTCTACAAGAGACCCACTTCAGACCTAGGGACACATACACACTGAAAGTGGGGGGTTGGAAAAAGACATTCCACGCAAATGGAAATCAAAAGAAAGCTGGTGTAGCAATTCTTGCATCAGACAAAATAGACTTTAAAATAAAGACCACTACAAGAGACAAAGAAAGACACTACATAATGATCAAGGGATAAATCCAAGAAGAAGATATAACAATTGTAAATATTTATGCAGCCAACATAAGAGCATCTCAATACATAAGGCAAACGCTAACAGCCATAAAAAGGGAAATCGAGAGTAACACAATAATAGTAAGGGACTTTAGCACCCCACTTTCACCAATGGACAGATCATCCAAAATGAAAATAAATAAGGAAACATAAGCTTTAAATGACACATTAGACAAGTTGCACTTAATTGATATTTATAGGACATTCCATCCAAAAACAAGAGAATACACTTTATTCTCAAGTGCTCATGGAACATTGTCCAGGATACATCGTATCTTGGGTCACAAATCAAGCCTTGGTAAATTTAAGATAACTGAAATCATATCAAGTATCTTTTCCAACCACAATAGAAATTACAGGAAAAGACTGTAAAAAATACAAACACATGGAAGGTAAACAATACACTACTAAATAACCAAGAGATCACTGAAGAAATCAAAGAGGATATCAAAAAATACCTAGAAACAAATCAGAATGAAGACACAACGACCCAAAACCTATGGGATCAGGAAAAGCAGTACTAACAGGGAAGTTTATAGCATTACAATCCTACCTCAGGAAAGAAGAAAAATCTCAAATAAACAACCTAACTTTACACCTAAAGCAATTAGAGAAAGAAGAACCAAAAAACCCTAAACTTAGCAGAAGGAAAGAAATCATAAAGATCAGATCAGAAATAAATGAAAAAGAAATGAAGGAAACAATAGCAAAGATCAATAAAACTAAAAGCTGTTTCTTTGAGAAGATAAACAAAACTGATAAACCATTAGCCAGACTCATCAAGAAAAATAGGCAGAAGACTCAAAACAACAGAATTAGAAATGAAAAAGGAGAAGTGAAATCTGACACTGCAGAAATACAAAGAATCATAAGAGATTACTACAAGCAAAGATATGCCAATAAAATGGACAACCTGGAAGAAATGGACAAATTCTTGGAAAAGCACAATCTTCCGAGACTGAACCAGGAAGAAATAGAAAATATGAACAGACCAATCACAAGCATTGAAATTGAAACTGTGATTAAAAATCTTCCAACAAACAAAAGCCCAGGACCAGTTGGCTTCACAGGCGAATTCTATCAAACATTTAGAGAGAACAAACACCTATCCTTCTCAAAATCTTCCAAAATACAGCAGAGGGAGGAACACTCCCAAACTGATTCTACGAGGCCACCATCATCCTGATACCAAAACCAGACAAGGATGTCACAAAGAAAGAAAACTACAGGCTAATATCACTGAAGAACATAGATGCAAAAATCCTAACAATATACTAGCAAACAGAATCCAAGAGCACAATAAAAGGATCATACACCATGATCAAGTGGGGTTTATCCCAGGAATGCAAGGATTCTTCAATATACACACATCAATCAATGTGATACACCACATTAACAAACTGGATGATAAAAACCATATGATAATCTCAATAGATGCAGAAAAAGCTTTTGACAAAATTCAACACCCAGTTATGATAAAAACTCTCCGAAGTGGTTATAAAGGGAACCTACCTCAACATAATAAGGGCCATATATGACAAACCAACAGCCAACATCGTTCTCAATATTGAAAAACTGAAACCATTTCCTCTAAGATCAGGAACAAGACAAGGTTGCTCACTCTCACTGCTATTACTCAACATAATTTTGGAAGTTTTAGCCACAGCAATCAGAGAAGAAAAAGAAGCAAAAGGAATCAAATCAGAAAAGAAGTGAAACTGTCACTGTTTGCAGGTGACATGATACTACTCATAGAGAATCCTAAAGATGCCACCAGAAAACTACTAGAGCTAATCAATGAATTTGGTAAAGTAACAGAATACAAAATTAATGCACAGAAATCTCTTGCATTCCTATACACTAATGATGAAAAATCTGAAAGAAAAATTAAGGAAACACTCCCATTTACCATTGCAACAAAAATACCTAGGAATAAACTACCTAAGGAGACAAAAGACCTGTATGCAGAAAACTATAAGACACTGATGAAAGAAATTAAAGATGATGTAAACAGCTGGAGAGATATACCATGTTCTTGGATTGGAAGAATCAAAATTGTGAAAATGACTATAATACCGAAAGCAACCCACAGATTCAGTGCAATCCCTATCAAAGTCCCAATGGCAGATGAGACTTTGTGAAAATTGTGATCTTGATTTGAAAAAAATCAAATTAAATCTTTTGAGGTCTGTTGGTCATCCATATAAAGATATATACATTTTAAAAAAGATTATCTGGAAGAAATAATACTTGCAAACTTTTATCAAACACTTAGTGCCTGTCAGGCCCTGTGTTCTTGGCTTTTTCTGGATTATCTAATTTTATGCTCAAACAGCCCCATGAATCATCATCATCCTTGTTTTACAGATGAACAGACTGAGGCTTAGGCACATCGAGTCATTCACTCAGGTCACAATTTGTTAGCTGTAGAACTAGCATTTAGACCAGCAGTCTGACTTTACTGCCCCCACTCTCAGCCAGGGCACCATAACTTCTTGGGTAGTTTAGAACTCTGATTTCTTTGTCATAGGGATAGAAAGCAGATCTACTGTCCCTTTATCTTCCACAATGGAGAAGTTTGGTTTCAGCCTTGAACTACTAGTGAAAGTCTCTCCCTGTAAGTCTCCGAACAGCTAATTTGAAAAGAATTATTCTTTGTGTGGATATATTTAGCATATCCACACAAAGAATCTATTATCTATCTATCTATCGTCTATCTATCTACAGATAGATAGCACCACTTGTTTCTTCAGTAGTGGATTGTAGAAAAGCTTTGTTATTTTGGTTTAAGCTTCTGGAGTGATCCTATAGGGCAGGATATTAACACTTGTGATCTGAGTGTGAATAACACTTGGCTGTGAATAATTATTTTGTTGCCTGACCTCAGGATATTTTGGGGGTTTTGGCAGTTTAAAACATGACACACAACACTACTCAGCCCCAGGTGCACTGTTAACAATCAAACAGTTGAAAGCTAATTGGTCAAATCAACAATTTATTTGAAACTATGAGTTGACTGGAAAAGAGCAGCCTTTCCAATCAACAGTGTTAAGGCAGCAACTCTAGGGTTCACCACGAAGTAGATGAGCAACTTTTTACACACCTGCCTTATGTCAGGTTGGGAGAAATTTAGGGGAAGTTCTGATTCTTTGGTAAACTCTACAGTCAGTTTGCAGAAATTTATAGCACCTTGTTTTGTTTTAGAATTGTGCTTTTGATGACAAATTCATTTCAGTAGATTATGCTTTGCTTGGTAGGCAGTATTTTAATTTAAAATTTTTATCACTAGCCCTAAGTGAATTATTCAAAAGTGTCTGGGTCCAAAATGTTTTCTAATATTAATTGATGTGTTGATAATGCCTGTGTACCCTAGGATGGTTTTTATATTTTACTGCATTTTATGCAGTTTTACTTTAGCCTTTTACTTTTTAAAAAAATTTTTATTGGAGTATAGTTGATTTACAATGTTGTGCTAGTTTCAGGTGTACAACAAAGTGAATCAGTTATACATATACGTATATCCACTCTTATTTAGATTCTTTTCCCAGATAGGCCATTACAGAGTATTGAGTAGAGTTCCCTGTGCTATACAGTAGGTCCTTATTAGTTATCTATTTTATATATAGTAGTGTGTATATGTCAATCCCTATCTTCTGATTTATCCCTCCCCTAGCCTTTTACTTTTTAATTTTCTTTATTTAGTATTTTTAAAAACAAGTAATGTCCTTTCTGGCTTATCTATGTTTTCATCATTTTTAATTGATTTTTTCTCTTACATCTCGTATTTAAGTGGGTTCATGGTAGGTACAGAGGAATGACTTGATATTTCTGCAAAGTGTATTAACGTAAATACATGAGAAACGTTTTATTTGCTAATAATTTGGGGGCATTACTGCACCATTGACCATCTTTGCAGAAATACATACTTATTCTTTAGTCTATTTATTTATTGTTTGCAAAGGTAGAGTGGGTATATTCTGCTAAAAATCTTCAAAATCAATGACTGGAGATCATTTGTAGTGAGTTTATCCTTCCTATTAATTTTTAAAGCTAAATTGTTTTGTCTTTAGATCCTGAAACTATGTTCTTTACCACCATTCATGAGATATAGTGATCATGAGTCAAACTAGCTGTAGACCCTAAAGGAAAGCTGTGGTTTTGTTACATAATGAAGATGATGGGGAGGAGGCTTGGGAAGTTACAAGGACAAAGATGATACTTAATATTTTAGTGAATAACTAAGTGTGAAGCCCTGCCCTAACAGCTTTACTTATCTCATTTCTCACAGCAGTCACACAATGATGCTTGACAGTTCTGCCTCCTATCTTACAGATGAGGAAACTGAAATCTAGTGAGATAACCCAAGATCATTCAGGTATGAAGTGGTAGGTGGAGTTCAAACCTGAATCAGTCTGCCTTTGCAGTTTAGACTGGGAACTGTGGCAAGACAGTGTCTCCCTGTTACAGAAAGAAATGCCCTCTTCTGGGATGTCCTGTCCTTCCCACACTCCTGAGTCCTGGGGTGATGTGCTCCCACCAATCCTCAGGGTTCAAAGCTGAGGGTTGCTTTTCTAAAAACTACCCTGGGATGACACATTTTAAAAACAGAAGTGCCCCTTTTCCTTCTCATACCCCTAGCATTATTGCCACTTTCTGTCTCTTCAAGTTCTGTGGGATGGACTTAGGCAAAAAGCCACTCCCGTAACCTCTTATTTTCTTTTTTTTAAATGTTATTTAAAAAATATTATGATACAACCTCATGTGAGAAGAGGAGACACGGTCACTTTGTTTGAGCCTCTTTAGAGAAAGTCCAAGTAGCAAATGAACTTGATACTATTTCACTCTGTAGGAGGAAATAACATGTTTCCATTACTCAGTGATGAATCTAATGATAAAATCTCGATTGAGCCAGCTCTATATTTTGTTAACATTTTTATTGCTACGTGCTCCCAATACAACAAACAGCATCAGTAGTGTACACTTCGATAAAAAGGAATTTTTAGCTTAGTAGAAAAGGAAGCTCAAAGATCAGAAGTGTAATGAATATATACATCTTTATGGGAGGTGTATGTGTGTGACCAGGTTTCTCTGTGTTCCCCTGTGGACCAGATGCATGCACACGCAAGCAAACTAGAGGAGAATTTCATGCTCGGGAAATTTTTAGGGGAAAAAAATGACTTCTATTTGAGGTTCAGGGATTGTTTTACAATCTGGAATTCACCTAATTCATTTGACTTTCAAAAGTCTTGCACCAAGTAGCAGCGATTCTTTAGAGGTATAGAGTCAATAGGTGAAGCTGTTATTTTTACCATGGTTAAAAGGCAAACGTTCTTGCACATTCTGTGCTTTGAGAAGCTAACATATCTATATTTTAGTTTGCATAATGTATTTTTAGACAGTTGAGGAACTGACCTCCAAATCATTGTGCTGTCAACACTTATCTTTCTTTCTTCTTTTAAGTGTAATTCATGAAGTATTTATCTCCTTCACATCTTTCTTGGTGTTTTTAATTCCCTATTTCATTAAACAGCTAGCTATCTGAGCCCATACTATTTTGTTTTGTCAAAGGGGAAAAAGTTACCAACTTTGCATCAACTACTCTAAAAATGCAAAATTTGCATAACATCAATTTTGTTCAATTTTAGCTCTTTGATTTGGCTGCTGTAGTTTGCTTAAATTTCTCCTCTATGTACAGAACAAAGCATGCATCTCTAATTATGTCTCTCTAGTTTACCAAAATATGTCATTGATATTAACGTAAATATTTAGTACATAAAAATACTATCAAGAAAAAAAATCAACTTTTAATAAATATCTTCAGTTCTGAATTCTATATACAAGTACTTTACATCTACTCCCTGGAGAGAGCATTTCTGGCTTCACTGTGAGTAAGGTGATCACTGACATAAATTACTAGCACATTACTGCAGTCAGATGCATGGTGGTTGTGCACATGTAGATATGAACCATGAGGAAAATAAATATTGCAACCATTAACAAATGCTTTCTTGAAGCTGCTTCCAGAGCCCTAAAGCCCTGCTATAATTGATTGTTATTTCTAGTTCAACGATGCTTTTCTCAGCTACTGACATACAAACAAATGATCTCAGTACATTTTTCCTTTGTTAATAATTACAGTACATTGAGTATACCTGTTTGTATATGTCAACAATGGGACAATTAAAAACAACACAGGAAAGCAGGACAATTCAATGGTGTCTACTGAGGCCCTGGTAAAAGGGTTTCCATTTTGTCCTGCACAGGCTCATTTACTGGTCTCTGTTCCCTGTGACTGCAAGTATACTAAGACACCAAACTTATTCCTTTTTATTTAAAGTATGGAAGGTAATAGGTAAGTTGAAATCTCTATATCTGCAGCTTATCTGTTTTTTATCTTTTTCTGTAATTTAGGTGTCACATTGTTGATCAAACAAAACCACACAACAAAACCCTTTGTATTGTCAGTAGCGGTGTTTCTAACTTCTTTGTAATATTCTGCTTTGAAAATCAACTCATAGAACGTCAAATAAGGCAATACTCAATGACAGGCACCTAGAATATCCAGAAATGTAATATAGTAAACAATCATTTGAGAACATATCTCTTAAAATAATACTGATTTCTGCAATATACAGTATTTACACAACAGCTGCAAATTTGCTCATACAATATTTCTAATATAGATAAATAGGAATACAAGTCTAAGAATTCTTTGCTCCATTTTCAAAACCTTTTGTTAAAATGTAAACCATTGGCACCTCTTTTTTATTTTTACTGTAACTTTTTTAAAACAACAACAAAAAAATCAGCTGATATGCACAATTGATTCCAGTCCCTTTTCTGCTCTAGAAAATGACCAACACGCTTAGCAACTTACTTTCCTTCGGTTAATAATCTTTGGTGCTTTCTTCCAATGAATTCTGGTAAATGAGTCAATGCAGAACAAAAGGAGGATGAAAGCAACTAGAAAGTGAACCAGCACTTTTTGTTCTTCCACGTACAGATAAAATGAGTTGATGATTTATGGAGATTTCCACTTTAAACAAGCTGTATGCACCACAGGGAGAGCGAGCTTGTCCAGATTTTCCGTTGATGTCTAGCCTTTTGGCTTCACTTTCTCATCTTTCCAATGTGGATGATCTTAGCGGACGTCTCTTGTCAATAATCTTTTCATCTTTCTTTGAGGTTCTTGCCTGAGAAGAAGCACCTATGGAATCACTGGCTGCAAGGAAGGGGGCAGCAGCCATTTGTGGAGATGAACTGAGGTGGCCACTCTCGGTGGGTGGGGAGGCCAGTCTCAGAGTCTTATTTTCTGCTGGCTGAGCTCTCCTCTGGGGTAGGTTAGCACCACTGGATTTACTGTTTGGCCTGAAAGCAGCATGTGCATTTGGACCTCCTACAGAAGAGATCCTGCTCAAAGATTTCTTCTTCTCAGCAGGAGTCTCTAAATAGTAAGGAACCAAAGATGTAGGCATCATTAGAGATTCGGGGAGGTCACTGGAGTTAAAGGTAGCATCATCATGAGTTTCAGCAGCTTCTGGAAGGTACGGTGGTGGCGGGGTGCTGCTGCGCTTGCTACATGACTCACAACATAACTTGTTATAACCTGGTATGGAGCAGTATCGCGCCAGCACCTCCATTTGACAGAATATGGATTTATCTCCCAAACATGGCTCATCTGCAAAGATTAAAAGGCAACAAAATGAGACATACATCCAAACATAAAAGGAGGACAGGGCTTCCCTGGTGGCGCAGTGGTTGAGAGTCCGCCTGCCGATGCAGGGGACACGGGTTCGTGCCCCGGTCTGGGAAGATCCTACATGCCGCGGAGCGGCTGGGCCCGTGAGCCATGGCCGCTGAGCCTGCGCGTCCGGAGCCTGTCCTCCGCAACGGGAGAGGCCACAACAGTGAGAGGCCCGCGTAACGAATAAAAAAAAAAAAAAAAAAAAAAAAAAAAGGAGGACAACACGGATGGAGCTAGAGGGCATTGAGCTAAGTGAAATAAGTCAGACAGAGAAAGATAAATACTGTATGATTTCACTTATATGTGGAATCTAAAAAACAAAACAAACAAAACAAAAAACAGAATCATAGATACAGAGAACAAATGGGCAATTGCTGAGGGAGGGGCAAAACAGGTGAAGGGGATTAGGAGGTACAAACCTCCAGTTATAAAATAAATAGGCCATAGGGATGTGACATACAGCATAAGGAGTATCGCCAGTCACATGTTAATAACTTTCTATGGGGACAGACTCATTGTGGTGATCATTTCATAACGTATGCAAATACATTATGCATAGTGTATGCAAAATCACCAGGTAGTACATCTGAAACTAACATAATACTGTATTTCAACTATATTTCATTTTAAATATAAAAATAAATATAACTAAAAATGAATAAAAGGAGGGAAGAAGCTTAAATCGTATATGAATATAAAAAATTTTAAGTAAAAGCTAACATTTATGGGAGTTGCCACATTAGACTTCACGTTTAAAATATGAATATTAGGATGAATTTACTAAAATAAGTATTCTCTATGTGCAAAGCACTTGAATTGACCAGCACTTTCACATCTCCATCAAGAGTCTTCAGATCAAGGGTAATTTTTTCTTCCTAGTAGAAATACATATCTGATTTTAGAATGAGAAAACAGAATTAGTTTTACCATATTTTCAAGATATAGAGGGCACTGGTTTTTTAAATTTTATGATACTTCTTTCTTTATAATAGAGTAGCCTATATATTAAATTTAAATTTAAAATCAAAATAAATACTAAAGACCTGTTGGAACATATTAAATCTTAAAGCTATATTGCCGAAAGAAAAATCAAGATACTATTTTGATTTGGAGAACATTCTCCAGAGTGAAGGCAACAGTTTCATGTTTACCATTGAACGTTATCAGGTTATTTGTTATTCGAAAGCACAAATCTGGGTAAAGGGTGAGAACTTTCTTATGAACAATTCATGGTTCTTTAATTTCATTGAATTGATAGTACTTTAAAGAGTACTAAAGTAACACTCACAAAACACTTGGTAGGTGTGTGTGTACAGACTATTTCTATTATTTTTTAATTTTATTGATGATAGGTTATAAGAATTAGATTTCAAAAAATCCAAACATTGAGCTCATGAAAATGTTAGTTTGTATTTCTTTTCAGCCATTCCAGAGCATATCCTATGCAGAGAGCCCATGCACACAGTCCAACACAGAATACTGATCCCACATCCAATTAATAAATGCAAAGAATTGTAAATTGTGGCATTTATATGATATAGTCACTTAGAATTACAATGTAATATTAGGTGATTCTACATTGCTAGGTAAGGAACCTGCTATATAACTTGCCAAAGAAATTAAATCCCTTTTCTAAAGTTCGAGGGGAAAAATAGAGGGTCAGTTGTCAGGGCCAAAACATGCTAAACTTACCACCTTTGTTAGCGTTATAATGCCATGCCCACTTCCCAAGTTGTGGAATGACTTGTATTTCCCTCACATTTACACATCTATGATACAGTATGATGTGTTTGAATAATTCATATTAGCTAAGATAATAATCTAATTAGGTTGTAAATGCCTGAGAATCACATTAATGGGTTTCACCTCAAGTATCAATCCCTTTTCCTATCTGAATTATTTTTTCTATTCCTATAGCTTTCTATGCCTATAACATTTTCTTTTGGCTTAAGGAAAAGTATCAAGCAAATTCTTGCTGACAGTTGGGCATATTTGCAGAAATATATACCTCTACCAGTTATTAAGATTAATAAAGCTTACTCGAAAAGTGTTTAACCTCCTGACAGTAATGCCTAAGTAAGAGTAAAATACTATGGTGACAGGAAATGTTATAGCTCCTAACTAGGTAAATTTGTTCTTTTGGCTTTTACTTGTGATTTGAAGTTTCAAATATACTTTCCAGAGAAAAATGATTAAATATGTAAGTCCTTTGTCTCCCCCTCATGGTCATACTTGTTCATGCCACCCCACATTTCAAAGGAAAATGTACAAAGAAATATTTTATAAGGTTTCTTTGGAAGAGTAGACAGACAGTGGGAGGATAGGAAGAGAGAGAGGGAGAGAGAGACAGGCACAGAGAATCAGAGGGGAAGGGACACGGGGGCTGGGACAGAGAGAAGGCAGGGAAGGCAAGAGACATGGGGAGATGGAGAGACAGATGCAGGGTGGCAGAGACAGGGAGGTGGGCAGGGAGGGTGAGGAAGGACAGAGAAAAGTGGAGGAGAAAGACACTGACAGACACATGTGCCAGAAAAGGGGGAAGGAGGAGTGTTAGAAAAAGAGGGAAATAGAGAAAAAGGAGAGTCAGGAAGAGATGAGGAGAGAAAGAGGAAAGGGAGAGAGCAGGAGAAAGAGAAAAGAGGTAGAGGTAGGGAGACTGGGGGGGGGGGAGAGAGAGAGAGAGAGAGAATGAGAAGAAAGAGGTGGAAAAAGCACGAGTGATATACACAGAAAGTGAGCAACATACAGACAGCAAGTGACAGCAAGTCAGAGACAGAGAGCGAAACCCACAGAGGAAAGGAGAGGAGAGAAAAGTGGAGATAGAAAATGAGACACAGGGCTTCCCTGGTGGTGCAGTGGTTGAGAGTCTGCCTGCCGATGCAGGGGACGCGGGTTCGTGCCCCGGTCCGGGAAGATCCCACATGCCGCGGAGCGGCTGGGCCCGTAAGCCATGGCCGCTGAGCCTGTGCGTCCGGAGCCTGTGCTCCGCAACGGGAGAGGCCACAACACTGAGAGGCCTGCATACTGCAAACAAACAAAAAAAATGAGACACAAAGGACACAGACAGATGCAGAGAGAGACAGAAAAGGAGGAAGAAGGAGACAGTGATAGAAACTGAAACCACCCAATATATGCTATTTGTTTTACAATAGCAAATGAAATTATACAGATGTCCCCTGACTTATGACGGTTCTACTTACGACTTTTGGACTTTATGATGGTGTGAAAGCCATATGCATTCAGTAGTACTTTGAATTTGGATCTTTTCTGAGCTAGGGTCCCAGTCAGCCAGGCGACCACGAGGGCAAACGAATGACACACTTATAACCATTCCGTACCCAGACAACCATTCTGTTTTCTATCTTCAGTATAGTATTCAATAAATTATATGAGTTATTCAACACTTTATTATCAAATAGGCCTTGTGTTAGATGATTTTGCCCAACAGTAGGCAAACGTAAGTGTTTGGAGCACGCTAGGCTATGGTGTTCAGTAGGTTAGGTGTTTTAAATGCATTTTCGACTGACAGTATTTTCAACTTAGGATGAGTTTATCAGGATGTAACTCCATTGTAAATTGAGGAAGATCTGTACTTTAAAGAAAAGAGACTCCGCTTTTGCAATATGGCAAGAGTAAGGCAAATTTTAGCATATGCACAAGGTATCTATTTTGAAAGCACGCTGTTCAAGTCTATGAACATGGATGAGCAGGTATTGGAAGTGGCTTTGTGAGTGACATTTATCATCCACATGCCTAAACTGAATGGTTTTAGTAAAGTATTGCCAAACCTTCTGCATTATTATGCCTTTGACAATGATGTGAAGTCATAAAGAAAATCAAAGAGAGAAAACACGGAGCTCCTTCTAGGAACACAAATTGACAGAAGCTACATATACATGACACGGCCCTCACCCCAGCATTACTGCCTACCGGGAATCACAGAGGCCGCAGAGGTTATGATAACTAAATGGAGGGGACATTGCCGCAGACACCCATCTTAAAGAACTCTATTAAGCTAATATCTCAAGGGTGTTTTCCTTTAGTCATTTTTCAGTAAGCAAATGGAAATTCCAGAGCTTGCCCAGAAAGGAAGTTCTGCTTTTTGAGGCTCAAAAACCATGATCAGAACAGTGAAATCAATCAGTGTCACACCTACCATTACAGGGAGGCAGCTGACAGGCTCGGACAGACTCAGGCTTTTCACCATCGCAGTGGTCACCCGCCCTGCAGAGGACCTGCCTCACCTCTGTCCCTTCGCCGCAGGTTACTGAACACTACAGAAACAAAGGCTGTGATTATAGATGTTTATTCCACCAGGACTGTCTTTCTTCCTTTCCCCATGTGCACACTCAGACACAAACATGAACACACGAGCACACACGCATACACAGCTCTGGAGTTCTTTCTCTATGGCCCAGTGTTACAGTGACTTGGGAGACAGAGAATCCTAGCTTTACCCTGGGAGCATTGTTCTTTCTCTGAAAGCTTCATAGAATTGCTGTAGGACTAAATGAAGGCAAAGGAGACAATGTATGTAAAACAGTTACGCCTGGCATATAGTAAGCATTTGATGCCAAACAAGTCATTGTTATAATGTAACACCTTCTGTAGTAAGCATTTGATGCCAAACAAGTCATTGTTATAATGTAACACCTTCTGTAGTTCCTAAACGCAGTAGTGGAGCCCGTTTTCAGAGAGCCTGTCACAGATTGAGCTTCCCATTCTCTCACCTTCCTTACAAATGGTGAATTTACTGACATGCTACGTTGGTTAATTAAACCTCTTTGGAACTACTATTACTCTTTTCCCACAAATTCATTTCTTTAAGGAATGGGCTAACTGCTCTAAAACTAAGCCCAGAAACAGCCGTGCTATTGATCTAGGTAGGAGCTGTAGAGGAGGGATGCTTGTTCCAGGACTCTGAGGGGAACAAGACATGAGTTATCCTTAAGGTCCTGTGCAGGTCACTTTCATTTGCCTGTTCCTTCCCTCCTGGGCCTGCTCTCCACTCCCTCCTTTGTCGTCTGTCTACTTTTTGCTGCCCTTTCCTCCGATCCACTCTACTATCGCCCCCTGATTCTTCATTTGGAGTTTTTAGATATATCAAAGAACTGTGGTTAATACGGGCAATGAGACACTGATTAAGCCAGTCACCAAGCAGACGTCATTTGGACAGGCACCGACTGGGCGCTGGGGAAGCAAAGCACCTGGTTTTATGAGAAATGCATGGACTAGTGGCAAGCACAGGCTCAAAGACAGGAGTTACAGTACACTGCTGTGATCAGCAAGCCACTGGAAGGCCTCTTTGCCTTTGGAATGTGGAGGAAGGACTGCTGGGAAGGGCAGCCCTGGAAGGTGGTATTTTGGACCATGGAGCTGAGCCTTGATGGATGAGGGGCAGATGGTCACATAGGAGCAGGGGGAGGGGCAAGCCAGCCAAAAGGGAGGAGGCTCAGACCAGCATGGGCTTTGAAACAGTAAACAGTTTACTCAGACTGGGACAAAGAGTTAGAATAAAGGAAGATGAACAAAGAAGAGTTATCATGGGATTTATTGTGGTTGTCATTTTGCAATGTATACAAATATCCAATCATTAAGTTGTACACCTGACTCTAAGGTAATGTTACATCAACTACACTTCAACAAAAAGAAAAAAAAGAAGCGTTCCTGTGGTGTCAAATGGGGCAGGGCCCTGCATTCAAGGTCAGGGGTTTGGAATGTATCCAGGAGGAAAGGTGCAGTCCAGAAAAAATACCGGACATCACATCAGTCACTTTTCAGAAGCCTCTGTGTCACAAGATATCCAAACGTGGTTTGCCCCCATCAACTAATCTTTCATGCAAACACTGTTTTAACCTGTGAGTTTTTCCTAATACCTACAGATGCGTAATGCTTCCAAAATATGTGACAGTTTCGCAATTCACACAAAGCCTACCTGATACGGAAGCCAAATTAAAATATACTTCACGTCCTTACCCCTCACCCCCCCGCCCCCCCCCGCCCCCGCCAACGCACACAGAATTCGCACACCCACCTCGTTCCAGGGCCCCGTTTTCCACTGGGCCGGGCAGGGCACTCTGTTACAAGGCCGGCGGCTCTCTGGACGGCCCCCTATGCAGTACTTGCTGTGCACCGAGCGGTTGGTGCCATCGTGGGACGGCTGGAGGCAGCGCACGGCGCGGAGCTGATAGCCGGAACTGCCGCAGGTTTTGGTGCAGTGCTCCCATTCTTCTGTCGCCCAGCTGAGGATGGGGGTTAAGACTGAACTTGGCGACCGGGTTGCGTGGTGTGCCCCTCCCTGCACCGCAAGCCTAGCTCTTTCTGCCCTCTGAATGACGTGCCCCCGCTCCACGGGGCAGGTTCAGAAAGACGGGCACGTCAAACAAAAAGTCTGAAAACTTTCTAACAGTCATAGGCGGGGCACGTCTATTTGTTATGCCCTAGTATTCTGTCTCCCAGTGACTCTGAAACAACCTTCTCTTTTCCAAAAGGATCATCCTTAGAGGGTTTCTGAAACTCATCTTAAAGTTGTCCCCTTAGGTTCAGGCATGATGGTAGTTTCCCAAAATAGCACCAACTCATAAAGAAGATGTGGCACATATATCCAATGGAATATTACTCAGCCATAAAAAACGAAATAATGCCATTTACAGCAGCACGAATGGACCTAGAGATTATCATACTAAGTGAAGGAAGTCAGAGAAGGACAAGTATCATGATATCACTTATATGTGGAATACAAAAATATGCTAAAAATGAACTTATTTACAAAACAGAAATAGATTCACACACATAGAAAACAAACTTATGGTTACCAAAGGGGAAAGGGGGTGGAGGAGTTGATAAATTAAGAGTTTGGGATCAGCAGATACAAGCGGCTATATATAAAAGAAATAATCAACAAGAACCCCACTATATAGCACAGGGAACTCTGCTCAATATTTTGTAATAAACTATAAGGGAAAAGAATCTGAAAACGAACATATATATATATATATATATATATATATATATATATATATATATAAATAACTGAATCACTTTGCTGTCTACCTGAAACTAACACAACATTGTAAATCAACTATACTTCAATAAAAATAAAATAAAATAGAAACCAACTCATTATAATAAATAATTATAAAAACCAACTCATTAAAATAAATAAAACCAACTAATTCTCAGTCATATTGCCTCACGGTGTTAAATATCTGAAAGGAAATTTAAAAAGGCTCCATCTGATGCCTGCTATGACAAGGTGATCTGGTTGCTGCTGCTTTTTCATTACCTCATGAGTTTACTCATGTTTGAATATTCTAAATGAGATCACCGTTCCATCTCTATGCTTGTTGCTGTGAAGGCTACCTGACATATCCATCATGTTTGGAAAATTCAGTTCTTCATATAGGCCCTTATTGGACCTGATGAAAAGGTAAAGGTTGTATGCATCTGGGCCTGAGCAGAAACTGCTTCCATGAATATACCTGATAGAAATATTTCCAAGGAATTTATTTTCAAAAAGATATCCTATGGGACATTCCCAAATTCTATGTCCAAATTCGATGTCAGTGCCCCAGCCCTCTCCAAATTAGCTATGGATACAATATGACAGACAGTTCGTCATTGCATATGTCCCAAAGGGTTGTCACCATTGATTCCAACTAGGTAATCAATCTGTTAGTATGTAATAGAGGCATTCTATTTATCCTTTCCAAAGTTACTTTCCCTGTGCAATTTTTTTTCTTTTTGTATGTATGGAGCACCAAAATATAAACAGGTTAAAACCTTGGCAGTCTTTGCTATTCAGAGTTTAAGACTGCCATAGGTTTTCAACTGGCAGTAGAATGAATTGTGGCAACTAAGAAATTTTACTCAATTTTGAAGGCTTCCACTGTGACTCTCACTTAAAGATAGGTGTTAACATGAGAAGTATATACTTCATAGTCATAGATACTTTCTGTTACCTTATTCCCTCCTGAAATTCCCAGAATGACAATAAAAAAATACATAAAATGGCATACACTCGTAAAGTGTTCAGCATGATGGTTTGATTTACATATATTGTGAGATGACTACCACAACAGGTTTAGTTACATCCATCGTCTCATATAGATGCAAAGAAAGAAAAGAAAAAACAATTCTCCTTGTGGTGAGAACTCTCAGGATCTACTGTCTCCGTAACATTCCTATGTATCATACAGAAGTTTAATGCTGCATTCTATACACATGTGAACAGCCAGTGTTCACCAGACATAGAAAGTCTCTAACGCAAATGCTGAACGGAGGGAAAAAAGAAATAGAAGAAGTAATGCACAAAAAAGCAAATAATCTTTAAGAGCCTAAGAAAGATAAACGAATATATTACATCTTTGAAATAAGAATCAAATGTCTGGAAAACAGAACATCTGATAAACAAAACAGCACTTGGATGTTAACACTCTCTTGGATGTTAATGACATAATAGCAAAAATGGAAAAATTCAGCAGGAAGAACAGTAAATACCAGGAGAGAAAAGAAAAGAAAAGAATTAGATCTGTCTAGAAACCCTAACTACAAATTTCCCAGAAAGAATACTGAAAATCATAGGGGAAACTTTTCAAAGAAAAAATACAAGAAAATTTCCCAGAGGTAAAAGATATTAGTTTTGTGTTTTAAAAAGTCTACAAATATACAGCACAAGTGATGAGAAAAAATGAGCACAAAGGCAGTTTATCACTATGAAATTTCAAGACACTGGGAACAAAATGATCCTACAAACTTTGAAAGACAGAAAAAAAAAAGAGGTCACATAGAAATAATTGAGAATTAGAATAGCAAATGACTTTTCAAGAGCATAACTGGAGTCTAGAAAATAATGGAGCAAGTTTATAAATTCTGAGAAAAATATATTATAGGTTGGAATGGTATACATACGTGTGTGTCCAAATGATCAAGAGTAAGAGTAGAAGAAAGACTTCTCATACACCCTTATACTTTAACCTATTATATACTTTTCTTAGGTGTATAGAAGCTTAATTCTTATATAAAATTTTCCCTTTGTATATAGTTTTTTCATGAAATGACTGAAAGATATGCCCTACCAGAATGAATGAATACTCTAAAAGGTAAGAAAAAGAATGCAGAAAACAGGAGGTCCAATACAAGAGACATGCAGTAGGAATCCCTTGGAGGATGGTAAAAAGAAGCCCCAGGAAGGAAGCTGGGTAGGAGCTCAGGCAGGAGCTAGAACACAGAGAACTCTCTGGGACATGTCTCTAAGAAGACACAAGGACAGGATACTTGAGTGCGTAGCATTTAGAGGAGAAGAGTTTGGGGATGAATTAGTGAAAAGTAGTAGAAAATGATACATAAAAATCAAGGCATTCACTAACTCTAGGAGAAACAAAGTTTAGTAAGAAAAGAAACAGAAGCAGAGCATGCTAAGTGACTCAACTCTCAAGAGAGACACATGTTGTTAGAATAATATGAACTCTGAATATCAGTATCAGTATTGATACACACACACACACACACACACACACACACACGCACAAATGAATTTATATATAAAACAGAAAGACTCACAGACATAGAAAACAAACTCAAATTTATGGTTACCAAAGGGGAAAGAGAGGGAAGGAGGGATAAATTAAGAGTATGGGATTAACAGATACAAATTACTACACATAAAATAGAAAAGCAACAAAGATTTACTGTATAGCACAGGGAACTACTGATATATTCAATATCTTGTAATAACCTACAACATAAGATAATCTAAAAAAAATACATAACTGAATCACTTTGCTGTACACCTGAAACTAACACAATATTGCAAGTCAACTATATTTCAATAAAAAAAGAGAAGAATAAATAAAAGCAGTTATTTTTGAGAAGCAGAGATATGGGAAAAAAACCCACAGGACTACAGCTTTATATAATTCCTGTGAAATGATCTGATCATTGTAACCAGGTATATGTATTAGCTTTGACTAAAAATTAAGTTAAAACTAAAAAGAGCTAAAGACATTTAAATCCTTTTTATTTTGTCCTCAGTATATGATAGTTAAAATAAACACTTACAGTGGATGTGTACACTCTTGAATATTGCACATTCTTCTAATAGGTTTTGGCTTTTTGTTGGCCTCACAGAAGCTACGATGAACCATTTTATTATCACTTTTCCTACGGCATCCATATTTAGTGTACTGGAAACCTGGTAAGAGAAATATATTTCTTTGGATTTAATCACTTATTTATTCCATCATACATTTGACCATTCACTCATTCATTCATTTATCAAATATTTATTGAGTCATAAGTCAGGCACTGTTCTAGGTGCTGAAGTTTCAGAAGCATATTAGTTAAATAAAAATTAAATAAACAAAAATCCTTTATCTTTAATAAATATTACAAAGTATTAAATAGCAACTGCATGCTTGTTAATAAGCTAGACCCTGATAAATAGTCTCCTGTGAGAGTCAGATATGAAAACTATGGCGACAATACCCAGTGACATAGGCTTCTACAGAAAAGACATATAGAAAATTGTAGGTCTCTTTGAATGGCTTTTCCCAACAGACGGGAAAGGATCTGTTCTTAAAAGCCTTGAATGTCAGACAAATGTTTGGACTTTATCCAGGGAGTTACTGAAGGTCTCCACAAGCACTGACTTAGACGTTTAAAAAAATATGTGTATATATTTTTTAATTGTGAAAAATTTCAAATCTACAAAAAACGTGTAAGGAAAGCACAATGAACATGTTACATGCCTTGCATCTAGATTAACTTTGTGTTACCATGTCACCATATTTGATATATATTTATATATATATTAATTATAATATATAATACACATACTATATATACATTTATATATAAAATGTTGCTGAACCATTTGAGAGTAAGTTGCTGACATCCTGATTCTTCACTTCCAAATACCTCAGCTCATAACAAGCACATTCTCTTACATAACCACAGTATAATCTTAAAATCAGAATATTTAACACAAATATAATACTATTATCCAGTATAAAGATGATATTCAAAATTTATCAATTGTCCCTAGAATGTTCTTTATAGAAATGCTTTTCCAATCAATGATCATGCACTGCATTTAGTTTTCACAGAATTAGTTAGGAATAGTTTCTGAGCCTCTTTTTATCTTTTAATATTTTTGAAATGTATAAGCCAGCTGTTTTACAAAATGTCCCACAATTTGGGTTTCTTTGTCAACTAATGATTAGATTCATTCAGGTTTTCACTTTGGGCAAGAATATTACATAAATTATGTTGTGTCAAATATCATATATTAACGCATATATGTGGAATCTAGAAAATGGTACAGATGAACCGGTTTGCAAGGCAGAAAGAGAGACACAGACGTAGAGAACAAACATACGGACACCAAGGGGGGAAAGGGGTGGGATGAACTGGGAGATTGGGAATGACATATATACACTAACATGTATAAAACAGATAACTAATGAGAACCTGCTGTATAGCACAGGGAACTCTACTTCACTTCTCTGTACAGCAGAAACTAACACAACATTGTAAAACAACTATACCCCTGTAAAAAAAAGAATTATGTTGTGTCTTTAGGGTAACACATTAGGAGACTGAAGGATCTGAATCAGGGAAATAATATAATTCTATTCAAATTCATTCATTCTTCCATTCAAGAAAGATTACCCTGGAAATAAACGAAGAGAAGAAAATCAAATTTAGTTGGCTAGTTAAGAGACCTTTGCAATAATCTTCCCTTCCAAAGTTGTGAAGGAAACCTGGTGAGGGAGGAATAGATCTGGTAGATAACAAAAAAGTGTATCTGATAAGTCTTGTGACCAAGTAGATGTTGACAATACAACAGAAGGGAGGATCCAAATTATATAAGCATCTTGTGATGAATAAATTGTCATTTAAAATAATTATCTAAAAACATTTTATGCCCCCTCTGGAGAAAAAAAAACTTTAAAAATACATCCTTGAATTTAAAATTATGAAATATTTACCCAGGCATTCCCTATACAAACAACAAAATAATTTCTTGTTCTCAATTATTCAGTATCATTGTGAGAGAATTCTGTCTAGGCCAGTTCCATTCTGGAGCATTTGTTGTTCTGAGCTAGAGGAATGGATGATGGCAGAGATTGAGAAACTCTGAGAACAGCTTAATGGATCTACTCTAGAGAGAGCAGAGAGGCGGCAGAATGCAGTACAAACATGTATGAAGAAGCCAGACTACCTCCCTGGGTTTGTATCTCATGGCCCCAGGCAAATTACTGATCTTCCCTGTGCTTCAGTTTCCCTATCAGTACGACAGAGGTAATAATAGTACTGACCTCATAGAGCCATTGTGAGCATTCATCATTAATATGTAAAATGGTATCTGGTACATAGTGCAACTAAGAGCTCTTTCATTATTAACGCTGAAAAGAAATGCATAGGTATGGAAAGTAAAAGTGGAAAAGAAGAAAGACAAGAACCAGAGGACACTGAATTTGGGAGAGTCTGGAAAGAGTAAAGTGACTAAGGGTAACACTACATGGATATGAGACAAGGAGGAAAGGCAAGGGGATTTTTAAGAAGGTCTACCACTGTTATGAATGGATTCCTATCCTTTGTAGATCCTGAGATTTCAGTCAAAATGCTTTGTATTATTCAGTTTGGGTTATAGTTGGTGTTTCTCAGATTGTGGCCTCAATTAGAGATAATCCTTAAGGCAGAAGGAAGAAGATTGACTTTTATATGAATTACATTTTAATATAATAAATGTGTTCAATTGTTACCTCCACCACAGGGTTTGGAACACTGAGACCAGCTCTTCAATGCCCACTCAAAAGTATCTAATTCTTCCTGGATGACATTGTTGTTGTTGATTGTAGGTGCAGAGTCCTCATGGATGATGTACTTATATGTCAGGCTAGAGCGCGTATCATTCTCTTGAGGTATAATCTAACATACACATGAAATAGATATGTAAATCACCTGAGAGAGTATTAAATTTGAATGAAAAAATTACAAATATTTCAGAAAGTGTATCTTATTAAAATTGGAAGACTTTCCAGTAGCTTCTAAAAATAGAATGTTTTTCTATCACTAAAGTACAGGTATGCCCTGTTTGAGAAAAAAAGAAAAAAGCAAATATATAAAATATCTTGGCATTAAAAAGTAAAAAAAAATCCACCGAGGAGTAAGAAAAAAATTTGTATTATAAAAATAATAACCTTACAATAAAATTCACCACAAATTTCCTCAAGTTATATATCTCCTGAGTGTACTTAAAAATTATTGTTTGAAAGACTGTTTTGTTACGATAATAAAGATAATAATGTTCCATCCAGAAAATATAGACATCATGGAAAAATATAAAGAAAATAAAAATCATCCATAATTCCACTAAACCAGAGAAAACTAAAGTCACTTTTATTATTTTAGAATATAGCCTCAAGATATCTGCATATTATCTGTGTGTGTGTGTGTGTGTGTGTGTGTGTGTGTGTGTGTACACACATACATACTTTTCTGGTCTTGCTTATTTCACTTAATGTGTCACACACATTTCCCAAGACAGTAAATATTCTTTGAAGACATACTTTTAAATGTCAGCATAGTGTTTAATCCTAGTGTGCGTTATTTAATCATATAAATGAATATTTATATTTTATCCCCAGTTTTGTGATGATTTCTGATTCTCTTTAGTATGCTAAAGGGTACAAACACTTTTTTATAGCTCTCATAATAGACTAGTGAATGGCCCTTCAGAACAGTTAGAACAATTATTACTTTCACGATGAAAGTATATGACAATGCCCCCATTCAGCACTGCATATTATATCACTTTCCTCTTTGTTAACCGAATGGGCAAAAGATTGTTGTCTTAATTGTTATTTATTTGATAAATAGTAAAGTTTAATGGTCCCTTGTATTTTGCCCACTATGTGTTGCATGCTCATGTTAAGTCCTCTTTTTTTTATTGCTATACATACCTTTTTTTCCTAAATAATCTATGCAATAGGAGTATTAATCCTTTTTATAAGAAACTTTGCAAACATATTCTGTTTTTTATTTGATTTTTAGTTCATTAGCAAAGCACTCTTTTTTAAAAAAATAGTTTTTAATGACTTTCATGTAGCTTTTATAGGATTATATCAATTACACAAAAGGAGAAACATGTGCAGTTCATTAGTGTTTTAAACTAAACTTTTAGAAACAGCTTTTGTTTGATACTAAACCCGCTAGGATGAAGGATTTGGTTATCTGGGTTCTCTTTTTTCCCCCTTAGTCTTTGTTTTTAAAACAGTATTAAAAATTGAGCATCAATCCCTATATTGGCCCTTATATGTGGCCAGATGTCTAAGGTTTCAACCCCAGATGGCCTAGCTGCCATGCTCTGGGGCTCCGAACCTGGGGTTCCAGTCTTTCAGAGAGGAAAAGAAAGGCCATGATGACAGAGCACAGCTTGTCCATAACCCCTGTCCTAGCTACACATTTCCTTCTTATATCGCCAGCCCACATGGCTCCCTGGGGTCACACTAATATCACTGGCAAAGACTTAAGGTAGGGCTCTGAGGCCAGACACCTGTGCTCCTGGAAAAGAACTCTCTGTCATTACATACGAGTAAAACAGAGCTTCTGATCTCCAATCGTTCAAACTTAAAATAATCTAAATAAAAGTTTGATTAATGTATATTTTCCTATAAAGTTATCTAACCTAAGGAAGAGAATGAGAGTCTAGAAATAAGCCCACTTAAATGTGGACAATTAATTTCTGACATAGATGAAAAGGCAATTTAATGGAGAAAGGACAGTTTTTTCAACAAATGGTGCTGGACACTGTGGTGGCTTAGAAAATGTGTCCACAAGTCTTTTGACACTTTCCCTCTCAATAAATGGAGCTTAATTCTTCTCCCCTTCAGTGGGGGGCTGGACTCAGTGACTTACTTCTAGTAAACAGCAGCAGATGTGAAAGGATGTCACTTCTAAGATTAGGTTAAGACTGACTTTTGTCTTGGCTGCACTCTCTCACTTTCTCAGTCACTTGAATCACTCACTGTTGGAAGCCAGCTGTCATGTGGACAGGACACTTAAGCAGCCAGTGGGCTCATGTAGTAAGGAACAGAAGCCTGCCAACCACCATGTGAAGAAGCCTGGGAGCAATCTTCCAAGGCCTTTCAACAACCATGTGACTGAGCTGGGAACTGAAAAGATTCTCTGCACTGGAGCCTTGAGGTGACTGCCGCCAGAGCTGAGAGCATCCTCATGAGATTCCCTGAGCCAGAACTAGCCAGGTAATAAGCTACTACCAGATACCTGACCCAGAGAAACTGAGATAATAATGTTGCTTGTGTTCAGCCACCAAGTTTGGGGTAATCTGTTATGCAACAATAGATAATATGGACACCCATATGCAAAACTAAGAACCTAACCTAGACAAAATGTATATAAAAATTAGCTTAAATGGTTCATAAATTTAAATGATTAAAATGTAAAATTTACCAAAAAAGGAAAATATTTTGACCTTGGACTCGGCAAAAAAAAAAAAATCTTATATAATAAGAAAGTCTTTATCCATAAAAGGAAAAATTGATAAATTGGACTTCAATAAAGTTAAAATATTTTCTTTGTGAAAGACACTACTAAGAGAAGGAAAAGAAACTACAGAGTAGAAGAAAATATTTGAAAGCCACATTTCACAGAGGACTTATATATTGAGTGTATATAAAGAACTCTGAAAACTTAAAAAGAAAAAAGCAACCTACTTTAACAATGGGCAAAAGATTTGGACACTTTATCAATGAGAAATAATTTTCAAATTTAAAAAAAGACTTAGAACTGAGTGGGAAGATTTGATTTTAGATTAGTATAGTATTTTTACAGGGAATCCAATAAATACTGGTATACAGAATCTAACAATATTCAAATTAAGTTGATGGCTTCTGCTTTCGTCCATGAGGAAGTAATAGAGTTGCCTTCCTGATATTAAAAACAATAAAACTGGATAGAATATTTGAGGGAATTTTTTCTGCGATAAATAACATGGCAAAGGACAATGATCCCTGTGAAAAGAGTAACATGCCAGGCGGGTCCTGGCTTCCTGACAGGGCCACGTCTGGACCCTGGTACTGGGAGCTGGAGCCCAAGCCAAGACAGCAGTCTCACTGAACTGAGGAGGGTAGAGTTCTGGAACTTTCAGGGCAGGGCACTAAAGAAAAGGGGGCTTTATGGAGGGTGGTCCAGAAAGCTGCATGGGTCTGAGACTGAGGTCTGGTCCGTGCATGCCCAGGCCAAGACACCATGATGTCTGTGAATGAATGGCTGCTGCAGGGCTGAGAGCAGCACAGAGATACCTGAGGACAGGCAGGGCTGAGGGCCCTAGGTGTTCTTATGGCCTCCTTAACACTTCAGGTATTCAGTTAAGGCACCAGAAAGCCATGCCATAAAAATAAGAACAAAATTGAAATACACCAGCCCTAAGAAAGGATAAACCAAGCCTCAAAGGATTAGTGGGAATGGACAATAAATTAACTACCAGACAGATAGTGCTTTTAAGGAAGGCAACATAAACCAAATGCCCTACAACTTATCATCTATACTGCTCAGTGTACAATAAAAGAGTGTAAGAAGTATGAAAATCTGAACCGTAATCAAGAAAAAAAAAAAAGCAGCCCATAGAAGCAGACAGTATGAAATCTCAGGACTTAGAGGAAAAGTTGGACATAATGAGTGCAAATACATGGACATCTCAGCAGAGAAATGAAAATTATAAACAAAGAAAAAAGAACCGAATGGAAATTCTAGAAAACAAAAGTACACCATCTGACATGTAAACTTTACTGGATGGGCTCAATGACAGATTGGAGACCACATAAGAGACAGTCAGTGAACTTGAACACAGTTCAACAGAAATTATCCAATTTGAAGAACAGAGAAAAGACAAAGACTACAAAAGGATTGAACAAAGTCTAAGACACTTGTGGAACAATTTCAACCGGTTTAACATACATGTAAATGAGTCCCAGGAATAGAAAAGAAAGAGATGGGGAAAAAAGCATAAACTTGAAGACATAATGGAAATTTTACCTCAATTTGGTGACAAACATCAACCTACAGAGCCAAGATGCTTGGTGAACCCCAAGCCAGATACATACAAAGAACATCACAAACTAAGCACGCCACAGACAAACTATGAAACAAACCAAACCAAAACAAAAAGGAGAAAACTGTAAAATGCAGCCAGAGAAAACTGACACATTAAATGCACAGCAGTAACCTAAATGAGGTTGACTTCTCATCATAAATAACAGCTTCAAGAAGACGAATGCTACATAAATGAGTCAAAGACAGCTCCTGTATATTGGGCCCTAGGTTGCTTATTTATTCACAGCAAGTTGAGACCCACCCATTAGCTCTAAAGCCAGCTGGCACCAAACTCAGATTTTCATATATCCAGTTGTTTTAAATGTAGCCCAAAAAAGTAGATTTCTAGCCATCTGGAGCCTGCTGCTTGCTTTGCACCTCAAATCCACTAATTATAAATAAGACTTTGTGGCCATCAGGACCCCAAGCTGCTGCTGCTACCTTTTGGAGTTCTCAGACCCAGAGTCTCCCCGCTGTGCTGCTGAGTGACATCACCTAGACACATAAACCCCTTCTCGAGTTCCCCTTCCCTCACGAGTTACCTTGCCCTTGTCTCCCTCCTAATGGTGGCCGCATAAGCAAACCTGCTAAGGTACCACCCAAACAATATGTGTGGGTGCTACTGCCACCTCATGGTCGTATCTATTTCCTAGATCAGCCCCCAAATTCCTGGAACTCCCTACAACAACAGAAAAACATCTTTAAAGTGTTGAGAGAGAGAAAAAAACAAAACAAAAACTAGCCACTCCCAATTTTATATCTAGTGAAGATATCCTTTAAGAATGAGGGTGAAATAAAGATGTTTTCAGAGAATTGAAAGCTGAGAGAATAATTTGCTAGCATGCATACCCGCACCACGAGAAATGCTAAGGGAAGTTCTTTATATTGAAGGTAAATGATACTAGATGGAAAATCAGATTTACAGAGAAAAACGAAGAGCATCAGAGATGGTAAATATGTGGCTAAATATAAAAATCTATTTTTTCTCTTGTCTTTAAAACATAACTGATTACTAAAATCAAAACTCATAATACTGTATTATTTGGTTTATAACATATATATAATAAAATATATGACAAAACTGCCCAAAGAATAAAGAGGGGAGGATACATGGAATTATAAAAAACAAGCAAGGTAAACATGTCTTGAGATAAATTAATTATAAAAATATAAACTAAACCAACTACATAGTGAGCCTGTAATGCCACATACCAAGACAATAACAGGATCATGTAAAGGTCCATCGGTGTGAAGAGTTTCAATGTCATCTTCAATGTTATAATCCCATTCCACTCCAAGATCTATGAAGGTCTTCGACTTGGCTTCCTCCCCTTTGCCATTTAAAATATAGTGGCCTGTAGCCTGATTCTTAATTGCTGAAGGATGAAAAATGAGTAACCGGCATACATTTTATTTTATCATATTACAGCTTTGAAGATCCATATTAAGTCTATCCCCTTCTATAAATGAAAGACTGTGTTTATGAGCATCAAAGCAATCGAAATGAGTGTTACTTCTGATAGGACTCCTACTTCATTCATTAGGCATTCAAAATTCTCAAGAAGCATTCCTAACCAGTTAAAAACAGTGGCAAGATGGTTAAATAAGAAATAAAAATTAACAAATATTCCCATTTGAAAACACTGCCGAAGAGGTCAACAGTTTCTAACCCATTCATCATATACATTTCCTCAGGAAGGTGGTAATATTTTTAAAATACAATTAATACAAATGATTTATGCTAAGACAGAATATAACATAATGTCTTTTTTTTTTTTTTTTTTTTTACTGTGTATCTCTTTCAAGTTAAGGCAAAATATTGTAGGTACCCAAAACAGCTGAACTAATTTTTAGGCCAACAAACAATTAGTCCTTATGACTATAAAATTCTAAGGTCACATTACCTACTTATATGACCAGGAAAAGCTCTTTACTGGTGATAGAATTTGTAATATACTATAGATTTACTATACCTTATAAAATAAAATGCTTTCTCTAATGGATAAAAAATAACAAACGGGATTTCAAAGTTTGGAGGTACATCGGCATTTAATGATGTTAGGGAATAAAATTTCAAAAGTTGTTACCATTACCGAAAATGTGCAGAAAACATGAGTTTTAGTTAAATGCATTTATTCCCCTTGAAATTTTTAAACTAGTCTAATTTTTCCAAGGAGAATAATCTGAATTCTAGAATCAAAAGTAGGGAATTTCAGTTACTGGAGAAAGAAATACAGCTAGACAGCAGAGACTATTTTGGAATCTAGTAGTGAATATACTTTAAATACCAAAAAGAAAAAAATTCTACGAAACACCATAAAACAATCCATTTTTTAAGTTACAGAAGTTTAGAAAAGTAATTTACTATACATTTTCATAGGTTTGACAGATGCGTCAGTTTCAGAAATCTTCTTAGTGCTTTTATAGCTCAAGGAATATGTGAAAGCTATGTTTACATTTGTACATTCGCTTTGAATACAAACCCCTTTAGAGTGACATTTCTATGTGATCCTCTCATAAAGGAGGAAAAGAATCTTCTTTTAGAAATTATAACCAGGATAATTTGCAGATAATAAACAGAAAACATGCAGAAAATGAATCTGCATGTGCCAGTCAGAAACTGGACACATAACAGATATCAGGAAAATTTTTATTGGACTAGTAAAATCCAGATGTGATTGCTTTTCAGTCAAAGAACTTAAAATGCACTAAAAGAAGAGGCATGCAGTATGGCACCAACCAAAATATCAGAACTAATTTGTCAACATAAATATGGCAAATTTTTCTGATATTATTCTTAATTTAGTGCATTTTATTAACATTTATTTTTCTCATCTCCTAATACAGAGCAAAAATGCGTAACAAATTCAAACCTGTGAAATTATTTTTTTCCCTCATGTCATGATGAACCAACCCAGGTTTCACCAAAAGTTAAAACTCTAGTTTTGAATATTTCTTATTTTAGAGAAAGAATAGTTGGGAGAAATGACCAACAAAAATCACATAATAATGCATTTACATATAATTTTGAATTTTATGTGTATATATAGAGATACATACATATGTATCTCTATCTATACATTATTTCTTTGACATTTCTATGTTTTCAGTGCATGTTAAAGCAGAGCCAGCAGACAGAAACACTTACCAAGAATATGAGGAGAAGCCTCGTCTTCTTGGATTAACACATGTCTAGCACCAGGGGGTATATCAAACATCTTAAGGTACCCTTTGCATGTGTAGTAAATATTGGAGGGAGCAAAGAAGAAAACAAAAGCAACAACCATGGTTAGTCAGGCATTACATTCTAACTGCTCCTGTGTGCAGAAGAGGGCATCCATAAACCGAAAGAAGCAGTTTCAGAAATTAATTTCAAAGCATTGGTAGCTTTTGTGACATCTGGCATAAGATCAGAGGAATCTTTTTTTTAATTAAGTTGAGGAAAAAAAATTAATCTAGTTTCTAACCCATTAGTCACTTATTTTGTGCTGACCTACAAATTGTATCAACAATAATTCAGGCAAATACTATACTCCCCTGTGTCCCTCCGATGTGATTTTAGTTTTCTAAACCATCCTTTTGAATAGGGGTCCATTTTTAGTGCAATTAGTTGGTGAACTTCTTGATATATTTTATCTGTCTATATACTATTTTAAAAGCCTAAGTGGCAAGTATAAACAGCTGAACTTCTAACTCATGAAATATCTTCAGATTTAAACACCTGCTTTATTCTAAAGAAATTACAAAAGAAAAATCCCTGAGTAGCTTTCATTTATATTGTGATCAGCAATTAATTTGAAAGCCTTAAACAAGTTTTAAAGGGGAATGTTTTAAAATATGTGCTGTAGATTTGGTTGGAATATGTCTATAGGTTATGTTGTGCATTGCCTCTACACGTACCCTAAGTTCAATCTTCTAACTGAGAAAATCACAAAACCAATATGCTGATTAGCTTGTCTTGGGTTTTAAAATCACATATTAATCGTATTGCAGTCATTGTCTTATATAACAAACTTTCTTAGTATTATCACGTGTCCTAAAAATTATCTTAAGATCGTTTAGAATTAAGATCCTAACCATAACTCAACAATAATCAGGGCAAATAGAGAAAACAAGATGTTTTACCTCGCTTGTAAGAAAAAAATGAATATAGGAAGATTATGCAACTTAAACACCTTCATTACATCATGAAACCTATAATTCATATATTACAAGTATTGACAGAAATTCAGTTATAAATACAAAATTGCTTATGGAATCAGAAAGAAATCTGTTTTTCTGTCATTTCCTATATTGACAATTATTACCTTTGTGTAGATTTACCTAACTCTTTTACAATATTTATTAGTGTCTTAACTAAATGGAGTGGTCATTTTGGGGTCAGGGTTTTCAGCACCTGAGCCTGGGTGATACTCAGTACCTGAAATGTACCATGTTTGCCTGAGTGCAATAGCTGGAAGTAACATGCTTAAGATGCCAAGTGTAGCAAAACAGCTTGATGCCATTTATGGATGCCCATCTTTCTGCAGTTTGCTACAACTTACCCAGTACATTTTTAGCTTCCCTTGTTTCAGCAAGAGAAATATTACGAGCTCCTTTGGGTAAAGTGAAGGCGCCTCTCATCTTCCCTTAAATAGAATGTCTTTAATTAGTGGAGGGTTCATGTTTATCAAAGTCTTGCTGTTTCATTGACTATACTATAAGCTATATATATTTTATCAGGTAATATATAAAATATGTTCCATAATTTTATATGTTGAAGTCAAAATGCATTTATAACACTTAGGTAATGCCAGTAAACTGTTAATAGTCAATGAAAGTAAGACTAAGTGTGAATGAGAAATGATATAGGTGATTTGAAGTTGAATACTTGCAGATTTCATTTTCCAGCAACTTGAATTCTTTACGGCACCTCTTGCTTAAATTTTTCCCTGTTGGAAAAGGTTAATTAGTCTATTGAATAACTACAATGATAACATTAGTTCAAAGAAATGGATGTTAGATTATCTTCAAACAGTTTGAATCTGTATGACTGATTAAAGCTCTCTTCTCTTCTTCAGAACTTGATTCACAGGTTTAGCATAATTTTCGAGGTATCTGAAAAAAAGTATCACTGCCTTTTATTACACATAATATAGAATGGATAATAATGGTAAAAACCATTTTCTTTACATTCATTCACTCTGGGAATAAAAAAATTAATTATTTTACACTTAAACGAACAATACGTAACTGCAATAAAGAAAGCACGGTGAATTATTTCACATTAAGATGGAGAAAATCACGTTACTCCACCAAAACCATTGTATATGTATATAATTCTAATTCTGTTTGCTTTATTAAAATAATACAATCAGCCAGAAATGGCAATATTTGATTTTTAACAATTTTCAAAGTACAAAGCATAGTAAATTATCACACAGGAATAGCAGAGATATCAGTAACTAGAGTAGGGAATGCTTAAGAAAAACACATTAGAATACAGTCAACTACCTCTGTCTAGCTCTAAATATATCAAAGAGCAAAGCTGATATGTGTGGAAATGGCTTGCGCTGCGTACCTGGGGTATAATGGGAGCAAAAAGAACTAAGAGAATTACTCTATTTGGATAAACAACAGTTTTTTATACTTCTTATTTTTCTAAAAGGAAAAATTAGCGCTATGACAATGTGCTCAAAGTAAACCAAATCTTTGTTTTTGTTTTGTTTTATCTTGTTTTCTGTTATTCTATAAGAGACTATATCTTGGATGTAAGAGAAGCTTTTCAAGGGAAGCTTCACATTAAATTTATCTTTAAATGCTGAATTCTCAGAGACATTTGTCCAATAAATTTGTGGAATAACTGAATAATATTTGTTACAAATTTAAAGAAATTATTCAGTAATCAATGTTTATATCTAAGTCTTATGAAAATTCCAATGAATTATTATGCAAATACTAATAATTTTGCATATTATTTGCTTTTGGTTCCATCTGACGAACCTTCACCACAGGCCATTGACTGTGTAACAAGCAGAGAAATTCAAACACATAAGCAATTATACCTCAGGTTATTTTTTGGTTGTATGTACCTCAAATTTGTTTGATATAAACTTGTAAATATTATGTGAAATACAGACCCTAGATTTATAGATTTATAAATAGGATAAACTTGTTCACTTATAAAAGAAGCAAAATGAATGTAATATTTTTAAAGTTGTATTTAAAGTTTTATAATATTTTTAACTTCTGATCAACAATTTATGTGCAACAGAAAATTCAAGATAAGCATTAATTCTAATAATTAGGTTTAATGCATTTTATTAAGGACACAGAATTAAACAAAACACAGATTTTAACTACTATAATTGATATTGGTTTTATTTGTTCCTTATCTACATTTAGTAGATTTATTTTTTATCATGGACACTATGAGTTGTCAAAGTTGTTAAAATAATTCCTTAAAAGGTAATCTGAATAAAAATAAATCAGCAGCTAATTTTTTTATGTTTATAGAGAAAGTGCGGCATTCCTAAAAGAAGTCTCAGACAAATGCAAATCATGGAGAAGGATACTGAATTCACGAGAGACCTCATCTTACCAAGTTTCCTGGGTGTTCTGGTAAACGTCCCCTTTACGGTTCGACAATGGGAATTATCTCCTCCACAGACCCCACACTTATCCTCAACCTTGTTAGAACCGATTTCTTTATCACAGCCCACTTTCTGGGGAGAGAAGATATTAAATGTAGCTAAGTTCAACATGCCAAGTAAAGGTCAGCCTCCTGGAGAATGATACACCATTTGTTTCATCATCGGCCCACAGACAGGAACCAATATTCCTCTCTAGCTCTGATTTTTAATCCCTCAGTCTTTTAAAGAACTACTATGAAATAAAATGACTTGTACTCTGGGCAGTAAAGTATAAATTTCCCTCGGTCTAATGAAGTGGTTCCCCTGTCATACATAGGCAATCATCAAACATTTGTGGAACGCAAAATTTGTAGCTGATGCTGAGGAGACAAAATTAAGAGGCGTTTCTCCCTTGTTGCCTTCATATTTATAAAGATGAATACTAAAATAGTGAGTTGTCTATTAGTACAGACTTTACAAGTTGGTAAGGGATGTGAGACAAAACATCACAGATGTAGTGGAGATTTTCATAGTGCCCTGAAGGAACAGACAGTGTGGAAAGGCAATTCAAGAATAAAAAGGGATTAAAACAGAGCCACAGAAGTCATCAAAAGTGGGTTCAGGTAATAATATGTGAACCATACCTAAACTAATGGAAAGTTAGAGTTGTATGTTGGTGAAGAATAGTGAAAGATCTGCAAATCACAGGCTGTGGAAGGCGTTGAATATCAGGAAGAGTTTATATTTTCACATTACTTTAACAGGGAACTACTGAAAAGTTTTCTGAACTGGGGTAGGTCCTTAATATAAATCAGTGTTGGATAATGATAATGATACTGCACTCATAAGTTTGGGATGAGAGTGAGCAGAGAAAATACCGACAACATATACATTTAATGCACCAGATACTGTGGGAGGTAAAAGATGAACAAAACACAGATTCTACTTTAGGGAAATTTTTGTTCAGCTATGAGGCATCTGCGAATTTGAGATTCTTTTATATAACACTTTAGTTATGCTGAAGTGAAAACGAATCAAACAGGAGCAATGTGTTCGGTTAATAAGGATAATTTCTTATCACTTTAACCTGTGAACATGAACAAAAAGTAAACTGCATTAAAAAAACAGATTAAATGGGCAAAAGACAGTTTTTGCATCTTCACTAGTACTTTTGTTCTGATGTGGAACTCAGTGTTTAAACTTAGAATTAATTGGAAGGTGAGACAGGGAGAAAGAGAAGTTTCTATCATCTTTTAAACAAACGATAAAACACATTTAGCATTGAATTTTTTTTTTGCCGGTATGCGGGCCTCTCACTGTTGTGGCCTCTCCTGTTGCGGAGCACAGGATCCGGACGCTCAGGCTCAGCGGCCATGGCTCACGGACCCAGCCGCTCCGCAGCATGTGGGATCTTCCCGGACCGGGGCACGAACCCGTGTCCCCTGCATCGGCAAGCGGACTCTCAACCACTGCGCCACCAGGGAAGCCCTAGCACTGAATTTTTTAAAAAGACTTGGTATTGTATTAGTGGATGGCTACTATAATATACTCAAAGCCAAGGCATGGTTCCCAAGTTGTATTCCCAGCCTTGAGGTATCAGAGGAAGCCGCCAAAAATGCATTTGGCTGGAAATTAGGAAAACTAATTAAATCTTGATTTTGCCAGTGACCAAAGTTTGATTTGATTAATTGCAATTTCTTCCCATTTTAGCTTAGCTACTGAACTATTCATAGATTCTCATTGTAATGTGATCTCAGATAAGAGTTAAAATATTTTTGAAAATATGCAGATGAATGAAAGGAAAAGTAGAATTGCACACTACTGTACGAAGCTTTGGGGGAAGCAATCTGAACTCACCACACACTCTCCGCGCACACATATGCTGTATGGGTCTTTGTAAGAGCAGCGCGTTCCGTCATGCACCAGCTGTTTCATATAAGCAACATCTCCAGTCTCTTTGGATTGACAGTAAAGGTGGCATCTTTTCTTGGCTGCATAAGATGGAGGATTAAGTCGACTATTTATGTAAAATGGTATATTTGAACAGTATAGCTTACTTTGTTTGTAAAATATACAGTTTCAATGTGGTTTCCTGAAAACAAATTGTATAAATAAATAAAGAGTAGGGGAAAAGTATGCATACTTGGCATATTTGTTTAAACCAGGGTGACCCTACGCTTTGACATCTAAACTGGGATAATTTTGACAGTGAAAAGGGGCTCTATTAATAATATACACAGGGACAATAGGTATAAACTGGGACTGTCCCAGGCAACGCAGGTCGTATGGCTGGCTACCCTAGATTTAACCACAGCTGTTCAATAAATTTCATTCAGCATCAATTTAGTTTTAGTGACACTTAGAGCACTGAAAGGGTTTCTCTTTTTTTTTTTTTTTAAAATTAATTTTATTGAAGTATAGTTGTTTTACAGTGTGTTAGTTTTAGGTGTACAGCAAAGTGATTCAGTTATACATATACATATATCTATTCTTTTTCAGATTCTTTGCTCATATAGGTTCTCATAGACCAAGCTTACCAATTTTATAGTTTCATTGCCTGTCTTCATCTATGCTATGACCTCATTTCTCATTCACATCTCAAAATTACACTTTCAGAACTCTATTGCAACAACGATCAGTGGTCTAATGAACTTGTATAAGATGACCAGAAGTTGAAGTATTGTAAGCATTAGTAATATAAAAGTCCAACTATTGTCTGTTCTGCAAATGAATATATGTTTAATACTAAATATATGTTTAATACTAAAAGTTTCACCATGGTAGTGTGAGTCTTTCCAAAATTTATTACATTCCTATTATATGCCAAGCACTGACTTACTCTTTGATTTCATTTTTCCCCCAATTTTGTTTTCCAAACACAGAATGACAACTTGGTGAAAAAAACCCTGCGGTATATACCAAATACCAAGATGTGCATCCTCTGCCCATCCTCATTTCTGTATTCCCACTCATCCCATTGTAATTAGATTCTGCCACTTTTCTCCTCAGCCCTAGGTAGTCTCATGTCTACTCACTTCCCATCTCTTCCCCGTCTTAGGGTTTCTCTTTTGCTTGACTCAAAGGCCTAGTACAGTTTTTGCTTCTTGCAGGATCTCATTAATTAAATCTAAGTTATGTGACTCACTTCCCCAAAATAAATCAAAATAATGCATTGCAACTTTGAATTCCTACACATATGCATCTGTCCTTTAAAACAGCTTTTAAACTGAACTCAGCAGTGTATTATATCACACAGTAATTCTGTAACTGCTTTTTATTCACTCAAGTAAGAAATATGTCAAGAAGTTCCCATTTGAACAGATTTAACCGAAAATTCAGGGATAAGAAGTGAAACATGACAAGGGAATTTCCAAGTATATTTCTTGATAACCAGTGTACAGTACAAAAGTAAAAGGTTATGAAGTGCCTTTTGTTATTAAATAATGGTCTTTGTCTTATTCCTGACTTGGTTGTAAAATAACTATATTTTTCTCTAGTTATTCAGAAAGGAAGGATCACAATATTCCAGAAGCCTTTCCTAGTAGAGGGATTTCAGTTGCATGAGGAGACTCAACATCTCTCCCAGGCGTTGCTTTCTACTTGTCTTTCCAGTAGTGACGGTGGCAGTGCTGCTTCCCAGGAGCTATGCCATAATTCTCACCTCTCTAGAGAAAGGCGTATGTTAGCCTTATTCTTGGAAACCCGGGAGGACCTACCCCTATAAGCACCAAGTTTTCTAAGTTACCAAGTAGAGATCAAGAGTCCAAGGGATTGCATGTTGACAAAGCTTAAGCTCTAAGTAACCACCCACACAGCAGGAAAAGCGAGGGCATCTTACTCACAGTCGGGATGTTCATATGGCAACCAGTGGTGTTTGGTATTCTGGTATTCAAAGTGGGAGTTACGCTGCTGGCACTGCTGGGCTCTGAAGTCCTCAAAGTGTTTTTGGCATTCTTCTGTATTACAAAGCTGGTACTCAAAATTAACACCAGGACAATCCTGACCACCATTGATGGGCCTAAAGAAAAGACAACATTTAAAAAGGCCTTTTGGCTCTGGTCCAGCAGTTGAAGCTTGCAGACACAGTGCTGGAGGACAGAAAGCCAAGGCTTCTGAGCTGCCAGCACAAAGTGAATGAACTCATACTTCCTACTTTCAATCCCTTTCCAAAAGCACTATCCTCTCCCTGCTGAGGTTTGGTGGTGGGAATTCCCAAACTCAACTTACATCAGTGTATTTTAAAGCAGTGTATTTTTCAAAACACTGCTTTAAAATATTAAAGCAGTGTATTTTAAATGCACAGCAAAAGTATATAAAGAAACAAAAAACAGGTATATGGTCTCAGGAAAATTATATTTTATATCATGTATAAAACATGTAGAAGCAACCCAAAGAAACACTGATCACAGCTCTATGCCTCTGTTTCCTAATATGTAAAATGAAAATAATAATCCAATCTTCCTTAGAGAAACACTGTGAGGATTAAATGAGTTAGCATGTTTAAAACACTTAGAACAGAGTGCGGCTCATGGTGAACCCTCGCTGTTCTAACTACTATAAGGATAACTTCTCCCCCAACAGTTCGTTGGCCTTCTTTCACCATCTTCCCGTCACCAGCTCTGAAGCATTCTTCTCCTAACTCGGAAGTGACGGAGCCTCTGGTTGGTGTTGCTCCTGCCGGCAGGCCTGACCTTCCTCCAGCGGGTCTCACAGCCTTGGTGCCCAGGTCCTAAGAGCACAGCCATCTGCTTTCCCCGCTCAGCTCCTTAATCCTCCTAAACAGCAATTTCTTTAACAATCTCTAATCTTAACCATGGACTACTCTTCACAAGATTGATAAATGGGGATTTACCCAAAATAGAAACTTGAACCGTTAGTTTTCATGTTCTGTGTTTTACATGTACTTCAAGAAACAGAGCATTAGCGACATGACATTGAAGCATTTTCTGGTCTATCCCAATAACCAGAATGACAGGAGTTATACTCACATTGGATTATTGCACTGGCGTGTTCTAAAGCGAACACCAGTTCCACAGGTCCGGGAACAGGAGCCAAATTTGGTCCATGATCCCCAGTTGCCATCTTGTTTTTGCTGATTAGCATTCTTCCACATGCAATGACCCTTATAGCACCACTTAGGGAAACGACACAAAGCAATCATGAAAATCGTGCGTATGCTAAAGCTGAAGTTGTTATACAAGAATCACCAAGCGAAGAACTTCATTTCTTTTTAATTTTCTTTTTCAGGCAAAAATACACTTAAAATTATCTCAAAGCAGTGCCCTGTACACTGGGTAATTTAGACTTGCATTTTTAAGTATAAAATTAAAATTAAAAAAATAACATTCACTCAGACAAGGTTTTAAATGACACATTTACCAGTGAGTATCAAACATCATAATCAATAAGGATGATCTGAGCACCCAACTTGCCCAGTAGGTGCTATTCTACCCTTCATCCCTCATTATCTATGTTACTGGAGTTTTTTAAGGGCAATCTGCTCCCCTTTAAAATAATGACAGGAAACCATATGTCTTAATTTAGAAAATAATTAACATATCTAAAACATACATAACTTTCAAAACACTTGTACATAATTGTTAAAATTTTCCTTCACAATGATTCTGAGAGATATATGATCTTTACCTTTCTGATGAGGAAAACTGGGACCCGGAAAGGACCATGAGTAGTGTAAGACTCTCTGACCAGAAAAACTAAGTGGGGAGTACTAAAACATGGATACTGTAGAGGCCTAGAGCTTACAGTACCCAGCACACAGCAGATGCTCAAAAGGTGTTAGTTCTTTTCCCTTCCAACATTTTGACTCACTTTTTTATCGTACATACAATGAAAGTGTTTCTTAAAACTCAGTTCTGGGAAATTGAAACATAACACAAATATATTTAGGGAAGTTGGATGTTCAGAGTTGGTTTACAGAATACCTTTTTCATAAAGCAAAAATGAATCAACTCATTGTTGCTTCTGTTTTTTCAGTCAGAAGTCTGTAATACTGAATACTGAATTTTCCCAAAGCAACACACTGTACAAGTTTAGCATAGTGCCTAAGAGTTTAAACGTGAATAATGGGAGATTTTATTATTATTATCATGTTTGTAATTCTCATAGCAAGTACAGTTTATACACATTCGAAATAGAGCTTTAAAGGGCTTCAGAAGACCTAAAAGCTATATAAATCTTCTTTGCCAGGTTTTGGTCCTATCTACAATATCTTATTTCCAAACTAGTCAAAGCTCTTCAACTTGAGCTCTTAACATCCCTTTGTTTTGGGTTTCATGATCTTTCCCCTCCTGAGTAGCGTAGCTTGGCACTGGGCCAGTTTCTGAGCATTTGATCCTCACTACGTAACTTGAGATTGAAACTTCTGGGCATCTTTCCCCAAAGAGCAAGGCCAAATCTTCTGTACAAGTTCACATGACTTTATTTCTGGACAACTTTCACAAGGAATGGGATGCCAGCAAGTAAATCAAATCCCATTAGGGCCCAGATACTCGGCTGAGCTGCCGCTTCCTATTCTATCAGCAGGGCGCTGTATAGTGGCCTCGAAGATGTCAGGTCCTAATCCTTAAAAGCTGTAAATGTTACCTTATTTGGAAAAGAGTTTTTGTAGATGTAATTAAGTAAGAATTTTTAGATGGGGAGATTATCCTGGATTTTCCAGGTGGACCCTAAATGCCATCACATGTATCCTTATAAGAGAGGGGCAGAGGGAAATTTATACACAGAAGAGAAGGGGGCAATGTGGCCACAAAAGCAGAGACTGGAGTGGTGCAGCCACAAGTCAAGGAATTCAGTCAATCACCAGAAGCTGGAAGAGCTAAGGACAGATTCTCCACTAGCGCCTCTGGAGAGAGTATCATTCTTCCCACACATTGATTTCAGCTCAGTGAAAACTGATTTTGTTCTTCCAGCCTCCAGAACTGAGAGAGTAGTTTTCTGTTAATTTAAGCCACTAAGTCTGGGGTAATTTGTCATAGCAGCTATAGGAAACTTGTACACAGTGTTCATGCATTCCCACAATGAAACTTTATGTACTATGGTTTTCTTACAAATGACGATACATGTTATTTAAAGATGATTATTATGCAACGTATCTTAAATCTTTATTGTATAAATAGATTATACTCACTTTTCCAGCAGCACATTCGGTCCCATCAAGTGGGGGTCCTTTTTTAGTCTTACAAAAGTAGGGATTATCAGGATGGCTACACCAAAGCTGTTTACATGGGTCAAAGGTTCGGAACTAGAAGAGAAAAAAACCAAACTGTCAGCGACATAGAGATGGAATGACTTGTACCAACAACACCTTCTACACAGTTTCTTCATGTCATGTTTTTTGCATATTTTAATTTCAAGTTAATAGTCAAACTTGTGGCATGTTAAGAAAACAAACAAACAAACACTGCCTAAGAATTCCAAGTAAAGAATACTTTCCTTCCACTTTTCTAAAATAACACTGATAAACAATGATTTGTCTGGGATTCTTCTGTTGACTTTTCTATTCTTTACGCCATTTCTATCTTATGGTTTTCAAATAGACAATATTGGGATTTTTAAAAGAATGAGTAATTATTATGAACATTTTAAATATGAAAACATTATAGTGGTTTTGCAGCTCTCAAGCCATCAGAATGGCTTCTCTTTAACCCTGAATGGATGAACCAGTCAGAAATAAATAATAAAAATGCCCATCATAATGAGCCAACTAAAAGCAGAAAATATTTGTCAAACTTTTTGTGTAAGATAACGTATTCCAGGTATAACAAAATATACAATACATTCATATAGTTTATAAAGTACTTTCCATATATTTGATCTTTGTAACAATCCATGGCTGAGAAATGCGGGTTATAAGGTAAGAATATAGTTATGGATACAATAAGACAGTAACAGAGATAGACCAGAATCTTAGTCTTCTCACTCTTAAGGATGTCTTTCATTTTCCTAAAACACTACATTATAATATCCAAATGTTAAGCACACATATTTGTGTTAGTTTCCTCATCCGCTCTCTAACAGTAAATATCTTATCATTCTTTAGATAAATTTAAAAATATATATGTATATATATCAAACAGCAGTTTACCCACATCTTCATTGCCTACACCACTAATTATCCAGATACAGACTCATGGTCATAGCTTTTTTTTTTTTTAATTAGTACTCATTTTGGATCTGGGTTTTTTGTTCTAATTCCTATTACCTAATGCAGAAATTGTAGTTTTCTACACTAGTGAGCCAAAGCTTTAGAATTCTCAGGTCAGAACATTATCGCAGGTCATTAGGAGCTGACCGTGTATACCTTACAAACAAACCAAATATCTGTATATATCTGCATACGGAGGAATTCAAACAGCAGATCAACTTCTTTTGATGAAATACATTTTTTCTTGCTTTAACAAATAAAGCTTTCTCCAACATATAAAAAGCCCTATTTACCAGATGTGTGACTTAAGCAAGTTGCTTAATCTCTGTAAGTCTTGGCTTGTTCATCTGTAAAATAAAAGTATACCAACTCCCTTCTAGCCTGTCACAAGGATTAAATAAGATAGTATATTTAAAGCACTTAGCTTTAGCAATGTACTGACATAGCAAAGACAAAATTGTTGGTTCATATTCTTGCACCAGTGAGTCTGTAAATGTCACCAAACAGGAGCTAAGCAAGCAGATTTCAATATGCAAAATCTAAATTGACTGTAACATACCGCAGTGCACATTTTATAACCAACACCAAAGTCAAAACGACATTGCTCATCCATAGAATAATTGATTCCAGGAAGTTCTGGGAGTTTGGGCCAGTCATGTTCAAAAGGGTCATCAAGGAGACAGTCATAGGAACTGTAGGAAGGAAAATACTGCATGTAGTTAAATGTTCATTTTTTTATCATGTTCCAATGAAAAAGTATTCTTAGGTTACATACTCGGGAATTTCATCAGATCATAAAGCAAGGTTACAAAAGCATACCTTTTAAGGTTTTTAGTTTCAGCCCCATTTAGAAAAAGACCATTCATCTTTATTCATCCCAGGAAAATAAGCCAACCATACTTAGAAACGCAGTAGAACCATGACAACCTTGTTCGTGTCCCTAGCTGAACCCGCCCATGGTGTGGCAGGGCAGATCCTGACCCCTATGTTACGGAGTATAGGTGGTACCCTATGCAGGCATCGCATGACCATCCCCTCCTCAAATCAACTTTGACCATTAGTCAAAGATTCCATAAAGAATTTACTAAAAGGAAACCACAGTAAAAAAATTCACTTAAATTCTAGGCTCATGGCTTAAAATATTGCAATTACATTGTGGAACTGTGCCAAAAGCTGAGTCAGAAGAAAATGTTTATCATGAACAAAAGTTTTCGTTCCCTGGGAGTTTGGTTCTGATCAAGGTCCTAAGAGCCAGTTTCACGTCTGTATTTCTACTATAACATTCTCATGACACGCAGAAGGAGACATACTGAATGTATCTTTTCAGTTCTTGGCCGCTGCAGCGGGACCAGTGGTAACGATGAAATGCTGCTTGCACCAAAGGAGCCATGACACTTCCCATGGCAGTCTCATCACCGCACCTGTTGCCTTGTCCATCATGCTCCATTCCCAGCCTAGAACACAAAGCGAGACCTTACTGGTAAGAATCATCATAGGGGCCATGGCTTTGGCATAATTTCTGTTTTGAAAATAAGTACAGGAAAATAGGTGTTTTTTAAGTTAATGTGGCTTTTGTGGAGAAGTCACAGACACTGTGAAACTGAGAGCAATCTGACACAAATGCCTTTTTTATTCTATAGCTATGAAAAGCCCAGGAGTGTCTCTGCAAGCCAGAGTCACTCATTTAGTTTCAGTGCATGACCTCTTCACTGTTTTCAGCCCCTCAAACTTGGCAAGGGATGAGAGTTGCATGCTGGCATGCACTCTGCCCGAAGTATGAACAATACTGAGAGAAGCAGACAGAAAAGACCTTGTTTATTTCGCTTTATAGCTGTCAGCAGTGACTTACACATGGCCAGTTTCATGGGCTACTACAAAAGCAGATGAAAAACCATCCTCATGATTCAGGGTACAACTTCTCACTGGATGACACATGCCTGTGACTGGAGCATATCCTGTAGAGAATAACAATTACTTTCATTTTCATTTTATGAGAAAACCCATTAAGAATTACTACTGGACCTTTGCCTAGGGGGGAAAAAAAAGCTTTTCAGGAAACAGAGGCAGTATTATTTCTCTGCTAGCATTGCACCACATTCTCTTGGGAAAGCCACAGGTAATGGGCTCTAAAAAGATTCATTGGGTCTGCATTTTCTCCTCTCTTAAGGGAAGGAACTGCCTGGGGTTACCATTCTGTTCTGCCCACCAACTAAGCTCTGTCTTTCTGCTGTAGTGAATGGTCCTTCATATCACGGTACTGATGAAGGGAGCCAGAAATTCCACCAACGTTGAAAAGAAAACGGTCAGTCTAATTTTTTCCGAAGTCTACATTAGAATGTATTAGATAAATGTAAGCTGACTTTGGAAGAAAGCTCTTTGGCAGCAGACATTTCCCATGGCATCTCCCTTCCCATTCCAAACAGTTAGTGGAAATCACACCACATTTTACAGCATCCCCTCTGTACCCCAGATGGACACTCACTATTGTAAAGGAGAGTGTAATTTATCATAGTATTTAGGTGGCATTTAGCATTGCAAATTCCACAGAAGTCACTGGAAGCAACAGAAAGAAAGTGTATGCTTGGCTGATGCATGGAGGAAAGTGATGGTGGAGATCTGAACATTTGAACAGACTCCCTGATTTAGGATTACTTTTGAAAAGTCATGCCCTTAAGTTTTTCTTCTACATATTAATAGAAATACCTTGCATTCCAGCAGGTCCGAAGTCTTGCCTGGTTAAGAAAATTGCATGATCATGGTGTTCAGAATGATTGGGATCAGATTTTTGTTGTTGGCAAGCCCAGCGACACACGTTCTCCAAGCTCCTGGATGGGTTTCCCCTTTCTATGAGGCTGATGGACTAGGAGGAAACAATATGTTAAAGACATACACAGCATTTTCCCAAAGGCCTCCTTTAATAACGTTCTCTGAAATTAACATTTGAGATTACAGTAATTAAATAATGTACAATAATATTATCGGGGGCTTACTTGGAAATAAATACTTATTTGGAAATAAATATTTCCAAATACTCTCATTTGGAAATTCTACATGCCCATGAGGGATACCTTTATGATCGATATTACCTGTGTGAAAGGTGGCTGACACCATTAATGGAAATACGTGACACTGAGATTCTTTTGCTGTCGTGAAGCAACTCAATATTAATCAACTGGGTAAAAATTCTAGTAAGAATTCCTGATTTAGCTTAGATTTTTAGTTTCATAAATATTAAGAACAAAAATAGAGGATACATGGAAAGATTTGGGCGTGAAACTTTTTTTCCCAGAGATGTTAAAGTGAAAGATTTTCAGTTTCAATTTTTTTTGGGGGGGGTCCAAAATTAATCAACATAAGGGAAGAATATAAGTTCTTCAATGAGCTGGCAAAGCTGGTGGAATCTTCGATTTGAGGAACAGTCAAATTATGTAAACCTCACACTGAAAAAAAACCCTACCCTTTTTTTTAACCTCACAGCAATGAAGAGGGGTGTACTCATATCCTGCAATTCCAAGAGATGGATTGACGTTCCTTGGAATGCTTCTACTATCACATTATTGTCAGGAGTTAAAAGTTCAGAGGGAAAGTCCCCAACCTTCAAGAACCCAGGAGCCATACTTCCCTGAGAAGTTCTGATGGAATGAGAAATTGAACTTGGAACCCAAAATTAGTCCCTACTTGGCTGACTGGCTGAGAGCTTTGTTACATTTCAGCAAATGTTTTTTATCAGTGTTTACATTCTGAAGAAAAATGTTTGGTTTATTATAGTTGAACACATACTTCTCCAAACAAATGATTTAATAACCAACTGAAGGCTGTTAACATCTCCATCTGAATCTGACTTGCATTGTGTTGGAGACACAAAGTAGGTCAGGTTTGTGGGATAAACTAAAGATCAATGACACCCTCTCACCAGAAATGATAAGTTTTCATACATAATAAAATGCAAACACATGGATTTTTTTTCCTGTTTGCTAAATGCATAATTTCATTAGTATTCCATAATCAGGAGGATTAATTATGGGAGGGGGGACGTGTAATTTTAAACATCAAGAAAGCTGCCAAGTTAGTCACTTCCCCTATGTTTTCTCCTCAAAGGGAGAGACCACTTCCTCCATTCCATTATTTCCAAGGACAGGGACACATCTAGTGTCATTTTAAAACCAGCTAAAGTTACATTACATAAAAATGCCTATTGTATGTATTTTGACCCAACGTTTTGCTTTCAAAAAGATTAATGTCCTTTTAAATAAAAAAAATATTCACCGTGTGCTTTACTTTTCTTAATCGAAAAGACTCATATTTCACATATTGCTTTCAAGAAATCATGAGAGGGTAAGGATCTTTGTTATTTTGTTTCACAGATATATTTGAAGCACCTAGAAAGCATCTGACACATAGTAGGCACTCAATATAGATGTTTTGGAATAATAAATGAATCATAAATTTGATGACGATGATAGATTAAGGAAATTCTTTTTTTTTTATAATGGTATCCATTCATTTTCATTCATAGAGTCATGCCAAAATCAGGATAATTATCTCCAACTCCATAAAATAGAGGTAAACACAGCAAATAGTACCAGCACAAAAATCATTCATTATCTACTCAAATTTAGAGATCTCCATTCACTGGGGCAGTTTTCTCCTCTCAGTTCAGAGCAACTGGGGTCTACGTGAGACATGTCTATGTTGAATGTTAGCTATGGCTTCAGCAATCTGATCTGTTTGCTAACCCAGTCCTGGATGTTCACAGTTGACGTACAGTAAGACATTTTACCTTTGCATAGCCCAGCATTATCATGCGCACCAGAACCACATTTATATGCACTCCCAGGGACTCATCATGGTAAATTTCATTCACCTAGAAACAAAGTAGATAATTACCTGAAGAAAGGCAACACAAAGGATTTCATGAGATGCACATTTAGGGTATGGTTGTGTAATCCCAAATATAGAAGTCAAGTCCCTTTTTTTTTTAGTTTAGTTTAAACTGATGTCTGAAATGAAATCATTTACTTTTAACTATGGAATAATTCTTGGCTATGTGAATTATTTATTTTGTAAACCCTACAGTACCATGAACACAGAGAATATGCTTTAAAAGGGCTTCATTAAACTACTGTAGTGTTAAAAGTCCATGTGCGCTATGATCCACACATAACAATCACCACAAGACGGTGACTCTGGTGAAGCATCTGCCCGCTGTGAGTGGCTGCAACCATGTCCTCCAGGTGCCCCTGTTGCCATCAGGGGTGCTACGTCTGGTTGGGGAAGCCCGTGTGCAGGAGCTGTGGTGGTCTATCCGTGGGCCAGTAACTGGGTGGCCCTCCCAATGCCTCCACCCCAGGAGTGGGGCAGCTGAGGCAACGATTATTTAGAAGCCCTACAGTAAAGAAATCCTTCCATATATGCATTACTAAGATGACTGTACAAGTACATATAATACCAGTCCTGGGTATAGCTCAGAAAGGCAAAGTTGAGTCACTGCATTTTATTTAATTTTTAATGTTGAATTAAAATTTCTACAGGTAATTTGGTATACTTTAAAATCACAGATATTAGAACTTAAGCAACCTGCGAGGCCATAGTCCAACACAGATTTATATAGATGAGGAAGATGAAGACCGTAGAGATTAGCGAACATGCAAAAACACTCAGTAAATTATTGGCAGTCTAAAGTAGACCTATCTTCTGGTTATACTAGTGCAAAATTGGTGTGAATAAAGATTGCTTAGTAAGTTGGCAAATGCTAGCAGAAATGGGAAAGGTGGAGTTAGCTGGCTACATTTCAAAGTTCTTAGCTGTTTTCAGGAACAGGGAACCAACATTTGTGACAATAACTAAAAGAGAGATGGAAAACCAACCTCAATTCAACTTAAGATCCAGGAGGTTTGGACAGAAGGCACAGCAAATTTAAAGCCTACAGAGGAAAGATAGACCTTAAAAAGAAATACAACTCAAGGACAACAGAATGCTCTAAGAAAAGAAATTCATGAATTTCTTGCCACACTGACCAAGAAACAGGCCAAGAAATCTCAAATGAAATGTTTCAGGAATCTAATGGGACTACACAGAACACCTTAAAATATCAAGGTCTTAAATGTAGATTAAACGTATACTTACTGAATTTTTAGATGGAACTAAAAAGGGAAGCACAGCTAAGATGGAGGTAAAAGATCTAGGGAAGCTAGTATATACTAAAGATGACAAAATGTAGTTTAACAAGAAAAGACTTAGGCTCCTTTTAAAGTGGAAAAATACATTTATTTACACATTTATACATTTACAAACTCACACACACCCATATAATGGTGAGACCCAATTTAATACCTATTCAAGATAAGCTAAGGGTGAAAAAAAATCTGCAGTTCTCTCTTGCATTGCACAGGTGTGCAGGCTGGTAGCTCATGCCCAAGCTGTCCCGCTATAGGCCATTGTACACCTGAAGTATTGAGTTCATTTTGCCTGTTCTGTCTTACAAACGAGATGTATACAAACAGGAATGTATCCAGACTCCTCTCTAAGCAAAGAGCAAGGAGCCTAGAAAATGTGTCACATTGAAAGATGGTGGGAGGATACACTGGCTAAAGCCTGACACAAGCCACTGGTAGTCTCAGCTGATGTCTTGGTTCAAGACCTTCATTGCCTGTGTGGTCTTCATCTTTCTGAACCTCAATCAAATGCACATAATAAGAATACTACCTCATGGAGTTGGGGTAAGAATTAAAAGATTTAATTCACGCACACAACTGCTCAAAAATTTTATGAGAAGGACAGAAGGACATTAGAGCACATGAGAGTGTAGGAAGTAGAAAATAAAACTTAATAGCCACCATGTGGAAAAGGGGTTCAATTTATTCTGCATATCTACAGCAAATAAAACTAAAAACCGTAGGTTCACACTATTAAAGGGGAAGATTTCAGGTCATTATAAGGAAAATTGAATGCTGGCCAAAAAGCTATGATTTCTTATGATCCTTTTGGCCATGGACAGATTCTCTTATCTTACTCCATGCCTCATACTGCCTAATTGAAGATTTAATCCCCTCTTCTTTTGGATTAATTATCTGATAAGAAATTTCTAGCCTCATAGCCCCAATACAAGTAAAAGTCCAAAGCTGGGTCTGTCACTAATACAATCATCCAGAGAGACTCATGGACATTCCAAGAGACTTCTCATAAGGCAGCTGTTCTGAATTAGCAACATGGCTTCACACACAAATTTTTAACGTGTACGTAATGTAACTGAAACGTAGGTGCATTTACTATTAAAAAAATGTTCAAATCAATGTTAGTAAGGGCACAAAATAGGGGAACAATAAAATTTTAAACTAAAGAAAAATAGATAAAAAGAAGTGAACTAATTTCTTGAGGAGAGGTGACAGAGGGAAGGAAGGCCCCTACAGCCATGGCAATATGGCAGTGACAGCAACACTTTTAAATGTTATGGGAGACAACTATATCAGAAAACTATTAGAATCATAAAATGAGAGCTGGCACTCATAATAAGTAGCTTGTGATATCTGAGCTAGTATAATGTACATATAATCCCCCCAAATTGGTACGTTCATTTTTATTTGGTAAATTTTAAAATCAGTACAGTGCCAAGAAAGTATCATGCACAAAATTCATGCTCTCAATGGCAATATCACAGTATAAAATGATGAAATAAAAAGACACTTTTTAAAAAGTCAAATTTACCATCCACCAAAAGAAAAGTATTATTTAACAAAAATCCCTACTATGCCAGGCTACTTAGATAACAGAGCACTCCAGGAGAAACCAAAATCCTGAGCTGGCACCTACTTGTGAAACTGTCTCAGAGTACAACTAAATTCCTGGGGGTAGAAATAATCAACCATAAGGCAATAATATTTATATGTAGGAGAAAATATTCTTCCAATGTGGTAAATCAACAAATAGGTGTCTGTGTCGTGCAAGGCACGGGATATCATTTATTATTTTGCTTTTCAAGGTTTAAAAAAGTTGCTTCCCGTACATTATTCACTTTTTAAATGTACATAATAAAGTGGCTGCTTGTCATCTTGCTGGACCTTATCGATAACAGGATGCAATGTTTTTATGCTCTGAGACACGTAGGATATGATGAGAGTTGGAGAAATAATCAGCACCTCAGGATTAAATATATTCAAAGACCTGGATTCTGGTCCCAACTATTCCACCGATAAACTGAGTGACCTTGGGTTGGTCACTTAACCTCTCTGAGCCTCTGTTTTCTCACTGGCAAATTATAATCGTACTTGCTCTGCCTGCTTCACACTGCTGCTATTCAAATCAAACAAAATGCCACATAACTGCCCTCAGAAAAATACAAAACACATTAGAACACTTCTACCTATCTATATAAAAAGTTTTAAAGGTTTGTCAATGTATTTTCCAATCTATCTGAAAAAACAAAAACAAACAAAAAATTAGGCAAACAAAAAAACACAACTGTCCTAATCTTGGTTTTCATTGAAAAGGATTCAAAAACTCTTATACCGTAAATTTACTTACTCTCAATAGAATTAAAGATATAGTTTAAATTATCAAAAAAACTTATGGGAAAAATTGTTCAACAATTTTTTTCAAAAATACTCTCCAAATGCTGTACAAAAGTTCTTTCCAGCAGATGGCAGTATGCACATTTTAGAGAAGGGTGAAGGAGCAGCTGCTTTACACACCTGAATGTACTTACCTACTAGTTGGTATGTCTGCCTTTTTGGATATTTACACATAAATAAAATAACTTCTTTAAAATTAAATAGGAATTTAAAAATATTCTACCCAAGGGAAACACTGAGTCACCGGACTGTTAAAAACAAAGAAAAATATTGAAGACATCTTTATTTAGATTGTTTTTCAGTGTCATCTGATCAAGACATTACATAAGAGGCATAAAGAAGCTTATGATCTGGCTCTAAATTAATCATGAATTTTAACAATCAATAAATGATATACAGAAAGAACTAAAAGCATATCATACTGAATTAATCTTTTGAATCCGTCAAGATGAATGAAAATAATATTTGTTAAGAAAGCATTTCTACAACACTTAGTGACAAGGAAAGCAACTTTTTCCTAAGTTACAGCAGAATCAAGAACAAAGAAAACAGCATTACATAGATCTTTCCAGGTTCCAGACACTGTTCTAAATACTTTACCTATATTAATTGAAGTAATCCTTCCGACAACATTAAAGATATTATTATCTCCATTTTACATCTAGAAATTGGGGCTCAGAGAAGTACCTTGCCCAAGGTCACACAGTTAGCACACAGAGCAAAGGATTAACACCTAGGCAGTCTGGCTCCACAGTCAGTAGTTTTTACCAACTTGCTACACTTCCACACACCTGCAAACCACAGCACTGTCACTATGCAAAACAGATCTAATTTTAGAATAATCAAGAGTGATTCATTACCCCTGAGTTTAAGAAACTGCTGTGGTAGCATACTGATAAAGATAACTTAAAAACTTCACTTCCTTTTCATAATTTTCCTTTGTGTAAATTTTAAGAAAATGAGGAATTAGACTCTACTTACTCCAAATAAGGATTTCTTGATGGTCAATAATAATCTAAAAACACACTGGGAAAAAATAAAGAGGAGCTAGAGCAGATCCCTGGAAAAACCGAATAAGAAAAGAAAAGGCTGAAATTTATAACCAGTGTTTCGGGTTGTAAGCAAAGCGTTAATCATAAACATTCTAAGACGTCATATATTAGACACTACATAATGCAAATCAAAGTTTATCTATGCAAAACTGAATATCCTTTCACCATGTCGGCCAATCTGTGGAGCATGGGTAAATCTTCTATGAGGTGTTCAGGGTTGAGCCCAGAGTATTTATTAACTTACCTGAAAAAAGGAGTAAACAGAACATTAATTCAATTTTCAGATGACCTTAAATTGCAAGGGGTTGCCAAAGTGAGCGGGGGAGAAAAGGTAATGATTTTAGGAATGCTTGATTTGATTGATCAAGTATTCCTTTCCTTGAAAGGAAAATTCCTTCCAGGTTTGTTCCCTGACAGGACAATTTCTCCCAGGACATTTCCCTGGCAGGACAATCTGACCTGCTTTGTCTGACTAGCTGATAAACAGCTTTGTCTGGCTTCAACAAAGCAACATTAATTTTTCTTTCAGATGGGTGGGTGAGGTCTTGAGAGGCAGTATAGATCAGTGGTTAAGGGCATGGGCTTCACAGCCAAACTGCTTGGGTCTATTCTTAGCTATGTGACCTTGGGCCTATTATTTGTCTCTGTGCCTCAGTTTTCTCATCTGCAAAATGGGATAATTATACTACTGTCCTTATAGGATTGCTGAGAGGAATAAATGTGCTCATATATGTACAGTGGTTAATGGTGCCTGGGCCTTTCAAATATAAAAATGAAAACTGTTAGCCATCATTAGTAATATTATTCACACAGAAGCAAATAAATGGTATGCATGTATAATTTTTTTAAAGTGATTTTGGTTAACTAAAGGCAAAGAAGTAATGACAAGATAGCCTGGGTGATCTTGGCTGGACATAAAAGAATCCTGTAATGGACTTGGAAACTATATAACTCTATCCACAACCATCCCTTGTAGAGCTAAAATTTCCAAACACATGCCTGCTTGGATCTGCAGTCCTATCCTCTATGTTCTTTTTACTCAGAGAAGATAGCTGTCTCCTAACCTGTCAACTCCTCTTCCGTCACCTCCAATTTCAGACTAATAATAACAACTTATAAAAAATTGAAATATACTTGATTTACAATGTTATGTTAGTTTCAGGTGTACAGCAAAGTGACTCAGTTATACTCTTTCTTCAGATTCTTTTCCATTATGGGTTATTACACGATATTGAATATAGTTCTCTGTGCTATATAGTAGCTCCTTGTTGGTTACCTATTTTAAATATAATAGTGTGTTAATTTCAAACTCCTAATTTATCCTTCCCCTAATAACTACTTTTTATGAATAGCCTTATCTAATATTTACTGAACTGAATTGTGCCTAATGCTCCTAGAGGTGGGGAACTGAATAGTAAATGAGTTTGAATCTCTGTTCTTATCATGAATATATTCTAATAGGTAAAATAAACTCTAAGCATGGAAAAAATAAACACAAAAAGACATGCAGATAAGGTCATTTCTGATGGGAATGGGTGCTATGAAAAAAATAAGTTTGAGTGATGAGATAGAGGATGAGAGGGAGAGGAAGAAGCTACCTGAGACTGGGGGTTGGGGGTGGGTCACAGCCAGGAGACACGTGTGGACAAGACGGAAATAGGCATGTGTGTCTCTGGGGAACAAGCGATCCAGGAAAAGGGAAGAGCTGGTACAAAAGCTCAACCTCTATTATCATGAAAGCTCAGACCCTACAAAGGAGACATCTTCACCATTTTAAAAAGACACTGAGACCCAGAGAAGTTATACAATTTTTCCCCCAAATGATTAGCACAGCCAAAATTCCAATAAGTCTATGTGATGTCAGTGCCTATTCCTGTTCACAACCACCTTGCCTGTCTTTTTCTTTCTGTCAGAGAGGATGTGCTAACTCTCTTTTTTTAAGGCTCTTTCTCACTTCCTTAAAGACATTTGCTCCAAAAAATCGACTCCATTTCCCATATTCAATCACTCCCCTTCTTGGGGTTCCTTTTCCTCTTTTTTCTCAATTTCCCTTCATCATGAAAAAATAAGTCACCTACAATATTTTGTAGCATTTAGTACTGTTTACAACTATGTTCATCAACGATACTATTCAATTTCTTTAGCAATATTAGCTCCTCTCTTGCTGCCTACCCTACACACGTCAGCGTCTCAATGTTTTGTTTTCAATCCTCTTCTCACATACTTTCGCAGCAATATTTCATCCACTGCTGTTTCTTCAACCAATAGCTATAGCCTGATGAATTCCACATATCTCATACTGAGTCACCTCCCTCATGCTTCACAGCCATCTGTTCAACTCTGGTAACAGATCTATCTATTTGGAAGTATACCTATATATCACAAAGTATACTCACCCTCTCCAGAAAACCTGTTCTTCTTTCAATATTCTATCACACTTAAAGATGAAACCATCTTGATTCCTTCTTCTTCTTCAAGTAGTCAATCTGTTACCAAGTCCTGTGGGCATCCCTCACGCTTGTCTCTTCCTTCCACCTCCACATCTGGCAGCTCAGTATGTGCCCTACTCAGTTGGACTGCTACGACAATCTCTTAAAACTTTTGCAAATGTTTTCATTTGGGTAATTTGGGCCCATTTCGGTAGTTCTCCAGATTATCAGGGTCAGATGGTTGTTTTCCAGAAGCGTGAGGCTCTCCTTTTATGTTAATTTTGCTTTTACTTCCCTTAAGCATCAAAGGAGCTTTGGGAGGAGCAAGAAGAGGCAATTCAGCTATAAGACCTTACAAACTCTTCCAGCCTTTGGAACAGTGGAAACACACCAAAAGCTCAGGTAGAACTGACTTCTTTCTTCAAGAATGAGAAAGACGATTCTCGTAGTAAGCTAAAAAGCTTTTCTGTGTTTTAGGACCCTCGGAAAAATAAAGGTTGGAATAAACCAGGGGAAAGAACATTTTATTGATTTTTCAGTTAAAATCAAAGAGACTGGAGAGCCTCAAGATGGCAGAAGAGTAAGACGCAGAGATCACCTTGGTCCCCACAAATACATCAGAAATACATCCACAGGTGGAACAACTCCTACAGAACACCTACTGAACACTGGCAGAAGACAGACCTCACAAAAGGCAAGAAACTCCCCACGTACCTGGGTAGGGCAAAAGGAAAAACAGAGACAAAAGAATAGGGAGGCTCGAGCTTCGGTCGGAGCGCAGGGAGAGGACTGGGGTTGGCGGCGTGAACACAGCCTGCAGGGGGTTAGTGCTCCACGGCTAGCCGGGAGGGAGTCCGGGAAAAAGTCTGGAGCTGCCGAAGAGACAGGAGACTTTTTCTTGACTCTTTGTTTCCTGGTGCGTGAGGACAGGGGATTAAGAACGCCACTTAAAGGCGCTCCAGAGAAGGTCACGAGCTGCAGCTATCAGCGCGGACCCCGGAGACAGGCATGCGACGCTAAGGCTGCTGCCGCCGCCACCAGGAAGCCTGTGTGCAAGCACAGGTCACTATCCACACCTCCCCTACCGGGAGCCTGTGCAGCCCGCCACTGCCAGGGTCCCGTGATCCAGGGACAACTTCACTGGGAGAACGCACGGCGCGCCTCAGGCTGGTACAATGTCACGCCGGCCTCTGCCTCCGCAGGCTCGTCCCGCATCCGTACCCCTCCCTCCCACCGGCCTGAGTGAGCCAGATCCCCCTAATCAGCAGCTCCTTTAACCCCGTCCTGTCTGAGCAAAGAACAGACACCCTCAGGCGACCTACACGCAGAGGCGGGTCCAAATCCAAAGCTGAGCCCCTGGGAGCTGTGCGAACAAAGAAGAGAAAAGGAAATCTCTCTCCCAGCAGCCTCAGGAGCAGTGGATTAAATCTCCACAATCAACATGATGTACCCTGCATCTGTGGAATACCTGAATAGACAGCGAATCATCCCAAACAGAGGAGGTGGACTTTGGGAGCAATGATATATATATATTTTTTTTTTCCCTCATTCTCTTTGTGTGAGTATGTATGTGTATGCTTCTGTGTGTGATTTTGCCTGTATAGCTTACCTTTTACCATTTATCCTAGGGTTTTGTCTGTCCGTATTTTTTTTAATAAAATAATTTTTTTCTTAATTTTTAAAATTTTAATAACTTTATTTTATTTTATCTTCTTCTTTCTCTCTTTCTTTCTTCCTTTCCTCCCTTTTATTCTGAGCCATGTGGAGGACAGGCTCTTGGTGCTCCAGCAAGGCATCAGGGCTGTACCACTGAGGTGGGAGAGCCAAGTTCAGGACACTGGTCCACAAGAGACCACCAAGCTCCACATAATATCGAACGGTGAAAATCTCCCAGAGATCTCCATCTCAACGCCAAGACCCGGCTCCACTCAAGGACCAGCAAGCTACAGTGCTGGACATCCTATGTCAAACAACTAGCAAGACAGGAACACAACCTCATCCATTACCAAAGGTTGCCTAAAATCATAATAAGGCCACAGACACCCCAAAACACACCACCAGACATGGACCTGCCCACCAGAAAGACAAGATCCAGCCTCATTCACCAGAACACAGGCACTAGTCCCCTCCACCAAGAAGCCTACACAACCCACTGAACCAACCTTAGCCACTGGGGCCAGACACCAAAAACAATGGAAACTACGAACCTGCAGCCTGCAAAAAGGAGACCCCAAACACAGAAGTTAAGCAAAATGAGAAGACAGAGAAACACACAGCAGATGAAGGAGCAAGGTAAAAACCCACCAGACGTAACAAATGAAGAGGAAATAGGCAGTCTACCTGAAAAAGAATTCAGAATAATGATAGTAAAGATGATCCAAAGTCTTGGAAATAGAATGGAGAAAATACAAGAAACGTTTAACAAGGACCTAGAAGAAATAAAGAGTAAACAAACAGTGATGAACAACATAATAAATGAAGTTAAAAATTCTCTAGAAGGGATCAACAGAATAACTGAGGGAGAAGAACAGATAAATGAGCTGGAAGATAAAATAGTGGAAATAACTACTGCAGAGCAAAATAAAGAAAAAAGGATGAAAAGAATTGAGGACAGTCTTAAAGACCTCTGGGACAACATTAAACACACCAACATTCGAATTATAGGGGTCCCAGAAGGAAAAGAGAAAAAGAAAGGGACTGAGAAAATATTTGAAAAGATTATAGTTGAAAACTTCCTTAATATGGGAAAGGAAATAGTTCATCAAGTCCAGGAAGCACAGAGAGTCCCATACAGGATAAATCCAAGGAGAAACATGCCAAGACACACATTAAACAAACTATCAAAAATTAAATACAAAGAACAAATATTAAAAGCAGCAAGGGAAAAACAACAAGTAACACATAAGGGAATCCCCATAAGGTTAACAGCTGATCTTTTAGCAGAAACTCTGCCAGCCAGAAGGGAGTGGCAGGACATATTTAAAGTGATGAAAGAGAAAAACCTGCAACCACGATTACCCTACCCAGCAAGGATCTCATTCAGATTTGACGGAGAAATTAAAAGCTTTACAAATAGCAAAAGCTACGAGAATTCAGCACCACCAAACCAGCTTTACAAAAAATGCTAAAGGAACTTCTCTAGGCAGGAAACACAAGAGAAGGAAAAGATCTAAAATAGGGCTTCCCTGGTGGTGCAGTGGTTGAGAGTTCGCCTGCCGATGCAGGGGACATGGGTTTGTGCCCCGGTCCGGGAAGATCCCACATGCCGCAGAGTGGCTGAGCCCGTGAGCTATGGCCGCTGAGCCTGCGTGTCCGGAGCCTGCGCTCTGCAACGGGAGAGGCCACAGCAGTGAGAGGCCTGCATACCGCAAAAAAAAAAAAACAAAAAAAAAACGCCTACAATAATCAAAACAATTAAGAAAATGGTAAAAGGAACATACATATTGATAATTACTTTAAATGTAAATGGATTAAAAGCTCCAAACAAAAGACATAGGTTGGCTGAATGGATACAAAAACAACACCCATATATATGCTGTCTACAAGAGACCCACTTCAGACCTAGGGACACATACAGACTGAAAGTGAGGGGATGGAGAAAGATAGTCGATGCAAATGGAAATCAAAAGAAAGCTGCAGTAGCAATTCTCATATCAGACAACACAGACTTTAAAACAAAGAGTATTACAAGAGACAAAGAAGGACAGTACATAATGATCAAGGGATAGATCCAAGAAGAAGATATAACAACTGTAAATATTTATGCACCCAACATAGGAGCACCTCAATACATAAGGCAAATACTAACAGGCATAAAAGGGGAAATTGACAGTAACACAGTCATAGTAGGGGACCTTAACACCCCACTTTCACCAATGGACAGATCATCCAAAATGAAAATAAATAAAGAAACACAAGCTTTAAATGATACATTAAACAAGATGGACTTAATTGATATTTATAGGACATTCCATCCAAAAACAACAGAATATACTTCTCAAGTGTTCATGGAACATTCTCCAGGATAGATCTTATCTTGGGTCACAAACCAAGCCTTGGTAAATTTAAGAAAATTGAAATCATATCAAGTATCTTTCCCGACCACAATTCTATGAGACTAGATATCAATTATAGGAAAAAATCTGTAAGAAATACAAACACATGAAGGCTAAACAACACACTACTTAATAACCAAGAGGTCACTGAAGAAATCAAAGAAGAAATAAAAAAACACCTAGAAACAAATGACAATGAAAATACGACCACCCAAAACCTATGGGATGCAGCAAAAGCAGTTCTAAGAGTGAAGTTTATAGCAATACAATCCTACCTTAAGAAACAAGAAACATCTCAAATAAACAACCTAACCTTACACCTAAAGCAATTATAGAAAGAAGAACAAAAAACCCCCAAAGTTAGCAGAAGGAAAGAAATCATAAAGTTGAGATCAGAAATAAATGGAAAATGAAGGGAATGATAGCAAAGATCAATAAAACTAAAAGCTGGTTCTTTGAGAAGATAAACAAAATTGATAAACCATTAGCCAGACTCATCAAGAAAAGAAGGGAGAAGACTCAAATCAACAGAATTAGAAATGAAAAAGAAGTAGCAACTGACTCTGCAGAAATACAAAGGATCATGAGAGATTACTACAAGCAACTGTATGCCACTAAAATGGACAACCTGGAAGAAAGGGACACATTCTTAGAAATGCACAACCTTCCAAGGCTGAACCAGGAAGAAACAGAAAATATGAACAGACCAATCACAAGCACTGAAATTGAAACTGTGATTAAAAATCTTCCAACAAACAAAAGTCCAGGACCATATGGCTTCACAGGCGAATTCTATTAAACATTTAGAGAAGAGCTAACACCTATCCTTCTCAAACTCTTCCAAAATACAGCAGAGGGAGGAACACTCCCAAACTCATTATACGAGGCCACCATTACCCTGATACCAAAACCAGACAAAGATGTCACAAAGAAAGAAAACTACAGGCCAATATCACTGATGAACATAGATGCAAAAATCCACAGCAAAATACTAGCAAACAGAATCCAACAGCACATTAAAAGGATCATACACCAAGATCAAATGGGGTTTATCACAGGGATGCAAGGATTCTTCAATATATGCAAATCAATGTGATACACCATATTAAAAAACTGAAGGATAAAAACGATACGGGCATCTTAATAGATGCAGAAAATGCTTTAGATAAATTTATGATAAAAAGCCTCCAGAAAGTAGGCATAGAGGGAACTTTCTTCAACATAATAAAGGCCATATATGACAAACCCGCAGCCAATATCATCCTCAATGGTGAAAAACTGAAAGCATTTCCACTAAGATCAGGAACAAGACAAGTTTGCCCACACTCACCACTATTATTCAACATAGTTTTGGAAGTGTTAGCCACAGCAATCAGAGAAGAAAAAGAAATAAAAGGAATCCAGATTGAAAAAGAAGAAGTAAAGCTATCACTGTTTGCAGATGACATGATACTATACATAGAGAATCCTAAAGATGCTACCAGAAAACTACTAGAGCTAATCAATGAATATGGTAAAGTAGCAGGATACAAAATTAATGCACAGAAATCTCTTGCATTCCTATATACTAATGATGAAAAATACGAATGTGAAATTAAGAAAACACTCCCATTTACGATTGCAATAAAAAGAATAAAATATCTAGGAATACACCTACCTAAGGAGACAAAAGACCTGTATGCAGAAAATTATAAGACACTGATGAAAGAAATTAAAGATGATACAAATAGATGTAGAGATATACCATGTTCTTGGATTGGAAAAATCAACATTGTGAAAATGACTCTACTACCCAAAGCAATCTACAGATTCAGTGCAATCTCTATCAAACTACCACTGGCATTTTTCACAGAACTACAACAAAAATTTTCACAATTTGTATGGAAACACAAAAGACCCCGAATAACCAAAGCAATCTTGAGAAAGAAAAACGGAGCTGGAGGAATCACGCTCCCTGACTTCAGACTATACTAGAAAGCTACAGTAATCAAGACAGTATGACACCGGCACAGAAACAGAAATATAGATCAATGGAACAGAATAGAAAGCCCAGAGATAAACCCACGCACATATGGTCACCTTATTTTTGATAAAGGAGGCAAGAATATACAGTGGAGAAAAGACAGCCTCTTTAATAAGTGGTGCTGGGAAAACTGGACAGCTACATATAAAAGAATGAAATTAGGACACTCCCTAACACCATACACAAAAATAAACTCAAAATGGATTAAAGACCTAAATGTAAGGCCAGACACTATAAAACTCTTAGAGGAAAACTTAGGCAGAACACTCTATGACATAAATCACAGCAAGATCCTTTTTGACCCACCTCCTAGAGAAATGGAAATAAAAATAAACAAATGGGACCTAATGAAACTTAAAAGCTTTTGCACAGCAAAGGAAACCATAAACAAGACAAAAAGACAACCCTCAGAATGGGAGAAAATATTTGCAAATGAAGCAACTGACAAAGGATTAATCTCCAAAATTTACAAGCAGTTCATGCAGCTCAACATTAAAAAAACAAACAACCCAATCCAAAAGTGAGCAGAAGACCTAAATAGACATTTCTCCAAAGAGATATACAGATTGCCAACAGACACATGAAAGAATGCTCAACATCATTAATCATTAGAGAAATGCAAATCAAAGCTACAATATGATATATCATCTCACACTGGTCAGAATGGCCATCATCAAAAAATCTACAAACGATAAATGCTGGAGAGGGTGTGGAGAAAAGGGAACCCTCTTGCATTGTTGATGGGAATGTAAACTGATACAGCCACTATGGAGAACAGTATGGAGGTTCCTTTAAAAACTAAAAATAGAACTACCATACGACCCAGCAATCCCACTACTGGGCATAAACCATGAGAAAACCGTAATTCAAAAAGAGTCACGTACCAAAATGTTCATTGCAGCTCTATTTACAATAGCCAGGACATGGAAGCAACCTAAGTGTCCATCAACAGATGAATGGATAAAGAAGATGTGGCATATATATACAATGGAATGTTACTCAGCCATAAAAAGGAATGAAACTGACTTATTTGTAATGAGGTGGATGGACCTAGAGACTGTAATACAGAGTGAAGTAAGTCAGAAAGAGAAAAACAAATATCATATGCTAACACGTATGTATGGAATCTAAAAGAAAATGTTTCTGAAGAACCTAGGGGCAAGATGGGAATAAAGATGCAGACTTACTAGAGAATGGACTTGAGGATATGCGGAGGGGGAAGGGTAAGCTGGGACAAAGTGAGAGAGTGGCGTGGACATATATACACTACCTGACGTAAAATAGATAGCTAGTAGGAAGCAGCCACATAGCACAGGGAGATCAGCTCAGTGCTTTGTGACCACCTAGAGGGGTGGCATAGGGAGGGTGGGAGAGAGGGAGATGCAAGAGGGAAGAGATATGGGGACATATGTATATGTATAACTCATTCACTTTGTTACAAAGCAGAAAGTAACACACCATTGTAAAGCAATTATACTCCAATAAAGATGTTAAAAGATTTTTGTGATAAAATAAATAAATCTAAAAGAAAAAAAATCAAAGGGCTCTCTGAAGCAGCAACAGTGTGTGGATATCATGTCATATTAATTTAATCTGTGTTGAAGGGATTGTGTTCCAGAATGACAGGTCCAGCATATTCCAGGGAAGGCGTACATGTTTATCTAAGGGGCAGCTGAACTGATGTGTGATTACTCACTCCAAAGTGTCTCTGTGACCCGGTGTGTTCAGTCCACATTGGAAACATTAAGGCAATTTGTTGAGGCAGGGAGGGGTAGTATAAACCATATGGAGTTTACAGCCAGATGAACTATGGTTTGTCCCCTACTTCTGGCACTTAGATACTAGGTGTCTATGTTTATAGCACAGTGTCTAACAGAGTCTCTTCCTCCAAATCATTCAAATTCATCCAGAATTCTCTTTTTCAAACACAGACTAATCTTCTTTAAAATGCTTTTCATAAACCCTCATCATTAGCAAGGTGAAATTCAAACTCCTTGGGATGGCACCTACATTTTTCTAAAGGTAGCCCCAGATGCTCTACCCAGCCTCATCTGCCATTCCCCTAAATACTCTTCAATTTCACCTAAAGACACACCTCCAGTGGCTCCAAAGGCATTATGAGCTACCACTTTTAGAATCCTTTTAAAATCTGTTCCCCATCTTCCAAAACCCATCTTCTCTTTTTCTAGCTGGGAAATGCCAATTCAGTCTTTAAAGTCCAACTCAGATGGCACATCCTCTATGAAGATTTCATTTGCCAATGGCATTATTTGCCAAACCACATCCCCTTCTTTTCAATTAATGTTTACACAGTACTTCGTGGCTGAATCTTTTTTTTTTTTTTTTTTCTGGTACGCGGGCCTCTCACTGTTGTGGCCTCTCCCGTTGCAGAGCACAGGCTCCAGACGCGCAGACTCAGGGGCCATGGCTCACGGGCCCAGCCGCTCTGCGGCATGTGGGATCTTCCCGGACGGGGGCACGAACCCGTGTCCCCTGCATCGGCAGGCAGACTCTCAACCACTGCACCACCAGGGAAGCCTGTGGCTGAATCTTTTGAAGAAACTATCACTTTCAATTATTATTTATTGATTTGTTTATTTCACTGCTAGAATTAGCTTCTTGTGAAAAGGAGCTAAATTTTATTAATTTTTGCCTCCCTAGAATCTAACAGGACTTGGCCTATGGGAGGGTATGTATGCTAGGTGAATAAATGTCTAGAGGACTGATGTGAATTCAATTGTAAAAAATGGATTAAAGATAATAACCCAAAACAGAAAACTGCTGCATGATTTGCTCAAGTTGCCTGAACATGTATACTCCCCAGATAAATCTGCCTTGCACTCACATTCAGCATTTTCAGAAACACTAGTTAAGAAATTAAAAGCAGTGTAGAGACCGAATCATCACTAAGTAACCAATAACCACATTTATTTGCTAACCGTTGAATAAGTCCATTAATGCTCTGTTAGGACTAGAGTACCTCCACGGAGTATAAATTTTCTTGTAAGAGTATTAAGTAGGGAAGCTTGCCATGTCCAGAAAACACATCTGTGAGTTACTAGTTCATTGTCCATCACAGATGGCCAATTTCAGTATATGAAAAAATTGAATTCTCTTTTAATTATCAGTGAGTACTTGTAATTACAAGATTTTTTTTCATACTGGGAGTCATCCTTTTAAATGAATTGTTTTCTTTTGGTAAATCCTGAGATTAAGGCATTGACTCAATTCTCTGCAGGGCACAACAGACCCAGATCACCTCACAGATCTTAGCAAATGACAAGGATACCTGCCACAGCAAAGTGTTGGTGACAGGGAATATCTGGCACATTGAAAGAAAACAACCCACACCCTTAAGTGCAGAATCTGCTTTATCACCCTGTTAGGGAGAATCTTAAACTAGATTGCTAGCTGATTCAATTCAACCAGACAAGTAACTGAATTCTCAACTTCAATGACTTGAATGGTATTCTAACAAGACACAGGAATGAGTAAAGGAACGACATCAGAGTTTTATTTGGCAATGGATATACAAAATGCCTCGATTTTGTAACAAGAGGTAGTGAATCTTAAGGAGGAAGAGTACTGGATTCTGAAGGCAGAAAGATCTGTACTGGCTCAAGTCTTGGCTGTGCCACCTATTAGCTGTCTGACTCTGGAAAGGTCACCTAAACTCTCTAAATCTCAATCTCTTAATTTACAAACTAGGACTGAAAATGAATGTATTTCATAGTTGAAGAACTTTCTATAATTCTTGTGGAGTATTTAGCACAGGACCAGGCACAGAGCAAAGGCTAAAATTTAGTTGATAGTAGTAGAAGCCTCCATCCTTAACAACATTAAATTATTCTTTTGAATCTTGACCTGAAACTAGATAATTGCAAACATCTTCAAAGATTTCATCATTAACTTTGATTCCACACAATCTATTTTTTTTTTCATAGACTACCCCATCTACATGAATGGCACCATCATCCAGCAGTATTCAAACCAGAAAAGTGTAAATCATGGTGGATTCCTCCCTTTCCTTCAGCCCCCTATTTGATCCACTGACAAATTCTATTGATTCTACTATCAATACTCCCTTATTATTGCAATCACCATTGTCCAGTAAACCATCTTCTCTTGCCTAGACATCTACAGTTGATTTCTAATTGATCTGTCTTCATTGTCCCTAGATCACTGCCATCTATTCTTTACAACACAGAAAGAGGCTTTCAATGGCTTTCCATGAATTTGCTTTAAATTGAATTCAATCTCCTCCCATGACCTGAAAGCTGCTTGCCCTGTTCTTCAAGCTGCACCTGACTCCTTGTACACTGGACTCAAGCCACACTGGCTTTCTTTTTGTAACTAAAACACTTGTCCTTGTTAAATGACTGGCTCTTTCTTTCATTTTAAATCTCAATTTAACCATCATTTCTTGGGAGAAGACTTTCTTGATCATCTTGTCTACGTATAATCCCTATCACCCGTTAGCCCTGTTATTCCCTTTCCAAGCAAACTGTTCGTTCCCTGCATAGCTCTTATCACAATCTTTGATGTGTTTATTTGATTTCCCCACCAATCTGTAATCTGAGTATGTGTTCTGTATTTTGTGTTCCCAACTAAATGCTTGTTATACAGCATTAAAATATTTGTTAAAATACTAAGCCAGTTAAAATTTTATTGGATGTGGCAATGTGGCAGACAGTGTTTTAGACATTGTAAATATGAAGCTTAATAATGTGTAGTAACTGCACCCAAGGAGCAAACAACCTATCAGAGAGCTGCTGCCAGGGAATTCACACATTTTATAATAAGGAGGGGATGATTTGTTTAAGGTTCACAGGAGTTGATATTTGATCCTGATCTTGATACATGAAATGTTACCAGAAAAGAAAAATGGGGATGCAGGGGGAGGAAGGAACAATGGGAAGAAGTTATTTTGGAGAGACCAAAGAACAAAGGCATGAAGGTGGATTTTAATTGCCAGGATATCTATTACCCATTGCCTTGGTTCTAAACATAAAAGAAATTGTGAAAAGATGAGGTTTTCTGAAGCCAACATAACTTATTTCTTCTGACGAACAATAACCACTGTAACCGAAACAGTACACAATATTTGTGCTGTTATTTTGTCATCTATAAAGTGAAGGGATTATAATAATATGCTTTTTATGGTTCTTCCAAATGGGAAATCTCATGACTCTTGGTTTTTCTTTTATATTATAAGCTTCTTAAGGGCAGGGATCATTGTACTGACGGTTCAATAAATGTTTAATGAATAGATTCACTTTTACACAAATTATATTCATGTGATATTTTGCCCAGTAGTCCCAATATATGTGGATTTCAAATTCTGATGCCAATTTATTAACAACTGTGAAAACCAACACAGGATCTACTTTTTGGATTGCTTTTGGAAGCAAGTTAGGTGGGTTAAATTTTAGTCAATCTTGGAATCTTAATACTTCTCTAACCTTTCCTTTATCCTATTATAAATGGATATATTAAAAAGGAAAGCATTGCAAGAGACAAAGAAAGGATAACAATAAGATAGTGATGCCATCAACCTTCATCACCAAAACGTGTAAAAGTGAATATGTGAAGAAAGAAAAGTGCCAATGATTCCCAGAGTCAAGACAAATGATAGTAAATACTAGTTAGGTGTTGTAGTGACTGAGGGAAATTCTAGCTTCCAAAAGGATTAGAGTAGATGGAACATATGTCTTTTAATTGACTTTCACTCAATAATTTGGTAAAACACTAACCAGTTCCAGCAACAACAACAGCAAAATGGCATGATCCTCTAGCACCAGCTTGTATTTCCTTCAAACCAAACTAACATTTAGAAGAGCGGTCTTCATTTCATCACCTTTACCGAACTCTGTGCTTCATGGTCTTAACCTGCCAAGAATTTCTTTATATTCTCCCAATGTCTTAAACATAGTAAATATCCACCTACTATTGGCTCAATAACTAGTTTTAAAACAGAACTAAACGAAGAAGAGAAACCTCTCTGCGAAGTTCTGTAATTGCTATCTATCTTCATTTTCTTATTTTGCATTAATTTCCTTCATGCAACCTATATGTAGCCAAATTCAAGTATATACTATGCATCTTTTTGGAGCTTTGAATATTCAAATATCTTCTCTGTCTGGAATTCCCTGTCATTCATCTTAAAAGACCTAACTTCTAACTAACATTCAAGGCCTAGTTCAAGCATACTTGTTCCTCATATCCTTCCTCATTCCTCTACTTCAAAGACATCTCTAATATTCTTCCTCCATAGCACAGAATCTATACTTTCTTTCAATCAATTAGCACTTTCTAGATTGCTTTATACATACTAATTTACAAACCTAATTTCCCCTAGTAAAGTACATCCCCAAGGGGGAAAAGCATCTCTATCATATTAGGTTTCTGGTTTGAATAACTGGGTGCCTAAGAGAGTCGTTTACTGAGAAAAGGAAGGACAGACAGTCAAGACTCAATTTGTTTGCTCTCAACTCTGAAGGTATCTGGAAGAAAACTAGGCTGAAACAAAAAAATACAATTTTTAATAAAACTTCATCAAACTGGTACACTTAAAATACATATTGTATGTCACTTATGCTTTAATGAAAGTTGATGTTTAAGAGTAATGGTTTTCAATATTTCAATATTGAGTTTATTTACTATTATATCACATATTCATTGCATATTTTCTCATGTTGTGGTTAGCAAAAATACACAAATCACTCTCTCTGACAACCTATCTCTACCCATAATTGAAGTCTCCCCAAAATATCATTTTATATTATAACCTTTAAGAGTTAAAAGCACAGTAAATTAAACAAGGGAAAAATCAAAAAAGGGCTTCTTTTAATGCATTTAATTTTATCTTTAATTTCATTCTGAAATAATTTCAGACTTACAAAAAAGGGTGAAAATATAGAACAAAGAATTTCCACATACCCTTCACCCAGGTTCTTCAAATGCTAACATTTACCAAATTCACAGAATACAGTACAAATCTAGAAAATTAATATTAATGTGATACAATTAACTAATCTAAAGACCCACTTAACATTTTGTCAATTGTCCCACGAATATCCTTTATTTGGTCCACGATCCAATCTATGCCATTCGGTTGCCATATCTTTAGTCTTCCTGAATCTGGGACAGTTCCTCAGTTTTTCTTTCATGACCCGGAGAATTTTGAAGATTACTGGTCAGTTAGTTTGTAGAATGCCCCTCAATTTGAGTTATTCTGATGGCTCCTCATGATTAAATTCTGTTATGAGCTGTAATAGCACAGAAGTGATATTGTGCCCTCTAGAGCACAGGATGTTAATGTGACTCATTAGGGGTAAGATTAAATTTCACCCTGTGGTTAAGATGCTGTCTGCCAGGTTTCACAAATGTAAAGTTACTCATTTTCCCTTTGTGATTAATAAGTCCTTTGTGAGGAGATACTTTGAGACTATGTATATATCTGATTTCTCATTATATTTTCATCCACTAATTCTGTCATTCGTTGATGGTACTTCTCTGCAAAAATTATTACTGTAGTGTTTGGCAATTAGCAATTTTTTAAATTTCTATCATTTCTGCTACATTTATTAGCTGCAGTTCTACTATAGGGAAGAAATGTCCCCCATTTACTTAGTCAATTATTATATTAGGCAATAATTTACATAGTCATTTATTTGCATCAGTATTAACTCACAACAATTTCTTGTGTGTATATGCCCAGCAGTGGGATTGCTGGGTCACATGGTAGTTCTATTTTTAGTTTTTTAAGGAACCTCCATACTGTTCTCCATAGTGGCTGTACCAATTTACATTCCCACCAGCAGTGCAAGAGGGTTCCCTTTTCTCCACACCCTCTCCAGCATTTACTGTTTGCAGATTTTGTGATGATGGCCATTCTGACTGGTGTTAAGATGATACCTCATTGTAGTTTTGATTTTCATTTCTCTAATAATGAGTGATGTTGAGCATTTTTTCTTGTGTCTGTTGGCCATCTGTATGTCTTTGGAGAAATGTCTATTTAGGGCTTCTGCTCACTTTTGGATTGGGTTGTTTGTTTTTTTTGATATTGAGCTACATGAGCTGTTTGTATATTTTGGAGATAAATCCTTTGTCCATTGCTTCATTTGCAAATATTTTCTCCCATTATGAGGGCTGTCTTTTCGTCTTGTTTATGGTTTCCTTTGCTGTGCAAAAGCTTTTAAGTTTCATTAGGTCCCATTTGTTTATTTTTGCTTTTATTCTCATTACTCTAGGAGGTGTGTCAAAAAAGATCTTGCTAGGCTTCCTTGGTGGTGCAGTGGTTGAGAGTCCACCTGCCGATGCAGGGGACATGGGTTCGTGCCCCGGTCTGGGAGGATCCGACATGCCGCGGAGCAGCTGGGCCTGTGAGCCATGGCCGCTGAGCCTGCGCGTCCGGAGCCTGTGCTCCGCAACGGGAGAGGCCACAGCAGTGAGAGGCTGTCGTACCGCAAAAAAAAAAAACAAAAAAAAAACTCTTGCTGTGATTTATGTCAAAGAGTGTTCTGCCTATGTTTTCCTCTAAGAATTTTATAGTGTCTGGCCTTACATTTAGAGAACACCATAATTCAAAAAGACACATGCACCCCAATGTTCATTTTAGCACTGTTTACAGTAGCCATGACATGGAAACAACCTAAATGTCCATCAACAGAGGAATGGATAAAAGAAGATGTGGCACATACATACAATGGAATATTACTCAGCCATAAAAAGTAACGAAATTGGGTCGTTTGTAGAGACGTGGATGGACCTAGAGTCTGTCATACAGAGTGAAGTAAGTCAGAAAGAGAAAAAGAAATATTGTATATTAACGTATATATGTGGTATCTGAAAAAATTGGTATAGACAATCTTATTTACAAAGCAGAAATAGAGACATGGACATAGAGAACAAACGTATGGCTACCAAGGGGGAAAGGGGTGGTGGTGGGATGAATTGGGAGATTGGGATTGACATATATACACTATTGATACTATGTATAAAATAGATAATGAGAACCTACTGTATAGCACAGGGAATTCTACTCAATGCTCTGTGGTGACCTAAATGGGAAAGAAATCCAAAAAAGAGGGGATATATGTATACATATAGCTGATTCACTTTGCTGTACAATAGAAACTAACGCAACCTTGTAAAGTAACTATACTCCAATAAAAGTTTAAAATATAGAGACTTTCTTTTGTTGTATGTATTATAATTCATTATTTTTTTTTTTTTTGCTCATATTATCTCAGATTTGGCAATTGGGAGCTACTTTAATTTGGGTCTACAACAGGGTTCTTAACCTAGATGAGTTTCAAGTGGGCTTTGTTTTTCTTAAATGGTAAGTGTTATTTTCCCCTTAAGTACAATTTTCATGGTTTGCCTCAAATTCATAAATAAATCCAAGACTCTGAAAAAATTCAAAACCATTGTTCTTATCTACTAATACATACATTATGACTGCTGTATTATTTTGATTAGTTGGAGTTTTGAGGTTTGAGGTGATGATTATGGACCAGGCCAGAAAATTAAGAAAAGAGTAAAAGTCAGCAGTATTTTCTTCACTCCTGCAAGTCACTATGATGTTACACAGTAGTTAACATTATAGCCTACTTTTTTGAGTGGCCCATCCGAAGCATTAATGAGTACATATGTTCTTCAACTCTCATCACAAAGTGTCCTTCAAATATATTTTTGAAAACTATGTACTAATGACTATTAACATAAATGTTGAAGTGACGTGGAATTAAAATGGGAGCCAGAGACAAAACCAGTCTGGCCCTGCAACTAGGTACTTGACACTAGGTAAGTAACCTAACAATTATCCTCAATCTCCATATTCTTCAAAAAGGAAATGTTAGAGAGGATCACCTCTATTGTTTCCTCCTGAGTTCTAAAGTGTGATTCTATGCTAGGACATATCAATGGTAACTTTTACCTAAAGGACCTCTGGCAGAGAGAACAAATGGCTGAAAAGACAAACACATTAGAAAAGAGACTTCTATTATAGTAAATCACACTAAACTGATTTCGTAGAAGGAGCTTCATGAATCTTGCTTGAGTTATAGGACATTAGACTTCAGCGATGAAAAATTTATATGATAGAATTAGTCTTTGAAATTCTACTTTCTTTTGTTCTTGATCATTAAATAGCCTTCCACCTCGCCTTTTATGATTGTAAGTCAAGACCATTTAAAAAAGTTTTAGGGCATTTCCTCCTTCTACCTTCAGAATATTGCCAGGAACCATTCTTTTCCATCATATATTAAGAAAGAAGACCTGGTACCTATTCCTTTCATTTCACTGGTTTTCCTCTCAGCAAGGTTTATGTTTTCCCCTGCAGCAGTTAAGACATATGTCATAAAAAAGAAATAGTATAAGGGCATAAAGCTCTTGAGTTAGTAATTAACAAGTCAAAAGACTTTAAAAAGAAAACTATATTCAGCTCAAGAAAAAGTTCTTACCAGCCTAGAATACTCAGAGTTCAGTAAGCTGAGCTTCACGGTAGCTCAGATAACAAATTTCTGCCAACAGTGTTTGGCTATCAAGATACAAAGAAAAACAAAATTTTGGAGAAATTTCCAGGATAGTTTAATTACTTACATTTTTCATTCTAAGGAATTTCATTTCTATTTCTTTATTGTCAAAGATTTCCCCCCCATTCTCTCCTCTCATTTCTTTTTTTTTTTTTTTTTTTTTTGCGGCACGCGGGCCTCTAACTATTGTGGCCTCTCCCATTGCAGAGCACAGGCTCCGGACGCGCAGGCTCAGCGGCCATGGCTCACGGGCCCAGCCGCTCTGCGGCATATGGGATCTTCCCGGGCCGGGGCACGAACCCGTGTCCCCTGCATCGGCAGGCGGACTCTCAACCACTGCGCCACCAGGGAAGCCCTCCTCTCAGTTCTTGTCCTTTATTGTCCTACTGTGATTTTTAACTAGGGGTGTTCATCAAAATTACCCATTACGCTTGAAAAACAGTAACTCTTAAGTCTGTATCCCGAACACTCCTGACTTGGTAGCTTTTTCTTGATTCTGCAGCTTTTTTCTTACAGTTCATGATTCATCAGACCAGACCACTCTTTCTTCAGTTTTCTGTCTGGTTCTCTTCCTCACAGAATGCCTGTATCTCTGCCTACATGATACGTCAGAGATGCTTTCCCTAACTTCCTATTCAAAGTAGTCCCTCCTTCTCTCTCCTCAACAATATCCCTTTACTCTTATCTATATTTCTTCTTGGCAGTTATTACTACCAAATATTACACATTTATTTCTTCTTTTGACTATTACTTTTCTCCTAGTCCAAGCACCAAGAGGGCAGAGAATTTCTATTGTGTTCATTGGGATATTTATACCCTACGTCTAAGGTAGGCCTTGCCTATAGTAGGCAATGGATCAACATTTGTAGAAGGAGATATGTTCTACAGCTGAGAACCACTTTCCCAGCAAGTCAGCAATGTTACAAAATAGTAAAATGAAAATCTCTCAGTATAACAAGATATGACACGAGATCCTAAAAAAGACTTAACTATATATCACATCTTTTATTTGAAATATAAAAAGCTTCTCAATAATCTAAGAATGGGCGTTAGTCATGCTCTTTTAAAATATATTCATATCTGTTAATTTTTTCTTTATAGATGAGTCTGGGAGAAATTTCAAGATCTACAAAAAGGAAGAGTTAAAAATAAAAGGAGATGGAAGGCAACGGACAATTCTCGCCTTCACTGATTCTTTCGCAGAGGAGCTGTGGGATGGGTGGAGGGCATCTGTCTCCTCTTAACGAGTCATATCAAAATCATCTGGGGCCTGTTCAGACCTGTACACTTGACCCCTGAGCCCCCAGAGAAAAGTGCTAATTTAGTGAGCTGTCTTTCCAGTGTTCAAATCCCCAGATTTGCACAACAAATCACCTATGGAACTTTACCACATTCATATGCACAGTCACCACTATCATTAGGCAATATGACCCTAAAACAAAACATATTTGTGTCAAAGAGGTGGCAACTAGTATGGTTAATCTAAAACAGCAGATAAACCAAAGCCCTTTAACATTACTCGTAACATATAATATATTGTGTTTTAAGTGTTCTCCTTGGTTACACTTAAACTATGATTAATCTGAGTTAAAATTAAATATAATGAATTTTCTAAACAAGTTTCACCTCCCAATAACCCTACCTCCTCCTCCTTCTACCTTGTTAAAGCAGAGGCAATAATTTATTCTCTCACAGTTTCCATGGGTCAGGAATTTGGAAGCAAAACTTGGCTGGGTGATTCTAGCTTGGTTTTTCTCATGAAGTCTAAGTCAGATGTCAGCTGGGGCTGTTCAACTGAAGGCTTGACTGGGGTCAAAAGATATAAGGATTCCACTTTTGTTTTTCATTTTATTATTTTTTAAAGCCACTTTATTGAGGTATGATTGACATGTAAAAAGCTGTACATATTTAATGTATATAACTCAATGAGTTTGGGAATAAATACACACCCACGAAACTAACATCACCATCAAGACTATAGACATATCCATCACCTCCCAAAGTTTCCTCCTGCTCCTTTACTATTAATTAATTTTTTTGTGGTAAGAACACCTAACATAGTATCTACCCTCCTAGAAAATTACAAGTATACAATATAGTATTGTAAGCTATAGGCAATATGCTACATAGTAGATCTCCAGAACTTGTTTTGTGTAATTGAAACTTTGTACTCTGTGACCATCTCCTCCTCATTTTCCTACTCCCTCTGCTCCCTGGCAATTATCATTCTAGTCTCTGCTTCTATAAGTTTGAATATTTTAGATTCCACATATAAGTGAGATTATGCAGTATTTGTCTTTTTGTGTCTGGCTTATTTCATTTAGCATAATGGCCTCCAATTCCATCATGTTGTTGCCAGTAGCAGGATTTTCTTCTCTTTAAGGCGGAATAATATTCCATTTTGTGTATAAACCTCATTTTCTTTATTCACTCATCCATGGCTTGACAATTAGGTTGTTTTCATATCTTGGATTTCACCTTTAAGGTGGCTTACCTGTACAGATGGCAAAGTGATGCTGGCTGTTGGCCAGAGGTATCAGTTATTCTTCACACGAGCCTCTCCACAGAGATGCTTGAGTGTTTTCCCAGCATGGCAGCTGCTTTCCCCCAAGACCTGTTTCTGCCCTAACACTGGGGTAGAGTTTTTTTTCTTCTACCCTTCCCCTAGACACAACAAGTCTTTGTCTATTCCCTGGACACAACAGGCTTTGTTGCACCTCCTCCAGCAGTGTAACTCTTACTTTTTGGAGAAAATGGTCCCAGGAAGGGAGCAAGGCTTTGTGCCTGCCCCCCTCTCCAGGTTATTCTTGACAATGAAACCAGCTCAGTGAGGTCTGCATCCCTTTCTCTCCAGATGCTGATCCAGGATCATCAGTGGCAAAAGGGAACAGGGTTCATGAGAATGCGGGCTGAGATGGGGCTCCATCCCAGGCTCCATACATCACCCTGAGAAAATCCCTTGGTGTTTTCTGTCCTGAGAGTCTGGGAAAATCAGGGGCATCAAATGCGGGTGAGAGGCTGTGCTCCTTATTTAGATCTCCCACAACAGTTGAGCAAATATCAACTGGCCATCTGTCAAGCACCTTCTCAGTTCTAGACATGCTATGTTCACACTCTCCTTTCTTCTTTAGAACTCTCCTGTGAGCATAGGACTGCTATCCCCATCGCACTGGTGAGGAAACTGAGGTATTGAGAAGTTGCTACTTGTACCTACAAGGCCTCTCACCTTGGGCAGGCTTAGACCCAAGACTGTCTTGCCTTTCCTCTATAGTCTGCCGCCTTCTACACATTTACATGTGTTTAAAATAAAGGATGCAGCTCAGGAACAGCCAAATGGAAGAGATGCATAAGGCAAGGTCTTGGGGGAGGGGTACAGAGCTTCCATGCTCTTTCCAGGCTTTCACCCTCCCAGCACTGTGATGTGTTCACCAACACAGAAGCTCCACCCTGTCTTCTTTTGATGGTTACCATCACCACATTATCATTATCTGAGACTCTTTTACAACCTTCAAATAATTTTAAAAATTTACCTCAATTTTCTTGACATTTTAAAGCCTCTGTTTCCTCTAGAAAAGAAAAGTAATAATAATTCCCATCTGGCAATATACTTAAAAAAAATATAGACACCCAATAAATGCTAATTTACTTCCTAAACACTGCTTTCATAATATTGTTAAGCTGATTAAAGCCTTCATTTGTCATTTATATCCTCTTATTTCAAGTCCAAAGTTTCTGCCTCTCAAGATTGTTCATAATCTACCTCTATGTTCTTTACACTCACTTGTTCATTTATCCATTCTTTCACTAAACATATGTTTAACATTTAATAATTTAAGAACCCTTTTCAAGATAAGAAAGTATGAAGTTCAGTTTAAATTAAAGAGACAACCAAGAAGCAAATCACTGGGACCTCAAAGTACTCCCTTGGTTCAGGAACTATGTGGTAAATATCACCTGGGTTTGATATGGAGACTATATTTGACTACCAGGTAAACTAAAAGAAGAGTGTATTTGCTGACTAGTTAACTAAGGTAGAGATACCAAAGGAGACTAACGGAAACTGTGCTTTTCCTCTACCATAGGGACACGTTTCTCCCCATATCAGTGCAAGGAAATACACTTTTTGCTGTCAATTTCTTCTACAGTTTCTGTCTGAACCTATGTGGCATGTAAAGAAAGCCCCTGTGTTTGTGTAGGGCTTGAGTTTGGTGAGCCATGATTTTAGATAACCATAGGAAGTCATAAAATGGCTAGCATAGGAGTTAATAATTATTCCAACATCGTTAGGGAAAAAACCCAATTTTCTTGGCTTCAAATTTCCATGAGGTAGTTTCATTAGAATATCATTATTGGTTTTCTTCATGCCTCCAACTCTGATTTAACTGATAAATTTGAGATAAGGCATGCTCATCTCAGTGCTATAGATCTAACAGTCTACAATAGGGCAATGGGGGGGGGGAGGAAAGAAAGAGATTCAGTCTTCTATCTGTCATGCTTAAAGCTCTCTACCTGTCCTATAAAGGAGACCTGAAATTATCCAGTCAGATAGAGATGGGGGGTTGTGAGTAAGATTGTCTAATTTAGAACAAGGTTTCTAAACCTTAGCATTGTTGACGTTTTAGACTGGATAATTCATATTCCTTTATTGTGTAGGGCTGCCCTTGTGTTGTAGGTGGTTTAGCAGCACCCCTGGCATCTCCTACTAGTGGCAGTAGCATCCCTTCCCAGTTATGACAACCAAAAATGTCTCCAAACATTGCCAAATATCCCTGATGGAAGGGGCTGGGACAAAGTGCTCTCTACTGAGAATCACTGATTTAGAATAAGAAAAATCTTTGTGCCTATAAATTTAAGTCACATGCAATTCAGCCCTTATAAATAATAAAACTATTTATTCTCCATCTGTCTGTTCACCATATCTTTCAGTTGGCTCTAAACTTGGGAAGGGAAGGGGGGACCATTATTATTATCTCCTCAAGACCTCTACGTACATTAATTACTTCAGATGCAATGAACTTATTAAGTTTGAAAAATTATTTTCTCTTTTCCAGTTCCATTCTCTGATGCTCAATTAGCTTTAGAATAATTTCTAGTATTTGAGCCAGAGACTCAGCCTATTACTTAATCTATTTAATGGTATTAAAAACAAAAGTCCTTTTTCGATGGTTATAAAACCAAAACTGCAGCACTTTGTTCCTTGACATCTAAGCTTACTGTCTGGTGCATATACTATATTCATTTCTACTTTCTTGTCAATGGAGTCTACCTAGAAAACCTTTACAATTCCATGTGCCCTTTAAAAAACTAAAGAAAACAAATGAAAAAAACCCCGAAAACAAAGCCCTAAAGACCCAATTTAACCTCCAGCTTCCTGATAAATTAGAGAAATAGCGAGCATCTTGTACAGTCTTTCAATTTTATGAATACAGAAACTAAACCCCAGGAAGGGACATGAATATCTAAGGTCACGAAGTCAACCAGGTACAGAGCTAGAGGTAACGCCTCTGCCTCCTCTAAGTCCCAGTTTAATACTCTCAACACTTCACAACTTGATGACTGTTGCTCCCTCTAAAGTCTTGAAGAATTTATAATGCAGTGCCTCCTGATATATTTTAACAATAGCATGCCTTTTATCGCTCAACCTTTGCATTGTTTTGCATCTTTTTTTATCCTTGACTAAATTATAAGTACTGTGAGGCCAAGGACCGTATTGAGTCTCAGTTGCATTACTCCAAGAGCCTCCTGTAGGTCTGAGCACCCCTTAGGGTCTAGGTCTATCCTGATTGACTGCCTCGCTAGTGGTAGGAGAAAGCAGCCCAGGGGCACAATGCATAATGCAAGTAAAAACAGCATCTCCACAGGAATTTGTTTTCTGCGTGATAATCAGTCTTCATAATGGGAATTAGTGCCAATGAACAAATAAAAATGTGTCTGAGTTTCTATACGCATTTTCCATTTCACAGAGACATGGTATGTGTAGAATTTTATACATTGGCATCTCAATGAACAAAATATATTTTTAATATATTGGCATCAGTATTAGGATGAATAAACTCATGATAAGTAAAACTAATAATTTTTCTTCCCCAGTATATTTGCTGGAAATCTAATTTTAAGCATGGAAAAAAAGAAGGTAAAATACCCAAAGAATTACATTAAAAGTCAAAAAGCTGAAAGAGAGAATAGGCTTGGGTACTAAATTTGCCAGGTCAATACAATATGTATTTTACAAGTCTAGAAAATAAAGCATATAAAATAAAGTATACTACAGTCTCAATTATCTTTTAGAAGTAGATGATTTATATATTATTTCTCCTCAACTGCTCTCTGCCAGTTCACAAGGAAAAAAGAACACCAGTATGAGAATACTGACTAAATTTCCTCTGGACAAGAGTAAGGCTAATAAAGGAGACATAAAGAACAAACTTAAAAAGAGTCCTTTATAACTTCCAGGGCAGCACTTGTGCCAAGAGCTGACTGTGCTTTGTACATATATTACCTTCAATTGTAATGTTGAAAAACATTGCTCTATTCAATAGCTCTAACAATAAGCATCCACACAGAGTTAGCAGGCCTAAATAATTCCTCATCATCCTGGGATGCAAAATGATGCTGGAAAGAACTATCTTGTATGTTAAATATGTAGATCAATATTTGAATTGAATGCAGTTATGGACACATTTTGGATGTGGGGCGCAGTCATGGGAGACGTCACAGAGGTTTCCAAAAGGCTCTAGCAAAACAAGGGAAGTGAATTCAAAGATCAAAAAAACCTCAAAAAGGAGTCACTACTCACAATGTTCATCAGGGTGAGGAGGTAGTTTTGGACGTGCTCCTTGCCGTGGAAACGGACCACAGAGTCATCCACTCCCAGCAGCACCTCGATGTTGTAATCGTTTTCTCCCGCGTGTCTGCGTCGCCTCATGGCTTCATTCAGCTGCTGGTCAATGTTGCTGTAAACAGTACCTAGATCATCAAGGCCTTCCAGATCCGATTCTATTAAGAAACAAAAGGAACCCAGGCATTTCAGTTTCCCCAATGGGCCTTCTAGTAACTTCTTACAAAAAAAGATCTTCTTGGGGAACTACAATTATCATCCATAGTCACCAAGATGTAGCTTTTCAGTTTATTCCTTAAATAATGTGCAAGTGCATGTGTTCAGATAGACCTCCTATAAATTCAACACAGAACAGCAACACTGAGGGCAAAATAATATTACTGCATAGAAAGCAGTGCCACCAGCCAGACCGACTGTTCCAGGAGGGACAGAGTATTTAGTCTTCCTCCAGCTGTATCCTCAGTGCAGAGCCAAAGGGTGCAGAACATACGTGGGCTAAGTAGCTATTAAATAAACGGAGACTATAAATTTAAAGTTCACAGCTTGATAAGTTTACAGTGGTTAAGTTACTTTAATTATGGAGTGTGGAATTTGTATCACATAAATCTAAACTGCTTCTTTTTCAAGTAGCCTTAACTTAAAAATCAAATTATAGCATGGCGACACAACAAACAGCATTTAGTGGTATGATTATCAGTGACCATATATTACTTTGTTTCTTATGAGTGTCGTTTTATAGTGAATGCTGCTAGGCAGACAATATAGGTCTTCCACGTTTGTATTGGCCATCATCTGGATAGCAGGCCATTTCGATAGCTGTATATCTGAATCTGTGAGATACCAAAGTAAAAATTCAGTCAGAAAATTACCTATAACAGAAGAATATAAAAGTATAAACTATTTTATGCTGTGGAAGGAACTTAATTATTTTTACTTTCCAAGCAGATATACATATACATAGATACACAGAGAGAGATATAGAGATATACATGTACATATATATCTCTAGATCATCTATGTATCTATCTATGTACCTGCTTGCTATCTATCTATCTATCTACCTGCTATCTATCTATCTATCTATCTACCTACCTATCTGTCTATCTATCTACCTGGAGAGAAAGAGAGTGAGAGGCATTCTCAGGTTCCAGTTATCTAGATTATCTAACTACCTAGATTCAGATTACCATAGTTTTGGTGAAGAAAATGCTTTGGTGAATTAAAAAATAAAATATGTTATTTGAATACTAAAATAAAAGTTATTAATCAAAACTGCAGGTACAGAACTGAAAGAATACTCATTCCCATTTCAAATATATAAAACCTGGAAAGGATTTTATTTTACATACTGTCTTGATGACTAAAACAATCACATATCTAAAAAGAAGTCTGACAGAACCAATTCTGACTCATGCTTTATATGGAGGCTTATTTAGTGTTGTACTGAGGCCTGTAAGCCATTTGAAGCAATGTCTGACATTAATGAATAGGCATTTCCCTCTCCATCTTTGTGGTGTTAATAAAGTTGAGGGGGAAAAAGCAGTGTCTCTTGGTCAAGAAGATTGATGATCAAGCCCTAGCCACATGGGACTAGAAGTAGTAGAAGTAAAGATCTCACTCATACCCTTTCCACTTTTAAAAAATATAGAGAAACACCAGCACCCTCCCCTACAAGTATGGGCACAGCCTCTGAATATGACTACTCAGGTTTGAAAGCTATACTGTAATTTACTTTGACCCAAGCCCAAATGCTAGATCATTAACTGGGATTTTTCTGCTCATCAGGGAATCACATTGGCTCTACAATAAGTAAATAACTCTCACCACCATCCACATCAAACAGAAATCTTTCCTTAAAAGCTGTTTTTAAGAGCTGTAAACCCACACTGAGGGCAAGAGACTACACCTGCAAACAGCTTTACTATTCAACCTCAGTCTCTTCACACACTTGAGAATGTGAAAGGTTGTGATAGCTAGCGTACAAATAGGAAATTCATACATGAGCTCCCAGTTCTAAAAATGGCTCTTTTTGGCAGAACTCTCAGTGGCAGTATCCAATGCAAATATACTAGCAATGTCATCATGTCATTAAGTCTGATGCATGCATGAAGAAGGCTGAATACTTATTTCAGAAGGACAGTTCATCTTGCTCTAAGATAACTTTGGTTTGACCTTTGCATCCCTCCTAAAATAGGTGGTTTTTTGGTAAGCGAATCTATTTTTTCATTGCATGAGGAACCTGAGAAGGAAGAAGGACGTCTTTTTCTTTCAACCATTGCTTTCATTCAATCAAGAATACTTCTTACATTTAGGTCTTTAATCCATTTTGAGTTTATTTTTGTGTATGGTGTTAGGGAGTGTTCTAATTTCATTCTTTTACATGTAGCTGTCCAGTTTTCCCAGCACCACTTACTGAAGAGGCTGTCTTTTCTCCACTGTATATTCTTGCTTCCTTTATCAAAAATAAGGTAACCATATGTGCGTGGGTTTATCTCTGGGCTTTCTATCCTGTTCCATTGATCTATTGTTCTGTTTTTGTGCCAGTGTCATACTGTCTTGATTACTGTAGCTTTGTAGTATAGTCTGAAGTCAGGGAGTCTGATTCCTCCAGCTCCGTTTTTCTTTCTCAAGATTGCTTTGGCTGTTCAGGGTCTTTTGTGTTTCCATACAAATTGTGAAATATATTTGTTCTAGTTCTGTAAAAAATGCCATTGGTAGTTTGATAGAGATTACACTGAAACTGTAGATTGCTTTGGGTAGTATAATCATTTTCACAATGTTGATTCTTCCAATCCAAGAACATGGTATATCTCTCCAAAGAAGATATACAGATTGCCAACAAACACATGAAAGGATGCTCAACATCACTAATCATTAGAGAAATGCAAATCAAAACTACAATGAATTATGACTTCACACCAGTCAGAATGGCCATCATCAAAAAATCTACAAACAATGAATGCTGGAAAGGGTGTGGAGAAAAGGGAACCCTCTTGCACTGTTGGTGGGAATGTAAATTGATACAGCCACTATGGAGAACAGTATGTAGGTTCCTTAAAAAACTAAAAATAGAACTACCATATGACCCAGCAATCCCACTACTGGGCATATACCCTGAGAAAACCATAATTCAGAAAGAGTCATGTACCACAATGCTCATTGCAGCTCTATTTACAATAGCTAGGACATGGAAGCAACCTAAGCATCCATTGACAGATAAATGGATAAAGAAGATGTGGCACATATATACAATGGAATATTACTCAGCCATAAAAAGAAATGAAATTGAGTTAGTTGCTGTGAGGTGGATGGACCTAGAGTCTGTCATACAGAGTGAAGTAAGTCAAAAAAAGAAAAACAAATACCGTGTGCTAACACATATATATGGAATATTTTTTAAAAAATGTTTCTGAAGAACGTAGGGGCAGGACAGGAATAAAGACGCAGACGTAGAGAATGGACTTGAGGACACGGAGAATCGGAAGAGTAAGCTGGGACGAAGGTAGAGAGTGGCATTGACATATATACACTACCAAAAGCAAAATAGCTAGCTAGCGGGAAGCAGCTGCATAACACAGGGAGATCAGCTCGGTGCTTTGTGACCACCTAGAGGGGTGGGATAAGAAGGGTGGGAGGGAGACGCAAGAGGGAGGAGATATGGGGATATATGTATATGTATAGCTGATTCACTTTGTTATAAAGCAGAAACTAACACACCATTGTAAAGCAATTATACTCCAATAAAGATGTTAAAAAAAAAAAGAATACTTCTGTCCCTATTTCCTCCTGTGCCATATAGTGTTCTCTTCTGTGATTCCTAAAGTGGGCAATGTCAAACATTTGAAAAAAAGACAGTGGTGGAATAACTTCTGGTACGTTTTATTTATATACGTCCCTATTAATTAACAAATAGGTCTGAGGCTGTGAAATATCTTCATTCATAATGAATTTTTCGCAGTATACATACTTTACGATATAATGTTCACAAGCTTTGTAATCAGATATACCTGGCTTCAAATCCTGGCAGTGTCACACCCTAGAAGTGTGATTTTACTTAAGATGCCTAACCTCTCTGAGCCTCAGTTTTCTCATCTGTAAAATGGGATAATAATACCTCCTTTGCAGAGTTGTTGTGATTATATAATTAATATTAGTAAAAACACTGTACACAGTGCTTAGATATAAGTGCTCAACAAACTGTACTTACTGCTATTACTACTGCTATGATGATGCTGCTGATTTCCCATTATGGTAAGTTTTCTATACCTTTTAAAGCTTCCTACATTTTATTTTATATGTCACATATCAAATGGCTATAGTTCTTTTAAAATAGAGGTGAGAAAAAATCTGGAATTAATAAAGGAAAATCTGAATTGCTGATAATTTTAGAAAGAATGAGGGTAACAATATCTCATGAAGAGCACAAAGTAGATAAAGCAGAGAAGAATCTAGCATGCTTACTTTCAGTTAAAATTAGGATTAAATCCAATGAGACAAACTTGCTTAGTAGGTTAAAAATCTAATATCAAATTGGAAAGAGCTTATAGATGGCACTGATCGTCACTCAGTGCATATTTATTGAGTACCCACTCAATAAATGGTAGATCCTGAGAAGATTAAGAACTCTTTAGTTGTTAACTCTGGGAACCACATGGTTGTACCAGATTTATGTTCAGAATGAAGCTGAATTTGTATCATGTAGTCACAAACAATTATATTGGCTTAAATCACTTCCACAAGTTCTACTTTAAACGGACCTAATCAGGGTATTAGAACATGCCTTTTAGTAATAGTTCACACCTTTCCAAAGCTTCAGAGTTTAAAAGCAGGCACACACTTTGACAAAATATGTGTAATTCTAATTCTGTGTCTACTTCTACCATTCTCTCTGTGCCCCCATAAGTATAGGAATAAGAACACTTAAAGGTGAATATCATGTTAATCATGTCCAAACACTCCCTATCAGATCTGTTTTCTGCTTTAAGGACTGAAGAATCACAGAGAAGTCAATAGGCAAGTTCAAGAAGTGAAAGCAGAGTGACATTTTGTGTTGGGTGTCGCAAACTATGGATCTCTTTGACACACTGTTGGCATCCTGCTAAGTAAGTGCATTCAAGGTGATTTGAAAGGCTGTAGCTGAGTTGGACAGCAGAGATTGATTGATGTGATAACAGAATTAGCAGGAAAACTGAGCATCTTAAAATATATCAATCAATAAATAAGGCCTTGCAATAAGTATAGTGTGCTACTTATTCCCCATGCTTCACTCCAAAAGACTGATGCTTAGGGTACTTTTCAAGCTTCACAGAAATATCAAAGGCAATCCCCTTAGCACTTAGAGTGAGTTTTCTGTTTTTCAAACTATTTGGGAAATGTATGTTTTGGAAACTTACCTTAGAAGTTACTGATGAGAATTAATTAATATTTTGGAAACATTTTGATTGTACCCATTTTTGTACCCCGTAGCTTCCCAATGGCTATAAAGGCACTTTCAGAAAAATAATGATTTTACTATAAAGCCTGTTTTTACAGAAAATATGAAATGTTTGGGGGCAAACAGGTGACCAATCAAGTCACAGTAAATATAGTTATTTTTAGAGTTAAAGATAGGATATAGTGTTAAATCAGAATTTTGAACTTACCAAATAGATAAAGTAGAATATAATTCATTTTGCTAATTTATAACACTTGGGTCTAAGACATTTTCAGGATGGAATATGGCAGGTTTACATGCTTAATTACATTTACAGGAAATCTAAGTGTAGATTGGTGAAATCACTTCTCATCCCAGAAAAAGTTCCTATGGTTAAAAAATGACAGGAGACAAACTTAAAATTGGAAAGGTACAAGTTCTGATCAAATTCTGAAACTGATAGAGATACATTTGAGGTTGGAATACAATCTTAAGCATACTGTGATAGGAAATGTGACAGAAGCATCTACCCTACATCCATTCTGTTATGCCTAAGGAATAGACTGTCATTCTATGTGAGGTAGAAATAAACCCAGTTAAAAGTCATTCGCAGACTCCCTTGTGACTAAGGACCACACATCTCTAGTCCTTCACTTATTAGTCCTTCCAGCTGCCTGGACCTTGGTCATGATATCGAGAGTTCTTTGAGGTAAGCCTGGATTCAAGGCATGTGCTTAGTTTGGTAGAATAGCTATAAAGAAGGGATCTGACCCCAAGGTGACTGTGGAGCTGGCATCCCAGCCCTGGAACCGACTTCGTTACACAAAGTACTATGGAGGATAGCACTTCCATCCTGTTTAGAACATGTTTGGGTTTTCTTTTATATGTCACTGAATCTAGTCTTAATAGATATGACATTGACAATATTTAATTTTATTGTGTAGATTCCCCCTGCTCTCCTACTCCCTTTGGGAATGCAAATTAATTTCATGTTAATAAGAGAATGATAAAGTAAGATTCACTTTACCAAAATGTCCCTCAGCAGCTTTCTCTGTAGTGCATCTACTTCAGAAAATGAGGGAAAAAATGTTTTGCAGTAACAATAAACACAGAATGAATCTATATGTAGAAATTTGGCATTCTTCATGAACAGACTCCTGCCGTGAAAATGAAGTGACTGGAATGCCAGCTGGATTTTCCAATGGTAGGTGGAGATCCTAAGATCAGAGCTAAAAATAGGCATAAAATCCAACACATGTCATCTGTTAAGGTCAGAAACAGAGAAGAGTTAACTTAAGTAATTGTTTTGACCTGTTTGTACCATTGGACAGTGATTTTTCCATTGATATAATTTAAATAAATTTATATTGTTGTGATTCCAAAAAGATACAGTAACAGCATCTCCACACATATGGGGGCACCATTATACCAAGATTAATAAAATGTTTTTTTGAAAAGCAGCTGAATCCTTCACGAACTGGGAAATTCCATAGTGATAGTTCAAAGAACTATATTCAGGCCAATTTATGATGCCAATTTTGAAGTTTCATTAAGTAACTGTTGCTCTTCTTAAAAAAAGACATTACCATTGAATGAATATTAGTTTCCGTGATTTCTTTTCCCCAATAGTTCTAATTCTAAAGTACACGTTTGCTTTTGTTTTCACTGACTACTCTAAGGGGTAGCATATGGCATTTTTAAACGGAAAACGTCTTACTTTTTAAGTAAAAAAACCCAATGTTTTCATGCTTTGAATTCGTGATCATTAGCAAATGAACAAAATAGAAAGGTCACTTCATCGTCCAATATATAGAAAATCCTGACTGTTATAACAATCTCCTATATGTCAGTTAGAACGTTTTTAGCTGCAAATAAAGAAAACTTTATTTAAAGTGTCTTAAACAATCAGGAAATATATTAATTTGCACTACAAGAGGTCCAGAGGTAGGGTGATTCCTGGGCTAATCAGTTCATCAATAGATCAGGTACACACTTCTTTCCATCTTTTCATATCCTGCTTTGTCTTCCAATTCACTTCTTTGATTATTTCAGAATGGCTGCACCAATTCCAGCATCAGAGCCAGGTACCACAAATTGTACCTCTTTTGCATGTCTTTCTTAAAAGTAGGCAAAAATCTTTCCTAGAAGCCCTCTGGTACATTTAACTACGTGTTTCAGTGGCCTGAACTGAATCACAAGGCCATGTAAAAATCATTCAAAGATAACTGAACTCACACATGCCTTATTCCAGTCAGAAATCAACTTCTGTAACTGAAGCCAGCCTCCTCTGAAGTACATGTTTAGGAAAAGTGTGGGTTCATGAATAGTACGGAGATCCTATTTAAAAAGATGAAGGGGGAAGGCCTTGAAATAAAAGAGGGGAAATGGAAACTGCACAGGCAACTCACATTGCTGAATCCCCCTTTTTTTGGGGGGGTGGGTACGCGGGCCCCTCATTGCTGTGGCCTCTCCCATTGCGGAGCACAGGCTCCGGACGCGCAGGCTCAGCAGCCATGGCTCACGGGCCCAGCCGCTCTGCGGCATGTGGGATCTTCCCGGACCGGGGCACGAACCCATGTCCCCTGCATCGGCAGGCGGACTCTCAACCGCTGCGCCACCAGGGAAGCCCCTGAATCCTCCTTTATAAGTCCTCCTCTTCCCACAATCCCTAGTAACAGTCTTCCATTGGTCTCTTTTACTCTATCTTAGTTTGCATTCATGCATTTTATGTTTCATTTCTCTTATTGTAATCTGCTTGCCTACAGATCACTTCTGCCTTCTTTTGCTCCGGAGATGGCTGTTGACATTCAGTCCTTCGTTCGTATAGTAGTGGACTCATCACTGATGCTTGCTCAGCCCCATTCCAACCGTTTCTTGAATAAATCACTGAAATGTCTGGGTGTGGGCAGGGTTGTCAGACAAAGTACAGTATTTTCTGTTCAATTCAAATGTCAGATAAACAACAATTTTTTTTACTATAAGTATGTCCCAAATATTATCATGGGACCTACCTAATACTAAAAACTTCTTCCATGTTTACCTGAACTTCAAATTTAAATGAGAATCCTGCATTTTTAGTTGCTAAATCTGGCAAATCTAGGTGTGGGGCTTCTGCCTTTCTCCAGGCAGTTCATGTAGGTACAATGACCTACACCCTCCTGCCTTCACTTCCCCACTCCACCCCTAGACACTCAGCTCTAGCAGTGGGCATCGACCCAGGCAGGGCCAAGTACTGTATTCCATTTCCTTGACTCTAGTAATTGGATAGGCAGATGGCCTAACTCATGACAATGAAACTATGATCTAGGACCATTTTATTTGGAACTACTAGGGAAGAGAAGTTCTCTCTACTGAGCTTGAAACTGGCAGAATATAACAGTGAAGGTGCTTGGGGAAAGCTCGGGACAGTTGTTGGTCTAAGGTTAATGCAAGAAGAGGAAAGTGAAGATTATTAATGGAAAGAATAGTTCTGTTCCAGTGATGACTCCAAGCCTCTGAATTCAACCATTCTTTTGATCTTTTCGGTTTTGTGAGTCAATAAACAATATTACCACCTGATTTTCTTCTCTTACTGCTTTCGAAAAAAATTCTTGCCGAAGACAGTTTGATGTTAGTTCCTAACAACTGAAAATAAAAGAACCCTGATGAATAAACCCATCTATGTCCTTCCTGCTACGGTCATCGATTTTCCTCTTTTTCCTTCCCGCTCTTTAATAAACTATTCTTGGGCTGTACAGTCCCTTGAAAAGGATGATATATTCTGTTCATATTAAAAATCTCCCAAATTAATTATTTTATTCTCTTTATATCATTTTAAATTTAAGGGCTTTTCTACTAGTGATCTACTTTCTAGTTTGTTTCTTCCATTGCTCTTATTCAGGTAAAATCATAGTTTAATTCTGGAAGACAGTACAGTTTTTAATTTTCAAATTTTTTTTTTTTTTTTTGCGGTACGCGGGTCTCTCACTGTTGTGGCCTCTCCCGTTGCGGAGCACAGGCTCCGGACGCACAGGCTCAGCGGCCATGGCTCACGGGCCCAGCCGCTCCGTGGCATGTGGGATCTTCCCGGACCGGGGCACGAACCCGCGTCCCCTGCATCGGCAGGCAGACACTCAACCACTGCACAACCAGGGAAGCCCCTAATTTTCAAATTTTACTTCTCTCTACATTTAATAGCATTCTAATGAACTTTTCTCCTCCTCTTGACTAAATTATATTCTTTTTTATTTATGGCTTTTGTAGTTCACCTCTACTAAATCAGAGTAGAGGAAGCGGTCCCTACACCCAATTTACTAGATTACATTCTACTAATTTGACACTGCTAGAAGTTAAAGTTTTCTAAGTAAAATCAACTGCATAAAGTACAGACAGAATTCCATTTCATAGCTGCCAGTTTCAAAGCTCAAGTTACTTCTATCAGTTGCCTCCTATATGCTACTTTATTAAGGGTAAAGGGATTTCTTTACCCAAATTTCCCCAGAAACTCTACTTCAGCATACTAAATTTTTCTCCAAGGGTATATGGAATGATTTAATAAAAATTTAAACAAGTCCTTAGAGCCAAACTATGAATATTAACATTAAGTATTTATTATTTCTGATAAATAATTAAAGAACAGGGCTACTTAACCTGGCACTGTTCTAAGCACTTGGGAATACAGCAGTGGACAAATCAAATGTGGAGCTTGCCCGTATAGAACTTACATTCCAGTGATAAGAATGATGAAGCAGTGTAAGAAGAATAAAACAGGAATAAGAGTGACAAGGTGAAGTGTGCACAATTTTTAGTGAAGATGTTCAAAAGAAGGCAGAAAATGGACAGAGATGTTGTAAAGTAATGGAAGGGGCCACATGAATATCAAAGTTATATTTGTGTGAGATACATGCAAACTTTTATACATATATGTAAATCTTTAATTTATATGTATATTGTAGATCTTTCAGAATGAGTTTGTAGAGTATAACACAAAGAAAGTCAGAATAGATTCAGAGTGTGGTAGGCAGACTTTCTAAAATGGCCCCACAAAGATCCCCAGAACTTGTGAATTTGATGAGATATGATTACATTATATGCACAGCTGACTGTGAGACAAAGGTGTTATTCAGTTGGCCCTGATCTGACCTCCTGAGCCATTAAAAGCAGAGAGCTTTTGCTGAGAGAAAGGGGGAGGAGAGAAGTTCTGGAATGTGAACCATGAGAATGACATGACTTGCCGTTGCTGGTTTTGAAGACAGACGCAGCCTGTGCAAGGACCAGAGAGAGGTCTTCAGTTGCTGACACTGAACCCTAGTCAGCAGGGAGATGGGGACCTCAGTCCCACAACAGTAAGGACCTAAACTCTGCCAACAACCTGAATGAGCCTGGAAGTGGATTCCTTCTTTCCCAGAGCCTCCAGAGCAGAGTTCAAACTGTCTAGAACCTTGATTTTGGCCTTGTGATACCCTAAGCTTTAAACCCAGTCCAGTGACCTTGGTTTCTGATCTATAAGACCTTCGAGCTAATAAATGAGGGCTGTTTTAAGCCACTAAGTTCTTGGTGTTTGTTATAAGGCAACGAAACAATACAAAGAAAACAGAGATCTAGGCCCAGCTTTGCTATGATCCATCTGTATGATTTTGAGAAAGATGTCAAACTTATCTGCACATCAGTTTCCTTATCTATAAAATAAATAGGCAGTGCTAGAGGATCTTCTTCCTGGCTAAATTTCCATAATTAATAATTGGGCCATCATTTCACTATTTTAGATTATTGAATTTGCTTATTGTTGTTATGGTTTTTTTGATCATACATGATGGATCGTATGTATAATTAATCTGCTGCTAAATCCTTGATCAAGGGTACAATTCACAATTTAAATATATTTGTACATGGAAAAAGGTACTACACTATAGGAGATCCTACATTATGATATAAAATATTTCATAACAATGTAGAAGTCTAGTAATTTATCGCAATAAGAAAAAAATCTTCTCATTCACCTTTAAAGAGGAACCGAGTGTCCATAAAGTCTGGAGGTACAAACAAATATACAGAACATTGTCAAGGACATCTTCAGTCTCTGCTCTGAAAGATAAAATATTATCTATGTTTCCAGATTTTATAGACAACCTATAAAAGGTTGAGTAAAGGTGACATTTAGATTATTTAGCTATTTACACATCCATAACACAGACCAGAATTTTATACTAAGTGATTAAAAATTCACTTTATGCCTTTTTGTTGTGATGCAGCAAAATTTTACTATGCTACCTCCAATAAATTTTCTTTTAAAATTTAGTTATAAAGATATAAAGTTAAAAATGTGTATTATCAGAACATTAAATATTGAAGAAATAGTCTTTCAACATGTTTTTATCTAAAGTGCTATGTTCATTTGAATAATACTGATCAAATAGTTTTGACCTATGTTTAGATGGAAGGTCACTTTTCATAATTATATCTTATGTAGTCAGTATATTTGAGCCATAATAATTACTGTATATTGAAGACAAATTTACAATAGAACCATATTTGTTACCAAATACTATGAATGGAATAGTACAACTCCTAACCCACAAAAGATATCATCCAAGTTAAATTTAATAACATATCATTTTTGGCATTCGAATAAGATTGTTGAGCCATTCCCAGAGTGCATTTCCACTAAAGTCACTTATTTGCTAAAAATAAAACTATTCTTAGTGTAAGGAATAAAATTTGCTAGAGAAAAGAAACTCTGTTATATTTACATTTTTAAAAATATATGCCCATAATACATCCTTCCAGCTAGTATTGATCATGTGGAAGAAAAAAATTGGGGGTATTTTTCTATCTTCTATTTTTTTAACTTATGGAATATAGTTTTAATAGCTATTTAATGCTTTGAATTCTAATATTTCTGTCAGTCTTGACTGACTGATTTTTATCATCCTTCTGGGCTGCAATTTCCTGTATCTTTGCATACTTGGTAATTTTGATCAGATGTCTGACATAGTGAATTTTACCTTCTTGGCTGCTGAATATCTTTGTATTCCTACAAATTTCATGAGCTTTGTTCTTGGTGTGGCTAACTTACTTAAAAACAGTTTGGTCCTTTCAGGTCTTGTTTTTAAGATGTATTAAGCAGGATCAGAGCAGTGCCCATCTAGAGCTACTCACCACTACTGAGGCAAGATTCCTCTGCATATGCTCCATCCAGTGCTGGGTGAACCATGAGATACTCCAGTCTGCCTCATGGGAACAAGCACTAAGCCCAGCCCTATGGAAGTGTGGGCACTGTTCCCCTAATCCTCTTGCATGGTTTTTTCCCAAGCTTTGCAGTTTCTTCACCTGTAATGTGCTGATCACGACTCGACTAAACACTAGAGGGGAACCTCTTCAGATCTTCAGAGTTTTACCCCTGTGTAGCTCTCTCTTCCTACAGACTCAGTCTGGGAATTCTGTCCACCTTCAACTCCCAGACTCAGCTGTGGCTTCTCAACTCTGTCAGGCTCAGCCGGGGTTCTCCTTCCCTGAGATTCAGACTAGAAATCCTCCAGGCAGTAAACTGGGGTAATGCTGAGTCTCACTGCATTTGTTTCTCATCTCTTGGGGATCACTGTCCTTCACTGCCAGATAGCTAGTGTCTTGCAAACTATTGTTTCATATATTTTGTTCATTTCTGGATGTTTAAAGCAGGAGGGTAAATCCAGTCTCTGTTATTCCACCTTGGCCAAGAGTAGAAGTTCACTTAATTTGGTTTTGCTAAGAACATATGGTGGGGTTTAGAAACTTGGATTTACAGGCATGTTACTCTGTAACATGACTTAGAATTTTCTATAGCCATTAAGCTTTCCTTAGTTGACTTTCTATACACATTTAATTGGACTTACGGAAGTTGGGTAGTAGTGAAATGTTCAGTGTAAACACCCTGATAACACTCTTTTAATACAAAAATCATACTTTTATGAGATATTAAATCTCCTGGAATATGTCCTTGCAGCACACAGTATCAGATGAAGGGAGAGAAAGCTGAGCAGTATTCAGTAAATCTCAAAAAAAAATTCTATTCACCTTTCTCATAAAACGATATGAGTTTCTTTGTTCATTACCAGCTGGCTGAGCCAAGAGGCATTCACTGTAAATAAGTTTACAGAAAGAAACTGTCTTCCAAGGGTAGCACCCCCCTCCCACCAAATCTGTTTATTACTTAACACAAACATGGAGCAAGTTCAAAAAATTAAAACCTTAGCTAACATAGGTATCGCCTTACAGTCCAAACAACATGATGTTTGACATAGTCATTGAAAATGTTTTGCAGGCTTCCCTGGTGGCGCAGTGGTTAAGAATCCGCCTGTCAATGCAGGGGGCCTGGGTTTGAGCCCTGGTCCAGGAAGATCCCACATGCCATGGAGCAACTAAGCCCGTGCGCCACTACTACTGAGCCTGCACTCTAGAGCCTGTGAGCCACAACTACTGAGCCCACGTGCCTAGAGCCTGTGCTCTGCAACAAGAGAAGCCACTGCAATGAGAAGACCGCACACCGCAATGAAGATCCACAACTAGAGAAAGCCACACGCAGCAACAAAGACCCAATGCAGCCAAGAAATAAGTAATAAATAAATAAATTTATATTAAAAAAAAGAATGAAAAAAGAAAATGTTTTGCACTGAGTTTTTCAGAGATTTACAAACTAGGTTTAAAAAACACACATTTAGGTGATAGAAAATTGGGGGTGAACTTTAGGAAGTCATGTTACAGAAGTGAAGGCAAGAAATAAATTCTGTAAATCAGGTTCACTGTGGGCTGCCCCTTACAATCAACAACAAGGGCCACAACAAGCAGGATGAAATCACTCACTCAAAAAAGGAATCATCTTGTGATAAGTGAAAAAAAAGGGAAACAAGGACGATTCATTGGTGTACTAGGTCTGATTGTATCTAAATTCATCTTTCTAGATTTTAAAGATCGTTTTGCAATTTGAATGCAAGAAATCTTAACATTTATATGTTCAACTCCAAGTAAGGAATGACATATTTGATAGATTAACATAGATGGAGTGAAACCATTAACCACTGAAGTGTCATCAAGGTCAATAAATGCTGAATTTCTTCAAATATCAGATGGGAAATCCAGACTACAGGCAGCAATTCATTTCTAAGTGAGTGTGTATGGATTCCATCTCGACTTATTCAGTACTTTTAAAGATCTAATAGATTGGTAATATAAGGAGAATTCTCACAAATGAAAATGTTAGAGTTACTAGAAAAGGCTCATGACCTCCTTTCCTCATGCTCCCCCTTCTCTTCCTTCCCCCCCCTCTTTCTTTCAGTTCCTTGCTCCCTTCATTCCCTTGTTGCTTTATTTCTTTCCATCTCTTCCTTAATTCCTTCCATCCATTTCCAAACATTTCTTGAGCACTTTTTCAGCATAGAATTCGATCTGGTTTCTAGGAATAAAGCACAGTTCCTATCACTGAGGTGGTTACAGCTTAACAGGAAAGAAATATAAACAGATATCTTCATACAAGGTAAGTATGTAACTGAAGAAGAACCACCTTCCTACCTGGAAGAGTCTGGGAGCATTTCAACAGAGGAGGTGACAGCTGCACTGGATTTTGAAAGACACTCAGAAGTTAGACACGTGGAGAAATAGAGAGGGCCGTTCTAGGCAAGGACATAGTGTGTCCAGAAGACCTGAACAGTACTGATATCCTGGGAGACCAGACTTTAAAGAGGATGGAGCAAAAAGCGAAGATTTGTGCTGACAGATGTGGTCACTAAGGGAGACTGAAGCAGGATCATGAAGAATCTTACATATTTTACAGACAGGCTTGAAGCCAGTTTTCTGGGGGCCTGTATGATCTCTGTATCATGCCTGTTATCCTGGCATAAATACTAGTAATGTTTTCTCTCCACTTTCAAATGTGGTCCAGTTTGAACAAATTAAGTGGTTGCCCTACTTAGAGGTCTCTCAGTATAGAGTGTGATTTCTAGGAGAGCTGAATCTACGTAATTCTCTTGTTATGTGTGCACTTAGGTTCAATGGTAACAGTGAGACTGCAAGAACAGGCCTCTTATGTTCTCGTTGCAGTGATGTGCTTTCCTAGTTGTGGATGCAGGTGTGTGAATCCGGTGATTTGTCAGTCGACATCCATTCCAACTTCCTTGTGTCCTGTAATGCTGCAGAAGCTGAAACTGTGAGCCCCAATGTGCTTGCAGCTAGGCTCCCAGGTGAGCATGGGGTTAAGCCAATTAGAAGCACTCAGGTGAGATGTGAACTCAGAAGTGGCAAATGTGGTTGGAGATGCACTGTGGGGACCAAGGTTTTTTATATTAACATCCTAGGTCTGGTTGCCAGCTGTGTTGATGCTGAGAGGAAAGTGAGGCAGCAGTAGTGCCAGTTTGTTATCCTCAGAGAGCATCTTCGGTGGCAAGTTCTTGGAGTCAACAGGTCCAGCAGCGGCAGCTTGCCCCTCTTCCCCCTCACAGCAATAGCAGCTGCCCGGGTGGGCCAATCAGCTGCATCGTTCTGGGAACTAGTACTGGAGCCCAAGCCGAAGGGCCACTCCAATCCTTCCAACAATTTAAATGTGCAATTAACTCTTTATACTAAATCCTTTCATGCTTAAGATAGCTGGTGTGGTTTCAATTTCCTGGAACCGAACCTTGACACATATATAGTAAGTTATTTAGCAAAACTGGGCCTCAAAGCCACAGCCATGTAATAAGAGGGTTGAGCTATTCAGTGACCTGCAAGATCCCTCCTACCTCTAGAATTTTGCTTCTGTGATTCTATACTTTTGTGGAGTTTGATGAATACCTCTATTTTTCTCTCCCGTATCCCTCAGAAACTGCTTCCAATATGGCCTCTAGCTTACATTTCCATATACAGTAAGTTCCCTACATATGAACCTTCAAGTTGTGAACTTTCAAAGATGTGAACATGCCCCTGGATGCCAGCTGTTGTACTGCACTACTGTACTTTTTCAAGGTACTGTACTGTAAGATTAAAAATGTTTTATTTTTTGTGCTTTTTTTAATGTATTGTTTGTGTGAAAAGTATTATAAACCTATTAGGTACAGTACTACATAGCTGATTGTGTTAGTTGGGTACCTAGGCTAACTCTGTTGGACTTATGAACAAATTGGACTTATGAACGCACTCTTGGAATGGAACTCGTTTGTATGTAGGGGACTTACTATAACTTTTTCACTAGTATCACTATTATTACATTTTTAGTATTCAGAAAATGCACCAAAAGCCAGAGGACGTGTTCAAGACAGGGATGAGAGAGGACGCATTCATTTAACAAACATCTAGTGAGCACCTATTATGTGACAGGTGTTCTTAAGTAATATTTTATAAACGCCTTGACCTAGTCCAGGCATTTGTTTATACAAAACATTCCTGGAGGTACATTTTCTCTTTGTGTGGTTTGCAATGTAATAATAAAGTTCACTCCCTAACCTGTAGATAGCCCTCCTTACCCCCTTCCACTCCAGGTTACAGTCACTACAGCTGCTTCTTTATAGAAGCTGACCTGAGTCAAATCAGGATTTCTTTTCCTTTGTCTGTAACCACTGTCTCCAGTTCTAGCCCATTTTGCTTTCTCCAGTTGAGTGAATCGTCCCACATTCTCTTCACTGATGCAGTCTTCCAACTCGACATTTCATTCCTCTCTACTCTTAGTTTTCCATATGTCTCTTTAGGTGGTCCTTTGCTGGATCCTGTCCTTGTCTCCAATTGGCTGAGAATCACCCAAGCAAGGCTCTTTTCTTTTTATACATGTTCCCTTGGATAAATCATTCAGTCATAGAATTTTAATACATTTTAAACCCTTGAGCTACATATCCTGAGTTATATGACATTTCTACATTGCTGGTCCAATGGCTTCTCATTATTATTATTCTCAAAACGGTAACTTATCACAACATAGTACATCCTTCAACAATCTTCTTGTACTTCCTTTCCAGGCAATCAAAACCCTGAAGTCAATTTTTACTTTGCCTGCCCCATCAAGCCATCGCCAAATTCTGATAGTACTTGCTACACAATATTCTTAGATTTGCCATTTCTATCTGCACTTTTGCATCCAATGTCATATTCCATGTTCTATATACTGGACTGTGTCTTCTCTTTTGCTGTTTTCTGTCCACACCCATCCTATGTTCAGTCACTTAAATTATCTACTTTAAATGTTACTCCAAGAGCATTTGGTAGTACAAATTTCCTTTCCTCATTAAATCTAAACCTTTTATAATTGGCCAAACATTTCACTACCTAAAGTACACATCTCTTTTTGTATCCTAGTTTTATTTTTTTCTCCAGAAGAGTTAACCTAATTATTGGGCATTACACAGTCTACTCATTTTTGCCATTTTTCTTATTTCATCAGCCTAGAATGTTGTCTACCTGAACAAAAGAATATCTTAAAGGAATTGATCAAAGCCATCCCTGTTCGAGAATCACCTCCTCTGACTCTAATCAATATATTTAGCAGTCCCAGATAACTTTCCACTAACATTTGTCAAGCCAAAAATTCAAAAAAGAAAAAAAATTTTCAAGGGTAAATTCATGTGTTATATTTTTCCTCTTGTTTGATAAAAGTCAGAATAAGTTCTTGGACTGGTCACAGGTAATTAAACTCACCATAGCACATAACTTTATATAACAACAAGGCTGAAAGCTAGGTATATACTACATATTATTTGTTAATAATAACTGTTGTACTCATATAAGAAGCATATGATATATGAGTTAGTGCACCTTTATCCAATTTGCTTTGGAATGCTTCATTATATTGATTCCATCATAAAGTAGACAGAGGGACATAAATAAATGTTCTTGAATGCAGAATATTTTTGTGAGTAAAAAATAAATCTGATAACGATTGCATCCATTTTTTTTAAATGGGGAAATGTGCTAAAAAGTAGTCCAATGAGCCTGAAACACATTAAGAGATCAATAAATGTTCATTAAACAAATAAATGAGTCAACAAATAAGCAGGTAAGTGGTTTGAGTTTAGAGAAAATGAGGATTTAAATGGATCATAATGTATCAATGCACAAAAAGTGGAAGAATGTAAAAGCAAAGCATAACAACTAATTGTTGCTGAAGTTTCTAGTGGTACTAGAAGTGATAATATCAAAGAAAAACTGGAGACAAGTTATACATCTGAGAGTAGGTGTATAATTAAATAAATTATATCTCATAAATACATACAAAGGCACACACTATAACACTGTATGGCATTATATTATAGTTCATGTATATGTATACATTTATTTACATATATATACATATAAAATACAGTCAATCCCCAATATTTGTTGATTTTGTATTTGTGAATTTGCTTACTCACTAAAATTTATTTGTAACCCCCAAGTCAATACTCACAGTGCTTTCTCAGTCATCTGCAGACATGCACAGAGTGGCAAAAAAATTCAATAAAGCAAGAAAATAAAATAAAAAAGAATTATGATTTATAAGGGAGAAATAAACATGTCATTATTTCTATATGACATGATTGTTTTTATAGAAATCCAAAAGCATCTACAGAATTTATAAATGAATTAAGCAAGTCATTGAATACAAAGCCAAAACAGAAAAATATTACTTGAATTTTATATATTAACAGCAAACAAAAACAAATGAAATTTATCAGCAATTAGGAAAAAAATCCCATTTAAAAGAGTATAAAAACTCAAATTCTTAGGAAAAAAATCTAACAAAGATGTGGTAGACCTCTACACTGAAACTATAAACATTAATACTTAAAGACATTGAGCCACAGAGTTGGAGAAAATATTTGCAAAACATATCTAACAAAGTATTCATATCCAGAATATAAAAGTACACCTACAAAACTATAAGAACAAGACAGCATCCAACTTTAAAATGTGTCCTTAAATGTGCACTTCACAAGTATAACAATCTAATAGCCTATAGATACATACAAATGTTCTCAACATTGTTAGACATCAGGAAAAACAAATTAAAGTCAGGTAAAACATACCTACTACAATCACTACAACTGGAAAATAAAACTTGACAATATCAAGCTTTGGGTAAGATATGGATCAACTGGAACTCTCATACACCGCAGGTGGGAATATATGTTGGTATACTACCTTGTAAACCACTTAGGATTATCTAAGAGTTGAATATACGCACATCCTATGACAGCAATTCTACTATGCAAACACTAAGCAGAAATGAGCACATATGTACACCCACCATAATACACAAACAAGATTATTCATAGCTATTTATAACAGCTAAAACTGAAAAAGTAGATAGGATGAATAAATCATGCTAAATTGCACAAGGGAACAGTATAAAGCAATTAAAAAGAATGAACTGAAAAGGGAACCCTCCTACACTGTTGGGGGAATGTAAATTGGTACAACCACTATGGAAAACAGAATGACGGTTCCTTAAAAAACTAAAAATAGAGTTGCCATATGATCCAGCAATCTGACTTCTGGGCATATATCTGGAGAAAACTATAATTCAAAAAGATACATGCACGCCAATGTTCATAGCAGCACTAGTTACAGTAGCCATGACATGGAAGCAACCTAAACACCCATTGACAGATGAATAAAGAAGATGTGGTAATTATATACAATGGAATATTACTCAGCCATAAAAAAGAATGAAATAATGCCATTTGTAGCAACACAGATGGACCTAGAGATTATCATACTAAGCGCAATAAGTCAGAGAAAGACAAATATCATATGATACCATTTATATGTAGAATCTAAAATATGATACAAATGAACTTATTTACAAAACAGAAACGGACTCACAGACATAGGAAACAAATTTATGCTTACCAAAGGGGAAAGGTGGGGAAGGATAAATTAGGAGTTTGGGATTAACAGATAGTTACAAACTACGATATATATGAAACAGATAAACAGCAAGGTCCTCCTGTATAGCACAGGGAACTAAATTCAATATCTTGTAATAAACAATAATGGAAAAGAATATATATATATATATATATATAGAGAGAGAGAGAGAGAGAGAGAGAGAGAGAACATTTACTTATATATAAAAAACGGAATCACTTTGCTGTATAACTAACACAACATTGTAAAACTATTGTTGCTTTATTATTCTGAAACTAACACAACATTGTAAATCAACTAGATTTCAAAACAAATGAACAAACAAACAAAGGGGTAAGAAGGAACTTTTGCAGGTGATGGGTATGTTCACTATCTTGATTGTAGTGGTGGTTTCATGAGTGTATTCATACGTCTAAATTTATAAAATTGAACACTTTAAATGTAAAATGTGTTCAGCAACTTATCAATTATATCTGAATAAAACTGCTTTATAAATGGGAAAAAAAGAACAAACTGCTACTGCACACAGCAACATGGACTAACCTCACAGATATAATGTTAAGTTAAAGAAACCGGATAAGAAAGAACAAATGCTGTATGATTCAATTTATATTATATATATATTAATTTCATGAAAGGCCAAAACTATACTACATTGATAGAATTCAGAATGGTGATTACCTTTGGTGGGTTACTGACTAGGAGATGGTACAAGGTAAGCTTTGGGGGTGCTGGAATTATTCTATAACTTGATATGCATGATGATTACTTTTGTAAAAATTCATTGAGCTGAAAACGTAAGACTTGTGAACTTTACTGCATATATACTACAGACTGAGAAAAAATTATAAAAAAAGACCAAAAAGATTTAAAAATAAATTGAGTCTCTCATATACCAATACCTGTTTGACACATGAGTATGGAAATATGAAACTTTGGAAAACATCATGAAGGATGTAATATAGAAATCTAAATTGATGAAAAATAATTTATGTAAGAGTGGCAAAAGGCCCCCCCCACAAAGACTGACTTCTCTCCTCCCCAAAAAAGTGACTTGATAACAAAAATACTTTAAATCAAGCCACAAAATTTACTTCCTAGGGGGTAGAATGTCAGGTTAATGTAAGCCCAGCTAGAGTATAGAGGACATTTACCAGATTTTTGCCAAAGAATGCCTATGAGATCATTCTTCAAAAGGCCTCGCCTTCATACTCATGACATGATATAAACTACTTTGATATTTATGTATGCTGGATGCTCCTTTAGTATACTTTATAGGTCTTTAAATAAAACCATCTGTCATTCTAGCTAACCTTAAGAAAACAAAAGAAACACGATTGTTCTATAGCATGCTTGTGTACGTAAGAATCACCTAATTCTTAGGGTCTCTACCCAGACATTTTACTGCACTAAGTCTACAGTGGGCCCTAGAATCTACATTTCAAGAAGTACTCCGGCAGATCCTGAATCAGGTGGTTTGGGTGCACATTTATGGTACACTGCTCTATATACTACAGTACGAAATAATCATTTTCTGTTGATCTGCTTATATTAAAAATGTAATGTCTTTTCTCTATGTGATCATAATTAGCTTGGATGATAGAACCTAATACAATAAACAATAAACTACATATGTTCTTCTATTTCAAAAACTTATAAATGTTTTATCTGCTATTTAGATTTCATTTTTCTCAGTCCTATCAGTATAACAATATTAACCTATGAAATAGTCCAAGAAGGAAAGTAACTAAAGCCTTTCCATATTAGTTAAGAATTACTATATGCATAAAGTGATTTCTCGCCATGTAAAATATTAATTTTTTTTATTAATAAGAGAGGTACCTCAGACTTGGACTGGAGCCACCTAAGCCTGCTAACGTATACACTCAGAATTAATTGAGTTTAACAATTTTAAAAGCCAATGTGTATTATTAAAATACAGGGGAGAGATTATAAAGTGAATTTACCTAGGCTGAATGAAAGGCAGAGAGGTGCGAGGCCTTCCAAAAGAAACAAACAAAAAAAAGAGAGAAAAGAAAATAGGGGAAAAAATCTAAGAAAGACTGAAGAGACCAGAGAGGAATAAATAACCTGCATTAAAAAACTGGCTACTGACTAGATGAAAATCAGAACATTCAGGTTGTTGTAACTGAAAGAGCAAGACTTCCTAAAAACCCATGCAGAGGACTAGGAAGTAGAAAATATAACATTCAACAAAATTAATTTTTACTACTGGAAAAATAATTTCTTAAATAAGCAACAAAACAAAACAAAGCACAAAACCAAAACAGTGAAAAAGGTTAATATAGTTGCTTATATTATCAGCCTTGGGAAGTGCCCTTGATTTTTTTTTTTTTTTTTTTTTTTGCGGTACGCAGGCCTCTCACTGTTGTGGCTTCTCCTGTTGCGGAGCACAGGCTCCAGACGCGCAGGCTCAGCGGCCATGGCTCACCGGCCCAGCCACTCCGTGGCATGTGGGATCTTCCCAGACCAGGGCACGAACTTGTGTCCCCTGCATCAGCAGGCGGACTCCCAACAACTGCGCCACCAGGGAAGCCCAGTGCCCTTGATTTTTTTGCTTCTGTAACAATATAAAATGGATATCAGCCTTGGGAAGTGCCCTTGATTTTTTTGCTTCTGTGACAATATAAAATGGAGATGCTACCCATGAGACTTAACCTAGATCTCGAGGTATTACCATGCAAATAATGAATTAAGATTAGTGAATTGTTTTGAGTTTCTCAAAATATAGTATACAGCTATCCAGACTATTATGCTTTTGATTTGTACTAATTAATTAAATTATATGAGTTAACATTTTACTAACATTTATTATCATGAGCATGAAAAATTAAGCAAATGCCATAGTGGAAATATATTACAGAGAAAAGGCCATGTTGAAAAAATATATGTAATTGCTAAATCTTTCACTGAAAGAACACAGTTATTTCCCCTCCTCCTTCCAGATATTGGGCACCATTTGAATTTGAAGGTGTTAGAAATACTAAGACTTGTTTGGTTTAATAATAACGTTATTGAGGATATACCAGCAATTCTGATGAGATCTACCTACCAAGCACTTAAAATGCTAACTGAATGACTAAACTCTGTTAGTAATTATATCAATCTGAATGCACATTACTACTTTAATATGACAAAACCATTATCAATGAATTATCATCAAGGGTAAAATTAAATAGTCTTATCTTTAAGAAGCTGGCAAAATTAGTAAACTACACGGAATGATTAAGTATTACATCATTAGGATTATTTTGTATATAATTAATGAACACTTTTTATTATAGAACTGTAGGAAGAATTATTCTAAGGGAGGAGGACAGAAAGACTGAGCAAATCATTATTCCAATTTCCAATGTGGAAAAGGCAATTGTGGCTTGCTGATCTCACAAGGTTACTGACTTTGGATGGTACAGTTCTAATTTTTCCAATCCTTTTTTAATTGGGGTAAGGCCACACAGTTGTGGAATCACTCTGCCCAGATGGCATTTGCTTTTACTTATCCCTGTATAGTTCATGTGTGTGTTACAATCTTAGGTCAACGCCTTTTACACAATAAATAGATTATTTTTTCCCTTGAATTTCCTACTTTCTGGCAGTGACCAATATTGCAATCATGATGAAGTTTAAATCAAGCAATGTTGCAGTAAGCTGAAAGGAATATAGACCCTTGACTTGAAAGATCATGTTCTCATAAGACTCCACAGGAGCTAACAGTTGTCAAATAGAATTTCTTTTTTAGAGAATTCTGTTTCCAAATTTTTGACTGTGTGACATAGCAAAACAGCTTGACAAATACACTTACTTGCTTACATTTCTACATGTAAGGAAAAAGATCTTCTGTGAGAGACTGAGCAACAAATATTATTTGTTGAAATTTACAGTTTTATACAAATGAACATACATTACCAAAGAGAAGAATGAATGCCAGTGTTTTTCTGTATGATGGAAATTCACACACACACACACACACACATACACACAAAACAGATTAAAAGACACTACAAAATATTTTAAGGTATTTTCTTCTGTCATTTTTAATATTTAAGACTGTATAATAAAATTTTGCCAATTGAACTATTCTTTTAAAATATACTTTAAATACAAATACTAATAAATATCTCTATTTTGCCTCTTTGGTATGAAACAGCATATACTATATTTACTGCAATAAAAGATTTTTCTTTAAGATCCTCTTTTATTTTTTCTTATTTAACATATATCTCATTAACAACAAAAGTAATACTTACTATATCCTAGGCACCATTATAAGCGCTTTAATATCTTAATTTAATTAATCCAAAGACAATGGGAAAACTGTAGAATCAATCACAGAGGAAAAAAAACGTTATTTTCAAGGAAACAACAATATGACTGGCAATTTGACTTCTCAATAGAAATGATGAAAAGCATAAGGCAGTGGAATCATATTTTTAAAGTGCTCAAAGAAAATAGTCCACTAAAATAACCTTCAAAAATAAGGCAAGGGGCTTCCCTGGTGGCGCAGTGGTTGGAAGTCCGCCTGCCGATGCAGGGGACGCGGGTTCGTGCCCCGGTCCGGGAGGATCCCACATGCCGTGGAGCGGCTGTGCCCGTGGGCCATGGCCGCTGAGCCTGCGCGTCCGGAGCCTGTTGCTCCACGGCGGCAGAGGCCACAGTAGTGAGAGGCCCACGTACCGCAAAAAAAACAAACAAAAAAATAAGGCAAAATAAACATATTTTCATATAAGCAGAATGAAAATAGACAAACAAATAATCAAAACCTTTGTTAGTGGACCCACAGGAAAAGTTATACTAAAGGTAGTTCTTCAAAACAAAAGTGATATCTCATGAAAACTTGCATAGAAAGGAATGAAGAGCACCAGGAAAAACAGAAAAATGAAAATGAATCTTTACCATTTGGGGGAATTGAAAAATATCTATAAGATTAAAACACATCACAATAACAATTCAAATGTTGGTAGGGAACTGTAAATGGGATTAATTGGTCTAATATTCTAGTATTTCCCTAGGAAGTATCAAAAACTATATTAAACTATAATAAGTAAGGTATGAATAATTTGTATAATTTTGGGGTAAACACTAAAAATATAAAAGAATGTTTATGTAAACAGCTAATCAAAGGTGGAAATGGAATAATAAATACTTGAGCCATTCAAAAGAAAGCAAGAAAATGGAGAAAGAGGAAGACAAATTGGGACAAGACAAATAGGAAAAGAGTAAGACGGTAGATATAATCCCAGATATATCATTACCATTGCTGTGGCTGAACTGTGTCCCCCCAAAAGATGTATTTAAGTCCTAAGCCTTGGTACCTATGAGCATAGCCTTACTTGGAAGTATAGATCTTCTGCTACTTACAATGAGGTTATGTCCTGATAAACCCATCCTAAGTTGAAAATATCATTAAGACAAAAAGGAAACTAACACAATATTGTAAGTCAACTATGCTTCAATTAAAAAAAAATGCATTTAATAACACCTAACCTACTGAACATTATAGCTTAGCCTAGCCTACTGTACATTAGCCTACAGTTGGGCAAAATCATCTAACACAGAGCCTATTTTATAATAAAGTGTTAAATATCTTATGTAATTTATTGAATACTGTGCTGAAAGTGAAAAACACGATGGTTGTATGGTTACAGGATGGTTGTAGATGTCATCCGTTGTTTACTCATTGTGATGGTGTGGCTGACTGGGAGCTGCCCAGCTTCACAAGAGAGTAATGTATGCATATCACTAGGCTGCAAAAAGAGCAAAATTCAAAGTTCAAAATACAGTTTCTACTGAATGCATATCACTTTCACACCATTGTAAAATTGAAAATCTTAAGTCAAACCATGGTTAAGTTGGGGACCATCTGTAATATCACTGCAAATGTAATCAAGTTAAGATGAGGTCATACTGAATTAGGGTGCACCCTAATTCATTGACTGGTGTCCTTATAAGAAGAGGGAAATTTGGACACAGACACACAGGGAGAACATCATGTAAAGACAGAAGCAGAGATTGGAATGATGTGTCTACATGCAAAAGAATGCTAGGGATTGCCTGAAACATCAGAAGCTGGAAGAGAGGAATAAAACAGATTTTCCCTCAGAACCTCCAGAAGGAACCAATCCTACTGACACCTGGATTTCAGACATCCAGTCTACAGATTGAGAAAGAATAAATTTCTGTTTGTAGATCCCCAGATGGTGATACTATGTTATGGCAGCTCTAGGAAACTAATTACATTAAGTGAAAATTAAATATATATTTGAATTAAAAAATAAAGATCGTCATGTACCAAAATAAAAAAAAAGTAATATACTGCTTATGAGACAGATCTTAAATACCAAGATGTGTAAAGAGTAAAAATGAAAGTTTGGAAAACGGTGCACTAAGCAAACACTAAAGAAAATAAATCAGATGGAGCTATACTAATATCAGATAAGCTAGACTTTAAAGCAAGGAACATTATTAAAATAAAGAAAACATTTATAAGAATTTTAAAACTCAATCCACTAAGTAGATATAGCAATTTTAAATTCACATGCAACTAATTGTATAGCTTTACAATATATAAAGCAAAAATTGACTGAACTAAAATGAGAAAAAATACCTTTAATCATGGTGGGTAGTTTTAAACAACCAACACTAACTAAAGAACAAACAGATTTAGAAAAACAGTACATTTCTAGATGATATGAACAAGACAGTCAACAAACATGACTGGTAACAAACAGCTCTGTATCCAACAACGACAGAATTCACATTCTTTTCCAAGTGATCATGGAACATTTGTCTATTGTTGGACCATAACATTTTATGCTGGGCCATAAAACAAGTCTAAACAAATTTAAGAAAATTGAATTCAGTGTTTTTCCACTCTAATGGAATTGAGCAAGAAATCAAAAGCAAAAACAATTAGAAAATCTTCAAACATGTAAATAAAGGAATACACTCATAAACCATGTGCTAAAGAAGACATCACAGTGGAAATCAGAAAATATTTTAACTGAATAATAGCATATTAGAACTTCTGTGATGGACATAAGGCTGTACTGAGAGGGAAAATTTATAGCCTTGCATGCCTAAATTAGGAAAAGAAGAAAGGGTGAATATCAGCTTCCTAATATCCATCTCAAAAAGTTAGAAAAGGAAAAAAAAAATAGAAGTCATTAAACTAGATGAAATAATAAAGAGAAAAGTGGAAATAAAATAGAAACAAATATAAATTTAAAAAATCAACACAGCTAAAAATTAAATCTGTGGAAAGATGATGTAATATTGGAAGACTTCTACAAGGATCAGAGAGAGACAAGTACAAATTACACATATAAGAAATGAAAAAGGGAATATCATTACAGATCCTTTAAAAACTTTATACAACTTTATGCCAATAAATTTTAAAATTTATAAGAAATAAACAAGTTCCTTGAAAAACACAGCTTACTAAAAATGATGCAAGAAGAAGGTGAAAATACAAATTGTACTACACTTATTAAGGAAATTAAACTTGTAATTAAAAACCATCCAGAAACTCAAAGGACTCCATGGACAAACTATGAGAATTAATAACTGAATTTAGCAAGGAAGATTGGATATAAAGTCATTATAAAAATTATGTTTCGGGGCTTCCCTGGTGGCGCAGTGGTTGAGAGTCCGCCTGCCGATGCAGGGGACACGGGTTCGTGCCCCGGTCCGGGAAGATCCCACATGCCTCGAAGCGGCTGAGCCCGTGAGCCATGGCCGCTGGGCCTGCGCGTCCGGAGCCTGTGCTCTGCAACGGGAGAGGCCACAACAGTGAGAGGCCCGCGTACCGCAAAAAAAAAAAAAAAAAAATTATGTTTCTATATTCCAGAAACACACAAAATTTTATTTAATTAAAGATATAATTCATAACAGCATCAAAAAACATCAAATAACTAGGACTATATCTAATAGAAGATATGCAATACTTACACAATGAAAGGAATAAAATGTTACTGAGAGAAAATAAGAAAAACCTAATTAAGTAAAAGGATAAACCATTCATAGTTTGGAATACTCATTATCATAAAGATATCAATTGTCCCCCAAATTGATTTATAGATTTAGCACAATCCCAACTGAAACCTCAGTAAGTTTTTTTTTTGTGGATGCTAGAAGGGAAATTTTTTAAAAAATTACATGGAAATTCAAAGTGCCAAAGGCAGCCATGGTGATCGTTAAAAGTATCACAGATTTGAACAACTTACATCCTCATATATCAGAATCTATTAGAAAGCTAAACTGGTTTAAAAAAAGTGCAATGCTGATGCAAAGACTTACAAAGAGGCCAATGGAAGAGAACAGAGTCTAGAACAGCTCTATACACATATGATTACCTAAAATGCAAGGCAACACTACCATGACATGGGAAAGACTGGCCTTTACATTAATGGTGCTAGGTCAACTGGATATTCACATGGGGGAAAAAATAGATCTTGAGCCATACCCCACATCAAACACAAAAATTGAAAGTAGATGGTTTGTAGACCTAAATATGAAAGAAAAAACAAAAGAGCACTTAAATGAAAACATAGACTATCTTCATGACTTTGGAATAGGCAAAGATTAAGAGACCATGAAAAGTGTTAACTATAGGAAAGTTCTGTTAAATTCAGTCTTAACATCTTTTCACCAAAATATCCCAAGAAAGTGAAAAGTAAGCCACAGTGTGAGAAAAGGTACATATATACATACACACACACGCACGCACGCACAATTATACATATTAAAAAGTACTCAAACGTGCATGAAGAATTCCTCTTCTACAAATAAATAACAAAAGCAGAAAAAGGGATGAGACTGAAACAGACAATTACATAAAGTGGATAACCAGAAGGTCAATAAACATGATAAGACGCTCAATCCTACTACTTATCAAGAAAATGCTAATAAAAAACAGAGTGAGATATCACTACACATCTCAAGACTGGCTAAAATAATAAGAACAACAATAAGACAAAGTGTTGATGAGGATGTGGAACAACCAGACTTTTCAGACACTTTCTGTTAACAGCATATATTGAATAAAGCTACTCTGAAAACTGGAAATATCTACTAAAGCTGAATATATGACACAGAAATTTCACTTCTAGGTGTAAACCTACCAGAAATGTATATGTACGAGCAACAAATAATATGTACAAGAATGTTCATAGCAGCCCTGATTATAACACCCAAAAATGGAAACAACCCGGTCCATTAACAATAAAATGGATAAAGAAACTGTGGTGCAGAGGGAGACCTTCAAGATGGCGGAGGAGTAAGACATGGAGAACACCTTCCTCCCCACAAATACATCAGAAATACATCTACATGAGGAACAACTCCTACAGAACACCTACTGAATGCTGGCAGAAGACCTCAGACCACCCAATAGGTAAGAAACTCCCCATGTACCTGAGTAGGGCAAAAGAAAAAAGAAAAAGCAGAGAGAAAAGAATAGGGATGGGACCTGCACCAGGGGCTGGGAGCTGTGAAGGAGGAAAGGTTTCCACACACTAGAAGCCCCTTCGTGTGGCGGAGGGGGGAAGTTTCGGAGCTGCGGAGGAGAGTGCAGCAACAGGGGTGTGGAGGGCAAAGCAGAGAGATTCCCGCACAGAGTATCGGTGCCGACCAGCACTCACCAGCCCGAGAGGCTTGTCTGCTCACCCGCCGGGGCGGGCGGGGTTGGGAGCTGAGGCTCGGGCTTCGGAGGTCGGATCCCAGGGAGAGGACTGGGGTTGGCTGCGAGAACAGGGCCTGAAGGGGGCTAGGGCGCCACGGCTAGACGGGAAGGAGTCCGGGAAAAAGCCTGGAGCTCCCTAAGCGGCAATAGACCATTGTTACGGGGTGCACGAGGAGAGGGGATTCAGAGCACCACCTAAACGAGCTCCAGAGACGAGCAGGAGCCACAGCTATCAGCACGGACATCAGACACTGGCATGAAACGCTAAGGCTGCTGCTGCAGCCACCAAGAAGCCTGTGTGCAAGCGCAGGTCACACTCCACACCTCCCCTCCAGGGAGCCTGCGCATCCCGCCACTGCCAGGGCGCCGTGATCCAGGGACAACTTCCCTGGGAGAACATACAGTGCGCCTCAGGCTGGTGCAACATCATGCTGGCCTCTGGGGCTGCAGGCTCATCCCGCATCCGTACCCCTCCCTCCCACCGGCCTGAGTGAGCCAGATCCCCCTAATCAGCAGCTCCTTTAACCCCGTCCTGTCTGAGCGAAGAACAGACGCCCTCAGGCGACCTACATGCAGGGGCGAGGCCAAATCCAAAGCTGAACCCCGGGAGCTGTGCGAACAAAGAAGAGAAAGGGAAATCTCTCCCAGCAGCCTAAGGAGCAGAGGATTAAATTTCCAAAATCAAATTGATGTACCCTGCGTCTGTGGAATACCTGAATAGAAAACGAATCATCCCAAAGTTGAGTAGGTGGACTTTAGGAGCAACTGTTGACTTGGGGTTTGAATTCTGCAACTAATTTTTTTTTGGTTTTAAGTGTACCTTACTATTTAGAGCTTATTATCATTGCTAGATTTGTTTATTGGTTTGGTTGCTCTCTTCCTTTAGATATATATATATTTTTTCCTTTTTCTCTTTTTCTGAGTGTGTATGTATATGATTCTTTGTGTGATTTTATCTGTATAGCTTTGCTTTTACCATTTGTCTTAGGATTTTGTCTGTCATTTTTTTCGTTTTTTCTGTTTATTTTTTTAGTATAGTTTTTAGCACTTGTTATCATTGGTGGATCTGTATCTCGGTTTGGGGCTCTCTTCTTTCTTTCTTTTTATTACTTTTTAATTTTTTTAAATCACTTTATTTTAGTTTTTTCTTTCTTTTTTTCCTCCCTTTTCTTCTAAGCTGTGTGGCTGACAGGGTCTTGGTGCTCCGGCAGGGTGTCAGGCCTGTGCCTCTGAGGTGGGAGAACCGAGTTCAGGACACTGGTCCACCAGAGACCTCCATGTAATATCAAACAGCGAAAGCTCTCGCAGAGATCTCCATCTCAACACTAAGACCCAGCTCCACTCAATGACCAGCAAGCTACAGTGCTGGACACACTTTGCCAAACAACTAGCAAGACAGGAACACAACCCCACCCATTAGCATGGAGTCTGCCTAAAATCATAATAAGGCCACAGACACACCAAAACACACCACCAGACGTGGACCTGCACAACAGAAAGACAACATCCAGCCTCATCCACCAGAACAAAGGCATAAGTCCCCTCCACCAAGAAGCCTACACAACCAACTGAACCAACCTTAGCCACTGGGGGCAGACACCAAAACAACAGGAACTACAAACCTGCAGCCTGCGAAAAGGAGACCACAAACACAGTAAGTTAACCAAAATGAGAAGACAGAGAACCACACAGCAGATGAAGGAGCAAGGTAAAAACCCAACAGCACAAACAAATGAAGAGCAAATAGGCAGTCTACCTGAAAAAGAATTCAGAGTAATGACAGTAAAGATGATCCAAAGTCTTCGAAATAGAATGGAGAAAATACAAGAAGCGTTTAACAAGGACCTAGAAGAACTAAAGAGCAAACAAACAATGATGAACAACACAATAAAAGAAATTAAAAATTCTCTAGAAGGGATCAATAGCAGAAAAACTGAGCCAGAAGAACAGATAAATGATCTGGAAAATAAAATAGTGGAAATAACTACTGCAGAGCAGAATAAAGAAAAAAGAATGAAAAGAATTGAGGACAGTCTCAGAGACCTCTGGGACAACATTAAACGCACCAACATTTGAATTATAGAGGTCCCAGAAGAAGAATAGAAAAAGAAAGGGACTGAGAAAATATTTGAAGAGATTATAGTTGAAAATTTCCCTAATATGGGAAAGGAAATAGTCAATCAAGTCCAGGAAGTGCAGAGGGTTCCATAAAGGATAAATCCAAGGAGACACACACCAAGACACATAATAATCAAACTATCAAAAATTAAATACAAAGAAAAAACATTAAAAGCAACAAGGGAAAAACAACAAATAACATACAAGGGAATCTGCATAAGGTTAACAGCTGATCTTTCGGCAGAAACTCTGCAAGCCAGAAGGGAGTGGCAGGACATATTTAAAATGATGAAAGGGAAAAACCTACAGCCAAGATTACTCTACCCAGCAAGGATCTCATTCAGATTCGATGGAGAAATTAAAACATTTAGAGACAAGCCAAAGCTAAGAGAATTCAGCACCACCAAACCAGCTTTACAACAAATGCTAAAGGAACTTCTCTAGGAAACCTCTCTAGGAACTTCTCTAGGAAACACAAGAGAAGGAAAAGACCTACAATAACAAACCCAAAACAATTAAGAATGGTCATAGGAACATACATATTGATAATTACCTTAAATGTAAATGGATTAAATGCTTCAACCAAAAGACACAGCCTGGCTGAATGGACAAAAAAACAAGACCCATATGTATGTGCTGTCTACAAGAGACCCACTTCAGACATAGGGACACATACAGACAGAAAGTGAGGGGATGGAAAAAGATATTCCATGCAAATGGAAATCAAAAGAAAGCTGGAGTAGCAATTCTCACATCAGACATAATAGACTTAAAAATACAGATTACTATAGGAGACAAAGAAGGATACTACACAATGATCAAGGGATCAATCCAGGAAGAAGATATAACAATTGTAAATATTTATGCACCCAACATAGGAACATCTCAATACATAAGGTAAATGAAAACAGCCATAAAAGGGGAAATCGACAGTAACACAATCATAGAAGGGGACTTTAACACCCCACTTTCACCAATGGACAGACCATCCAAAATGAAAATAAATAAGGAAACACAAGCTTTAAATGACACATTAAACAAGATGGACTTAATTGATATTTATAGGATATTCCATCTAAAAACAACAGAATACACTTTCTTCTCAAGTGCTCATGGAACATTCTCCAGGATAGATCATATCTTGGGTCACAAATCAAGCCTTGGTAAAATTAAGAAAATTGAAATCATATCAAGTATCTTTTCCGACCACAATGCCATGAGACTAGGTATCAAATACAGGAAAAAAAATCTGTAAAAAATTCAAAAACATGGAGATTAAACAATACACTACTAAAAAAACAAAAGATCACTGAAGAAATCAAAGAAGAAATCAAAAAATACCTAGAAACAAATGACAGTGAAAACACGACGACCCAAAACCTATGGGATGCAGGAAGAGCAGTTCTAAGAGGGAAGTTTATAGCAATATAATCCTACCTCAAGAAATAAGAAACATCTTAAATAACCTAACCTTATACTTAAAGCAATTAGAGAAAGAAGAACAAAAACATCCCAAAGTTAGCAGAAGGAAAGGAATCATAAAGATCAGATCAGAAATAAATGAAAAAGAAATGAAGGAAACAAGAGCAAAGATCAATAAAACTAAAAGCTGGTTCTTTGAGAAGATAAACGAAATTGATAAACCATTAGCCAGACTCATCAAGAAAAAGAGGGAGAAGACTCAAATCAACAGAATTAGAAATGAAAAAGGAGAAGTAACCACTGACACTGCAGAAATACAAAGGATGATGAGAGATTACTGAAAGAAACTATATGCCAAAAAAATGGACAAGCTGGAAGAAATGGACACATTCTTAGAAGAGCACAACCTTCTGAGACTGAACCAGGAAGAAATAGAAACTATAAGCAGACCAATCACAAGCACTGAAATTGAGACTATGATTAAAAATCTTCCAAAAAACAAAAACCCAGGACCAGATGGCTTCACAGGTGAATTCTATCAAACATTTAGAGAAGAGTTAATACCTATGCTTTTCAAACTCCTCCAAAATATAGCAGAGGGAAGAACACTCTTCAACTTGTTCTACGAGGCCACCATCACCCTGTTACCAAAACCAGACAAAGATGTCATAAACAAAGAAAACTACAGGCCAATATCACTGGTGAACATAGATGTAAAAATCCTCAACAAGATACTAGCAAACAGAATCCAACAGCACATTAAAAGGATCATACACCATGATCAAGTGGGTTTTATCCCAGGAACTAAAGGATTCTTCAATATACGCAAATCAATCAATGTGATAAACCTTAAAAACAAACTGTAGGAGAAAAATCATATGATCATTTCAATAGATGCAGAAAAAGCTTTCAAGAAAATTCAACACCCATTTATGATAAAAACCCTTCAGAAAGTAGGCATAGAGGGAACTTACCTCAACATAATAAAGGCCATATATGACAATCCCACAGCCAACATCATTCTCAATGGTGAAAAACTGAAACCATTTCCTCTAAGACCAGGAACAAGACAAGGTGGTCCACTCTCACCACAATTATTCAACACAGTTTTGGAAGTTTTAGCCACAGCAATCAGAGAAAACGAAGAAATAAAAGGAATCCAAATTGGAAAAGAAGAAGTAAAGCTGTCACTGTTTGCACATGACATGATACTATACACAGAGAATCCTAAAGATTATGCTACCAGAAAACTACTAGAGCTAATGAATTAATTTGGTAATGTAGCAGGATACAAAATTAATGCACAGAAATCTCTTGCATTCCTATACACTAATGATGAAAAATGTGGAATTAAGGAAACACTCCCATTTACCACTGCAACAAAAGAATAAAATATCAAGGAATAAACCTACCTAAGGAGACAAAAGACCTGTATGCAGAAAACTATAAGACACTGATGAAAGAAATTAAAGATGATATAAACAGATGGAGAGATATACCATGTTCTTGGATTGGAAGAATCAATAATGTGAAAATGACTCTACTACCCAAAGCAATCTACAGGTTCAATGCAATCCTTATCAAACTACCAACGGCTTTTTTCACAGAACTAGAACAAAAAATTTCACAGTTTGTATGGAAACGCAAAAGACCCCAAATAGCCAAAGCAATATTGAGAAAGAGGAATGGAGCTGGAGGAATGAGGTTCCCAGACTTCAGACTACGCTACAAAGCTACTGTAATCAGACAGTATGGTACTGGCATAAAAACAGAAATATAGATCAATGGAAGAGTATAAAAGCCCAGAGATAAACCCATGCACATATGGTCATTATCTTTGATAAAGGAGGCAAGAATATACAATGGAGAAAAGACAGTCTCTTCAATAAGTGGTGCTGGAAAACTGAACAGCTACATGTAAAGGAATGAAATTAGAACCGTACACAAAAATAACTCAAAATGGATTAAAGGGAGGGAGACGCAAGAGGGAAGACATATGGGAACATATGTATATGTATAGCTGATTCACTTTGTTATAAAGCAGAAACTAACACACCATTGTAAAGCAATTATACCCCAATAAAGATGTTTAAAAAAAAAAAAAAGAAACTCACAGTGGTGACCTAAGAACAGTAGTTTAGAATGACGAGTGAAATGTGGGTCAATTACTTTGGTATTTCCTAATAAAAGGATAAACATTTATACAAACCACAAAAAAAAAAAAAAAAAAAAAAAAAAATGGATTAAAGACCTAAATGTAAGGCCAGACACTATCAAACTCTTAGAGGAAAACATAGGCAGAACACTCTATGACATAAATCACAGCAAGATCCTTTTGACCCACCACCTAGAGAAATGGAAATAAAAACAAAAATAAACAAATGGAACATAATGAAACTTCAAAGCTTTTACACAGCAAAGGAAACCATAAACAAGAAGAAAAGCCAGTCCTCACAAAGGGAGAAAATATTTGCAAATGAAGCAACTGACAAAGGATTAATCTCCAAAATTTACAAGCAGCTCATGCAGCTCAATATCAAAAAAACAAACAACACAATCCAAAACTGGGCAGAAGACCTAAATAGACATTTCTCCAAAGAAGATATACAGGTTGCCATCAAACACATGAAAGGATGCTCAACATCAGTAATCATTAGAGAAATGCAAATCAAAACTTCAATGAGCTATCACCTCACACCAGTCAGAATGGCCATCATCAAACAATCTACAAACAATAAATGCTGATGGTGTGGAGAAAAGGGAACCCTCTTGCACTGTTGGTGGGAATGATACAGCTACTATGGAGAACATTATGGAGGTTCCTTAAAAAACTAAAACTAGAACTACCATAAGACCCAGTAATCCTACTACTGGGCATATACCCTGAGAAAACCATAATTCAAAAAGAGTCATGTAATACAATGTTCATTGCAGCTCTGTTTACAATGGCCAGGACATGGAAGCAACCTAGGTGTCCTTTGACAGATGAATGGATAAAGAAGATGTGGCACATATATACAATGGAATATTACTCAGCCATAAAAAGAAACGAAGTTGAGTTTTTTGTAGTGAGGTGGATAGACCTAGAGTCTGTCCTACAGAGTGAAGTAAGTCAGAAAGAGAAAAACAAATACCATATGCTAACACACATATATGGAATCTAAAAAAAAAAAAAATGGTTTTGAAGAATCTAGGGGAAGGACGGGAATAAGGATGCAGACATAGAGAATGGACTTGAGGACATGGGGAGGGGGAAGGGTAAGCTGGGACAAAGTTAGAGAGTGGCATGGACTTATATATACCACCAAATGTAAAATAGATAGCTAGTGGGAAGCAGCCACACATCACAGGGAGATCAGCTTGGTGCTTTGTGACCACCTAGAAGGGTGGGAAAGGGAGGACGGGAGAGAGACGCAAGAGGGAGGAGATATGGGGATATATGTATATGTATAGCTGATTCACTCTGTTGTAAAGCAGAAACTAACATACCATTGTAAAGCAATTATATGTCAATAAAAATCTTAAAAAAAAATAAGGAAACTGTGGTGCAGCCATAGAATGGAAAACTATACAGCAATAAGGATGAATGAAACATAGCTACACAGAAAAAGATGAACCTTACAAAAATAAATTTAAGTGAAAGAAACTAGACACAAAAAGTACCTGCTGCATGATTTTGTTCATTTCAAGTTCAAAATCAGGCAAAACTAACTTATAGTACTTGAAGTTAAAGTAGTGAAGGGAAGTGTCTGAATGATGACAATGTTCTAGGTCTTCACCTAGATGGGGGCATTTTTGAAAAATATACAGTGCTGTGGGACGTTCATGCAAAGACTAATGATTCTCTCCACAGCTTAATGAAGAATATGCTAGAATAAGCATATTGCCTATTTCTTCACTTCCCAATACAGAATGTGGTACAATGAATCCAAAAAAACAAATGGTTTCAAAGCTTATGACTACGTTAGCAATATGAAGAAAAAGTGCACACTTTGTAATTGTCATTCTATATTTTTTTTATTGTGATAAAATTTAAAAGATTTATTTATTTAATTAAAAATCTGGGTGCAGCCTATTCTACTGCATGTTTGGGAACAGTTCTCTTTTTTCTAGTATAGAATTTTTATTATTATTTTCTTTCTATGCTTTGAATCATCCAAGCTAAGAGGTGTTTTTAGCATTAAGCAGCTAACCCAGAAGGAAAGAAAACCAGTCACAAGGGATTATATCCTTCAGGACTGTACTAGCATTATTATACATATGAATTATTTAAATTGGATAATTTTATGTGGCAGAAGGAAGAAGAAAGTTATAAATAGAAAGTAAAAGATGTCACTAATTATTAACTAGGCAATATGAAATAAACATTTCTATAAATAGATTTTTATATTTTTTCCTTACACTAAATTTTCTTCCACTTCTGTTTCTTCCATCCTGTCCACATTGGTGGATTATTTATTGCTCTTTCAGTTATATATTTCAAGAGAATGAGGTGACTGATTATATTTTTGCATAGTTGCTTAGTTTAAAATTCTGTGAAAGGAATTTATTTTTAAATTTGGAAGCTGTTACTATGACATCAAAAAAATGACAACAGAAAAGGCTCGCAAAGTAATTCTCTCAACAGCACCCTTAATTCTAATGATTATAATCTTTTAAACCTCTTGCCCTTGATATAAGCAATTACTACCTCTAAATGAAAGGAGGTATTTCTAAGAAATCCCAAAAGCCACTACTTAAGATTTATTGTTCTGATTCTTCACTATTGTCTCAAGAAATGCTTTCCAGATCCCACAGGTTACTGATTGAAAGAAGATTGTTTTTATAGACATGGTTCTGAGCTGCTAGCCCTGAAATGTTTCCTCCCACTATTTTTCTCATTGATCTAGACCTTCCTGGCTATCTATTTTACCACCAATGCTTCTATTTCTTCTATTTCTAGCATTATCTCACCCTTCAGACTTTGTGCTAGGTGCTGTCTCTCTGTCCCACAACTGTGACTCACTGGTCTCTGGAGACCCTGCGTAAATATTCTATTTCATCCCTCTGTGTTAGCAAATTGGTCCAGCACAAGATCCTTGCCTTTTGCACAAGGAATTGCTCCCTAACAGCCAATGTATTTCTGGGAGTTCAGTCTATTCAATACCACAAATATTTCCTGGGTATCTATTATGTGCCCAGCACTCTGCCAGGTGCTAAAAAGAAAATAAGTAAAACAGAGATTCCTGGCCCTTCAAAAGTTTTGATGGACAAGACAGGGCTTAAACAAGTAGGTACATAGATATATGACTGTAATGATTACGGGGAAGAGAAAGTACTTGGACTCTGGGGACATATGATGGTTGAGCTGACCCAATCTTCAGGGTCAGGAAAGGCTTAAAAGTAACATTCAGCCAAGATCTAAAGAATGATAATTAGGCAGTGAGTCACAGCAGGCAGGAACTTGCATGGCAGGATAAAGATTTGTGTCCATGAAAAGGGACTTACTTTCTACAGGAAAATTATTAAAAAAATTAACTAAAGACAGGGGATGGGGAAAAACTTTGAAAACTTGACAGGGGGAACTAAATTAAAAATATATTCCAGTGCAAGGATGGTTTCACTCCAAAGAAGAAAAGTAATCATTTGTCATGAATTTTGCCAAAAGTCTCTCTGTGCCTCCAAAAACATAATTTGAAAAAGGACCCCCCAGAGATATGATAAGGACATTAAGTGGCATAAAATTCTGTAAGAGAAAATACAGGTGACAAAGGGGAAAGTTGCAAAGCTAGATATCAATTTCCATGGTGAAGAAGAAAAGGGGCAAAATGCCATGCACCAGAGATATGGCAGCCATAAAAATACAGGACAGGCAAATTTAAGATGAACATTGAAAGAGGACCATTAGGAAACACCTCCTGAGCATTGCAGACCCACAAAGGCAACTAAAAGGGAAATGCCTGGCCCAGCAAGGGACTGTCACCACCTTGCCTCAGCACCTATGCCAGTGTCTGTTCTGATTGGTGTGTGCCCATGCCACATTAGTAGTTAAATGCTTTAAATATCACCCTTAGAAAGGAGAGAGGATGGTATGATTACTATCTCTTTGCAGACGTCTTTTCAAATCATCAGTGCAAATCCTGTATTTACAACCATAGTTGGTTCTTTCTCTGCAACTTTGTTCCATGTGAATTCATATAAGAAGTTCCAGGAGAATAGAGAAAAGAAAAAATCAAAAGGGGAAAAGGATTTAGGATTACATATCATTGCAGAACAATTCCCCTTAAGTATTGTTAAAACCTGCTCAGAAACGTCAATTTAGAAAGGCCTACCTAGATTGCTAAAGAGAAAGGACACAGCAGTCACCAAGTATGACGGGTCTACCTCTGCCTCTCTGTTCCAGGATTTTCCAAAGGTATGTAAACTTTCCTTCCACATACGCTAGAATTATTCCATGTTGCCATCTGATGTGACATAGTTTCACTGCCAGCAGCTCTGCCACTTTGAGCCACTTAGGTCTACAGCCTCTATATCCTGAGTGGCCATTTACTTTGCCAAATATTGGAAAGAAATAAAGAATTCCTACTTAGAGGTCAGTCTTCTCTCTACTTATGCTCAAAGAAAGGGCATTTTCTCCATTATTTCAGCTGCCATTTCTTAGCTCAGATACTGGGATTAACAAACCAACAATGGAAAACCTAGGAAAATCTGGAAATGACAGTGAATGAGCACTTTGAATTTCTTCAAGTATTTATCCCTGAATAAACTACACTGGACCTTTGAACAACATGGGTTTGAACTGCACAGGCCCACTTATATGTGGATTTTTTTCAATAGTAGATACTGCAGTGCTACAGGATGCAAGGCTGGTTGATTCCCGGATGCAGCATTGCACATACAATGGAACCACATAAAGGGAAGGCTGACTATAAGTTATACATGAATTTTTGACTGCTGGGGGGTTATTTGTTTAACCCCTGCGTTGTTCAAGGCTCAACTGTTATTTCAACCTGAACTGACTCTTTCTGCATATTCTGAGTAATGATCAAGTGATCACGCTTAGAGTAATAAGAAAACACCCTTCCAGGAAATGTTTTCTGGAAAAATTCTCTTCCATAGGTGGAATTGAAAATGTATGAATGATCTGATCTCAGTTTATAAAAATCTCACCCATATTAAAAGACTGGTGCTTCTTACTAAAGTTCCTTCATTGGTTTCCATATAAAATGGTGGCATTCATTGCATCTACCTTTAACAGCAGGTACAAAACACTGGGCACAATAAAGGAAACATTTAGTAAATCATAATGCACTTTAAATAGGATATTTTCAATTCAGTATTAAGAACTAAAATGGCTATTTACCTCTGTAATCATTAGAGAATGTGGCAGGAGCACTTCTGGATTCTCTGTGTTTGAGGTAGTACAGTTACTTCTAAAGGTTGATCAATTAGTTCAGAGCAAAAGGCACAGGTGAGTGTTACATTATGAAGAAATGCTCTTAAATATATACGGAAACTGAAAAAATAATATACTTTAAAAAATATTTGAGGAAAGCCAGAAAGCACAGTAATAGGCTGTATATAGTGAAAGTTATGGAGTAAAGAAACACTTCCCCAGTCTAAACTGGGTAAAAGTGTCGGTCACTATTTAGCTGTTCTCTTGGGGGCACTGCTTGAAATCCACACTATCATTTTATTGACATAATCTTATTTTAACTTTTTGAAACCTTCAGAAGATTTCAGTGGCAATGGAAAACAAAAAACTGCATTGCAAAGACAGCAATCATGCATAAATGGTAGAGTAAAATAATAAGATGCTGAATATAGCATGCCAGAAATACGGCATATCTAGTGTGCGAGAGACAGAGGAAGAGGGAACAAGAGAGCAAAAGTGGGGCAACAGCAAATAAGGCACACATATCGAAAATCTGCATAAGTATACTTTTCATCTGAACATCTTTTGCTGTTAAAATGACTGTTTTTAGGATCTTCAGAGAAGAGTGAGGGAGAAAGAGCAGATACTAATGTTTTGGGAACAAAGAAGGCTCTCAGTATGACTTAACAAGCTTTTCAACCTACTCAAACAAAGGAAGCCCTTTTTTAAAAAAAAGAGGCAATTCAGCAAAGTGGGTGGATAAGGAGAGGAAGGGTGAAGGCATAGGGGTGAATATATGGCTGTTCTTTTACTTTTTATCTGGAAAGAAGTTTTAGATTTCCAGAAAACACATACACTTAATGGAATTGAGCCTAGAACCAGCTGTATTTACTGGTATCACAAATATTTCTCTTTTATAAATAAAGCTCCCAGTATTTTTAAACTGATTGATTACAATGAAGTATGTCAGTTTTTTTGGAAGGTGTATACTTGCAGTTATAGATTTTTATGACCAGAATTTCTTATTAAAAGCTCTTGAGCTGAAAAATGGCATCCAAAATAATCTCACTTAAGTGGGAGGCTGTGTGTAATACAGAACAAATGTAATATATCAGGAACTGGACAAAAGGGTTATTATTGCTGGCTCTCCCACTTCCTAGCTGAGTCAGTAATTTATTTAATCTCACTGAACTTGAGATAGCTCAGTAAAATGAGTATAATAATATCTATTTCAAACATATTATTCCTTCATTTATCTATTAATTCACTGGACTGTAAGATTTATGTGGGCAAAAATCAAGACTGGTTCATCATTCTAAACTTAGTTCTTAGTATATAACAGACACTCTATTATATAATAATTTTTTTGAAAAATAAATTTAAGAAAATACTTATAAAGCACCATACATGTCAGGCACTATGCTGAATGATTGGAATTTACAGAGAATAAGACAAAAATGGGACTTACCCTCAGGAGACAAAAATAAAGCACTTTACCTGTATAAAATAAATATAGGTAAAGTGTTTATCCTAGTGCCCTGCACATGGTAAACTTAAAATGAGTTTCTAGATGTCAACTGAGGTCTGCTTCCCCAAATCTAAGAGGCTTGTGGGAGTCCAAAGCCCTCTCCATGATTTCAGCAAATTCCCAAAACGCTGACTACTTTATGGCTCCCCTCATTCCGTGTCTTTATAGAATGCCTCCTTTACATCTAATGCTAACTATAACACCAAGTCCTTTTCTTTCTCTGACTCCAAAGAAAGATCCTCTTTCAACAAATATTTGATGAGTTTACTTCCTTGAGGTTCTTCAGGGAAGGGTGACCTAACCCACTATCTCCTACCATTTCAGGGTACCCAACCCCCTTATCGTTCCTCCCTCTCTTCCTTTTCTGGTACCCCAAGCAAATCCATCCTCTTTTCTCAAATAGGAAAGTTCTGCTCCCACTCAAGTCCATTATGATCACATTTTCTGACCCAAACAGACTTTTCTTTTTTTTTTGCTACAAAATATTTCTTTTTTTTTTTAAACACCTTTATTGGAGTATAATTGCTTTACAATGTTGTGTTAGTTTCTGCTGTATAGCAAAGTGAATCAGCTATACGTATACATATATCTCCATATCCCCTTCCTCTTGCATCTCCCTCCCACCCTCCCTGTCTTACCCTTCTAGGTGGTCACAAAGCACCGAGCTGATCTCCCTATGTTATACAGCTGCTTCCCACTAGCTATATATTTTACGTTTGGTAGTGTATATATGTCCATGCCACTCTCTCACTTCGTCCCAGCTTCCCCTTCCCTGTGTCCTCAAGTCCATTCTCTACGTGTGTCTTTATTCCTGTCCTGCCCCTAGGTTCTTCAGAACATTTTTTTTTTCAGATTCTATATATATGTGTTAGCATACGGTATTTGTTTTTTGTTTTTTTAAAATAAATTTATTTATTTATTTATTTTTGGCTGCGTTGGGTCTTCATTGCTGCACACAGGCTTTGTCTAGTTGTGGCGAGTGGGGGCTACTCTTCACTGTGGTGCGTGGACTTATTGTAATGGCTTCTCTTGTTGTGGAGCACGGGCTGTAGGTACGCGGGCTTCAGTAGTTGTGGCACGTGGGCTCAGCAGTTGTGGCTCACGGGCTCTAGAGCACGGGCTCAGTAGTTGTGGCACACAGACTTAGTTGCTCCACGGCATGTGGGATCCTCCCAGACCAGGGATCGAACCTGTGTCCCCTGCATTGGCAGGCAGACTCCCAACCACTGTGCCACCAGGGAAGTCCCTGGTATTTGTTTTTATCTTTCTGACCTACTTGACTCTAGGTCCATCCACCTCACTACAAATAACTCAATTTCATTTCTTTTTATGGCTGAGTAATATTCCATTGTATGTATGTGCCACATCTTCTTTATCCATTCATCTGCTGATGGACACTTAGGTTGCTTCCATGTCCTGGCTATTGTAAATAGAGCTGCAATGAACATTGTGGCATATGACTCTTTTTGAATTATGGCTTTCTCAGGGTATATGCCCAGTAGTGGGATTGCTGGGCCATATGGTAGCTCTACTTTTAGTTTTTTAAGGAACCTCCATAATGTTCTCCATAGTGGCTGTATCAATTTACATTCCCACCAACAGTGCAAGAGGGTTCCCTTTTCTCCACACTGTCAGCGTTTATTGTTTGTGGATTTTCTGATGATGGCCATTCTGACCGGTGTGAGGCGATACCTCATTGTAGTTTTGATTTGCATTTCTCTAATGATTAGTGATGTTGAGCATCCTTTCATGTGCCAAACAGACTTTTTATTTTTATTTTTTTGCTAACATAGGCTGGTTCCTTTTTAAGGAGAATTCTCAAATTATTGATATATAATAAATAAAAGAATAACATTTTCTCTGCCTATTTATAATACCTACTACTTTCATAACTATATTATTATTGTTGTTGTTGTTATCAGAATCTCTCATTTGTATTTCTGAATAGAACCACATGAAACCATCTTAGATGGGCCATTAATAGTAAGTGAGAGATCCTATGCAAGAGGTAGCTTTCATTATACACTGATGAAATATAAGTGCTTCCTTTCATATAACTCTATATGATGTCTCCAAACCACCATCAATATGACTTAGAATTTTTATCTGCAGTCACATAACTTATAATGGCTATACAACTGTCTTAGCTTTCTATTTGCTGCATAACAAATTGCCACAAACTTAGAAGCTTAAATCAACACTCATTTGTTAATTCACAGTCTTACAGGTCAGAGTCTGGGCAGGGCAGAAGTGGTCTTGTAGGTCACAGTTTGAACAGGACTCAACTGTTTTTTTGTTTTTGGTTTGCACAAAACTGAAATCAAGATGTCAGCCATGCTGAGATTCTCATCTAAACTTTGGGGTCCTCTTCCAAAGTCTGGGTTGTTGGCATACTTCAATTCCTTGTAGCTCTGTGACTGAGGTCCAAGTTTTCCTGCCAACTGTAAGGCAAGGCTTTAGCTCCTACAGGATTCCCTTAGTTTTTTTGTCACAAAGCCCCACAGGCAGTTCACAACATGGCTTCTTATTTTCTCCAAGGCCAGCAAGAGCGCATCTCTCTAATACTTCATTTTCTTTTCATCAGGCCCTCTAATGAGGTCAAACTCACCCAGAATAATCTCCCTTTCGGTATCTTCTCATACGCATAGGTTCTGCCCACACTCAGGGGGAGGGGATTTTACAAGGAATGTACCCCAAGGGGTGGAAATCCTGGGGCGATCTTAGTATCCTTCTTATCACACTAACTATCCAACCAGTGATCCTGAATGAACCTCTTCCCCGGAGGCCACAGGGGCAAGGCAAGCAAGTGGCTGAGACTCTCAAATGACACAGCTCACTTCCATCTACTTCACATACTGGACTTTCTGGCAGGTAGTTTCTCTTTTAACAAGTAGTTACCTAGGTAAATTAAAAGGCCTATAAACCTCTGGACCAGATAAATCACTTAGAGAGATGACCCAGTCTTTAAAACCTCTTCCCTTACTCACATTCCATGATTTTACAGGAAACAAGTTCAAATCAATCATAGAACCTATAGTCTAGAATTTATGATAGAGTGAAAAGAGCATTTAATTTTTAATCAAAAATATGGGATTCAAGTTCTGCATATACCAATTATTCATTCTGAAATTCTGAGAATTTATAGTATCATTATTCACTTCAGTTTTATAATAAAAATGGTGATAATCATTGTGATAATAATGAAAATATTCATAAGATTATTGCAAAGATCAAAGGAGAATGTGTATTATAAATATAGTAAAAAGTGGTATACATGTATAATTATTATTTATATTATTGGCATTATTATTAGCACCAATCCCCAACCAGGTTTGGCAGAGTCTAGGCAGGGCAGAACTGGTCTTGTAGGTCAGAGTTTGAACAGGACTCAACTGTTTTACTGTTTTGTTTTTTTTTTCCAGGTTTGCACAAACTATTGTTTTCAATCTGCCCAACTCCTTTTCCTCTTTGTCCCTTCTCACTCATCATATATATTTTGTATCAGTGGGGATGGAAACAACAACAGAGCATGTTGCTATAGAACAGCAATAATTGAGGAGAACACAGAATGCTTCTGTGTCTACCAAAGAGTATGTAATTCTACATACTCATGAACATGTTTTACCATAGGGCCAGTGGATGCTCAAGCATTTTCTACAGATATTTACCATCTTCTTAAGGATATATTGAAAGGAGCTGTCAGAATATTCAGACTCCCAAATGAATTCCCTGACTGTAGTACAAGAGCTATTATGATAGAAAAGACCAGTGGAAGCCACTGACGCAGTGCCTCCTTAAAAACAATAGCAATTTTTTTTTAAATTACTGTATTCCTGTTGAGCCAGTCAGAGAAAATTACTAAACTCAAAGACCTAAAGGATTCAGGAATGGTGATTCCTGTCACTTCTCCATTTAACTCTCCACTTTGGGTAAGTGCAGAAGGTAGAGGGGTTTAAATAATGATAGTGGGTTTTTGTAAAATTAATCAAGTTGTGATGATAATTAAAGCTGCTGTTTCAGATACTGTTTGCTGACCTGATGAAATTAACAAAGCCTGCTTCACCTAATGTAGCTTTCATTTGATAAGTGATACTCTTTTTCCCCCCCTCTATTCTGTTAAGACAAGAACACTACTAGTAAACTGTGCTTACCTGGCAGGGCCAGCAGCCTACCACATACGATAAATCCCTCTAACACAATCCCACAGCACACCATTCTAGTCTACAATACTGCATTCATATCACTGACAGGTTCTAGAGAGTAAGAAGCAGCCGTTACCCCAGATGACTCTATGAAACAAATGTGTGGCAGAAACTGAGAAAAAAAAATCTCATCAAATACATGATTTTGCTACCTCAGGAGTTTTTAAGGATCCACTGGTTTAGAGCATGCCAGCTTATTTCTTTCATAACGAAGGACAAGTTGCTACATCTTGTATATTCAACCACTGAGGAGTGAGAACATCCAGTTAGCCATTCTGACTTTTGGAAGTGAACTTTATCATTGACCCATTCACCATATTATTTTTAAAAGCTGAGGGGCTTTTTTGAGGGGCCCCAGGCCAAAAAAGGGGTTTCTCCTGCTTGCCCAAGATACAGTGCAAGTTGCTCTATTTTTATTCATTATGACAGCTCAATGGAATGTGAAGAATCTACATAGATTGGGGTGCTATATAAATACTGTGATAAGTTTTAATAAGAGAATCACAGCACAGCCTTTGTGTATGCTTATGGTATAGTAATAAGGCCAAGTACTTGTATGCAAAAAACTTTCTTTTTTAAGAAAATAGCTCAGTTCCTACTCATCTCTGGGGACACTGAATGCCCAGTCATGAGATGCCAGATAGCCAAGCAATTTGATCATCCTGAATTGAGTGTTATCTAATTAATTTTGCTATTATGAGAGGAATATCCAACAGCAGTCCATCTCCATCATGAAATAAAACCGATCATTATATGGGATCAGGTCCTGAAGGCATTTTGCTCACATGACCTAGTGTGTGTGCCCTGCTCCTAATACTTTTCTGCTTCTCCCCCGAATCACACCTATATGCTCCTGGGAGTTCCCCTTTACTAATTAACTAGAGATGAAAAACCTCTAGTCTGTCTTATTGATACTTCCACAAGATACACAGAGACTATGCTGAAGTGGACTGTGAAAATGTTACAGGTCCATTTAAAGGTGGAGCTAAAAAAAACAATGAAAAGTGATAGTTCACAGTTTGCTGAATTTAAGCACTATACATCATCTGCTACTTGGTATGGGAGGAGAAACAGCCCAAGGTTAGAACCTACACGTCAATTCCTAGGTTGTCTGGTCAAATAATCAGTCATGGAAAAAAATGAAATTGGAATTTTGGTGACCAAGAAGTTCAAAGGAAAAGTTGGGATAGAATTTTTGGAATGGAATCATAATCTGAAGATACCTGTATCCCATATGAATCATCACCAGAAGTTTCCTCCAGAACAGGTTCTTAATCAGATGGACAGGATAACTCCTTCTGTACATGTCAGTTAGACTCCTTGCCCAACCAGCTTAGCAGTGAATAAGGCTGTGCATGGGATCGACAACATGAACTTAACCTCTTCAGGTCTAGTCTGGATCTCTCCACTGCTGATAGTCCAATTTGCCAAGTACAGGATCCATCTGCACTGTGATGCCATACCGTGGAGAAAGATACCTACATAACCTATTTCACATCATGGCACACATAGTTAATGATAAAATCTGTTCAGCACACTAGAACAAACAGACAAGAATACTTAATGCCAAAGGTAAGGGGGTCATTATAACACACCAATAACCCAATTTTGGTATATTAAAGTACTATGGCAAACCAACTGGAAAACATCATATTAAGAGGACCAGACAGAATGACTACTCTGTCTAATTTCACTGTGGAAGATTTAGCAATTGTTCTCACTGAAACAGAAACTTGTTTGGGATCTAGATTAACTTTTATTGCTTAACATGAGTGTCTCAACATTACCATCTGAATTCCTTACACCACCATTATGTGTCTCACATAATGATGTGTCCAATGCACGAGTTCAATTCAAGCAAAAGAATAAGGCTATAGGTTAACATTTAAGGTTCATACTCCTTTTTATGCACCCAAAAGAATGCCTTTTTGAAAGCACAATTTGGGAAATGAAAATTTGTGAGACTGAGTTACACTCTTGTATATTTTATGCTATGAACCAGTGACTGACATATGGTGCTGTTTCAACAAATGCCAAAATAGAAGGATCATGAACCAAGGAGCTGAATCTTTAAAAATTAACCCAATGACTAATATCAATTTTCCCCATAACTCTGTGATTCTGAGTACTACTGATTTTGATATTTTAGTAACAAAGGGAAGAATATTTTGGCAGGGAACACAACAATAGTTTCATTGTATGGGAAGCTGAAATTGAATGCCCAAGTTGTTTTAGTCTCCTCATTGGCTAAGATGCTTGGTGAAAGCAAGGAAAATACAGAATGAATAAAAGAAGCTATAAATATAAGCTATGACCCAGAAGCCACTTGAAGAAGAAATTTTGCCATAATACACATATATACTTCTGTCATTTTTTTCTCACTTCTTTACTTCCCGTATTATGATATATATGGTGAGTAAAGGGGTGTCTTATATTTACCATTTGGTCTACATGTTACAGAATATTTACATGAAAATATAACAAAATGAGGAAAAATAGCTATCATCTAGACCTAAAAAACAGTGACTTTTTGACAAGTATGATTTTAGGATATCTTCCATTGAGGTATAAGGACACCTGGATCTATCTATAGTCAGGGAATTCCACATTTATATTAGGTAGGGAAATTGTCAGAATTGTATATATGGTGGAAAGAGGGTCCTTGCGAGTCAAAAGGCAGAACTTATTGCTGATCTCTTTATTTTCTTCTGCTTAGTATCTCTGAAGGCAGCTCTGACAAACTGTCAACCATAAGACCTTTGCTAAACCCATCAGATTCCATTTTTACAAGTTAATCTTTAGAAGATACCTAAAGGAATTGAAGGCTGATGGAACTAAGTGATCCAACAACAGCACTCAGAGAGCACCTCCATGACTCTGCAAGTGAAAAGCTCAAAGTTGCCTCATTCTTTTAAGTCTAGCACTTACTTATTTGTTCAGCTCTTTCATTCTCTGAACCACACAGGGTCTTTTCAATTAATTCCTTGTTTTCTTTGTTTAAGTTATTACAGCCATATTCTGTTGTTTGCAGGCAAATAACCCTAAGATTACATGCCTGGGAAGTCACAGACCTAATTTATAAAACCACTCAGAAGTTCCCCTCCTCCTTAAATTCTCATTCACAGTTATCCTGGGGAGCCCTAAATCTGAGTTGGGATTAAATGATATACCAGTCATTCTTGAACCTAGCTGTGGAGCAAGAATTATCCATACAATGTTTTAACAACACATATGCTTAGGCAACATCCTAAACTTATTAAATTACAATATCTGGGGATGGAACCCAGGAATTTGTATTTTGGACAAATGCTGTGGACTAGTATGCTGCACTTTAGGGATTGAAAGCTGCTTGATTAGACTTGCAGACTGAAATTTGGAAGCCATTGGACAATTCGGCTGACATCATATTAAAATATATTCAATATCATATTCAAATATGTTTTTGTATCTTCAACCAATTTTAAACTATAACTTTTAAACTTTTAAATTCCAGGAGAGACATTAAACAATAACTGCTTCTTAAAATCTAATTTTAGTTGCTAAAAAAATACTAAAGCCTGATGTTCTTCTTTAGAAGATTACTTCCACAGAATCGTCATTTGTGCCAAATAATTTTATAAAGACCTAGCAAAAGCAAAAATAAGGGTAAAACGATTACTCTGAATACAACTAAAATGATCTTGTAGATTAAAGAAAGCGAAAGTAATGTAAAATATAAACTAATGTCAAACTCATCAGCACTTTACATGATTCCATTTTCATTAATTTTATTTGTGTACTACATCTTTTATGCACGTGTGCACACACTATCTTGCTTTCTTGCTCTCTTGTTCTATCTCTTGCTCTCTCTCCTGTTACCACCTGTGCGAGTGCCCATGCTCGAGCACACACACACACGATACACTTCTCAACCATGTAGAGAAATCCCATTAATGAGCCCATCTTGCAAGAACTTTACATCACTATGTTATATGTATAAATCACTGTAGCTCATATAAGAGATTTTGCTCTCTGCCTCAGCCTCTACTCCTTTCCTCTTCATACGTAATAGTGTATTCCTCTCTACAATTCTGTCTTTTACCTTTTCCTGATTTGTCCTTTTTAAGCTTCTTTCAGACATCACCCAAACATGACTTTAAGACTTTTCATTTTCATAATTGGTATCCACTTTTGCATATTCCTACTCTTCCCTCCTACCTTCATTAACCCCAATTCCAAATAGGTAAGGATTAAAAAAATTATAACACCTAGTTTGGCAAATGCCAAAAAATGTAATTTATAAGTTTGAATATAAACAAATGTCCAAAGAAGATCTATTATCTATTATCAAGTAACATACTTCTTTGTAGGCAGTTATTTTAAAATACCCCTAGGGTTTGCAGTAGAATTTAGTAGGGTTTAACTTTTATTTAAATTATCTCCTGCTGAACAAATAGTTCTTTCCCTGAAGCAAAGTTTATTGCCTATAGTATATCCAGTGAATAGAAAGGTTCTTCTATTTCAAGAAGAAATGTTTTCCCCACTATTTCTAATTTATGTTTGGTGCAACTTCCATATAAGTGCTTCTAAATAAATGACAACAGTTCACTGCTGGTATGGTTGAGTCGAACCTATTCAACTAACTCTCTTATAATTAACTGTAAACATTAAGAAAAGTAGAAAAAACAGCTTCCTGAAGTTACCTGACTTAGGTATATGTATATATATATGCATATATATGTAAACATTGAAAATAAAATGATATAGCTAAAAAGATAACAAATAAAAATTAAATTACATAAAATATTCAATTAACCCAAGAGAAGGCAAGAAAGGAGGTACACAGAGACAAAGAGCAGGTAGAAAAACAGATAAACAGAAACAAACAGTAAAAATAAGACCTACCTCCAACCATATCAATAATTAAATTAAATAATTAAATGAAATGTTCCAAACAAAAGGTAGAGATTATAAAAATGGATAAAGAATAATAAGAAGTTGTTAAACCAACCTATATGCTAAGACAGGTTGAAAGTAAAAATACCAAAAAGGAGACAGCATATATAAAGTGAGCATAAGATAGCTGAGTGCAATATTAATATCAGATAAAGTAGATTTCAAGAAAAACAGTGAAATTTCATAATTATAAAAAATTTAATTATAAAGTTTTTTTTTAAAAGTTGGACTTCCCCACACAAATGTAGAGAACGGACATATGGATACCAAGGTGGGGTGGGATGAATTGGGAGAATGGGACTGACATATACACTACTATGTATAAAATAGATAACTAATGAGAACCTACTGTATAGCACAAGGAACTCTACTGAATACTCTGTGGTGACCTAAATGGGAAGGAAATCAAAAAAAGAGGGGATCTATGTATATGTTTAGCTGATTCACTTTGCTGTACAGCAGAAACTAACACAACATTGTAAAGCAACTATACTCCAATAAAAATTAAAATAAATAAATAAAAGTTGGATTTCCTCAATTTATCAGAAAGATATAAAAATCAATTGCTTTAAATTATACTCAAACCTCATTTAGTTAAGTAATCTCCATGTATTTTTTTCATGTTTGTTAAGTATTCTGTAACAGTAGAGAAAATGTCCCTGCATTAGTTGTCTACTTTCACAGTGATCATGTTTTATATTACCATTTCTGATTTTCAGCCATTATCTATATGGGTACATACTTGCTATAAGGTTTTATCAAAAAGCCAATTATTTTCTACATTGGTATTTCTTCAAAAAGTCTATATACTCACTCAAGAGATGCCACTCTTGGTAATCTCCCTAAAATACATCATTTGCCAACCAAACTACTTCCTATAATCAGTAACCAAAATAGAGCTGCTTTTTTCTTTCACATCTCTCTTTCCATCAAAATTGTGTTTGTGTATATGGATGTATATACATGGGCATATGTTTACACATATACATACATTCTTATTTTTAAATGCACATTTCATCCATATGTGTCCCTCTAGCCATACTGAAATTAAAATTCTTACTCAAAAATATTGGCAAAGAACATTTTGCAAAGACAAATTAAGCAACAGAAAGCAAGAATCTTGTGCTCCTTTAGTTCTCTAATTAAAAAAGTCTTAGCCGTATGATTAGTGCAATAACAGAGGGGATAATATGACTTATTTTTCAAATCTGTTTTCAAATGTTAAAGTAAGGAGAGGAGAGGAGAGGAGAGGAGAAAAAAGAGAGAGAGAGGCAACCAGATATATACCCAGGGCAGCATTACAACATTTCACAAATCAAATAATAACTAACTTTTCCAACATCTATTAAGCGTGAACCTGGGATTCAAATGCAGGCAGTCTGACTTGAGAGCCGCCCTTTTAAGCCCACTGTTCCATTTTGTGAAAAATAACCAGGGTATAAAAACACTGTGAGGTTTTTAAGGGTTCATAATGAAGCAGATCTTCAGCAAAGTGAACTAGCCTGTCTTTTAGAAAATCTTATCCACGGGCATACCTATTTTAAAAATAAGGTGAATGATAGAAATACAATATGTAGTTGACACATCAGAGTTCATTTAGAGAAATAAAAACTCTTATTAATAGCTAATGCTATGCAGAATCTCAAAAACCTCTTCTTCATGTCTGGCTATTAAAGGAGGTTTAGAGTAAGAAAGCTATCTAATTTTTCAATGTTTAATAGATATTATCAAGTTATAAATTACCAATTAGAATTTCTTATAAAATTCTGAGTACATTCCCTGTAGAGGACTAAATCTAATAGCTGATATAAAGTATCAGAGAACTAAAATTCACAAGATATTTACAGGTTAAAAGATGCTTTTCATATGAACATTTTTATATCATCCTCATAACAAGTATGCGAGGCAGGCATCCTGTGTTATTAGACCTATTTTACAGACCATGAAACAGAGGTCCACAGAATGTTAGCCATGCTCCCAAGTTATATGACTGATAACTGTAACAACTAGCACTGTTCTTAAGCTTGTGATCTGAACCCCATACTCAGTCAGCTATACTTGCTACCTCTTTTATTTACCATAAATAATTACAAAAATAGAAACTACCTTCCATAAATAATGGCATCACAAACCAGGCACTATTCCACTGTCAACTTTTGTTTGAATCACCTAAGTAAAACTAGGGTGTCAAGTCACCTGCAGATTGACACTTGGAGGAAGGGAGTCAGGCTTGGAGGTATATGCTAGGGTTGTCATGGGTGAGTCTTATCTCGCTCTAGCTGTAGTACATAAGGGTAATTAACAAGAAGAGGCACTTACAGTTTGGGGGTGAACTTGTTATGGTGACTACAGTGTTATCAAAATTTCCCATTGAAATTAACTTGAATTTGGTGCCTAGGGCAACTTCAGTGGTACTGGTCAAAACGGAAAGGGGTCAGTCTCTTTCTAACTGATTAAAAAGCTCAGCCTCAATAATGCTATTTATTGCTTTCCTACAGTACATAACTAACAGAAGAGGAAAAAAGCGGCTCTTTTGCAAGTTCCTAAAGAATGTTATTTAGCAACATCAGACACTAATGAAGTAATTTTCTAACATCAAAGTATAAAAGCATAAATCCAGGTAATTACCAAATGATCGCTAGCAGCCAATCTCTGTCTCATTTGTTAGTGAGATAGAAAATAACTGAAAACATATTATTCATTACTGAAGAAAAAAACTATTCATCATATATAAAGAAAATATTAATGTCCACCTTTGAATAGATATGTACCCATTTTGAGATGTACCTTTCATTTTGCAGCAGAAATTATGGTTCTACTCTGTCCAAACCCTATTGCCCTGTTCCTATTTCTCTGGGGCAAATGAAAATAATAACAGGGCAGATGGTCTTATTTGCAGCTGGCATTAAGCAACTCCAAATATCGTTTTAAATGGAAGGAGTAAAGGAGAGGAGGAAGGGACAGTGGGACTGAGGGGCTGAGGGATTGAGGGAGAGAGGAAAGGAAGGGAGACACGTTACTCTTAAATAAAAGCAACTAGGATATTTTGTTTAATCATAAATTTATACCATATAAGACAGATACAATACTAAAAGCATCTTCTCTACTGGAGAATAACAACATTTTCCTTAGTGGCCTTCCTCCATGTGAATTTATAACTGTTTCTGGAAGGGAGTAGTATATCAAAAAGAAAGACTTGCAGTGTTTATATCTGGATAAATTGTAGAAACAGTTTCTCCTAAACTTATTTACGGTCCATCAATGACCAACTCATTTTCAACTCCTTAGACAACAAAGCCAAAAAACAGAATTCTAGGGCTGGTCAATAGGCATCACCATAAGAAAGAAGTTGGAAGACAGGGAAGAGTAGAAAAAGAGGGAAGGAAGGAAGGAGGGAAGGAAAAAAGGAAGGCAAACAAAGAACCTTACCAAGAAAATACATAGTGGACAGAATCAGCCCACTCATGAGCTGATCAATTAGTCAATTTTTTCCTATAAATTAGTCAAGGGACAGAGTATTCAATTATGTAATTGGCCAATCTTTTTTTTTTTAAAACATCTTCATTGGCGTATAATTGCTTTACAATGGTGTGTTAGTTTCTGCTTTATAACACAGTGAATCAGCTATATGTATACATATATCCCCATATCTCTTCCCTCTTGCATCTCCCTCCCACCCTCCCTAACCCACCCCTCTAGGTGGTCACAAAGCACCGAGCTGATCTCCCTGTGCTATGCGGCTGCTTCCCACTAGCTATCTATTTGTAATTGGCCAGTCTTGCTTTTTAAAACAACAAAGTCCTGAATGTCATTTCAGTATGAATCTTTACCCCAAAAGCACTAGTTATAAGCAAACAATAAAGGAATATTATGAACTTAAAAAAAAAAACATCATGAAATAATACCTAGAGATGCTACATGAAATATAACCAACATCCTTTTAAATGAAAAACTGGCCTTACAATAAAGAAGATACTGCCAGGACCAGAAAAAAAGAAGGAACTGAAAACCTCTGAAGTGTAAGTACGCCTCATTAAGCAGTCAGGTGAGGAAGCATGTTAGGGCAAGGTGAGAGGGCTTGCGGGGAGCAGGAGATAGCGACCACCTCAGTTAAATAGGAGCATAGATTTTAATACCCACAAAAAGACGGGAGAAAAGGACTAGAGCACAGAGGCTCTTGAACAGTCAGATCATTGAAAGACTGATCAATTTGTAAACGGGATAATATTAAAAGTTTTTCCATTAGCATAGGGAGAAATAGAGACTCTTCTCTACAATGAATGCTGTTGTGACAATTCTGTTGTCAACTTCCCATGTCACAGCTGTAACTGCAACGGGGAGGCTTAGACCCCAGCCCACTGATCATGGCAGGAAAGGCTGGCGCTCCCCCAACCTCCAACCCTCATCTGGTAATACAAGCCTGGAGCCAAAGTTCTGCCGGGTCACACTGTTATTGTACTTGACCAAGGATCACGCTAGAAGAGGAACTGGCACTTCCCCAATCACATAGCTTGAAAGCACCAAAGCCCAAATACTGAGATCCCTCTCCTGAAGTCTGTCATCAAGACCTGTTAGAGTTATGTGTGCTGCCCTCGAATGTGATGGGCAAGAGAGGCTCTGTGTCCCTGCCCCCAGTACTGCTTTCCCCATAAAATTTCCCCAATGCGCACTGCTCTAAGTAACCTATATGTGTGCTGATTGGCCATTGACCCTTGTCAGCCTTGTGGTCTTTCAAGTTCTAAACTGTTACACTACAAACCAATATTTGAATTTCTTTCTTGTTCAAGTCAGTGCATTCTAAGGTCTCTTGTTGCAGGAGCTTAGCCTACATGCCAACCAATACAAAGGCTACATTCTGTCTGGGGTCTGCAAGACAACCCACAGGTTTGTGATTCCTTAGGAGGACTCACGGGACTCAGCATATCATCATGCTCATGGCTAAAGTTTATTACAATGAAAGCATACAAAGAAAAATCAGCAAAGGGAAAAAGCACAGCGGTGAAGTCCAAAGGAAACCAGGCACAAGCTTCCAGAGTCCTCTCCAAGTGAAGCCACACAGGATGTCCTTGATTCCTCCATCAACGACTCGTAACAACACATGTGAAATTCTGCTACCAGAGAAACTCCTTAGAGACTCAGCATCCAAGATTTTTACTGGGGACTAGTAAAATCTGCCTGGCTCATACCAAATTCCAGATTCCCAGAAAGAAAGCAGGTGTTCAGCACAACCACACTGTTTGTACAGTTTAGGCACAGTGAACCCAGTATGGGAATGGTAGGAACTTCCTGAAATCCAAGTTCTCAGTTGCCAGCCAAGGGCCAAACTTGCAGACAGGCCTTTCTAAGGATATCAGTCTCAGGATTGCTATGTTAACTCTTTTCTGTACGTATGCTCTAATATTGCATACAGATCTAGTAAAAATATAAGACATTCACAAGAATAATTCATATCAAATTTGTTAATGAATACCCCTCAGGTAGGAAGGAGTCCAAAGGGATGAATAGTGGGGCTTTAAAAAAATAGAAAGATCGAAAGCAAATATGGGAAAAATATTGATAGCTGTTTATGATACATACATAAGTAATTTTATTTGTGTTCATTTTTGTAACTTTAAAATGTTTCATTTAAATTAAAAGATGAAAGTGAACAATGGCAAAAGAATTTTAATCATACAAAAAGGAAACTATTTATTATCAGAGTATATCATTAATAGCATCTAGGAAGGACTATGCAGTGGAGAAACAGCTTTGAATCAACCCAAATGTCCCAAGGTTAAGAAAAAAAGTTGTAAGGTCCATAAGAGTATGTCACAAATGAAGTAATTTTTAAAATATTCTGCAAAATATTTTGGAATGATAAAGATAATGGGTACCCAAAAGAGAGTGTGGGTATCGTCCATCAGTCAATCAATGCCCCGCACATACCATTCTATGTATCCTAAGCCACTAAAGTTCTTTGCATATTCTAGAAATATTAACTACACATTAACAAGGGGTGAAATTCTCTAGAACTCTGATGTACAATAGTTATTTAGCTCACCATTTACTTATACTGCATTGGCCAAAAAGTTCCTTTGTGTTTTGAGTAAAAATAAAAGACACATTTTTCATTTTCATCAAGGCCTTTATTGAACAACATATTTACCCTTTTGTTCCACTACTTTCTGCCATTTTTCAGGCAACTTCATAATTCCGTCTTCCCAAAATTTTTTATCTTTTTGAGCAAAGAACTGTTCCAGGTCTTTTAAAGTCTTCCAGGGAATTGGAACTTTTTCCATTAAGAGAATTCTGTAAAGACAGAAATAAATGGAAATCTGAAGATGCAATGTCTGGTGAATACAGTGGATGAATCAGAAATTCCCAGCCAAGCTGTAATAGTTTTTGCCTGGACATCAAAGAAGTATGCAGTCTTGTGGTATCCTGATGGAAGATTATGTGTTTTCTGTTGACTAATTCTGGACGATTTTCGTCGAGTGCTGCTTTGTTTCAGTTGGTCTAATTGGGAGCAATACTTGTTGGAATTAATTGTTTGGTTTTCCAGAAGGAGCTCATAATTAATAGAGGACTCCCTTCCAATCCTACCAGATACACAACATCACTGTCTTTGGATGAAGACCAGCCTTTGGTGTGGTTGGTGGAGGTTCATTTCGCTTGCCCCACAATCTCTTCCATTCCACATTATTGTACAGTATCCACTTTTTATCACCTGTCACAATCCGTTTTAAAAATGGAACGTTTTCATTACGTTTCAGTAGAGAATCGCATGCAGAAACATGGTCAGGAAGGTGTTTTTTTGCTTAACTTATGTGGAACCCAAACATCAAAGCGATTAACATAACCAAGCTGGTGCACATGATTTTCAACACTGGATTTGGATATTTTGAGTGCATCGGCTATCTCCTGCATGGTATAACATTGATTGTTCTCAGTTAATGTCTCAATTTGATCGCTATCAACTTCAACTGGTCTACCTGACTGTGGAGCATCACTCTGTGAGAAATCTCCGGCACGAAACTTCGCAAACCACTTTTGACATGTTCAATCAGTAACAGCACCTTCTCCATACACTGCACAAATCTTTTCTGTGTGTGTTTCAGTTGTGCTTTTACCTTTCTTGAAATAATAAAGCATAACATGCCAAAAATGTTGGTTTTTTCTTCCATCTTCAATGTTAACATGGCTACACAAAAATTCACCATTGACAGCTTTTTTTTAAATGCATGCTGGTACGACAGCTGTCACAATACAATCTAACAAAATTGTTCTGAATGAAGTTAAAGACAACTAAGCACTACTAGAGCCATCTTATGGGGGAACTGAATGAACTTTTTGGCCAACCCAATATTTTCCTAATGAAGGTGAGAGAAAGGAAGAGAAAGACTAGATGCCTGCACACATGTATGTATGTGTATGCCTGCAAGAATGACAGAGAGAAAGAAAGGGAAAGACAGGTGGGAGGAGGAGAGAGGAAGAAGAACTGAGGAGAAAAAGAACGAATACAAATGAGAGAAAATATATGTCTGGCCTCTACCACTAATCCAGATACTTCCAAATTTAAAATGTACTAGAGGTGCAAATGTCCTATGTTTTCAAATAATACTTTTTCAAGATGTCTGACAAAGTTCAGCTTATATAAAGAATGTAAAATAACAATTAAAATCATATTTAATTTCATTGATTTACATGTAGCTGTCCAGCTTTCCCAACACCACTGGTTGAAGAGACTGTCTTTTTCTCCATTATATATATTCTTGCCTCTTTTGTCATAGATTAATTGGCCATAAGTTTGTGGGTTTATTTCTGAGCTTTCCATCCTATTCCATTGATCCAGATGTCTGTTTTTGTGCCAATACCACATTGTTTTGATTACTGTAGCTTTGTAGCATTCGCTGAAGTCTGGAAGGGTTATGCTTCCAGTTTTCTTCTTTTTCCTCAGGATCACTTTGGCAATTCTGGATCTTTTTTTTTTTTTTTTTTTTTTTTAATTCTGGATCTTTTGTGGTTACATATAAATTTTAGGATTATTTGTTCTAGTTCTGTGAAAAATGTCATGGGTATTTTGGAAGGGATTACATTCAATCTGTAGATTGCTTTGGGTAGTATGGCCATTTTAACAATATTTATCCTTCCAATCCAAGAGCATGGGATATCTTTCCATATCTTTGAATCACCATCAATTTCCTTTATCAGTGTTTTATAGTTTTCAGCATATACTTCTTTCATCTTCTTGGTTAAGTTATTCCTAGGGTATTTTCAGACACGATTTTAAACAGGATTCTTTTTTACTTACTCTTTCTGATATTTCATTGTTAGTGTAAAGAAATGCAACAGATCTCTGTATCTTAATCTTGCATCTTGCTACCTTGCTGAATTCATCTATTAGTTCTAATAGCTTGGTGTGGAAACATTAGGGTTCTCTACATAGGGTTCTCATGTCATCTGCAAATAGTGACACTTTTACATCTTCCCTTCCAATTTAGATATCTTTTATTTCTTTTTCTTGTCTGATTGCCGTGGCTAGGATTTCCAGTACCATGTTGAATAGAAATGGTGAGAGTGGGCATACTTATCTTGATCCTGAATTTAGCAGGAAGGCTTTCAGCTTTTCACTGTTGAGTATTATGTTGGCTGTGCGTTTATTTAAATTAGTAAAGATATGGAAACAACTCAAGTGCCCATCAACAGATGACTGGCTTAAGAAAATGTGATATATATATATATTTAATTTATATATACAATGGAATATTACTCTGCCACAAAAAAGAATGAAACATTGCCATTTGCAATAACATTGATGGACCTAGAGAATACTATACTTAGTGAAGTAAATCATAAAAAGAAAGACAAATATTACTTGATATTACTTACAAGGGGAATCTAAAAAATAATATAAATGAATCTTATGGTTACCAAAGGGGAAAGGGAGTGGGGAGGGATAAATTAGGAGTAAAGGATTAACAGATACAAACTACTATACATAAAATAGATAAGTAACAGGATTTACTATATAGCACAGGGAACTATATTCGCTATGTTGTAACAACCTATGATGAAAAATAATCTGAAAAAAATATATATATATAACTGAATCACTTTGCTGTACGCCTGAAACTAACACAATATTATAAATCAACTACGCTTCTATAAAAAAACAAAAGAAAGAAAGAAAGCTAAGTGAGAAAGCATATGAAAGAAAAAAAACATATTTATATAAGCAGGAAGCACCGGAAGATTTTATAGAGTGATCACAGCCATGCAGTATTTGTTCGAGAAGTTCTACATAAGAATTACATCATGAAATATTAACCAACTCTTTTAAAGCCCCTGGGATTCTGCATGACCACTTATATTTAAAATAATAACAAGTACATTTATTTTATGATGATATTGATGATGCACCAACCGCTGTTCTAAGCACTTTATCTCATTTAATTCTCGAAAGAACCCAATGAGGAAGACACTGTTTTCCCCATTTCATGTGCCGAAACTGAGGAATAGAACTAAGTAAACTGTCTAAAGTGGAGCCCAGATTCACCCAGGCAGCCTAGATCCAAAGCCTGTATTTTTAACTTATTTTGCCCACTTCATTTCCTATTATCTCATTCTTTATGAAAATGTAATATTTAACCAAAAATAGCTACATTTCCTATACTGATTACTCATAATTTTGGCAAAGCTAATGTTATTATACAGGAAGGAGCAAAAGGGTATGTTTCTCCTGTGAATTAAAAGAAAGCTTCAGTAGCATTTCTCCCTGACCAACATTCAAAGCATAGCAAAAACACCTGTCTAGGAAAACACTTCATTTCCTAAGCTGTTCTATGAATACCTGAAAGCTATGTTAAAAATAAATAAATAAAATAAACTGTTCCTGAAAATTGTCATGACTTCCTAACTTCCCAATGATGACCTCTTTTTCCTGGGCTCCTAGAAAAAAGAAATTCTGGCCAAACATTTTTTAAAATGATTTAATTAATTAATTTATTTTATTTTTGGCTGCGTTGGGTCTTTGCTGCTGTGCGCGGGCTTTCTCTAGCTGCAGCGAGCAGGGGCTACACTTTGTTGCAGTGCACGGGCTTGTCATTGTGGTGGCTTGTCTTGTTGTGGAGCACGGGCTCTAGGCATATGGGCTCAGTAGTTGTGGCACGTGGGCGCAGTAGTTGTGACCCGTGGGCTCTAGAGCGCAGGCTCAGTAGTTGTGGCGCATGGGCTTAGTTGCTCCACAGCATGTGGGATCTTCCCGTACCAGGGCTCGAACCCGTGTCCCCTGCATTGGCAGGTGGATTCTTAACCTCTGCGCCACCAGGGAAGCCCCAGTCAAACATTTTTTTTTAAGCTCCTTTTATGGCCGGGGCAGTGCAAAATCGCTATGAGCTCACAGGGATGACTGACTGCCTTAGAAAATCATACTGATAGAATTATAGGGCCCCAAACAAGGGTGCTCATCTTTGTCCCACTGCAGCCTCTGCTCATCAGACCACATCTGTGGTACTGTGTTCAGTTTGGGTACCACCATTTAAATGTGACATTAGAAATGCACAGTCAGGGGTAGTTACGGGGAAGAAAATCCTTCTCTCAATAGCACTTTTCACTTCTAAAATACGAAATAGTTCATGTTTCTTTATTATATGTACACCGTCTTTCTCCATTGCTAAAATGGGTGCTGGTCAAGCTAGGCTACAGGTTTGAGGGGTGGAGGAGAAGGGAAGGAAAAGGAGAGTATTTCTGGCATAAGACATGACATTCCCAAAGGCCTACACTGAAGAGAAAGCTTAGCAGTCCAGGAACTGAAATTTCTATGAAGCTGGAGTGTAGACAGTGAAAGGGATTGGTAATAGAATAGGCCAGCCAGGAAAGAGAAGGTCAGATCATCAAAGCCCTTGTGAGTCAGGACAAGAAGGGGCTGAGGGGGGAACGATGAGGGTGAGTGGAGAGGTGGGGGAGTAATGAGAAGCCATTGAAATGTTTAAAGAAGGGACCAAGTGTCTGTGACTACAGTTTGGATAAGGAACTTTAGTCGTATCAATTGAAATGGTCAAAACTGTCAATATTGAACTGTTCTGGACCCAAACAGATGGCAATTCCCTATGGTTCAATCTCATTAAAACCTTCCTAAAAGGAAGGATAACTAGACACCAGGAAACTGTTAAAGAGTGCGGGTAAAAAGATGAGGAAACACCACACAGGGATAGTGAGGCCATGGTTACTGAAGCTGAGAAGCTGGATGATAACATGTCAAGGCTATTATGGATGGGATGCCTTTGCAGGAAAAATAATTAAGCTAGATGACCTAAAATCTGGATTCAAGAGCTTGAAGGAACCCTAGGAAACATGACAATCAACTCTAACCACCCAACCCCACCCTATTTTTACAATCAGAAAAGTGATGTATTTTCACTCTTCCACTCAAAAAATTTATGATGAGTATATTCTGGGTGCCGGTCTGAGCACTACGAGTATAAGGATGCTTCAAGGAGCTTAAAACTTAGTATGTCCATCTGGAGGGTGGCTACAAGCGTAACAGAGAAGCAAGCTCCTTAGATCTCACTGCTAGTGGCAGACGAGGACCGAAACTCGTATTTTTTTCCTGACTCCTAGAGACAGAGGTCCTTTGCACTCTACTATGCTGCTCAGGATTCCTAAGCTTCACCTGAGATAGGCAGCTATAGCTAGGTCTCTTAGCCTCACCGTGTCATCTAGGAACCAGAGGAGCAGCACAGGTTGGATAGGAGTTATTGGCAAGCAGTTCTAACTAACCCCAGCACTGTTCCCTCGATAGCCCTCCTTACTGTGGTGGCCTCTGTGCTCCATGAGCACAGGGCTTTTATGTTTGTAAGTCTGTTTTCCCCAATATTGCCTGATCTATCACTACCCTACCCCCCCAATTTCTTCTTGCCTTCCTACATATCGAAAAATTCCACCTCCTTAATCCAAAGGAGTGGGAAAATCATATGATTATACCATAACATTGTAATTGAAAATTCACTTTATCTGAATATCCAAATTACCCTTATAATTTTGTCTCTGCATGCCCCCAAATTAAACACTGGGGTAAGGTGATAGCTAAGTTTAAGGCAGTCACCAATTTTTCCCAAGAACAGTTCTAGAGGGGCAAAAGTGAGAAAGAGAGGTCAAGGGGGGGTAAAGGAATCCAAATTCTTTCATTGACTTCTTTGCCTAAACCCAATTTATTTCTTCTTCCACTTTTTTTTTAATCTATGTTTTTTCAAAGATAACTGGAGGCAGCTAACTTTATTTTATTTCTAACAGTTAGAAACTAGAAAGGAAATTTTGATGCCCTCTGTCTTCAAAAAATTGTGCCTAAAAAACATTCTACTTCTAACCCTCAGATTCCTTATTTCCTTCTTATTCTTTCCTATTCTATTCCTTATTCTATTCTTTCTTATTTCTTCTTCCTAATGATCTAGAGATTTTAGATTGGAATTGGAGTCTGCTATAAGATACAATCTTTATAAACTAGGAACCAGAATAAGCAGGAGAACCTGAACTAAAATGGTCACTACTTCCCTCAGGTTAATAAATTTTCTTCTTTGTTGTTTTAATTTTTTTCAAATATGTAATTTATACATGAATGCATGATTGCATTTAGAAATTGAGCAGTTAAAAACATGCAAAAGTCTTCTCTCACCATCCCATCTTCCAATTACTATCCTATTCCTAAAGGAAGTATTGTTATTTGTGTTAGCACTGTCACCAGTTTTGTCATGAAAAGTCAAGAGATCAATCTTGTTACCCTCATATATAATATTCTGACATATAATGACAAAATACACAATCAATTCTTTCCATATATATAATACCTAAGTAAACTCAGAACCAAGGAAATAAAAAAGATGTAAAGATCATTTCTCTCAAAACAATAAAATAGTATATACTTAAGTTAAGAAATATGTAATAACAGCTGGATTAATGAAATGATAATCCAGGGTAAGAAACAGAGTTAAGAACTAATAACATCAACTCATCAGTTTTCATATATGACTAGTTAAAATTATCATGAACAGCATAATCCATGAATTAATTTTTTGGAACTTTTTTTTCTTTTTTAAAGAACTAAAGTTGAAAACAAGCTATATTCATGCAAAGAATAGTACTAAATTAAAAGTAAACAGTCTAAACAGTCTATATCTGGATGTAAATACTAGCTTACTCTTTTTTTTCCATACTGATTTTCCCACAGGAAGGAACAGATTAAAGGGTGGATTACTTCAAGCACTATAAAGGTCTCTAGACTGACCCCACTCTTCAAGGGAACTCTTTCAGAGGAATAATGCTATAAAGAACAGTGAATGCCCAAGAAAACCCACAACTGAGCCCTTCAGAGGGCCTTCATTCACCCGTCCCCATTGACTGCCCTGGCCTCTCTGAGGCAATTCAAAATAATTCACTGCCCACCATAATACTGAATTCACAACAGAGAGGAAAAAAGGTGATGGAACTGCTTTGCATCTGTTTAATTTTTACAGAAATGTTAAGGGGGTTAATCTTCTACAAGTCCAGTCATGTGCTTTCACAAAGGGCCGAGAAAGGAGTCGCAAAGCCTGCCATGACTCAAAGGGAGGCTCTTTGTGTCTTCTTTTCTGCACTATGGCTGACAAAGAAGCTGCCTAAGTTCTTAGGCATTGGGCTCTTGCCTGAATTCTGAAGTCAGTGAAGCAACAATGATGTCACTGCTTCTGAAGAACACTGTTGGCTGAGATAATGAAGATCTCTTCACCCAAAGCATTATCATTTCTGTGGCACACATTTCCTAAACTTTCAAATACAAAAGTATCCTACATGTTGGGAGGGGTGTCATATTTTTCTTTATCTTCTGCACTTTTGAAAAGAAAGCATACTGAGACAAGTTTCCCTCTCACCAAAACATATCTTTTTATGTTTAGCTAGTAGATACTATTGGACTAGAGTAGTTTACTCATACATTTAAAAGAGAAAAAAGATTATGCTTTTCACTGAGGGATAGGTATATGATTCAATTAATATTCTGATATTAAAAGTCCAATGGTTGTTAGGCAACTTAATCATTATATAAGTAAGATCCATTTCTCACCCTTTTAGTTCTCAATATATGTATACAAATGGCTTGGAAAAGCAAATCGAATTACCCAAAGAATATAAAAACACTTTGAAGACAGTTGTTTCTCCCCAAATTTTAAAATAATGGATCCCTTTGAAAATCCTTTACAAGATATGAAACCTCTCTGGGAGAGAAGGGACCACACAAATATGCACATAAATATAAAATTAAATTCAAGGAGTTTTTAGACCTCTTGATGCCCCTGCAGACTAAGAAACTCTGCTTTACAGAGTACAATTATGTAGAAAAAAATTTTTGTCCAGCTCTTTTTGGAAGTATTTCTGTAGAACAATGACTTTCTTAAGAGACTGAGCATTTTCTCAAAGCATTTTCTACTTCCCTCCTCTGATCTCTGTCTTAATGGTAGGCTCTTCTTCAACCATATACAATGCTAAGTTATGAAAAAAGTAGATCTCCCTTAAATTATTATAAATAAGAAACTTGAAGGAAGATAAAATTGTAGTCTTTAGTCTCAAAAGAGATTGTTGGATGAGGTTAGATGAAAATAAGAGATGGATATGAATTAAAATAGGCCAACCATGTTGTGTGCTAGAGGTTGAAGTTAATTATCTCCTTTAGTCCTCAGATATGAGGCAAATATTATTATCCACCTTTCAGATCCTACGAAATCAAGGCAGACATTTACTCTCTTCTCAAAAAGATGGTCTAGTGTTTACCAGGTAAAGCTTAATATAAAGACACATTCCATAATTCTAAAAGAAAGAGATATGCAGTCTCCCATATATAAGGACAAACAAGAGGGCAAAGTGGGAGAAAATGTGTATTTATGGAATTTAGAGTTCGGTAACATTCAAAGTAAAGAGTGTTAGTGGGGAGTGGGAGTCACTGATGAGCAGCAAGAGAGAGAAAATAGATAAATAGGTTCCAGGTGGCCAAGGACAACGCTAAAATATTTATATTTTATCTAGTAAGGAACGGGGAATGACTTACAAGTTTTAGACTACATAATGATTTTTAAGTATTTCAGTTCACAAAGGTCACGCAGCAATCTCCAAAGCAAGGTATCAGGACACTTACATTACAGAGATATGTAAAAATAGTTATTGGAATATGGAGAAAAAAATAGAACTTCTACCAAAGTTATCTTTGTTATATTTTTTATAATTTCTATCTCTGTGAATGTCTTATAATATGATACATATGTTCTATAATGTATAAACTATAGTAATACATTTGTGTGTATGTACACACACACACACACACACACACAGTGGTGTGGGCACATAATCCACAAAGTTTGGTAACATTGTATCTCTAAATGGACTAGAGGGAGTTTAGAAATAGGAGAATAGTTAGGGGACAGCTGCAGTATTCAAAACAAAACACTAGGTTCTGAACAAAAGTAGAAACAAAGGAGACTGAAGGGGCTATCTTGAGAGCTTTCTGGGTGTATAATTTGTGGGTCTTTCTTGCCAACTAGATAAAGGATACGAAAATCAGAGGGTTAACTGGGTGGATGCCAGAACCATTCACTAAGACTAAAATCTAATAGGAGAATCAAGGAGCAGTTTAGGAATTGGTTGATGGTTAGAGACAAGTTCAGTGTTGGCCATGGTGAGTTAGAGGTCTTTGTGGGATATCCAAGTGCAGGTGGCTAAAAAGTGGTTGAATATACAGTCTTGGAGTTCAAGCGGAATGTGGACGATATACACCACCATGTAATTCTCCCACAGATCACCAATGGTACAGAAATGCGAGAAAAGAAGAGGACAAAAATCTTAAGGAAGACTTGCATGAAAAGGATGGAAAGACGAAAAATTATCAAGGAAGGAGGCTAAGAAGTAAATCCAAGACTCCAGTCATGAAAGCCAAAGGGTGAGTCTAATGTCACAGAGAGGTAAGGTGAGTAAAAAGCAAAATGTAGCAGCATAGTTTATCATTAAAGAGTTTTGTTATTTATTCAGAAAATAAATGAAATAGCAGGGGCTGAAAACCAGATTCTAATAAATTAAGGAAATAATACATATCATAAGATGGTATATGGCAAAGTGTAAAAATGAACTTTTAAGGACTATGGAATTTCAGGGAAGAAAGAAAAAATCACTTTCATTGAAAAATGACCCTTGAGCTGGATAATGAACACTAAATAGAGGTGACAAGAAGATACTCAAGAAACAGAAAAGAGTATAAGTTGACAGAAATAATAACAAACAAGGGATGCAATAAGGTAGTCTATCTAACTACATTAGATGTCTCTCCCCAATCTATATCTAACCAGGCACAAAAATCTCTTTTTTTGCTTCTTACAAAGATGAACACGTGACATTACTTTTGAAGCACACGGTGTGGGAATATTTATAATTATTTCATGGTTAAAATTTTAAGATTTTTTTTGTATATTAATTAAAAACTAAGTAATGCATATAACAGAGAACCCTGATCTCTGCCCCATCCCTGAATACTCTGCTCAGAGATTGAGTGGGGCTCAGGGATGGCATAAGGCATTCTGTTCTGCATGTTACTTAAAAATTTTTTAAGTTAAAAAACGTAATGACTATAATGATCACAAATAGCCTCACATGAAAGTGGCCCTATGAACATGTTTTGCTCTGCTTCTTAAAATGCATTCAACTCCATCCACTCTTCCCTTTTCATGTTGGAGTAGACATATTGGATGCCTTCATCACCTGGATTACTCCAGTAACTGCCAAGCTGCCTCTGTCATGTCACTCCTCTATGCTATACTCCATGTGGATGGAAGACACATCTTCTAAAATACATATCACAAAACTATATCGCTTCTGTGAGTACACTGGGGGGTTGTTGTTGTTGTTGTTTTAATTTGTAAAATAAGGTCTCTGTAATCTGGCATTAACTGACCTTCCCTGAAAGAAATATGAGAAAAGGATACAAACTATTATTTTGGCAGTGGTAAGAAAGGACAGCGAAAGATGTGAGAGAGATTATGAGCCGACTGCCCATCATATAGGGCAGTACATCACCAACAGCATCTTAAGACGGTCGAAATTTTCATGATGAAGTAATGGTATCTGGAGAAGTTGTCCAAAGTACCTAAGGTCAAAGTGCTCACTGGCAGCAGAGCTACTGTCTGAACCCAGGTTTGTCAGGCTCCAAAAGCCATACCAGAAAGATTTATGGATATTTGGTAAAGATGATACTGGACACCATAAAAAAGAGTATCTCTTTTGAAACCATGTAGGATAAAACTGAATAGAGGGGAAATGCACTACTAAATAATCAGAAAAGGAAAGATACCCAAATAACTGATCAGAGATAGGAAGGCTACAGTGAGTGTGACAGAAGCCAAGAGAACAGAAAACCTAAAGAAACAATATGCTACCAAACGTCATGAGAGGCCCAAGAGAATGAGCTCTAAGAAAAAAAAAATCTGTTGAAATGTTTAAGTGTCTTTCAGTATCTGGGGAAAACTATTTATGTAAAGTGCTGAGGTTGAGAGCCAAGCTGAGGTGGAGCTGGATAAGAGACTAAGTGATAAGAAGGGAGTTAAAGAAGATACATTCTTCACAGAAATTTGGCAACAATGGTGATGGAAAAAAAGTATCTACGAAGGGGCAAAACGGCCCAAATTCCAGCCAAGTATTTATGAAGACAGAGGAGACCTATACTGTCCAACTGTACACTCTTTGCATCTCCCACTTAAAACCCATAAGCATCTTTATGGAAATTCATAAAGGTGAAAAATGCCTTTAGAATGAGAAATGAAATGTGTGGCAGCTGCCATGGTGACTTAGTAAGCAAGCTCTACATCATAAATCTGGAGCACCCCACAATCTCTTCTGTGCTGTGCGTCTCCTTCCTGATTCCCATTCAACAGCCACCCTCAGACACTCAGACTAGGTAAGGAAGTCCCCTCAGACCATCAACAGGGGACTGCATCACATAGTCTGGGTCTGATAAACAGACATCTGAGGTGATAAGTGCTTTTTCTGGATTATCTTCCTTGGAATTTTCTCCTGTGAATTCCAGAGAAATTTTGACACTGTGAGTCTTATAGAGAATTTCATTTTTGACCTTCCTGACAAATGTCAGTTGAAAGCTCGTTTTGTTCAGTTTAAGAAGTACCTGGAAAACCTGCACTTTTTCATCAAATTAAGAGTGTGGAAAAACATTTTTAATAATTTTCCTTGGGCAAGGTACTTAACATTTCTGAGTATCAGAATCAATCACTTATTCATTCAATCAATATTTATTGAAGATCTGCTCTGTGCTGGTCCTTGTGCTAGACCTTGAATAAGCAATGCTGAGCAAACAAGAAAATTTGGGGTAATCCCACCTATTCTATGTCACATAATTCTTGGGAGAATCAAATGAAATAAGGCACATGAAAGAATTTTGAAAACCATCAAGAAGATATATACATGGTGCAAATCCTTGGCTTGGCTCTTTACATTTAAATTAATTTAAAATTAAGTAAAACAAAAAATTCAGTTCTTTAGTTGCACTAGTCACATCTCAATTGCTACATACGCCTAGTGGTTACTGGATATTGGATAGCACTGTGGTAGAACATTTCCATCATCCAGAAAACTCTATAGGAGAGCAATTTCCTAGAAGCTGAAAGTAAAACACAAGAGTGAGAATTTGCATGATACCAAAGGGAGAAAAACAAAAGTGATGCTGTGATGAAAGCATATCACAAACCACACATTCAAAGAAAGATAGCTGGTGGTTCTTATAAAATTATAAAAGTACCACAAAGGGAAAGTGTAGTTATGATAAAAGAGTAGTAAGAGGTAACTTTCATTGAGTGTTTAGTACATGCCAGGAACTAAAATCAAGTGCTTTACAGATAAATCCAAAGACAACCCTCTGAAGTAGGTACTATTATTTTCACTGCTTTGTTGACGGATGAGGAAACGGAGTCTCTGATAGGTTAAGTAACTTGATATAGGTCACAAAGGTACTCAATGGTAAGCCTCTGGGCTAAAACTATACTAAAGAAAAGAAAGAAATCTACCAAGGGGGGAAAGCGGGGTGGTAGGGGCGGGTGGGATGAACTGGGAGATTGGCATTGACATGTATACACTAATATGTATAAAACAGATAACTAATAAGAACCTACTGTATAAAATAAATAAATAAAATTCAAAAAGAAAAAAAAATTTACCACATCAATAGCAGCTAAGACATTGACTCAATCAGCTTAAATTAGTCATTATGTAAAAAACAAACAAAAATCCCTTGAGGTAACATGATTTATATTTGTGCCTTTTCTACTTTTAGTTATTAACAGTTATTAATAATAATATCATCATCATAGTATCACCACTATGTCTCTACCTGAATTTTTGTCTTGCTTCCTTAGGAATGTCTTCCTTTCTTCCCAGTCGTTGCATCCAGGCATCCTTCACTATCTACCTGAAGTCCCTCAAACATTCCAGCCTTCAGTGATATTTCTAAAGTCGCATAATATGCTTTCTAGATCAGTCATTATAAGGCTAATTGTGTAATGGTTTAATTTAGTTGTTATGTTTCTTTATCAATCTTTATGGAAGTACACTATACTCTATGGGAGAGCATATGTTAAGTACCCAATAAACAAATAAAAATAATATATTTATATCAATAATACACTAGATGTTTGCCTAAAACTCATCATTGATAATTACACATTATGTCTTCATACTTTGTGAAGGCATAAGCTGTAGACACATTCCATCTCTGACAAATGTTTTAGTTTTCTTATGAACTAGCTGAAAAATGTGAGCTTTTTTTTCTTCTCTGTGAGATAGGAAATAGTAAAGATTGTTTAAAACATACATGTTAGATAGTCTTGTAACAACAACAAAAAAAGTCACTGCTTAGATTTTTGGATTTCTTTAGTGTTCTAAAGACCCAGTTTGAAGATCTAATTTTAAAACTGGCTCAAGAGATCATATTCAAATGCTTGAGTCTGTTTTTACAGGATATCCTTGGCTAACTTTACTCTAAGAAATTTAACACAGTTGGACTGTATTCCTTTGGCTTTGAAATACCTTTCACAGGAATGGCCATTAAGGTGGGGTTAGAGTATGTATGCAAAGGGGGTGGAACAGAGAATGTGTGTGATCCTATCTTAATGCAATATGTCCTTATATCAATCAAAATATGTTTTCTGAAATAATCACTTATATTTTGTCTCCATACCTAGAAATATAAGGGGTATTCTCAATAGATTAAACACTGAGCACCTAGTTTCCCATTCCCATTAGTTTTCCTAATGTCTATCACATTTAAGTTGTTCTTTTTAAGCTTTAGTTACTGGAGCTGGGGACCTAAGGTAAGGGACTGCCTTCATGACTGGTCTTATTAATTTTTCCTTTGTTATTGCCAAGAATTGAAGAAGACTAAAACAGATGACCTCCCTATTTGTACTGAAGGAGGACTGGACATGGTACCTCTATCACTTTCAATACCATTATTCTATCTCTGGACACAAAGTTAGAAAAATCTGCAAAAGTAAGTAAATGGGCTCCTGAGGACTGTATTAATACTGCTATTCTCTGATTTGCATAAAAATCACTTCTTGTTTTAATCATATCATAAAAAAATATCAGGATTCTATATTCACAAAGAGAATAAATTTGATTTCTTCTTTTAATCACAAGTAAAGTCCTGTAAAATCTGGGATAAAATTCCACATTTGCAGATATTAATTGGAAAAAGAAAATAACAGTCAAGTAGGATTAAAACTCCAAATTTAGATATATAGACATTGGAAAACTGAAAATTCCCAGGTTCTTCTAGTGACTTGGGATGTCAAAACCATATCTGTTGATTTGTTTTAGATTACAAATCATGAGGTAAGGTATACTTAAGTTATAAAGATAAAATTTATTTTTTCTGACATTAATTCCATTTTAACCCTGTTTTTTTGCTATTTTGCACTTGACATCGTATCATTCCTCACCCCAAATTACATGTATACAATAAGAGGGGATACGATTCTAACAAGAGCCCTTTCAACAACCCCTTGATATATATGGTTTCTGCAACTACAACAATATGGAACTACAACGTGAATCCCAGAAATAGGTTGATTTGTGAAAATGGGGATGATATTTGGAAAATATAATTATCTTCTCAGCCTTTGTGCATAAATGACTTGCTAATTATCCCCAAACTCTAGGTGGGAGGTTGGGAAGGGAAAGGAAAGAGGCTGTTGGACACTAGGATTGTTGCATCAAGAATATAAAGAGACTCAATATTCAACTTCTGGAGTTCAAATAAGATTTTTCAAAATAACAGAGATCTGTAGGCTAAAAGGGAAAGGATTTTCTAGATCCTCATAGTTGTCACATAACATATCAATGCTAGGCCTGGAGGCCAGAATACAGAGGTTTTTTATTTGTTTGTTCTTTATTTGTGTTTTCCTCCTATGAGAAAAAGTCCTGACCATTGTCAGTCTTAATCATGAGGCTGGAGTAGTGAGGAAAAAGCGTTTAATTAGAGGAAGAAAAAGGCAGCCTTGGCCCTTTTGATCTTGGACTGCTTTTGGGATGAGGAGACAGTGATCCGCATTTCTTCCCAGTTCCCCTTTGAGGCAAAGTCTCAAGAGAAGGGACACGGTGCTAAAACATACAGATCTCTGAGGACCTCCAAGGGCCAAAGCCTGTCTTCCTGCTCTATTCTGGGGACTCTGGAAGGAGAACACTGCATTTGCTAGCACATCGATCCAGTTGCAGCCAAGGAAGCCACGAGTCCCCTTGGTTCAGGGGCTGTAAGAACAGCAGTATCTGACCTTCCTGGGGAGCCTAAGAGGGTTGCTGAACCAGCATCAGTGAGGTCCCACAACAGAAGCTGCAGGCAGATCACGTGGGCTGGGGAAATAGGAGCCCTAGCCAGAACTCAGGGTGGTCTGCTGCACCCATGAGAGCAGACTGGAGTCAAGCTGAGAAGGGCCAGCAGTGAACGCCAGTGGAGCTAGCAGCAGCCAGGCCGACAAGGACTATCACCCCAGTGAGGCCCACTCAGCCAGCCAAAGAAGCCCACAAACTGGCTAACATATAAAAAACTTCTGTACTAAATCAAAATGTGATGCGTTTCACATTTAGGATATCTGGGCTTTTTTTGTCTTCTGGTTTTTTTTTTTTCTCCTCTGTGAATATTTGTAAAGAATTAATATGTGCTACAAAGTCACCATTTCTATTAATAAAAGGAAGGTCCAGTTTCATAATTCCTACTACTGAAAGTAAATTCTTGGCTTCCCATTTCCTTAATTTGTATTCAGGATACAAAACTTGAATAATTCAGATTACTTGAGTTGCTTTATCAAAGTTGTCATAAGGTCACAAAAGGAAGAAACAGAGATGAGTGACATGCTTGTGGATACTGTGAGTTGAAGTCTGAGTCTCATTATAACTGGGGCCATATAACTAGGAAAGATGAAAAGTCCAAAAAGGTTGGGATTTTACTTAAGGATGAAAATCTGGGTGGTTAATGTAATAGTGATTTTGTCCAACATCAAAGCTTATAGATCTCAACTCTATAAAAATAATCTTAATGTATACCATAAATGTTCATTAATAATTTGTAGAAGTCTGAGATAACAGGATGTTAGAATATGTCTTCCATAAATTTAAGAGGAAGAGAACTAGTGAGCGATAGTGTCTTTAAAATGCCCAGTGGAACTCAGATGATAGCAACCCTATAACAACTACATATGCTTCTGCTGACTTTTCAAATGTTGGCTCATCACAGATGAGAGAGGGATGTTGAAGAGACAAAAACAACATATCTAACCTGATTAAATTAATTGTATCTCTTTTAAACATAAATAGGGAGGTGCATCTACTACACCTAGCAGTGATTTCCTTAGGACTTCCCACTAGACTTTGAAAGCTAAGCCCAGCATTAGAGAATGAGGAAGGACAACGTTTATTTGCATCAAATTGCTATACTGACTTTATCTACAAATGTCATCCAAAACTGGGAATGTAGAAACTTAAAAGCTGTTCTAATATTTTAATTTCTTGTTACTAAAAGGCTGTTCAGTGACATTTTATTCGTACGGAGCACAGGACATAAAAAGAATCTGCTTTTTCACTCATTTGTCTCACCAAAAGGGGCTTAGACATTGCTTTTATCCCCTTAGTACGTGGGGTAAGTCCTGATAAAATGGAAAATGTGAAAACAAAACCTGCCAATGTGCTGAAACAGAGGACTGAATTTAGAACGCAAAACGTTTTAGTACCACACAGACTTCATTCTTAACATTTAAAGAGCACACAGAAATCTATAAAGCACACTCAAGAGAAATGAGCCTTGAACTTTGGCTTATACTCAGGTATTGCCTAAAAAAACTTCTTTTGGACAAGAATATACACAAAATCTTAGGATGCTTGGTATTACTAATCAGAGCTCTGAAATAATGAACAAAGATCTCAGCACAGAATCAAAGAACAAGTTAATGTGGAACGGCATATAAGTGGTTAAAATAGTTGTGAATGATGAGCAGAAAACAAAAAAATGGAAAAACAATTTGAATCAATGCCTCTTGTCCAAGATTTTTTTCCAGATATTTAGTAAGGTACTGTAAAGTGATCTAAGAATATGCTGTATATAACTATATATCTGCAGTAAACCCTATAGTATATATATATATATTATATATTAAACTTAGGGTAATGGCTCCAATCATTCCTAAAATAAATCTTTCCATCATATACAAAGTCCCAAGTTCAAGAACTTCCATTAAGGATTTTTAAATTTACATACTCAGACCAGATGAATCACAGCTGAAAACTGGAATAAAATTTCTGGTGTCTAGAAAGAACAAAACCAAGTATTCAGCTCCCCTTGCAGAATCATGCATTAAAGGAGCATTTATTTTGGTCTGAGTGTAGCCCTCACATTTTAATTCATAGTCCCCATAATCTAATCTCAAACAATTTTCAAATAAAAATATTATTTCTGTGCTACACTTATTTTTTCCCATTGTCCCATTTCTCTACGTCATCTACCTGAAAGATTCCCCACATCGAGACAGGGATAAAAAGATCCTATAAAGAAAGAGAGGACTGAGAATAACACACCTGAATACTCTGCAGGGATGCAAGGGCCCCTGCACACATAAACAAAAATTGTTTGCAGAATACCAAATGAAGATGATCGGAAGCAAACAGCATTGATCCTCATAAATAAATTTTATATTTGAAGTTAATGACTCATGATTTAGCAGGAAAAAGAAAACAATGACAATGATGAAGCAAAAGATTACTTAACCTCCAGAAATATTCTTACACAAATGCTTCCTACCCATTTACTAACGTGAAAGTTTATAAATTGTACATGTAAAGAAAATAAGCACAGGCTTTAAAATGGGTTTAAACAGGAATACTTGGCATGTGCAGAGTCAAAACATACTTAATATTTTACTAAAAATAGGGTCTATCCCTCATAAGCAAATGCAGTTGAAATGAATGAAACCAAACATTAAAAGTATATTTTGAGGGCTTCCCTGGTGGCTCAGGGGTTAAGAATCCGCCTGCCAGTTTAGGGAACGCGGGTTCGAGCCCTGGTCTGGGAAGATCCCACAAGCCGCGGAGCAACTAAGCCCGTGCACCAAAACTACCAAGCCTGCGCGCTCTGGAGCCCGTGAGCCACAACTACTGAGCCCACGTGCTACAACTACTGAAGCCCACGCGCCTAGAGCCCATGCTCCACAACAAGAGAAGCCACTGCAATGAGAAACCCGTGTACCACAAGGAAGAGTAGCCCCTGCTCGCCACAACTAGAGAAAGCCCGCGCGCAACAATCCAACGCAGCCAACAAAGAAAAAAAGCATATTTTGATAATAGGATATATTTTATATTCAGAAAGAGCAAATGCATTTTAAATACTAACAAAGGTTTTTCTTGGTATGAACTGCTCTTTCATAATTCAATAATTGATATAGTTACTTCTGAGAGGCAATCATTTAATTAAAAAATCAATATTTGGTCTAAGTTACCTGAATTAGCTTCATACCCTAAGATAAATTAACTGCTTTCAATTTCACTCCAATCACACAGACACTATATCTGAAACCTTACAATTCTCTTTCTCCATTAATGCCACATCAATAACTAAATAGTAATCCAGCAACTCTGAATTCTCAATACCATTTGTGTATTTCCATATTCAATACCTTATTAGAAAAAATACGGAGTTACATTTTGTAACACTTTAATCCTGGTCTGTATAAATGCTCCTTTCATTGTACCTATTCATGAAGAAATAGAATAGGCCCAGGAAGACATGTTAGTAAGGGGAATATTATCTTTCATGTTTCACATCTGAAAGCTCCTTTAATCTTCACTCTGCTTCCTGATTACTTTATATAATAATTCAACTGCCTTCTTCTGTCAATAATTATTATAAATACCTAGATGACAAAACATACAAAACCAACCTGAAAAGGAATTCCATAAATACAAGATTAGTATTTCCGCGTGAATCCAATGGGAGTAGCCTTGACAAATAGCTGAAATTTAGATTATATTATAAACTAATCTGTGCTTCTGTGAAAAATTTATCATTTAACATCTATCTAAAAGAATGTTTGCTATTGACAGACCTTAATGATTTAGTAGTATTATGTGTCTTGCTTCATTTAATAAGAAAACATCTGCTAACATTAATTTTTCACGTTTGATTTTTTTTTTCTTTTGGTGGGTTACAATGTCCACCAATGTTTCTCTTTGATTAGGGTATAAGTCATGAGAACTTCCAAATACAAAGGACTATAGCACCTACTCATGTGCCTACAGATCAAGGAAGGGCTCTGTGCCTAGGAAGTTCCTAGCGTCACTAAAATAAGGAATAGTCTTCCCATTATTCTAGTTCTTGTTTCATAGTTTCATTCCCTGGCAACCAGGAGCAACTCCCAAATCATTTCTGACTTGTACATGTTTCCCACCTGGGACAAAGACACTCCTTCACAGCGCCATGACAACCACACCAGCAACACAAGCACTTGGGTTCATGCAGGAAAATGAAAATCCTGAAAGGAAGCCAGGAGATAAAGGCTTACTATTCCTTGTTTCCCACTGGTAGGAAGTAATTACAAAAATTACTTTAACACAAAGCTTCTGGTGAATGAATAGTTTGTAATTTGAGGGGAGAAGCCTAAGGGCCCAGGGATTAAGAAAAAAATATGAAAAGCTGAATGATGTCATACAAGTACAGTCCCCCTCCCACCCCCAGAAAATAGACTGCCTAAAGCATACTTCTTATTGATGACAATGGAGACATTCTTAAGAGATGATCAGAAGTACATTTTGTTTTTTATCTGAGTTTAGACCGATGACTGATTTAAACAGTGGAGGTGAACTTTATGACCCTTTGATAGTTTATTAGCCATGTCGTTACCAAATAAAATTTCAAATCAGTAAAATATAAAATAATTTTGTACAAACTAAAGATGCCAAGAATGAATGTGATCTCCATACTCCCAAAGCAGAAATCAGAAAAAGAAGTAAATTCAACTCTCACCTAAAATGAAGTAGACAAATTTCTTTATCATAAGCATGCCAAGTTTATATTTGTTGTAAATGAAAAGGATGGTATTCTTTGCCAGAACCTGGCTGCACTATGTGTTGTGAATACCTGCCAGTTCTGCACTGGAAGAGATTATTTATATTGCCAAATGTAAAATTGCTTTAGGTGTTATTCTTAAAAGAGTAATTCTACAGCAGAGTGCCCTATTTATGATTTTACAAGTTCAATATATTTTAAAACACTATTCATATTTTTCCTCATTTGAAAAATAATATAAATTCCTTAAGGGTCAAGGAAAGAAAATCTGTGCCATATTTGGGAATGGTTGAGGGATTTTGTTTTTGTTGTTGTTGGATTGTACCATATAATATATTGTCTCAACAGATTCACAGCTTTGAATTTTATTGGAAAATTAAATAAATATTCTTAAAGATAAGGAATCAAAATACAGCTTTGCATTTAGTCAAGTGGAATAACTTAGGGCCCTTGAGTATGGTAGAAGCATAATTTTTGTCTTATTTTTATTTTGTTGTTTTTTTAAGGACATAATGTCTTCTCTTCTATAGTGATAGGTAGCAAACATCTTTCATGGGCTCCCAAACCTGTGCAGTGTTCATTTTCTGATTCTCACTGATACAGATTTTGGAATGAGAGAGTTAAAGGGCAAGCAGAGACATTCTAAGCCTCCATGAGCCAACATCTGCCACCTGACTCCCAAGATAACCTCTACCCATTCCTACTACAACAGGCATATAAAGACACTCATGCAATGACTCTGGGACATGGTTATGAAAATACACTATGAGTTTTTTTAGTTCACTTACTATCCCAATGGATCCTTGAATGTAATATATCCAAAAGTTAGCCACTTGTCATCCTTCATCAAGCCTATTTCTACTTCTCATTTGAAACACCTGAGTTCTGGAAAGAGAATTCTCTAGTCTTCCAGATTAGGATTCTGAGTCATCCTTGATCTCTCTCTCTCTCTCTACCCCCATCTACTCTATCGAATAACCCCATCAGTTTTACTTCAATCTCAACCCAGTTTGGCTCCTTCTCTCCTTCTCACTACTACTCACCTAGTTCAGGTAATAATTTGTTTTAATTTAGAACACTTGCAACAAATTACAGACCTCAAATGCATGGCAGTTCTGAGCTGATAAAATGACAAAGCAAGAAATGTGGCCAGGCAATCAGTGTGACAACTAGCAAAACATTGGGTTGGCCAAAAAGTTCATTTGGGTTTTTCCATGATATTACAACAGCAGAGTATTTACTTACAGGGACCCTACTGATAGAAGTGCCTTGCTTATGATTAAAACTCCTCCTGACTTACTGTTAGAGAAATTTATGAAGCCCATGGCCCTCAAATACATCTCTTTCTAACAAAGTCTTACGTATTTTATTCCTCTTCTTATAACTCATTGAAGAGAGACCTCATGTCTCCTAAAATAACATCCTATACTGATCCAGATTATATTAGAAATCAATATACCTTTCTAATACCTTTCTAATCCTGGAATCTGTTTAATTTTACATTTTAGAATGATGGAAAACATTATAAAAATATATCCTTAATTTTCACTTGGAAAGTATTTAGGCCGTGAAAAAGCTTGGCTCTCAGTTCTATAACCAAGAAGTTAAAAGAAGAATTTAAACTTTATAGTATGGTACTTCGAGTTCTAAATTTGAATCTCTATTTAAGGTAGGAGGATATTTACACTTTTAAAATATATAGTTACATTTTAAGACTCTCAAAAGGAGGTAAATTGATATCACCAGCAACTCAGTTCAATCAGAACTGTATAAATAAGAAAATAAAAATTGTTAAGCTCATACAAAGATTTATCACAGAATATTCTAAGAGAACTGAATGGTTTTATTTTGGTTCCACTTTTAAGATAACTGAGAGTTAACAAAGGAACCCCTTTTGCTTTGACCCGTGACTGTTGAAAACCTTTCCAATATATATTACTCTAGGTTGTGACCTACCTCTACCATAAGGTAATCTTCTATTTGCAACTGAAAAACTCAGTCTTCAGAGTCTGCATTTTTTTAATTTCCTCATATAATCTGAGTATATTGATACTGATGCTACTGGAATTTATATTTTTAATAATTTCCTAAAATAATGTCCCAAAATATCTTAATTACATCCAATTCTTTTAAACATACATACCTTGACTCCTAATTTATTTCTCCTAATCTAGCATCTAAAAATGCAATAGGTATTAAACATAATATTTCTTGCAATTTTCTGATTTCAAGAAAAAAATTAATCTCTCCTCCTCTATAAATATCAGACTATTGGAAAGTACCAAGGGCTGATATTTATAGATACAGTTATCTTCAGGGACTGAAATGGAGCAATAGGGTACAGTTTGGTGAAACTGTAGTGTGACAGACGGAGCAAACAGGATGAGAGTCACAGACACTAATCTGGTTTCCAGTCCTCCAAGACCATTCCATACATGTGGGCTATGGTTTTCTAAAATATGTTTTGACCGTTGCCTCAAGAGATATTAGATATTGTTAATATATAACAACCAAGACTACAGAAAAAGTACTGTATCCAACTATCTATCTTTTGACATACCCAGTCTTCTGATTTAGAATAACATTTTTAAAATATGAAAATACTTATAAATGAGAATTAAAGGTAATGTATTCACAACACGAGGACAAGCAATGTCTAACTATTCAACTTTAACAAAACTCAACATGTAAATCTTTTGCAGAAGATAATTAATATCAATAATTAATAACAGGTAACATTGATTAGGCAACTTTTATTGCTGAGGGCTACATTCAGCAATCTGCATATATTAGTTCTAATACTTATTACAATTGCGCACTATATTTTTATTTATTTTTTGCACGATATATTTTTGTTTTCTATTCACAGATAAACGGAGGCTTAAAAACGTTAACTAGTAATCTAACAACTTGATATTGTAGAGCTATTGCTCACACATGTCTATCTAACTGCAAAGTGTATCCTCTTTCTATTACACCACAGTGACCCTCTGGGATAGGCACACATTTCACAGTACTGCATCTATTAATACACACCTGTTGTTTCAAACCAGAAATTTCTCAAAACACTGTCAGACCATGGTAATTTTAAATGTACTTTAAATTGTACTATTCCAATTAATACAACATATTAAGGGAAGCTGGTGGCTTCCCTTAAATCAGACTAATAACCAGGTAACAACTCTCAAAAGACATCATTAATCTAGAAGACAGATGGCTGCTAAATTAAGAAGATTATCTGTATCCCTGACATTTCCCTAGGGGAAATTTCCACTGCCTTCCATTCAGAAAGTTGGCCCGGCAAAAGAAAATACAGTTGACCCTTGAACAACAGGGGTTTGAACTGCCTTGGTCCACTTATACGTGTTTTTTTTCTAAAGTAAATATTACAGCACTACATGATCCGCTGATTCTCGGTTAGTTGAAGCCAGCATTGGTTGACTCTGTGGAGGTAGAAACTCTGATGCTGAGGACCCGCATATACGGCGGGCAGACTATAAATAATACACAGACTTTCCAGTGCAAGGAGGACTGACACTCCAACCCCAAAGTTGGTCAAGGGTCAACTGTACAGACTTTTTGAGATCTGGTTAAAAAAAACATGGATTCCCATAGTTCCTTTCTTCTCCATAAAGGGAACTTCTATACCCAACTTATAAAAACATCTCTTTAATACAAAGTTACTTTCAGATCTCATTAAAACCAAAATAGAAAACCTTCATGTGCCATAATTCACTTGACTTTGGTGGTTCAGCCTACCTTAAAATAAAATTCGACAGAATCATTCAACTCATTGTCTCTTCCATATTGTAAAAAGTTTTGCAAAATAGACAAAGTCAGATAGCATTCTTATTTTCAAATATATCTATCAGCTGGACTTAAAATATAATTCTTTGCCATGTCAATATATCTCATTTCAAAAGTTTTAAAGTAATATTAATAATGCATAATTTAGATACTTCTGGAAGACACAAATATTTTCAAATTTTAACACAAGCTAGAGAAAAGATCATTTTAATGTGAAAATTTAAAAGAAGTCATAAATAACAAATTGGGGGATACAATAATGCCCTGAAATAAAATAATACCTGTAACATATATTCCTCTTATGCATTTAAAAACAGGCAAGCCATATTTCATGATTTATAAACATAAACTTATTTCGCTACCTCCACATTTTATATAAGAGCACATGACAGTCACATTCTCTTAATTGATGGGAGAGTTGTTTTCAATATATGTTAGAATCACAGTTAATTATTATCAAAGACGCCTACCTCTGTAGTGGAAGTCTTGGGACATATCTATGGGAGCCCGTTCTACTGCTGATCTCTTGTAGACAACATGAATCCTTCCCTTTTCTTCCTCCATCTGCTTACCTCTTTCCAAGGGTTCAATGAAATACTCATCATTATCACCTTTTATCATTCCAGCCTAGAGAAAACATAAAATGTGTTAACGTTAAAGGAAATATCTATCATCTTTAGCTCACAAGTAGGTTTTTAAATGGCAAGAATATAATTTTTGAAAACTAATGGGTTTTCTTTCCACTTTTGGTTATAAATGTAAAATGGTTAAGCTACGATAAATATCAGTTATTCATATAAGACAGAAATTCATCTATGGTAGGAATAAAAAATTCATACAAGGTAGAATAAGAGCTTTATATAGGGTAAGAATAAGGAAATCATACAATCTATACATTTTATCAGACTAAAAGAAGTATATTTATATATTCTACTCAGTATCTTATCTCTAAAACAATCTTATGGGCACATAAATTCAAGAATCATCTCTGATTTCCCATAATAACCCATTGTGGAGCTTCTGTCCATGCATGTCAAGTATTTACATTTTCTGTAACTCATTTACATCTTCCTGCCATATCACTATGGTATAAGAGGAATGAGTTCCATGGGGCACTCACTACATCAAGTTATTTCTGTCCTTAGTTAGCCTAAGTTTCGTTGGAAACCCCACATTTCTAATATTTATTAATTTGAAGAACTAGCTCATTTGTCCCATATTAATCTAATTTCATGATTTTACATAATTTTTTCCTTGTCAAGTTTCATCCTTTTGCATGAAAAGGTTATCTTACATTCAGTTACTTCCTTCCACCTCTCTAGTGTTTCTTTCTGACACAGTTTCATCTTTGGTTTATTTACAAAACATCAGGACTATACTATTCAATACCATAGCTGAAGATAAATGATGGTTTTGTCTGAAATTTATTCTTCCTTAAGTATCGAGTCCACATTACAGTCAAATAGTTATAGTTCATATTCCTACTGTAAAGGTCATACACTAATATGTAGTATTAATTTGAACAGCAATACATTTATTTGAAAACAAAGTTGAAGAAATAATGTGGTAGTGTAGAATTGTAATTATTTTGAAAATATTTATCAGATCTAAGTCATATTTTTCTTCTGAGGCCCTTATTCTATAATTTCAAATATGAGGTCACTGGCTCATATGGACTATAGGCAAGGCTGGGGGGAATGGTTCCCACCCCTTCTACCCACTGGTCTAATGGCTCCACCCCTCCATGTCAAGCAGCACAGACATGAAAGGTAGGTAAACCTTGCCGAATAGCATTCGTTTTCAGCAAATATGCCTATGACTATGGCTTTTCTGTTGTAGTCAAGTCTGTCACCCCTTTCCAATTCTGTTTTCTCCCACTAGATATGCTCTATCCCCTCCTTTGCCTGTGTAAGCCTCATAGAGAATTCTTAGAAGCTATGGTGTCTCCACATGCCATTTCTACATCCAACTAGATGTTGTGCTCATACAAACAGCCTTTGAATTTACACCTTGTCTTACAAGGAAAGAGCACTACAGCTCTTTCACAGTGTTTAGCTTTTACCCTCTTGAACAAACTTCTAGCCTTCATTACAAAGAACATTGAGCTAGTGGGCATTCAGTAGTAATGCTGATCTTCCAGACACAACTCCAATATTTGGAGTTATTTTCTCATCTGATCAATTACTTTTCCCCTACTCTTGTACTGCAAAATGCAGTGTTTTCACAAGTGGCCTGATAAGATCTTTACCCTTCAGAGTTGTTTCTCCTGTCAATGGATTCATCTCCTCTACAATACAATTTCCAACATCTTTCTCATGCTTTTTAATTGTCATTTAAATCTCTTTAGCATTAGTGTCATATTCTTAAATCTCATTTTACCAGTAATTTCAACACCACTTTTTTGCCTTGCTCAGGCATAGATGGGTTAATAATGTTCATAAAACAGATTCAAACTAGGCACAAACACAGTAAACATATAACAAGTTAACTGTACCACGCCTAAGGCCGAAATGTCCAGCCTTATTACTAGCACCATCTGTTGGTGGGAGGCAGCGTTAACTGGCTTTGTCATGGAAACGTAGGTCTGTTGATGCATACCTAAGTTTACAGGTTGAAGTTTATCAGTATTCATCTTCATTGCAGTCTTTTCTTTGCCCCAGACCCATTCAGTCACAGTGTTCTCTAAAGTCTCTTACATTCTTTTCTCATCTTTCTATTTCCACTGCCACATCCTTAGTTACAGACCTCATCATTGCTTATTTGGATTACAGAAATTGCCTCCTATTGTGAGACTTTCCATAGATCATAATGATTCTCCCAGATGAGTGCCTAACCCTGGGTGGAAACAGGGTTACTGAAGCAGCCAGCAACCTCTGAACAATGGGCAATGGTTACCGGGGACATTTGAAAGTCATGGGGAAAAGCAGTAAGGATTAACCCACATGCCATTAAAAATCATTTCTACATACCTTCCATTGCAAACACTCAAATCTCAGGCCCCATGATGTTACTTCTCCACTAGATTACAGGTAAAATTTAACACAGCTAACCCTCCCCCTTAGAAGGCAACTGAAAATCTAAACCAGGTTGGGGCAATATCAATGGAAAGGCAAAAGCTGGGTCATATGACCACCAATAATTCTATGGACAGGAACTCTGAGAGCCTACCCTTTTATTCATCAATTTAAGCAAAGTTTAATGGGAAAAAAAACCCTTATCTAAAGCATTGTACTAGATACCACAGTAAAATTAAAAATTCTCAAAGACATGGTTCATTTACCCTCCAGTTGAGGGTAATCTAGTCAAATAAATAAAATATATGCCTAAAGGTATTCAGTGAGGTATGTTATGAAAAGTCTAGAAAGTAAGTGAGATGGCAGTTGAAAGTCAAATCAAGTGAGATTGTTTTCCCACAGGCCTGCTGCACAAGCAAACTGTCAATAGGAGATGTTGATTCTCCATCTGAAATTATCTAAAATCTATTTCAACTGAAATCTCCCTAGGGCCCATGGGAATTTCACTTTGGCCACTGCTGTTGTTCACACTGTCTCACATTTTCACATAGCATAGCAGCCAAAATTGCTTTTTCAAATTATCGTATTATTTTAGGCAAACTAGAATGTGGTGACAAATAGACTGAATATGTAATGGCTCAAAACATCAGGTGCTCCTTTCTTGCTCACATAAAAGCTCAGAACAGTTCTAGGTCAGCTGGGAGGGGGCTTTGCTCCACACAGCCATGCAGGGCTCGAGGCTGATGGTGGCTCAGCCATTTCAATACAAGCTGCCCAGTCAGAAAGGGAAACAGCAGGAGGAAGCACCCATGGGAGATTTTTATGAGCTGGCCCTGGTTCTCACCACTACCACTTACTTCCACGGGTAGTGTACAGTCACATGGCTGGCTCACAGCCAACTGCAAAGAGTGTCAGGAAATGGAATCTGGCTGTGTGCCCAGGGAGAAAAGACAAATGTTTTTTGATGAGCAGATGGCAGTCTCAACCTCAAATAAGATCATGTCACTCCTTTGCTGGAAACACTTCAGTTGCTTCTCACTGCACCTAAAACCACACTCCTCACCATGGCTTTCAAGGCCTGCATCATCCAGCCCTGCCTATGAACCCCAAGCACTGCCACTCTCCCATACTGACTCTGCCCCAGCATTTGGGGCCTTTGTTCAGTGTTGTTTTTCTTTTGATATTCCCAAGCTCTTTATAGCCTCAGGCTTTTGAAATGCTGTTGGTTCTACTTAGAAGGCTCCTCTCCTACCATTCCACACTTCCCTTAGCTGGCTAATTTTTATTCACCAGGTCTCAGCTTAAATGCTGCTTCCTTAGAAATGATTTTCTGACTTCCTCACCCCCATGTAGATTAAGTACCCCTATCTAAATGAGGATCCATCTTAGCCGCTCATTCTGACTCACGGCCCTTAACACAAATGCCAGGTTGTTTTACCTAAATGTTAACTTTATGATTCTCTGTCTCCCCTGTGGCAGTGTCAGCTCCTGGGGCGGACTTGTACCTCTTAATTCACCTTTGTCTCCTTCAGCACCAGCACAATGGCTGCACAAAATATGTCTTCAACACATTTTCTGATGAAAAATGACATAAATGAATGGTAAAAGGGAGGGGATGAAGAATTTTTAGAGACTTATGGTGGTCTTCAAAAGGTGGAAGGATTGCCGTACTGGCAATGTGAGAGGAGGCATTAGAAGTGAGACAGCTCAAGCTTGAGCAAAGGTTGTGAGGTGCGAAAGCCCAAGACGTGCTTGAGGACAGTGGGTAACCCGTTCATTCAGAGCAGAGTCTGTGCAGGGCAGTTCTGGGAAACAAGGTTATGGAGGCCTTGTGTCACCTCGTGTCTGAATTTCAATTTGTAGAATGGAGAACAACAACTAAGGTTGATCAGATGGACTAAAATGAAGTGGTGTTTAAAGACTTATCTGATGATTAAGTTCCAGAAGGAAGAAAGAACTAGGAAAAAAGCAAGCACGGGGCTAAAATCAAAGTTCAGGTGGCAGAAGTGGCAATGTGAACAGAAAAGGGGAAAGAGAAAGGAAAAAGGAATGAATTCAAGAGTGATGGTCTTCCCTGGTGGCTCAGTGGTTGAGAGTCCGCCTGCCGATGCAGGGGACGCGGGTTCGTGCCCCAGTCTGGGAGGATCCCACGTGCCGCGAAACGGCTGGGCCCGTGAGCCATGGCGGCTGAGCCTGCGCGTCCGGAGTCTGTGCTCCGCAACGAGAGAGGCCACAGCAGTGAGAGGCCTGCGTACGGCAAAAAAAAAAAAAAAAGAGAGAGAGAAAAGTAAAAAATAAATACTTGGTCGCCTGTTAAAATGTAAGCTCCTCTGCTCAAAACCTTCCAAGGGCTCCCCTTCCACGCAGATTAGTAATCAAAGTTCTTAGGATGGCCACTCTCAACACCACCACCTCCCGGGCCTCATCTCTTTACTCTTGCCCTTGCTGGTTCCACTTTAGCCACAGTGGGCTCCTTGCTGATCCGTGACACCCCAGGCACGTGCCCTCGTTAAGACCTTTGCATTGGAAAGGCACTTTCCACTTGCACTTTCCTTTCTTGGAATCTTCTTCCCCCAGAATTCCACATGCCTAACTCTTTCACCTCCTTTAGTCCTTGACTAAGTGAAGCACACCCTGATCACCCACCTGCTTCCCCCACCCAGCACCCCAAGCCCTCTTACCCTGCTCATCTTTTCCATTACACTCACTGCTTCTAACGTACTAAACAACCTAATCATTTATCATGTTCATTGCTCATTCTCAATCTCCCACCACTACCCTGCTGGTCAGGAATTATTTTCAGTCTGTTCTGCTCACTCTGTATCCCAAGTGCCTAAAACAGAGCCTGGCACAAACTAGATGCTCAATAAATATTTGTGGAATGACAAAATGAGAAGAAAAGGAAGAGAAGAAGATGCAATCCAAGATGACTCCTAAATTTTGAAGTTGGGTGACTAGGAAATTAATGCTTTTGTTCACAGAAACAGAAAGCTACAAGGGAAAGCTAATTGGAAAGGCAGGAAGAAGATTAGCTTACTAAGCATGTTCACTTGGGGTAGGGGTGAAAATGCCCAGCATGCAGTGGAGAGACGCAGAATTGTTTTTCAGAAAAACTGCCATAACCATAAATATATTGGAAATGGGATGCATATTCTCAGAAGCAATAGCTAAAACTGTTGGGAGAAAAGAACGAATAAGAGAAGTTCATAAAGAGATTTAAGGGAGGGCCAATAGCAAATCTTGGGAAATGATCACAGAACCTTAGAATATTACTGTATAGGAAATTCCTAAGATCTGAACTCGGAACCATGGCCTACCAGGCCCTACATGGCCTGACATTGCCTATTTTTCTGGCTTCTCCTAATGCTTTACACCTTGCTGTTTCTGCTCTAGTCACATGGTCCCCAGCCTCACTGGCACTATCCCCACCTATATAAATTAACTTCCCCTCCCCTCTCTATCCTAGATTTTTTCTTTTCAAGGCATTACCTACGTGATTGTCTGTTACCCTTTTGGAACGTAAACTTTACCAAGCACAGACTTTGTCAAATTCACTACTGTATCCCAGGGCCCAGAACAGTGCCTGGCTCAAAGCAGGTGCCTAATATTTGAGGGAGGGCGGGAGAGGAAATTAATGTAAGAAATGGCCAAATTGAAATAAAACATCTTAGAAGGAAACTGAAAAAGAATGGCAAGACATATGGGAGGGAAACAGAGTAGAGTGTTATAGGCATCAAAATAGGAGAGAGTTTCATCAAAGTAAAAGTAACTGCAGTGAAGATGACACAAAGAATGAAGACTGTGAGAAGAAAACTAGACAAACAAAAGTGTCTAATTAGAGTACAGTGGGGGCTGAAGAGATATTACAGTGAATTATGGAAAGAACAGGGGATAAAACCACACATCAGGGCTTCTCTGGTGGCGCAGTGGTTGAGAGTCCGCCTGCCGATGCAGGGGACACAGGTTCATATCCCAGTCTGGGAAGATCCCACATGCCGCGGAGCAGCTGGGCCCGTGAGCCATGGCCGCTGAGCCTGCGCGTCCGGAGCCTGTGCTCCGCAGCGGGAGAGGCCACAGCAGTGAGAGGCCCACGTACAGAAAAAAAAAAAAAAAAAAAAAAAAAAACCATACATCAATATATTCCAGATCCTAGACTACTCAGAGACATTATAGGTAGATTCTTCCACTGCTCTTCCCACCCCACCATATTGATTTTTCTCCCTCTGTAGCTACCCAAAATGGAGTGACTATTTAAAAAGTACTCTCCTGTTTATTTTACAATCTAAATGGCCATCAAAAGATAACTGGCTTAAAAGGATGGGCTGTTTGGGCTTCCCTGGTGACGCAGCGGTTGAGAGTCTGCCTGCCGATGCAGGGGACACGGGTTCGTGCTCCGGTCTGGGAGGATCCCACGTGCCGCGGAACGGCTGGGCCCGTGAGCCATGGCCGCTGAGCCTGCGCGCCCGGAGTCTGTGCTCCGCAACGGGAGAGGCCACAATAGTGAGAGGCCCGCGTACCGCCACATAAATAAATAAATAAACAAGACAAATGAATCTATATACAAAACAGAAACTGACTAATAGACATAGAAAATAGACTTATGGTTACCAAAGGGGAGAAGGAGGAAATGAGGGGCAAATTAGAAGTATGGATACAAACAGAAACAAACTACTATATGAAAATAGATAAGCAACAAGGATTTACTGTATAGCACAGGGAATTATATTCAATATCTTGTAATAACCTACTATGAAATATAATTTTAAAATAAATATATAACTGAATCACTTTGCTGTACACCTGAGACTAACACAATATTGTAAATCAGTGATACTTCAATTAAAGGAAAAAAAAGGTACTTAATGCTTTCAGACAAGACTGCCCCATGCAAAAAATCATCAGTACTAATAGTTAAGTAGTAAAGGCTCTTTTATCCACTAAGATATTCATTTAGGTAGTCATGCATTCAACAAACATTTTTGGAAGCTCAAAGACCATGCATTGTCATACCCTAATATTAAATAACTCACACTCCTGCTCTCAGGTCCTCACAATTTTATTTCACAAGATAAAATGTACTGACTTAAAAGAATAAAACCCAATATGTGTAAAATAAAAAAATCTCAGACTATGACATTCTAAGCATTGGTATTATTTACAATGCTGCCAGATATTTACAACTTTTAAATTATAACAGAAATATTTAGAAATACCACACACGAGATTATATATGGTCATAAAGGATTTTGTTTAAACAGATGCAATCATTTCTTATCTATCTCTAATGGTATTTAATTGATGTATGGTACCAAGACAATATTTCATAAATCCCCTTTATGACACAAAGTCCTCCACATTTACCATTCTGTGATATCATGTAACAATATAGGAAATACTTATGGTATTTCTCAAACTATTTTCCAAAATTTAAAGCAGATTAATTTTTAAAATACTTACTCTGTTTAGTACAGCATTAAGCACATTATATTAAACATATTTTATTATATTTTAATTAAATCTTCACACAATCTCTTTGACATCAATTTATAGGGGATATTTATAAAACTGTGATCTGTGCTAAAAAGCCAGCTGCATAATTTCCCTCTCATCTGGTCAACTCTTCCAGCTACATCATTCAGCTCAAACACTGCCAAGAATCCAGAATTAAGCCAAATAGCTTCTGAGCATGGAAACAGCTATCAAAAAAGGCCACCCCCCTTAGTCAGTAGGAGAGGTCCTTTCAGCCATATTTGACATCCAGTTCTACTAAACCAGGTTAGATGGTCTCCTAATCCTCATCAGAATGCAAATGGGAAACAAGAGAATGGGTGTGGGGTCCAAGGAGTTTCAGATGAGATAATGTCTATGAACACCCTTTGTAAACCATAAAGCCCTACCACAAATGTGAAACTCTAGTCTTTATATGTTGACAATAATAAACAGCAGTCACTAAGAAAAGACTAAACTGTGTTCAATTTGGTTTAAAATGAAAATCAATATAAAAGACATTTTAAAAAGTTTCAAAAGATTTACTAAGGTTTTTTGAAAATTCTGTGCCAGATATTCTAAAAACCTTATGCTATGGAAACATTCTATTTTTACTTGTGACACCTAAATGTTGTTTTACTGCAATGATTCTCAAATCTATTAAGGAAGGAAAGGAGAGCCAGCGAGCTTTTTTTTAGAATGCCAGGAAATATGTATCAAATAATGTGATACATAATTGAAGCTGAAGCTAACTGAATATCCATTATTTTGTATTAAATTAGTTACAATCTTATACTAGGTCATAACATAGAAAAGTAGTAATAAGTTTTAAATGTCTAGTTTAAGTTTTAATTAAACTAATTTAATTAAACTTAGTTTAGTTTTAAATGTCTAGAGGAACATTGAGAAAATTTTATATTATGTTGTGTATGTATGTGAGAGAGGATACATGTAAATGTAATATTCAAGAAAGACTATCATATACTGTAGTGGTACAGCAACCCCATCTTAGCTCACTAAGGTTCATAAAAACACATTTTGAGGCTTCCGGGAAGATGGCGGAAGAGTAAGACACGGAGATCACCTTCCTCCCCACAGATACACCAGAAATACATCTACACGTGGAACAACTCCTACAGAACACCTACTGAATGCTGGCAGAAGACCTCAGACCTCCCAAAAGGCAAGAAACCCCCCACGTACCTGGGTAGGGCAAAAGAAAAAAGAATAAACAGAGACAAAAGGATAGGGACAGGACCTGCACCAGTGGGAGGGAGCTGTGAAGGAGGAAAGGTTTCCACACACTAGAAGCCCCTTCGCGGGCAGAGACTGCGGGTGGCGGAGGGGGTAAGCTTCGGGGCCGCGGAGGAGAGCACAGCAACAGGGGTGCGGGGGGGGGGGCAAAGCAGGGAGACTGCCGCACAGAGGATCAGTGCCGACCGGCCCTCACCAGGCCGAGAGGCTTGTCTGCTCACCCGCCGGGGTGGGCAGGGCTGGGAGTTGAGACTCGGGCTTCGGTCAGAGGGCCGGGAGAGGACTGGGGTTGGCGGCGTGAACACAGCCTGCATGGGGATCGTACGCCACCGCTAGCCGGAAGGGAGTCCGGGGAAAAGTCTGGACCTGCCGAAGAGGCAAGAGACTTTTTCTTCCCTCTTTGTTTCCTGGTGCATGAGGAGAGGGAATTAAAGGCGCTGCTTAAAGGAGCTCCAGAGACGGGCGCGAGCCGCAGCTAAAAGCACGGACCCCAGAGACGGGCATGAGACGCTAAGGCTGCTGCCGCCGCCACCAAGAAGCCTGTGTGCGAGCACAGGTCACGCTCCACACCCCTATTCCGGGGAGCCTGTGCAGCCCGCCACTGCCAGGGTCCCGGGATCCAGGGACAACTCCCCTGGAAGAACGCACAGCGGGCCTCAGGCTGGTACAATGTCACGCCGGCCTCTGCCGCCGCAGGCCCGCACTCCGTGCCCCTCCCACACCCGGCCTGAGTGAGCCAGAGCCCCTGAATCAGCGGCTCCTTTAACCCTGTCCTCCTGTCCTGAGTGAAGAACAGACGCCCTCAGGCGACCTACACGCAGAGGCGGGGCCAAATCCAAAGCTGAGCCCCTGGGAGCTGTGAAAACAAAGAAGAGAAAGGGAAATCTCTCCCAGCAGCCTCAGAAGCAGCGGATTAAAGCTCCACAATCAACTTGATGTGCCCTGCAGCTGTGGAATACATGAATAGACAACGAATCATCCCAAATTGAGGAGGTGGACTACCAGAGCAATATTTATGATTTTTTCCCCTTTTCCTCTTTTTGTGAGTGTGTATGTGTATGCTTCTGTCTGAGATTTTGTCTGTATAGCTTTGCTTCCACCATTTGTCCTAGGGTTCTATCCGTCTGGTTTTTTTTTAATAATTATTTTTTTATTTTAATAACTTTATTATATTTTATCTTACTTTATTTTATTTTACTTTATCTTCTTTCTTTTTCCTTCCTTCCCTCCTTCCTTCCTTCCTTCCTCCCTCCTTTCTTTCTTTCTTTCTACTTCTACTAATTCTTTCTTTCTACTTTTTCTCCCTTTTCTTCTGAGCCGTATTGATGGAAGGCTCTTGGTGCTGCAGCCAGGAGTCAGTGCTGTGCCTCTGAGGTGGGAGAGCCAACTTCAGGACACTGGTCCACAAGAGACCTCCCAGCTCCACGTAATATCAAACGGCGAAGATCTCCCAGAGATCTCCATCTCAACACCAGCACCCAGCTTCACTCAACGACCAGCAAGCTACAGTGCTGGACATCCTATGCCATACAACTAGCAATACAGGAACACAACCCCACCCACTAGCAGAGAGGCTGCCTAAAATCATAATAAGTCCACAGACACCCCAAAACATACCACCAGAGGTGGACCTGCCCACCAGAAAGACAAGATCCAGCCTCATCCACCAGAACACAGGCACTAGTCCCCTCCACCAGGAAGCCTACACAACCCACTGAACCAACATTAGCCACTGGGGACAGACACCAAAAACAACGGGAACTACGAACCTGCAGCCTGCGAAAAGGAGACCCCAAACACAGTAAGATAAGCAAAATGAGAAGACAGAAGAATGCCCAGCAGATGAAGGAGCAAGATAAAAGCCCACCAGACCTAACAAATGAAGAGGAAGTGTACCTGAAAAAGAATTCACAATAATGATAATAAAGATGATCTAAAATCTTGGAAATAGAATAGACAAAATGCAAGAAACATTTAACAAGGACCTAGAAGAACTAAAGATGAAACAAACAACGATGAACAACACAATAAATGAAACAAAAAATACTCTAGATGGGATCAATAGCAGAATAACTGAGGCAGAAAAACGGATAAGTGACCAGGAAGATAAAATAGTGGAAATAACTACTGCACAGAATACAGAAAAAAGAATGAAAAGAACTGAGGGCAGTCTCAGAGACCTCTGGGACAACATTAAACGCACCAACATTCGAATTATAGGTGTTCCAGAAGAAGAAGAGAAAAAGAAAGGGACTGAGAAAATATTTGAAGAGATTATAGTTGAAAACTTCCCTAATATGGGAAAGGAAATAGTTAATTAAGTCCAGGAAGCACAGAGAGTCCCATACAGGATAAATCCAAGGAGAAACACGCCAAAACACATATTAATAAAACTGTCAAAAATTAAATACAAAGAAAGCATATTAAAAGCAGCAAGGGAAAAACAACAAATAACACACAAGGGAATCCCCATAAGGTTAACAGCTGATCTTTCAGCAGAAACTCTGCAAGCCAGAAGGAGTGGCAGGACAGATTTAAAGTGATGAAGGAGAAAAACCTGCAACCAAGATTACTCTACCCAGCAAGGATCTCATTCAGATTTGATGGAGAAATTACAACCTTTACAGACAAGCAAAAGCTGAGAGAGTTCAGCACCACCAAACCAGCTTTACAACAACTGCTAAAGGAACTTCTCTAGGCAAGAAACACAAGAGAAGGAAAAGACCTACAATAATGAACCCAAAACAATTTAGAAAATGGGAATAGGAACATACATATCGATAATTACCTTAAATGTAAATGGACTAAATGCTCCCACCAAAAGACACAGATTGGCTGAATGGATACAAAAACAACACCCATATATTTGCTGTCTACAAAGACCCACTTCAGACCTAGAGACACATACAGACTGAAAGTCAGGGGATGGAAAAAGATATTTCATGCAAACGGAAACCAAAAGAAAGCTGGAGTAGCAATTCTCTTATCAGACAAAATAGACTTTAAAATAAAAGAGTATTACAAGAGACAAAGAAGGACACTACATAATGACCAAGGGATCGATCGAAGAAGAAGATATAATAATTGTAAATGTTTATGCACCCAACAAAGGAGCACCTCAATACATAAGGCAAATACTAACAGCCATAAAAGGGGAAATCGACAATAACACATTCATAGTAGGGGACTTTAACACCCCACTTTCACCAATGGACAGATCATCCAGAATGAAAATAAGGAAACACAAGCTTTAAATGATACATTAAACAAGATGGACTTAATTGATATTTATAGGACATTCCATCCAAAAACAACAGAATACAAATTTCTCTCAAGTGCTCATGGAACATTCTCCAGGTTAGATCATCTCTTGGGTCACAAATGAAGCCTTGGTAAATTTAAGAAAACTGAAATTGTATCAAGTATCTTTTCTGACCACAACACTATGAGACTAGATATCAATTATGGGAAAAGATCTGTAAAAAATACAAACACATGTGGGCTAAAACAATACACTACTTAATCACGAAGTGATCAGTGAAGAAATCAAACAGGAAATCAAAAAATACCTAGAAACAAATGACAATGGAGACACGACGACCCAAAATCTATGGGATGCAGCAAAAGCAGTCTAAGAGGGAAGTTTATAGCAATACAATCTTACTTTAAGAAACAGGAAACATATCGAATAAACAACGTAACCTTGCACCTAAAGCAATTAGAGAAAGAAGAACAAAAAAACCCCAAAGTTAGCAGAAGGAAAGAAATCATAAAAATCAGGTCAGAAATAAATGAAAAAGAAATGAAGGAAACGACAGCTAAGATCAATAAAACTAAAAGCTGGTTCTTTGAGAAGATAAACAAAATTGATAAACCTTTATCCAGACTCATCAAGAAAAAAAGGGAGAAGACTCAAATAAATAGAAATGAAAAAGGAGAAGTAACAACTGACACTGCAGAAATACAAAAGATCATGAGAGATTAGTACAAGCAAGTCTGTGCCAATAAAATGGACAACCTGGAAGAAATGGACAAATTCTTAGAAATGCACAACCTGCCAAGACTGAATCAGGAAGAAATAGAAAATATGAATAGACCAATCACAAGCACTGAAATTGAAACTGTGATTAAAAATCTTCCAACAAACAAAAGCCCAGAACCAGATGGCTTCACAGGCAAACTCTTATCAAACATTTAGAGAAGAGCTAACATCTATCCTTCTCAAACTCTTCCAAAATATAGCAGAGGGAGGAACACTCCCAAACTCATTCTACGAGGCCACCATCACCCTGATACCAAAACCAGACAAGGATGTCACAGAGAAAGAAAACTATAGGCCAGTATCTTTGATGAACATAGATGCAAAAATCCTCAACAAAATACTAGGAAACAGAATTCAACAGCACATTAAACGGATCATACATCATGATCAAGTGGGGTTTATTCCAGGAATGCAAGGATTCTTCAATATATGCAAATCAATGTGATACACCATATTAACAAATTGAAGGAGAAAAACCATATGATCATCTCAACAGATGCAGAGAAAGCTTTTGACAAAATTCAACACCCAGTTATGATAAAAACCTTGCAGAAAGTAGGCATGGGGGAACTTTCCTCAACATAATAAAGGCCATATATGACAAACCCACAGCCAACATCGTCCTCAGTGGTGAAAAACTGAAACCTTTTCCACTAAGATCAGGAAAAAGACAAGGTTGCCCACTGTCACCACTCTTATTCAACATAGTTTTGGAAGTTTTAGCCACAGCAATCAGAGGAGAAAAGGAAATAAAAGGAATCCAAATCGGAAAAGACAAGTAAAGCTATCACTGTTTGCAGACGACATGATACTATACATAGAGAATCCTAAAGGTGCTACTAGATAACTACTAGAGCTAATCAATGAATTTAAAGTAAAATAGCAGGATACAAAATTAATGCACAGAAATCTCTGGCATTCCTATACACTAATAATGAAAAATCTGAAAGTTAAATGAAGAAAACACTCCCATTTACCACTGCAACAAAAAGAATAAAATATCTAGGAATAAACCTACCTAAGGAGACAAAAGGCCTATATGCAGAAAATTATAAGACACTGATGAAAGAAATTAAAGATGATACAAATAGATGGAGAGATATACCATGTTCTTGGATTGGAAGAATCAACATTGTGAAAATGACTCTACTACCCAAAGCAATCTACAGATGCAATACAATCCCTATCAAACTACCACTGGCATTTTTCACAGAACTAGAACAAAAAATTTCACAATTTATATGGAAACAAAGAAGACCCCGAATAGCCAAAGCAATCTTGAGAACAAAAAACGGAGCTGGAGGAATCAGGCTCCCTGACTTCAGACTATACTACAAAGCTATAGTAATCAAGACAGTACGGTACTGGCACAAAAACAGAAAGATAGATCAATGGAACAGGATAGAAAGCCCAGAGATAAACCCACGAACATATGGTCACCTTTTCTTTGATAAAGGAGGCAGGAATGTACAGTGGAGAAAGGACAGCCTCTTCAATAAGTGGTGCTGGGAAAACTGGACAGCTACATGTAAAAGTATGAGATTAGATCCCTCCCTAATACCATACACAAAAATAAGCTCAAAATGGATTAAAGACCTAAATGTAAGGCCAGAAACTATCAAACTCTTAGAGGAAAACATAGGCAGAACACTCTATGACATAAATCACAGCAAGATATTTTTTGACCCACCTCCTAGGGAAATGGAAATAAAAACAAAAATAAACAAATGGGACCTAATGAAACTTCAAAGCTTTTGCACAGCAAAGGAAACCATAAACAAGACCAAAAGACAGCCCTCAGAATGGGAGAAAATATTTGCAAATGAAGCAACTGAAAAAGGATTAATCTCCAAAATTTATAAGCAGCTCATGCAGCTCAATAACAAAAAAACAAACAACCCAATCCAAAAATGGGCAGAAGACCTAAACAGACATTTCTCCAAAGAAGATATACAGACTGCCAACAAACACATGAAGGAATGCTCAACATCATTAATCATTAGAGAAATGCAAATCAAAACTACAATGAGATATCATCTCACACCAGTCAGAGTGGCCATCATCAAAAAATCTAGAAACAATAAATGCTGGAGAGGGTGTGGAGAAAAGGGAACCCTCTTGCACTGTTGGTGGGAATGTAAATTGATACAGCCACTGTGGAGAACAGTATGGAGGGTCCTTAAAAAACTACAAATAGAACTACCATATGATCCAGCAATCCCACTACTGGCCATATACCCTGAGAAAACCATAATTCAAAAAGAGTCACGTACCAAAATGTTCATTGCAGCTCTATTTAAAATAGCCCAGAGATGGAAACAACCTAAGTGTCCATCATCGGATGAATGGATAAAGAAGATGTGGCACATAAATACAATGGAATATTACTCAGCCATAAAAAGAAACGAAATTGAGCTATTTGTAATGAGGTGGATAGACCCAGAGTCTGTCATACAGAGTGAAGTAAATCAGAAAGAGAAAGACAAATACCGTATGCTAACACATATATATGGAATTTAAGAAAAAACATGTCATGAAGAACCTAGGGATAAGACAGGAATAAAGACACAGACCTACTAGAGAATGGACTTGAGGATATGGGGAGGAGGAAGGGTAAGCTGTGACAAAGCGAGCGAGAGGCATGGACATATATACACTACGAAACGTAAGGTAGATAGCTAGTGGGAAGCAGCCGCATAGCACAGGGAGATCAGCTCAGTGCTTTGTGACCGCCTGGAGGGGTGGGATAGGGAGGGTGAGAGGGAGGGAGGCGCAAGAGGGAAGAGATATGGGAACATATGTATATGTATAACTGATTCACTTTGTTATAAAGCAGAAACTAAGACACCACTGTAAAGCAATTATACTCCAATAAAGATGTTAAAAAAAACCAAAGAAACACATTTTGAGAATCACCATTTCACTGTGTTACTTCCTCCAACATTTATTCTATCACTGTGTCAGTAAAGCACATTGCCTAGTTCCAGTTTATCATTAGAATGGACAGATGTTATTATATTGCATATGAATATGATTTCCATATCTTTCCTGAATTTCAGGGAGTATTTCAATGACATCCCCGAAATTTCTACAGAGAAGGCAACATAGTTGAGAAAGGATGGAAAAATAGAATGAGGAGAAGTGACACAGCCGTATTTGTTAACCAAAGGACTATTTATTTACATAAAGAAGCTTATTATTTGGGATGCACTTGGATAAAGTTTATGAAGATTAAGAAATAGCTAAAGTATCCCCCAAGCCATGTTACCAGTTTCCACAAAGTCTTCCCTTATTCCAAAGCCAAAAGTAATTTTTAGCCTTTTTTGGACTTCCAGCATTTTATCTGTATTTCTATGGTACTTATCAGTGTCAATATTATACTATAATTATTTACGTCAACTGTGCTAGTGTCTGGAAAGTAAGAGATGTTGGTAAGATGTCAACTGAAGTAAACTATAAATGTAATCAAATTCAATATTTATCTTTGGGTTTGACTGGTATTTCATTCAACAATGATCCCTCTGGATGACTTCTGAATCTCAGCAGCATTCAACATAATCCTCTGCTGAGGAACTGATGACACTACATATATATTTGCAGAATCTTTTCCTTGAAAGGAGTGAAAGGCCCTCCACAAGGCAGGTGTTTTAGTTGGAGTCCTAAATTACAAAAAAAAAAGATATGCCATTTGACTCAACTAATCTTGACTCCATTAATCTTGATTCAATTAATCGCTAAAGCAAATGGGTCTAACCTTAACCAGTGAACACTAGACATCACCATTTCAGTTCCTTAGTTATACAGCATAAACTCCAACCCTCGGCTGTCTGACTCTTATGAAAATCTAGGTTGCAAGAAATAAAATTCTAGGAAGGTTTCCTGAAGGCGAAAGAATTTTCTATATATCCAGTCTCATTGCTTTATTTTTTCTCCTCTCCATTACCAGCCCTGCCTCCATCCAGCCAGGCTGCTGTTATTTGGGTCCCTAATAAGACTGTTTTCATTCAACTATGTAAAGCACTAAAACATCACCCTATGATGAAGGAGATTACACAAAAGAGTCCTAGGAAGCTCATTATCTTCATAACAGTATGTTTGTTGTTGAAGACCTCTCTCAATATAATACTCTGTTTGCTATGTGAGAATCCAGGGGAAAAAAATCTGTCAGATTTTAATAATAGGAACAGTTTTTCTTCTTCTTCTGAAAAACTGGTTCAATTTTATTTTATAAGCACTTCATATTATGTAATTAACCGATATCTGTGAGAAAACTCAAAGTCAAATTTGTATTCTACCTTTAAGAGAATCTTGTGTCATGAAACCGTGGATACTGAACTTTTATTGGACATTAGTTTTCCTGCTCTTGTTTTCCCTTCTGTTTTCAATATTTTACTGTGTGAATGCATATAAACTGGCCCATATCTTTAGCACATTGAAGGAGGTAGGTACTTGTTGAGTTGAAGTACAAGACTATATACTGCAAGCTAAAACTAAGACATTATGGTTTAATTTGAAACAAGAAAGTATATTTTTCTGAAAATGTGTAAATTATAGGATTAAATGTATTAACAGTGTTTACTTAGCATTATTCAATATTTCACAAATATCTGAGTTGTCCTAAAGAAGTTGAGGATGAATTATTTTTATCATTTTTAGCAAAGTGTAACAGTTCATAACTCTAAATCTTGCAGTTCATAACTCTAATTTATTAATGATTTATGGTGTACAATGTAAAATATAAATATTAAATGTATTTATTTCTAATTTGGGTGTTGATTTTATGTAGCTAGGGATTCCATCTATATTAATAAATACTCACACCCAAGATATAACCTCAATAATCTTGGCAGAGGACTTATGTGAACCAAAACCGCATGTCTTCTGTTATTTATTTCCTCTCATTGCTTTGTAAAACATAAAGCAAACCAAATAAACAACAATATCAACAAACAGCAACAAAACTGAATCAAAGCAGCCAATAAGAGAAGAACAAAACAGCAAAAAAAATTTTTTTAATGAAAAAAAATGAAAGAAGAAGAGAAGTTAGTCCAACCAAGCTTTAGGATCCAAATTCAGCAAAATGAGAGAATGTACGTGAGAGTCAGAGAGACAGAACACGAACTTCTGAGGAGTCCTTCTGCCTTTGACTATACAGTAAAAATCCACTCCAGGCCCTTCTCCACCTCCAGTATGTGCATCCACCAAATGTGCATCAACAGTCATGATAAATTTGTTGCTAAACATTTATAAAGGTAAAATGTCCCAAAATGTTAAGGTACAGAAAATACAGTTGATATTTTCTTTTGCAGAGGGAAGCGGAAAATTGAAAAACTGAAATTATGCAACACTCTTAAGGACTTTTTGCAATTTAAAAGTCAGTTTAATGATTGAACAACCCAAAAAGAAATCATGTGTACTGTGGCTCACCCATAGCTACTGTGCTTGTATCAACACAATCACAGAGGGAAAGGATGGGATATAAAAGTGAAGAAGAGGAAGAGGGTGTGAAGGGGACTGAATCTGAAGATGGATGGGGGAGAGGCTTCCCCTACCCTAATTTCCAGAAAGTCTTAAAAATCTCTAGTAAAATGATTTTCATAAGCATTGGACATTTGTGGAATTTATGGCATATAAATACTTTATTCATTTAAAGAAAACTTTTGTTCTTTTTCATAAAGAGAATAATTCATCCCTAATGTATCTGATTTGGTTTTTCATATTGAGCTTTTCATGTAAAGCCATTTTATCTAGTAATTTCCCCAAGTCAGGCTGAGGTTTACAGGGACACACAAAAAAAAAATCACTAAGAAAAACTTAAATTAGATGACTAATAGGATCAAAGACTGTGAACCGGGCTTCCCTGGTGGCGCAGTGGTTGAGAGTCCGCCTGCCGATGCAGGGGACGCGGGTTTGTGCCCCGGTCCGGGAAGATCCCACATGCCGCCATGGCCGCTGAGCCTGCGCGTCCGGAGCCTGTGCTCCGCAACGGGAGAGGCCACAACAGTGAGAGGCCCACGTACCGCAAAAAAAAAAAAAAAAAAAAAAAAAAAAAAAAAAAAAAAAGACTGTGAACCTTCATTTTATTTACACAATCAGTTCAGAAAACCAGTAGATCCTTTCTGATTAAATGTACGGGACTTCCTTTATGATCTTGTCATTAACATACCTAACTGCCAGGCTTAAAGATAAGGTGACCCTAGCTTACAGAGCACAAAGGAGGAATCTTGCTTGATTCACACAAGGTGTGGGTTCTGATCAGCGCTTTGCTACTAACTACTATGACTTTTGAAAAGTCATTTAAGTTCTTTGGCGCTCAGTTTCATAATCTGAAAAATTACAAGAGTTTTACTAGATTAATCACTAAGATGACTTCCAATTAAATTATCGTCCAATAGTAGAGCTCCCAGGAAAGATGTATTTGAAAAGCTATTCCCTGCCAATATCCCAAGACCTGCTTAGTCCCATGATAAATAACTTGAAATATGATTTTAAGATTAATATAAAGTAGGTCTCAAACTTTAGTGTGACAAAGAAATTAGGTCCCAACCTCAGAGATTTTTCCATGTTTCAACTCCAGAGAGTCTGATTCACTGGGATGGAGATCAGAAATCTGCAATTTTAACAAGCACTTCTTTTTAAATGCTGCAAATGGTGGTAGTCTGGAAATTATAGTTTGAGAAAAACTGCTTAGAAAATAATGTGCCAATCAAAATGAATTTGGGTATATTTACTCCCTTATGCTAAAACAAATTTTCAGAAGATGACTATTTAAATAAAACATGAGTAAATGGAATCTATGAATCAAACTCTCTAAATAATAGTCATCTACTAAAGATATAATAAAATATGTATACATTTCTCAGGTTTTTTAAGAGTCTGCAGAATGAGTCAGGCTGTCTTAACAGTTATAAGAAAAATAAAAATCATATTCTTTCATTTAGTAGAAAATAGATATCTACTAACAGTCAGCTTTCACAGGAAAGGAAAAGCTTTATAAATTCCAACAATTAAAAAATAGTTTAGGGCTTCCCTGGTGGCGCAGTGGTTGAGAGTCCGCCTGCCGATGCAGGGGACACGGGTTCGTGCCCCGGTCCGGGAAGATCCCACATGCCGCGGAGCGGCTGGGCCCGTGAGCCATGGCCGCTGAGCCTGCGCGTCCATAGCCTGTGCTCCGCAACGGGAGAGGCCACAACAGTGAGAGGCCCGCGTACCGCAAAAAAAAAAAAAAAAAAAAAAAAAAAATAGTTTAAGGGGAATGTAAAATCCAAAAGAACCTAATGTCTTGGTCTTAGAAATTATTCAAAAGGCATTATAACATTATAATACATACCAAAATACATATACATTCCAAAACCTCTTGAGTCAAGGAGATTAATGGTTAATAATTATTATAGCTAGGAGTGTACATTATATTACATTTTAAGGATACATACATTTTAAGGAAGATATATTTACTGTTCCTAAAAAGATAAGCCAGATCACAGTTAACATTAATAGAATTAAAATTAGTAATGACAGGTACAATTTAAAGTACAGAAATTCTGCTTCCAAATAGGAATTCAATCTAGATCAATTCAACTATTCTTTCAGCACTTGCTATTTTTCTGCCATCAGGTAGATACTGGCAAGTTGGCGTCATGTTCAATGTCTCGAAGGCCAGTGTTTCTCAAAATGAATCACCTGGAGATCTTGTCAATACAGATTCTGACTCAGTGGTCCGAGAGTCTGTGTTTCAAAAAATCTCCCAGGTGATGTGGAGCCTTGAGTAACAAGGCCTCTGGGCATTTCAACCGCATTGAGTTAAACAGAGGAAATCCCATGAATTAGATACAGGTCAATTGTGGTAGATTTTATTTCCTAAAGATAGCCTATAACACAGCCTCTCATTCCACATTGCTCTCCTCAGTATGACTTTGCCACTCTCCCATCAAAAGGAAGAGTTTAAATTGTCCCACCACCACCTTGAACCCAGGCCAGCTTTTGTGATTCACTTGTAATGAAAAAAAATGTGGTGGAGGTGTCACTGCATGATTTCTGAGCCTAGTTTGGAAGAAATCTTGAAACTTCTGCCTCAGTCTCATGGAGCACTCTCTTTCTAGATGCTTCCTCTAGGATCCAGGTGCCACACTGTGAGTGACCCAAGCCACATGAAGAGGCCATGCGTAAGCACCCTAGTAACAGTCCAAGCTGTTGAATCACTCAGACTAGTCACCAGACACGTGAATGAAGAAATCTCAGTATAGTCCCAACACTCAGCCATTCAAATCACTCCCATTCTTTTCAGCATTCCCAGATGAGGATCCAGACATCCTGCAGCAAAGGCAGATCATTCATACTTGCCCTCTCTGAATTCCTGCTACACAAGAATCCAAGAACATAATAAAACAGCTGTTGTTTTGCACCCAAGTTTGGGTGGTTTGTTACATAACAATGGAAAACAAAGAACAGAATTAGAGTTAAGGTAGAAGAAGCATGTAGTGAATGAAAGCAAATATTTGATCCTTACATATTATTTTTAATTGTTTAGACTAAGTCATATAGCTAAGAGAGGGAAGGTCTGGTGACAGAGCCAAAACTGTTAAAAGAATGCAAGGGAAAGTCTGGCTGGAACAGAAGGTGAGTCCTGAGGTGAGGCAAGAGATTATAACAGAAATTGAACGGGGACAATAGCAAAGGAACTTGGGAGGCATCATCAACAAATTAGATGGAAACCTGAGAACATATAGAGGAATTCAAAAATGGAACGTGAACTGTTATGACTGTAGGATGGTTTCTGGTTCCATCAATGAAGCCTCTTTCAATAGACTAACTAGAATATCCATAAAGCAAAACATGTATCAAACCAGAGAGAACAAAGGAAAAGTTGTAAGGAGAGAAACGAAAGCAAGGCAAAAGAACACCCAGTGGGCATAAATAAGAATGCGAAGAAAGGACTATGGCACAATGGCTAAAATGGCTAATTCACAGTTCCAGGAACTGGGACATAGGGAGGAATATGACAACGTCTTACCCAATAAAGCTTAAAATACTAGTGAAGACAATAAACAAGTAAGTAAATGATGTACTTTCATACAGTGGTAAGCATTAGAAAGAAAATAAAGCAGGCTAAAAGGACAGAGATATTTGGGGAAGGAGAAGTGGGAGAGATCTGTAAGATCTGTATATACTGAATATTAACCAAGAAAGAGTCTATGAAGAGCAAGTCGTAATGAGAGAAAAAGGAAGGAGTAATTATGGATAAATTATCAACAAATGAGAAGAAAGCCCAAAACAGCTTCTTAACCATAATCTGCCAGTTGTTCTGGTCAGAAAGTACTAGCCAATGGAATGTGGGTGGAAGTGATCTATGCCACTTCTTAGACTGGTCCATAAAATCCTCCATGTCAGTAGATGAGAGAAGAGAAAGGTTAGGTGTTTGTCTCTATTTCCCCTCCGTACCACACCGTATATCTGAGAGTGGTTGTGTCTAGTCCCTTTAAATACCCCCTTTAATACCATTTCCCTGCCTTGCCCTTTGCGATCCTGGGATAAAACAACATTCAATGCTTGATGGGCTCTGGGTGCCTCACCATCCCATGTTAGTTCCCTTACCCTTGTCCACATCCCATTAAACAGTCCCTTTATGAAATTCTTCTAGTTAAATCTTTTTAAAGAATGTCACCTCTCCCTACCAGGACCCTGACAGATATACTACTCTACGTCATTAAAAATTTGAATAAAGAGCATAATACTTAGGTCTTTAAAAGAACTAGTAAAAATGATAGCACTTTAGAACTGAGAGTGATCTTGGAAATCACCTTGAGTCCATTCACCTTATTTTGCATTGACGGTACCAATCACCAATGTTGCATTTTCCTTTTACATTTTCTACATAATCGTTATATTTAGCTCACACCAAAAGAAAGTACATGCCAAACTTTTTATGTATTTCAGAATATTTATTTATAATATTTACAATATTTTCAGGGGAAAAGTAACAAGAAGCAATTCTCAAAATTAATGCCCAGAAACTAGTTCTATATTGGAACAGCATCCACCTCAGCTGGAAAGCAAAGAACATATATTTCTCAGTTCTCATTTTTTCAATGAAACCCTACTCTGTTTATAGAGCTGCCAAATGGCTGAAACAGCCCAAAACAATTTACAGTATTGAAAGATACTGACTTTTTTCCCTGATGATCTTATGATTGAAAAAAAACAAGCTTTAACCACAGCTGACCCTGATCATTAATAAAGCCACACCCTGCCTGCAAGTCACATTACAATGCTAAACCATCTCTCCAGCTAGAAGTTCAGTAGCAGCAAATGTCCGTTACCAAGCTCTGTGGATAATGACATTTTCTAGTTCCCTCTATTTCCCCCTAAATTTACCCTTGCTCTGCAGCGCTCATCTCATATCTTGGGTTTCTTCTAATGTTCTTGTTCTGAGGTACAACATTAGCCAATGTGCACTATTCCAAGAAAAGCAAGCATATCTGTCAAAAAAGCTATACCTTGTTACAAACCTAGCCTTGACCTCAGTCATATCAAATATGAGGCTAAAGCATTTGTTATTTTAAATAGCTACACTTGTTGATCTAATATGTATCTGCACAGTCTAGTGTTTCACACATTTTATTAAATCCTCATGAATCTTTCCTCCTGCACCTTTGGTCTATGAAATACAGTGTCACACGAACATGGTCTCGTCCCATAACAAAATTTATTAAAGTTATATGCTGTTGCTAAAATATATCTCATTGTCGTGACCTTGGTTAAATAGTACACATATATATAAAATCACTGATTAATGCTTTTGTTCTTTTTAAACTGTATGTGTATATCAAAGGGATGTGAGTTGGGATTAGGATCTCTTTCAACAACAAAGCCATAATTTATTTAGAATGGTTGGCCTCCCTTGCTTCCTATTACTATCCAGCACATCAATCAACTGGACAACTGAGGTAGGTAAAATCCCAGTAAAAGAGTAGCCAGCTGACATTTGGCCATATACACTATCAAATACAAATGGCAAGCCTCCGGCTTCAAACCTACACATATCCTGATCTTCACGTGGCCCTTGAGACAGAGTAAAGAGACTGATGTTGGTCTGCTTCCTCAGATTCATATGCTGCAAACAAAATGTAGCCTCTGTCCCCCAGGAGAAGGTAGTTATGCACCTAAATTTTTGAGGCCTAATCCTAATTACATGATATTATAACAGAGAACAATGTCAATTTACACTTATATAGCCCATTCCACATTTATCATTCAGCTTTTGTTTTTTGCTCATTCAGCCTTTAAAGCCACCTTGTGCTATTTAAAAACCAGGACTCAGGGAAGTGAAAATGACATGTCCAACGTCATATAGTAAGTGGCAAAACTAGGACTTCAACCTGTATCTTTCAACTCCTAACCTGATGTTCTTTCCACTGATCTTGGACCTATAAGAAATGAAAATCCCGGGGTTCCACCGTAGACTGACTAAATCAAATACTCTGAGGTTGGGTCCTATGGTAGGCAGAATTCTAAGGTGGCCACCATTAATGTCCTTATGACTGTCAAAGATCTGAAAGAAAGATAATCCCCAGGTCTTCAAAGTTATGGAGAAACAAACATTCGTAAACATTACTACGGAATTATGAATTATTACAGCCTTTCTGGGGATAAATTAACATTGTAAATCAAAATTCTCAAAAAGGCATATATCCGTTGACTCAGCATTTCCACTTCTAGGAATTTAAATTTACACATGCCAAGTGGAAAAAATAAATAGGAATTAAGTAAATCAATTATGGCACAGCCACATTACAATTAGGTTCTTGATGCATTTTTACTACCATGGACAAATGCTGAGCTCTAATAGTTAGCAAACAGCAAAATGCCATGAATAGTCCACACCACTAGAACCATCTGACATCAAGGATTTGTCAACCAACTTCCTAAAATATTCTCAAAGTAACGAAATGTCTATAAAAGAAAGCTCTGTACAAAGTCATTGTAACACAAAGATTACCAGATCAGTAATTTTTTACCCATGGATCTGTATCCCCCTTAGTTGATATTTTATGGTGATGCTCATAATCCAATTTCTATCACAATGTAGCACTCGCAAATAAGTGTTTAGGTTGAAAAGTGTTTAGGTTGACACACAATATACTCTGCTGGGGTCATATGATCAGTAACATTCACCAGTTCCAATGCCCGCAGCCAGGTCTCCACATTGGTCCACTATGAACCAGTCCTCCAGAGGGTCATAATGACAGAAGCAACACTAGGATGAGCTCTCCTAGAGTCACATGACTTCCATTATTTCAGTACTAATAATTCAGACCCATAAAGTGAACGAAACAAGAATCCTTTCTGCATAAAAAACAAACTTATGGTTACCAAAAGGGGAAGGGCAGGGGGATAAACTAGGAGTTTGGGATTAACGTATACACAGTACTATATATAAAATAGATAACATAAGGACGTACTGTATAGCACAGGGAACTATATTCAATATTCTGTAATAACTTATATGGGGAAAGAATCTAAAAAAGATATATATATATATATATATATATATATATAAAATCAAGAATCTAAAAAATTCTTATATATATAAGAATCTAAAAAAAAATATATATATATATATGAATCACTTTGCTGTATGCCTGAAATTACTAATCCTTTCTGGTCTTACAACTGCTAGTTGGAGTCATGTGGTATATCTATATTCATAAATATCAATAATAGGTCATACACTAATAGCAGTAATGGTAAGACACAGGATGTTTTGGAGAAACACAAGTACCCTTACGATTTATAAGATTCCTTCCATTAAATAGAATGGGTGTTTAGTCTGATGGAACTGTTTCATAGTTTTGAGTTCCCACAACTGTTGTTGCTTTTTCTCCTTCCTGTTGAGTTTTAGCTATTGTGATTTACAGTGAGATTAAGCCCGAGTAAACTGACAGCACCTTCCTTTACATGTAAAAGGGCACAGGGAAGAAGCATGACTACACGGAGAGGTGAGAGGAATAAGACAAGAATTCGTGGTCCCATAAACAAACCTGCTGAAAAGCTCAATGTATGACACTATTCAGAAATAAAAGTTCCTTCTTTAACGTAGAAAAATTCTAAATCAGTATTTCTCAAACTTTTGGTACCAGGACCCTTTTATACTCTAAAATTATTAAGGATTCCCAAGGAGCCTTCATTTATGTAATTTATGTTTCTTCATATTTATATTAGAAATTAAAGCAAAAATTATCAAATATTTATTAATTCATTTAAAAGTAAAATAATCCATTACATGGTAATATAAATAATACATTTTATGAAAAATAACTATGATGTTCAAAACAAAGAAAATTTAGTGAGAAGAATTTTACATTTTTGCAAATCTATTTAGGTCTGACTTAAAGACAGCTGGATTCTCCTACCTGCTTTTTTTTTTTTTTTTTTGAAAAAGAATCTATTTTTTAAATTTAATTTTATTTATTTTTTTATACAACAGGTTCTTTTTAGTCATCCATTTTATACACATCAGTGTATACATGTCAATCCCAATCTCCCAATTCATCCCACCCCCACCCCCTGCTGCTTTCCCCACTTGGTGTCCATGTTTGTTCTCTACATCTGTGTCTCTATTTCTGCCCTGCAAACCGGTTCATCTGTACCATTTTTCTAGGTTCCACATATATGCATTAATATACGATATTTGTTTTTCTCTTTCTGACTTACTTCACTCTGCATGACAGTCTCTAGATCCATCAACGTCTCTACAAATGACCCAATTTCATTCCTTTACATGGCTTAGTAATATTCCATTGTATATATGTACCACATTTTTATGCATTTGTCTGTCTGTGGACATTTAGGTTGCTTCCATTACCTGGCTATTGTAACTGGTGATGCAATGAACATTGCGGTGAATGTCTCTTTTTGATTTATGGTTTTGTCTGGGTATATGCCCAGTAGTGGGATTGCTGGATCATATGGTAATTCTATTGTTAGTTTTTTAAGAAACTCCATACTGTTCTCCATAGTGACTGTATCAATTTACATTCCCACCAACAGTGTAAGAGGGTTCCCTTTTCTCCACTCCCTCTCCCTGCTTCTGAATTCAGTCTGTTGTAATATACATTTTGTAGCCTCTGGAAAACTCCACTGTACACTTGAGTAAGAATGAGAGTGAAAGAAGTGAATAATGTCTTAGTATTATTACAAAAATAATTTTGAACTCACAACCCCCCTAAAAATATCTTAAAGACATAGAGAGACCAACCTTTCTAGTTTGCGTGGGACTATCCCAGGTTTAGCACCAAAAGTCCCATGTCCTGGGGAAACTCCTTAGTCTGGGCAAACAAGGCTGATGTTTGCCTCTCTGTACTACACTCTAAGAATAGCAGTGCTAAAAACAAAATAAAAAAGATGTACTTGCTTAAGATCACAACATCCGCTAACTACTGCTATACCTTCAAAATCACAAGTCTACCTAATTCCTGGCTACACATAGTTATTGTTAGTTTTATACAGTTTTAATAATAACATACTAATTTGAAATCGTCAGAATCTGCCAAGTAGCATACTCTTAAGCATATGCAAAGTAAAGGTTTGATATGTTATATTAGGAAAATCAAAATTAAGGTCTATTTAATTTTTTGTGGTTTGGGACCTTGGGATTGAACAAATGTAACTTAATAAATGTCCCTTAAAATATATTATTTTTTGAAAGAAAAGTACTGCATGCCATTCCACTAGATATTTATTCAAAAAATGCAATGAGAATTCTTACTATTTACAGTAACTAATTACCTTGAGCAACCACAAAAGTATTTGTGAGAATTATTTCATTTTTCAGAAAGCTTTACTGAATAAAGTATATTAAATTTGCTTTATGACGTTCAAGTGCCAAACCACACGTTTTCCCTCCATCACCTTTAGTTCCTTTTAAATGAAACTGTGTAGGAGTAAGTCTTTAGTCAAATAATGCAGTCATCTTTTTCCATCATTTTTCTTTTTTTTAGATGAAGTATTTCTAAAATGTTATGTATATAACAACTAACAGTGACCAGTATAATCGTTTAACGATTCCTAAGTTTTTTTATAAAACATGATGACAAAATCATATTATTTAGATTAAAATGTTATAAGAAATCACCATCATAACCATGTTTTCCTTCATATGAGATATTTTACATTACTGAATTGGCAATAGACATTCATTTCAAGCTCAAGACATTTTTCTTGCCATTTTTTTCACAAAATTAAATGTGTACCTACAGTTGCTATGTTACTGGTATAAGCCTTGCCTTGGCATAGTAATTTTGTTTAAATAAATCATTTTCTAAAAAGGTGTTTGCTGAAACTTTAAAATATATTTCCAACAGCAATAATCCCCTAAAAGAAAAAAAAGTGACTTCCTTCTCCAACTTTATTTTTTTGAGTTTTTTTACTCTTAAATTGTCTACAAGTGCACTAAGAAGGATATTTATGATTTTTTAAGAAAAAATTATATGTCATAATGTCAATGCAAAATTTCAGAAGATATAAAGGACATTAGTTAACAGCTTTTCTACTTCAAATAGAAAAAAAGCAAAATATTTTACAACAAAATACCACTAATATTTCGAATTTCACAAAAAGGTCTCTTGTAATTTAATTGCCTAAAAGAATAATAATTATATAATACTAATAATGTAAAAAAACATCAAATAGGCAAGGGAAAGATGAGCTTCACAGTATTTTTCAAACATATTTCAAAAGAGACAAAGGTCTGGTGTCCTTTTTATAATTATTCATCTAAATATGTTAAAATATTAGAATTTAGAAGGTATTTTTATTGAACATCAACTGCTCTCTAGCAGAAACCTCACACTCACACACTAAGATCCCTGCCATCAGTTTCTCTAAATTTTAGCTTACTCTCCACAAGGCCAGTCAACTTTTTGAGAGGGGTGAGGGGAATCACTTCCCTGATTAAAAACTTCCATGAATATCAGTTTCCTAGAGAAGTCTGAACTTCTTTTCTTAGCATAGTATAAGATGCTCATTCAGGACCCCAAACACTGTTTGCCACTTATTTCCTCCAGCAAGTAGACCTTAAGTGCCTTTCAGCACCTGGCTCACAGTGATGCTCAGTCACACCTTCTGCATCAGTCACACCTTCTGCATCAGTCACAGCAACCTCCTTACAAGCTTATGCCCATGTGCCCTTAGACACACTCTTCCTTCTTCCTGTTAAGATTATAGCACAGTGCAGGTGAGAATTTTACACAAGAGGAACAATTCAGGAAAATTAAGAGTGTTCACTTTGTCAATTTTGCCCATCCATAAATAAAATAATTTCATTAAGTCCCATAGAGGGAAAATATATCTATTCCATTAGGATTTCTACTCTTTTACTAGAATTCTGATGAGCAAAAAATTACCACTTTTGTGTGTGTCATTTTTTTATTGAAGTAAAACTGACATACAATAAAAACATATATCTTAAGTGTTCAGTATAATGAGTCTTCACGACTGCAAATGCAACCAACACTACAAACAAAATATAGGACATAGTTGTCAGAATAAAAAGGCTCTCTCATGCCCCTTTCCAGACAATTTTTCACTCCCATCCCCAGGCAACCACTTTCTGATTTTATCATCGTAGATTTAAAAAAATCTATTCTCAGACTTCATATAAATAGAAACATAGTGTATGTAGATTTTTGAATCTGGCTTCTCTCACTCACTATAATATTTTTCAGATTCACCCATGCTGTTGCATGGATCAGTAGTTTCTTATTATTATTGCTGAGTAGTATTCTTTCTATGTGAATATACGCTATATTTTTCATGCACTTATTGACGCTTTTTATATCTTCTTTTACGAGATGTCTATTCAACTCTTTTGTCCATTTTTTAAAAATTAGATTGTTCTTTTCATTACCAACTTTAGGATTTCTTTAAATATTCAGTGTATTCATATATCGTTTTTCAGATATATATCTTGTGAATATTTTTTCCCAATCTGTGGTTTGCCCATTATTTTAATGGAGTCTTATAATGTGCAGAATTTTTAATTTTGATGAATTCTAACTTATCAATAGTTTTTATGGTTGCTGATTTTTGCGTCCTGTTCAAGAAATCATTGTCTACCCCCAAACTTTCTATTAGAAGCTTTTGGGTTCTAGATATACATATAGGTCTATGATACATCACAAATTAATTTTGTACATGGAGTAAGATAGAGGTTGAGGACTCATGAATGGTTATTTGAACTGTCTCAGTGTTTGGGAGAGACAGCATTCAGCCCTCTGTGGATGAAGTGGGGCAAAAAGCACTCCATTTCTCCTCTTTGGAAAGAGAATGAGTGGCCACCTCCACCTGGTTTGGACCCTGGGGCTAAGGCAGAGGAATGGATAACATCTTGGTCTCTATGCATTCTAAAGGAGTTGATTTAGAAATTGCATGGTTTCCAACTCTTCTGTATGCCCACAGGTTACATAAATGACTTTAAGTATTCTCTGGAGTCTTTGTTATCAAAAATTGCGGTGCCGTTATTCACAGTAGTCCATTACTCGATGTGCCAACAATCCTCTCTAGATTCGGAGCATCCTTTTCCTATTATAATGGTTCTCTCATCAGAGATTGCATCTTTCTCATGAGAAAAAAGCTAAACACAGAGCTAGTCTTGGTTTATCAGTCAATTCAATACTGTAGCTACCAATGTAAATATCCCTAGTCTTTTTCTACACAGAACCATTTTCTGGTGTTCCCCAAAACACATTATAATGAAATGGAAGCCTTAACAACAAGTCCTCAGTGAGTGACTGCATTTGTTGATTCTGCAACTTAATAATGTTGAGGCTGACATCTGAGCAATTCTCATGTCTTTTTCCACATGGTCACCAGATGACTGCTGCAGCTCCAGCCATCATGTTTTCTTTGGGTTCTGTGAGTCAAGATTTCAAACAGGGCACAATAAGGATGGCTGGTCTTTGCTTCACAATGTCTGTGGACTGTATCGGAAGATTTAAAAGACTGGAAGGGACTCAAATGCCTGAAGTCTAGAATCATCTGAAGAACTAAAGAATCTTCATTTATACATCTGGCACCCTGACTGCCATATCTCAAAGTCTGGGTTCTGAGAGAGATACCAGAGGGGGGCATATAAGAGGAATCACCTAGATGGGAAGTATTTGAGAGGGACTGCTCAGAGTGGCAGGAAAGGCAGCATTACATGAAAAAAACTTACTGGTGCATTTTAACTAGTATCAAGAAAGAGGCAGTTTTTTCTCGCTGTGTGTGTGTGTGTATGTGTGTGTGTGTGTGTGTGTGTTTTATCTTGAAATAGCTCTTTGGTTGCTACTTAGGAAGATACTTGCCACTCATGTAGAAAAGGGTAACAGATATCCTTGAGTTCAAAAACTAGACCAATCACTGGAAGTTCTTTGACTTTGGAGTAGTCACCTAATATCTCCAAACTTTCGTTTTCCCCTTTGTATAATATTAATACTATAATAATAAGAGGATTGTTATAGTATATATTAATATGTTACTGCAATAATAATACTATCTTGATCAATTAATATGAGTGTTAAGTAACTTACCCATCATGATATCTGCGACATAAGAAGTAATTTTCATAATTAATTCCCTGCTCTTATCTGCCTGGAGAAATCCTGTTCAGTCACCACAACCCACTTAGACGACATGTATACCTAAAACTCCCGCTCTCACAGGGGCAAAGTCAGATCCTTCCACGTTCCTCACACTTCTATTACAGTGCTTTAATCCAATGTTATAATTATGCATTGATTCATTCAACAAATATTGATATTTCTTGAGTGTCTACCACATGTCAAGGACTATGTTTGGGAATTGATGTGCATTGTTTAGTAAAAACAGTTTGAGTTCCTATCATCACAAAGCTTACCCTCTAGTGTTAAAATGTCTTTATCTGCACCTAGAGAATGATCCGGGTAAGGGTTGCCACTATACCTTATTCAACACACTCCCTGGCCACTGACAGAGTCTCACAAATGTTTGTTGAATTAATTTTCTGCAAAAGATAGAGTAGCTTAAGACTTCTTCACAGCTAATTCATTGTTAGGCAATCCAGCACAATCCATATTAAAATAAATTAATACAATTTTAACAGGCAATGTTTCCATTTTGAGGAATCTGTGATCCCAGAGATAATACAATAAAAAGATTAATTAATTAATTAATTTAAAAATAGATCCAGGAAACCTCATTCATATTCCTAGTTCAAAAATCTTGTTCCACATTTATACTATTATTAGGTCAACTATTCCTCAAAATTCTGACAATATAAAAGAATGATAACTGGTCATTTGGTGATCCTCTGTGGTCAATCAACTGTGATCTATAGGTTACCAGTTCCAACCAACACAAGCCTAATGCGCTGCAGAACAGTTATCCAACGGACACACAGTCACATACTCATGGAATTAAAATACATAGTCACCCTAATGAGTACTCCTTGCATGTATCACCACATCCTGCAGGAAACTTAAAAAGCAACTCCTTTATTGGCTACAATGGCAGCAGGCAAGAGGACATACACTGCATAGCTACTGCTGTGCATGTCTGAGTGTAAGTGGGTCTGATGCTGACTTCCCTTCTGAAGAAAAACTACAAACACATAAATGCACACACAAATTTGGTAAAGTAGCAGGATACAAAATTAATGCGCAGAAATCTCTTGCACTCCTATACACTAATGATGAAAAATCTGAAAGAGAAATGAAGGAAACACTCCCATTTACCATTGCAACAAAGGAGTAAAATACCTAGGAATAAACCTACCTAAGGAGACAAAAGACCTGTATGCAGAAAAGAATAAGATACAGAGGAAAGAAATTAAAGATGACACAAACAGATGGAGAGATATACCATGTTCTTGGATTGGAAGAATGAACATTGTGTAAATGACTATACTACCCAAAGCAATCTACAGATTCAATGTAATCCCTATCGAACTACCAACGTCATTTTTCACAGAACTAGAACAAAAAATTTCACAATTTGTATGGAAACACAAAAGATCCCGAGTAGCAAAAGCAATCTTGAGAAAGAAAAATGGAGCTGGAGGAATCAGGCTCCCTGACTTCAGACTATACTACAAAGCTACAGTAATCAATACAGCATGGTACTGGCATAAAAACAGAACAATAGATCAATGGAACAGGATTGAAAGACCAGAGATAAACCCATGCACATACAGTCACCTTATATTTGATAAAGGAGGCAAGAGTATACAATGGAGAAAAGACAGCCTCTTCAATAAGTGGTGCTGGGAAAACTGGACAGCTACATGTAAAAGAATGAAATTAGAACACTCCCTAACACCATACACAAAAATAAACTCAAAATGGATTAAAGAGCTACATGTAAGGCCAGACACTATCAAACTCTTAGAGGAAAACATAGGCAGAACACTCTATGACATAAATCACAGCAAGATCCTTTTTGACCCACATCCTAGAGAAATGGAAATAAAAACAAAAATAAACAAATGGGACCTAATGAAACTTCAAAGCTTTCGCACAGCAAAGGAAACCATAAAAAAGACAAAAAGACAACCCTCAGAATGGGAGAAAATATTTGCAAATGAAGCAACTGACAAAGGATTAATCTCCAAAATTTACAAGCAGCTCATGCAGCTCAATATCAAAAAAACAAACAACCCAATCCAAAAATGGGCAGAAGACCTAAATAGACATCTCTCCAGAGAAGATATACAGATTTCCAACAAACACATGAAAGGATGCTCAACATCACTAATCATTAGAGAAATACAAATCAAAACTAAAATGAGGTATCACCTCACAATGGTCAGAATGGCCATCATCGAAAAATCTTCAAACAATAAATGCTGGAGATGGTGTGGAGAAAAGAGAACCGTCCTGCACTGTTGACGGGAATGTAAATTGATACAGCCACTATGGAGAACAGGATGGAGGTTCCTTAAAAAACTAAAAATAGAACTACCATATGACCCAGCAATCCCACTACTGGGCATATACCCTGAGAAAACCATAATTCAAAAAGAGTCATGTACCACAATGTTCACTGCAGCTCTATTTACAATAGCCAGGACATGAAAGCAACCTAAGTGTCCACTGACAGATGAATGGATAAAGAAGATGTGGCAAATATATACAATGGAATATTACTCAGGCATAAAACGAAACGAAATTAAGTTATTTGTAGTGAGGTGGATGGACCTAGAGACTGTCATACAGAGTGAAGTCAGTCAGATAGAGAAAAATAAATACAATATGCTAACACATATATATGGAATCTAAATAAGATTTTAAAAATGGTTCTGAAGAACCTAGGGCCAGGACAGGAATAAAGATGCAGTTAAAGAGAATGGACTTGAGGACTCAGGGAGAGGGAAGGGTAAGCTGAGACGAAGTGAAAGAGTAGCATGGATATATATATACACTACCAAATGTAAAACAGATAGCTAGTGGGAAGCAGCTGGAGAGCACAGGGAGATCAGCTCAGTGCTTTGTGACCACCTAGAGGGGTGGGATACAGAGGGTGGGAGGGAGGGAGATGCAAGAGGGAGGAGATATGGGGATATATGTATATATATAGCTGATTCACTTTGCTATAAAGCAGAAATTAACACACCATTGTAAAGCAATTATAGTCCAATAAAGATGTTTTTTAAAAAAAATGCACAGACAGTTCCTTCTCTTGTTGCTAGAAAAGCAAATAAGGAAAGAATTCCCTGCTACTCTCAGCAAAGTCTAAATTGGGAGGTAAAAGATGTACGCAAATCTCAGTGTATGACGCATGATAAAAATTTATTCCTCTTGTGTCCTTCCAAGGTCGTAAAAAATATGTTGGTAGCTGTCATCATGGTCTTATCCTGGACATTTAAAGATAAACATTAAACACCTCGGGGTATTTTTTTCCAATTTAAATCTAAACCCAGGTTTACAATTACCATCTGTGTTAAAAGTAACGTGTTCAAATGTGAATTTCTCTAACTTTTCAAATCCAGGAATTTAAGTGTATGAGCATTTGGATGTGTGTTGAGTTTTCTTTCTTTATTATTCTTGTTTTGTGTGAAGCTATAAACATGTTTTAAGGAATTAAGTGGTCAGTTAGTCTCACATGCGGAAATGGCATTTAAAGGCTGGATATAACAGAGGAAAATAGGATAACTGACTTTTTAATTTTTTTATCTGTTTCACTATTCAAGTTGGGATGCAAACTGGAGGAAATAAACAATAAATTCGGATCATAATACTAGATAATTCATAATAGCCAATAAGTGGAAATGAGACAAATGTCCCTCAACTGAAGAATGGATAAAGTGTGGTAGAGCCATACAATAGAAAACTGTTCTGCAATAAAAAATAATGAAGGGGGAGACCTTCAAGATGGTGGAGGAGTAAGACATGGAGATCACCTTCCTCCTCACAAATACATCAGAAATACATCTACATGTGGAACAACTCCTACAGAACACCTACTGAATGCTGGCAGAAGACCTCAGACCTCCCAAAAGGCAAGAAACTCCCCACGTACCTGGGCAGGGCAAAAGAAAAAAGAAAAAACAGAGACAGAAGAATAGGAACGGGACCTGCACCAGTGGAAGGGAACTGTAAAGAGGAAAAGTTTCCACACACTAGGAAGCCCCTTCACTAGTGGAGATGAGGGGTGACGGCCTGGGGGGAGCTTCGGAGCCACAGAGAAGAGCGCAGCAACAGGGGTGCGGAGGGCAAAGCGGAGAGATTCCCGCACAGAGGATCAGTGCCGACCAGCACTCACCAGCCCTAGAGGCTTGTCTGCTCACCCGCCGGGGCGGGCGGGGGCTGGGAGCTGAGGCTCGGGCTTCGGAGGTCGGATCCCAGGCAGAGGACTGGGGTTGGCTGCGTGAACACAGCCTGAAGTGGCTAGTGCGCGACGGCTAGCCGGGAGGGAGTCCGGGAAAAGTCTGGAGCTGCCTAAGAGGCAAGAGACCATTGTTTCAGGGTGCACGAGGAAAGGGGATTCAGAGCACTGCCTAAACGAGCTCCAGAGACAGGCGCGAGCTACGGCTATCAGCCCGGACACCAAGAGACAGGCATGAAATGCTAAGGCTGCTGCTACAGCCACCAAGAAGCCTGTGTGCAAGCACAGGTCACTATCCACACCTCCCCTCCCAGGAGCTTGTGCAGCCTGCCACTGCCAGGGTCGCATGATCCAGGGACAACTTACCCGGGAGAACACACGGTGAGCCTCAGGCTGGTGCAACATCATGTCGGCCTCTGCCGCCGCAGGCTCACCCCACATCCGTACCCTTGCCTCCCCCCGGCCTGAGTGAGCCAGAGCCCCCGAATCAGCAGCTCCTTTAACCCCGTCCTGTCTGAGCGAAGAACAGACGCCGTCAGGCGACCTACATGCAGAGGCGGGCCCTAATGCAAAGCTGAACCCTGGGAGCTGTGTGAACAAAGAAGAGAAAGGGAAATTTCTCCCAGCAGCTGCAGGAGCAGTTAATTAAACCTCCACGATCAACTTGATGTACCCTGCATCTGTGGAATACCTGAATAGACAACAAATCATCCCCAAATTGAGATGGTGGACTTTGGAGGCAAATGTAGACTTGGGGTTTACTGTATGCGACTGACTGGTTTCTGGTTTTATGTTTATCTTAGTTTAGTATTTAGAGTTTATTATCATTGGTAGATTTCTTTATTGATTTGGTTGCTCTCTTCCTTTTTTTTAAATATATAGATATATTTTTTGTTCCTTTTGCTATTTTTCTGAGTGTGTATGCGTATGCTTCTCTGTGTGATTTTGTCTGTATAGCTTTTCTTTTACCATTTGTCCTAGGGTTCTGTCTGCCCATTTTTGTTTGCTTGTTTTTTAAATATAGTTTTTAGTGCTTGTTATCATTGGTGGATTTGTTTCTTGGTTTGGTTGCTCTACCCTTCTTTCTTTTTTTTATTATTTTTTAATTTTTTATTAACTTTTAAATATTTTTTAAACTTAATAACTTTATTTCTTTTTATTTTATTTATTTATTTCTTTTTTTCTCCCTTTTCTTCTGAGTCGTGTGGCTGACAGGGTCTTGGTGCTCCAGCCGGGTGTCAGGCCTGGGCCTCTGAAGTGGAAGAGCTGAGTTCAGGACATTGCTCCACAAGAGACCTCCCAGCTCCACGTAATATCAAACAGCGAAAGCTCTCCCACAGATCTCCATCTCAATGCTAAGACCTAGTTCCACTCAACAACCAGCAAGCTACAGTGCTGGACACACTGTGCCAAACAACTAGCAAGACAGGAACACAACCCCACCCATTAGCAGAGAGGCTGCCTAATATCATAAAAAGGTCACAGACACCACAAAACACACCACTGTATGCAGTCCTGCCCACCAGAAAGACAAGATCCAGCTTGATCCACCAGAACATACGAACTAGTCCCTTCCACCAGAAAGCCTACACAACCCACCAGAACAACTTAGCCACTGCAGGCAGACACCAAAAACAACGGGAACTACGAACCAGCAACCTGTGAAAAGGAGACCCCAAACACAGTAAGTTAAGAAAAATGAGAAGCCAGAGAAACACACAGCAGATGAAGGAGCAAGGTAAAAACCCACCAGACCAAACAAATGAAGAGGAAATAGGCAGTCTATCTGAAAAAGAATTCAGAGTAATGATGGTAAAGATGTTTCAGTACCTTAGAAATGGAATGCAGAAAATACAAGAAATGTTTAACAAGGACCTAGAAGAACTAAAGAGCAAACAAACAATGATGAACAACACAATAAATGAAATTTAAAATTCTCTAGAAGGAATCAATAGCAGAATAACTGAGGCAGAAGAACAGACACGTAACCTGGAAGATAAAATAGTGGAAATAACTACTGCAGAGCAGAATAAAGAAAAAAGAATGAAAAGAACTGAGGACAGTCTTAGAGACCTCTGGGACAACATTAAACACACCAACATTCTAATTATAGGGGCCCCAGGAGAAGAATAGAAAAAGAAAGGAACTGAGAAAATATTTGAAGAGATTATAGTTGAAAATTTCCCTAATATGGGAAAGGAAATAATCAAGTCCAGGAAGTGCAGAGAGTCCCATACAGGATAAATCCAAGGAGAAACACGCCAACACACATATTAATCAAGCTCTAAAAAATTAAATACAAAAAAAAGAATATTAAAAGCAGCAAGGGAAAAACAACAAATAATGTACAAGGGAATCCGCATAAGGTTAACAGCTAATCTTTCAGCAGAAACTCTGCAAGCCAGAAGGGAGTGGCAGGACATATTTAATGAAAGGGAAAAACCTACAACCAAGATTACTCTACCCAACAAGGATCTCATTCAGATTCGAGGAAGAAATTAAAACCTTTACAGATAAGCAAAAGCTAACAGAATTCAGCACCAACAAACCAGCTTTACAACAAATGCTAAAGGAACTTCTCTAGGCAAGAAACACAAGAGAAGGAAAAGACCTACAATAACAAACCCAAAACAATTAAGAAAATGGTAATAGGAACATACATATCAATAATTACCTTATATGTAAATGGATTAAATGCTGCCATCAAAAGACACAGATTGGCTGAATGGATACAAAAACAAGACCTGTATATATGCTGTCTACAAGAGACCCACTTCAGACCTAGGGACACATACAGACTGAAAGTCAGGGGATGGAAAAAGATATTCCATGCAAATGGAAATCAAAAGAAAGCTGGAGTAGCAATTCTCATGTGAGACAAAATAGACTTTAAAATAAAGACTATTACAAGAGTCAAAGAAGGACACTACATAATGATCGAGGGATCCATCCAGGAAGAAGATATAACAACTGTAAATATTTATGCACCCAACATAGGAGCACCTCAATACATAAGGCAAATGCTAAGAGCCATAAAAGGAGAAATCGACAGTAACACAATCATAGTAGGGGACTTTAACACCCCACTTTCACCAACGGACAGGTCAACCAAAATGAAAATAAATAAGGAAACACAAGTTTTAAATGAACATTAAACAAGAAGGACTTAATTGATATTTATAGGACATTCCATCCAAAAGCAACAGAATACACTTTCTTCTCAAGTGCTCATGGAATATTCTCCAGAAAGACCATATCTTGGGTCACAAATCAAGCCTTCATAAATTTAACAAAATTGAAATAGTATCAAGTATCTTTTCCGACAACAATGTTATGAGACTAGATATCAATTACAGGAAAAAATCTATAAAAAATACAAACATATGGAGGCTAAACTATGCACTACTAAATAACCAGAGATCACTGAAGAAATCAAAGAGGAGATCAAAAAATACCTAGAAAAAAATGACAACGAAAACACGACAACACAAAAACTCTGGGATGCAGCAAAGAGGGAAAGTTTAAGCAATACAATCCTACCTCAAGAAACAAGAAACATATCAAATAAACAACTTAACCTTACACCTAGAGCAATTAGAGAAAGAAGAACAAAAAAACCCCAAAGTTAGCAGAAGGAAAGGAATCATAAAGATCAGATCAGAAATAAATGAAAAAGAAATGAAGGAAACAATAGCAAAGATCAATAAAACTAACAGCTGGGTCTTTGAGAAGATAAACAAAATTGATAAACCATTAGCCAGACTCATCAAGAAAAAAAGGGAGAAGACTCAAATCAACAGAATTAGAAATGAAAAAGGAGAAGTAACAACTGACACTGCAGAAATACAAAGGATCATGAGAGATTACTACAAGCAACTCTATGCCAATAAAATGGACAACCTGGAAGAAATGGACACCTTCTTAGAAAAGCACAACCTTCCGAGCCTGAACCAGGAAGAAATAGAAAATATAAACAGACCAATCACAAGCACTGAAATTGAGACTGTGATTAAAAATCTTCCAACAAACAAAAGCCCAGGACCAGATGGCTTCACAGGCAAATTCTATCAAACATTTAGAGAAGAGATAACACCTATCCTTTACAAACTCCTCCAAAATATAGCAGAGGGAAGAACACTCCCCAACTCATTCTATGAGGCCACCATCACCCTGATACCAAAACCAGACAAAGATGTCACAAAGAAAGAAAATTACAGGCCAATATCACTGATGAACATAGATGCAAAAATCCTCAACAAAATACTAGCAAACAGAATCCAACAGCACATTAAAAGGTTCATACACCATGATCAAGTGGGGTTTATCCCAGGAACGCAAGGAATCTTTAATATAGGCAAATCCATCAATGTGATAAACCATATTAACAAATTGAAGGAGAAAAACCATATGATGATCTCTATAGGTGTAGAAAAAGCTTTCAACAAAATTCAACACCCGTTTATGATAAAAACCTTCCAGAAAGTAGGCATAGAGGGAACTTACCTCAACATAATAAAGGCCATATATGACAAATCCACAGCCAACATCGTTCTCAATGGTGGAAAAACTGCAACCCTTTCCTCTAAGATCAGGAACCAGACAAGGTTGTCCACTCCCACCACTATTATTCAACATAGTTTGGAAGTTTTAGCCACAGCAATCAGAGCAAAAAAATAAATAAAAGGAATGCAAATCAGAAAAGAAGTAGTAAAGCTGTCACTGTTTGCACATGACATGCTACTATACATAAAGAATCCTATTGATGCTACCAGAAAACTACTACAGCTAATCAATGTATCTGGTAAAGTAGCAGGATACAAAATTAATGCACAGAAATCTCTTGCATTCCTATACACCAATGCTGAAAAATCTGAAAGAGAAATTAAGGAAACAGTCCCATTTACCATTGCAACAAAAAGAATAAAATACCTAGGAATAAACTTACCTAAGGAGACAAAAGACCTGTACTCAGAAAACTATAAGGCACTGATGAAAGAAATTAAAGATGATACAAACAGATGGAGAGACATACCATGTTCTTCAATTCGAAGAATCAACATTGTGAAAATGACTATACTACCCAAAGAATCTACAGATTCAGTGCAATCCCTATCAAACTACCAATGGCATTTTTCATAGAACTAAAACAAAAAATTTCACAATTTGTATGGAAACACAAAAGACCCCAAATATCCACAGCAATCTTGAGAAACAAATACGGAGCTGGAGGAATCAGGCTCCTGGACTTCAGAGTATACTACAAAGCTACATTCACCAAGATAGCATGGTACTGACACAAAAACAGAACTATAGATCAATGGAACAGGATTGAAAGCCCAGAGATAAACCCACGCACATATGGTCACCTTACCTTTGATAAAGGAGGCAAGAATATACAATGGAGAAAATACAGTCTCTTCAATAAGTGGTGCTGGGAAAAGTGGACAGCTACATGTAAAAGAATGAAATTAGAACACTCCCTAACACCATACACAAAAATAAACTCAAAATGGATTAAAGACCGAAATATAAGACCGGACACTATAAAACTCTTAGAGGAAAACATAGGCAGAACACTCTATGACATAAATCACAGCAAGATCCTTTTTGACCCACATCCTAGAGAAATGGAAATAAGAACAAAAATAAACAAATGGGACCTAATGAAACTTCAAAGCTTTTGCACAACAAAGGAAACCATAAACAAGACCAAAAGACAACCCTCAGAATGGGAGAAAATATTTGCAAATGAAGCAACAGACAAAGGATTAATCTCCAAAATCTACAAGCAGCTCATGTAGCTCAATATCAAAAAAAACAAAGAACACAGTTCAAAAATGGGCAGAAGACCTAAATAGACATTTCTCCAAAGAAGATATACAGATTGTCAACAAACACATGAAAGGATGCTCAATATCACTAACCATTAGAGAAATACAAATCAAAACTACAATGAGGTACCACCTCATACCAGTCAGAATGGCCATCATCAAAAAATCTACAAACAATAAATGCTGGAGAGGGTGTGGAAAAAAGGGAACCCTCCTGCACTGTTGGTGGGATGTAAATTGATATAGCCACTGTGGAGAACAGTATGGAGGTTCCTTAAAAAACTACAAATAGAACTACCATACAACCCAGCAATCCCACTACTGGGCATATACCCTGAGAAAACCATAATTCAAATAGAGTCATGTACCGCAATGTTCATTGCAGCTCCATTTACAATAGCCAGGACATGGAAGCAACCTAAGTTTCCATTGAGAGATGAATGGATAAAGAAGATGTGGCACATATATACAGTGGAATATTACTCAGCCATAAAAAGAAACGAAATTGAGTTATTTGTAGTGAGGTGGATGGACCTAGAGACTGTCATACAGAGTTAAGTCAGAAAGAGAAAAATAAATACCATATGTTAACACATATATATGGCATCTAAAAAAAATGGTTCTGAAGAAAATAGGGGCAGGACAGGAATAAAAACGCAGATGAAGAGAATGGACTTGAGAACACGGGGAGGGGGAAGGGTAAGCCAGGATGAAGTGAGAGAGTGGCATGGACTTATACATACTACCGAATATAAAATAGATAGCTAGTGGGAAGCAGCTGCATAGCACAGGGAGATCAGCTCGGTGCTTTGTGACCACCTAGGGGGGTGGGATAGGGAGGGTGGGAGGGAGACGCAAGAGGGAGGAGATATGGGGATATGTGTATATGTAAAGCTGATTCACTTTGTTATAAAGCAGAAACTAACACACCATTGTAAAGCAATTATACTCCAATAAAGATGTTTAAAAAAAAACTAATGAACAGATGTGCATAACATGGATGAACCTTTAAAACATGCTAAGTTAAAGAAGCCAATCACAAGGAACACAAACTGTATGATTCAATTTGTGCACAATGCCTAGACTAGTCAAATCTACAGAGATAGGAAACAGATTAGCAGTTGCCTAGAACTGAGGGAGTAGGGAAAGGAATGGGAAGAAACAGAGAGTGACTGCTAACAGGTACAGGGTTTCCTCTTGGGGTGATAAAAATGTTCTAAAATTAATTGTCGTGATGGTTACACAATTCTGTGAATATAGTAAAAACCACTAAATTTTAAATTGGTGAATTGTATAATATGTGAATTATATCCCAATAAAGCCAGCTGAAAAATAGAGAACACTTTGTAGCAGTAAATGACATAGGTAACTACTTTGTGTAGAAAAAGAGAACGAAACAAATACGTATCCATATTACTAAGCATAAATCTGGGAGGATAGAGAGGGAGGCAAAACTAGGAGAAAGACCTCTTCTAATGCCACAAACTGAAAATACTGTATCTCATCCAATTAGTGCAGCTAGCAAATGTCCTAATAATCTGTGACAACATTTCTCAGTGTGCTTCAAAGCCTGTTACATACATAGTCCTCAATAATTTGAATACTAGGGGGAAAGCAATTCTATAATAGTAAAAGAGAAAGATTTTTAAATGCATTTATTTTGAAAGGTTGAACAGGAAAACAGAGCTGACAACAAAATATCAAAATGTTACTTTTATCAGGAAGACCTAGTTATAAAAAGCAGACTAGCTAAACCAAGGTAATATACATAGGGTGGAGGATCTTCCTTAAAGTGTTAAACCAGTGTTTAACCAGTGTCAACCAGTGTTTAACCCACTGCAGAAAAACACAGCTAAGTGCTGCCGCTTTAACCACGGGATAAAACTTTAGAAGACAATTTGATTTGCATATCGACCATGTCATGTGCCTTTGCCTATATTTATGAATCTTAAAAGAAAGATTTCGGTTAAATACAAGAATTCCATGGGTAAGATATGACAAACAATGCTAAGCGTATCACTGATGGGCAGAAGCTTCAGGTAAATTAAATTAATACAAGGGATTGAGTATCTATCAGTTAGGATGCTTAGAGAAGCAAGTATCAGAGAGAAAACTATATGAAATGGAAACAGGAAAGGATTAATCATCTCATATACATGAAGTTGTATGAAATGAGTGCTTAGCTGCTCAACTGACCTCAAGGATCCCAGAACTTTTAATCCTTCTACCTTGTATCCCTATTCTCCAGTGACGTCTCTCCTAATGTTTCCAAGCTCACTGAAGCAGTTCTAGGTGTCTGCTACTGACAATTCCACATCCAAAGGGAGGAAGGAAGGAAGGGAGGGAGGAAGGAAGGAAGGGAAGACGTTTACTTGATGTATCCCTTATTTGGGAAAGGGTCTTTTCAGAGGTCCCCTGGTTGACTCCCTCTCAGGTCCCAGAGCCAGAATCAGGTCACATGACCATGCTTAAACCAACCCCTGGCAAAGGGAATGAGACCACAGTGACTGGCTTATTCTAATCATGATTTGCCCCTAGAGCTGGAGAGTGCAGTCATCACCTAAAATCCACTGGGAGGGAAGAACAATGAACAAAGGCAGAGCTCTTCCAGGAAGAAAGGTGAGCAACAACTACAAAACAAAGGTGATCAAAATGATACGTGATCCAAACACCATCTCACACACAGAACAAATAAACAGGCTGTGTCCTACAGAGGGGAAAGCTATGATGAAGTCTTCAAATTCATAAAGGACCACGAGAGACAGAAGATTCCTTATTAATTTAATTTCAGGCCTTACAAACTATAGCTCTCCACCAATACATGCAGGGCAGACTCCTGAGAGGCAGTAATTAGCCCATTCATGTAAAGCCTGACTAACCATCAACTGAGAATATATAGTCTTTGAATAAAAGGTTGAACTGGCTAATCTAAGATTTCTTGCACCCCCTTCTCTAGTTTGGCTGAATCAAGCATGTAGGAAATTTGCCCACAACTTCCTCCCTCATCCTCTTAACAAATCTGCCAATTCAAATTAAAAACCTAAAACTGATATTCTTAAGTGGCAAGAAAAGAAACAAAAAAATGATTTTTCATAGGTCGAACAGCCTTTTCTTGTATCAGACAATAAAGAAAATTCAAAGGGGTCTAAAGCAATTCTAAACATCAGTACCATTTGTCATTTCTCTCATTTTCTTCAATCACAGCTCCATTCCTATCACAGGCGACTGTTCTTACGGTTGGTCTAAGTAGAAGAACAGATTACTGATCACACAAGGGCTCTGGCTTGAGCCAGAAGTTACTAAATAAATACCAATATCTGAGAATTCCTTATGCCTTTCTTTGTTGTTATTCTAATTGCCAACATGAACAAGCAAAGGAGCAATGAAAGAATCTGCCATTGAGACCATGGGGGGAGCCCGTTACTTCCAATCATGCCCCTCTTCTCTACCAAGTCCTACCTTCCAATTTCCATTCTGACCTATTTTCATGCAGTTAATATTGATGGTTATTTAGACAAATAATATGATCTCAACCCAAACCTATTTGACATTAAGAACAGAACATCAGGGCTTCCCTGGTGGCGCAGTGGTTGAGAGTCCGCCTGCCGATGCAGGGGACGCGGGTTCGTGCCCCGGTCCGGGAGGATCCCACATGCCGCGGAGCGGCTGGGCCCATGAGCCATGGCCGCTGAGCCTGCGCGTCCCGAGCCTGTGCTCTGCAATGGGAGAGGCCACAACCGTGAGAGGCCTGCGTACCGCAAAAAAAAAAAAAAATTTGCAAGCAAAGTTATTAAGTTTATATTCAATTACTGCAAAATTTGAGTCAGGACATTCTCCCTGACACCACATTTGAAAATAAATTTAACAAAATGTAGATGTGAAATCTACTTAGGTTTTTCTTGTGTTCAAAATCAGCTCAGATTTTGAGATGTGAGGTGAAAAGGACCTAAATTTAATTGAGAAAGGTCTTCGATTGCTCCACACTCCCCTTCAACTCAATCATTTACATTTTTATTTACACATTTGGTAGCAGATATTAAACATAAAGAGCACAAGTGACTCTAAAAGGCAAAACTCCTGACCCTAATGCAGCAAGTGTCAGCCAAAGTTTGTCTTTTCCTTTGTTTTGGAGAGGAAAACAGGAAGCCATCCCCATTCAGCTCATACCTAAAAATGTAACCACTTATCTCTGCTGGCCCACAAATTTCACCAGTGTATTATTTGCCAGGCACATCATATTGCTACTTACACAGAACTTCTCACCAAAACCTAGACCTATTTTTTTAATCCTAAACAGTTAATTTTTGAGTATAAATCCAATGGGGGAAACTCTCTGTTTTTATCTCACCTGATCTTCTGCCTGCCATGTATGCACTTCACCTTATTACCCTCTCCTCTCAGAGGAAACTACAGAAGTTTAAGGTTCAGACCCCTTATTTGTCCAGGCATTTCCATGATGCACTGCAAAAATCAGACATTTTAACCTCAGCTGTTTAGACCACTGTCTTTTTCACTTTGACTTCCCCTCTATCACCCTTGCCCTTATGTTAGGAGGCATTGGTGAGCATTTGGGGGATCTGTAGAGATAGAAATTGAGTTGGGAGTATATTCAGTTTGGGTTCAGTGGGATATATTTCTGTGGTTCACAGTAACTTTCTTGCACAGTTCAGTTATTGCTAGTTGTCCCCAGGGTAGAAATGCCTTTCTGGGTTACAAAAACATGAGTAACATACTAGTTTATGAGTGTTGTCAATTCAAAGATTATTTATGATTAGTCACTGTGTGTGCAATCTTGAAATACCATGAAATCTTAAAGCTCATATATGAAAGAAATTTGATAGATGCGTCCCACATTTTGGCAACAATCCTAAAAATTTACATGACATTATCAGTAATAGGCTGTGATACTTACAAGCATTTCTCTAAATTTTTCAATAAAAATATACTTTTAAACATCCATGATAAACAGAGTTAATTATTTTTCTATCTCTGTAGAAAATATTACAAAATTGTTGTAATATGAAGAAGCAATATCAGAGTAAGCGCACCTCCCAAAAGAGTAGAAGAAAAAATGCTGTATAAGTGCAACCGCTGTTTCAATTAAGAAAATTATGTTTTCACTGAATTTTGTGATATTTGTGGCATTTTTTAAGCTCCTTACTTTGTAATTTTTCATGGTTTCTTTCTCATTCTAAGTAATCACATTACTACCTAATTTGTATTAATGATTCTGCATTATTCATCTTTAAAGGGACCCCCACATTGATTAAGTTTCAGATCCTATAAACCCTAAAGCTACATTTGACTCATGGTTGAAAATCCTATCTTTCCTTGGCCTAGGAGAAATCATACTCTTCTCATTTTCCTCCCCTGTACTGACTACTCCTTCTCTGTCTCATTTCCATTTCCTAGACCCTTCTCTAACCCATTAAAAAAACATACTTCATGGAGGGAGCCATGAAGACTCTGCTCTGGACCTCCTACTCTTTTGTGACAATTTACTTCCCTTAGGTGATCCCTTCCAATCTCAGGGCTCTAAAGAGCATCCTCCAACTGTGGATGTCACCTAACCTCTCTGTGAGGCGCCAGCCTTGGTTACACAACTGCCTACTCGACATTTCCAAAGGAACATCTCAAACTCCACAGCCAAAAGAGGACTCTTGAGTTTGCTGTCTAAACCCACTGTTCCCCTAGTGGTCCCCATTTTAGGAAATGGCCCATCAGTACTTTTCCTCACATCTAAAGTCTGAGAGTTACCACTGTTTCCTCTCTTTCTTTCACTCCACATATCACATTTATCAGCAAGTCTTGTCAAGCTACCCTCAAAACATATCCCAAATCCATTACTCCTTTCCATCTCCCTTCCTGCTGCTATTATATAGTCCAAGCCACCATCATGCCTCACCTCAAAAACAAGTTTCTGCCTTAGACTCTTGCCCCTCCCCCATTACATTCTCTACATAGCAAGGTGATCTTTTTTAAAAAAGTAAATTGTACATCATCCTTCTGCTTAAAATCCTCCACGGCACCTAAAATTAAACCTTTTACTCTGGCTTACAAAGCCAAACAAGATCTGGCTTTTTTCCATCTCATTTACTTTGTCTTCTCACCCAAAGCTCACCTTCTTAGCAGTTCCTCTCTGTCTGATATGTTTTACCCCCCGATCCTCGTGATTTTCCTCAAATCTCACATCTTCTTTTCAGCTGTCAACCTAAATATCACCTCTTCCTGAGCACCTCAAATACATCAGTCACTTCTTGTCACATCACTCTATTTCATTTCTCTGTGTCACACTTAGACCTTTGATAATCTGAGAGTTTTCTTACATGTTTATTGGTTTACTACCTATCTCTCCCTAGAAACCTTGTCTGTTATTTTCATCATGGTATCCCCACCAGCTAGAACAGTGCTTCACATACCTTCTTACAATTGTTCTGAAAACTGAACCCTCAATACATTGTTCTGAAAAATGACATGATAATCTTGGTGTTGATGACTCCAAGCCTGTCTCAAAGATTATATTGTTTGGTTTGAAAAAGGGGTAGACAAAGCTGTTACCACATCTTTCTTCACATGACCACAGCTTGGAACTATTCAATACATTTTTTCACTTCAAAGAGGCACTGAACAATATAATCAGTTTTGTGGTCATAAATATGCTCCAGGAGCCACATGACCAGGCTTTGGTACTATGTAAAAGCAGGTAAGGCACTCTTGCACTAGAAAAAGACATCCCATTTAGTTTTTCAGGTGAGACTTGCTTATTGTGTCTGTGAAAGAGGCATCAAAACTATAAAAACCTACATTTAACCCCTTATAAGATTATTCCCAAATTGCTGTTCTTAGCAGAAGTCTTTTACAACATGGTGTTCTACCATGCTTGTGTAGAGGTAGCAACTAGTTTGTCTTAGAGAATTTATTCCTAGGCTTTCAGTAGTGCCAACGTCACGAATACACATAAGTCCTGGCATGATTATGCCATTTAAGAATGTCTATGATGAACTATAATCTGTGGAATATATTCTACTACTGCAAAAGTGTAGACTCCATGAAGCTTTTGTCAATCAGCATTATCGGTCCAATGCATCTGGTGGCTGGTACCATCACCACCATCTCTCTCACCTGCCTTGCTAGAGATACTTTCATAAGGGTGCCAGCAAGAGGGACCAGATAGACAAAACAGTATGAATGTTTCCATCCATCATGACCCTCAGAAAAAGAAGAAACAGGAGGAATAAGAGAAGGAGTGTTGCAGGGATGGGGAGAGAGAGAAATAAAAAGAGGAAGAAAGGAAAAGGGAAGGGAGAGAGGAAGTGGACAGAGAGAAAGAGAAAGAGAAAGAGAAAGGAAGGAAGGGAGGGAGGGAGGGAGGGAGGGAGGAAGGAAGGAAGGAAGGAAGGAAGGAAGGAAGGAAGGAAGGAAGGAAGAGGGACTTCCCCAGTGGTGCAGTGGATAAAAATCCACCTGCCAATGCAGGGGACACGAGTTCGATCCCTGGTCCAGGAAGATCCCACATGCCACGGAGCAACTAAGCCCGTGCACCACAACTACTGAGTTCTCAAGCCACAACTACTGAAGCCTGTGCACCTAGAGCCCGTGCTCTGCAACAAGGGAAGGCACTGCAATGAGAAGGCTGCGCTCTGCAACAAAGAGTAGCCCCGCTCACCACAGCTAGAGAAAGCCTGTGTGCAGCAACGAAGACCCAACGCAGCCAAAAATAAATGAAATTAAATCTTTAAAACAAAAAAATTAAGAAGGAGATGGGGAGGGAGAAAGGGAGAAAGGGAGACAGGGAGGGAGGAGGGGTGGGGGGAGGGACGGAGGAAGACAAGCAAAAAGAAAGAAACTGCCATCAGATAAGATGTTCCAAAAGAAAATAGCACTAACACACAATTTCCATTATTTCCACTGAAGAGACAGACTGCAGACAAGTGAAAGGACAGCATAACTTTTTATAAAATCATCTACAGACCTTTAAGAGTGTCAGAGCCTAATTCTGGCCAGAGAAGTTGGCCAGATATCTAAAACTGGAGAGGATCAAGTCTGACCCAATCCTGGCTGGATCTACGAATTCTTGAAGGTCAAGTAGCATTTAGCACAAAGTGACTGCCTGTCTAAAGTGAATTTGAGCTACTCAGAACAGATGTCAGGGGGAAAAAAAAAAAAAAGCAAAACAAAAAACAGAACAGTTGATAATGGGAAAAGAATGGCACAGATTCCTCAATAATATCTGAGGTCATTTTTACTGACAGATTCCAAAATGGTAGTAAATCATAAGTATAGTAGATTGGCAATCAAAAGAAACTATATGAAACCAAACATTTAAAAGATAGGTGTGGACACACTAGTGGAAAAGCTAGCCCTATCCTAATGCCAGTATATTTAGAAATAAGGCCAGCACTATTTTATGACATAAATTGAACATTTTTCAGACCCAGAAATTTGTAGCTACAGATACAAAAACAGAATGATACTGGGGGAAGAAAGTTTGTTACACTAACTGGTTCCAAATATTTTCCAAAATTTCAAAGTAATGAAACCCAAACCCAAACCCAATATATTTCTGAAAATATTTTTCATAAATAAATTATGCATGTTGAAGGCAATATATGCCACCCATTATGTTCATATGTAAATGGGGCATTATTGGAAGTTTTAAAGAGAAACAATAGTTTGTTGTTGTTGTTGTTGTTTTTTTTGCGGTACGCGGGCCTCTCACTGCTGTGGCCTCTCCCGTTGCGGAGCACAGGCTTCAGACGCGCAGGCTCAGCGGCCATGGCTCACGGGCCCAGCCGCTCCGCGGCATGTGGGATCTTCGCGGACCGGGGCACGAACCCACGTCCCCTGCATCGGCAGGCGGACTCTCAACCACTGCGCCACCAGGGAAGCCCGAGAAACAATACTTTTAAAGTTTAAGGGTTGTTTCCTTTTATTTAGGGAATCATATTTATAAAAACAGAAACTGACTACAAAAATAAAAGCACGTGCTTTGAAATCTTAAAAAGTATTGGCCAGCAATAAACTTTATCATCTGCAAAGTATCATCTGTAACAATAGAGTCATGTTATAATATATTCATTTATAATATATTTTCTGTATTAATATAATTAATAGAATATAATGTAATACAACACAACATAATTAAGTAAATATAGTCATAGTATGTATACCAGTCAATGAACATATTTGGGATATTATTATTTCCATAAAACTGATCTTTTTCCTTCTCATAAACAAAATTGTCCCAATTACCCTGAGGAAGTACAAGCTAGAACTCAGGTATTTTACATTTCAAATTGCTTCCAAATGAAACTGTTTGCTTAAGCTGCCATACCTGGCCAGACAGCATGTTAGCACAGGAGTCCACCAGGCCCTCCTGTTCAAACTGCCTCAGCAAACAGCTTCAGTCTTTCAACTAAATTTCTTAATAAGTCAAATTCAGTACTGGTCCAGGGGCCTACAGTTCTCAAAATACATATGTAGGCTTGAGCCAATTTTATGCATCAGAGCCGATGGGGTCTTTGTAGCATAGTTGGTCTTAGCGGTCTTTAGCCACACACTCCTACCAAATGAGACAGGCTCCCTTGCTTCACACTACCACCTTCTTCAGAGCCTCTCCCACAACCTGAAACCACTATTTTGGTTGCAACTACTTGTCCATGTCAAATTGCCAAATACTGTTCTACCAGGTTTCAAGCTGATGATCTCCTAAGGAGTATAACAGATTTTATCTCAAAGAACACTAAACATGAAGAACGGTCTTGAAAGGTGGTCAGAGAGGGGCCAGGGGAGTGAGAAATGCCCCTGAATCTACTGCTGTGCACTTTGACTCTACTTAGAAATTTGCTGTTACATTTGTATATCAAAAGATCCGAAGAGTCCTACTGTAAAAGAAACCTGGGCGCTTAACCAAATGCTCCCTAAACATACTTGACTACAAACCTTTGCTCTGTTTTATTACATTTCCTCATTTCATTTTTCTTACTACCTATTAACATTCTAAAGAAAACAGGTAGAGAACGTCAGATACCACGGTATGATCTCACTTATATATGAAATCTTAAAAAAAAAAGAAAAATAGCTCATAGAGAACAGACTGGTGGCTGCCAGAGGCAGGGGGGTGGGAGGTGAACGAATGGGTGAAGGGGGTCAAAAGATACAAACTTCCAGTTATATAGTAAATAAGTCATGGGGATGTGATGTATACAGCATGGTGACTATAGATAATAATACTGTATTGCGTATTTGAAAGCTGCTAAGAGAGTAGATCTTAGAAGTTCTCATCACAAGAAAAGAAAATTGTTAATTATGTATAGTAACAGACCGTTTTGCAAGATACACAAATATGGAAACTTGTACACCTGAAATTAATATGTTAATTATACGTCCAAAAATGCAGAAATAATGACATCATCCCTCTGAGGAGAATCTGCATGTATTAGGAAGTTCCTGAAGAATCTCTGATAATATCATTGCAGATCCCATGGCTGTTGGTAGTAGAAATAGTTGTAGTCAGAGAACCATTCCTAACACATCTTGAATTATTCCACCTAGTAGCTACAGAGTCTGCCTGCTGTTAAAAATAGCAGCTAAGGGGCCTCCCCGGTGGCGCAGTGGTCGAGAGTCCGCCTGCCGATACAGGGCACACGGGTTCGTGCCCCAGTCTGGGAAGATCCCACATGCTTTGGAGTGGCTGGGCCCGTGAGCCATGGCCGCTGAGCCTGTGCGTCCGGAGCCTGTGCTCCGCAACGGGAGAGGCCACAACAGTGAGAGGCCCGCATACCGCAAAAAAAAAAAAAAAAAAAAAAAAAAAAAAAAAAAAAAAATAGCACATAAGATTTATTGAGAGTTTAGTGTGTAATGTTCAGGGTTCCAAGTATTTACATATATTTACAAATGCAAGTCACCTAACAATCCAATAGATAAGCACTATTTGTTATCCATGTCAGACAGATGAGGAAACTGAGGCACAAAAATGTTAAATCACTTAAAGGTAAACACAGCTAGTGTGTGGTGGAAGTTGGATTCAAATCCAAGCATCTGGCTCCAGAATCCCTGCATATTAATATCTTTAATAAACATTTAAAATGAGATAAATCTGTATATTAATATCTTTAATAAACATTTAAAATGAGATAAATCTTTAATAAACATTTAAAATGAGGTAAGACCATAATTACCCTTTGGAGAACAACCAAGTAATATAAACACAAAGTGGTATGGTCCCAGTATACAGTCTTTAAGACCGGTACTTGTTGATTTTCTTCCACTTTGCTTGTGAAAAAAGTGTTTTAAAACAAGGACCAGAGAGCAAACTCATTAGGAATGGTTGTCATGATAGTTAAGTTTAAGTAAAGTACCAACTGAGCTTCAGGAGTTGAAAAAGAGACTCCCTTCCTCCAAAAACAGCAAACTTCTCATTCAACAGTGAGAAAAGGAAGAACTGGATAGATTTTTTACTTTAAGGTTGTATTAACTTTGCCAATTTGCTTGGCAAAGGTGGGAATATGCGTAGACACACACACTTCTGAACTTTTACAACAAAGACAAGGAAAATTAATATTTTACGCTCATTCACAATGACTAAAAGCATCTTGAATTAAAATATTGATGAAATAAGTAAATTCTATATTTCACCTCATAAGGACTGGCCATTTTATTTTGTGGTACTAATTTTTTGAATTAAGTGTTGGATCTTTTATTACAAAATAATACCTTATTGCACAGAATTCTGAAATATTAAATTTTATCCTAATAATTCGCTTTGACCTGAACATTTTTGGTTTTACAGATAATTTGTTATAAAATGATTTGTTGTCGAAAGGGCTAGAACGACTAAATTAAGAAAAGCCAAGGGCATGGGGAATTGTGATTAGAAAATATATAGTATGAATTAGTGTAATTATATTATTAATATTTTATTAATATACTCATACTAATGGAAATGTAAGGTCATGTTTTGGATTCAAACCACCCCACCACAATGTAAATTACTGAAAAGGTTTGTAATGGTTTGGAACACAAGCTTTGGAGTCTGAAAGACCTGAGTAGAAATTCCAGCAGGTTCAGTGCTCTTGTCTGTAAAATTAGGATCAGTACAGCAATCAAGCCTAGAGAGTTGCTTCAGGAATTGCTGGCTCAGCGCCTCAGCACAAGCTTGACACGGAGCACTTCACACTTCTTAGCTGCTATTACTGTTGCTCTTATTAGTCAGTAGGCTTTGTCCTAGATAATATCACTTTAGTTTAAAAATTAGGTTAATAAAATATAGATTGAGGAAGACCAGAAGAGGGATGTTAATAGCACTAGGAGGATGGAACAAAGACAGAAACAGTAAACAGTGCTTGGCTCGGCTACGTAGGAATAGTGGAGGAGAAACAGGGTTTGAAATGCATGAAGACAGAATCTGGACTGCAGAAAATTCTCCCAACCCTCAGATGTGTAAAATTTTAACTGAAGGAATGGATTTTCATCAGTGCTTGCTCAATATGGAAATTCACCCATCAGAAATATACTACGTAATTCAACATATGTAATTATGAACACTGTGTACTGATTTTTTCTTTTATGATGAGAAATGTATGAGATTGAATTCCTTTGGAAGGCACAACCCAATGGCAGTACTACAAACAATAAAGATGACTGTATGCACATGTTGTATGCTTCTCAGTTATCATTAATAAAATACTAATTCTGATCAACCATGCTAAAAGAAAATCTGACAACTTTCCATATTCTCTACAAAAGTGATACTGCAGAATCATTGATAAATAAAGAGGCAATTGAAGTTTGGGAGCTAAAAAGTGGAGAAAAAGACATAGAAATATGTCAAACAGTCACAATAAGAACATTGTGCTTCTTCTGCATTTTCAAATGTTAGTAATATTTGTCAGCTTTATCAAGTTTGTCATTTTTATGATTCTTTTTCTCGCGCCAAATAATCAGTATTGTTCCTAATTTTATACAAGCTTCAGACCCCACAAAACCTGAATCCACCCCTGACTTTAATATATCCTCTATAAAGCAATGTCCATAGTGCGTTGCTTAAAGATCCGCTATATCCTACAGCTAAAGAGGAAAAACCTTTTAAATCATTTCTAAATGATTTTCAGAAGTAGCTAGATCTGCTGAAAATGCTGATAATTCACTTACAAAGGCACTCACTTATCCCTACCAGCATTCATGTCCTCATTATCCCTACCTTCCCTGCTACACCACCCCTTGGAGAGAAACTGTGGAGAAAATGTGCATTTTCTGCATACATGGTGCTTAGAATGGTAGGCTCCTCTTGTATGCTTGGTTCATTATTTATACTTTATTTGCTTCTTCACTTGTTCTGCTTTTAAACAGGGCACGCCTGTGTAGTGCTCTAAGCCAACACAAGGAGGAAGTTCAAAGGATCAAGACAGAAGAAAATCCTTGAGCCACTCACTCAAGTGAACGTATTCAACATGCCATGTATTGTAAGATAACCGTCTTAGAAGGTAGAAATAACCATGGCAGGAAATTACCCAAAATGTAAATAGTAGAGATCTTTGAGTTGTAGGGGTGTGTGCATTTTTTCTCCTTCTACAATATGCTTAAAGTTTTTTTAGCACTTCTAAATGCAAAATGAAATCAAGATGTGCTACATTTATACCGAACAACAAAAATTAATAAATGAAGAATGCTTTTTCTAGTAACCCGAAATGTCCTACATTAGTGAATGAATTCTATCAGGCTCTGCTTGCTCATTGTCGATAGGCCTTACTTACAAGAAACTGGCAGAACATAGCAAAGATTAGAGACAAATCATCTAATTTCACAGGCTGAAAATCATTAAACACATACACAACAGTAATAACACTCTAATTCATGTGCAATATGAGGGAACAAAACCAATTTTATTTTTAACAGGTTTGGAATGCTCAGTGATCTGGGATCTAGGCAGGCAGAGAGGAACGAGAGCTACTCCAAATTAGATATTACATGCTTCTGGAATTAGTTAATATAGATTGTTGGATGTTTTACTTTAAATAGAAGTGGTTGTTTTGCTTTAAATGGAAAGCAGTAAGTCACTAAAGCCATGAGACATCAAAAGATGCCTCCATGTCACCAAAAATCAAACAAATATTTATTGAGGACTTACTACATGCTAACTATGTTGCCTGCTCTATCCCCAGCCTGGAGACACACTACTATTACATTTTACCCTGAGTTGTAAAGATGACACGGCTAAGCAGTGGCAGGTCTAAGATCAACAGATCCTACAGCCTGGCTGTTCATTACTATATAGTACTGTCTTCTCTCAGAATCCTGAAAGACTGATGCAAAACCAACACTTATCCTTAAAACACACAGCACACTTCATGTCCTTCTTTCATACTCTCTCTGCTTTTTTGTTCATGAAATACTCATTATCTCAACAGACCATTACAGAAAGACAGTGATTCATCTTTGGGAGCGAGGATACAAAGTGAAGAGCAAGAACCACAAATGACAGGGAGTCCCTGTCACTGACTGACTGTGTCAGGGACTAAAGTCTATCCCAGATTGACAAGAGAGCAAAGCTTTAATGAGTGAGTCCAAGGCTGGTAATATTTGGAGGTGGAGGTAGTGGCCTTCATGGTGATGAGAAAATAAATGGATACATTCATTTTCTTACTGTCAGGAGGGAAGAGGGAATCCTAGGGCTGTATTTAAGATTATTAGAATGTACATCACTGAAATAACAGGTTTCAAATATCCAAGTTCACATCAGCCAACCATCCCAGAGGCCTCCATTCTCCAACTTATAGTCAATCAGTTTCTCTTTCTCGCCACCACCATCCTACGCCTCTCTCTCCCTCTCTCTTTTTCTCTGTCTCTCTTCCTCTCTCCCTCTCTCTGAAATACGGCCCTTTATGCAACTAGAGACAAACTGATCATGATGTTAATTAAAAACAAGCATAGACCAAATGTCCATGCCCTCCTTGCCTTAAAAACAAAAACAGAAGCAATCAAAAGAATGCTTAAAGTTAAGCATAAGAAATTGACAAAAGAATAGGAACAGAAAAATGGTCAAAATAGGTATCTAAAAGGTCTGATACTAAGGTGTAAGTGGTTAAATACATGCAGATGGGGTTTTGAGAATATGAATGTTTTATAACTTTCTTTCGATCTAGTTTTCTTTTGTGGAATTTGAGTGGATGATGATTCAATGAATAACTGAATGAATGATGAAAACTATGAACTCTTTTTAAAATCATCCTATGACACTTTTTTTTCACACTCCAGGCTTTTCTAAGATACCCTGAAGCCCTCTCCATGGTCCCCAGGTTAATAACTTCTAAAGTAAATAATGATAGTGATTACAAATAGGTGCTTTAGTGACTAACTCCAGATACCAGAAAGGGTTTCTGCTTATATGTGCCATTCCATTTTCATTACGAGTAGGGCTAAATGTAACAAGGACCTTGAAAGAACACTTAAATATTCTATTGGAAACTGGTGACCACAAATGATGCAATGTTATCAAGCTCAGTTTGTTTACTGCCCATAGGGCATCAATTGCTAAAAACTGGCAAAACATAGGAAATATTAAAGAAAAGTGCTAGTGAAACACAGCTTTGTATACAAAAAGTCCTTTTAACTTTTCAGAGGTGTCTTACACACTGTAAACCATTAAACATCAAAACTACTATTAGATAATGAATGTATTACAAATGCTCAGGACCAGAATCCACTTTAATTTGATTAAGTTTGGAGTTTGATGAAGGATGAGGACTCTGTTTAAGGAAGAAGCCTAGGATTAGAGAACAGATTGAAACCAGGGGGATAAAGCTTAGAAAGAACTAGTAACTGTGCAGATATTGGAAGATGGCTTTCCCAGTGTATATCAATACCTGGTCATCAAGAACATTTTGGATAAAAAATTTTAAATCTATTTACTTAATATTTCAACTCTGAGATGGTCATACAAATCCACACAATCAGAAATATTTTTGAAAAGAATACTTAGGGATTAATGCAAATGATCAAAACCAATGTATATAGCAGAGCATCAAGATTAAGAAAATGGAGTTTTAAAGCTGGACAGACCCAAGTCTGATAGGTGGACACTGCATCCACCTCTAGAAAAAGTTTCAGTTAGTTTCTCAAAGCTTCAGTTTCATCATCTGTGAGAAGAAGATAATAATAGGATTAAATGAGAAAATGCAAAAGAAATCCAGTGCCTTGCACATAAAAATATCTCAAATTATACTTATTACTAACAGTTATCATCCTAATGTCAATAATAACACTATTACCATAAAGTTATATTATCAGGGGAAGATTTTAGTATTCCAAATTTTTAAACAGAGCCAAAAAAACAAAAAGTTAAGTATCAAGAGTATCTCCTTATTTATTTATTTACTGGTCATTAGCTAATTTGTGAACAGATATATGGTCATCTTAAATAGTAACAGATTTTTTTTTCTTGTTTATTGGAGCTGCTCAGGATGGATTTTCTAGTTTATCTTGCTCCTCTATAGAGTAACTGAGCTGTGTAAGGAATGATAATTATGTACCATATATCATATGAATATGTGTGTGTGTCAACTATTTGAAACAACTTCAAAAGCCACCAGAATTTCAAAAAGCTGAGGGACAGGAGAAAAAGAGCTTTAGGAATGCCAAAGTTTTAGAGACCTCACAGGAAGAAAGATTTTTAAAAATTAAGTTAGCAACAATAATTAATTAATGAGTGTCCAAGCTCAAAGATCTATCATTTCCTTGAAAAACTGAGACACATAATTTATAACAAAATCATATATTAATAAAAGCCATACAAAAAACAGACTTAGAATTAAAAAGAAGGTTAAAATAAGTTGTTACCTATACCTAAATTTGGAGAATACGTTTAGTTGTACTGTGTCAGAAAGAAGAAATTGCCACTACTCATGCTAGATAGGTAAAAAATACCCTTGTTTATTTTATAAGATCAAATGAATATTCAAACCTGGAGAGCACCATTACAAAATGATGTCACCCATTCACAATCAAGAGATATAAAAATGTTCACTAACTTTGAGAAATCTCCCTGTGGAATTTATTGTAAGACCATGAGTCAAAAGAAGCATTAAGCCATAGGCACTCATATAGTCACTGCGTCATTACATATGAAATCAATAACCAGAAAGCAGCTAGATGTCCTGTCATAAAGCAAAGGCTAAATAAATTTGGAATATTCAATTAAAATCAACAGTCACAACTTGAACATGTTCTACATGCCAGGCGCATCGTTAACTAACACAGAGAGACTTGCTCTCAATACAGTCTCACTCTAACATATCAATTTGATGAAATACAATACAACCATTAGGAAGACAGTAAAACAAAACAGATAAATCTTCATGGTAAAAAGTTAATATATAAAAATATGAAATAGAAAATATGAAATACAGTGATCTAAATCATATAAAAAGTGGACCTGGGGTGGAAGTTAATTAGAGGGTGCTAATTCATTATCACCAATCTTAATTTGACAAGCTACTTCTCATGCCATCTGTTATTCATCAAACATCCCCTTTAAACACTTTTCTTTAGTGGACAGGAGAGATTTTCTTCTGTCAATTCCATCTGTTTGTGGCAACATGTGCTACAGCAGCACATAAATGCTACTATACTCAGAGAATGAGTATAAGCAACTCATAGAGATTCTGAAATTGACAAACCTACCCCCTTTAAAAGAGAGGGTCTTGTAGGCAAGTGAATTTTAAATGTACTCTTATGACCAATGGTAAAAGTTCCAAACTCATACACATTTTTTTTTTTTTTCTGGCTGCGTTGGGTCTTTGTTGCTGCACGCAGGCTTTCTCTAGTTGCGCGAGCAGGGGCTGCTCTTCATTGCAGTGTGGTGGCTTCTCTTGTTGCGGAGCACGGGCTCTAGGTGCGCAGCCTTCAGTAGCTGTGGCATGTGGGCTCAGTAGTTGTGGCTCACAGGCTCAGCTGTGGCGCACAGGCTTAGTTGCTCTGCGGAATGTGGTATCTTCCCGGACCAGGGCTCGAACCTGTATCCCCTGCATTAGCAGGCGGATTCTTAACCACTGTGCCACCAGGGAAGTCCCCAAACTTACACTCTTTTAACACCTTTACTCAAACAAGTCTAATTTCTCTGCTCAATCCTTCAGTTCAACCACGCAATGAAATGTTTTCATATTCCCTGATCTTTGGCTGATTTAATAACTTCATTTACTTGGGCTAAGTGATATGTTTGCTACATGCAATCCAGTTTTCACTCCAAGTTTTATTAAAAGTACTAATAGACATTTCACATGTGCAAGATTGATAGACTGGCCTGTCCTGGTTCAAGTAGTGACATGCTGAATGATATTATCGGGGAAACAGTCCTTATTTCCTTTCTCTAGTTCATCCTTTATTGTTCCTTTCCCTTTCTTATTTATTCAGTCATTCAGCACACATTTATCATGCACTTACTACATCTTGTATTCTCTTCTGAGCACTGAGGGTTAAGCAGCGAATAAGAAAATAATCCCTGTCCTCACAGAACTCGCGTTGCAGTTGAGGAGATATAAATAAACAAATATAATTTCAGATCATGATAACTGCTATGAAAAAGTAAAGCAAGGAAATGGTTAAAGAGTGGCTGGGGTGAGGGCTCTGCCGTTTTGACTCTTCTGAGAGGTAGGAGGTTTAAGCAAAAGCCTGAATAGAGTGAGGGGTTGATAAAGTCACCAACCCCAGGGGTCTATCAACACCTGTAACAACTTAAGCAATATTACTAATCCCTCTTGAGAAATGTAAACCAGAGAGATGATTTATACTTGTTTCCTTTCTGTGCTGTTGGTTCTAAAAAGTCTAGTCATGGCCCATGGCTTCTGGAACAATGAATAGTCATGAAGACTAAGGGCAGCCTAATCCCAAGCACACCAGACAAACATGACTGCATTTTACACAGGTAGTTGGTCCGTAGCTCTGAATTGACCAAACTCTCAAAAAGCCAAGCCCCCTTCATATTTTTGTCAGGTTATCTATGCTTGAATATTTATACCAAGTAGCATCATACATTGCAATCAATTAAAGAAAAACATCCTAACTAGACCAAAGAAGAAGTGAGACAAAAGCCATCCTGAAGAGCAGGGATAATTATTCTAATGAAGTATCTTCCCACAGGTCCCCAAATCTCTAACTACACGAGTATCCATTCTCCATAGCCTCTGTCTAAAAATAGTGGTGGGATTTAGGTGATTTTTATTCTTTCTTTTAAAGTGTTTTTAAATCTAGTTTGGATATTAAAACAGACAAACAAACAAACAAAAATGAAGTATTTGATGAGACTTTTTTAAAAGAAAAATTTCCTCTTCCACATCCCCGCATCTATTTTTTTTTTTTTTTAACTTGGCCAGTTACAGGTGGCTAGCAGCAAAGAGCTCTACCCTGCCATTAACCACATAGAAGTCTCCCTGAAAAGGATCAAGCGCTCTTGTGTTTCATCAATTTAACATCCCAGCATTAGCACCAGCCAAGCAGACACAGCCAGGCTGCCAAGACAAACAAATGGGGCTTGGCAGAAGGGGGGCAAGTTTCTGGAGACAACCCTCCAGTCTAAACTTCTTAAGGAGTCAGTATAAATGTGCTTTTATTGAAAAGGTGCTGCTCCATCGAAAAAGCACAGATTCAGTTCAAACACTGCCACCTTTCACTGGTTATGTTGGCTTAAGGTGTGTGCAGCTCAGTGACTGTGCAAAACCTGCGTCACAGCTACCTGCTGCTCGCTTTTTTAATCCCCAAACCAAAACTTTTGGAGCCACGCTGAACACTGGCTGTTTTATCAGCAAGAAAATAAGAGTAAAGAGGATGCTGGGCCACAGAGCCTTTCCCTACCTCCACCCCGACCTCATCCAAATAGGGAGTTTACAGTCAGTGAATATATGATTATAGGTCCCCTCTGTTTCTCTAGTATGGTGGACAGAATTTAAATTTAGTATGGGATAGCACTCCTTCATTCCTCTTCTACAGTTTGTCAGTAACCAAACATTTCTTAAAGGTTAAGCTTCTTAGAGATGGTGGGGGAAGGCTCAGTTCTGAAACCTAAAAAACACTGGAAATATTTTACAGGAAATTCTAAATTTTTAAATGTAAATCTTAAAAATTACCATTGATAAACATTTACTGAACATCTACATCTGCTCTGTGCTGAACTCTGGGTAAGATGCTAGAGATACAAAAGAGAATATGGTACTCAGTCTCCTCGAAGAACTAGCAATCTAATTCAGTAAAATACTTCTGGCAACAACTAAAAATAAAATTACAACATTCTGACAGTTTGAGAGATTTGGGTTCCCAAGAATTTGCAAAAAATGAATCTCTATAAAGTCATGTACTGGAATTCCATGAGCCAGTTTGAAAGGTAGCCTCATTACTGAATGTTCAAACTGCATAAACTTCATCCTAGAAGTTTTAGGTATTTATTTAAACTGTGTGTCCCCAAAAGAGGATTCAAGTACTCACAGCAGCAGTAAGCCACCTTCACGGGAGTGGCAGAAGTATTTCATTCATTTATCCTCTAAGTATTGGGCTTCTAAGAGAATCCAAGCACTCCCTTCTAGGTGCTGGGAATATGACGGCAAGTAAGACAGAAAAAGCCCCCATCCTCATGAAGTTTACAATCCGGCTTGAGAGAGAGAATATTAATCAGCAGATAAATGAGCAATATTGCTGAGTCAGTGACAATGACAGTGATCAAAACCAGTCAGTCTTGGGAAGAGTTGGGGTGCAGGCACAAGCATTGGGAGGACTGCTTTAAGAGAAGGTAGTCTAGAGAGGCTATTTTGTAGAAGCAATACTTGAGCAAAGATCTGAAAGATCAAAAGGAGCCAACCATGCAGAAGGAAGAGCCAGCAGAGGGAGCAGCAAGAGGAAGAAATAAGCTTATTAGCAAGTTCCAGGAAGAACAAGAAGGCCAATGTGGATGGAATGTTGTCAACCAGGGAGAAGTGGCAAGACTAGGGGTCAGTCTCCGCCAAAGTCCAGACCAGGGAAAGCCTGGAGACCACGGAAAGAAGTTTGGATTTTATTTTGACAGTAATGGGAGACTACTGGGGTGGGAGGGTTAAATGGGGGATATGGAGGGAGGATGATCTGATTTACTTGTTACAGCCAGTCTCACTGCATTCATTCATCCAAGTATTTGTTGAGTATTTATTATATTCTAGATCTTGGGGATATAAGAGTGAACTAAAAAAAGGCAAAATCTCTACCTTCATGAAGTTTGGGCGTGAGTAGAGATTCTAGGGGCAATTAACACAAAGCAAAAAAATAAGTTTAATACATCCAGTGATGAAAACTCTTATGAAGAAAAAGGCAATGGGGCTCTCCTGGTGGCGCAGTGGTTGAGAGTCCGCCTGCCGATGCAGGGGACACGGGCTCATGCCCCGGTCCGGGAAGATCCCACATGCCGCGGAGCGGCTGGGCCCGTGAGCCATGGCTGCTGAGCCTGCACGTCCGGAGTCTGTGCTCCGCAACAGGAGAGGCCACAACGCTGAGAGGCCCACGTACCGCAAAAAAAGAAAACAACAACAAAAAACAAACAAAAAGGCAACGAAGAAGTGGAATATGATAATGGAAGGTGCTATTTCAGACAGGTTGGTTGGGGAAATTCTCTCGCATAGAGGGACAGAGATCTGCCAGGGAAGTGTTTCAGGCAGGCAATCAATGGAAGGGTCCAGAAAGAGAGCATACTTGGCTTGTGGCTGGAATGTGGCCTGGGGGAGGTTGTAGGAGAAGGAATTATAGAGGTAGCATGTGGCAAGAGTCTTGGCTGCCTTGTGAACAGCGGTAGTTTGGATTATATTCTGATTGACAAGGAAGACCACAGGATGGTTCTGAGCAGAGGAGTGACAACCTGATCTACATTTTAAAAGGAATGGTCTGACTGCTGGGTAGAGAAGAGATGGTAAGGGAACAGGGACAGATGCAGGAAATCCTGTTAGACCATAGGAAACTTGAGCGCCTTAGACAGGAGGACATGGTCAGATTCTGGATATAGTCTGAAGGCAGAGCCAACAGAATTTGCTGGTGGACGGGATAAGGGATGAGAGAGAATGAAAGCCTTGAATGATGATTCTAATGACTTTATCTTGAATGCAATGCTTTTTCTAGTTACCCTCCTACCTCTCTGGCTGCATCTTTTATATATCCCTGGTGGGTTCCATTCAGTCTAATTTACTTGCCTAAGTTCTATCCTTGGGCATCGTCTCTTCTCTGTCTACATACTCCTCCAGAACATTTCCGTGTATACCCATCGCTCCAATTATAGCTGTCTGTGATGATTCCCAAAGTAACCGAATGGGAAAACGTAATACTTTAGGACCAGATAGATCTAGACTCAATTCCAAATTCCAGCACTTCCAGCTTTGTGATCTGAGGTTGGCTATGTGACCTCTCTGATCCTGCTTCACCATTTGTCAATTACAGATGGTAATACCTCCAGGGGATACTGAGAGAATTAAATACATTAAAAATATTACTGTACCCCTGGTACATTAAAAGTACTCAAACATCGTTTCAAAGTTGTGTTTTATTTTGTTTTCATCTTTATCCCCAGCTCAAAGTCCCTCAAAAAAGCTTGCTCCTCTCCTCTCTTTTCCATACAGTCACGCTCCTTCAGCCTCTTCAGGTCCAATTTCCAATTGCCCGGTCAGCAGATTCAAACTCCTACAAACCTCTGGATTTCACTCCTTCCTGTTAATCCTATACCTAGTTACCCCTGGATTCTGCTGACCACCATCTCAAGTGTTACTACCACAACCTTATCTCAGACCACATTACTTCGCACTGAATCTGTTTCTAACTTCTCCCAAATGCTGTGCCAGTGATTCTCCCAACACACAATATCATATCACTCCTTACACAAAAGCAATGAATGGCTTCCTATTATTGAAATAAGTTCCAAACTTATTCATACATACTCAAGGATACACTGGTGTCGGGCCAATTGTAGATCTCCAGCTTACTCTCCTGAGTTATCCTATCTTAACTCTATACTCTTACAACTGAAAAGAGTCACACTATCTTCTTCCACCATGACTTGCTCCATGCTATTTCCTCTGCTTAAGATTTTCCCTTCCTTCCGGCTCTCTAAATTCTATATCTACTTGTCCTTTAAGTTCAAGCCTTACCTCCTCTGAAGCATCTTCACGGCATGTGTCCCAGACGAAGATGGGATCCCTTTAGGTGATGCCATAGTAGCAAGTTTGCATCACTTCATTCCTGCCCTCACCACATCTCATTATAATTGCTTGCTTACTTGTACAGTGCTCCCCACTGGGCTATCATCCTTGAAGAAACAACTAGTGACTCATCTTTGCATCCTCAGCAGCTACCACCCCACAGCAACCCGGCAGTCCAATTACATCCGAATGTTCCAGGAGATGTATCTCTATCCCAACATCACATGGCCTATATTATCAGAACAAAGAAGATTATGATCCCTGGACCATTTTGCTCCAACAGCCATACCTTCTCAAAATCAGAATCATGTAAAGATATATTATTTCATTAATCCTTCAGAGATTTTCAGAGCTTGGAAAAAAAGCTCCTTATGTAGAGCTCAAGAAAAGTCTTCATTGTATCTAAAAATAGTCAAATGATAAACGATTTTAGACCATCTCATTTACAAACTCTAACTCAATGAAAAAATATACATAGTATACAGGTAAGAATCTGGTTGGCAAAGCTTCACAATTCACATGGTTATGATGCTCACAAAATTTCTAATTTTTTTCACAGTAATCATCATCCCAAGTTTATAGGCGTCTTAAGGAACAATAAATCAGGACAATAGCCAAAATTTATTTCCAAACATGAATACTTTAATAGCAAATATATAATTATTTCACAGTTTTCTTTTTTTTTAAAAAGTACTTCCTCACAATTATTAAGTGAGGAGCTAGATATATCGCGTATGTTAAGGAACTCTCCATATCTAGCCATACTTAAATGACAGATCTGGAGTAAGAAACAATGATTAATAAAAGCATTGTCCAAGTACAAAAAGGCATGTAATACTTTCCTTTAAGGCTTAAATGATGACTTAGGGAAGTCGTATCATTCCTTTCAGACACCACTGATTAAACAGAACATAAGAAAGTTAAACTAATAATGTTAAAATTTGCATGTATTTAAACAAACAAACGAACTTGAGACTAGAATTTGAATCTTCCTGACTTGGATGACTGCTAATTTTGCCATTCCACATCACCTGATCCTTCCCGTGAACTCCCAGTCACACTTTTACGTTCAAGTATACGTCATCTATTTTCATACTTGGAGGGGTGGAGGGCGGGGGAAGCAGTCTCCTGGGTTTCAATAAGAAGATAGCACAGCATCTTTCTTATCAGGAACAACCATCAGATAACTGTTCAGAATTTTCCATATGCAAATCTACAGTACATACATAATTATAAATCATTCTACAATCACATAATTTAAACCCCACTCTTCAACCATTACGTACATAACAAGTTAGCACTCTTGCCCCCCCTAGTGGATGAATAAATACAAAATTGTTTTTTTCCAGAAAGGTAAAAATTATGTCTGAAGTGTATGCATGTACAGTCATCCCTTGGTATCTGAGGAGGACTGATTCCAAGACCCCCGTGTGGATACCAAAATCTGAGGATGCTCAAGTCCCTTATATAAAATGTAGTCTGCATATAACCTATACATATCCTCCCATACAGGGATGGATAATTATCTCTAAACTACTTACAATACCTACTACACTGTAAATGCTATGTAAATAGTTGTAAATTCAATGTAAAGGCTATGTCAATAATTGTCAGCACATGGCAAATTCAAATTTTGCTTTTTGGAAGCTTCCAGAATTTTTTAGAATATTTTCTACCCACAGTTGGTTGGATCTGCAGATGCAGAGCTTGTGGATATAGAGGGCTGACTGTATATTCAGAAATATGCTTAGAAGACAGATATAGTAACTATTAACCAGTTAACAGTGTAGTCCAAGAGCCTCATGGAGACTGACGTGAAAGATTCCATATTATAGTGAAACGAGATGGTTTGAATTCTAACTCCAACCCATAGGAGCAATGTCATCTCAGGTTAGCTGGTTAACATCTAAGGCTCCACGTCATCGTCTCTAAAATGAGTCTGACAATAGTGACTTCACAGGTTTGTTGTGAGGTAACATAAAGTGCCTTGCACAGTACGTGGCACACATTAGAACACTAATAAAATCAGCTTCCCTTCCTCCTTCCTGCTGTCACCCTTCACATCTCAATGGTTGGCATACACAAATTTCTCAGGCCCACCCTTTCCAAATATTCCCAGTGTGCCGTATTTTTTGAGATAATTTTTCTTAGGGAAGACTTAAAAGTTGTGTACAAGAGGATCAAGTTGGTTTCCACTCACGTTCAGTATCACTTTAGTCCAGGCAGATAATGGCTCTCCTGGTGGTTTCATTCTGAATCAGGATTCCAGCTCTTTCAGCATACCCTCTGACTTTGTGCCTGGCCACAGGCAAAATGGCTTAGCTACACTGACTGGATCCCGCCACCTCTCAGACAGATACTCTATCTGCCCCCTACTGTATTTCTCAGGGGTACAGTGAGGATTACCAAGACTATTTTTTGGAAATTCCTTTAAATTTCAAAGCAAAAAAAGAAAAATATTATATAACAGTAAGCATTTAAAAAAATTATATGCATTATCCTATACATCCATGACTTAGAGCAGTGGTTCTCGAAGTTCGTTCTGTGTATCCCTGGGGGTCCTGAGACCCATTCTTTTAAAGGAGTGTGCAAGGTCAAAACTATTCTCATCTTAATATGCAGATGCTTTTGCCTTTTTACTGTGTTGATATTTGAACTGATGGTGCAGAAGCTACCGTGAGTGAAACTTCTGGCACCTTAGCATGACTCTAGGCATTGGGACCGAACTGTCCTAGTAGTCATGATATTCTTTATCTCTGTACACTTATAGTAATAATAATAATTTTTAAAAAGCCAGTTGAACTTAACAGTGTCCTGATAAAGCAGTAACAATTTTATTAAATCTTTAGCCTTAACAACAAAATTTTAAATATTCTGTAACATAATGGGAAGTATACAACCAGAATCACACTTCTATCACATACCAAAATATAAGGGAGACTGCAAGGAAGATCACTTATGCAATTGTTTAAGATGTGACTTGAACTAACCACTTTTTTTTCAAAGAACATCATTTTCACTTGAAATAACAATGAGCATAAATTATGGTTATCCAAACTTGGCTATTTGGCAAACATCTTGAAAATGAATAAAGTGAGCCTGCCTCTTCAAGGAAAACAACTGACAGGATTTGTAGCCAATGACAGAATTCAAACTTTCTAGTGAAAATCAGAATTTTGGAGTACTTGTACCTTCCACTGTAAGCCTGACAGCCTCCCAACACTAAAAGACTTTTTCTGATTCTATCTGTGAATATATTAACAAATGTTGATATTGTAATATCTCATAGCTCAGGGACCCAATATTTTCCAAATGACCAATGCATGAAATTACAAGATCATACATAGCTAAATGATCCACTGAAAGTACAACATGGATTTTGGTGTAACAGAGTACAAAAATACTTGATATGGTTTCGGATTCCACATTGCAACTAACCTTTAAAATGTTACTATTTGTTGAGTTTTAGGACAGAATAAAAGAATATTCTCAATTATTTGAAAAGGCTATTAAAATATTTTATTTTCCAACTGCATATGTTCATAAAACCAAGTTTTCTTCATATACTTCAACCCAAACCAACACATTAAAATACAAAAGCAGATATGGAAACCTAGCAGTCTTCCATTAAGCCAGATATTAAAGAGGTTTGCAAAAATGAAAACCAATGCCAACCTTCTAATATCTTTTTGAAAATATGGTTATTTTTCATAAAAAGTTTATGTTACCAATATAATGGGTTTCTTATTGTTAATTTAAATAAACTAATAAATCAACATTTTAACATTTCCTCAGCTTTAATTTCTGATAGGGTAATGTAGACAGACATAACCTGTATAAACAAAATCTCTTTGAGGTTTTCAATAGTTTTTCGGAGTATAAGAGTTCCAAGGTCAAAAAGTTTGAGAACCGCCGCCTTAGAGAAACCAACATCCCCCACTGAAGAAGGCTGTCAATAGAGATCACTTCTCCCTCAGTTTGAAGCTGGAATGTCAAAAATTATGCAAAATAAAGCAGATACTTTAAATTCCTAAGATAAATACAAAGAAGACCTAGAAATGAGAATTGAGTTTCTGAAAGTGATATTACTTCACATCTGGAAATCCTGGTCCAGGAAAAAACGAGATGGGACTTGACAGTATAAATGACGAATAGAAAAAGTAATAATGTTTTCATAAATATTCTGATATTCATACATTCTCAATTCCACTGCATCTTTTGTTTTTGCCAAAGCCAAAATTTCATGCCCCATAGGAGAAAAGAAGCCTATAAAAAACAAACTACATACTGATCATTTTTCTTCTGAAAATAAAACGTTATCCTCTGTTACTGCAGAATACATGCCAAATACAGAAAGATCCTGGTGAAATATCTTTTAACAGCATGCAAAGCGATTCACTGTAGGTTTATACAGTATATTAAGGACACATAAACAGTGCTTTTGAACAAAAAAGTTGCTCATAAGTTTTTGCTTCCATGAAAAGCAGACTGTTTTCTTACTGTTTTCACCAAAATAAGCTAATTAACCTACTAGATCAGGTAATAAATTTCTTTGAAGTTAAGAATCTAACAATGTCATCTTGTCCATTCCCCAATATTTATTAGAAAAGAAGGTATAAAAATGGAATTCCATTCAAGGGAAGTATTGCTTCTTTCATTTTGCAGTTCTAGTGAATCCCCAATCTCTATAACAGAAAAATCGGAGATATGCTAGTGAGTGCTCTCATGGTGCTCATTACCATATATGCCACACAAAAGACAGTCAAGATGAAGGGTAAAAGTATTTCTTTATTCATAAATAGCTCATGTTGACAGCTGTAGAATGACTTAAGTGACTCAGGAAACTTTGGCTAATAATTTGCTTCATGTTAAGACGTTGGTCAATCTGAGTTGTCTCAAACTTAATTGTAATATTTTATGATCATGAATATGAGTGAGGGAGAAATTCATTTCAAAATTAGCATAAAGTACAACAAAACAAAATCGAAAATTTGCAACAAGGGTAACGTGGTACTCCATTTCCAAACTCCAAAAATGAATGTCAGTATTAACAAAAACAATGATAATTCATGTATGTAGAGCCTTGCTATTCAACATGTGTACCCAAAGCTACAGATCCCAGAGATCCTGTTTAAAACGCAGGTTATGGACTTCCATATCTAGGAAAATAGGGTAGACCTACTTCTATTCCACCTAGGGATTCTTTCTACTAAGTATAGCTGAATACCCTGGACATTATATATACAACAAATATATGACCCTAAACATGGAGAGAAGAGAGAATGGTTAGAGATCTGTGGTGAGATGCTGGCTATCCTTTTTGCCTCACGTATTCCAGACTTGGAGAGGAAAAAGCTGGCAAGTCAGAAATAACACCAGGCACAGACAAAAAACAAAAGCTCCAACAAGAGACTGCTCTCTTTAGCCAAAGAACCAGGAAAGGGCCAGCCCCAGAAGATAGAAAATTTTAGACAATAACAGCTCTACTCCAGCCAAACACCACAGAAAAATCTACGGCCCCATCCACACCCACACCAGCACCAGCCAAGTGAAGAGCCTAGACTTTCACTCTGTCAATGCTGTTATGAGTCACCCCAACACTCCACCTGACGTGTGAGGGAAAGCCAAGTGGGAAGCTGGAACTTTCACCCCCACAAGTCAGTAACCAACCCTTCCCCAGTCCTTTGTGTTATCAGTGGAGATCACATGGGAAGCCAAAACTCCCACTCCTACCCAGAAGTAATGAAGCATCCTTCCCTCACCCCATGATCAAACTATATGCTGACCATAAGCAATCAACAAACTCACTTCAAATATAACAGTATAAGCAAGATGAAAGTAAAAGAACAAAAAGAGATATGTCATGTAAACATCTATCAAAGGAAATCAAGTGGCTACATTAATATCAGATAATACAGACTTCAGAAAAAAGAAAATTACCAGACACAGAAAGAGATACTGTGCAATGATAAAATCATCAATCCACCAAGAAGACATAGCAATCTTATGTGTATGGAGCAAATAACAGAGCTGCAAAATATGTTACACAAAAAACTGACAGAACTGAAAGGTGAAATAAACAAACCCACAATTATATCTGGTGTCTTCAACATGCCTCTTGCAAAAACTGATAGAACCACTAGACAGAAAACAGCAAAGATATGGAAGAACTGAACAACACCATCAACCAACAAGATCTAATCAATATTTATACAACATTCCACCCAAGAACAGCAAAATACACATACTTTCAAGAGCCCACAAAAAACAGACTATATCATGGTCCATTAAAAAATCCCCCCAAATTTAATATAATTGCAATCAGACTGAGTGTATTCTCTGACTACAATGGAATCAAACTAAATATAATAGGAATAACCCACAAACACTTAGAAATTATACAACTACTTTAAATAACCCCGAATCAAAGAGGAATTTTCTAGGGAAATTTAAAAAAAATTTAATGAATACACAACACACCAAAATTTGTGGGACTCAGCTAAAGAGTGGGAAATTTATTGCATGAAATGAATACATTAGAAAAGAGGAAAAGTCTCAAATCAATAATTTAAGTTTCCACTTGAAGAACCTAGGGCAGGAAAAAAGAGTAAAATAAACTCAAAGCAAGTAGAAAGAAGGAAAAATAAAGAGTAGAAATCAATGAATCAAAGAGAGAAAAATAATAGAGAAGATCAATGGAATGAAGAACTGGTCATTTGAAAACGTTAATAAAATGGATAAGTCTGTAGAAAGACTGAAAACAAATAAAAGAGAAGACACAACTTAGTCGTATCAGGAGTGAAACAGGAGATTCATTCAAGACCCTACAGACATCAAAAGGAGAATAAGGGAATACAACGAACTCCATAAAAATAAATTTGACAACTTAGACAAAATAAACTACATTTTTAAAAAACATAAACTACAACAACTAATCCAATATCAAATAGATACTTTGAATTGTCCAATAGCTATTAAGGCAAACAAATTCATAACTTTGAAAATCTCTCTGCTCCCAAAAAAGGAATCTAAAGGCCCAAATTGCTTCACTGGAGAATTCCACCAAATGGTTAAAGAAGAATTAATACAAATTCCATACAATCTCTTCCAGCAAGTAGAAGATGAAGGAACACTTACCAATTCATTTTATGAAGATAATATTACCCTGATACCAAAACCAGACAAAGATAATAAAAAGAAAAATCAAACTCCACATAAATATCCTTTATAAATATTGATGCAAAAATCCTTAATAAAATATGAACAAGCAGGATTCAACAGTATAAAGAATTATACAAAATGACCTAATGAGGTTTATTCCAGGGATGCAAGACTGGTTCAACATTTCAAAATCAATCAATCAATGCAATCCATCACACTAACAGGATAAAAAAAGAAAGAAAAATCACATGATCATATTAATTGATGCATAAAAATCATTTAACAAAATTCAACACCCATTTATGATAAAAATGCTAAGAAAAATAGGAATAGAAAGGAACTTCCTCAACTTGATCAAAAGCATTTTCAAAATCCCTATAGATAATATTATACTTAACATAAGATTCAAGAGTTTCCTTTTAAGATTGGGAACAAGGCAAAAGTGTCTACTCCCATGCACGGACTACAGAGCCAATGAGTCTGGGGTGGAGGAGCGCTAACAAGAGGAACTGGAGTTTGTAAGCAAACCTGAAGCACTTGGAGCCAAACTTGAGCCTCCACAACTTCAAAGAATGCATATGAACTCCTAGGCCAAAGGATGAAATCAATTCTGTGGGTGTCAAATTAGTGGTGCATCTGAAAACTCTTTGAAAACGATGAGGATCTAAGCAAACTTAAGATACAGTAACAATTAATGAAATCAATTAACATGCAATGATATGGATGAATCTTGGAAATACAATATAAAGTGAAAAGAACATTTCACAAAAGAATTGCACATAGTGTGATGCTCTTTAAAAAAATACATACACAGTATAAAAAATAAAGGAGTGGGAGACCCTCAAGATGGCAGAGGAGTAAGACGCGCAGATCATCTTCCTCACCACGAACACATCAGAAATACATCTACATGTGGAACAGCTCCTACAGAACACCTACTGAATGCTGGCAGAAGACCTCAGACTTCCCAAAAGTCATGTGGCTGATAGGGTCTTGGTGCTCCAGCTGGGTGTCAGGCCTGTGCCTCTGAGGTGGGAGAGCCGAGTTCAGGACATTGGTCCACCAGAGACCTCCCAGCTCAACATAATATCAAATGGTGAAAGCTCTCCCAGAGACCTCCATCTCAACGTTAAGACACAGCTCCACTCAACGACCAGCAAGCTACAGTGCTGGACACCCTATGCAAAACAACTAGCAAAACAGGAACACAACACCTCCCATTAGCATCAAGGCTGCCTAAAATCATAATAAGGTCACAGACACCCCAAAACACACTACTGGATGCGGTCCTGCCCACCAGAAAGACAAGATCCAGATTCATCCACCAGAACACAGGCACTAGTCCCCTCCAGCGGGAAGCCTACACAACCCACCAAAACAACCTTAGCCACTGGGGGCAGACACCAAAAACAACAGGAACTATGAACCTGCAGCCTGTGAAAAGGAGACCCCAAACACAGCAACTTAAGAAAAATGAGAAGACAGAGAAACACACAGCAGATTAGAGAGCAAGGTAAAAGCCCACCAGACCAAACAAATGAAGAGGAAACAGGCAGTCTACCTCAGAAAGAATTCAGAGTAATGATAGTAAAGATGATACAAAATCTTGGAAATAAAAATGGAGAAAATACAAAAAGCATTTCACAAGGACCTAGAAGAACTAAAGAGGAAACAAAGAATGTTGAACAACACAATAAATGAAATTAAAAATTTTCTAGGGCTTCCCTAGTGGCACAGTGGTTGAGAGTCTGCCTGCCGATGCAGGGGACACAGGTTCGTGCCCCGGTCCGGGAAGATCCCATATGCCGTGAAGCGGCTGGGCCCATGAGCCATGGCCGCTGAGCCTGCACATCCAGAGCCTGTGCTCCACAATGGGAGAGCCCACAACAGTGAGAGGCTCGCGTACCGCAAGAAAAAAAAAGTTCTCTAGAAGGAATCAATAGCAGAATAACTGAGGTAGAAGAACAGATAAGGGACCTGGAAGATAACTGAGGTAGAAGAACAGATAAGGGACCTGGAAGATAAAATAGTGGAAATAACTACTGCAGAGCAGAATAAAGAAAAAAAGAATGAAAAGAATTGAGGACAGTCTCAGACACTTCTGGGACAACATTAAACACACGAACATTCAAATTATAAGGGGTTCCAGAATAAGAAGAGAAAAAGAAAGGGACTGAGAAAATATTTGAAGAGATTATAGTTGAAAACTTCCCTAAAACGGGAAATCAAAGAGTCAATCAAGTCCAGGAAGCAGAGAGTCCCATACAGGATAAATCCAAGGAGACACACACCAAGGCACATATTAATCAAACTATCAAAAACTAAATACAAAGAAAAAATATTAAAAGCAGCAAGGGAAAACCAACAAATAACATACAAGAGAATCCCCAAAAGTTTAACAGCTGAGCTTTCAGAAGAAACTCTGTAAGCCAAAAGGGAGTGGAAAGACATATTTAAAGTGATGAAAGGGAAAAACCTACAACCAAGATTACTCTACCCAGCAAGGATCTCATTCAGATTCGACGGAGAAATTAAACCTTTACAGACAAGTCAAAGCTAAGAGAATTCAGCACCACAAAACCAGCTTTACAACAAATGCTAAAGGAAATTCTCTAGGCAGGAAACACAAAAGAAGGAAAAGAACAACAATAACAAAGACAAAACAATTGAGAAAATGGTAATCAGAACACACATATTAATAACTACCATAAATGTAAATGGATTAAATGCTCCCACCAAAAGACATAGACTGGCTGAATGGATACAAAAATAAGACCATAGGGCTTCCCTGGTGGCGCAGTGGTTGAGAGTCTGCCTGCCAGTGCAGCGGACACGGGTTCAAGCCCTGGTCTGGGAAGATCCCACATGCCACGGAGCAACTAGGTCTGTGAGCCACAACTACTGAGCCTGCACGTCTGGAGCTTGTACTCTGCAACAAGAGAGGCCGCGACAGTGAGAGGCCCGTGCACCGCGATGAAGAGTGGCCCCCGCTCGCCGCAACTAGAGAAAGCCCACGCACAGAAATGAAGACCCAACACAGCCAATAAATAAATAAAATTAATTAAAAAAAAAAAAAAAAAAAAAAAAAAAAATAAGACCATATATATGCTGCCTATAAGAGACCTACTTCAGACTGAGCGACACATACAGACTGAAAGTGAGGGGATGGAAAAAGATATTCCATGCAAATGGAAATCAAAAGAAAGCTGGACTAGCAATTCTCATATCAGACAAAATAGATTTTAAAACAAAGACTATTACAAGAGACAAAGAAGGGCACTACATAATGATCAAGGGATCAATCCAGGAAGAAGATATAACAATTGTAAATATTTATACACCCAACATAGGAGCACCTCAAAACACAAGGCAAATGCTAAGAGCCATAAAAGGAGAAATCGACAGTAACACAATCATAGTAGGGGACTTCAACACCCCAGTTTCACCAACAAACAGAGCAACAAAAATGAAAATACATAAGGAAACACAAGCTTTAAATGACACATTAAACAGGATGGACTTAATTGATATTTATAGGACATTCCATCCAAATACAACAGAATACACTTTCTTCTCAAGTGCTCATGGAATATTCTCCAGAAAGACTGTATCTTGGGTCACAAATCAAGCCTTGGCAAATTTAAGAAAATTGAAATCATATCAAGTATCTTTTCTGACCACAACACTATGAGACTAGAAATCAATTACAGGAAAAAAATCTATAAAAAATACAAACATATGGAGGCTAAACAATACACTACTGAATAATCAAGAGATAACTGAAGAAATCAAAGAGGAAATCCAAAAATACCTAGAAACAAATGACAATGAAAACATGACAACCCAAAACCTATGGGATGCAGCAAAAGCAGTTCTAAGGGGAAGTTTATAGCAATATAATCCTACCTCAAGAAACAAGAAGTATCTCAAATAACCAACTTAACCTTACACCTAAAGCAATTAGAGAAAGAAGGACCAAAAAAACCCCAAAGTCAGCAGAAGAAATCATAAAGATCAGATCAGAAATAAATGAAAAAGAAATGAAGGAAACAATAACAAAGATCAATAAAACTAACAGCTGGGTCTTTGAAAACAAAAACAAAATCGATAAAACATTAGCCAGACTCATCAAGAAAAAAAGGGAGAAGACTCAAATCGATAGAATTCGAAATGAAAAAGGAGAAGTATCAACTGACACTGCAGAAGTACAAAGGATCATGAGAGATTACTACAAGCAGCTCTATGCTAATAAAATGGACAACCTGGAAGAAATGGACAAATTCTTAGAAAACCATAGCCTTCCGAGACTGAACCAGGAAGAAACAGAAAATATAAACAGACCAATCACAAGCACTGATTAAAAATCTTCCAACAAACAAAAGCCCAGGAGCAGATGGCTTCACAGGTGAATTCTATCAACATTTAAAGAAGAGCTAACACCTGTCCTTCTCAAACTCTTCCAAAATACAGCACAGGGAGGAAGACTCCAAACTCATTCTACGAGGCCACCGTCACCCTGATACCAAAACCAGACAAAGATGTCACAGAGAAAGAAAACTACAGGCCAATATCACTAATGAACACAGATTCAAAAATCCTCAACAAAATACTAGCAAACAGAATCCAACAGCACATTAAAAGGATCATACACCATGATCAAGTGGGGTTTATCCCAGGAATGCAAGGATTCTGCAATATACACAAATCAATCAATGTGATAAACCACATTAACAAACTGAAGGAGAAAAACCATATGATCATCTCCATAGATGCAGAAAAAGCTTTCAACAAAATTCAACACCAATTTATGATAAAAACAGTCCAGAAAGTAAGCATAGAGGGTACTTACCTCAACATAATAAAGGCCATATATGACAAACCCACAGCCAATATCATCCTCAATGCTGAAAACCTGAAACCATTTCCACTAAGATCAGGAACAAGACAAGGATGTCCACTCTCACCACTCTTATTAAACATAGCTTTGGAAGTTTTAGCTACAGCAATCAGAGAAGAAAAAGAAATAAAAGGAATCCAAATCAGAAGGGAAGAAGTAGAGCTGTCACTGTTTGCAGATGACATGATACCATACATAGAGAATCCTGAAGGTGCTACTAGATAACTACTAGAGCTAATCAATGAATTTGGTAAAGTAGCAGGATACAAAATTAATGCACAGAAACCCCTTGCATTCCTATACACTAATGATGAAAACTCTGATAGAGAAATTAAGGAAACACTCCCATTTACCACTGCAACGAAAAGAATAAAATATCTAGGAATAAACCTACCTAAGGAGACAAAAGACCTGTATGCAAAAACTATAAGACACTGATGAAATTAAAGACGATACAAACATATGGAGAGATATACCATGTTCTTGGATTGGAAGAATCAACATTGTGAAAATCACTATACTACCCAATGTAATGTACAGATTCCGCGCAATCCCTATCAAACTACCAATGGCATTTTTCACAGAACTAGAACAAAAAATTTCACAATTTGTATGGAAACACAGAAGACCCCGAATAGCAAAAGCAATCTTGAGAAAGAAAAACGGAGCTGGAGAAATGAGGCTCCCAGACTTCAGACTATACTACAAAGCTACAGTAATCAAGACAGTATGGTACTGGCACAAAAACAGAAGTATAGCTCAATGGAATAGGGTAGAAAGCCCAGAGATCAACCTATGCACATATGGTCATCTTATTTTTATAAAGGAGGCAAGAATATACAATGGAGAATAGACATCCTCTTCAATAAGTGGTGCTGGGAAAAACAGACACCTAAAGACTGAAATTAGAACATGCCCTAACACCATACACAAAAATAAACTCCAAATGGATTAAAGACCTAAATGTAAAGCCAGACACTATCAAACTCTTAGAGGAAAACATAGGCAGAACACTTTATGACATAAATCACAGCAAGACCCTTTTTGACCCACCTCCTAGAGAAATGGAAATAAAAACAAAAATAAACAAATGGAACCTAATGAAGCTTCAAAGCTTTTGCACAGCAAAGGAAACCATAAACAAGACAAAAAGACAACCCTCAGAATGGGAGAAAATATTTGCAAAAGAAGCAACTGACAAAGGATTAATCTCCAAAATTTACAAGCAGCTCATGCAGCTCAATATCAAAAAAACAAACAACCCAATCCAAAAATGGGTAGAAGACCTAAATAGACATTTCTCCAAAGAAATATACAGATTGCCAACAAACACATGAAAGGATGCACAACATCACTACTCATTAGAGAAATGCAAATCAAAACTACGATGACGTATCACCTCACACCAGTCAGAATGGCCATCATCAAAAAATCTACAAACAATAAATGCTGGAGATGGGGTGGAGAAAAGGGAGGGAACCCTCTCGCACTCTCGCTGGGAATGTAAATTGATATAGCCACTATGGAGAACAGTATGGAGGTTCCTTAAAAAAACTAAAAATAAAACTACCATATGACCCAGAAATCCCACTACTGGGCATATGCCCTGAGAAAACCATAATTCAAATAGAGTCATGTACCGCAATGTTCATTACAGCTCTATTTACAATAGCCAGGACATGGAAGCAAGCTAATGTCCATTGACAGATGAACGGATAAAGGAAATGTGGCACATATATACAATAGAATATTACTCAGCCATAAAAAGAAACGAAATTGAGTTATTTGTAGTGAGGTGGATGGACCTAGAGTCTGTCATATAGAGTGAAGTAAGTCAGAAAGAGAAAAACAAATACCATATGCTAACACATATATATGGAATCTAAAAAAAAAAAAAAGGTTCTGAAAAACTTAGCGGCAGGACAGGAACAAAGACACAGAAGTAGAGGATGGACCTGAGGACACAGGGAGGGGGAAGGGTCAGCTGGGATGAAGTGAGAGAGTAACATGGACATATATACACTACCAAATATAAAATAGATAGCTAGTGGGAAGCAGCTGCCATAGCACAGGGATATCAGCTTGGTGCTTTGTGACCACCTAGAGGGGTCAGATAGGGAGGATGGGAGGCAGACTCAAGAGGGAGTAGATATGGGGATATATGCATAGGTATAGCTCGTTCACGTTTTTATAAAGCAGAAACTAACACACCATTGTACAGCACTGATACTCCAATAAAGATGTTAAAAAAAAAAGTCTGTTCTCAGCACTCTTATTTAAGACAGTGCAAGAAGAGGACATAAAAACTTTCAGATTAAAAAGGAAGAAATAAAACTGTCCTTAATTCCAGATGATATGGTTGTCTATGAAGGTGCACATGCAAAAATCAGGTATATTTTTATATAAGCAATGAACACGTGGGCACTAAAATTTAAAAGCAACGCCATTTACAACCATTCAGGGAAAAAAAGATGAAGTAGTAGGTATAAATCTAAGAAAAGATGTACAGGATATATATGCTGAAGACTACACAACGCTGATGAAAGAAATCAAAGAAGATCTAAATAAATGAAAAGATATACTGTGATCATGGATTGAAGGTTGAACATAGCAAAGATGTCAATTCTCTACAAATTTTTATACAAGTGTAATACAATTCCTCTCAAAATCCAAGCAAGATTTTTCATAGATATAAACAATATTACTCTGAAATTTATACAGAAAGGCAAAGGAACTAGGATTGCTAAAGCAATTTTTAAAAAGAATAAAGTGGAAGTAATCTGTCTAAATAGATTAGACTAAATATACAGACTAAAACTACAGAATTTCTAGGAAACAAACCATTTTGAGTTTGTCAAGGATTTCTTAAATGGGACACAAAGATCATAAAATAAAAGAAAACATCAAAAAATTAGACTTAAAAATTTTTTTTTAAATTGTGCTCTAAAAAAGAGCATAGTTGCAGACAGAATAAAATAAAATATTATTATCCAAAATAGAAAAAGAATTCTTAACTTCAAGAAGACAATCCGTTTTTTAAAATCAGCAAAAGATTCGCACATCTCCAAAGGAAGATATGTGGAGGACAAATACACACACAGAAAAAATACTCAACATCACCAATCACTGCAGCAATGAAAATAATCAAAACTTTTATGAGATATCCTTACACACACATAAGAACAACTAAAATTAAAAAGACTGACATTACCTAATGCTGGCAAGGATACAGAGGAACTGGAACTCTCTTACTTTGCTGTGAGCAATGAAAAGTGGTAAGGCCAGTTCATAAAATAGTTTGGCAGTTTGTTATAAAGTTAAACATATACTTATTATATGATCCAGCAATTCTACTCCTAAATATTTATCTAAACAAAGTGAAAACCTGTCCACACAAAGACTTCTACTCTAATGCTCATGGCAGCTTTATTTGTAATAACCAAAAAACTAGATGAATCTAAAGGTCTCTTTTGACGAATAAACAAATTTTGATGCATCCATACAGTGGAATAGTAAGTATTTTGCAATAAAAATACACAAATTATGGATTCAGCAAGAACATGGCTGAATCTCAAAACCATTATGATAATTGGAAGGCAACATACACACACACACGCACACAAAATACCTACTACATGATTTCATTTGTATAAAATTCTAGAAGAGGCAAAATTATAGTGAAAGAAAGCAGATCAGTGGTTGCTGGAAGTGCAGGAAGGGAACTGACTGCAAAGGCTCATGAGGGAACTTTTTAAAAATCATGATGTGGTGATGGCTCCATGACTGTATACAATAGTTAAAATTTATCAAACAAATCTTGCCTAAAATTGGCGAATATCACTGTATCTGAGTTATACCTCAACAAATCTTAGTTTTTAAATTCTATAGCTAAACTAAATCTTCTAGTCTTGGTTAGGCAAGATGAGTGATTAATCTTTTAATAAATGTTTTAGTTTTATTTCTATTTCTGGCAAGCCCTTCCCTCTTTTATTTCTCTTCTTCCCAGAAGAATAACAATCCCTCAACAATTAATTCCAAGAAACACACTCTTCATTTATCTCCAAGTCAGACATATAAACACACTTCGTCTACCCTGGTGTCAAGTGGAAAACAAATCTGTTGCTAACAGTGGTTCTCAGAGAGGTCTACACTGCCCCTACTGTGCATCCTCACTGCAAAAGAATATACTGATTTGGAAAAAAGTGCAGGTGGGACAAGGAGTGCCCAGATCTCATTGAGATAGCATTTATTTGCCACATTCCTATTCTAATATCCTTTGCTCCTAATCCCTTCCCCATACAACCTACCCTAATTCCATTCTCTCTTAAACACATCAGAATTACTGTAATGTGTAAAAAAGGAAAGCAAAAGAATAATAAATCCTTAAAAACCTAACAATAAATTATAGAACATGTTGCACATAAAGGTACTATCCTAGTTTCTCTCATATGTGAAATTCTTCAAGTGATGTCCTGAGAACTACTGGTCTCCTTGTTTCTTTTAAATATTTAATTTTTTCAATATCACTCATTAAACAAACATATACCTTTACCTTTTCAAATTTCAGAAGGCTGACCCTCTACATTTTACCAGAATATTCCTGAGTAGAGCAGGCTCAAAGCAGAAGAACAGAAGACCAAGAGACAGATGAGTGTGTCTGAATCTCATTAAGGCACAGATGGAGTTACATTTGAGTCACTGCATCTGCTCTACATTCCTATACCAGACTAGAGATGAGGTCAGGAAAATTCAACTCCCTCGAACTTCTATACTCACCTTAGCAGAAATGGGGTGCACCTCCCAAGCTACTCAGAGCAAATTTGCTGTGCCCACAAGTTTCATATAGGAAAAACCAGGAATTTCCCCAGTTGGTGAAGAGAGGCATCATGGCAGGAAGTGTGCGAAGAGTGATGATAAGGGTTATTACTGTTGTTATGATTATATCCTAGATTTAAGGTGGACACCTGAAAGATACTCAAGTAACAAAGCCGTCAAACGGCAGCTATAGACCATTCTTGGGAATAGATTTCTAAAAGCGTAAGCCCAAACAATTCTCTTCAGTTTGAAAAATGCTGGATTATTTCTCCTTTTATCTATTTCCCACATTACAAAATTTTTTAAAAACGAAGCATCTGCATGGGATTGGTATGCTCAAGACTCTTGAAAATAACTGTGTGAAATGTTAAGTTAGATGAAATGGATTACAAGGAGAAATGCAGCCTGTTAAACTTCTGATTATTTCTGCAGCCAACCAGGTTTTCATTAAGCCTTGGGCATGTGGGTTTGTGATTATTTTCATGATAACAAACACTAAAACAGGAGAATAAGATCTGCAGTTTAAAGAATACAATCCTCCAAAATTTCTCCACATAGTCCAATATACTGTTCTTGCATATCTTCCAACTCTGTTATTCCCTTTCTTGTGCTAATCACAGCCATTCATTCACAAAAGGCTCAAGCTAAAAATTTTTATAGTTTAGGCTAAAATTCAGTTATCAAGTAGTGATTTCAGATCTGGTATAAATTTTAAAAATTTGAGCAGATCATGAAAAATAGACAATAAATCAAACTTATGTGTATTCCAATACAAAAGGTTAGTAAGTTTGCCTGCGTCATCGTCAAGTCTTAATTATCTGCATTATGGTTTAACGGGTTATCGACTTTTTTAAAGATCAATGAGAAAATATGTTCACAATAGTCATTCAAAGAGTATCTTTCTGGGCTTCCCTGGTGGCGCAGTGGTTGAGAGTCCGCCTGCCGATGCAGGGGACACGGGTTTGTGCCCCGGTCCGGGAAGATCCCACATGCCGCAGAGCGGCTGGGCCCGTGAGCCATGGCCGCTGAGCCTGCGCGTCCGGAGCCTGTGCTCCGCAAGGGGAGAGGCCACAACAGTGAGAGGCCCGCGTATGGCAAAAAACTAAAAAAAAAAAAATTAAAAAAAAAAAAAGAGTATCTTTCTACCAGTTCTATTACTTCCCAACTTTCCATTTTTTGAGTTTCGTTAATTTCCAACCCCTGATTTCTTTTCTTTTCTCTCCTGAGATGTACTTCCTGATCCTAACCATGTTTACATTTTTAATATCTTCTAAATTTCTAACAGAAATAACAACCATGTATCTAACTTCAAGAAAGCACTGTGTGCAGATTTACATGTTATCTCAGTTTAAGTCAGACCAAAAAACCTCTATAATAAATACTATTCCTGCTTTATAAATAAGGAAACTATGACCTACAGAAATCAACTAATCTTGTCCAATGTAACAAAGTTTCTAGATGGCAGAGCCAGGCTTTATCTAGTTCTAATTTACTTCAAAACCCAGTACTTAACTTCGTCATCATGGTCAGTATAGACCAACCTAGTTAAACTAACATATTTTGATATTCATACACTTTACCTATATCCCTGCTTATCAGTCCAGTACAGAGAGGCCTGACCCCCATTTGCAAATACAAGTTTTTGAACTGGAGGTTCTATGTCTGTTTCACAAAGGCAACTGACAATCTAGCTCTCTATTGCATCTCTGAAGCAAGAGCCCTCCAATGTTAATAAATTCAGGGCTTTGGATATGTATTTTTTAGAGTGCATCAAGAGGACCAAAAGCTAGTAAAATCAAACTTTCAAATATGCAGATTTCTGATATCAAAAAATTGAATCAAAAATAGGAGAAAAAATGTATCTTCTCCAAAACAGCTGAATTACCAGATGGAAGAAAGAGTTTAAGAAAAAGAGTGTCAAGTTCATAATTTGAGGGAAGAATCTAGGCTTTCGACAGTCAATGCACTCATTAGAACAGCTGGTATGACAGCTTGAATGGGATATTTCACCCCTACTCTCTGATGCTTTTCACTTCTCATCTGTTCTATCACTTCCTAATTCCTCCTCTCATGTCGTTAGTTTAAAAACGTGGTAGGGCAAAATACAGTCTTGCAAATAATAAATGTTCAATAAACTATCATTGTTGACTGGATTTAATGAAAACTGTGCTCATTCACCACTTTCATTTTATGGATGAGAATTTAAAAAAAAAAGATACTGAGAGGTTGAATTTTTCACAAAGTCACAAGAGGAGAAGCAGCATGCCTACTCTATGTCAGATGTTGGTCTAGAGGTTTTAAATTCTTTATAAAAGGTATGGTGACTCTTAGATCATCATCTTTTTCTCAGGAAACATGACTCATTAGAAATATGTACATTAGCAGGTTATACTGACTACATGTTCAGAAAAATAAACAGAAGACAATAAAGGAAGAAAAAGCTAACAGATTTTCTTCTCTCTAGAGAAGGAAAAAAGGATGCCTGTGCTTAAAATAGGTCCTTAAAATTTTGCAGGAAGTAATTTCACTCCATTGCAAGAATCAATGACCTTCTTAAGAGGTGGCCTGAAGCCGAAAACAACCCAACAGATGAGAGTGAAGGGGAGAGTCACAGAGCCAACTAGCAAAGCAAAATTTTAGTAGCAAATACCAAGAGAGATAGAAGCCCCAGGCAACATACATAGATAATCAGTTACATCATTCTGTAACTATCACCTTTGTTTCCAGATTTCTGAGGAGTGTACAGTCCATGGGGCAGTGACTCATTAACAATACCTTCCCCTCCATATTCAGTGTTTTATTTTCTCCCTTTACATATAAACCAAAGCATATCACTGTAAAGTCAGGTTTTATATGCTGACTAGCACAGAACCAAACAAACCTGGTATATATTAATTAGTAAAGAGCCCTATTCTGCTAAAAAGAGTTTAATAATCTAAATAAGCACTACCATCAATAAGAACTCTGATGCATTCATAAAGCTTGATTTGTAAAAACTTTGGCCCTTTCCTTATCTATCTTCTTGGCCACACTTGAAGTAGAGAAAAAAATATAAAGAACTGTCCAAATCTTATGCACTTTGTGTTTGAGTCCCCAAATTTCTATACATGTTACTAGAGCCAGAAAAGTTGAAAAGGCTATGTTTACACTGTTAAGAAACTTACACTTTCTATACTATTACCTTTGTGTTTAGAAAGAATGCAGGTGGCATTCACTACCTTTTTGTAGAAAAGGGAAAAATATGAGAAGGGAAATTCTGTCATACCACTTCAAAACTTTGTTGAGGCTACAACGCATGTAATAACAATTCCAAAATAAATAGCTAGAAAATAATCTAGTCACACCTACTCATTTCAGTTCAATTATTTCTTAATTACCTGCAGCAAACCCCACCCCCAACCTTCCCACAGTAACCCACATCCACTAGGTGTGCTGTCAACCCAGATCCTGAGAACTTTACAAACAATTTAGGGAAAAGACTTTCTTGGAATATATATGTCAGCATGGTAGAAAGGAAAATGCATAAACCAGACCTACTAAGCAGCAAGAATTTTGCATGGAGACAAATTAACACATTATTTCCTAGTTCAATTCAGCACTGTGTCTGTTCTACTTCTTCCCATATAAGCAATCTTGTCCGCCACACACATACCATGTGCCCACTATGTGCCTGTCATTATGCTAAGTGCTAGGGATAGAAGATGACTATGGTGGGAAAGCTTTTTCCTCATTTCTTCCATTTATGCTAAGTGCTAGGGATAGAAGATGACTATGATGGGAAAGCTTTTTCCTCATTTCTTCCATTTAACCTTTTGACATGAGTTATAAGTTTGTAGAAAGAAATTCATTAGACTCTTCCCAAGATCCAGTTCTATTTCCTATAAACATAACATAAGAAAGGAGCATATGTAATCCTACAGCGGAAATTTTCAACCTACAGGCTTGGCAAAATGAGCTGATAAAATCCGGAATGATTAAGGGATCATCAAAGCAGTAGTTTTTAATGTGGCTTTCTAGCCACATCTTTGAATGTAATAAACCAAGTGTCCCTATTTTGTGCTTTATCTTGCTGAAAGCAGCATTGTTCATGCAAGTGTTCATTTCGGGAACGTTTTACCAGAGTAAAATAACTCCATCTTGTGGATTGTCACAACCATGGCATTCAGATCTCACCTTTCTTCAAGTTTGTAGTGACAGGACTATCATCAGCTTGCTACCATACAACCTTCACAATCTGTAGAATGCCTGTTTCCTATTGGATATTAATCCTCACAAGCACCTCTCCAGTACCGTTGAGGTGTGTAAAAGTGCCTGCCACTCCCAGTGTCACCACTGCTACCACCACGATTGAGCTTAGCTGTTCCAGACCACCAAGGCCAGCACTGCTTAGTATCAGAGGTAGCTGATTTCCCTGTGAGTAGTACACCAGCCCTATTCATTTTTAAATCCATTGAAATTCCTAAGAGAACAGATATTAAAGAGTGAGGAGGGTTCTTTAAAGCTGAGATATGGGAGAGGGGGCCCTTCTGTCCTTTTGCACACTCTTCTCCCATTTATTTTTCTGAAGATGATAATTATGATTCTATATACTTCAACTCAAATACACCGAGGAAATAACACATTTATTATAACAATAAACACTCAGCCACACATCAGTAAAACCCCTCCATTTTGATGCTATACTTTGAAAGCTCAAAACCTCAAGGGACTTGTCTCCTCCCATCCTCACCCCTCACTTTGCACAGTAACGCTTTCTAATAACCAGTATTTCTTCCTGGCGTCATTCCAGTTCCCACCTTGGGTGGCTGTCAGAGCCTTGACACTTTGCTTGTCCAAAGGAAAGTTATTAGATATTAAATGCATGAACCAAATAACTGAAGGTCTCTTCCCTATGTTATCCACAAGTTTAAAATGGAAGGGAAGCAAAGCTTTCAGAAATGTTTTATCCTAAAGACAAATGTAAATGTATTTTATCCTATCACTTAAAGCTACAGAAACTTCTACTCTGGAAATAGGTATACAGATACTACCACAAAATCCAGACCATGTTGTGTACCATGATGAAAAAAGTAGGAATAGTAAGGCCTTGGCATGTAGCAGAATTAGCACCTTTCTTTCCTATTTTGATAAGTTATTCCTTCTGTTCTATAGAATGTACCTTTAAACACACTCTTTTGGAGAACTTGCAAAACACTTTCTTATCGTTCTCTTACCTCCTGGAAATGACATGACTGAAGACACATCAATGAGAATCTTTTACTATACATCATTTAATATTATATTAAACATTAAAATATTTTATCAGAAGATAGCTCAAAAATTAACCCAGAATATCATAAAATACCAGCTGCGTTTTATTTAAGGAAAGTATATTTTCACACTCTTAAATATGGTATCATAGGATTACAAACATTCAAGGGTTCTGCAACTAGAGCACAAGTATTGAAATATGACAGTCTCCTCCAACAGAATCTCAACTTTTCTTGTTGTAGGTTAGCAATCATTGTTAGAAATATAATGTCTGTTTGCATTAAAATTGACCAGCTAATCTCAACATTATCCAGAAGTTTGTCTAAATAAGTTGAACAACAACAACAAGAAGTTTAAATACATTGTTGAATTCACACTACTAAAGATAAGCCTTCATTTGTGCTTTGAGGATCTTTCAGCTCAGTTAAAAAGATTAAAAAACCTACGAAATTTGCTTTTCCTACTTGAGACTTTCAAAAACTCTGGTAATTTAAAAATTTAGATATCAGCTGTGCCGCCTTTAGCTGTCTGGCTCTGTATTTATACATAGGGATGCTTCCGCAGATGATTACAACTATGTATGTTCAGACGTAACTAAAAGGACTAATATGTAGCCCTTTTTTTTTTCCATATTACATGTAGTAAAATATGTCTTTTGCCTTCTGGAGCTAACCATATATGCTGAAGCTGGCAATATTTACAATTTTGCTCAAAAGCAAACACTCTGTTTCTGATTGCTGTGCTCCATCCTGGTCTAACTGCTCCCTATAACTTTTTATATGATCCACAGTGCCTTTGGCAATTGAAATCTGACTTCCTGGCATCCTTGCCATTGGATCACTGACAGTGTCAGCTCCACTCACGGTTAATTAAAAATAAAATGACATCACAACTCAAACCATCTTATGTTGCGAGAAATAAATGTGATAAAAAGGTTTTTTACTAGAAAAGCCTGGAAAAAAAACCACTTTGTTTTCAGAAGAAAAAGAATATTCATGAGAATACAACTTTCAAAGGAATATAGGATAAAACTACCGTCTTGGTGCACCTACTATACTATTATTTATCAGAGAATACTGACTTGTCATAGACAAGGAGAAAAGAATGTTCTAACTCACCCTGGAATACTCTCATATACAAAAAAAATGTGTTATTAATAAATGAGATGCATCTAGAACTAAAATGTTACTTAAGGATGTAGAATTCACTCACAGACTTCCCTCTCTCATTAACTTCCATATAAAGACACCTAATAATTTCAGTAAGAACAGAATTCTTGCCCACTTAAGTAGAAAGGTGGTTCAAAAGTAAATGATCTGAATGATCAGTGTTACAATAATTCAACTCCAAACCTCTGAACTAATTATACGTAGTTCTTACTTTTTTGACACTATTCACAAGCTAATACAAAATCCTTTAAAGCAGGGTGTTCCAGAGTGTGGTCCACAGACATCACAATCACCTGGAATCTTAAGACCCCACCAGACCTACCAAGCCCAAAGCTCTGGAAGGCAACCCAGACAGCTGTATCTTTAGCAATCACCCCGGCTGAGACTCATGCCAAATGAAGTTGGAGAACCACTGATCTAGAATCTGAAAGGTCTGAAAATGACTTCAGAAGATATTTTTTATTCTTTTGTCTACAGTGTGTGAACTACAATGAGAAATTTCTCCCCATTATTAAAGTATAATGAGAATCTATCTAAAATGATCAATTCATAATGTAAGTAGCAAGCTTTCGATTTTTGCTGACAGCACGGTACTTGTTTTTAACTATGGTAAATCAGGTTCTGGATCAGAAGCCAAACAGCACACCAGAAGGAAAAGCTTATTTCAACAGGAGGATCTATGCCTACTGATATATAAGAATATTCATAAAAGTCAATATAAATTGTACTCAAACCAAATGATGTGAGAACATACTTCTTAGCCTAAGAAAATAAACTGCCTTCATTAACAACCAAAAAATGACTCTCCATATTAAGCTGTCCTCAGCACCTGTTATTTGTTACACTCTATAAAAATGTATCTTTGGGGGCCTCTTGTATTTCTTCAAATTTTCTCTTTGAGGGAAGAAAAGCAGTAGTAACATACTGTAGTATGTTACTCAGTATGTCAACCACAAGAGTAGTGAATGAAGGAAAAAAAGTGGCAGAGATCATCCAAAAGCAGTATGTAAAGTACGCATGTGTGGGTATGTATATCTGCATATGTGAGTGTGTATAAATCTTGATTTAGTTTCAGAGACCTCTGAAGTCCATTTTTTCACTTTTTTTAAAGAACTGCAAAGCGCCATCACCGTCTATGGCAGGCTTCTTGTGTTTGCCTGTCCAGCATCTCTTTTCCCTTGTGGGGGAAGTACATCTCATGGTAACCACACCTCATGCCTCTTTGGGAGAGCAACGGCTCTGTGGTCCATTTGGCTCCAGTAGACCATCAATTATCATGCCATATTTCAAAGGGTGACCCAATCCAAGATGACCTAATTGGAATCTCACTCCTGGGAATTTGAATCTAGAGAAAAGCCATACACGATGATAATGGCGGAAACCCAACCATTCCAATCTCCCCAAAAACAGATTTTGACAGAGTTCTTGAGCTGTCCTGGGTCCTGCCCTCCTGAAACCTGGCTCTTTGGCTTTTCCTTCAAGTTCTGTAAGTTACCTAATATACTTCCAGTATTTTCTATTATTCCTTGTTAATCAATACTATTTCTTTTGCAACAACAACAAAAAGCCAACTGATAAGGATGGAATATATTGAGAACACACCTTGTTTTGGTCCACTATTTGTAGGGCACTGTTTCTCAATGAGCATTTAAACCACGACAAAATCCCAACACTTTCTCCATGAAATCCTTTCAGAATGATGAAAAATCAGAAGCCACTCTTGCATTTATCCTACTAGCCCAACATGAAACTCTCTATAGGCACTTTGTTTACTTTCTACCTAAGGACTTGAAGTCCCTTGTTTTTAATGTCCAATACAGAGTTAAATGCCCTTATCTTTTTTGACTTGCATGTTAAATACTTTATTGCCTATCCACATGGGTAATATAAATAAATGCCCATGTATTTATGCTTATCTTTTAAGTCATTTATGCCCCTACTCACATCAAGCATGTAAGTTTTAGCTTAGAGTATACACAAACAACACAATAACTTGGAAATGCACACTATCATTCACTATGCAGAATAATATGCGTAGTTATATGCCCAATTCAAAAAGTACATCAACTAACTGCAATAAACAAACACATGCACATTATAAAATACACATAAGTCTTTAAAGTACAATATGAAAGCCCCCCTATGTAGACACACTTCACTCACCCTCCAGATTTCCTCTCTGCTACTACTGCTAAGAATTGGGGTGTTAGCTTCCATTCTGTACCTCAACAATGGCTCATCCATAGTAATGGTTCTGAAGAAGTCTAGAGGCAGACTGAATGTGAGAGTTAAAATAGATTAAAATTTTTAAACTGTTAAAATTTCCCACCAATAACTCTTGGACTAAAAAACAGTTATTTTTATTTTACTTTTCTAAGATATTTTTCAAGGCAACTGTAGAAAACAATGAGTATGGTCCTATTTAACAAGGGGAAATCACTCAAAAAGGATTTAAGTGACTTTCTGATACCTGAGAAAAATAAGAGTTGGGGAAAATATTTTATGTTTTTAAGATAGAAACTTTGAAATATCTAGCTGATTCAACCATGAATATATTTCATTATATCAATAGTTAAGTCACAATCACTTGTAGCTATTTACTAGTAGATTCTATAAGACTTTCTTCTCAGGAATGCTATTTTGGCATTAGTTGAGTTAACAAGAGCAATTTATTTTTTACCAATTTAAACTTGTCCCTAAATTATATCATTTGGTTTCTATAAACATTCTGTTCTTGGAGTTTGTTTCCTTTGCTCAGCCATTTCTGTCTCTTCCTCTGGCCCCTAATCTTCTTGCTCCAGAAACATAGGTATTCTCTGTATATGTGGAGTCAGAGGGTACTTGAGGAATCTCTGTACCTTCTGCTCAATTTTGCTGTAAACCTAAAATTGCTTTTTGAAAAAGTCTATTTTAAAAAATCGGTATTCTCCAAAGCTCTATACTTCAGCTCTCCTATCTGGACATCCTCAACTCTATCCACTGTCCCAGCTTCAGTTACCTCCTTTATGCCCTTGTCTTCCAAATTCCTCCCTGGCCATGGTACTCTCTCCAGAGTTCCCCCAACTTCCAAACGTCTACTAAGCATCACATCTGCACATCCTGTTGGCAGTTCACAGTCAGTGTGTCTTAGGGAGAATTTATCAAATGTTTTTCTTCTCCTGTTCTTCTATTTTCCAAATTTCCTAACCATGCCAATTCAAAACTTTCAGCTCGTCTTTGATCCCCCTACACACACTCTCCTCTTCCTCTCAATCCACATTAGTTGCCAAATTGTAGAAATTCCACTCAGTAATGTTATTCAACCTTTCCCTTTTCACTCTGTCCATGGGTACTTCTCTAGTTACTAATCATACTACCTATTATTGTACTGTATTGTGTTATTGTACTGTAGCTACTGCACTAGCCTTTGAACTGCTCTCCACCACTTCCCTTCTACTTCTATTTCACTCCACACGATGTAACCTATGTAATTAATCTTCCTGAATACAATTCTGATCAGGACACTCTTGTTTATAGCCACTCCATACCTCTTCATAATGTTCTATGATGAAGCCAACTAAAGTCTTCATTATCCTCCTTCCTTCCCCATACCTGTCCTGTCCAAGTCTTTATTTCTATATTTTCCTCCCTATGAACTGGCATTCCCTCTCTTTCATATTTCTCTATGCTTCAAAATTAAATATTCTTTAAGACTCACCTCCCTGAAGTCTTCCTTGACTGATACAATGGGAGATGGGAGTAAATATTCTTGTCATTCTGTCCTCTGAATGCCCATTTGCCCATCTCTCCACACCTAGATAGATAAATAGATAGATGGATGGATAGATAGATAGATATCCATTTCATTTTCATTGGTATGACAGTTATTTCTATAACCCCTATGTTATCAGGCCTTGCCCATCTATGGGCACAGTCAGATGAGTCTTAATAGTAATAACTTAAATGTCACCAACTCTTGTACCCACTAATATGAGATTTCTAGGCCCATACAAGTCACAAGTATTTCTGGAAGACTCCAAGAGATGTTTCCCATATACTTGTGAACAATTCTCTCACTGAAGTTTTTATTTAAATATCCTTTTATATTTCCATGGAACTCAGACATAAATCTATCAAGAGGTACAACAGTAAAAACATGAAGAACAATCATTATTCTATGCTCAGAATCGTTACATCCCTCAAGGCCCAAGACCAAATCAAGCTCAGAATAGCTGGATTCTTCTTCCCTGAGGTAAGCTCTCTCAAGAGGCTCATACGATTTTCATGCAGTAGGTTTCTCCTAGGCTTACCTAACCAGTCTACCAGCTGTGCTCCACACCTGTCTATATTTCTGCCCAGACTCAAACTGCAGTCCCCATTCCTCATTGTACTGTAAACTCTCAAAGGCCATGTTTAAATAATCTATATCCATCCTCACCAAAACATTTCACATAGTTTCATATACACAATCAGCCCTTAATTGCAAAATAAATTAAAATAAAATAAACAAAAACTCAAAATTAATGATAATTTAGCAATATTTAAAAATCAATCCAAATATTTATAACCTTTATGCAGATAATCCAAACCCTAAGTATTTAACCCTAATTCTACACAGTCAGTGGTCAACCTTCCTTACCTATTTCTCCAATGCTTACACTCCCTTAAAATAACAAACGTCTTTTGAAATCATTTTCAAAAGGGTGAGAATGAGAACCTGGTACATAGTCTACAGGATTGTTATTAAACATAATACATATAAAGTACTTAGCAGAGTGTCTGGCATGTAATTAGCACTCAAAAAAAATCTTTGTTTATATTATTCTCATTGTAAAAGCTTGATTTGCTTATAATTGTTCAAAACCAAATTCTACAAACACCCTCATTCAGATTCGATGGAGAAATCAAAAGCTTTATAGACAAGCAAAAGCTAAGAGAATTCAGCACCACCAAACCTGCTCTACAACAAATGCTAAACAAACTTCTCTAAGTGGTAAACACAAGAGAAGAAAAGGACCTACAAAAACAAACCCAAAACAATAAAGAAAATGGTAATAGGAACATACATATCATTAATTACCTTAAACGTGAAAGGATTAAATGCTCCAAACAAAAGACACAGCCTTACTGAATGGATACAAAAACAAGACCCATATATATGCTGTCTACAAGAGACCCACTTCAGACCTAGGGACACATACAGACTGAAAGTAAGGGGATGGAAAAAGATATTCCATGCAAATGGAAATCAAAAGAAAGCTGGAGTAGCCATACTCAGATAAAATAGACTTTAAAATAAAGAATGTTACAACAGACAAGGAAGGACACTACGTAATGATCAAGGGAACAATCCAAGAAGAAGATATAACAATTATAAATATATATGCACCCAACACACAAGCACCTCAATACATAAGGCAACTGCGAACAGCTATAAAAGAGGAAATCAACAGTAACACAATAATAGTGGGGGACTTTAACACCTCACTTACACCAATGGACAGATCATCCAAACAGAAAATTAATAAGGAAACACAGCTTTAAATGACACAATAGACCAGATAGATTTAATTGATATTTATAGGACATTCCATCCAAAAACAGCAGATTACACTTTCTTCTCAAGTGTGCACGGACCATTCTCTAGGATAGATCACATATTGGGTCACAAGTCAAGCGTCAGTAAATTTAAGAAAATTGAAATCATATCAAGCACCTTTTCTGATCACAATGCTATGAGATTAGAAATCAATTACAGGGGAAAAAACGTAAAAAACACAAACACATGGAGGTTAAAAAATATGTTACTAAATAACCAAGAGATCACTGAGGAAATCAAAGAGGAAATCAAAAAATACCTAGAGACAAATGACAATGAAAACACAATGATCCAAAACCTATGGGATGCAGCAAAAGCAGTTCTAAGGGGAAGTTTATAGCAATACAAGCCTCAAGAAACCTCAAGAAACAAGAAAAACAAGAAAAACTCTCAAATAAACAATCTAACCTTACACCTAAAGGAACTAGAGAAAGAAGGACAAACAAAACCGCAAGTTAGCAGAAGGAAAGAAATCATAAAGATCAGAGCAGAAATAAATGAAATAGAAACAAAGAAAACAACAGCAAAGGTCAATAAAACTAGAAGCTGGTTCTTTGAGAAGATAAAATTGATAAACCATTAGCCAGACTCATTAAGAAAAGGAGGGAGAGGACTCAACAGTAATATTAGAAATGAAAAAGGAGAAGTTACAACAGACACCGCAGAAATACAGAGCATCCTAAGAGACTACTACAAGCAGCTCTATGCCAATAAAATGGACAACCTGGAAGAAATGGACAAATTCTTAGAAAGGTATAACCTTCCAAGACTGAACCTGGAAGAAAAAGAAAATATGAACAGACCAATCACAAGTAATGAAACTGTGATTAAAAATCTTCAAACAAACAAAAGCCCAGGACCAGATGGCTTCACAGGTGAATTCTATCAAACATTTAGAGAAGAGCTAACACCCATCCTTCTCAAACTCTTCCAAAACACTGCCCAGGAAGGAACACTCCCAAATTCATTCTATGAGGCCACCATCACCCTGATACCAAAACCAGACAAAGATACTACAAAAAAAGAAAATTACAGACCAATATCACTGATGAATATAGATGCAAAAATCCTCAACAAAATACTAGCAAACAGAATCCAACAACACATTAAAAGGATCATACACCATGATCCAGTGGGATTTATCCCGGGGATGCAAAGATTGTTCAATATACGTAAATCAATCAATGTGATACACCATATTAACAAACTGAAGAATAAAAACCATATCTCAATAGATGCAGAAAATGCTTTTGACAAAATTCAACACCTATTTATGATAAAAGCTCTCCAGAAAGTGGGCAGAGGGAACCTACCTCAACATAATAAAGGCCATATATGACAAACCCAGAGCAAACATCATTCTCAATGGTGAAAAACTGAAGGCATTACCTCTAAGATCAGGAACAAGACAAGGATGTCTGTCCACTCTCACCACTATTATTCAACATAGTTGTGTAAGTCCTAGCCATGGCAATCAGAGAAGAAAAAGAAATAAAAGGAATACTAATTGGAAAAGAAGTAAAATTATCACTGTTTGCAGATGACATGATACTATACATAGAGAATCCTAAAGATGCCACCAGAAAACTACTAGAGCTAATCAATGAATTTGGTAAAGTTGCAGGATACAAAATTAATGCAGAGAAATCTCTTGCATTCCTATACACTAATGATGAAAAATGTGAAAGTGAAATTAAGGAAACGCTCCCATTTACCACTGCAACAAGAAGAATAAAATACCTAGGAATAAACCTACCTAAAGCGGTAAAAGACCTGTACTCAGAAAACTATAAGACACTGATGAAAGAAATTAAAGATGATACAAACAGATGGAGAGATATACCATGTTCTTGGATTGGAAGAATCAATATTGTGAAAAGGACTATACCACCCAAAGTAATCTACAGATTCAATGCAATCCCTATCAAATTACCAGTGGTATTTTTTACAGAACTAGAACAAAAATTCTTAAAGTTTGTATGGAGACACAAAAGACCCCATAGAGCCAAAGCAGTCTTGAGGGAAAAAAATGGAGCTGGAGGAATCAGGCTCCCTGACTTTAGACTATACTACAAAGCTACAGTAATCAAGACAATATGGTACTAGCACAAAAACAGAAATATAGATCAATGGAACAAGATAGAAAGCCCAGAGATAAACCCATGCACATATGGTCAAGTAATCTATGACAAAGGAGGCAAGGATTACTATGGAGAAAAGACAGCCTCTTCAGTAAGTGGTGCTAGTAAAACTGGACATCTGTATGTAAAAGAATGAAATTAGAACACTCCCTAACACCAAACACAAAAAAAACCTCAAAATGCATTAGAGACCTAAATGTAAGACCGGACACTATAAAACTCTTAGAGGAAAACATAGGAAGAACACTCTTTGACATAAATCACAGCAAGATCTTTTTTGATCCACCTCCTAGAGTAATGGAAATAAAAACAAAAATAAACAGATGGGACTTAATGAAAGTTAAAACTTTTGCAAAGCAAAGAAAACTACAAACAGGACGAAAAGACAACCCTCAGAATGGGAGAAAATATTTGCAAACGAATCAACGGACAAAGGATTAATCTCCAAAATATATAAACAGCTCATGCAGCTCAATATTAAACAACAAACAACCCAATCCAAAAAGATCTAAATAGATATTTCTCCAAAGAAGACATACAGATGGCCATGAAGCACATGAAAAGCTGCTCAACATCACCAATTATTAGATAAATGCAAATCAAAACTACAATGAGGTATCATCTCACACCAGTTAGAATGGGCATCATCAGAAAATCTACAAACAACAAATGCTGGAGAGGGTGTGGAGAAAAGGGAACCCTCTTGCATTGTTGGTGGGAATGTATATTGATACAGCCACTATGGAGAACAGTACGGAGGTTTCTTAAAAAACTAAAAATAGAATTACCATATGACCCAGCAATCCCACTACTGGGCATATACCCTGAGAAAACCATAATTCAAAAAGACACATGCACCCCAATGTTCATTACAGCACTATTTACAATAGCCAGGTCATGGAAGCAACCTAAGTGTCCATCGACAGATGAAGGGATAAAGAAGATGTGGTACATATATACAATGGAATATTACTCAGCCATAAAAAGGAATGAAATTGGGTCATTTGTAGAGACGTGGATGGATCTAGAGACTGTCATACGGAGTGAAGTAAGTCAGAAAGAGAAAAACAAATATCGTATATTAACGCATATATGTAGAATCTAGAAAAATGGTACAGATGAACTGGTTTGCAGGGCAGAAATAGAGACACAGATGTAGAGAACAAACGCACGGACACCAAGGGGGGAAAGCAGCGGCAGGGGATGTGTGATGAATTGGGAGATTGGGATTGACATGTATATATTAATATGTATAAAATGGATGACTAATAAGAACCTGCTATATAAAAAATAAAATAAAATTCAAAAAATACACCCTCAAAATTAACTATTTGTTAAATTACACATAAAAGTATACTGTACATTGCCAAATACTGTACATTGCCTACAGCTTATATTAAAGTCTAACTTTGTCAATAATCTCCTCTATTAAAATTGAAGTTATTTATAGCTTTTAATTATCTACTTCCATTACTATAATAAAGAGCAGTTTCCAGAATAATCAAGCCATAGTAACTGCATACAAATGAGTGCTTCAGTGAGCAAACAAAATTATTTCAACAGGTTCCCAGGCTATTTAACTATATCACTGGTCTACCTAGATCTCTGAAATAATCTCAAAATATCTAGGTTTTTGAGATGGCCCCAAAACTTCCCACTAAAAACAGAGCTTTAAATGTCCCTTTAACCAAACAAGGAAGGAGAACTCAAGAATTTCAAGTAAAAACATGAAAACATGGGAGACTTCTACAGAAATGAAGCTATGTGAGACGGCAGGTTAAATTGCTGGAAACAATACAGGGACATTTCACAATCAAATAGGAAATGGAACATCCTTTCTTCTACACACAAATCCGTGACTGGAAAAGAAGACTGGATACCTTTCCTCCCACCATTGACCTTCTGAGTAGGTGTGGTGGGCCAAACTTCATCCTCAACATTCACCACAGATTCTGATCTGTTTAACATCTGGTCCAGTCTGCATGGTCACTGAATGCAATTTAATCCAGTTAGTTTCTCTCCATTCAACTTACATTTCACCTCCATGAAATTTCCTCTCTCTCAGAACAGATGAAGCAGCACCTCCTACATTGTCCTGGTTATAATCCTCTTGAGATGACAACACCCTTCATGTTGAGGGCACGTCACAGAACACTTAAGGTTACTTGAGAATCAGAGGCCAGAAACAGAAAGGGGAATGAAGTGACCTACAAAGTTGGTGATTCATATCAGGTACTGCAATGAGAAAACAGTGATCCTCTGCAGTCAGACTGTTCCCATTACTAACTTTAGAATAAATTGAACCTTTAAGTCTCCCCCCACACAGGTTCTATTCTATTCAATCACTATACCTTATGTAACAGCTTTTTTGGAAACTGGTATAGAAATGAATCATAATCAAAAAAAGAACAGTCTTCATTTCTTAAAATGTTAAGACATTTTATAAAGGTTAAAACCATTATAAAAGTTAAAAAGTTAATGTCAGACAAAAGTTAATAAAAGGAAGAAAGACATATCTAAGGCTAAGCGAGTATCAAAGTGAGCTAATTTCCTAACACTAGCAACTGTTTAACAGAATTCTTTTAAGTCTTAAAAATATAAAATCCCAACTGTAACTGCACCAGATAGAAAATAATATTTACTTACTTTATTTTCAGACAGGGGCTCTTCTAACAAAATTAATAGGAGAGGATAATGATGCCTAAATTTAATATCCTAATCTTTACTTTTCTAGGAGTTTGGGGCATTTTCAATAATTTCTCATATAGCAAAGAGTAAAGGCTTGACTATTCTAAAAGTTGAATACGAGAGGAAAAAAATATATGCAGAGTATTTGTTCAATCTACATTTGACACATGCATTAAAAGGAAAAAAACTTTCTATTTCCAATGAATTTTGAGGCAATTTCTTTACAATTTCATAAAGATAACACAGGCCCAGAGTAATAAGTTCTGTTTTTCCTAAAAAGCACAGTTTCTAGAGTTCTTACCTGTTTACACAATTAACATTAAAAAAAAAACCTGAGGACGTTATCCCATATATTTTATAAGTATTTTGTTTTTCAATATTGTGAAAAAGAATTAAACCAAACTAAAATTTTATGCAAGTGTCGCTCTCAAATTAAAATGTAATATACAAGAAAACGTATTGCCTACATTGTGTAAGGTAATATGTGAAGCAATTCTACACTTAGCACTAAATTTTAAGATAAAATATGAAGAATCTGTATTGAAAACTTTTAAACAGTTTTTAAAATAATTGCATGACTCATCCCTATTGCCTTTGCTAATTTAAAAAATTTAGAAAATATCAAAATGCAGCCCACTCAAAAGTGACTCATTTGACATTGAATTACTTCCACGCCTAATCTGAACAATATCTTTAACATATAACCTGATTACAACTGTTATACAATTGTATAACTGTCTACAAATGTTATAACTTGAGTTTAGCCCTGTTGGGGAAAAAAAATTGTCTCTGAAGGTTTAATGTATCTTGCTTTCTATTGTCAAGAAACGAGAACTGTGTGACCTAATGTATTCCCTTTTAAGCGTTAACTGCCAAAAACTTTAGAGCAACCTTTATCTCCCAAGTGTTTAACCTTGTTCAGTTCATGTACTTGAAAATATTCCTTTTAACTTCCTTCACATGGTCTTTGTTTGTTTTGATCTTTCCTTAAATGCTTAGCTGGCACTGTCCTAACATGTAATATCCTTGAGTCCTTTCAAAGTAAGTAAAAGTAGAGACTTCAACAAAAGTAGAAAGGGAAGAGGGATGGGGAGGGAGAAGGACAGACAGGAGGAAGGCAGGAAGGTACGCGGGCACCTACACACACACCTACACACATCTGATCCTCAGAATTGCCGCAGATCTGCTGCTCTGTTTGAGAAAACAACACTAGACTCTTTCTAAATAAGTACATGTTGACAATGTTCTATGATTTTTAAAGCTGAGCAATGATGATCTGTATTAGTAATAAACAATAAAAACTGAGCACATTTAAAAGAAGAATAATAGTTAACTTGATTTACTATTTATTATGTCCCAGGCACGGTACTAAGTGCTTACATGGGTTATTTATTGCTCACAATAACCCATGAAACAGGTTTTATTATTATTATTAAATTATTATTATCACCATTTTGCTAATGAGAAAATGAGATTTAGAATGGTTTTATGCCTAGTATGTGCTGAAGCCAGGACTCACACTGCTAACTCCAGAGTCTGTGCCCTTAGCCAGTATGCTCTCTTCACTGTTATTAAGTAAAATGCCTGTTGTTCATCTGGTATATAGTTTCTGAAGTACAGAACTGGCATGATGCTTCATGAGAAGTAGGCATAGGGCAGCCAGCTCAAATACATACTGGAATGGATAATAATTTTATATGGTCAAACCAAGTATTCATGTAAGCTGAAGAGAAGGAAAAATTAGAACTGGACAGAATAGGAAGCTGCCCTAAGACCTCTCAGAAGTACTCTGGATTCCTAACCAAGTGCTAGACAGGGAAGACGGTGGAGACAGGAATGGTGAGACCTGGGTTCCAGTTCTTTCCCTGCTGCTTATTAAAAATGTGTGATGCTGACCTCACCACTCCACTTCCCTGGGCTTCAGTTTCCTCATCTCTAAAACAATGGGAATGGCTCTATAACTGCAGCTCTCTGACGAAATCCTGGGAGGACATGCAGGCCTTTACTATATTCCCCTGTTAAGTGTGCTCACAGCTCCAGAGTGGTCCACGCTGGGAAAACCATCTGCTCCACATCACTGAGAGTCAAACAGACAGAGTCTTAGGACCCCACTCCTATTTAGTCAGAGTAAACGCTTCCCCTTTGAGAGATGCCACTTCATTGAGGAAGAATACTCCAAGCCAAACAAGCCCTGGATAAGCACATGGATCAGATAAAGGACCCAGAAGCAAGCTGTGACCAAATGTCCCTTCCACTAAGAAGTGCTCTACCACCCAGACATAACTTAGGGGGAAAAAACCAAACAAACAAACTCAAATTTCTCCCTGAAACCTCATCAATTATTAGAGGAGCATCTGAAATTAAAATATAAAACAAAAACAAAAAAATAAAACAAAACAATCACTAAGGCAATTAGGACAACTCAGAAAACAAGCCAGTTATCAGCCACATTTAGCGTGCAATAGTTCATCACCTTGATATAAGTGACACTTAAAAGAACTTATAGGAATAAATCTGCTGATTTTCTTTTGGCTATAAGCGCCAAAGAAAGAGAAATGGGCAGTCAAGATCAGACTTAAGTAAAACAGTGAAGAACGGAAAATGTGCGGTCCTTTTCTTTTGTTCATCTCTCCCTGATGGTCTATTTTCCCAGGCATTGCCCAGTTCTTCCCACCTTCCCTCACCTATGCTTCATGTTCAGTCTCCCTCACCTGTCCTCTCTCCTAACCCTTCAGTGCCCTGCAGGAGCAAGTTGGCTCAATTGATAATGCGATTTAATCTAAGTCAGAAACTAGTAACTAGAGAATATGACATTTGCATTTTCTAATCGTGAAAATTCCAGGCAAAATGACTATGAGTGGGGGTGGGGTGGGGGGTAGGATCCCCTTAAATCATCCCCTGGGTACCTGTGAATAGCACAAATCAAATTCCCCCCAGAGAAACACAGGGGTGTGTAAGGGGTGCAGTGAGGTATCACAAAAGAATTGAAGAGTCAGGGATTTGCCAGCACCAGCCTTCTAGGGCTTCTCCCCAAGCAGGAAATTGCTGCACTGCCCCACGGCTTCCCTGCACTGGTGCCCAGGCAGCGGGCCAATTCGCTAACCCTTTCCCTGGCCTCGCACAGACAGCATCATCCATGCAACCCTGGCCCCGCCATAACCCTGGCTGGCTTGAGAAGAGTTGGCAGAGAGAGTCCAGACTGTGCTATTTAAAGCTATAAGCAGCTACTGTGGATGGAGATGAGCCGCTTTAGCGGCAGAGGATAAGGCCAGACGCAGAAGAGTTTCACTTGCCGTAATGAAATTCACACACCTCCTGGGGGTAGGCACCCAAATTTGATAGAAAACAGCTCAGTTCCATTTATTAATTACTAGTACTCATCTATCTATCCCAACCAGCAATTTTTTTCAAGGTTAAACTGCTTGATTTCAAATTCTCAGATTCAATTTTCAGCCTCAACATATACTGATGAAATATATATACATTTTTGCTATATATACATCCCCCAGAAACCCACAAGTTTATATTTTACAAAAACATACACACATACACTGTTGTATACAATAGGTATATGGATAGGAAGTACATATGTAACGAGAGATCCAGATATGTGTCTATGCTGGAATTCAAGCTGCCCAAGCTTTCTGAAGTACTAGGAATACCCTCTGAGAACTAGGATAATATAAGTCAAAAGTACAGGTTCTGAATGCAGGTATCCCGGTCTTCCGTGAGACACAGCACAAGACACTCATTTCCCTGGGCTCTTAATCCATAAGTGGGAACTGTTGTCAGGATTAAGATAATTCCTGTAAAGGACAGATCTGTGTCTGGCACACAATTATCGATGCCCATAAATTTTTAACTAGTATGAGAAATAGGATAAAATACCTATGAACAAAATAGTGCCATTTGCAGAGACGTGGATGGACCTAGAGACTGTCATATAGAGTGAAGTAAGTCAGAAAGAGAAAAATAAATATCGTATAATATTGCTTATATGTAGAATCTAGAAAAATGGTAGAGATGAACTTATTCGCAAAGCAGAAATAACAGATGTAGAGAACAAACTTATGGATACCAAGAGGGGAAGCGGGGGTGGGATGAACGGGGAGATTGGGATTTATACACTACTATGTATAAAATAGATAACTAATGAGAACCTACTGTATAGCACAGGGAACTCTACTCAATGCTCTGTGTTGACCTAAATGGGAAGGAAATCTAAAAAAGAGGGGATATATGTAAACGTATAGCTGATTCACTTTGCTGTACTGTATAAACTAACACAACGTTGTAAAGCAACTGTACTACAATAAAAAATTTAAAAAATTAAAAAATAAAAAGCAATGTACATACCTAATTAAAAATACTTTATTGCTAAAAAATGTTAACCAGCAATAATAATAATAAATTCACAAATTAAAAAAAAAAAGATAAAACACCTATAGTAGCTCAGGAGAACCATGGTGACAGATTAGTTTTCTTCTGAAAGTCAAATTTTATCTCAGCCAACCCAGATAATCTGACCTTGTGGTCTCTTTGCCCCCTTACATCCTAAAATGTGCTCAACAAGCACCTTATCTAGGGAACTCTTATTTATCCTTAAAAACTCAGCTCAAATACCATTTCCTCAGGGAAACTTTCCCCTATCCCTAGCCTAGGTCAGATGACTTTGTTACTTATTTCATAAAACAATGTCCCTTTTCCTTGATAGCATTTATGCCAAGTTTATCTTTACTCAGGTGACTTTACAGAAAGTAAAGTCTGTATTTCCCACTTTATCTAAACTCCATGGGGGCAAATATGATGCCTGTTTTTGTTCATTGTTACATTCCCAGCACTGAAAGTATATAGTAGCCATTGAATGAATGAAGGAATAAATGACTCAGCCAAGTTCTCTCCAGATATTAATCAATCTATTTATCTCCTCCTAAGAAGCAGAAAGAGAAAATTCACTCACAGGAATATAAAGACTCCTAGGGGTTACCAAGAGACAGAAAAGTTGGAAAAACCATTTACTGTCTAATAGAAGACAAACAATGCAACAAACTGCAGAAGTGTGGCCTTCTGTACTTGGCTTGAGAATAATTTTTACCTTCCATCAAGGAGAAACCACGGAAAAAAATGAAAGGTTACAAGGCAGGGTTCTGGGTACCAAAGGGAAAGGATGGAGGGGAATTCTGTACAGAAGCATTTCAATTAAAAGTTCATAAAACCTGTAAGGTGATAGTGAGCAGATTATAGTATACTGACATGGAACTTATATCCTGTGTCTTCATTTATTCAGTAACTCATCACATGTTTATTGTGCACCTACTATTATCAGGCATGGTACCTGGTTTTGAGGACGTAAGAGTAAGCATTACAGATACAACTCCAACTCTCATGGAGTTTACAGTTTAGCAGGGGGGAAAAGCATTAAACAATTTATGTGTGATCAGTGATCAGAAAGAACCATAGGCTGCTGTAGTAAAAACCTTGACAAGAAAGTCAATATGTTTATTTTCTTCCAAGGAATTAGTCCAAAGTATAACATTTTTATAATGTCTTTTTTTAATTCCATTTTTTTTTTTTTTTTTGCAACACGTTGCCATGCTGACTTGTATCTGCTTCCTTTGCTTAACAGGAGTAAATTAATTTAAGAGACACACTATACCTCTACTATGGTGTTGAACTCAAGTGTGGGCTTGAATCAAGATGATGTTGCCCCTTCACTATAGTTCATATGCAAAATAAGAGGAGACAGAAAACTAAAAGAAAAAAAAAAAACTTAGTTATGAAAACCACAGCATTAAAACGTTATTCAGAAGGATAGAACTGATTTATATGAAATCTTAGGAACCTCAAACTTTCAAGTTCATAGCACCCCCTTCAATTGCAAAAGTTATGCACTGGGAAATCTGAACACATCCAAGAAAGGTCTATAATTCACCTTGAAAAAGCGGTAATCAATTCCCTATTCTAATATTCACACCATTCAGTCTGTCAGCATTGATTTGCTGAGCACACACTGTGTGCCAAACACTGTTAAAGACCCACGGGAAAGAGTCCTTATCCTCAGTAGAGAGAGTCCCCCAAAAATAAATGTAAAAGATAAATTCAAGATAAGTTTGAGATGCAAATAATGGCTACAAATAAGGTTAAAATCACTAATATAGTGTACAGCGACTAAAGTTTCTGTTTTAGCTAGAATGGCCAAAAATTCTTTTTTGAGGAAACGGAATTTAAGTTAACATGCAAATGATGAGTAGGAATGTCTATTTAAAGATCTAGAGGGCTTCCCTGGTGGCGCAGTGGTTGAGAGTCCACCTGCCGATGCAGGGGACACGGGTTCGTGCCCCGGTCCGGGAAGATCCCACATGCCGCGGAGCGGCTGGGCCCGTGAGCCATGGCCGCTGAGCCTGCGCGTCTGGAGCCTGTGCTCCGCAACGGGAGAGGCCACAACAGTGAGAGGCCCGCGTACCGCAAAAAAACAACAACAAAAAAACCCGGTAAAGATCTAGAAAAGAATGTTATGGCTGAAGAAACAACATTTCCAAAAGGCCAGAGACAGAAAAAATTTGGATTTGAAAGACAAAAGGAAGACCAGAGGGGGTTGAATGTAGTAAACAAGGGAATGACATCAGAGAAGCATGCTAAGACCAGATCTTGTAAAACAGTGGTTTCCAAATGTAGTGTCACCTGGGAACTTGTTAGGAATGCAAATCTTCAGGCTCCTCTACAGACCCACTGAATCAGAAACCCCAAAGTGGCACCTAGAAATCTATGTTTTAACAAGCCCTCCATGGGATTCTCATGCCCACTAAGGTTAGAGGCATCTTGGAAAGAACAACGATTCTCAACTCTAGCTGCATATTAGAATCACCTAGAGCAGCATTTAGTCTACTTATGCTGAGCCTTACCCCAGACCAAATGAATCTGTACCTCTGGGGTTGGGGTTTAGGCATCTATATTTTCTTTAAAAGCTCTTTAGGTGATTATGAGACAATGATTATTGGAACTACTGACATAAGGGTCTTAAAAGTCATGGTAAGATGTTTGAATTTTAATGGGAAGCAACTGAAGGCTTTTAAGCAGAGAAAAGTTCGTCGAATTCAGAAATGTCACTTCAACTTCTATGTGAAGGATGAAGAGGGTCAAAAATGCAAAAAAAAAAAAAAAAAAAAAAAAAGGAGGTCACTGTAGTGTCCAAGGAAGAGATGATAGTGGTTTAGATCAAACTTGTAGCATTGGAGATTACATAAGTAGATTCAGAACATATTTTATAAAACAACCTCAAGATTTATGGATGGATTTTATGAAAGAAATGAGGAAAAAGAGGAGTCTAGCATAAGTCTAGGTTTTTGGCCTGAGAATTAGGGCCCAAACTTTTCTCTGTGGAGGAAGTCACGCAGGGGTAGCTGTCAAGGGATGACCTTCAGCCCTGTTAAATTTGAGATGGCTATCTGACATCCAAGTGGAGAAGTTGAATGGGCAGCAGAATACACACACAATCTAGAGCTCAGAGGAGAGGTCAGGGCCAGACACATAGAGTCATTACTGCTTGATGGTATTTGAAGCCATAAAATCACATGAGATCATCTAGGTCGAAAGTGTAACTACAGCTTCAGTGTAGCACTGAGCTGGTGTATGGACAGAGTACAAGGTTGACTCATGAGAGCCCACAAAGTGTGATGGCCCCAGATTGTTAAAGCACGGGACAACTGAAGATCTCAAGGTCTCCGTGTTGCCCCATGGCACAGTCCCACCACCAGTTCTTTTTTTGTTTTAAATATTTTTTTTTTTATAAATTTATTTATTTATTTATTTATTTATTTTTGGCTGCGTTAGGTCTTCATTGCTGCACACAGGCTTTCTCTAGTTGCGGCGAGAGGGGGCTACTCTTTGTTGCAGTTCGCGGGCTTCTCAGTGCGGTGGCTTCTCTTGTTGCGGAGCACGGGCTCTAGGCACGCGGGCTTCAGTAGTTGTGGCTCGTGGGCTCAGTAGTTGTGGCTCACGGGCTTCAGTAGTTGCGGCGCACGGGCTCTAAAGCACAGGCTCAGTAGTTGTGGCGCACGGGCTTAGTTGCTCCGTGGCATGTGGAATCTTCCCAGACCAGGGCTTGAACCCGTGTCCCCTGCATTGGCAGGCGGATTCTTAACCACTGCGCCACCAGGGAAGCCCCACCACCAGTCTTGAAAGCAAAGTGACTTTAGAAACTTGCAAGCACTTCGTAGTGACTATTGGCTACTGAATAAATTAAAATGAGGATACACTTCAAAGCTCTACCTACCACTGGGAAATCTTTACATGAATCAAAAGAGGAATCTAAGGATCAGACACAGTAAGTAATTTGTCCAAGTTCACAGTTTCTGTATTCTGCCAGAACTTGGCCTGGGGAGACGGTGCTCACCAGTGCTTCCAATGTACATGTAGCCTCCAGGCAAGGGGACCAAGAGAGGAAGTTGTGGTTGTACACAGTTAATTCAATCTGGGACTGATGGGTGCTGAGTCAGACTGGCTGCGATGATGACTGGACAGGGGGGCAAGAGCCAAGACGGTATTACAAACCAAAGAAAAAAGTTCAAATTCCTTACCCGAGAAAGCAGGTCAGCTGGGGAAAGCCAGTATCCAGTATCATTGCACATAAACAAGAAACAGACAGTTGAGTTACAGTGTCTGGCACTAACCGAGAACGGGTTAGAAGTATAAATTTTCAGGTCCCTACGCAGACCAACTAAATCAGAAACTCTGAGGTGGCTATGAGCAAGCTATGTTTTAACAAGCCCTCAGGAGATTCTGATGTGCGCTAAGGTTAGAGGCCCCTTGTGGAGAACAATGATCACAGCTTCCTAAAAGCCGCCTATTCCTCAAATGCAACCTATGAGGAACTCTCCCAGGAAAATGGCTCCATCAATAGAGCTGGCACACATTCCTATGTTGAGGTAACTTGGTACTCTCCCTACAGTATAGCCAAGTCACATAGCCAAGCTCTTAATATTTTATAAAAATATATTTCTCTCTGTATATATATACATATATACACACATATACACATATGTGTGTAGATAGAGAGATAGGTAAGTAGGTAGGTAGGTAGATAGATAGATTTCTCTCTACTTCGATTATTTCCACACTTCATTAGGAGTCAAGCTATAACATTGCCCAAAACTGTAATAGCAGTTAGGTTCTTTGGAGCTTTCTAGAACACAGGATTTTTTCGTAGTTAGTGGATTAAAAATAAAATTTAAAAAACAGAAAAAGCATTATTATAAAGTAACCATATCTCAAAAATAACACTCATACATGCAATTTCCACTCCAGACCATGATTAATAAATAATGGTCAGTGTGACGTTTTGATTTCTTCCTTGGCCAGGAATGCACGGTCCCTAAGGATAAATAGAATACAAACTTAGTCACAGAGTCACAGAACATCAGTTCTAGAAGGAATCGCAGGAAGCTTATAGTCAACAGTTTCCTAATTTTAGATCTCTGGGCTCTTAGGAACCAGTGGAGGCAATAACAAAGATCTGGGAATGACTGTCACTGTGTCATAAGGCTGAACAGAATGGTACAGGTCTACGAGTAATTTAAGCTTTTCATGTAAAAAGATCATCAACCAGTACAGAGAGAGAATAATTTGTACTCACTGGGAATTTGGACCAGCAATTTTGTATATTTTTGATCATTAACAGATAGGTAAAATTGTTAATTACTTAATAAATATTTTAACCAGTTTACAAAGTATTTCAAAACATAACATCCAACAGGCAGAACAAAAAGAATCACTGATCTAATTCAAACCCTTAATTTTTAAGTATGGGGAAGAGTACCCAGGTAGTTTCATGGGTACAGTTCAAATTTTATAACATCCTCATAGGTTAACAAGTTTCTAAAATTTTTTCCAAGAACAGCATATTAAAAAAGGCCCCTCCCTGAAAATTTTAGGTTAATGGCTAGGGCCAATAAATAGGCTCAGAGACTTCCCTCATCATTATGCTAAGTCTTGGTGTGGTACCACAGTTGAAGCCAAAGGTGAAAATGACGTGCAGCTGACCAAACAGAAACAGAGATCTTACAGTGACTTAATTTTACCTGGACCCACATCACTATGCTTGGTCTGCCTTCTTGTCCTGGCAGCCAGTTAATACCATCTTCAGAGTCAGGTATGCAAAATAAAGGACTATATGAAGCCAGGCAGGAAAGCATGAAATATTGGCACCCTATAAGCAAGATCAAATATCCTGTAAGCCCAAAAGAAGTATTGCTGCAAGATTCCCATGACTACGTTAAAAGCATCATGCTTCACAGATAATGCTAAATAAAACGTTTCCCACTGTGTCTGGGTTGCTAATGTTTGCAGAATCTCTCACTAAGTGCTGTTCTTCCTTTTCTCTTGGGCTTACATGCTCAGACTGGGTCCCTCTATGTTCATATGACACCCAAGTATCTAATAGCACAGTCCTCTCACTCTAAAGATCTTCTACTTTTAGGGACATCACCAGGCAGAAGAAGGCCTTCCAGAAATCTCCTATGTTTTAAATTGGGGTTGGAAAGTCCTATCAGCTAATCAAAAAACTCACAAAGACCGCAAAAGTCTACTTTGATAACGCCATTTAAGTTCAAAAATGCATTTTCTGGTAGTTGGAGCTAGGGACCCACCATGCCACCTTTATCTCCATCCCCCCCAATTGCCTCCATAGACTTATAGCCTATTTTTTTCATGCAAGACTCTAGACTGGAAACAAAAACAGACATAAGATAGCATATTAACTACTATCACCAAATAAAAGAAATATGAAAACAAGACTCTGAACAACAGTATATACCACCTAATGCCATAGAACTCTTTATCACTATCCCCAAAATGTCTCGCTCTGAGGTTCATAATTTAAAATATCTGACCAAAATGAAAAGCCTAAGAAGTATGTTAAAATTATGACTAATGCCATTCCAGCCAGGGTATGGGCTATATCACACCACTAAAGGGAAATGTTTCCTAAAGCAGAAGTTGTGTGCTGTGTAATGCACTGAATGATCAGTGGTCAATTGCATAAAACTGAAGTATTATAATAATAACAATAATAAGAGGTCAATCACAGTCACTATATCTTTGTCAGCTCTGAAGAATCTAATACATGGAACAAGATATTTTCACTTTATATTTCTAAGTAGAACCTAAGAAAGAACTTTCTATATGGCAGAGCTATATATAAATAAGATGAAAATTAGTGAGTTTCCCATCCTTAGAAGTCTTCAGGAGAACACAGATTAGAGTATCCCTCAGAGAAGATGATGCTAAACGAGTCCTGCATCAAGTGGAGAAGGTCATCTGAAAATTACAGGATTTTCACCAAAGTATTCACTTCATAGAAGGCTGTATTTTCCACAAGTTAGGTCACAGGCTGAGTTGGGTAACTGTAGCACATTTTTTTACTTTGCAAACTAAATCAACATCATTATTATTAATCACAAAATATTAAGGACAAATAATTATAATAAATGGAAAAAGAAAGAAAGGGATTGTAGTAACAATCATCGACTTCTCAGAGCCAGGCTGTGTGAAAGATGCATTAATATTCTGTAAGCCCTCAACATAACAAGCATTACTTTCTCCTCTTTACTGACGGAAAGAGACTTCCACAAGGTTAAACAACTTGTTTAAAGTCACAAGCTGGTAGGTAGTAGAACCAGAAGTGGAGTTCAGGTTTGTCTGATTCTAAACCAATACCATGCCCACTCCCAACATGAACCATCTCCCTAAACCACTTTACAAAAGTTTTGACTTCTGTCATCAATTGGCATTTTACCAAATTGAACTCTTCCAAAGTATCATAACTCTAAATAGCTTGGCCACTATTTCTCTTCATTGGTGTTTACTGATTATTCTCGCTACAAAACTCTAAACTGGATATCTTCTAAACATTTTATAAAAGTAAGCTATAACAAGCTAGATAATGCTTTTCAAAACCCTTCAGGCTATATAATATCCCTTCTTTTTTTTTTAATATTACTGACTCTGGAGTTAGACATTAAGTGCAATCATATATCCTTATTTCTTCAATCAATAAAATAGAATTTTTAGAAATTTGTTATAATTATGGAGTATTTGAACCTGTTTATCGAAGGACTGACAATTCAACTACAATAAGAGCAATGATCTCTAGATATGTTTAGTGTAGTCTAATACTGATCAAAAATTAATCAACTCCTTTGAAAATAAATGTTTGAAAAAAATACCAAGTGTTTAAAATTTCTTATTTTAGAGATAGAGAATTCAAAGTCTGCCAACCTTAATAAAAAGTACAATTGAGTTTTTTATTCTAAATATTTTTTCAATTTCACTGTGATAGGCTGACAATCGTAAGATAAAATCTCCCTTTTCAATTGTATTTCTAATTAATCTCTCTACATTCCTAACAGTATTAAAAACACACAAGTTAATTCATCTCATGCCTCCTTGTCGACCATCCACATCGTAAGGAGCATATTTAGGTAACTTGGGGTAACAGAACTGCTAGGTGCTTTGCTGTCAGTTGACCTGAGTGCCATTCCAGCTCTGCCATCAACTCTAAAGACCTAACAACAAATACTGTCAACAGTCTTTGAATCAAAATATTTAACGAAACATTGATTTTTCTCTACCTTTTCTATGGTTTTTCATATATATGTGTGCATATGTGTATGCTTATGTGTGTGTGTATATAAACATATATATGCATATATGTATTTCCATACACACACATACATATAGTAGATACGTTAAATGACATAAAATAAAATGGGATTTAATATCGAAATCGACTCATTCACTAACAGCGTATTTTGTGTGTCTTCTTTTTTGAGAGTTTAGTAAACGTGATCAAATTACACTTTATGCTGTAAGCAAAAATCACTAAAACAACATTAGAAATACTCCGTAGAGAATAGGAAGAAGTAGGGGATAGAAACATACAGTAAACACAGTAAGAAAGGAGAACATTTCAGATGGAAGAATTACAGCTATAGAAGGAGGTTTACTACATAAGGCACAAAATTCACCAAACTTGAAAGATTGAAGGACCCAAGTGATAGGAGAAGAAGTCAGATTTTTCAAAATCAACTTCCAAACCCTCTCAGATAAAATTTTGGGAACAAATTCTAGAAAAAAGTTACTGAGAAAAATACCTCCCTAAACTCCAGAGAAAAAGCCCATGACTTCAGCAAAACCTTTCTGTGAAGAAAAGCAACATAATCAAGGAGTACAAATCCTTGCCCTTCTCTCGTCCTGAATGCCCATGTGAGCCTGTCAAAATCAACTACATGGTCACTGAATTTGGTCTTAATAAACATCACTAGGTTTTATCCTTTTTCTCTTCTCTCTCTCCCTTTTGTATTATATTTGCTCCTATATTCAGCTAAATACTGACCAAGACTACCTTGGCTCTCCCATATATTCATTACATATATTATAAAGTTCATGAAATCAACTTACCGCACCCTCTCTTCATTTTTATGGCCATCACAAATATCTCCTACCTCCCTCAGAGGCTCCTCTTCCTACCCACCCCAACCTCTACCATCATTGGTGATCACTTTAACATATATGGTTATCTTTTCAATTGTCTTGTATCACAAATATTGCTTTCTCCAGGAAGCCTTCTACTATCTTTCCAAGCATAAATATTCTTTCCACCATTCAGACTCTCACATGTCACCTATCCTAGTCTTAGAGCATTTAAAACATTCGGCCTTGTACTTTGGTTCTACGTCTGCATACCTTATTTCCAGTACTCCTGGAAGACAAGGATAATGCCCGGCTTACCTCAGTATTCCCCACAGCAATCAGTCTAGCACTTTGCATATCCTAGCACTTCAGAAAGCTTTATTAACTTGATCAGTATTCCTAGAAGCAAAGATTGTCACAGGAGTAACAGTTTTTGCAGTCGAGGACCTTGAGGCTGGGTTTACTTTGCAAGAACTCTATGACCTCAAAGCCTGATTATGCACAAAGGCATCATATCAACATCTCGCTGTGCTTTTGTTCTTGTTTTAATGATAATTTACCGAGAAGAAGATATTAAAGATGTGGTCAGCACTATTTTCACAGTTCTTAAAGCCTTTTTTGAGTATCTTTAAAAATCTGGGGCTTCCCTGGTGGCGCAGTGGTTGTGAGTCCGCCTGCCAATGCAGGGCACACGGGTTCGTGCCCCGGTCCGGGAAGATCCCACATGCCGCGGAGCGGCTGGGCCCGTGAGCCATGGCCGCTGAGCCTGCGCGTCCGGAGCCTGTGCTCCGCAAGGGGAGAGGCCACAACAGTGAGAGGCCCGCGTACCACACAGAAAAAAAAAAAAAAAAAAAAAAAAAAAAAAATCTGTATTCGAGTTATAATGAAGTCCTAGCTGCCACTGCATGGAGAAGAATGGAAGCATTACTTCCCAGGCCAACTTCCCCTCCCCTTTTATTTTCTGTTTTTCCATTCCTACACAAAGAAAGATGTGCAATATCACATTTACCTTTTCCCCAATTTTTAGCTCATCTTTAAACTTAATTTAAAAATTTACTATACCAAAGATAGAGAAGATAATGGGAAATAAATCATAATCAAATTGATGTAAATCAAATCATACGCTGAACAAGTGGTACTCATAAATAAACATGAATAGTTTAAATTAATTACAAAATAACTATTAAAAAGAAATATTTTCAAAATCACACAAGAGAAATATAGCCCAAAACTTTGGAAAAGGCTTGACATGTGTATGATTTGGGGTTTATGCAAATTAGATGCAAAATGTGAAAATGATCAAAGACTTTGCCAAACCTTCCTTCTTCACCCCAGATAAGCACAAACTGGCTGCCTATCTATTTGAGAAAGGAGGCACGGTGGGAAATGTAACCAGTAGCCCAGATCCAGCAAGATTCAGCACAGGCAGGTACCACTCACAACTAGGATTAATACTGTCAGCTCCCATGGGCCATGGCTTGACCAAATCTCAGGAGAAGCAGTGAGGCTTGTTATGGTACTGTTTCTCCCAAAGTAGTTAAGCTAGTGGACTGGTACCCACTTTTTCCCTTCTACTGATGGAAATTAAAGGATATAGGAGCTTTGAGAATCTTCTAATCCTGCACTGCTAAAACAGCCTGGTGTAGGTGCCTAGAAGTAAAACAAGGTTCCAGTCCTTTTCTCCCCAGACCTACTAAGATCTCTTAAATCAGCATGTAAACAGTGAAGACACAAATCTCCCTCTGTCCCATCAATAAACACATGACGCCTTCCATAGATACATTTCATGGGAGAAAAAGGTGGGAGGCACCTGGCCTTTAGAGATCAGGTTCTCCTCATAAAAGCAGATGTTCAAATGTCAACATCTAAAGGTCAGTCCTTGAAAACCCTAAGTCTACTATAAATAGCTACAGATTTGTATCTATTTTTAGTATCACTATTTTTCATAATTACTAGGCAAATGTTCTCAATCCCAAGCACACTGGCTCATAATACTTTTTAAAATAGTCTTTTTACAAAGTGCTTCTGCAGCTGGACTTACTGAAATAGGCGTAGCGAGGACATGTTTCTGAAGGGACCAAATCCCAAAGTAAAAGTCTTGAGGCAGGGAAGTCTTAAGGCTGTTTTTTTTATAAGTTTGCAGTTGTCCACAAAGACTTCGTTTGGCCATGGACACTCCAAATCTAAAAAGGGTAAGTTACCTCCAATACTAACCAGATGTGACTATCAGATATTTTAGAAGAAGATTCTGCTTATGGTTCCCAAGTTGTTAACTTCAAGCTTCCAAGATCCCCTGCCCTAACAGTGAAGATTTCCCATTAGATGCCTCAGGAGGCCTAAGAGTGGTCTTGCGTGAGAACAAGGCAGGAGGAAGAGAAACTAGGAGGAAGAGCATCTCCCACCTGTGTTTTTACCAGGCCTTTCCTGAGTTTATCCATTTTACATATTATTTGATTAGATAACCCCTAGTGATTTCATTTGGAGGAAGAATTCCAAATGTTAAAAAATATTGAAAACTTCTGTCCTAGATAAACTCCCTTGATCATAAAGTCAGCCCACAAGGAAATCACTGAGATGGATAACCCAAAAGAGCCATCATCACTCAGTTCTTCCACTCCCAACCAGTTTCCTCTGATGCAATCCAGGGGAATTAACAAAGCAATATTGTTCTAGCAAGTCTAGAAAAATCCAGTTTCATTATGTTATGAATACATGACATAAACCCTACTAACCAAATAACCCTTTATTTTGGCAAATCTGAAGACCACAAAGTATGATTGTGAGCCGCCACTACACACAGGGGAGATTTAATCGTGTTACAGGGCAAATGCCAGGGCTCTATGGAATAAAAAAATCTACTTTCAGCTGGGATTCTCAGCCAGAAGTGTCTTCCCACTCAGAAGTGTGTGAAACGCCTGCCATCACCATGACTCCTGACCACTGGACTCTCACCTCAGAGACACAGAAGCAGAGAGGCAAAGCATGTCAACAGCCTCCAGCCACAGACCACTGGGAGCACATCTGCAGTTGACAAGCTGGGTTTATTACATGTTGCACAGAGCCAGAACACACACCAAAGGGACCGGTGAGCATGTCAGTGAGAGAGCTTTAGAAAGAACCTATTAACACGATTAGGCTTTGGCTGGGTAATTTGGAGGAGGGTCTAGAGAAGCAGGCTTTTTAAAAATTGGATGCTGTCAGAAAACAAGAACAACTCCATGTTTGAATATTGTAACAACTCTCACCTATAAGTGGGTAGACTAGAGCAGGCATAACGCTGCAACTGGTGAAGAATTAGCTGTCACTCGTAAAATGTAATCTTGTGATTCACTTTGTTATAAAGCAGAAACTAACACACCATTATAAAGCAATTATACTCCAATAAAGATGTTAAAAAAACAACAGCAACGTGATCTTGGCAAAGAATCAGAAAAGGTCACGCTAGATGGGAAGAGATACTGTTCTTTGCCACACTGCGTGAAAATCACTGTCAATTCCTCATGCAGAACACTTTGATGTTGATTTCAGAAACCCACAGAATAATATTTTAGTTATTACGCATATCTATGTCTAGATCACGTTCTAGACCTCGGATCTGGATATATCACTCAAGGCATTTTTCTGTCCTCCTCAATAATGCCCATGTTAAAGGACATTTCCTGTGATCATTTCATAGAGTTACCTGGAATAAGTAGACTCTACTGACTCTTTCAGTCAAGTTTCTAATGTCTAGAAAGATAAAAACAGCTAAGCATTACTGCTTGCTTTTCAAACTATCTGGGGTGAATAAACAGTTTCCTTTCTCCCCAGTTGGTCTTGGACTGATAATTTTGTAAAATACAAGGAAAACTAATTAGTAGAAAAATAAAATGAAAAAACAAGACACAAAACACCAGCCCCAACTTTTTTTATTATTATTATTAGGCCCAACGCAAATATAACTCTGTCAAACTGTCAAAAAAGTTTCTTTATATAGTCTCGCCTTCCGTATTTATCTTGTCACAAACCTGAGTCTATGGACACATTTTGCATAGTACTGCTTTTTTAACTTAAACTAAAGCATTCTGTTTAATACAAATTAATTCTGTCTCAGAACACTGCCCATTTCAAACATACACAGTATGCCACAAGGCAGTATTAGCGAAAAAGAGGTAAGGAGTTTCACTCAGGGAGAAGGCCACGCTAAGAACTTTCCAACCTCAGTGAAAAATAAATACCTGTAGCTGCTCCCTATGAGCAAGAGATCAAAGGACGCATGTAGAAAACCAGATCACTGGACTCCCATCTACACCAGTCTAAAATGCACCCATCCAGGTAGGGCTTCACTGGCATTCTTTTCCATAGCAGGGGACTTAACCTAATGGTTTCTGGGCAGAGATGTTCCCATTGGTATTTTTAAGGCAGGAGTGGCTGTGCTTTCTACTGGGACAACTTGGATTTGATTATAATCCCGGAGCTTCCCAGGGCAATGGCTTTATAGCCCATCAGGTTAATCCTCAGGCATCTATGTTATCTCAGTATCCCTGCTTCCCTTCCTAAGTTCAAGAAGGTCAAACCCAAATCCCTACACAGCAAGCTAAAGGAACAAAAAAGGTTTAGGAATCAGCTAATCAGCCAAATTTATTTACATTCCCATCAATTTTACTTCCTACTTCATGTCTGCTAAGGAGCTTATTCTGTCCAATGCAATTCTGCAATTTTAAGAACTTGTCCCCAGCTTAATGAAGTAGCCACTGGTGTTATCACTCTGATGTATTGATCTGCTCTCTATAACCGTGCTTCTCTTCCTGCCATCATCTTTACTCTTCCTCCATAGCTGCTATGAGCTGGAAACTCTAGAATAAGCTTTTGTTTCTGTACACCCACATAGGCAGCACTGCCTGCTGTAGGCTAGACACCACCCTCTTCCTGCATCAAGTGCAAGGCCTGGGCCACTTATGTCTGGTTCGAAATTCTGTCCCCATTCATAAAATCTCTCCAGAAGATACTTCCTTATACCACAGTTTTTTAAAGTTAAACATGATTCTAATATGTATGTCTAATATAAACATACACATACATGTATACCAGATATTTTGGCACTTAACATCTATGGCAAATTTAACATCTTTGAGCTCCATGAGGATGGTAATTGAGATCATTCCTGTCACCATTTCACAATGCTTGGAATAGTGCGTAACCCGTGACTGGCTTCCCAGAAATATCTTTTAATTAATTAATTAATCAATGGATCAAAGAATGGAACAAATGAATACTTGGGGTTTACACTGGTAGAGATGTGCACGCGCACACACACACGCTATATCAACATACACATGATGCCAACAGTTAACACCGTATCTTAAAAATGAGAAATTAATCCTAATAATTAATGTTCATTCAAACTCCACATCTATTTTCCTCTTCCTTACAGCAACTTGCTATTGCCCCAGATTTCTGTATCTATAACTAGATAATTTGACATGTACAGTAAGAAAATTACTGATTGCTAAGTCGGGTTTAAAAATCACTATGATAACCCATTAAAATAATTTCCTTGCCTTCTGCCTTCCTTAAACTGATTTTCAAGCCTCAAATCTTCTACCTCAAGCTTCAATCTTAACCACGGAGATAAAAAATACATAATCTTTTTATGCTGTAAAACTTAAAAATAACACTAAATTAAATACTCAGTATATTTTACTTAGAAGTACTATAAAACAGTACCTTTTTAAAATAATTTATTTCTTTTTATATCCTGGTAGTGTTGAATCAACCTCTCTTAGTGAATACTTTAAACTTAGTCTTTTTAGAAAGCACTATCTATTGTTTTATTCAATGACTTAGTTAATTCAGACCTATTCAACGTTTGTGTGGAATGAGAGGAATTTGAGAGATTCCTTGTGTCTTCAAACCCAAGGGCATGGTCCAGCACCAAATGTGACAGTGTGGTCCTAAACTGACAGAGTCCAACTTGGAGATCTGGACCTGCCACACATGCTCTATTCAGTTTTCCATCCTGACTTCTAAAACCCCACAGAACATCAAGAGGCAGTACAAGACCCCAAAATAAAGCTTACAACCATTAATCCACCAGCCTTGGATAAAAACATATGGTTATCATAACTCCTTTGGGCTCTGCTTATGCATAGAGAGGACAGTGGCAGAAGATTCAAGGTATTGTTGGGGGACCAGCCAAGGAAGAAGGAATGCAAGGAATATTTTGAGAACTCCCAGAAGAGAGACAAAACAAAGACAATAGCTCTGAACTCCCAAGAAACAGCAGCCTGGCAACCACAGAAAGAAAAATGGTTGCTCTTTCTGAACAAAGACTTGGAGTCAACTGTGAATGGAAGAGACATAAACATTGACACACTTTTCAAATAACATCTGGAGATACAAAACAAATAAAAATACTTCACATCTTCACAGCATGTGAAGAAGGATCAGTTACTACTGGCCTCATCCACAAAACTAAAGAGTCATATATGGGTATTCTATTCAAAAATAAAGAAAAAAATGAATCAAAGCCACAATACAGAGAGAACTACATCTCATGTCCATAGAGTAATGCTATTTGAACAAATTCTGACAGAGGAGCTTCTCATTTCCTATTTTAGCATTCTTTGGGAAGCGAAAGAATGCTTTCAAATACTTTCTTTAAGAGAATATCCAACATTTCCACATAAGAAGGGAAATACTATCATTTTGAAGGAATCTACACTTCTTTAGAAAGTTGTCAGAATGATTTTAAATAAATAAGGAAATAAAATCCCCAGTGTTACACAAGTGAACATATAAGCCAAGAATGCTAAAATAGTTGTCTTTGGTTTCTTAAGACTAATGTTGTCTTCATGTCAAATTAAGCCAAAGCACACATCTTTGTCAGTAAAATGCTTTCTAATGCTTCTCCCTGAACCTAAAATATAATAGTGAGGTTTTCTTTCCACCTCTACTTTCCAAACCATGCTGAAGCCATGCTGCACTCCCAAACACCTGCAAACACACAGACACAAAAGGCAATGAGTCTTACCAGACCATCACAGTTGCTAATGGCAACAGAGGTTCCCGGAATGTCCATGATGTCACCAACATAAGCACAGTTAGTCTGCAAAGGCTCTGTTTTCCAGATTCTTTCTGAAGCACTTCCTGGTTGATGATCATTAATGCGGTCAGTTATATTCCCAGGCACCAGAGATGCCTCATGCCATTCCACAACAGCGCCAGGAGCTACTAGCTGAGTGTTGGGCTTTAGTCGCAGATGAAAATCTCTTCCAAATGCTGTGATGTTAAAGAACAATTGCTCAGAGTTGGAAGACACGTCCCTCGCTGACCTCTTTTTGTGATTTGCAGAAAGAATATGGGAGAGATAGTGTCCTTCAAAATTTGTGCTGACTGGAGTCACCAGCTCATACTCTCTCTGTCTCTTTACTGGTAAATCTGTGGGGTGAAAAATAGAATTGTAGAACCCTGTATAACAAGAGAACACAGGAGGACATAACATAGGCATCAAGTGCCCACCTCACAAGACCGTACCTCGACTTGCATAATAAACATATTCTTGAACCATCTCATAAGTAGCAAATTTTGAGAACTCAAATCATTTCTCAAACGCATTTAGGTAACTCTGTGTTCAATGAATCATTTTTTTAATTTACAAAAAAAGTTTACTGCAATGTGAATATTCATCTCATTTATATGTTTGAGACTATGAACAGAATAACTTTCCATAAACTGTATCTGGCGTGCTTATAGTCAACACATACTCCCAGTTAATTTATCATTGGCATAACTGATAACTGCTACAAACTTTTAACAAAGTTGCTATTACGTAGAAAAAACTTTTTCTGATTGTTTTAATTTTTTCCTTGTAAGAATCCTAGAATTTATACTAATCATCATAGCTACTTTGTATTACATCTACCACTGGCCTGTAATTTATACACTGTAGTTTATGGTGTGGTAGTTTATACATATCTTTTCCATCATACCAACCTTAACAATCATACTTCACAGGTGAGGAAACTGAGATTCAGGAGATGTGTGTCCAAGGTCAAATAACTGTGACGCTCAGATATGTCTCCAAGTCATACTCCAAAGCCCATACACTCACTCTGCTACATCATGTTGTATCCCATAAATCACAGAACATTTTCAGCAAATGAGGAGAATGGAGTAAAAAAGAAGAAATAATCATCTATAAACTGAATACACTAGTACTGGTTAGTGAAGAGTAAATGGCATTGTCATTTTGCACCATATTCCTTACATGGGAAAGACACTCATTTGAATATGAATTCAATATTTGGGGTTCACTTTGCAACACGCGTGGCCACTTACATGTTAAACTGAATTCCACAATTAGAACTTAATCCCCCAAGTTTAGCCAAATGAGAGTACTGTGTCTGCTGAAATGCAAACATCCTGGGGAAAGATAACAATTAAATCAACCATTTCTCCCTTAATAGAAATGATTTTGAAGACAGAAGGAAATGAGGAGGGCAACAAGGATGAAGAAAGGATGCATGGAAAGGAAAATCTGAGAACATCAAGTTAAAACTTCCCCACCTTCATGATTCTAGCCTAAGACTAGTCCTGGAGTATAATAAAGTACCCTGAAAAAATGATATGATTCACAAATACTGCTCACCTATGGAAACTTCATGCATGTTATCTAACACATTAGCATATGAGGTCCATAAATGAACCTACAACCTATGGTCTTAAAGTATCCTTATAGAATCACTATGTTTTCATTATTTTCCTGCTTTTTAAATAACTCAAAAAAAAAAAAAAAGTGTAAAGTACCAGAAGACAAGTGAAGGTATTTTGCAACTTGGAAATTCCTTGAGTGCATGTTTGTTACCATTATGCCCCTTATAATGACCGATGTTATTTAAACAAAATATCCCCCTTTATTAAATGCACAGAGTAAGTAAAATGGTTGTACCTATTTACTAGGCAGAGAAGGAGTGAGGGTGGTCATATCACAGAGTAGAGTGAAGCCTGGCTTCCACACCGGGAACAGCAGCAACACAATTCCTGCTTCACAGGCTCTCCATATCACAGTCAAAGGCTTACACCAGGCACTGGGGTGAGCATAGGCACACAGATTCGGTCTCCCTTACAACCAAATCCTTGGCAAATACTTTTGTAAATTCTGGTTTAGAGAAAGAACTTGAAATTTTAGGGAATGAACTCAAGAGTCACAGAAGCAGACTGATGAAGGGGAAAGTTTCCACGGGGGTGGATGAATTGGGCTCTTGGAGGTGGACAGACAAACCCAACCCCAAATTAATTCCTTAAGGATAAGGAACTCCCCATTCAACTCGGTATTTCCAGTATCATCTAATATAAGGTTTTGTACCTGCCAGGGTCTCTTATCAGTAGAATTTGTTTACATGTTTAAGTTAGTAATGCAGGTAACTGGAGAACATTTGCTTTGTCTATGATGCTCCATGCGCTGACTTACTACCCAAGGCCCATGAGCATCTGGCTGCACCAATAATTCCAGCTGTAACTCTTTCTTTAACCATCAGTTTACTGTGTCAAGGGAAGGAAAAGCGATGCTTCATTTAATGTATGGATTTCTCATCTCCACTGAAGGGAATTCACACAACTGAAGTCTATAAACAATATACTGATGCCTGGATAAGTGACTGGAGAACTAGAAAATTTAGGAAGAATGAAAGGAGTCTCCTCCACACCCAATAGGAGTTTCATGCTTACAGTAAACCATACACCCTACATTCTCTGGGATGAGTCCATTTTTCCACTGTCAGACAATGTGTTCTGAACTGTTATTCAAAATAAAGATGGTGCATTTCTATAGAGCTTTGTCTTATCCAATGTTAAATAATAAGCCATTCCTAAAACGTACACATAAGAAACATTTTTGAAATTAAACTCTGAATGAGTCATTTTCCAGTTGGGAATTAATGGAAAAGATGCATTTAGCCCCACTGGATGGTAGTTAATGGAATGGACAAAGGAGCTACCCAGTCACCTGCCATTTATTGCAGAATAAATATCAGGCACTCTGCTTTGTGCTTGAGAATATACCTTCTCTAATTCTTACAACAATCACAGTTGGTAGGTATTACTATCCTTCGTTTATAAATGAGAAAGCAGACCTAGGAGGCCTGACACATAGCAAACAAGGAGCCAAAGGAAATTTTCAATTCTGATCATCTCGATGCTGAAGATCACGCTCTCACTCACTGAAGAATAGATGGAACATCTTGCTGTCAATTTCTAAGTTAAGATCTGATTTTAAGGAAAACTACCACAAGAATGATGACATCCTGCCTACCTGCAGCCAGCCAACCTATTTTTCCTGTATTGTACCTTCAAAAATTATTGTAGGGCTTCCCTGGTGGCGCAGTGGTTGAGAGTCCGCCTGCCGATGCAGGGGACGCGGGTTCGTGTCCCGGTCCGGGAAGATCCCACATGCCGTGGAGTGGCTGGGCCCGTGAGCCATGGCCGCTGAGCCTGAGAGTCCGGAGCCTGTGCTCCACAACGGGTGAGAAGCCACAACGGTGAGAGGCCCCCGTACCACACACACACACAAAAATTATTGTAAAAGGCTCTTAAATTCTTGGTCTTGGGGAGAAAAATAAAGGGGTGGTGGATAAAGCTCAAAGCTATCAAAAGTATTGAATCTCAGGTTACAATCACATATGCAAACCAACATTAATTTACTGCTTTCAGAAATGACACATTTCACAGGCCCAAATACTTCCACAAAGCACTACAGCCTATGGTCCAGGAAGAGACTACAGTGCCAGAAAGCAGAAAAGTCAACACCTGAACTTGAGCAAGTTCTTGATTTTTTCTTTAGGCTTAGTATCCTCAGTTGTTAACTAGAGGTTAGTAATAGTTCAAACTTCATAAGTTTGATGAGAGGTTTAAATGAGATTATCCAGAGGATTCAGTAAATTTTAACTATTTTAACTTAAATGTAAATTAGTCACTTACTAAAATAGTGCCCAGGCGCAATTTTAAAATATGAAACTATACAATTGTCAGCTGGGGTGGCTGAAGGGCCACAGCAATAGGCGTGTAAAGGTTTGTGTGAGCCGTAAGTTCCACAAGCACAGGAAGCTGGAGCCACTGTAAAGCCACATTGTGGTCACTAATTACCCAAGCATAACTCAGAAGCAGTGGATTTTGCACAACCCACTGGCATCTGTGCCTGTCTGGTCCATTCCCACCTCCCCCCACCGACCCCGGTAGTATGGATGAACTGTCTGCGGTTCTGTCTTATCTAAGAGCAAAGCCTCCGTTCATGTACACATCCTAGCCCCTCTTGCCTTTGCAAGACAGCTTCAGCAATTGCCCTCAGTTTCTTTCCTCATCAATTTTCCCATCACTAGATCATTCCCACCAGTAAATTAATAAGCTGCCATATTTTCCATCTTTGACAAAAAACTTTCTTGATGCCACATCTGCCTCTAGCTAAGTTCCCATTATTTCACTGCCCTTTATAGCAAAACACTTTTAAAAAATTGAGTATATATCTCCAATTCCTCTCTTCCCACGCTTGTTCTTTCTTGAACCCACTCCAATCACGCTCTTGTCAAGGTCACTAGTAACCCCATGTTGCTGACACCAATGGTCGAGACTCCATCTTCTTACTTGCCCTATTAGCAGCATCTGACTCTATTTCTCTTTCTTTCTTAAAACACTTCCTTTCTTTAGCTTCTAGACACCATTCTCTTCTGGCTCTCCTCTTCTCCTCAGTGGTCTCCCCTTCCCATTCTCCCTCCTCACGTTCCTTTATTCTCACGACCTGAACACACTGCAGTGTTGCATGACCTGGTCCCAGACTCTCCTCTTCTGCATCTACCCTCCCAGGATGAGGTGAGCTCATCTTGTCTCCTGACTTTGAATACCTTCACCATCATACATCTCCAGCCCAGGATTCCTCCGTAAGATCTTCCCTCGTCTAGTCAATTGCCACTGGATCCTCTCCCTGTGGATATTCACTAGGTACCTCAGCACTTCCAAAAGTAAACTTCCTACCTTCCTGCTTCCAAACCTGCACCTCCTTGCCCATGTCAGTAAATGGCAACGCTATCCTCCCAGTTATTCAGACCAAAAACTTGACTAAACCATCCTTAATTCTTCTCATACCACACACCAAATCTTTTAATGAATTCTACTGACCCTATCTTCAGAATATCTCCAGACTCTGACCACTGCTCACCACCTCCCCTGCTGCTACCCTAGTCCAAACCACCATCTTCCCCTTCACAGGTTATCCTTAAAACAGAGCCAATGACAGATCATGTCTTCTCCTCAAAACCCATCCCACTCAGACAAAAATGGCTCACAAGGGCCAGCACTGGGAATTCTCACATTTCAAGGTCATTGTGCTCACCATTTCCTCTGCCAAAGTGTCTTCCCCCTGACAGCTGCGTGGCTCACCCCTCCATTCCTTCAGGTGTTTGCGTAAACTTGACCCTCCCATTAAGGTCTTTCCTGCCCCCAGTAACTGTCTCATTACTATCTCCCTTCTGCATTTTACTTCCACAAAACTTGTCACCATCTCACATACTCTAAATCTTATTTATGTTTATTTGTTCATTGTTTCTTTATACCTACTAGCATATCCCTTCACCAGGGCAGGGATTTTTATTTTTTCTCTTCACTATAGTTCTCCAGTGCCAGAAACTGACTCTGAAGCCACTCAGTAAATATATGTGAATTAATGAATGAGAACAGTTTAGCCTGAGGGAGTATCTAAAATTAGAATGCATCTTCTTTTCCCCAAATAGTAATTTACCATCAAGCGATCGATGACAGCAAAGCACACAAGTTGTCATACACCTCTATTGCCCGAATTTGCTTGCTAACGTTGGGTATATTTCTCACCATTCCTGCTGGCCTATAAATCAAACATTTCATAGTATCCCAAACTTACATTTTAAGCTACTAACGACAAACATGGATCTAACCATTGAAACAGACCTCCTGGAATGCAGACACAGAGCCCCTGTGCTTAGGAACCAGAGGCAGGAGATTAGGCCCCACTCTGCATCCCTCTAGATAGTCACAGAATTATAACTCTACAGGTCAAAGATGAAAAAGACCTTGAAAGATCATCTCTTCCTTGCCTCTTTCTTACAATTAAGACATCTCAAGTAGAAGACATCATGTTTTCTTAAGTTAGAGGTGCAGTACCTTTCACCTACTCCCGCCTTCTGGGCGGAGAGATTTTTCTCTGAGTATTTAGGCCTCTCCATCCCCCTTAACTCACCCTTCCCCAGTGAAGAAGCATGACGGATGTGATTAGCAAGTCTGGGAAAACTAAGTAGTTTGCAAAGCTCAGCACTCCCTCATCATCATTCCTGGCCTGGGAACGATCCTGATAAGGACGCCGTTCTCTTCTACCTCCCCAGCAGCAGGCTCTGTCTCAGCCCAGTGGACCTGACACACACTGGGTGGGGTGCCCTGTCCTCCAGCCCACTGCCTGCCCAGGTGAGAGCCCCGTGCTTCTCCCCAGCCTCTTTTGTAAGAGATATTTTCACTATGTCTTTAGATTTTCTATTTCTCAACGTGTTCAGAACCCAGGCAGGTCAGCGGGGTACGTTTAATTGAGGACCTCCTCAAAAGCTTGAACTACCTATAAGAAAAAGTACTGTCACACCTTCGCTGTCAGTCTAATGATAACATTAACAATTCTCCTGGTCAGGGAATTCTTTCATATCTAAATTCCTCATTCTAGAGGAATGACATCTCCCTTCTTGCACTGCATGAAAAAAACCACCTTCTTGTGTATCTGTGCATGTGTGTATATGTGATATGTATGTACTTCTTTTCACACACAAACACACAAATATTGCACACAACTTACATCAAAGGATTTAAGGACCCAATGTTCTGTGCTTCCATATAGTTAAAGACCTTTGAGCTAGTCAGACTTTCTGTTTTAATGTCAGCCATGTTAGACTTTTCTAATAGTTTCCAAATTTTACTCATTTCTGAGGCTTTGGACCATTTACACATGTCTGTGTTTTAGCATGATGCTTACACATAACAGACCCTCAGTAAATACAGGTTAAAGAAAAAGAAAAGTTGCCTCAAACTGAAAGCTGAATGGGTCAGTTTCACTGTGCTGAGAAGGTGTCATACCCTCTCTTCACCCTTAAAATATCTACACCAAACTTCTCATTTTCACCTGAGTATTCATCTTGTCTTCCTGACTTCACTATTTCTGTTCATGATGCGCTGATTCTCCCAAACTCCCACGCTAAAAAAAACTGACTTCATTTCAACTTTTTCCCCACTTTATATCATTCAAGTCCTACTGATCTCACCTTAAAATCTCTCTCAAATTAATCCCCTTTCTTCCAATCACCTTCAAGTTCTCATCACCTCACACTGAAAAGCTGCAAGTACCAAGTCCAAATGCCCCACATATAATTTCTCACTACCAAATGCCGTATACATTGTATCAGAATATTTTCTAAATTACTGCCAGAAAGATTGTTTTGAAGTCTTATGTCTAATATGCCTAGGTTCTACCACTCACTACCTTTGTGATTCTGGTCACTTAAGACTTTTTACGTCAGTACCCACCTGAAAAAATTAGGGCAACAGTATTTAGTTCATAGACTTGTAAAAATTTAGTATTTAGTTCATAGACTTGTAAAAATCCAAAGTGCTTAACACAGTATCCAGCACATAGTAAGTGCTCAATAAATGTTAGGTATTAATATTACCCTGTTATTCTTTATGAAGAGTTTCAACTGGCTCATCATTACTTTAGGGTAAAATAAATTCAGAAAATTGATATCTGTATTTCCATGTCAAACCTGAAAATTGCTTGAAAGACCGTCTACTAATCAATTCCCCTCACTTCACACATAAGAAACTAAACTCAAAGTTAGGTAATTTAACCCAAATCAAAACTTAACTTTATCATTTAAGGCCCTCTGCATTCTGTCCCTAATTTCTTTTCAACATCATCTCCCATATAACCTAAAGAAACATTTTAATGTGCTCACTAGCTTAATCACTCCTGCCTTTAGAGCCCTACTCTATTGCATCAACCGGGGGAGAGGTCTGTTGCTTTCTCTCCATGTATGCAAATCTAACCCGGCCCTCACGGCCTTTCCCAAGCCCCATCTTCTCCATGAAAACTGCCCTGTTAACCTGCCTAAAGTACAGACCTCAGAGTCTAAACTTCCTAGCTCTGACTGTCGTGCACTGCCTGCATAACAGTTATAAAAATCCCTATGGGTGAAAAATTATATGTTTATGTCTTGTCCTTTCAGAGATTTTAAGCTCTTTGGGGCAGAGGTGTGTTCTTAAATGTGTTTAAATGTCCCCAGTGTACATCAGTCTTTGGGGAAAAGAGAAATTAATGGCTATTTTTGGAAGTGGGGATTCTTGGGAAGGAGTGCTGTCACAGCATCACCCTGTAGCCCAGGCTTTGGGATCATCTATACTCCTTCATGCATTCAGCCACATGTGCTCACAACGGAGGACAGACAGGTTGGTATCCTTCTAAGTATGTTGTAGAACACTACACAAATGTTTCCTAGAAGAGACTAGATGTCCCCAGCACATTACAAAGACCACACTCTAGAACAGCAAGAGAAGAGAAGTCTTCAGTAGTACAATCAACATTGCTAGGACCTAAAATGGCTGCAGTACAAAGTCTCATATATCACGGCAATTTTTAGCTGATCTAATTAAGACCAAACCTACCCCAGGCACACAGAATATTGGAATACTTGTGATTGATGCAATGTGGCTCTAATTTCCAAGCAAAGAAGGGGGCGGGGTACGATGGTTAAATACTAAAGGTCTGGAGTCAAAAAGCACTGCATTTGAAGGCTGCTTTCAATCTCATGTGCTCTTTGGCACATGAGCTTGAAATTATGAAAATTAAAGCTCAGACAGGTTACCTGTAAAATAGGAAGAAGAGATAAGGCACATAAAGGGCTTAGTCCATCTAATAACATTTCAATAAATGAAAAATTAGCTGGTGTTATTATCACCATCACCATCATCATCTAGCTAGAGCTGTACACGAAGGAAGTCAATATCGGATTCCTTCCGTGTCCCAGCACCCCTCAAGCCTCTCCCCCATTTCAGTCCCACACAAATATGGTGTTTCTGGTGGTTAGAAGGGATCTTAAGCTCCATGTCAACAAATGGCCTGAAGTCTAGACTGGCTGTAACAACCCATGCTCCATTACCCAACCCAGGGACTGGGAATCTCTCCCAAGAATTGGCTGATTGCTCTACACTAGAGGCAGTCACACAGGCAATTTCCTTTATCAGGTATAAATTCTCAGTATGCAATAATCTGGCCACAAGAATGAAATCAAATAAGCATTTTCAAGATCTGCTAAAGAAGCAGCTCCAACAACAACATTTCCAAATCCTGAGCCAAGGGTAAGAGAATGACTTTCATCAGAAATGACAGGAGCCAGCTGCTCCAGGAAAGATGTGAGTGGGGTGAAGAGTGGACGTTAAAGAGGACATCACATGCCAAAGGGCTCACCAAAGCTGTAAACGCTAACGGAGAAGGGGACACATCTTCTCTCAAAGGCAATTAAAAATTAATTGTGACACATGCTGAAATTCTGAATGCAGCCAAATTCCTTTTTCCTCACTTCATCTCCTCTAGGCTCTTATCACCACAAGGCAGAGAAACACTTTGATGTCTTTTATTTTAGTTGCAAACCTATGTTCATAGCCATTTGGGGGGTGGAGGGGGGAGGTGCTTTGCTTTTACTCATTATTAAGAAAGAACAAATAGTTGTGAACTTTAAAATTCTTCTCATTTTTTTAATCTGGCTTTTTCATAAATATTTGCTGCAATTGCACAATGTTTATGTTCAAGAGAGTCATTTAGGAAAGAACAGCACATTCTTCAGCATTCCAGGACATGAAATCAGGTAAGAGGAGATCTTTTAAGAAAACTGTTTTAAAGAAAAATATCCAAGTATTTTCTTTGTTTGCATCTTAAAATGATCAAATAATCAATAACAGGATAACAAGTAGAGATTTATTTTTTTTAAGTGAGGCCCAAATGCCAAACACTTAACATTCCAATCTTAGTTTTTAAAGAAGCACTTCTACTGGTTATATTTATCATCATTGGACATTTTACAGACTCAAGAGCAATATTAGACATTCTAAAAATTAATATTTCTCATATGTCTTACAATTTTTTGATGGATAATACTTTTGAAGACTAATATTGAGTCTAGAATTTAAAGCCAGGAAAATTAGCATTTGTCCCTAGGGCCAAAGGCTGGGGAAAATATGACAGATAAGAAATGCGGATAGTAGCTTTAAAAGGTTTTCACTGAAACTTTACTTGTGGTAATTATATTTTCCAAATCTAAAATAGTTTGGCTTATGGTTTGACAAAAAGTATGAGAAACCAGGACAGTGCACTAGGCTGCTGCTTTAGTTTCCTATTGCTGCTGTAGCAAACTGCCACAAACCTGGCGACCTGAAACAACATGAATACGTTATCCTACAGTTCTGGAGGTCAAAAGTCTGAAATAGGTTGCACAGGGCTGAAAGCAAGGTGTCAGCAGGCTGCATGTCTTTTGGAAGCACTAGGAATGATCTGCTTCCTTGCCTTTTTCAATTTCCAGAGGCTACCTGCGTTCGCTGGCTCAAGGTTCCCTCCTTCCATCTTCAAAGCCAGCAACATCAAACCAAGTCTTTTTCACCTCCCCCTTCCATCTATAAGGACTTTCCAACAGGTAATCCAGGATAATCTCCCTATTTTAAGGTCAACTGATTAGCAACCTTAATTCCACCTGAAGACTTAATTCCTCTTTGCCATGTCATGTATTTACAAGTTCCAGGGATTCAAACACAGACATCTTGGGGGTCCACTCCTCTGCCTGCCACAGCCAACAGCTCCCATCAATGTGGCGGAAGTCCTCACAGCTGTGACGTTATTGCACATGTATGCCTCCCAGCATCTGTCCCTCCTTGTCCTTTAACTGAACCCCAGTTTTCCCTCAGGTTAACCATCTCACACTCCACTCTCAGTCCCTGTCAGTCAAGAGTGAAACATCTCAATCCAGGCTAATCAGAGCACTGCATCCCTGAGCACAGTTCATGGTTTGAGAATAAGCTATGACTCAAGCCAAGTAGCCAAGAAAAGCCCTACCAGGAGCTATTAACTGGAGCAGCCAGAACAGAAGTGTTCTGTCTAGTGGGGTAATGATAGCCTAGAGTTGCTGGTGACAGTCTTTGCCACAACTTGGATAGTCATGATCTTATGCTACTAGAGAATTAAAGCCAACCCAGAGGAATAGTAAGAGAGAAACAAAGAGGGAAGGGAGAAAGGGAGGGAAGGAGGAAAGAAAGGTGGGAGGGAAAAGAGGAGGGAGGGACAGAGAGGGGAAGGAGGAAGGGGGGAGAGAGAGATTGATTCCTGACATTATTTGAGCCCTAGATCCAGCTATACCTGACTTTGATTACTTGATCAATTTTATCTTCCTTAACCACTATCAACTGGGTTTCTGTTATTTGCATCCAACAGAGTCACGATTAATACAGGAACATTCTCTCAATGAAATGGAAAGAAGGAATTTCAATAAATAAGATGAAAAGAAAAGAAAGAATTATGTCCAGTATACACAAAATATAGTCGGTGTGGAATAACTTTTTGCACTATTCCTTACTCAACTCCTCCCTCTACTGCTATATTCCAATGAATTAAGCAACACTACATTGAGATACCAACATGAAGATAATACATGAAAATAGAACTCTTTAAAGAGCTGTCACATGGTGAGCTGAGTGGCTGGATAGTGTACAAGTCCATGACACACTAAATTAAGGTGCCTGAAAAGCCACAGTGGCAGGCAGACCTATCAGAAATGTATGGACTAGAATGAGGCAGCTCTCCTTGAGTAAAAGTGTTTTTTAAAAGCACAAAACTGGGCTTCCCTGGTGGCACAGTGGTTCAGAATCTGCCTGCTAATGCAGGGGACACGGGTTCAAGCCCTGGTCTGGGAAGATCCCACATGCCAAGGAGCAACTAAGCCCGTGCGCCACAACTACTGAGCCTGCGCTCTAGACCCCGCAAGCCACAACTACTGAAGCCCACGCGCCTAGAGCCTGTAGTCCACAACAGGATAAGCCACCGCAATGAGAACCCCATGCACCGCAATGAAGAGTAGCCTCCACTAGCCACAACCTGGGAAAAGCCTGTGCGCAGCAATGAAGACCCAATGCAGCCAGAAACAATAAATAAATTAAATAAAATAATAAATAAATTTTAAAAGCACAAGACTAAGACATACTAATAATAATACCTATTATTCTAGCTTGCTTACCATGTGCCAGCATTTTATGAATCCTTTAAAACTCTGTGAAGTAAGTAAGAGTAGTATGTCTATGTCGCATACAAGACAATGAAGCTTTGAGAGGTTAAGGTCATCAGCTAGAAAGTGTTGCAGTCAGGATTTTAAACCACACGGTAAACAGAGTCTGTGCCCCTGACCATTTGATGTCGGAGAGGCAATGAATATTAATAGTTCCTCTAATGCATACACTGGTTAGCTTTTAGATTAAGGAATGGACTCTACATGTAAAAAAGAGAGGTCTTAAAAAAAAAAAAAGAGAGGTCTTTACATATAAAAGAGAGAACACAAATTCATATGAATTTCAATCATTCTTTTTATTTGTGTGCATTAGTACATATAAAAATTAATGTACTAAATATGAAGAAAAATTGTAGGAAATGTGATTATCTAAATATCTGAAGATTCATATGCTTAATCCTACTTTACTTTCTACAAGTTTCCTAAATACTATTTTTGTTCTATCAGTCACTAGACAGTTTCATGCTGCTCACAATTTGTTCTAAATTCCATAAAGATTCATCATGCTGAATTGTGGCACTCATTTTATAAACAAGAGACTGACATTTTACCACAAAATCTCTTCTAGGGATTTATAGTTAGTCAGCAAAGTCACGTAAATGCATTCGGAAAATTAGGATGGATGAATTACACGTGGGAACAGAGATTCCTAAGCTAGGAAACTTTTCCCGCTTCACTATCCATTCTAAAGAATACACAACTCTCAAATTCTGTTCTATGAGGTGGACAAATCTTCTTAGAGTACTGATAAAATTACAAAACATTTTTATAATACAATGGTTCATACTTTGAGGTACGTGGTAACTAGAAAATGATTAATTCATTGCATCTTTCAGAGATTGCATAACCAAATATTTAAAAATTATGGTCAAATGTCAAGAAAAGCTGAACTAAACCTAATTTAAAATTAAAATATTTTAAATCAACACTTTCCTATATATTGCTACTAGGAATTCAGGTCCTACAAACATCTTCAAAAGTCATGCATTTGTCAAAATGTATCACGTTAATTTGGTTTTACTCAGTAATCAACTTGTAGGGCGCTCTCCTAAAGGAATCATTCGAAAAGTGGGCAATAATCGACATACAACACTGTGTGGCAATGTTCACTATCATGAGAAAATGGATACCATTAGGGAAATTATTATATAAAATAAGGTTTATTAGTATATGATGGGATGAAAATGATGTTTATGAGGAGTTTGTAATGATATGGAAAATTACATTAAAATATTAAACCAAACAAAATCAGGTATCCAATAAAAACCCCATAATCTGTGTATTAAAAGAAGACTGAATAAGAATATGCTAAATTATAACAAAAGTTTGATATTTAGGATGATTGTCAAAAATCTGCGGGATACAGAAATAGAAGATAACTACAAAGGGCACATGTAAAGCATCTATAATCAGAACAAAAACTGATTAATTAAAAAGACTAACTCAACAATTTATAATAGAAGTAGCACAGCTTAGAAGTAAAAGCTGATTTCTATTAGAGGAACTCTGAGGAAAGCGTTCCCAAAATTCTGGTAATAACAATCCTCTTTGAGGAAGCAGTAGGGTTCCATTTAAGTCTTCACTGTCAATAGATCCAGTCCAAGCAGTATAACCAAACTCTTTATATTGAAACCACTCATGATTTTAGCAGGCAATTTGGAATTGTCCCTAATGGATTTCCAAGGTAATCTTGGTTGGCTACCCATAAGCAAAGAATGCTTAAAGATAATCGTCCTGGAAACAGAGATGACCTTAAAGGTTTCTTAACATTTCTGAGCAATATTATGATTATTTGGTACAATGAAAAAAGAAAACAGTGAAAGTATGGGGAAGGAATAGTTCAGCTAACCAGCAGTAAGTTGCTGGTGATAGGTAACATGCTGCATTTAATAACATCTTCATCTAAGAAGCTTAAAGCATTTAACTTTAATCATTATGATGCTCTATGGAGAGGTGGGAGCTAAATCAGTAACGTCAAGTGTATGATCTTTAGTGCCAGGGAAGAACAATGGCTTAGGTGGCTGAAATTCTAAATTTTACAAGGGATCCCTTTAAACTTGCTTTAGACCACATCTTTTAGTATTGCTGTTGGCAAACTGGATTGACAGATTTCAATCTTAGCTTATTTTATTTCCACTGATGCCAGCAACATGGCAACTTATCCCAAACAGACTTTAGAGCAAAATTAGTGAACATTCCAAACCTGCACATAATTCTATTCAATTTGACAAATACTTATTGAGCACAAACACAAAAGCACAAAAAACTGATAAGCCTAAGTCCCTGGCTTTGTGGGGTGAAACAGGAAGTCACAAGGAGCCTTGATAACACTGAATAATTAATTGTACAGCCATTGTCACCATCCTCATTGTCCTGGGGACCAATTAAACCTGGACAGGGGCACAGAACAAGAGCATTTTAGGAATATCAGAACACAGCCAAATCCCAGTAAGATAATAACCTGCTTACTAGATCTATGCACTGAATAACAAATATTTGAGAGCCCACAAGGTACCAAGCTCTGTTTTATGTACAGGGGATACAGCAGTCACCAAGACAAAGTCTTTGCTCTCTCAAGGGCTACGCTAGTGGAAACACTTATTCTATACCAAGGAGAAGGTACAGTGACACACTACACCTTGAAAACCAAACAAGTACCTGAAAATGATGAAAAATTATTTCTCAGGAAACCAGATATTTGAGAGGACAAATTAGCAACTTTATTTGGTTAAGAATAAAATGCAATGAAATTTGAAACTGGGAAACAGAAATAGGGCAGAGAAAGATGGATATGCCCCAATTCTAAGAGCGGGGGTGGGAGAGGGAAGACAGCTGAACACCAAAGCCTTACAATGGTTTTTCCTCTGATAACACTCAAGTAATCTCAAAGGCGTGGCTTATGAAACAAAAGGACTCAGAGAATTCTTTTTTGGATTCTCCAATTTCTACAGAACTATGATTATTACCTAAGCCACATGTGTCACAGAGCAAACCTCCTTACCCAATCAGGCCAGCCAGCCAGCTACCCACAATTACCCTAGGCATCCTACCAAGGCCATATTCTGAGTCAGAAATGAAAGAGCTCCCTGATATGTCACAGAAGTAGTCTACCAATCTCATGAAACACATTTACAAATATATACACATTACATACACATTCACATATGCACCTATATGTATGTATGCATGCATGTATATGTGTGCATATGTGGGTATATGTATGTATGTGTGGGTATATGTATGTATGGGTGTATGTATATACTATGTATGCATGGGTGTATGTATGTATACATGGGTGTAGATAGGTAGGTAGGTAGATAGCTCCTCTCTGATTGACAAGGGAGCAGAGAACTAGGTGACAGTTCAAAACCTATCTGCCCGTTTTCCCAAGAGTCACACACCAAGAGGACATTTTTCCACTGGGTGGAGAAAAAAGCAAAGAAGTCACATCCCGTACTACAGACTTCATAGGTGACATATATATATATATATATATATATATGTATGTATGTATGTGTATATATGTGTGTATATATATATATATATATATATATATATATATATATATGTTCTAACCTGCCCCCATCACAGACTGCCCTCTACTCTAGGGGGTTGGAGCATATCAGATATATATTTTTTACTGGTCTCCTAAGCCAAATACTAAAAAAGTATGTATTGTTTTTCTATTTATAAAAAGAATTTAAAACTGGCAAAATTAATTTATCCTGTTACAAGTCACCTTTTGTGTGGGAATCCTGCTAGGAAAGTGGCACAAGCACTAGTAATGTTCTTATCGATCCGGGTGCTGGATACCCAGAAGTGTTCCCTTCGTGAAGAATCAGCAAGGTGTACACTTATACGCACCACCCTGCATGTATATTATATCTCAATAAAAAGGAGTTTTTAAATTTAGCTTCCTAACAATTTGTGGTTTGTTACTAAATTATACTTACCTCTTCTTGAGACATTAAATTATTCACAAATTATTCAGAAACATGGAATCTTCTCCAGCCAATGTGTAGATCAATAAATATAAATTCATTAATTCTACAAACCTTATTACTTTTTCCTAATTGTCACTGATCAAATAGCACCTCCAGGCAGTTATATAAAACTACTTTTCAATCAATTATTGGAAAAAAATTACTTAACTATATGTAGAAAAGTACATTTACCAAAACTCCAGGTTACCAATCCCTTGATGCATGGGGACAGGGGAAAGGAATCTCATTATTGCACATCAAATTTTTTAAATGTATTTTTAAATCCCTATTAAGAACAACATTAATGATTATAACCCAAAGCCAAGTGGTACACTTCTGCTATCATAAGACTCATGAGTCAAATCTATTTTTATCTTTATTTCTTCCCTTAACTCAATTCGGAAATGGTAAATAAAAATAATAATAATAAAAGAAAGAAATCTCATAAAGCAGAGGAACTTGGGAGCAGATAAATCTTCAGCAACACAACCTAAGAGTGCCCTGCCCTCTTCTCTTATGTGCTGTTACTCATCTCCCTCTTACCAAATTAAAGCAGACCTGTACTACTTTCTTCCCTGAGGACAAGAATTACCAAAGTAGTTTATATTAGCAAAAGGACTGGACCCAAAGTCTAACCCAGGGCCTCTTACATATGAGCATGCTGAGTCTATCTGAAAATTTAATCAAAGCAGTATATTTTATTCCTTGTAGAAAGAGTAATCTGAAAATAGTTTTTTAATTTACATATCGAAATGTTGGGATGTTTAAGTAATCAAATGTTTAAGAAATAAAAAATAACACAGCTTTCTTTCCCTACTTGTTTGAAGACTGGTTAAAAGAAATATCTGGGGCTTCCCTGGTGGCGTAGTGGTTGAGAGTCCGCCTGTCGATGCAGGGGACACGGGTTCGTGCCCCGGTCCGGGAAGATCCCACGTGCCGCGGAGCGGCTGGGCCCGTGAGCCATGGCCGCTGAGCCTGCGCGTCAGGAGCCTGTGCTCCGCAACGGGAGGGGCCACAACACTGAGAGGCCCGCGTACCACAAAAAAAAAAAAAAAAAGATACATGTTGGGAGCTTCCCTGGTGGCGCAGTGGTTGAGAGTCCGCCTGCCAATGCGGGGGACACGGGTTCCTGCCCCAGTCCGGGAAGATCCCACGTGCCGCGGAGCGGCTGGGCCCGTGAGCCATGGCCGCTGAGCCTGCGCGTTAGGAGCCTGTGCTCCGCAACGGGAGAGGCCACAACACTGAGAGGCCCGTGTACTGCAAAAAAAACCCAAAAACATGTTGGGGCTTACCTGGAGGTGCAGTGGTTGAGAATCTGCCTGCCAATGCAGGGGACACGGGTTCAAGCCCTGGTCTGGGAAGATCCCACATGCCGCGGAGCAACTACGCCTGTGAGCCACGACTACTGAGCCTGCGCGTATGGAGCCTGTGAGCCACAACTACTGAGCCTGCGCATATGGAGCCTGTGAGCCACAACTACTGAGCCTGCGCGTCTGGAGCCTGCGCCCTGCAACGAGAGGCCGCGACAGTGAGAGAGGCCCGCGCACCGCGATGAAGAGCGGCCCCCGCTCGCCACAACTGGAGAAAGCCCTCGCACAGAAACAAAGACCCAACACAGCCAAAAATAAATAAATTAATTAATTAATTAAAAAAAATAAAAAGATACATGTTGATGGCTGAATGCTATCAACTACAAATGACAAATGCCTCTTCATAGACATTGTATTTTCAATGCAGTTCTCAGTCACTTTGCTCCTGTCTGTCCTGCACTTCCTGTGGAGGTCTAAGCTTGTGGAGGAGTTCCAACAATGCTAAGCACTGAGTAAGAAGGGAGCATTCTGACACACGATGTCATATGGCTACAAACAGATATTCTGGGCCTGGATCTTGGGGTCCCTCCATTAGTTTACAAGTATGGAATTCCCTAAACTCTCCACTATGCACTACAGCAGGTTACTGTGTAACCTCTCAAGCTTCATTTCCTTCAAATCTAATATAGGCACAATGTGTCCCTACCCCCTAGTGCAGTTGTGAGAAACAGATGACATTAGGCACATAAAGCAATTAGCACTGTGCCTGGCACACAGCACATGGGCAAAGATTTGTAACTACTTCTGCAGTAACAAAATCTTTTCATGTAAAAGATGACTTTACCATATCACCTGACAAACGATTTACAGAGACTGACACTCTGCCAAAAGGAAAATCATCTTTTAAAGTAACCCAAGTTAAATGTGTATGAAAAGACTGAATGGAGCCTGGCTTCTTGACAGATGACTTTCAGTTTCTGCGTTCAGAACAAATACATTATTATAAACAGCTTCAAAAAAGACCATGGACTTTGGAGGACATGTAACAAGTCACACTCTCTGAGCCTCAGTGTCCTCACCCATAAAATGGGAATAATTCCCATATCGTCAGGCAATACCGAGGTTTTAGATGTTATCTGCAAAAGGCCTAACAGTATCTTACACATTAGTAGATAACTATTTCAAAGCAGATGGCATAAGGAAAGCCATCAGAGGGATTATTCAAAGCTGGAAAAATTTTAAGAGAAAACTTTCCATCATCTGTGCTTCATCTTTCTCTTCTTTGTAGCATTCTTACACTTTGTTTCTCTTCTAATCAGATTTGCTCCTCTTAATGCTACAAACGTTGATTTAATTTATTTCCATATCTTCTTCCAGTCCCTCCATCACCCTCCCAGTACCTACCAGTGGCTTGTCCAAAGACAGTTAATAAATCGACGCCTGAAAAGTCCGACTGCAGGAGAATTTTTACATCACTACAACTCAGCCCGAGGAAAGTGACACCCTCCTCCGGAAAGAGGAAGAGAAGAATAGAAATGTTACTGGACTACCAATTGTTTCTTTAACCATCAATGGGAGAAATTTCAGGAACAATATTTTGCTTCGCTTACTTCATTCCCTACTTTCTACTAAGATAAGAGTGACATCTGAGAACAAGGCTTACCTATTTGCACCATTTCTTCATTACCAGCCTGGAAAGGAGGGGGAAAAGTAAGAAAAAGAAACAGTTACTGGGTTTCATCTTATCACCTCATGCGTTTTATTTCTACCATTAATGCTTTTCAGGAGCTGGCTAATCAGGAGATGCTGGAGACCGGGATTGGTGCCTAAAGGCTGCACCTCAGTTTGTAGGAGGTTCTGTGACAGGAGCATGAGCCAATTCAATAATAATTTGGGACAGGGTGTCGTTTGCTCGTTTCAATTTTAATTTAACATTTATGAAGCCAGCAAAAAATAAATACACTCGATATTCTCTTCTGAAAACTCCGGGTACTGGGTCAGGAGTAGAAAAGAAAGTCTCTGAATTTACACGTGCAAAAAGAAGTCTAAATCCTGATGCATCAGATTTGAGGTCAGGAATCCACCAGACAATTCTCTACTTTTCACCCTATGGTCAGACCAGGCAGACCCGAGACGCTACAAAAACTCACAGAGAAATTCTGTACCCACAGTCCCACCGGCCCTGTGCTGATGTCATTTACTACAAACGGCTCGGCTCATCCCGCTGAGCCTTCTCAAGGACTCTTCCGAGAGCATCGGGCTTCACCTTGAGTCTCCAAAGGGCGGGGGCTGGGTCGAAAAGAAACAGAGCTGCACTCAACTTCGCTTTAAAAAGAGGAGGAGTTGAGCAGAGGGGGAGGGGAGAAAAGCGGCCGGCGCCTCCAGCCTCTGCCCAGGAAAACGCAGGGCAAGAAACGTCCCCGGGCCCCCCTCCCCAACTGTCAAACCCCGGCCCTGCCGCGGTCCTCCCAGGACACGTGTCTACTGGATCGCTCCCGGTCGGGCCCATGGACTTCCTGAAACCCCCGCCTCCGGCTGCCCGAAAAAGCTGTGAGTCAGTGAGGAGGAGAGAAAGTCCCGCGAACCCGACTCCGGCTGCTGCAACCAGAGCACTGGGATCCCGGACCCAGCGTCCAGAACTTCATTCAGGCGCCCAGACCGCCCTCCGGAAAGAGGAAACCCAGATGGCCCGGCGAGGATGCGAATTGGCTGCACTTTGTCACCAGGAATTGTTCCGAATGCCGCAAAGTGAAGTCCTAGGTGTGACAAGCCTGGGCTCCCGAAGTGGGAGTCCAAACCTCCCGTGCCATTCAACCCCCCACCCCAGAAAGCCCCGCACGCTGCGCCCAGCCCTCGAAAAACCGTCCGTGAATGCACCAGATAACAGGGAAGGGTGGGAGGGGGGAGGAGGAGAGAGAGGAGGGGAAAGAGGGGAGGAACTTTTTCGGGAAAAGGTTGGGTTTGAGTTTTTTATTGTTATTATTTTCCACTTACTTGTCCATCAGCTGAAGTCCTAACCTCTACCAGAGCGGCTGCTATCAACCAAAGTGACAGGAGAACCATCACGAGTCGAGTTCACTTTTCAACTACTGGGCAAAGCAAATGCCCAGAGCAAACCCACCCCCCCTCAAAATAAGTTTCTTGAAAAAAGAAAAAGAAAAAAGAACCAAAAAATGCAGAATTAAAACAAAAACAAACAAACAGAAGAAAACTGATCTTCCGTGCTTTGCTTCAATGAAAATGAAATCTGAGCTCTGAGACTGGCCCCCTCCGCTCTGCAGTTCTTCCCACTTCACCTTCTCACCCCGTCCTCCCAAACAGAGCGTGCAGGAGCGAGAAGGTGCTGCGAGCCGGGCATGGGCTGCGCCGGGAGAGGGGGAAGGGACGAGGGGCTTCCAACTATCTCTGCCCGAAGCGGCTTTTTCTAGGCTTTTCGAGCACCATGGGTCCCTAAGGTTAGCGCTGAGAATGCTTGGGTCCCCTGGAGCACAGCAGGGGGAAGTATTAGCGAGAGAGACGAGCGAGCGGGAGCGGGAGAAAGAAGCAGGGAGAGGGCGATTCCGCCGCTCGCACAGAGGTGGGGGCGGGAGGAGCCGGAGGGGAGGAGGAGGAGGCAGGCGGAGGAGGTGGGAGGAGTGGGCCGCTCGCCGGCTCCTGTTGCTCGCGAAGCGGCCGTATGCTCGCTGCCGGCGACCCGCGGGGCGCTAATAAGGCGGCCGGAGCCCCCCGGGCGGCCCCTCCCGCCGCGGCGCCCACGTCACGCGGGGCCCGGTCCCGCGCCCCCCGCGCCGGCCCGGACGGCCGGGGCGGGCGCTGCCGGCGCGGGAGGAGTGGGGAGGAAGGCGACCGTGGCCGGCCCCAGGCAGGGTCAGGCTTTGAAGCCGCGCGAGGGGTCTCAAGTGGCCCGGGCTCGACACCCCCATCCCGGGATCTTCTCCTTCCCCGCGACATGGGCGAGGGGAGGTGGCGGGCCAGGGGAGCCACCGGCCCCGACAGGCGGGACCGGCTTTGAGTTAATTATAGGAAGGGGGAGGGTCTAAGGGTCGGTCCTGGGCTTTAGGAAATTCACCTCCTGCTCTACCTTCCCTGCTCTCCCAGCCGGGTCTCCCCGGAGGGAACCCCTGGAACCTCCAGGTCGTAACGACGCGGTCATCCTCCTTCCGGGCACCAGCCGCCTACCACGTTTTGTAGGGGTGGTTCCTACCCCCTTTCAGTTCTTGTTTATGCTTTATTAGTTTGTGTTAGTTTTAAACGATGCCATGTCTCTTCCTTGAGTCACCCGGATGCTTCCGTTTATCACTAGAGTACACAGGCCTCAGCGTCTCTTCCTCTCCCCAAGATTAAGTTATCAAATGATTTCTGCCCTTTGTGGCCCAGAGCTTTCTGGGAGGAGATAGCACCAACCTGGGCTCCAGAGACTTGAGAAGGGTTTGCTGGAAGCCAAGCGCAGGCCCGCTTCCCTGGAGTAGACGCTTGTGGGCGCTTTCCAGGGAGCAGAGGGGGTGGAAAAGGAAATATTTCCAACCTCCACTGACCAGTTTCTGACACTCCCTCCCCAGAACAGACCATGAGAGAAGAGTGAATAGGCACAAATTTAGGTATAATTTTCAAGGCTTCAACTGGAAGGAGCCTTTCAGAGGCCTTCCTAAAATAAAATGTGTAGAAGCTTCTGTTTGTAGCTTCATGGATGCTTCCATATGTCATAGCTCCTTTTCTTTTTTAAAAATGGTGTGCGTTTGGAGGGAGTACTTTGGTTCATTATTTAAAGTCTGCATCTTTAGCTTACACATGGCAGGGTTTGTGTTCACTGATGTGTTATCCGCTAAGTCTTCTCAGAATCTTATATACAGGACACTTACATGTTCAAGTAAGAAACCAAACAACTGAATGACCCCACCTAGTAACATGGGGTATTACGTTAATTAGTTAGTCGTTAGCTGGAATAATAATTAGACCTTAGCACTGAAGTATCTCTATATTACTTTTCCCCTTCAATTAAAGCCTCCAGCATTTTTGTAACCTATCATTCATTGACTTACTATCTGGGGGTGATTTGCTGAATTTTGTGCCTGGTTTTCTTATTTGTTAAAAAGAAATAATCCTCGTGTTCTATAAATAAAAATTATGTCAATTTATGCTGACAAGTAAAAGAATTATAGAGTACAAATCAGAAACCCTGTATTCTAGGCCCAGCTAACAGCTGTCTGACCTTGACAAGTCACTAAAACTCTATTTTGGTTTTGCCTCTATGAGATATTTCAGCTCCAAAATTATCTGATTTTAAGCAATAACAAGTACTGTATTTAGCCATGTGATTACTGTAGTCCTTTTTGTGTTAATTTCATAAAATTCAGACATTTGCTATCATCATAACTCCTGCATAACAAGCAATTCGTGTGACTTTCATAAAAGCAGTCTCTTTAGATGTTTTTGGCCATGACCATGGAAAGCAATGTATTTTATACTGTGACCCAGTAAAAATTTTCATGATTCAGTATTTATTACATGCAATAACCCTGATATTTTCTATCTTATTTGTTTTGCTTTGTTTTGTTTTGTTTTGTTTCCCAAATACTACTCAGGATCCACTTCATTGATTTCACAACCCAATGAGTCCATGACCCTCATTCTGACAAACATTAATTTGAGAGTATATAATAAGGTTTATGTTTCTTGGATTCTAAATAAGTTGTTGAGTTCTTATTAATAAGACTCTCCCAATATACAAAGTTTCCCAAAGTATGTCCCGAAAATTAAAAGTTTCACCAAAAAAACAAAAAAGAATTCTCTGACAGTTTGTGAAATGCTCATATGAACACAATGAAATGGGTTTCTTTATTTCAGAACTTCCCAAGGACTTTAATATCCTAAGTGCATTGTGAGTGTTCAAGAGAGAGATGTAGTGCACTCGATCCTCCTACTGATGTGACCACAGAATGCTTTTTTCTCATGCTTTATCCTCTGAGGAACACACTTGGGAAAATGCCATTATGAAGACCAATTACTAAAGTAAAATGAACTTTGAGATAGGTAGGATTCACATACAGATTCCACCTCAGTTTTCTCAACTCTAAAGTCGGTTTACTAATGATGCTTCTGCAAAATGTTCATGAAGATTAACATAATCTTGCATGTAAACTGTTGAGCACGTTGTCTAGAACACAGTAAGGGCTTAAATGAAGATTTTCTTAGATGAATCTGTATGGCGTATGTATAGATAACTCACTGATAATGAAATATGGCAAGTTCTAAGAAAAGTAGGAAAATATAAACAACTAAAACATTATGAACTTTTCATTTTACCAGAGATAACAGTAGGAATAAAAGGCAAAGAAGTCACTGAGTTCCTTCCACAAGCTGACCCCTGCCTGCCTGCTGAGCATCAAATCCCCGCCCTTCCCTGCAGGCTTCTTTGCCTTCAGCAGCAGTGGTTTGTTCCCACATCCCCCGTCCACACCCTTGCTCATATTGGCTTTCCAGTCATAAGGCCCTTCCTCTTCCTGTCCCCAAGTCAAAGAAAGGCAAATTCCAGGAGATGCTAATAGGTGCTCCACAAAATACTAAAGCAATACTTTGAGTATGTTTTCTTCCAAAGTATGTTTTAAGTAGAGAAATAATCTCAAAAGTAATCGCATGTGTGTAGTCTCCCTAATTGTGAAATCATCCCCTTTAAGACTTAAGTTTCATGAAGTCGATTGATATATGGATATTTTAACCTGTGCATCCTTGTGTTGGCAGCAATTAACTAAGCGGAGAGGTTTGTGTGTGTGTATTTTCTGTTTGATGCTGTCAAGTCAATGTTGTCTATCTTGTCATAACTTGACATTTTGACACCTAATGTTTATTGTATACTAAACATAAAAATTTTTTAAACTTGTCATTTTTTACAGCAAATAATTCATTTATAGGTTTGTCGCTGTTTTTGCTGTTCACCTTTCCCACACTTTCTTTTTTACTGAGACTTTTTTTTAAGAGCAGAATTGAGGTTCGCAGCAGAATTGAGGGGGGAAAATACAGGGATTTCCCACATCCTCCCTGTCCCCAAACATGCCATAGCCTGCCCTAATGTCAACATCCCCTGAAATGTAACAGAAGAGTGGTACATTTGTTAGAACTGATGAACCTACGTTAACACATCATAATCACCCAAAGTCCACAGTTTACGTTACGGTTCACTCTTATTTTTGTACATTGTGTGGGTTTGGACAAATGTATAATGACATGTATCTTCATTATAGTGTCATACACAGCATCCTCACTGCCCTAAAAATCCTCTATGCTCCACCTACTCATCCTTCCCTACCCCTGGCAGCCACTGATCTTTTTTACAGTCTCCTTAGGTTTATCTTTTCCAGAATGTCATATAGGTGAGATCATGTAGTGTGTAGCTTTTTCAGATTGGCTTCTTTCAGTCAGCAATATTAATTTTCCTCCATGTCTTTTCACGGCTTGATAGCTCATTTCTTTTTAGCACTGAATAATATTCCATTGTCTGAATGTACTACCATAGTGTATTCAACTACTGAAGGACATCTTGGCTGCTTCCAAGTTTTGTCAATTATTAATAAAACTGCTAGAAACATCCTTGTACAGGTTTTCATGTGGACACAAATTTGCAACTCCTTTGGGTAAATACCAAGGAGCGTGATTGCTGGATCATATGGTAAGAGTACTTTTAGTTTTATAAGAAAATGCCAAACTATCTTACAAAGTGGCTGTACCATTTTGCATTCTCACCAGCAATGAATGAAAGTTCTTGTTCTGCAACTTAACCAGCATTTGTGCATCTGTGTTCCAGATTTTGGCCATTATAATAGGTGTGCAGTGGTATCTCACTGTTGTTTTAATTTGCATTTTGCTGATGACATATGAGGGAGAATATCTTTTCATATGCTTATTTGCCATCTGTATGTCTTCTTTGGTCAGGTGTCTGTTAAAAGCTTTTGGCCCACTTTTTAATTGGGTTTTTTGTTTTCTTATTGCATTTTAAGAGTTCTTTGTATATTTTAGATAGCAGTCCTTTATTTTTTGCAAAAAATATTTTTCAAATATTTCCTCCCAGTCTGTGGCTTGTCATCCTTTTGACCTTGACTTTCAGGGAGCAGAAGTTTTTAATTTTAATGAAGTACTTTCCCACACTTTTAATATATCTAATGACCTTTGGACAATATTGATTAAATAGATTGTAATTTTTAATTTTTTCCCTATGGCCAAATAGATCTGAAAAATTCTCACCTTTGTTCCAAGTGTAAGTACAGAACTTTATTGCATCATAATTGACTAGATTTATATCCACCTCCCTCTCTAAACTGCAGCTTCCTTGAGGGCATTGACCTCTGCTTTACTCACTTTCAATTACAAGTTTCTAGCACAATTTCCATCCCATAGAAGTTGCAGAGTACTTTAAATACTACACCCTGAGCACATCCAGGGAAAATTATGTCCTTTTTTCCCAACCTGGTGTTGAGCTTTGTTCCAGGTCCTAAGGATCTCAACATCTAGAACTAACACAGGGAAACATGAGAGTAGGTACATGGGACTGACCATGATAGGACCATGAAAGCTAGATCTATCGACCGTCTTCTCCAACTCTCCACCCCCTATAGCCTCAAAGAACGCAGCTACAAGACTTGCAAAATGAGGAAATGGGGCTGATAACAGCACACATAGAATTAATTTGTTGATCATTGAGGACAAGAATTTTCCTCTCACATGCAACCCTCCCCTGTTTTATGTAATTAATACTGATTTTTCATTTGTGGATCAGAGAATCAAGTATGCTGTGTATACATTATTTTTAATATTATTATTTCTTTAACCAAGGCATTAGGTTGATTAGGAATTAGGATGCTAACATTTCATACTCATAGGATAGAGCCTGGCACATAGCAAGCACTCAAAGAATATTTGTTGAATGAAAGAGGGAATGAATATTTACTGTCTCTGCTTAACAGAGTGAAATGAGTATGTTTTCTTTTCCCCCTACTATCAATGAATAAGCAATTTCCATCTTGGACCTTTTTCACAAGAGTTTTTGGACGTCCCATTGAAAGAAAAAAATATTAAACAGGAAAATTTATGAATACAAGGATCAAGAAATTAGAAATGGAAAAGCCTTACTAGGTCATCTAGTTCATGCTTTGGCTAGTGGTTGAGGCAGTGTTGTTCCCACAGCCTTTTCCTTCAGAGGAAAACCAATATCTTACAAGGGTAAATTTGGACTTTAGGATTTTTTATTCAATCCTTTGCTTTTAGAAGAATAATTCCACTATGGGACAAGACTTGAAGAAAAATTATTTCTAATTTTCCTTGATTTTCCTTTTCTTTCTTGATTTAAGATTGTTCATTTCACCCTTATCTTTGACTAACACTCTAAATAGCTTAACAATTGGCTTAACAATTAATATATTTAACTGTTTATACCCAACTAACATAAACAGATAATATTATCTACCTTCCATTGTTTTTATAATTTTTCTCTTTTTCCACAAGTTTTTGGAATATTTGTGCTTGGAAACTCTGAATGATAATAGAAAATCAGAGTCTTCCTAGGGTTTAAACAGAAGTAAGGGAGCAATTAAAATTTAAAATTCTTCCAAATGTTCCTTGATATGATTCCAGAAGGGTTCCTGGACCCAATTCCAACTTGCATGTGTGTGGAGCCTTCCCCACACCAACAAGCAATTCCAGGGCACCAGCAGGGTGTCCAAGAATTCAACTCAGTTCTGACACTGTCTCCCCAGAGAGAGCATCAGATTCCACACGTAAAGGGCTCAGTCCTCAATACTGTCCTCCACTTCAGATGCCAATCTCAAGCCCAGGTTGTTACCTGTGCTTCTAACTGAAGGGCTATAAACTGGAGGTTCCTATGACCCCCTCCAACTCAGGATGCCAATCCCAAGTACAGGTTATTACCTGCACTTCTGACCTACTTACTATAAATCAGAGGTTCCCACCAACTTCTCAGGTTCCAATAATTTGCTAGAATGGCTCACAGAACTCAGGAAAACCTGTTTACTCACTAGATTACCATTTTATTATAGAAAAGGATATGAAAATATATGAATCAACAGTTGGATGAAGAGATACCTAGCACAAGGCATAGGAAAAGGGCACGGAGCCTCCAAGCCCTCCTCAGACCCACTCTCCAAACCCTGTACTTCGGGGGTTTTATGGAAACTTCATTACACAGCCGTGGTTGATTAAATCATTGGCAGTTCGTGATTGATTCAACCTCCAGGCCTTCTCCCCCATCCCCAGGTGGAGTGGGGTGAACTGAAAATTCCTCTCTAATCATATGGTTGGTTCTCCTGGCAACCAGCCCCCACCTTTGGGTGGGATCCAAAAGTCACCTTCCCCAAAGTATTCTGAGGAACTAAGGATAAGAGACCAAATTTTATCCCATTGCTCCTTGTGCTCAGGAAATTCCAAGGTTTTTGGGAACTGTGAGCCAGGAACTATGGATGAAGACCAAATATATATTCTCCCTATAAATTACAAAATGGCAATGACATAACCTAATAGTTATAGCTGTTTTATTAGAGAAGCCTTTAGAATTATCATCAGATTACTTTGCATTGATGCCATGATTTTCCTATGTTCCTACGTAAGGAACCCTAACATAGTGGAACTCCAGATAAAATAGATGAGAATTTAAGATTATTGAATATAGTCGATGTATTCTCATGGAGAGGCAGGGGTTCAAAATCATACATGTGACACAGTGTTTTTCACATAGCAGACCATTCAATAAACATGATAAATTTAATAAAATAGTTAACTGACTCCTACTAATTATACCAATGCTTGTATTTTGAAGTGCCATCAAACTGTTAGCTTCAGAACTATGCGTTGTTTTTTACAACTGTCGATTTAATGCTACAAAACATTTGGGAGGTACCTTTTGTACTGTGAATTACCATTTAAAAAATATTAGAATAGGATTCCCAGGACTCCTATTCTAGGAGTCTACTGGCACAGTAGTTAAGAATCCGCCTGCCAATGCAGGGGACACGGGTTTGAGTCCTGGTCTGGAAGATCCCACATGCCACGGAGCAACTAAGCCTGTGCACCACAACTACTGAAGCCCGCATACCTAGAGCCTGTGCTCTGCAACAAGAGAAGCCACTGCAATGAGAAGCCCATGCACCGCAACAAAGAGTAGCCCCTGCTCACCACTAGAGAAAGCCCGTGAGCAGCAACGAAGACCCAATGCAGCCAAAAAATAAATAAAATTATTAATTTTTAAAAATAAACTAAATTTTTTAAAAAAAGAATAGGATTCACCATTTTCAATGGAACTCAATAGGATTTTTTGAGGGAGAGATCCAGCAAATTAGCAGTTACTGTTCATAAACTGGATTCTATTATAGGAGGAGAGTGTAGATTACCTTCAAGTCAGAAATTTAGTTAAGTGTTCTGAATTTACACTAGAGTCAAAACAAGATGGAAAGGGTTTCTATGGGGGAAAAAACTATATTAAAATTACATTTGAGAGAATCCCTCCACTTAAGTAAGAATTGTTACTGTTAGTTAACAAAGCAATTTCCATAATAAAATTTACTGTAGATTTTTGAGATTAGGATACTCCACTTTTTCCATGCTGTCTGAAAGCAGAGAAAGAAAGTCAGATGTCTTCTGGGTATTCAATCCAATGACTACACAGAAAACTACGGTTCTCACCATATAGGTGAGGCACAATATATTTTGCACATCATTGCAGTTGAAACTAACAGAGAGAGTTTACATTTCATTATCAATTTTCTGAACCCTCATATTATTTATCCATTGGCTGGCAGGCTTCACAAAGTCTTCTAACAGAGAGAGTTTACATTTTATTACCAATTTTCTGAACCCTCATATTATTTGTCCATTGACTGGGAGTCTTCACAAAGTGTTTATAAGGGTTTTGTCTTTTTTTTTCTTTAAGGGAAAAAACAAACAAATTTTGCATTCCACTGAGTTGCCAAAAGTTATCCCCAATTTTACCTCATAAAAACTTTTCAATAAGATCAATTATTTCGTTCTCAGGGTAAACTATGCATTAATTAAAGTAGCAATTAATGTTACAGACTAGAATTAGAAATAATTTACATAGAGAAAATGGGCAGAAGACAACAATCCACCAAAGCAAATGAAAAACTGGTTATGAAATCAACAACCAGTCCTAGGCTATCTTTCCTTAAAAAAAAAAGACACAACTTACAATCTTAGATTATAGCTTTTTAGGAAGAAAAACAAAGACAAAACAAAACAAAAACTGAACTTTGATCTGGAAGTTTTGGGTTTTTATCAGAATAGATTCTTAGCCAGGTGAAAAACCAGATGTAATCAAGCGAGAAATTGTTACTGCTGTCATTTGGTTGCTATTATTACAAAAGTTCACTTTTTTTTAATGAAAAACCCCCACTAAGATTTATGTCTAGTGTTCTTGTTCTGTTATTGTCACACCAAACAAAGCAAGAACCCAGAAGCTACCACTATTCTGGCAAATTCCAATGATAAATGCTTACTAGAGACAGTTCAAATGTGAAATTATAGAATAATTTTAGTAGTAGTCTTATGCCATCCCAGAAAGAACTTTTGCCACCAATGTAACAACACAGAATCAAATATTCTAATGATATTTTAATGCTTTGTACACATTAGGAAAAAGTTATCGAAAATATTTATTCCCTGATTTATTTTTTATCAATGATGCAAATTAATTATCAATTTATAAAAAATAACACAAATCTATAAACTCGTTAATCCTCAAATTTGTTGCCTTAGTTAAAAAAAAAAGTTCCACCATTTGAACTAAATACCTGTTTATGACAATTCATGCTGAAAGCATTTCCATTTACTATGTAGTTTTCTTCTCACTATTAGAAGAAATGTTAGATACACATATGAAGTTGACCTGTGAGGTTTTTTAAAAAATGCACGTTGCGTGCAACTCCAGCTGTTCTGATTCAGTAGATCTACTATGGAGATTTGGCATCCATGTTTTTCCAAAGTTTCACAAATAATTCAGTCTAAACTGTGTCTAAAACATGCTGCTTAAACTTTTACGTACCTAATAAATACAAATTCTGATTCAGTAAGTTTGGGCTGGGGCAGTTCTAATAAGCTCCCCAGTGATGGTGACATGGCTGATCATCAGGAAACACTAAGTTGCCATACCCTAGGACTCACAATTCATAGATAATTACAGAAAATAGAAGCCACTTGACATTAAAACCAGGCATGAGCTATTTAGAATAGCATCTAATTTTGTCCCCTAGTCCTTACTAAACATCCAGTATACACAATCAACGTATAATTCAGAACTGGGTAGAAATAAACCCAAGAAAGCGTCTCTGTGGCATTGATTAGGGAATTAAATGTCCTTTTACTAAAAGGTCGTGTACTTTCTTACACAGTGACCACGTTAAATAAAACCAGTTTAAGGAGGGTTAATTATTAATTTTTAAAAAATAAATCACAGTCCACAGTCTACAATCCTGCTCAGGAATGTTTTGTGCCCACAGGTACTCGGGATCGACATTTCCTTTTGCGGTGATACACATCTGAACTGCCCACGCACGAAGGATGAAGCTGTGTCCACAATGCACTCTCCATTAGCACTTTACCCCAAATGAGTATTAGAATTTGAGGAACTGTCTGAGATCATTCATCTTTAGGAAAATGAAGATGAAGGACTTAGCTGATGCTCGTATTGACAGACTAACTGCAAGGCACTCTTCAGGTACTGTAGTTGAGGGACTTCGATTACTCTTACTCTTAGATTACTTAAGAGTAAGAGTAAGAGTAAGTCTTAAGTAATTCTAATATTCTAGCATATGTTTCAAGCCACGTAGAATGTTTCTTAGATTCATAATGCCTGTTTATCTCATATCCATAGAACAGGGCCTCATTAAATCTGTTTCTGGGTATATAAATGTCTCATTAATCCCTCTGATCACTCTAGAAAACGCTGTTTTTTCATCTTCTGTGAGAATAGATGAAGTGTTCTCATTATTAACATGCAGGCAGAGATAAGCCTTTTAATAAGTGCTTATCTGTAACAGATACAGAATGCATGCAGAGTGCATTCGGTAACAGACGTTAACTACCTACAAAGCAGCACATGTTGCTCTATTTTGTTCTGTCACTATTCTTTTTTACTATATCCTCTCCACCCCCAACCCTGCATACACACCAAGTTCTGTGTTCCTTTGCTTCAAGGAAAGGCTAAAAAGAGAAGAAATGTCCCACATACAGCTTTTCTTTTGTGCTTTTGTTTCCCCAAAGCTTAAAGGGAGAGAGGTGGGTGACTTCTCTTGATTGGTGTAAGAGGCAGGATCAGGGATGTTGAGATATCTAGTTCTCATAAGACCTGGGAAGTCAGGGCCCACAGAGTCAGCAAGGCTGTCACTGGGCCTCAGGAAGCTAAAACCCGAGCACTTGTGCAGCTCGCCAAAGCCACAAAGTCTGGGACACAGGGCATCTCAAAGGTAACCTGTGCTGCCCAAACCTAGAGAGGTCACTCTGTATTTTGGTGAGAGTGAAATTCCAGGAAGTGAGAGACCAAGTAACGGAGAATGAATTTCTTGCCAGCCCAGTTATCTGGGGATTAAAATATGTTTTTTTTTTTTTTTTAAATAGATCTTTATTGGAGTACAATTGCTTCACAGTACTGTGTTAGTTTCTGTTGCACAACAAAGAGAATCAGCCGTATGCATACACATGTGCCCATGTCCCCTCCCTTTTGAGCCTCCCTCCCATCCTATCCCAACCCCTCTAGGTTATCTCAAAGCACAGAGCTGATCTCCCTGTGCTATGCTGCTGCTTCCCACCAGCCAACTATTTTACATTCAGTAGTGTACATATGTCAGTGCTACTCTCACTTCGCCCCAGCTTCGCCCTCCCACCCCATGTCAAGTCCATTCTCTATGTCTACCTCTTTATTCCTGCCTACCTGGTTTGAATCCTGATTAGAATGATCCAACTCTAAAACAATGCTTTGAAGACATTCAGAAAAGTTTGAATGTGAATTTTTTTTTTTTTTTTTTTTGGATGGGGTTGTTTGTTTTTTTGTTATTGAGCTGCATGAGCTGCTTGTAAATTTTGGAGATTAATCCTTTGTCAGTTGCTTCATTTGCAAATGTTTTCTCCCATTCTGAGGGTTGTCTTTTTTTTTTTTTTTTTAAACATCTTTATTGGGGTATAATTGCTTTACAATGGTGTGTTAGTTTCTGCTTTATAACAAAGTGAATCAGCTATACATATACATATGTTCCCATATGTCTTCCCTCTTGCGTCTCCCTCCCTCCCGCTCTCCCCATCCCACCCTTCCAGGCTGTCACAAAGCACCGAGCTAATATCCCTGTGCCTTGCGGCTGCTTCCCCCCAGCTATCTACCTTACTACGTTTGTTAGTGTGTATATGTCCATGACTCTCTCTCGCCCTATCAAAACTCACCCCTCCCCCTCCCCATACCCTCAAGTCCGTTCTCCAGTAGGTCTGCGTCTTTATTCCTATCTTACCCCTAGGTTCTTCATGACATTTTTTTCCCTTAAATTCCATATATATGTGTTAGCATACGGTATTTGTCTTTTTCTTTCTGACTTACTTCACTCTGTATGACAGACTCTAGGTCTATCCATCTCATTACAAATAGCTCAATTTCATTTCTTTTTAAGGCTGAGTAATATTCCATTGTGTATATGTGCCACATCTTCTTTATCCATTCATCCGATGATGGGCGCTTAGGTTGTTTCCATGTCCTGGCTATTGTAAATAGAGCTGCAATGAACATTTTGGTACATGACTCTTTTTGAATTTTGGTTTTCTCAGGGTATATGCCAAGTAGTGGGATTGCTGGGTCATATGGTAATTCTATCTGTAGTTTTTTAAGGAACCTCCATACTGTTCTCCACAGTGGCTGAACCAATTCACATTCCCACCAGCAGTGCAAGAGTGTCCCCTTTTCTCCACACCCTCTCCAGCATTTATTGTTTCTAGATTTTTTGATGATGGCCATTCTGATTGGTGTGAGATGATATCTCATTGTAGTTTTGATTTGCATTTCTCTAATGATTAATGATGTTGAGCATTCTTTCATGTGTTTGTTGGCATTCTGTATATCTTCTTTGGAGAAATGTCTATTTAGGTCTTCTGCCCATTTTTGGATGGGGTTGTTTGTTTTTTTGTTATTGAGCTGCATGAGCTGCTTGTAAATTTTGGAGATTAATCCTTTGTCAGTTGCTTCATTTGCAAATGTTTTCTCCCATTCTGAGGGTTGTCTTTTGGTCTTGGTTATGGTTTCCTTTGCTGTGCAAAAGCTTTGAAGTTTCATTAGGTCCCATTTGTTTATTTTTGTTTTTATTTCCATTACTCTAGGAGGTGGGTCAGAAAGGATCTTGCTGTGATTTATGTCATAGAGTGTTCTTCCTATGTTTTCTTCTAAGAGTTTGATAGTTTCTGGCCATACATTTAGGTCTTTAATCCATTTTGAGCTTATTTTTGTGTATGGTGTTAGGGAGTGATCTAATCTCATACTTTTACATGTACCTGTCCAGTTTTCCCAGCACCATTTATTGAAGAGGCTGTCCTTTCTCCACTGTACATTCCTGCCTCCTTTATCAAAGATAAGGTGTCCATATGTGCGTGGGTTTATCTCTGGGCTTTCTATCCTGTTCCACTGATCTATCTTTCTGTTTTTGTGCCAGTACCATACTGTCTTGATTACTGTTGCTTTGTAATATAGTCTGAAGTCAGGGAGCCTTATTCCTCCAGCTCCTTTTTTCGTTCTCAAGATTGCTTTGGCTATTCGGGGTCTTTTGTGTTTCCATACAAATTGCGAAATTTTTTGTTCTAGTTCTGTGAAAAATGCCAGTGGTAGTTTGATAGGGATTGCATTGAATCTGTAGATTGCTTTGGGTAGTAGAGTCATTTTCACAATGTTGATTCTTCCAATCCAAGAACATGGTATATCTCTCCATCTATTTGTATCATCGTTAATTTCTTTCATCAGTGTCTTATAATTTTCTGCATACAGGTCTTTCGTATCCTTAGGTAGGTTTATTCCTAGATATTTTATTCTTTTTGTTGCAATGGTAAATGGGAGTGTTTTCTTGATTTCACTTTCAGATTTTTCATCATTAGTATATAGGAATGCCAGAGATTTCTGTGCATTAATTTTGTATCCTGCTACTTTACCAAATTCATTGATTAGCTGTAGTAGTTTTCTGGTAGCATCTTTAGGATTCTCTATGTATAGTATCATGTCATCTGCAAACAGTGACAGCTTTACTTCTTCTTTTCCGATTTGGATTCCTTTTATTTCCTTTTCTTCTCTGATTGCTGTGGCTAAAACTTCCAAAACTATGTTGAATAAGAGTGGTGAGAGTGGGCAACCTTGTCTTGTTCCTGATCTTAGTGGAAATGCTTTCAGTTTTTCACCATTGAGGATGATGTTTGCTGTGGGCTTGTCATATATGGCTTTTATTATGTTTAGGAAAGTTCCCTCTATGCCTACTTTCTGGAGGGTTTTTATCATAAATGGGTGTTGAATTTTGTCGAAAGCTTTCTCTGCATCTATTGAGATGATCATATGGTTTTTCTCCTTCAATTTGTTAATACGGTTTATCACATTGATAGATTTGCGTATATTGAAGAATCCTTGCATTCCTGGAATAAACCCCACTTGATCATGGTGTATGATCCTTTTAATGTGCTGTTGGATTCTGTTTGCTAGTATTTTGTTGAGGATTTTTGCATCTATGTTCATCAGTGATATTGGCCTGTAGTTTTCTTTCTTTGTGACATCCTTGTCTGGTTTTGGTATCAAGGTGATGGTGGCTTCGTAGAAGGAATTTGGGAGTGTTCCTCCCTCTGCTATATTTTGGAAGAGTTTGAGAAGGATAGGTGTTAGCTCTTCTCTAAACGTTTGATAGAATTCACCTGTGAAGCCATCTGGTCCTGGGCTTTTGTTTGTTGGAAGGTTTTTAATCACAGTTTCAATTTCAGTGCTTGTGATTGGTCTGTTCATATTTTCTATTTCTTCCTGATTCAGTCTTGGCAGGTTGTGCATTTCTAAGAATTTGTCCATTTCTTCCAGATTGTCCATTTTATTGGCATAGAGTTGCTTGTAGTAATCTCTCATGATTTTTTTTATTTCTGCAGTGTCAGTTGTTACTTCTCCTTTTTCATTTCTAATTCTATTGATTTGAGTCTTCTCCCTTTTTTTCTTGATGAGTCTGGCTAGTGGTTTATCTATTTTGTTTATCTTCTCAAAGAACCAGCTTTTAGTTTTATTGATCTTTGCTATTGTTTCCTTCATTTCTTTTTCATTTATTTCTGATCTGATTTTTATGATTTCTTTCCTTCTGCTAGCTTTGGGGTTTTTTTGTTCTTCTTTCTCTAATTGCTTGAGGTGCAAGGTTAGGTTGTTTATTCGAGATGTTTCCTGCTTCTTAAGGTGGGCTTGTATTGCTATAAACTTCCCCCTTAGAACTGCTTTTGCTGCATCCCATAGGTTTTGGGTCGTTGTGTCTCCATTGTCATTTGTTTCTAGGTATTTTTTAATTTCCTCTTTGATTTCTTCAGTGATCACTTCATTATTAAGTAGTGTATTGTTTAGCCTCCATGTGTTTGTATTTTTTAAAGATCTTTTCCTGTAATTGATATCTAGTCTCATGGCGTTGTGGTCGGAAAAGATACTTGATACAATTTCAGTTTTCTTAAATTTACCAAGGCTTGATTTGTGACCCAAGATATGATCTATCCTGGAGAATGTTCCATGAGCACTTGAGAAAAATGTGTATTCTGTTGTTTTTGGATGGAGTGTCCTATAAATATCAATTAAGTCCATCTTGTTTAATGTATCATTTAAAGCTTGTGTTTCCCTATTTATTTTCATTTTGGATGATCTGTCCATGGGTGAAAGTGGGGTGTTAAAGTCCCCTACTATGAATGTGTTACTGTTGATCTCCCCTTTTATGGTTGTTAGTATTTGCCTTATGTATTGAGGTGCTCCTATGTTGGGTGCATAAATATTTACAATTGTTATATCTTCTTCTTGGATCGATCCCTTGATCATTATGTAGTGTCCTTCTTTGTCCCTTTTAATAGTCCTCATTTTAAAGTCTATTTTGTCTGATATGAGAATTGCTACTCCAGCTTTCTTTTGGTTTCCATTTGCATGGAATATCTTTTTCCATCCCCTTACTTTCAGTCTGTATGTGTCTCTAGTTCTGAAGTGGGTCTCTTGTAGACAGCATATATAAGGGTCTTGTTTTTGTATCCATTCAGCCAATCTGTGTCTTTTGGTGGGAGCATTTAGTCCATTTACATTTAAGGTAATTATCGATATGTATGTTCCTATTTCCATTTTATATATTGTTTTGGGTTCGCTACTATAGGTCATTTCCTTCTCTTGTGTTTCGTGTCTAGAGAAGTTCCTTTAGCATTTGTTGTAAAGCTGGTTTGGTGGTGCTGAACTCTCTCAGCTTTTGCTTGTCTGTAAAGGTTTTAATTTCTCCATCAAATGTGAATGAGATCCTTGCTGGGTAGAGTAGTCTTGGTTGCAGGCTATTCTCCTTCATCACTTTCAGTATGTCCTGCCACTCCCTTCTGGCTTGTAGGGTTTCTGCTGAGAGATCAGCTGTTAACCTTATGGGGATTCCCTTGTGTGTTATTTGTTGTTTTTCCCTTGCTGCTTTTAATATGCTTTCTTTGTATTTAATTTTTGACAGTTTGATTAATATGTGTCTTGGCGTGTTTCTCCTTGTATTTATCCTGTATGGGACCCTCTGTGCTTCCTGGACTTGATTAACTATTTCCTTTCCCATATTAGGGAAGTTTTCAACTATAATCTCTTCAAATATTTTCTCAGTCCCTTTCTTTCTTTCTTCTTCTTCTGGAACCCCTATAATTCGAATGTTGGTGCGTTTCATGTTGTCCCAGAGGTCTCTGAGACTGTCCTCAGTTCTTTTTATTCTTTTTTCTTTATTCTGCTCTGCAATAGTTATTTCCACTACTTTATCTTCCAGGTCACTTATCCGTTCTTCTGCCTCAGTTATTCTGCTATTGATCCTATCTAGAGTGATTTTAATTTCATTTATTGCATTGTTCATCGTTGCTTGTTTCATCTTTAGTTCTTGTAGGTCCTTGTTAACTGTTTCTTGCATTTTGTCCATTCTACTTCCAAGATTTCGGATCATCCTTACTATCATTATTCTGAATTCTTTTTCAGGTAGATTGCCTATTTCCTCTTCATTTGTTAGGTCTGGTGGGTTTTTATCTTGCTCCTTCATCTGCTGTGTGTTTTTCTGTCTTCTCATTTTGCTTATCTTACTGTGTTTGGGGTCTCCTTTTTGCAGGCTGCACTTTCGTAGTTCCCGTTGTTTTTGATGTCTGTCTCCAGTGGCTAAGGTTGTTTCAGTGGGTTTTGTAGGCTTCCTGGTGGAGGGGACTAGTGCCTGTGTTGTGCTGGATGAGGCTGGATCTTGTCTCTCTAGTGGGCAGGTTCACGTCTGGTGGTGTGTTTTGGGGTGTCTGTGGCCTTATTATGATTTTAGGCAGCCTCTCTGCTAATGGGTGGGGTTGTGTTCCTGTTTTGCTAGTTGTTTGGCATAGGTTGTCCAGCACTGTGGCTTGCTGGTCGTTGAGTGAAGCTGGGTGCTGGTGTTAAGATGGAGGTCTCTGGGATATTTCCACCGTTTAATATTATGTGGAGCTGGGAGGTCTCTTGTTGACCAGTGTCCTGAAGTTGGCTCTCCTACCTCAGAGGCAGAGCCCTGACTCCTGGCTGGAGCACCAAGAGCCTTTCATCCACACAGCTCTCTGAAGCAAGGTCCTGACACAGCACCTAAAATATGTTTTAACTAAATTTAAATAAACTAAAAGTAACATTGCTTGAATACCCCAATTGTTGCAAAATCATACCTGCTAAACTTAAATTTGTCCATTATAATAAGGAAGTGGTGTCCACTCATATTTATAACAATAGTTAGGAAAGTTCTCTAAGTTGGGACTTTACAAACTTTAGAAAAAAAAATTGTTGAGAAAATCATACCCCTACCATGGACAGAAAGGGAAAGTTCAGATGTACTTTACCTTATGGTTATATAAGTACAAACAAATACAGAGTATATAGTAGAACTCTAATATCAACTGTACTTACTTTGCACTAAGGAATTGGTGAGAATCTGTGGAGTGGCTGAGCGATTGTTGCCTTAACATTTATTTGGGTCTGGATTTACTTCCTTGCATTTTTCAATCTTGGCTGATTATTTGTGTGAATCAAGCTGATTTTGTTCCTTGTTCAAAGTGACCAGTGCTTTCCTCTATCAAGAGCCTCTCTGCTGGAAGATGCTATGCTTTGCAACTGTAAATGTTCACAGCTACCTTTAAGATCATTACTAACTAATTTCTCTAGAGTTCCAGTGGTTTTCTCCTTCTCATCGACTTTAAAAATGCCAGCAGTCTACTGTTTTTATTCTGGGAAAGAGGTCTAGTTACTCAGCCCTGGTGCATTCTAGCCTGGGGCCTCTTCATCCTGTTGTGGCTGAGGAAGGGACACTTTAAATTCCAGTTGGTGGAAAGAATCAGTTCCAGATCGGAATCCCAGGTACAAAATAATTCTTTTTCAGGAAGAACAGAACCTCCATAACAGGGGCTGTTCACATGTAATGATTTTCATTTCAAGCTATTATCACATGGACTACCAAGGTACTCCTCACTTTCCTACTGTTGTGTTTTTCTTTAAAGTCTGTACTGTAATGTGTGCATGAAGCTAAGCAAATATGTAAACAAAACTCCATTTCCTATAAGCAAAAATAGGCTGAAAATATCACTGGCAGATAATTAACATTTAACCATGAAAAATCCACTTATCACTTCATAAAAATGCTTTTCATAGAATACCCCATCTATACCCAATTTAATAACATATTCTAAACTCTTCTTCAAGTATCATAGTTTGTTCTTTAAAAACACTATATATTTAAGTTATTATATCACATATGCATCTATTGCCAATTATTTTTCCGTAAGTGTCAGTGACTTCAAAAGTGAAATCTTATTTTAACCAGAGAAAACACACTATTACAAAAAAACCATGCATGACTAATAAGCCATCTTAGGAAGTTTTCTGAAAAGCTATTGCATTAATATGGGTAAAACATTCTACATTGATATTCTAACAAATGCTCTGAGAATATAACTCCTTTATGCTCAGTCAGCTCGGGGAAAACAAAACAAAATAAAACAAAATTCTTATAACTATGCAACTAGAGGCTGCTTAACTTGGTAAATGACAAAAGTATCTGGGTACGCAGCATCCATTTATTTTAGTAATCAAAGCTCTCAGAAAAGCTGTGAAAACTGCTAAGATTTTATCTGAGTCAAACTTACTTTCTCCCAGTTCTTTTAGGACTGGATGGTAATTCCACTACCCTGTCAGTCATGGAACTGTTTCCATTCTAACTCCCAGCTTGAAATGAAATGGACTTTCAATTCACTTATCCATTTTACTGTGTGATATTTGTGTTATACTCTTACTTTTATATATTTATATATGTGACAGTGTGTGTGTATATACGTGTATATATATGCACACACATATAGTATCATATTAACATCATATGTATATATCCTAAGATATTATAATGCTACCATAATTAAAATTAAATATCCAGATTATTTATACTTGCAATATTGTGACTTATAAGAAATATACATATTTGGTCATTCAGATGATCAAAATAATTTCTCATATATATTTGGTCTTCATCCACAGTTCCTGGCTCACAGCTCCCAAAACCTGTGGAAGTTCCTGAGCAATGGGAGCATCTTTTGTTATTGTATTTGGTCTCTTGTCCTCAGTTCCTTAAAGTTCTTCAGAGCCACAAAGGTGAAATGGGTGTCATGTCATTGATGATAAGACCCTTTCCATCACAACTGGGTTTCTGTTAATTAAGCTGACTTTTGGAAATCACCTAAGGATGGGGGCTGGTAGCCAGAAGAATCAATCAAGAACAGAGGGTTGGGGCTTCCCTGGTGGTGCAGTGGTTGGGAGACCGCCTGCCGATGCAGGGGACACGGGTTCGTGCCCCAGTCCGGGAAGATCCCACATGCTGCAGAGCGGCTGGGCCCGTGAGCCATGGCCGCTGAGCCTGCGTGTCCGGAGCCTGTGCTCCGCGGCAGGAGGGGCCACAGCAGTGAGAGGCCCGCGTACCGCCAAAAAAAGAACAGAGGGTTGGAAGTTTTGGTTCCACTCCCTGATTTCCAGGGAGGAGAGAGGGGCTAGATTGACTGGCCAATCATCATTGGCTGATGACTTAAACAATCATGCCTAAGTAATGAGGCCTACAAAAAAAGCCCAAAGGAGGGGGTTCAGAGAGCTTCCACACTGGGGAACCAGAACACTTCCATGTGCTACAGTGCTGGGCCCCAAGGTCCATGAGGAGGGAAGCTCTTTTGTTTGGGACCTCGCCTTACGTATCCCTTCATCTGGCTGTTCATCTGTGTATCCTTTAATATCCTTTGTAATAAATTGGTAAGATAGTGAGTAAATAGGTTTCCTGAGCTCTGTGAACCATTCTAGCAAATTGTTCAGACCCAAGAAATGGGTCATGGGAACCTCTGATTTATAACCAGTTGGTCAGAAATATAGGTAACAACCTGGACTTGTGATTGGCATCCTGAGTTGAAGGCAGTTGTTAGAACCTCCAATCTGAAGCTGGTGGGTCAGTAGCAGTTAATAACCCAGGCTTGCAATTGATGTCTGAAGTAGAGGCAGTCTTGTGGGACTGAGCCCTTTACCTGTAGAATCTGATGCTATCCCTGGGTAGAATTGAGCTGAATTCTCATCCGAGAATTGCTTGTTGATGTGGGGAAGACTCCACACACACACATATTGGAATTGGGTCCAGGAAACCAAAAGAATACTTATATATCATATTAACATAATGACAATGTAATATCATATATATATATATAACAAATAACATTTTATATTCATGTACATATACATACATAAAGTCTAGCAATTTTATTTTAATTATTGTAGCATTATAGTATCTTAAAATAATTTTCAGAGGTTTTTGCTTTTGTTTTTTGCCTAAAACTTAGCTATTCACACTTCAGAGAAGGAAACAATCAAACAAAAAAAAAAGAGCAAAGGAGAAAGGAAGAAGAGGTAAGAAAAGGAGAACAAAAGGGAAAGGAGAAAAATCACATTGGAATTGAAGCTGTAACTTACTTTGTGGAGAATTGTATCCTTATAAAATTAAATCTTCTCTTCCCTACATATGACATGCCTTTGCATTTAGGTCTTTTCTAGGGCCTTCAGTGAATTTTCATAAATTTTCTTATCACTACTGATCATTACTTCTTACATTTATCCATAGCTAGTTTATAATTTTGTTGCCATTGTGCATGAGATCTTTTATTTTCATTGTATTTTCAAGTGGTTACAGCTTACGCAGTTGTAAAGCTGATACAGTTGGCCCTCCCTCAAGTTCTGCATTTGCAGATTCAACCAACTGCAGGTCAAAAATATTCAAGAAAAAAAATTCCAGAAAGTTCCAAAAAGCAAAACTTTAATTTGCTTCACACCAGCAACTATTTACATAGTATTTACATTGTATTTACAACTATTTACATAACATTTACCGTGTATTAGGTACTATAAGTAATTTAGAGATGATTTAAAGTGTAGGGGAGAATGTGTGTAGGTTATACGCAAATACTACACATTTATACAAGGGACTTGAGCATCAGCAGATTTTGGTATCCAAAGAGGGGGTGGTCCTGGAACCAATCCTTGGTGGATACAGAGTGATGACTATATTTTAATCTTCATTTGCTTGAGTCCTTTGTCTACATCTCAGTTGGTTCACTATTCTAGGAGGAGTAGCAAGTAAGATAATAAAGTCGTTTATTGTCCTCGCCCCACATCAAAGACCAGCAAATATTTATGTAGGCTTTCTTCCTTGGTCGATGGTTGCTATGCACTGCTTTATTAATTTCCTGACCCTAAACCATTCTTACTCTCTGGTGAAGTTCCTACTCAATCATGTTATGTTATTATATTAAAATCATGTTGTATTAAATCTGCTATATCTTTAGAATGTTTACATTGTTTGTGATAACTGAGAAACAACTGCAGCTTTTTACACTTTGTAAGATTTTGCTAGTAGGTTTATATTAGCTAAATTAGAAAATTTTCCTTCTTTTCCTAGGCTCATCATATTTATTATTTTTTGAAAGTTTAGAAGAATTCAGCTGTAAAACTATCAGGACAGGAGCCTTAAAAAAAACCCCACAATTTTTAATTACATCTCTGCTTATAGGTCTTTTGAGGTTTTCTAATTATTTTAGAATCTATTCTATTAATTTATATTTTCTATAAAATATATATCATTAAGATTTTAGCATTGTTAATATAGTTATATAATAGCCAATTTAAAAAGATTTTAAAGATATATAATTTTAACATACTAATTCTTTTCTTTGCTTAGATTTCCAGCATGTTTTATATATATATATATATATATATATATATATATATATATTTAAGGTTTTTAAAAGGTCCAGTCCCTAGCTTTTACGATTGTCTGTAGATTTTTTATTTGTAATTACTTATTTTACCTTTTGTATTAGTTTCTTTCTCCTGCTTTCCTTAAATTTGACTGCTCATTTTCAAATGTTGTGAGGTTTTTAAATAATTTCTTTTCATTCATTTGTATTTAATAATAGAAACATGGGTTGGCTATTATTTTCTAGAATGGCTTTGGTCCTTTACTCTAAGTTTTGATACATTGAATTTTCATTGTTCTTATTTTCTGTGAATTTTCTAAACTGTCTTGACTATCTGGAAATTTTCTCTTTTGTTCATGAGTTGCTTAGAAATAACTGAATTTATTTTCTTCAAACTTATTCTATTAATCTCTTTTTTCATTTATTTTGCCTTGTGTTCAGGGAACCCATTTTAGTTACAGACTCAGACTTTCTTCAGCTGATTAAAAATTCTCTTATATTTTCATTAGTACTTCTTCTCTTCGGCTTTCTTTCTCTTTTTGAGAAATATATATATTTTGAACTTCTTCCTTCTGTCAACCCAAATAAAGAGATAAACTGAGGCAAGCTCAAATTATCAGACATTGAGTTTATTTGGGAATAGCAATTTAGGAAACACATGCTGTGACAAGCTACAAGACAAGTCAGTTGGGGGTTTGGGGTGGGTTTTTGTTATGGGCAAGGAGTGCAAAGAGCAGGAAGTCCAACCAGAGACCAAGCAGTAAGTTCACTGGCTTGAGAATGGGGAGGGATTTTTAGCAGATGTTCATTACTCAAGAGATAATTCTCAGTCTTCAGTAAATTAGGCGTTTATGGGCAATCATTCTCTCAATTCTTAGTTCCATTCTTCTGAGGGTGCATGCATGAGATTCTCCATTTCATGGTCTCTGGTTCCATTTCTTTCACCTGTCTATACCTCATCTTTTCTTTCGTCATTTTAATCTGTTTCTCTTTATTTGGACTCTTGGACAATTTATTGAATATTTTCAAAATTTACTTTGCTAAAATATGCAAACCTTTCTTCACTGCCTCGTTCATTGCTTTTAATTTGGCAACCATCTTTTTTTTTTAATCTCCTTTAAATTATAGTTAAGTTGCCCTTAATTGGGTCTCTTTCGTCACTGACCATGTTGGTTACATAAATGTAGTGTTTTTTAGAATCTTACTGAGTAAACAAAGTTTCAAAATTTACTTCTGTTTCTTATAGTAAGTTCTAATGCTTCAGAGCAGTCTCCTTCCTTTGTACAAAAAATAACTGATGTGTCTGATGATGTTTCTGACTCCACAGACACACCTGAGGCAAAGAAAATTCACTTGTTATCCACAATTAGAAGCTGATAGGGAACTATCAAAGACTGTGTGGGTTTCTCTGTTCAAACCGTTCTAGCATAAAAACACATAAATATGAAAAGTTGAGATTTACTGTAATCATACTTTGCTAGTTTAGAGGTACAGTGGCCTGAGGAGAAATAGGAAGTATCTGAAGCCAAAGACAGCAAACAGTGGCCAGGAATTAGCTGGCAGAGGACCACAATTCTTTGCCTGGCACAGTTGCATTTGTTAGAAGCCAGCCAAAGAAGAGCCCCACTCCTTACCTAGTGGGCCAAATAGGCAGGGAGTAAATGCATTTTGGGCACCTCTGCTTGCCATGACCTCCTGGAACCAATTGTGTTTCTCAGAAGCAGTAATAGGATCCATATTATTCCACTGACTTTGGATGGGGGAAAAGGGAAAGGGCTGGTGGCTCACATGGATTTTGCTTTCAGTACTTCACCTATAGGGGATCGTGTGTCCAATGAACCATTTCTTTATTTCAGTCCTGTTTATTTAAGCAACCCAAAATTCCTCAAAGTTTCTCTAAGAGAAAAATCACTGCTTCCTGGGTTATCAGAATTAATAAAGTTTTCCTTACTTTTATATTCCATTGGTCATTTCAAGTCACATGATCATTAGTCTTATGTGCTTAATTAATAATCTTTGTTAATGTAGGGTGTTTTTTTTTTTGACATTAAAATGCCTTCTATTGACATTCCAGGATATAGTTTTATGCTTTCTGTTTTCTCTCTTCCTCTGGTTATGAAGTCTCTGAAAGCAGTGCTTAACAACTGGGTCAGTTCGTCCTTTGACATCTGGGAAAATGCTAGACTTAACTTTGGTCCATGAATGGAAGAAAAGTCTATGCTGCTCTCTTAACATTTTCCCAGCTTCCAGCATCTTCTAAAACAGCTGCAAAGAGAGTTCTGATCCAGTACTTCAGAGATCCCTTTAGCCTTTTTTTTGGAGAGAATATATTTCTCTCCATGGATCAACTATAATCTGTTCCATTACATCGTACAGAAAAAAAGTTTTCATTTTAAATCTAAAGAGTAGACTACATTGAAGGTTCACTCTTTTTTTCCCAGTTTTATTGAGATATAATTGAAGTACAGCACTGTATAAGTTTTATATACAACATAATGATTAGACTTACATACATCATGAAATGATTACCACAGTAGGTTTAGTGAACATCCATCATTTCATACAGATACAATATTAAAGAAATAGAAAAAAATGTTTTTCCTTGTGATGGGAACTTGTAGGATTTACTCTCTTAAGAACTTTCATATTTAAGGTAAAGCAGTGTTAATTATCTTATCATGTTGGATATTATATCCTTAATACTTATTTATCTTATAACTGGAAGTTTGTACGTTCTGACTACCTTCATCTAACTCACCCTCCCTGTCGCCTCACCTCTGGTAGCCACAAATATGATCTCTTTTCCTATGAGTTTTTTGTTCATTTGTTATTGAAGTATAATTGACCTGTAAAACTATGTTATTTCCTGATGCACACAACAGTGATTTGATATTTCTATACATTTCAAAATGATCACCATGATAATTCTAGTTGTCATGTGCCACCATACAAAGATATTACATAATTTTTGACTATATTCCCCACACTGTACATTTCATACCTTTGACTCATTTATTTCCTAACTGAAAGTTTGTACCTCTTAATCACCCTCACTTTACTCCTCTCCTACCCACCTCCCCTCTGACAACCACCTGTTTCTTCTCTGTATCTATGATTCTGTTTCTGTTTGGTTATTTTCGTTAATTTGTTTTGTCTTTTAGATTCCAGATATAAGTGAAATCATACAGTATTTGTCTTTCTCTAACTTATTTTACTTAGCATAGTACCCTCTAGGTCCATCCATGTTGTCCCAAGTGGCAAGATTTCATTCTTTGTTTTATGGCTGAGTAATATTCCACTGTGTGTGTGCCTCACATCTTCTTTTTTTTTTTTTTTTTTTTGCGGTACACGGGCCTCTCACTGTTGTGGCCTCTCCCATTGCGGAGCACAGGCTCCGGACGCGCAGGCTCAGCGGGCCCATGGGCCCAGCTGCTCTGCGGCATGTGGGATCCTCCCGGAACAGGGCACGAACCCGTGTCCCCTGCATCGGCAGGCGGACTCTCAACCACTGCGCCACCAGGGAAGCCCCTCACATCTTCTTTATCCATTCATTTACCAATGGTCACTTGGGTTGCTTCCATATCTTGGCTATTGTAAATAATGCTGCAATAGACATAGGCATGCGTAAATCTTTTCTTATTAGAGTTTACCTTTTCTACAGATAAATAGTACCCAGAAGTGGAATTGCTGGATCATATGGTAGTTCTATTTTTAATTTTTTTAGGAATCTCCATACTGTTTTCCACAGTGGCTACACCAATTTATATTCTCACCAGCAGTGCATGAGGGTTCCCTTTTCTCCACATCTGGTCAATGCTTGTTATTTGTTGTCTTTTTGATAATAGCAATTGACAGGTGTGAAGTGTTATCTCATTGTGGTTTTGGCTTGCATTTCCCTGATGATTAATGATGTTGAGCACCTTTTAATTTGTCTGTTGGCCATGTGTATGTCTTCTTTGGAAAAGTGTTTATTCAGGTACTCTGCCCATTTTTTAATCAGGTTGTTTGTTTTTTGATTTTGAGTTGTATGAGTTCTTTGTATATTCTGGATATTAATCCCTTGTTAGCTATACCATTAGTAAATATTTTCTCCCATTCAGTAGGCAGCATTTTTGTTTTGTTGATAGTTTTCTTTGCTGTGCAAAAGCTTTTTAGTTTGATGTATTTATTTATATTTGCTTTCCTTTCCCTTGCCTAAGGAGACACATCCAAAAAAAATATTGGTAAGATTCATGTCAAAGAGTGTACTGCCTCTGTTTCCTTCCAGAAGTTTTATGGTTTCAGGTCTTACATTTAAGTCTTTAATCTATTTTGAGTTTTTTTTTTTTTATGGTGTGAAAAAGTAGTCCAGTTTGATCTTTTGCATGTACCTACCTGTCCAGTTTTCCCAGCACCATTTATTGACGAGGTTATCTTTTCCCTACTGCTGCCTACTTTGTTGTAGACTAATTCCCCTTATAAATATGGGTTTATTTCTGGGCTCTCTGGTTCCATTCATCTACGTGTCTGTTTTTGTGCCAGTACCGCACTGTTTTGATTACTGTAGCTTTGTAGTACAGTTTGAAATCAGGGAGCATGATATTTCCCATTTCTTTTTCTTTCTTAAGATTGTCTTGGCTATACAGTGTCTTTTGTGTTTCCATACAAATTTTAGAATTATTATTTCCAGTTCTGTGAAAAAAGCCATTGCTATTTTGATAGGGATGGTACTGAATCTGTAGATTGCCTTAGGTATAATAGTCATTTTAAAAATATTATTTCTTCCAACCTGTGAGGGTGATGTATCTTTCCATCTGTTTGTGTCATCTTCAATGTGTTTCATCAGTGTCTCCTAGTTTCCCAAGTACAGTTCTTTTACCTCCTTAGTTAGATTTATTCCCAAGTATTTTATTCTTTTTGATGCAACTGTGAATGGTATTGTTTTATTAATTTCTCTTTTTGATAGTTTGTTGTTAGTGTATAGAAATGCAACAAATTTATATATTTTAATTTTGTATCCTGTAACTTTACCAGATTCATTGATGAGCCCTAGCAGTTTTTTGGTGATGTCTTTAGGACTGTCTATGTATAGTATCATATCATCTGCAAACAGTGACAGTTTTACTCCTTCTTTTCCCATTTGATTTCCTTTTATTTCTTTTTGTCAACTGATTCCTGTGGCTAAGACTTCTAATACTAAGTTAAATAAAAGTGGTGAGAGAGAGCATCCTTGTCTTGTTCCTGATCTTAGAGAAAATGCTTTTAGCTTTTGACTAACGAGTATATTAGCTGTGGGCTTGTCATTTATGGTCTTTACATGGAGGCTAAACAATATGTTACTAGACAACGAATGGGTCACTGAAGAAATGAAAGAAGAAATCAAAAAGTATCTTGACACAAATGAAACAAAAATTCAATATCTATAAGATGCAACAAAAGCAGTTCTAAGACGGATGTTTATAGCGATACAAGCCTACCTCAGGAAACAAGAAATATCTCAAACAACCCAACCGTACTCCTAAAGGAACGAGAAAAAGCAAAGCAAACCAAAGTTAGTAGAAGGAAAGAAATTATAAAGATTAGAGCAGAAATAAATGAAACAGAGACTTAAAAAAACAGTAGAAAAGATCAATTAAACTAAAAGCTGGCTCTTTGAAAAGATAAACAAAATTGATAAATCTTTAGCCAAACTCATCAAGAAAAAAAGAGAGGGCTCAAATCAAAAATGAAAAAGAAGTTACAACTGACACCACAGAAATACAAACAATCATAAGAGATTACTGTGAACAAACACCCATAAAATTGACAACCTAGAAGAAATGGACAAATTGCAAGAAATGTACAATCTCCCAAGACTGAACCAGGAAGAAATAGAAAACATGAACAGATCAATTACCAATAATAAAATTTGAATAATTAATAAGGAAACTCCCAACAAACAAAAGTTCAGGACCAGATGACTTCACAGGTAAATTCTACCAAACATTTAGAGAAGAGCTAACACTTATCTTTCTCAAACTATTCCAAAAAATTGAAGAAGAAGGAAAACTTCTGAACTCATTCTATGAGGCCAACATCACCCTGATATTAAATCCAAACAAAGATATCATAAAAAAAAGAAAATTGTAGGCTAATATCACTGATGAACATAGACACAAAACTCCTCAACAAAATATTAGCAAAACAAATTCAACAATACATTAAAAGGATCATACATCATGATAAAGTGGAATTTATCCCAGGGATGCAAGGGTAGTTCAATATCTGCGAATCAATCAATGTGATATATCATCTTAACAAATTTAAGAATAAAAATCCTATGATTATCTCAATATCTGCAGAAAAAGCTTTTGACAAGATTCAACATCCATTTATGATAAAAACTGTCAACAAAGTGGGTATAGAGGAAACAAGCTCAACATAATAAAGGAGATTCAATCCTTATAACAAAGGATAACAAAGGGAACAATTTCAATTGTAGATTAATACCATTAAATAATATTACCATAAGAAATATATACTTTCTTGACTGTAAAAGCAATTAAAAATATGAAGAAATAAGTTGATTATTTTCAGATGAAAATTCAAGGAAAATATGATAAAACTCCTTTTAAGATAAATCATTAGAAATATATCTTTTTATATAATCTACTTCCTTCCAAAGCAAATGTCTTTTGAATTAAACTTGTCGCATCCGATCCCTTACAAATATCTTAAGTACCACCAAATTGTACCCGAAGACGGCTATGCAGTTAAAAAAAGGAGGCACTCAGAAAAAAAAAAAAAGTTGGCCCTCCTATGAGTATAACCAATACCACAAACACTACTCACTTTCGCATTTAATTCTGAAGTACAGATTATGCATGGAACAGTGATTCACTCACAAAAATTTTATAAATCGACTCACTACGTTCTGCTATAACACTTCCGGAAAAGAATCTTCATCTTTGCTCTTGTAGCCCGATTTTGTTTTGTTTTGTTATCGTTTGCTCGTTTCACATTACATTAACTCTTTAGCCAGAGAACAGAAGTCATCGGGTATGGCAAATTTCCCTCATTTCTACATTTCATATGCATTATCTTAAATCAATATTTAACAGCCCATAACGTTCTAAGAAAATGCATTTGCCATGAATCCTTTTCAAGGCTCACTGGGTACTGGAGGACAGACCTAGTGATAACAAGGAAACACAGGCAGAGATGGCACAGTCTACTGTCCCTTTACAGATCAGCTTCTCCTAAATCAAGAAGGAAATTTGGGTGTATAAAAGCTAGATTACCAGAATATTGAGAGGATATTTCTCTATTAGCCATCCCATTTGACTGCCTGATTATAAGCTGATCTGATTCGCTAAATCAATACTCCCTTCCTCCTTCACTCTTTTTTTTTTTTGCGGTACGCGGGCCTCTCACCGCTGTGGCCTCTCCCGTTGCGGAGCACAGGCTCCGGACACGCAGGCTCAGCGGCCATGGCTCACAGGCCCAGCCGCTCCACGGCATGTGGGATCTTCCTGGACTGGGTCACGAACCCGTGTTCCCTGCTGCGCCACCAGGGAAGCCCCCTTCCTTCATTCTTCTTTTTTTTTTTTTCCTCCTTCACTCTTGATGGGAAGTTTTCCCTAAAGTGGCAGGGTCAGTTTAGGGAACTGTACCAGTAAGGAATGCTTTTGACTTCATAGACTAGAAATCCTACTAAGAGTGATGCTATTTTCCTCATATAACTAGAAGTCTGGGAGTAATCTGTCCAGGCTAGCATAGCTACTCAAAAATATTAAGCACATGGCTGTCCATCCTGCTCTCTTTACTGTGTGGGCCCCATCTTCATGATTACAGCCTCATAGTCACAGAATTATTGCTGCACTCTAGGTATAGAATTGATGTTACAGGGAAAGGAAAAACAAACAGTGAAGATAACATTCTGCACATTCTGTGTAATCCTAATTGGCCACAACTGTGTCCCATGGCCACCTCTAGTTTCAAGGATGTCTGGGATATTGACTTATTTTAGGTGGGTCCATTGCCGCCCTTAACAAAACCGAGGAACTTTCAATAACAGAAATAAAAAATAGACATTGGATAGACAAAGAACATTATCTGCTAAACGGCCTTCCCTGACAGAAGCATCTTCTTTGATATAAATAGTATATTGTTAGAGACTCGGTTCTGCAACAGCTAATTCCTACTGGTTACATGAGTTGCATGTATTGGCTCTCTAAATATCTGAACATGAATGTTATGTTTATTTTAAATAATCACAAAGTAAATTTTGTTTCATGAACATTTAAATACATTAAATACATTCTTCTTCACATGAACTATTTTTAAAAATGTATACAGTGTACTGATATTAACCCTAAAATCTCTATTGAGTTTACTACTTCAAATATTTTATATCATTTTCAAGAACGTAATTTCTTCCAAATCTTTCATATTTCAGAATATTCCACTTGATATCTACTTTATTGAGAATATTTAAGCCATCCCTTCTCCTGTAAGTTCATCTCTCCACCTCCAAAGCCCTACTTCGCCTAGCCTTTTGTCTACGAGAAGGGAAAAAAAAGATCAGATCTCTATTTTAAGAGTAATTATTCAAATTACTGTTTTTTTTAAAAAATGAACATTTTATTTTAGAGTAGTTAATGATTTACAGAAAATTTGCAAAGATAGTACAGAGAATTCCCATAAACCCCATTCAGTTTCTCCTATTATTAACATCTTACATTAGTATAATACATTCATTTGTCACAATTAATGAGCCAATACTGATACTTTATTAACTTCTTTTTTTTTTTTTGTCCACACCACGCGGTTTGCAGAATCTTAGTTTCCCGACCAGGGATCGAACCTGGGCCCAAGCAGTGAAAGCGCTGAGTTCTAACCACTGGTATGCCAGGGAATTCCTGATACTTTATTAACTAAAGTCCATACTTTATTCATACATTTGTTTTTACCTAATGCCCTTTTTCTATTCTAGAATCTCAATCAGGATTCCACATTACAATTAGTTGTCATGTCTGCTTAGATTCCTCTTGTAATTTTGTAAAATATCCCTAAAATGGGATTTGTCTGATGTTTTTCTAATGAGCACACAAAGGTTATACGTTTTGGGGAGGAATACCACAGGGGTAAATTGTTTTTCATCTCATCGTATCAAGGTTACATGCTGTCACCATGATTTTATTGTTGATGTAAGCCTTGATCCCTGACTGAGGTAGTGTCTTCAGGTTTCTCTCCTGTAAAGTTATCTTTTTTCTATGTTGTTCTCTTTGGACAGAAGTTGTTAGACATATCCCACACTTAAGAAGTAGTGAGTTAGTCTCCTCCTTCTTGGGGGGACAGTAGTAGCTACATAAAATATTTGGAATTCTTCTGCTTGGGAGATTTGTCTATTCTTCCCAAATTATATATATATATTATATATATATATTATATATATTCAATAATTTGCTTATATCATTATGGACTCACAGGTATTTATTTTATACTTTGGATTATATCCAAATACTACATTATGTCATTGTTCAAACTGTTCCAATTTCGGCCATTTGAAACTCTTCAGTTGAATTCGGTGTCCCTTTGACATACTCCCCATCATTGGTGTCTGTGTTTTTGTTTGTTTGGTTTGTTTTTTCAGCACTTCCATACTTTCTGGCACTATAAGATGTTCCAGGATCATCTTGTATATCTCTTACCCCAGGCATGGAATCAGCTATTTCTCCAAAAAGTCTTGGTTCCTTTTACTAGAGAATGGTATTAGAAAACAAGACCTGATTTACATATAATTTCACAATATATATAAATCAAAATCAAACCATCATGATGTACACCTTTAACTTACACAGTGATGTACATCAATTATTTCTCAATAAAACTGGAAAAAAGTACACGATCTATCCTTGCCTCCAGAAAAGAGAAAGAAACCAAGACCTGGGTGATAGGTGCAAATTTACTTTTAAGTGCCAATTGTGATATAGTGTGGGAAGTACACTTGAATTGGATTCAAACTTGGAATGAGGAAAAAACAGATTCAAATCTTGGTTCTATGATTTTCTAACTGTGTAATTTTGAAGTAATGTGATTAATGTTAAGAAGTAATGTTATTCGCCTCTATGACCCTTCATCTCCTCCTATGTGTGTAGTATTAATAATAGCTAATGTCTGTAAAACAGGATTTCTCAACCTTGGAACTACTGACATATGTGCCAGATAATTCTTTGTTGTGAGATGCTGTTCTGTGCATTGTAGAGTATTTAGCAGCATCTCTGGCCTCTACCCACTAGATGCCAGTAGCATGCACCAGTAAAAATGACTCCATACATTGCTAAATATCCCCTAGGGGACAAAATTGCCCCAGCTGAAAACTATTGCAGCAGAATATTCAACTGCTTCCAAATACATTATTTCTTTAATGCTTACAAAAAATCCCATGAAATTGAAATTATTTTACAGATGAAGAAAGGGTAAAAGAAAAAGTAAGAAACTTTCCCAAGTGTTCCTAGACAAATAGGTATGCTGAGGTTACAGCCTAGAAAGTCTAACATCAAAACTCATGGTCTTAACAACAATACCGCAACTGCCTCTGTAAAAGATATAAAGAATAATTCTGCCCTTACAGAGCTATAATGAGAATTAAATGTGATGTCATCTATAAGAACATGTCACATGGTACTTAGTGTAGAGGAGGCATGCAGTAAATGCTGGGGGAATCTCTATCTGAATCACCTCCTGCCTCCACAGCAAGCTTTCTCTAATTCTTCTTCTCGTACTTACCTTTAGTTCTTCCTTCTACAAGTTCTTACCTTCTGCTACAAATGTACTTAGATCTTTTCCAAAGGAAGTAAGAATTTTCCCTTGATTGGTTTTCTCTTTCAAGTTATTATAACACCATATTCATATTTATTTCCCCTTCCTTATCCTTCAGGATTGATTCCATTTCTGTCTGTGAACTCCTACTGACCTAATCAGGGTGATAGCATTAGCAGGAGCTTGAGGGACATATACGTCCACCACCTCTTTGCACAGATGAGGAAGCTGAAGCAAGAAATGCTTCATGATTTGCCAAGGACACATAACTAGTTTTTTCTATAAAAGCCCTTCACGTCCTCATCCCTATGGGTCTCTGCTTCACATGAAGTTACTAAACACTCCTTAAAACTTCCCATTTTGATTTTTGTGACATCTGTTTTCTACTATGTTTTCTACTATGTATCCAACCTCTCCTTTTCCACATTCTTAACTAGTTTCTTTTCTTCTCTAACTCCTATATATAAACATTCAGCAAGCTGATGCCCTTAACTATGCTTCATCTCTTTCCATTAATTGTTTTATCTCCCATGACCTCAGCAGTCATATATTTCTCTCAGATCTATACCTTTTACCTACCCCATACCCTGAGCCACAGACTCACAGCTTTAACTGCCTAATGAAAATTCTTACTTAGATATCCTACAACTACTTTGAACAACATCTACGAAGGGGAAGTCATCATTTTTACTACTAAAGTATTCCTTTTAGCATCTGAATTTTTCTTCATAGAAAACTTATTTTTATCTTCTTTTTAATCTCTATCACTCTCATATCAAATATGTGTCAAGTTCTATATACTTTTACCTCTGAAGTCTTTAATATATCTCTATTTCTCTGTAATTTCTATTACTCTAGTTTAAGCTTTTTTTAACTATTGCCTGGAACATTTACATAATTCAATGAACAGCCTTCTACTTCAGTCCTTCCTTCCATAAATAATCTTGAAAATCATGACACATTAAATTTGTTGAAACACAGCCCACATAATGGATAGGCTGCTCAAAAGCTATCAGTGGCTCCCCATTACCAAGACCAGTGCAGTTCAATAAAGTAGCCACTAACCACCTGTGGCTATTGAGCCTGAAGTGTGGTTATTAAAAAGTGAGATGATGCAACTAGAGATTATCATACTAAGTGAAGTAAGTCAGAAAGTGAAAGACAAGTACCATATGATATCATTTATACGTGGAATCTAAAATATGACACAAATGAACTTATCTATGAAACAGAAACAGAATCACGGACATAGAGAACAGACTGGTGTTTGCCAAGGCAGGTGGCAGGGGGGAGGTGGGAGAGGGATGGACTGGGAGTTTGGGATTAGCAGATGCAAACTATTACATATAGAATGGATAAACAACAAGGTCCTACTGTATAGCACAGGGAACTATACTTAATATCCTGTGATAAACGATAATGGAAAAGAAAATGAGAAAGAATGTATGTATATGCATAACTGAGTCACTTTGCTGTACAGCAGTAACTAACAGAACATTGTAAATCAACTAAAGTTCAATTTTTAAAAAGTGAGGGGCTTCCCTGGTGGCGCAGTGGTTGAGAGTCTGCCTGCCGATGCAGGGGACACGGGTTCATGCCCCGGTCTGGGAAGATCCCACATGCCGCGGAGCGGCTGGGCCCGTGAGCCATGGCCGCTGAGCCTGCGCGTCCGGAGCCTGTGCTCCACAATGGGAGAGGACACAACAGTGAGAGGCCCGTGTACCGCAAAAAAAAAAAAAAAAAAAAAAAAAAAAGTGAGATGAGCTGGAAGTATAAAATACATGTTGGGTTTTGAGGATAGTACCCCAAAATGTAAAATATCTTTGTAATATTTATACATATTACATGCTGAAATGGTAGTATTTGGATGTGTTGTGTTGAGCACAGTATTAAAATTAATTTCACCTTTATTAACTGAGTAATAGAAATTTCAAATTGCATATGTGGTTCACAATATATTTCTATTAGACAGTGATGGCCCAGACAACTAGGCATACACTGCTCAGATTCTCATGCAAAATCCACCAGAATTTCCTGACGGTTTAGGGGACTGCTATTCCCTAACCATGTTCCCACTCTTTACCACCTTCATGTCTCTGCCCATTCTGTTTGCTCCTAATATAGCTCCCTGTCCCCCATTTCTGCCCATTAGGACTCTTTTATTATTGAATACCTAAAACTTAATTCAAGAAAGTAAAAGCAAAAAGACATTTTACTGGCTGTGTAGCTGAAAAGTCTAGCTATTAATATGAGAAACAGTTGGACATGGAGGCGTGGATAATGTTATCAAGATGTGAGGTTCATTCTTATCCTCTCTCTCTTTCATTTTTGCTCTCTCTCTGCCCCCCTTCATTTCTTTCTCTTTTCATCTCTCACCTCTTCTTTCCTTTGTGTTGGTTTCAATTTACTTTCAAGCTCTCTCCATGTAGTAAACTTTGTAGCTCCAAGTTCAGCAGCCTTAAAATTAAAAACTGCCTTTCCACTGTATTGGGTCATATATCTTCAAGGTAATAGTCAGGTTTGGGCCACATGCAAGTCATATAGGATGGGGTCAGCCTCACCCAACCACACAGCCTGAAAAGATGGAAGATAGGTTATCCCTGGATGAAAATCAAGGTAAAGATACCAGAAGACAAGGAAATGCTTTCTGAGCAGATGAAACTAACAGATGTAATTGACATCTTTTTCAAAGTTCATCTCAAATAGATTCCCACCATGGGACTGTTTCACCTCCCAAATTGGCTGTGACTTCTCTCTTCCCTAAATCCGCAATCCATATTTTTTGTTCCTCTCCTGTGGCAACTGCCATATTCTATATTGTACTATATTTATTTCTGTGATCATGTTAGATCCCTTTCCTCCAACTCTCATTTTATTACAGTATTCTAATGAGGCCCTCACAGTCCATTGAATGCATAATAGAAATCACATATGTATTGAATTGAGTTGTTGTTTAGCCCTGAATATTTTTCAGGTGGGAGATTTATAACACAAAAAATTAATTTAGAGCCATCAGTAATTAAAAGTAACTTAATATAGTTAAGGTTTTCATGAGAGAAGAAAAGTAATACTTAATTTCTATATTCATACAGTATGTGCAGAAAATTCAAATTTGTAATAATAGATTAAAATATTTTAAAATAACCTTGACTTTTATATATGACTATATTTAGAGTTACAGGAGAAAAAAACTGTTAGAAAAGAGAAAATCAGAAAGGGTAAGAAAACAGGCAAAAAGTAGGGAAAATCAGGCAGAGTAGGAGGAGGAAAGGCTGAATGTCACAGAGAGGAGACCTGCAAAAAGCAGCAGAGTGAGAAACTAAGATCAGAAATCCGTTTTCTAACTCCTATGCATTAAAGACAAAGGAAAAGAAAAACAGGGAAGAAAAATTTGATCATATGTGGTAAAAATAATCTTAGACTAAAATTAAAAGGCAAACAGCAATTTGGGGAAAAATTGTTAACAAGGATTACAGATTAAGAACAGTGCCTCACATAGATTTGTTAAATGAATGAATAAAGCCTTGGATTTCTAATATATAACATAAGGAGCTCCTACAAATAAGTAAAGCTATAGTAGAAAACTTGTCAAAGGACAGGATCAAAAGGAGAAATATAAATGATTAAAAAGCATGTGAAATTTTAAATGAATTCAAAATGCAAAATCAAAAAAAGAAAAAGCAAACAAAATGCAAAATCAAGCCACGAGCTACTTTTACCTCATATAATGCTATGGGAATGTGAATTTATATTTTTCTGGAAAACAATTTGATATTGTATTGTTTAGCTATTGCTGCATAGCAAACACCTTTAAGATTTCAGTGGCTTTCAAAAATAAGCATTTATTTCCCACTTACAAGTGTCTGGGGCAGCAGGGATGGCTCTGCTCCATACTGAAATTCTGGCTGGTGTGGTCACCTCTAAAATGTACCTCATTCTTCTCCTGAAACCAGTGGGCTGGCCAGAGCAAGTTTTTCTCATGGTAAAGGCAGAGGTACAGGAGAGCAAGTGGAAATGTGCTAGACTCCTTAGGACTCAGGCTCAGACTCAACACAGACCATAAGCCAAAGGGCATGGTGAGACCCAACTGTGAGTCAAAGAACAGGGACATATGCTCCATCCAAATAAAACCACCATAGGGTTATGGATTCAGTGGAGGAGGAAGAATTGGGCCAAGCATTCGATCTCCTACAGATACTTTTCTGGAAAATGTTAATAAATGTCCAGAAGTCTCAAACTGGCAACCCAAATGTGCAAGCCTGTCCCTGTCCATTGTTGGTTTTTTTTGTGGTACATGGGCCTCTCACTGTTGTGGCCTCTCCCGTTGCAGAGCACAGGCTCTGGACACGCAGGCTCAGCGGCCATGGCTCACGGGCCCAGTCGCTCCGCGGCACGTGGGATCTTTCCGGACTGAGGCACGAACCCGTGTCCCCTGCATTGGCAGGCGGACTCTCAACCACTGCGCCACCAGGGAAGCCCTTGTTTTTGTTTTGGTGGTTGTGGTTTGAATGCCCTTCCACAGGGCATGCATTCTCCAGTGTCTACGACAGACCCTACCACTCCATATTATCCCACGCTTAACACCTTTGTAGGGACTCGATTTGACCCAGCAGGTGTTTGAGCTTGACTTCCTTTGTTTAGAGTGACAGCATTCCACCACTACTGCTAATTGTGAAAAAACTGAAAATTCATCAAAAGTCCAAATATAATAAATTAATGTTCAGACATAATATACAATATTATATAGACAAATATTACTTTTGTAAATTATATTTAATAATACCTGGAAATCTTTCCAATGTAGCAATGAAGAAAGTATCAGGATTTATAGTTATATATAATTATGTTTTAAGTTTTGTAAGTGAAATAATGTACATATACATTAAATACATTTATTAAAAAGGAATGGTAGAAAATATATCAGATATATGTACCCATCTCTGAATGTTAAAATTACCAATAATTGTTGTTTTCTTCTTTGTATCATTCTGTATCATTGCAATTCCCTACAATGAATATTATTACTTTTTTAATCCAAAAATAAATAAATAAAAAACAAAATGCTCTCTTGACCACAAATCTATATAGGACATTTAAACATTAATCATACTACTAGGTCTTAAAAGTAATTTTGGGGCTTCCCTGGTGGCACAGTGGTTGAGAGTCCGCTTGCCTATGCAAGGGGCACGGGTTCGTGCCCCAGTCCGGGAAGATCCCACATGCCGCGGAGCGACTGGGCCTGTGAGCCATGGCCGCTGAGCCTGCGCGTCCGGAGCCTGTGCTCTGCAACGGGAGAGGCCACAACAGTAAGAGGCCCGCGTGTCGCAAAAAAAAAAGTAATTTCACATAGTACCATCCCTTTCAGTTTGCAACTTGGAAGGTGAGTATAGTGGTTCCATACTTGGTTAACACAGGCATACCTCGGAGATATTGTGAGTTCGGTTCCAGATGACAGCAACAAAAAACAAACATTGCAATAAAGCGGGTCACATGAATTTTTTGGTTTCCCAGTGCATATGAAAGTTATGTTTACACTATAGTGTAGTCTAGTAAGTGTGCAATAGCATTATGTCTAAAAAAAGTACGTACCTTAATTAAAAAATACTTTACTGCTAAAAATGCTAACCATCATCTGACAACGCAGGGTTGCCACAATCCTTCAATTTGCAAAAACCGCAATATTTGTGAAGCACAATAAAACAAGATATGCCTGTATGCACCATTCACTCCTCCCTCTGTATGGTATAGTCCCTTATATTATTTATCAGTGTGTTTTCTTCCCCACATAAATTACACATGACCTTCGGGGCAGTGACAGCTTTATTACATTTCTCAGGTTACCCAGTACAATGCCTTACACACAATAATAATGATAATAATAACACACTAAATACATTATTTCATTTAATCTTCACCACAGTCTTACAAGTTACATAATGTCATTCCTATTTGGTCCTCATTTAACGGATGAGGAAGATGAGACTTTGAGACATTAAGTAATTTACCCAAGATTACACACAGAATTAGTGGCAAAGCCAGGATCTGAGTCCAAGCAGTTTGGTTCCACAGTCTTCTCTGAACAAAGAAAAGTCATTACATGTACTAGTCTTGGGTCCATGTCCATAAGATTCATTTCTTCTCTTTGTCTGCTCTCCTCTACATCCTAAGGGGGTCTGAGTCCTGCCGCCTGTGCTTCTCAAACTCCCTTGTCAACTCATTTGCTCGGGTTTGGCTAGTGAAAGACACTAGTGGGATACCAGCGGATGGGAGGAAGGAAGAAAGCAGGAGATTTACTCCCTCCCCTTGCTGAGAGCAGCCTCTTCAGTCTGGTCTCCAGCGCTCACTGGGCTGAGCTGGCATGGTTCCAGCTTCTGCTATGTGGCCCTAGTGCCCCTGGACCTTCTCCTTTTCCCCTCCAGCCAGGGCTTCCACACCTTGTTGTTGTTAATCTCTGACTCAGTGACCTGTTCAGCTTCTTGGCCCCTCCCTAATCTGTTTAACCAATTCCATGGACTAAATTCCCTGTTTCAAATATACACATTTTCCACAAAACATCTTCTCAGTTAAAACTGTCCCAGAAGAATGCCTACAGGTCTTCATATCCAAACTTCATAGATTATATGTATTTCTCAATAAAATGTTTTTTGATTGATATTTATAAAGGAAATGTTAATATTTAGATCCCAAAACTCTACAGACCATTTTAAACAAAATAAAGTCCCCCAGTATGAGGGGAAAGCATTGTGCTACATTCCAAATACAAATGGTAGCACATTAGAATCACCTACAGACATTTTAAAAAGTGTGCCAACACCAGCCAAGGACTATTACTATGCCACTCTTGGAGCCCTGACCTCACATGTTTGTTCGAAATCGACTTCCACCAACCTATAAGGGCAGGCAATTTCTTTGTTTACTGCTGGAGTTCCATCTTTTAGAATGATATCTGGCATATATTAGGTGTTCAATAAATAGTTTTTAAAAATTAAGCACCTAGTAGGTGCTTTAGTTATTTCATCTATAAATTTCAGAGGATTTCCACCACAGTACTTCTGACTGAATTGCAAATGAATCAAGTGACCACTTTTTGACACTTTTAAAATTAATAGTTAAAACTATAGAATATTCTCTGATTGAAGAGGGAAAACCATAGAGACCTATAGAAGAATTCATCTTTGGCCAGCGACGATCAGAGCTTGTATTACTGTAGAGTTGTCCTGAAAACCAAAGGTCTTCAGAGGTCCAGCAAAGGAGAGAAGGAATCTTTCTAAAACCACTACCAAAAAATAAAAAAGCAAAGGATGGAATGGAGTCACTGAGAGTCAGAATTTCCCCCCTACCCACTCTAGCACAAGAATCGGGAGACTTTTTTGAGAAACAATGTAGTTTTGTCAAAGATAGTATGTGGCTTTGGACAGTGCCTTAAGCTCCACTTTATCATGTGTAATATGTGGATAACAATATCTACCCTAACCTATATCACAGGAACTGGAGAAGATTAAATCATCTAGAAATAATCAGTGTAAAAGATAGCATTTTATGAACTGCCAGGTTCTGTACCATTATCAAGGTGGAAGAAGCTATGAGATCAAAATATTTTAAAAAGAAGAAAACTCAATATATTGTACACACCTAATTTATAAACACTCAAATGACTTTGGACGACAGCATGGCCTACTGTAGTGAAATATATTCAAGTATTTAAGCCAAAAGCCCTATCTAAAAACCGATATACTGATTAAAAACTGAAAAATTTTAATCCATATTCTTTCAAATAGTGATTTACATGTAAAGAATAGAAATTTTAAAAATACTCATTTTCATTTATATCTGTTTTGTACTTCATACTAGAAATTAATACAAAGACTGGATGGCGGGCTCCCCTGGTGGCGCAGTGGTTGAGAGTCCGCCTGCCGATGCAGGGGACACAGGTTCGTGCCCTGGTCCAGGAGGATCCCACATGCCGCGGAGCGGCTGGGCCCGTGAGCCATGGCCGCTGAGCCTGTGCGTCTAGAGCCTGTGCTCCTCAACGGGAGAGGCCACAGCAGTGAGAGGCCCGCGTACCGCGGAAAAAAAAAAAAAAAGACTGGATGGTTACTGACCATCAATGGGAAGCAGGAACTGAGGAAACCCTGAGTTGTAATCTCTGTGATATTTAAACAGCCAGCAGAAAAAAAAAAGAAGAAAAAAAAGACTATCTAAAAAATCCCTGAAAGCCAAAATCTGAGGTAGGGAAGGCTCCTACAATCCAGGCACAGACTGCAAGCAATCTACCCCCAAACACGTGAGCTGCAAACCCTATGTTGCCTCCCTCAACCAGGCATCATTCTTTCCCTGTGCCAGAGGGCTGCTTGAAGAAAACACTCCTTAATTGGTTTCATCTGTGCTTATTATGAGTGATTTTTAAATCGAATCTCTAAATGATGTTTTCTTTTCCTCACTGCTGATTTGATATAGTTTTTTAATCCTAGCTGTGAGCTTAGTCCAGGCGAGGCTGTGCCTGCCTAACAGTCTAGGACTCAGGTAGTAACACTGTGGAGTTCTAGCTGTGAGGTCTATGGGAAGTACTTTTGTACTGAGAAGTATAGACCCTGGATACTCCAAGAAAAGGTCGGCATTGTCACTTCAGAGTTCTCTTTTCTCACGGTAGCCTGGCAACCAAACTGCGTCTCTTTGATGGAGGGCGTTCCTACTAGAAAACAGCTTTATGAAAAGTGTCAGGGTCATCTTTAGAAACCCAAAGAAAACAAAACAAAACCCCCCCAAAAAAAGCCTACCACCAAGAAGGCAAAGAAAAAAAAAAAACCTCCGCACAACTCAATTATTCAGCTACACACAACTGCGCCTGTCAGGTCTTGGTAACAACACTCACTTGAATTTAATTAAGTTTGTCCGCATAGCCTGTGAACTGGTCTGCCAGACCTGCCGGATTGGGATGAAAAGCCTGAAGGCAGACCCCGTGAGGCCATTGTTGATAAGGAGGGGCATTGCATTCCGCACTTAGGTAAATTCCCATCCCCTCACACAGAAAATGCCCTGGGGGAGAACCTTTTGAAGGGAGCATTGGAAGTTGGGTGGCCTGCGAGCAAACACAGATAAGAACTTTCCCACCAGGGACATATCCCCTTCTTCTGGTGCTGAGAGTAAAATGCCTGGCTTTTGGAACTTGGAAAACAATTAGAAAGTCAAACAGATTCAAATGCCAGCTCTGCCACTGACTAGCTCTGTTGCTTTGGGGAAGTCAGCTAATCTCTCTGAGTCTCAGTTCCTTCATTTTGTGAGGTAGGAAAGATCACGATTAAGTGAAGTAATATTGGTAAAATGCCTGACACTATTGGCTCTCAATGACTCTACTCCTTATTTCTCAGCTTAAATCCTCTAGAATGTATTCTTATGTATTACAAAATAATTTCCAAACTTGATAACATGATAGGGAACCTTCAAATATAACTAGCCGCACATGCCTGTTGCCTCCAAATGCCTCATAGAACTACCTGTCTTCTCCATTCACGTTTCTCCCTGCTGCACCAGGGCACAAGCTTGTCCTCTGGACGGAAATATCCTTTCCAGCGATTCTTCAAGATCCCATTCTAGTATCCCCAAACCTTCCTGTTTTACCTCTCCCAGGAAGTTAGCCATTCCAGCCCTTGGGTTTTCAAGAGCACTTTGTACTTTTCTCAATTAAAGAACTGTACCCATTAAGTTGAGTGTTTCTCCCCAAATGAATCATAATCTTCTCATGGGCATGGTTGGGTACCATTTTTTTTATATTATTCTAATATTTAACAAAGTGTTCAGTAAATAATTGATGAAGGGATAACTTCCAGAACATTTTATTTTCATCACTTCAAAATTTACATTTAAAAGATTCTAAGAGTAAACTCTTATTATTTTTTTGGCACCTCCCTACATTACCATAGAGCATCTATATAGAAATCAATAAGCCTAAAGTTTGAATCATGGTGAAGAGTACTGGAATAAGAATAAAAGAGAAAGTGAACGGATACTAATTTTTCCGAATCTATAGACAGCCTGACCAGAGTATGCTGGAAACCCTTTCCTAGTAAGATAACAAATGCAGTGCAAAGGCAAGATATGGTAAATATTAGAAATTTTTGCTATTCAAATATCTTCTAGCAGTTTCATTCCACTAAAATCAAATTATTATTTTGATTTTATTTTGATTAATTTGTTTTAATCAATCAACAAAGTGGTTTATACTGTTTTATTTTAAAATAGTCAATATTATTTTTATTTATTTGATTTTTTAATTTAGCAAGCCCTTTTCTTTCTGAAAAGTTTATTCTACTTTTGAAAAAAGACACAACTGGAAAACAGAGATTTATAAAATTTTAGAATTCAGAAGTGCCTGAGATATTAGCTCGTCTTTCATCCTGTTTTTACAAGTGAGAAAACTAGGACCTGGAAATGTTAAGAAAGTTGCCCAAGCCTTGCTACTAGTCAGACTAAAATTGACTTATTTGGTCTCCCCATTTTTTTCGGCATGCCACTGAAAAGAAGAACCACCTGGTGCTATGGAAATGGTGGGAACCTTGGAAGAATGTGGACATTTTGCCATTGTGGACATTTTTTATAGTGAACTCATCGTACTCAGACCTAAGTTTCTGGGAAGTTTAGGATAAAGGGAATCCCATTTTCTTCACAGCTCACTGGAAAACCAAATCTTCATAATTAGCATTCTTCATATTATTAATTTACTATCTGGCTAGCACTTAAATCTTGACTTCTTATCATGGCCATTTTGACCTCTACCTTTCTCTGACTAGAACAGTTCTCCACTTACGCAGAGTGTGGTGCCTGTACCAACACCCACCTGCAAAGAAACTTGTAGAGCATTTGACATTCCACATTCACAGGTATGATTGGCAGGCAAAGCTAACTGAACAGGGTGTAATAATTGCCTGTATGCATACTTTCAGTGAATGTGTAACCATTTTCGTAATTCTTTTTTCTGTTATGCTCGTTCTGGTATCACTTAATGAAATATGCTTTTATGCTGCTGAAGCTAATTAAGAAATATGGACTTGTATTTTGTATGTGCCTTTCTTCATTTAATTTTTATGGTAATTTATATTGTATTTTATCGCAAATAAAAGTATCGCAAATTTTAAAAACTCCATGCTCCAGCCCTACTGTTGGTGTCCTACTCCCACCCCTCTGCTCTCCCAACTTTTCCAGCAAGCCAAGTTCTCTCAGCCTTTACACTTAGCACCCCTCCTGTCTTGAATGCCCCGCCCACAGGTCTCCATGTGGCCAGCTCCTTCTTTCACTGAGCCTCATTGTTACCACCTCAGGGCGACCCTGGTGACACTCTTTCATCCTCTACTCTAAACAGCATGCTCCCATCTAATGGCCCTTCATGTTCACCCAGTCAGTTTCTTGCCTAGCTATCACCATTATTTAAACTCCCCTTGCTTCATTGTGTCTTGACTTTTTATTACCTACAAGGACCTTGTCTAGTTCACTGTCATCTCCCTGGTACCTAAGACTACACCCACCACATTTTGTCACTGCACCAATATTTGTAGGATGTTGCAGAAGGAAGCCCCACGTATTGTTTCAGGCCCATTAAAAAATTACATTATTCTCATCTTTGCCACAGGCCTATAAGGTAGTTATTATTATCCCTATTAACAGTTGAGGAATCTGACCTTCAGAGAAATTAAGGAACTTGTCCAAGATTACACTGTCACAGTGGCCTTTATGATTCCTAAGCTTTCCACTGTGATAGGTAAAAACTCTTTCAAACCTTGACATTGGTAGTCAATTATCAACATTACAGCCAACAAGAGGTATTATTCAAGTATTCTGGAATATTTTTTGCTTCTGATATTGGCATAAAAGAGGTGTGTGACATTTTAAACTGAAAACACAAGAACGGTTGCTACTATACGTGAGTGCTCTTCGAAGTATCTCATTAGGGTTGCCAGATAGAGCAAACAAAAATACAGGATTGCCAGTCGTATCTGAATTGTGGATAAACGATAAATAATTTTTTGTATATGAGACATACTTGTACTTAAAAAAGTATTCATTATTTATCTGAAATTCAGATTTAACTGGGAATCTTTTATTTTGTCTGGCAACCCTAATTCAGGAGTAAAAACACTAATGTTAGTCACAAAAATCAGTGGCCATTTCACAAATGGACTGAAGTTTAAATGCAGCTAAGGAAGTGTTTCAGGAATATGTAAATTTCTTCCAAAAAGGTTTATAGAAAGTTTCTGACACAATTACATTCCTAACAGGGTTTTATCACCAGGCAGACACGGGTAGGATTATTTGCCAGAAATGAAACCAATGTTTGCTTCACTGTGACAGATTTAAAAGGAACTAGGATAATTCATCATTTAAAAAGAAACAACTAAGGAATGATTTGCTAACAGTAAACAAATATGTGAGAATGATTATATAATAGTTATCAGCTGCTTTGAATTTCCACCGAGGTCAGAACAAGAAATACATGACTGAAGTTAGACCATGAGGCATTTAATTTGTTTTGGATGTAGTATTTAAGAACTTCCTGTGAGTTAAGTTTCTAAAAGCTTGTGTGTGGCATTCTCTGATAAAAAAAACACTCAATCTGGCTTCAGTCAGTTCCTTTGACAAGCCAGGACTGGTTTCAGCTGTAGGCCAAAGGCGCTGTGTCAGGGGTGTAAAATGAAGAAAGACTGATTTGAATCTCAGAGATGTCAAGGAATAAAAATGTCACCATAATCAAGATCAGGCCGCTATGGTTTACTGTAGACTTTCCTAAACCAGGCATGAACAGTGGTGTATCAAGTTGTTACTAGGGCCCATAATGAACTACTCTGGGGAAATGTCGCATGCCATAACACACTCCAAGAGTCTCAACTCACATAAACATACTACAGAGTGTAAAAATCCTGATTGTTTTTATCCTGAGTTTCTCTACTTGACAAAACCAAGGAAAAACCTCCCCTCCTCTGGCCTTTTTCTTCCAAGAAACACCTATTAAGAGGTCTCAGAGAGTGGTATTTTGCATGAGAACATTTTGCAAATTCTGTGTGTCTGAATTCTGTCTGAAAGCTTAAATGTGGCCCCTGCTTCAACCTCTGAAGAAGAAACTGACAGCAACATCCGCCAAAAGTCAATCCTACTGAATGCTCCTGTCACACGGAGTCTCTGCACTAGCCAGCATGCTGTGGACCACGGATGCTCCAGAACCTTAACATGTGGGTCAGCGGCCACAGCCACTGAGCTGCCTTAACCATCAAAGTCCACATGGCTATCCTCTAGGAGTTTAACCTAATAACACAGATGAGCTGTGGTGCATCTAGAAACAACCCCGTTTAGATGGTTTCTGGACCTGAAATAAAAGGGAATTCCAGCTCATCATTAATGACTTTCTTAAATGTGTTTACCTTATTTCCCAACAATCTTTTAAGAGCTGTTTGGTTTTCTTGCTAAGTTTGCCTCTTCTCAAAAGCACTTAGCAGGTAGTAAGTAAAACTTTTTTTATGAATAAAGACCCACTATCCCTCTAAGTACCTAACCTCCCATAAGGGATGAGGAGACAATGGGGAAGACGTGTTCAACTATTATGTAACTCCATTATGGAAAACTGTAGGTCTTTTCTCTGTGAATTTTCTCTTATTCTCTAGGTTAGGTTGTAGCACTCTAGATATCTGGTCTCTCAAAACTGCTTGTACTTTTTTTTTTTTTTCATTAATGCTTTTGTTTTCTTTTAGACTGTAAATTCTGTGTGGACACAGATTATATTTCTCATTCACTGCTATCTCCTCAGTACTTAGCTCAGAGTGTGATACATAATAGGCATTCAATAAATATTTAAAACTTAATTCAATTTCTTCCTATTATCTCCAGCTTGGTGCTTGATTGGGGAGAATTCATAAATATACTATACCCTTACTAGAGAAAAGAAAAAACAATCAATGCTAATCAAATACTTTGAAAATTTGGGAAAATACACAAATAAGTGGGAAAAAACAGCCCATTATTCACACTCACAAATTGGGGACGTATGGCCAATCAACATTACTAAGTGAAATTGTTAAGAACCTTCACGCCAAGCCAATGATAAAGCACTGCTCTTGGGCCTGAAGTTCAGGAATGCATAATCCTGCCTCAGTAAACCCATCCAACCTCATTTCTTATTGCTGACAAATAAGAACTTTGTGATCAAGACAGGGTGACAGCCCCAGCCTCCATACATGCATATCACACACACACACACACACACACACACACACACAGCTATTGCTGTTTTGGTACCTTAATTCAAGTGCTTCCTTGTCTAGAATTCGGGCCTGCTCAAGGCTTTCTTTAAAAGCCCCAGGCCTTGATGAGCTCTAGTAGTTTTCTGATTGCTTCTTTAGGATTTTCTATGTATAGTATCATGTCATCTGCAAACAGTGACAGCTTTACTTCTTTTTTTCCCATTTGGATTCCTTTTTCTTCTCTGATTGCTGTGGCTAGGACTTTCAATGCTATGTTGAATAATAGTGGCGAGAGTGGGCACCCTTGTCTTGTTACTGATCTTAGAGGAAATGCTTTCAATTTTTCACCATTGAGAATAATGTTTTTTGTGGGTTTGTCATATATGGCCTTCATTATGTTGAGGTAGGTTCCCTCTACGCCCACTTTCTGGAGAGTTTTTATCATAAATGTGTATTGAATTTTGTCGAAAGCCTTTTCTGTGTCTATTGAGATGATCATATGGTTTTTATCCTTCAATTTGTTAATATGGTGTATCACATTGACTGATTTGGGTTTACTGAAGATTCTTTGCATCCCTGGAATAAATCCCACTTGATCATGGTGTATGATCCTTTTAATGTGTTGCTGGATTCTGTTTGCTAGTATTTTGTTGAGGATTTTTGCATCTATGTTCATCAGTGATATTGGCCTGTAATTTTCTTTTACTGTGATATCTTTAGTTTTGGTATCAGGGAGTGAATTTAGTAAAGTCACAAAATACAAAATTAATAAACAGAAATCTCCTGCATTCCTATATGCTAACAAAGAAAAATGAGAAAGAGAAATTAAGGAAACAATCCCATTTACCATTGCAACAAAAAGAATAAAATGTCCAGGAATAAACATACCTAAGGAAGCAAAAGAACTGTATGCAGAAAATTATAAGACACTGATGAAAGAAATCAAAGATGACACAAACAGATGGAGAGATATACCATGTTCTTGGATTGGAAGAATCAACATTGTGAAAATGACTATACTACCCAAAGCAATCTACAGATTCAATGCAATCCCTATCAAACTACCAACGGCATTTTTCACAGAGCTAGAATAAAAAGTTTCACAATTTGTATGGAAACACAAAAGACCCCGAATAGCCAAAGCAATCTTGAGAAATAAAAATGGAGCTGGAAGAATCATGCTCTCTGACTTCAGACTATACTACAAAGCTACAGTAATCAAGACAGTATGGTACTGGCACAAAAACAGAAATATAGATCAATGGAACAGGATAGAAAGCCCAGAGATAAACCCATGCACATATGGTCACCTTATCTTTGACAAAGGAGGCAAGAATATACAATGGAGAAAAGACAGCCTCTTCAACAAGTGGTGCTGGGAAAACTGGACAGCTACATGTAAAAGAATGAAATTAGAACACTTCCTAACACCATACACAAAAATAAATTCAAAATATATTAAAGACCTACATGTAAGACCAGACACTATAAAACTCCTAGAAGAAAGCAGGCAGACTTCTCTTTGACATAAATTGCAGCAAGATCCTTTTTGAGCCAACTCCTAGAGTAATGGAAATAAAAACAAAAGTAATAAATGGGGCCTAATGAAACTTAAGAGCTTTTGCACAGCAAAGGAAACCATAAACAAGACCAAAAGACAACCCTCAGAATGGGAGAAAATATTTGCAAATGAAGCAACTGACAAAGGATTAATCTCCAAAATATACAAGCAGCTCATGCAGCTCAGTACCAAAAAAACAAAAACAACCCAATCAAAAAATGGGCCAAAGACCAAGATAGACTTTTCTCCAAAGAAGACATACAGATTGCCAACAAACACATGAGAAGCTGCTCAACATCACTAATTATTAGAGAAATGCAAATCAAAACCACAATGAGGTATCACCTCACAATGGTCAGAATGGCCATCATCGAAAAATCTTCAAACAATAAATGCTGGAGAGGATGTGGAGAAAAGAGAACCCTCTTGCACTGTTGGTGGGAATGTAAACTGATACAGCCACTTTGGAGAACAGTATGTAGGTTCCTTAAAAAACTAAAAATAGAACTACCATACAACCCAGCAATCCCACTACTGGGCATATACCCTGAGAAAACCATAATTCAAAAAGAGACCACAATGTTCACTGCAGCACTATTTACAATAGCCGGGACATGGAAGCAACCTAAATGTCCATCGACAGATGAATGGATAAAGAAGATGTGGTACGTATATACAATGGAATATTACTAAGTCATAAAAAGGAATGAAATTGGGACATTTGTAGTGATGTGAATGAACCTAGAGTCTGTCAAACACAGTGAAGTAAGTCAGAAAGAGAAAAACAAATATCGTATATTAACGCATATATATGGAATCTAGAAAAATGGTACTGATGAACCTATTTGCGGGGCAGGAAAAGAGACGCAGACTTAGAGAACAGACTTGTGGACACGGGTGGAAAGAGGAGGGTGGGACAAATTGAGAGTAGCATAGACATATATACACTACCATGTGAAAAATAGATAGCTAGTGGGGAGCTGCTGTAAAGCACAGGGAGCTCAGCTCTGTTCTCTGTGATGACCTAGGGAGGGAGGCTCAAGAGTGGGGGCATATATATATACATATAGCTGATTCAGTTTGTTCTATGGCAGAAACTAACACAACATTGTAAAGCAATTATATTCCAATTAAAAAAAAACAAACAAACCAAAACAAAACCCAGGCCTCAGTGGTCTTTATTTCCTCAAATTTCTTTTTAATGCCTGCAGAAAAATTAGCACCTTGTATACCATCTTGCTCTCTTATTGGCCACATATAACTCAACACCTCACTACGTCAATGTAATTTTATATAATGTCATCTCACTGCAAAACTGTTTATATATGTATCACTTATTTTAATGTATTGAAATATTATTCAACATCTTGTAGTTCTTTTATAGCCTGCAGTATCTATTAAGAAATTGCTTTCGTTTCCTGGTAATGAGTATATTATACAAAAATTGCCATTTGAGGCCCACTTGACTTTTTTGGAGATTAACATCCATAGTGCATGGGATTTCTAAATACTTTATCATCAGGAGATTGAGTGAAGGAAATGGAAAATAATGTATTATATAAGAGGCACTCTGAGTAATACTTTACTTGTAGTTTCAAATTCAATTCTTAAAATACACTATGAAGTATATTATCATACCTGCTTTTATGGATGTGAAATTTGAGACTTAGACACATTAAGTAACTTGTTCAGGGATATATGTATCAGTGAGTTGTTGAGAGATAGAGAAAGAGAGAGAGGGGGAAAGACTGATAATGAACAATACAGAGAGAGACAGAGAGACAAAATGAAACACAGAGAGAGACAAAGAAAACAGAGAGACAGAGCAAGAGGCAGAAAGAATTTGAACTGATACTTGTCTGGCTTTTTTGAAATCTATGACAAATATGAATTTATCTATTTTTTTTAAGTCTATTGTGACTTAAACCTATTGTTTTCACAAACTTTGTCTGAGAATGAGGAATATTTTTTAAAAAGACATCAGAGTCCTAATTTTTAGCAGCACCCTGAATGTTATCTATTCTGCTTATGCTTTTATACTTGGAATAACTACTCAAACACTGGATCACCATTAAAATTATTAGCTGTTAATAAATAAGTTTTATAGTAAAAGAGAGAAATTTTGGTTAAACCTTCCTTAAATATGGATAATTATAACATCTAACTTATTGGGGTTTTGTGGGAATGAACAGGCTAATATATGTAAAATGCACGCCATATCATAGGAAGCACTAAACAAATATCAGCTGTTCTTACTATTATTATATTGTTATTATTACTGTCAATCCATTACCAACAAAACTGATACTTTATTCAACAATCAGTTGTATTGATTCTCGATACATACACTAGTCAGATACTAGAAACATTTCTTTTTTGTAGGTTGGCTGATTTTTCTGATAAATTTGACGACATATAGCTTAATGTAATATATGAGGGGAAAAAGTACAATACTTGGAAGGCAAACTCCAAATTATGACCCATTTTCCTCGCTGCTGCTCTGCTTGGGAAAGCTCTAAGGAAGACAAGCAGAGACCACTTCAGACACTGAAAACATTAGGCAGAGCTGACGGGGCAGAACATGGAGCAGAACCAAGGTTCCACCAATGTCCCTTCTAGTATTTTATTCCACTTAAAAACGTTACATTTTTGGAAACAAATCTCAATTTTTATTCTTCTTTCTCTGCTGCTGCTGCTAATGATGCAGGCGCTTGCTTTCTATGGTGTCATTTTTTCTAAGGAAATATATAGTGTGAAAAAGAGCATATCGTTAAAATACTTTCTCAATTTCAGCATAGGACTTGAGGGATAAATAAGCAAGTACTATACCTTAACACATAAAAAGTATAAAATATCAACAAACTGTTCAACTCAAACAAAGATTTAATATTCACATTTGAGCTCTCATTCATAGTAATATGCCTAAAGTACATATGCCTCTCATTCATAGTAATATGCCTAAATAACTTTTCTCTTTCAAAAAATACAGTTTTCAGTTTCAATAAACTGGTTTTGACATATCCACAGAGATAGTCTGGCAAAAGGTCTTCAGTGAGAGATCCAGGAAACAGGACCAATGAGTTTCATTGAACAAATCCAAAATAGAATTGTAGAGAAATCCTGAAGACAAGATGTTAAGAGCATCTCCTCCACAAAAGGCTTCCGTAATACATTTGCTACTGTTATAATGATTCATAACTTTCATGATCCCTGCTAGAGAGCAGTACAGCAAATACCTGACGGCTTAAGATTGGAGAGATCTAACTGTCCAGTAACTTTTCTAATACTAAACATTTTAGGGTGATCAGAAAAAAACATTTATTAGTGGTTTAGAGTTTGTCATTCCCGTGTCACTGTATGTATTTATGTATGTATGTATTTAATTATTTTTAAATTTATTTTTATGTTTTATTTTTTGGCTGTGCCGTGTGGCATGTGGCAGTGAAAGCGCAGAGTCCTAACCACCGGACCGCCAGGGAACTCCTGTATGTATGTTTTCAACTAATTCTTATAGCTGATACTCTACACTTAACTTCCTAGATCCAAGTGAATAACTAAATATTTGTTTTATGATTTTAGGAAAAACCCACACAAGCTATGAGAATGATCAATTCTGGTACAAAAGCCTATTGAATTGTAGATTTATTAAATATAATGAAATTAAATTTTGAATAAACAGAAAAATCAAGGCTTAAAGTCCACTGGATCATCTTTTTTCCTCTTCCCAATTAAGCTGCGGGGCTGCAGCTGTGTCAAGGCTCTCTGGGGCTATTGTCCTCTAATCTCTCATGGTTCCCAGCACATATTGCCACGTTCCTCAGAGGGTGAGCTCTGGCCCCAAATGCCTAAGCACTGCAGCAAAATCTCCAAGATACGTGCTTGTGGCCACCGGAGAGCAGAAGACAGGCTCAGGAAAGCCCTTGGGTAGTTGTATTTTTCCTTTTCACTCTGCAGTAAATTTGCCAGAAATCTATAATAAAGAAAACAGTCCTTGGTTCATCTTGTTCATGTTTAGTTTTTTATGGGGGTCTCATCCCTTCTAGCCACTAGATTTAATATCTAAGCCACTAGATTTAATATCTCAGGCCACTCTGATTTTCTCAGTGTCTGCTGAGCTTTTCTATCAAATCATCACCCTAGGCTTGATCTTGAACAATAAAGGCCTGAGATATGAATGACTCCATGTGCTGTTAATCTATTCCCTTTTAGAGAACAAACTCCTTCATAAATATGTAAGATATTTTACTATTGTCCTGACAGTGGCCAAATATAACTTACTTTGAGACACTTATTCAATGTATGTTCTATACCACTCTTACAGTAAATTACTCACTTTATAGAACGAGGTCAAACTTTTTCTGAAAATCAAATTATGATCCTTTTAGTTTAACACTCGATAAACTATGGATACGAATTCAAGAAAACACAAGAGTATGCTATTAAAGTGATAAAGTTGTATTAAACAAAATGTAAATAAACCTGATTACAAAGAGCAAATATGTAGCTAAATCTTATAAATTACATCAATTGCATTTTATGTAAAATTTGGACACTTAAACATAATGTTATTATAAGTGAGATATTATTGGAATAAAACAAATCATTGGATAATTAAAGAAAATCACAATAAAATAGATCTAAGTAGCATGACTAGAAGGAAACTCAATGGGAAATGCTGATGCCTGTAGTCTCAATGGTATGATGCAAAAAGAGAAAAGAAAAAGGAAAAGAAGTACTGATAGTGAATTGGAAAAATAAAATGTAGGGTTGCACAGCCAAAGAAGTTATTTAAATATCTCTAAGAGGGTTATCAAATGTCAAAATTATAATTTATAAATTCAATATTAAGAACATAATAAATGAAAATGTTCAGTCAGAAAGGACCCAGAACATGAAACAAATTCATCTATGTCTGGAACTAATCAGTATGTAGGTAAATTATAATTTTCAATCCAATCCAATTCAATTTAGTTCAATACGTTGCCGGTCTTCTGATACCTCCTAAAGTTGAAAGTACTGTGACAGATTTTAGAGAGATTTTAGAATGATTCTAAAATCATTTTAGAATGATTTCTAAAATGGAAAAGAGAAGGAAAAAATTTTAGAATGATTTGTTGAATCAATGTACTACAATGTTGCTTAGATTATGATCTTCAGTCCTTGTGTATTACATTCACCTAGGGTGCTTATTAAAAATGCAAAAAATATAGTCTTATCCACCTTATAGAAGCAGAATAAATATGTAGGTAGAGAGTAAACAATCTTACCAAGCACACCAAAATACTATGTACACTAAAGTTTGGATATCTTCTAGGACTTTACTTAAATGTGAAGGTAGAAGCAGCTCTGCAGTGTAGAAGATAGAAAAAGATCAAAGATAAAAAGTTCTTTACAGACCAATTCCCATCATAATTCAAGATATAATAAAGTTTTCCTGGCAGTTGGTAAAAATAGTTATTCTAATTTTCATATTTATAAGGTAGAGATTGGATATTATAAGCACAGGAAGAAAAGTTGTGACAGAATAAATTTATATCTTTATTAAAATTTGTAAGAAAACATTTTAGGTTGTTTCTAATAAAACATTTTAACTACTGATGGTAGCAAACCAATTTTCCATCTATTCCTGCCTCCATACTAAAGGATTAATCATGAAAAATACTGCTAAAAGATGTTCACCCTATTTGAAGAAATGAACAAATGAAAAGTCTTTGTCATGTGATAAACTTACTGGAACATGAAAGACATAGACCAGCTGAGGGAAAAGCTTAGAAATCCAAGATGACTATTCATGGTGGATAGAAAGAAGTGTTCTACCTAATTTTCAGGGGAAAGCCAAGGCTAGATTAAGAGTGATGACTAAAGACAGTTTAAAACTGTTTACTGCCACATCAACAATATGGCTATGCCCTAAAATATCCCACTACATAAAACATGAAGATACTAGATAAATAATGACAAAAATACCATTAAATAATTCTGAATCACCAGAAAGTAAAATAAAAACAAAATCACCAAACATCAAACAAAACCGAACTGAGCAAACAACCAAGCAAACGAATGAATCATAAGCTGAAACCAGGATAGCAAGCAAAAATGGAAAACAAGGCTAGCCTGGGATAAAAGACAACACCAGCGACATATATCATTGGGACCCAATGGCTGCACATGGAGGAACAGTAAACAGAACCTAGGGTCTACCCCAAATAGGGTAACTGAACTGAAACCCCTGAAGAAAGCCAGCACAACCAAACAGGCTATTCATTCTCTGTGAAAATGTTGACTGAGAAGAATTGGCATAACAGGTCAGGTAACTAAGAGGAAATTTATTTGTCTCTGGAACTCTGGGTGCAAAAAATAACAGTAATAATATACTCTGAGAATTAAAAAGTACAAAACTTCTCTCTCATATACAAATCTAGGGTTCAAATTTACATTACTCCATGTGTTCATGGAAAATCCAAACTGAGTAATTAAATTTATCTGGTCTCAGATTGAAAGAAACCCCCTGGTAATATTTGAAAAGAAAATGCCTGGGAATTTCCAGAATTACTGAAAAATATAAATCCATTTATAAGAAACATAAGGATAAGCTGCACACAAAAAATTAAACCAGATCCATACCTAAACCATCATAGTGAAACTGCAGAACACCAAAGACAAAGAAAGGTTCTTGAGACCAGCTAGAGAGAAAAGTCAAAATACCTACAAAGATATGGCTGACACATCCTAAGACGTGACCCCTGATGTGTTACACGTTTGTAGAAGTATAATTTCCTCCCCTTGTGTTCTATTGTTCATAGCCAATAAAATATGACAAAGGTGATGGGATAGTTATTCTCTTGATTAGGTTTCATTACATAAGATTCTGTCTCCAGAAAGGAATGCAGCCCAGTGGACACCTTGATAACAGGCTTAAGAGACCCTAAACAGACAACCCAGCTCAGCCATGCCTGAACTTCTGACCCGCAGAAACTGTGAGATAACAAATGTAATGTTGTTTTAAGACACTAGTTGGTGCTAACTTGTTAGGTAGTAGTAGAAATCTAATACATATTTGGGTACCAGGAATAGAGTTCAAATCCACACAGACATAGGTTCAGAGTCTGTGGGACATAGCTAAAGCAGTCCTCCAGAGAAATTCCTAGCATTTAGCACACATAGCAATAAAATTAAAACAAATCAATAAAACATTCAATTCAAAAAGAATAGAAAAAGATCAACAGGGTAAAGCAAAATAAACAGAAGAAATTCCTAAAGGTAAACATTGAGTTAGAAAACAACAGAAAGTTGATTCTTGAAAAATACAAGATAGACAAATTATTAGCTGAGAAAGGGAGATATCTCAGAGAGAATGACAAGTATGCAAAATAAGAAATGAAAAAGGGGCAATATCCAAATATTAAAAAACTTCTTTGAGATTCTATTGCATAACTATATACACATTAATTTTTTAAAACTAGTTGAAATATATAGCCTGTTAGGAAGATATAATTTATAAAATAAGCTTCAATAGATGTAGAAGTTTTAAACAGTCCAATTTTCATAGATGAAATAAAAGAAGTTGTCAAAGAGCCTCCCCATCCCACAAAAGTCATCAGAACAAATGGTATGAAAGGGGAAATCTACAAAACCATAAAGACCAAATGATCTTAATGATTTAAACTATGCCAGGGCATTGATAAAGAAGTATAGCTCCTCAGTTATTTTCATTATGTGAGTTTAACATTGATACAAAAACTACACACACACACATACACACACACACACAACTACACACACTGTATTTCTAAATATAAATGTGAAATCTTACATGAAATATTAGTAAACAGAATCCAATAGCACTTCAGGTTCAAGTGGGTATTTCAATATTAGGAAATCCATTAATAAAATTCATCCTACTATAGATGTAAAAAAAAAATTATATGATCATGTCCATATATGCCAGATAGGCATTTCACATAGGTCAACCTCAATTTTTTTTAAAAAAATTGATAAAATAGAAATCAATGAGTCATTTCTTAGTGTGATAGATTATATATATATTCATCGATGCAAAAGCCAACATCTTACTTAATGGAGAAACACTAGATGAATTCCGACTAAGGTGAGGAACGATATAAGGATGCCCATTATCTTTCTTATTATTTCACATTATATTGAAAATCTGAGCCAATGTAATTCAACTGGAGAAAGCAAATCACTGAAGCAGAGCTTCCTATATAGTAGGAGCCAGGTATGTCAAATGTTGTTCCCCTTAGCTCTTGGAATGTCTGAGAGGGTCAAAGCAATTGCCTTTGACCAGAGCAGCCCAATTGACTTGTTCCAGTGAATCACAGCTTGAATGTTAATTCTTAACATGTGATGTCCTGTCAAAAAGATTGGGAAGCACAGCTTTAGAAAAATTCTTGTATTTGTGCTCTAGGAGGCATGTACAAGAATGTTCATAAGATCATAAATGTTAGCAAAAAAACTGAAAACAAGTAAATGTCCTCTTGTGAAATGTCCATTGAAAGTCAACTGGATTAATGTATTGTGATATATTAATGCAATATAGCACTGAAGAGCTGTGACATGGATGAATCTCAAAAAGGAATGTTGAGTGAAAAAAGAAAGTTGCAGCAGAATATGTACTGTATAATCCCATATTTTAAGTGCACAAACGTATAATATTTAATAATCACTGTACAGGGATACATACATTTATACATGCAAATACACATAGTGTGTATGTATATTCGTATAAGTATAAAAAAGCAAGGAAATGATACAGCTCAGCGTAGTGGTCATTCTTCTATGGGGTATGGGTCAAGGGTAAGGACACCTCAAAGGGGTCAGTAGGGTTCAATTTCTTTGTTTTAATTGAGATATAATTGAAATATAACATTGTATTAATTTTAGCTGTACAACACGATTTGATATACCTACCTATAGCAAAATGTTCACCACAATAAGTTTACTTAACATCCATCACCAAACGTAGTTAAATATATTTTTTTCCTTGTGATGAGAACTTTTAAGATTTCCTAGCAAATTTCAAATGTACAATACATAATTATTTTTTTGAATTGAAATAAGTTTATGATGATTATAAGTTATTAAAATTAAATATTAGAATATAAACAGAATGAAAAAATAAAGAATGGAAACATTTATGTTTCATATAAACATTAAAAATGATTATTTAGCTGTATTAACAAGGGAGAAATGTCAAGGCAAAAAATTACATGAGAATAGATATTTTAAAAAATTGTAAGTCAATCATACTTCAGTAAAAAAAGAAAAAGCGTTAAAATTTACTACAAAGATATAATAATTCTAAATTTGTACAACCCAATAACATAGTCTTAAAAAAGGTTTAAAGCAAATACGATAAAAGCCAAAAGGAGAAATAGACAAATCTACAATCATTGTGGGGGGTTTTCTATGCAACTCTCAATAACAGATAAGAACGTGTAGACCAGGCTTTGTGGAAATTCAGATGACCAAGAATGTTTGACTATCTTGGGGAAGTGGCGGCATTTGCAGTTCCATATGAATTTGAGGACTGGCTTTTCCATTTCTGCCAAAAAGGCCACTGGAATTTTGTTAAGGATTGCGTTGAATCTTAATTGCTTTGGGTTGTCTTTACAATACATAATTATTAACTATAGTCAACATGCTGTTATGGTCATTGCATCCCCAGGCTTATTTATCTTATAACTGGAATTTTGTACCTTTTGACCCCCTTCACTTCTTTTGACTCCACTCCTACAAGTTCTATTTCTTAAACTGCACGGTGGACTCTTGGGAGTTTGCTTTATTATTATTGGTGGTGGGTGGTATGTGTAAGTATTTTCATATTTTAAGAACAGAGGGAAAAGGCATAGATATAAATTATCCTCCACAGCTAGTATTTCTTTTAACTTTTTTTAATAATAATAATATTTAATTGATATTTAGTTATCAGCTAAATTAAATAGTAGGTTTAATGGATTTAAAATTAATTTAATATTAATTAATAAGAATTAACATTTCATTTAATTTTATTCTAATTGTGTCATCTTAACAAGTAAATATAATTATTGATATTGTACAAACAATGGCACCCACATTTTATTTTTCATAGAAGCACTGTGAAGAGGAAAACCATTCTGGCATTCTTTTCAGACAGCTAAACATTTCTGTAGGTTGTTTGGGTCATGATGTTATAACCAAGGTATCATTACCTTCCTGCTGCAATCTAGAATAAAACAGCTTCTTTAGGGTTGTTGTGAATTTAACCTCAGTAAATATAAGAAAGAATTTGGGAACATCTAAAATGCTTATTTTGGGATAGGGAAATTGGGTTGTTCCCTGGGAAATGACTGAAGTAAGATAATAACTCTTTCTTTGCTACAACAGAAACAGCACATTCTAGAATTCTGTGATTGGAAAGCAAAAATCCACCACTTTTCCAATGCTTCATTGTTTCTCAGTAATAAAAATGTCAATGGTCCATGTTTTATATGTGACTGATGACAAACAAATGCAAACAGATTCAAATATTTGTATTATTTAGATTTAATTATAGTATGATCAATTCATTGAATGATGTGGAATCTGCCAGATATTGGGGTGTATCTGCTCTGTCACAGTCATACTGATCAGACAACATCTGATAATTAGTCAGATTGCCTTAGCAACTGATTTCTATATCCCTATCTTTTGTGACTTTGGCTGCTGTCCCTCAATGAGTCTTCGTGGTCTCGCTCAAGCAAAGCTCTGATGTGTCCCATTCTCTAACAATATCTCCGTGAATCCCAGGGCCTCAACCTTGACAGACAGAACACGATGCATTGCTCAGATCACAGAATGAATCATATATTCACCTTTGCTTCTGAACAACTGACCAAGTTGGCCACAGGCTTTAACACCACCTGGGTTCCCATATATACTTATGCAGGCTGTGCACTAGGTAGGTCCAGGGAGCTATTCCTTGGACTGCAGTATGAATGGCATCCACCCCTGAGGCTGTGCAAGGCTCTTCACCACATCTGATAGGGCTTATTTCCCCAAACCAGAGCTCTGGTAATAAAGCAGCTGTTTATCCCTTGTCTATCCTGTAAATGGAAAAATCTCACCTCTAGAAGGGGAACCGTGCCCTACAGGCATAAATAATGCCTTCACAGTTATTGTGGGTGTCTTCCTGTTTTTGCACCCATGAAAATTCTGTGTGTTTCAAGGATTAATAACAAGATCAGTAATTCAGCTGAGCACTTGCATGAAAGGTGTCAGAGCTACATATGCTGTCCAGGTCACAACCCTTATTTATCACTATCTCTTAGAGAAGACATAGAGCTGGACAATCTCAGCAGAGAGCATTTGTGGGAAAAGCAAATCTTTTACTGAAAGGCCATGTTTGTTCCATTGTAAGGCAGAGGTCCAGAACCTAGTAAAACAGAAAAACTCAGTCATTGACATAGGTTGTGCTCTTTGCTTGATTCAAATCTAGTTCACTTTTATCCCCCACAGGAAAACTCACCGGTTTAAAAACGTTGAGCAGTTCTCCTCAGCCCTCTGCCTGTTTGAATCTCATTTTATTAGCAGCTGGTCCATTTGCCCATGCCATGTCATAAACATGTGCCATCCTAGACTTACACCTGGAGGCGGCCTCCATTAGTGAAGCCTGGTATACATTTGTTTCCACCACCAGGGCACACGTATTCATGCATTCAATTGCACCCTTATGCCAATCCTCATGAGAATGGGCTTGGTTGCATGAAATTGTCCATTCAATACGGCAGAACTGCTGGTGGCTCAGTATTTACCTCTCCCTAAGATTTCAAAGGTAGAATAAGGAGGATTCTGCTCATGTTGCAAATTTATATCTGTCTAGAGAATTATTTTTCTATTTATTCAAGTATAGTTGACTTACAATATTATATTGGTTTCAGGCATACAACATGGTGATTCAATATTTTTATAGATTATACACAATTCAAAGTTATTATAAAATATTGAGTATATTCCCTGTGCTATGCATTATAATCCCTGTAACTTATTTATTTTATAACTGGTAGTTTGTACATTTTAATCCCTTTCACCTATTTCACCCCTCCCCCCACCTTATTCCCTCTGGTAACTAATAGTTTGTTCTCTTTATTATGCTACGTGAAGTAATTCAGACAGAGAAAGACAAATACTGTATGTTTTCACTTATAGGTGGAATCTAAAAAACAAAGTAAATAAACAAATATAACTAAACAGAAACAGACTCTAGGGAATTGTTTTGATGGGCTTTACTATGAACTAGGGCCATGGCACCATCCTCTTCATTGTAGATGTGCTCATACACACCAAATGGAACAATCTTTTCTCTGCATGAAATCGTCCCCCTGCCCTTCACCATGTTCAATATGGCTACCCTTTTAAGAAAAAAATATCTGGAGTTCCCCAATCCAAGGTCAGGTAATCCTAAACTGTGGGCCTCTGCTCATTTTTCCCTTTGAGAAGGCTCAGTGAAGGTGTTAGTTTTCTCTTGTTGCATAACAAATTTCCACAAACTTAGAAACTGAAGTCAATGTTCAATTATGAGCTCTCTGCTTCTGTAGGTCAAGAGTCTGGGTCCTCTGCTTAGGGCTTCACAAGGCTGAAATCAAGGTGCCAGACAGACTGCATTCTCATCTGCAGGCTCTACCAAGAATGGAGCAGCATCCAAGCTCCGTCAGGTTGTTGACAGGATTTATCTCCTTGAGGCTGCAGAGTGCGTTGCAGTGTGCTTCCTGAAAACCTGAAACAGGGAGAAAAAGAATCTCTGCTACTTGGAGTTTCTGCCTTCAGGGAAGGCCTAGGCCCTGGTTTTTTGTTTTGTTTTGTTTTGTTTTTTTCCAACTTCACTAATCATTAGGCCCTGGTTTTTAAAGGCTCACCTGATTAGTTCAGGCCAACATAGGTCACTCACTCTTTTGATTAACTTACTATCAACTGACTAAGGATCTAAATTATATCCAAAAACCCCCTTCATCTCTGCCATATTCTGTGGGTTAAGAGGAGACCACAAACTCCACCCACACTCAAGGAGATGGCATTACACAAGGGTGTGACTCAGTGGGGGTCACCCTAGGCTGTATCTGCCACAATATCCTCAAATGAAGATGCATTTGTCTTCTGCTATTATCCATAGTCCAAAGAAGAGGACAAATAGAAAATGTATATGCTGGATCAACACCTATGGGGCCACACGTATCAACGTTATCCCTGCCATCCTTCTTCCTCCCTGTGGAGTTATAGCATAGTATTGAAAACTGTACCTTCACCGAGAACACCTAAGCTACGGCCACTGGGCATTTCCGTTTTGGACCATATTGCCCAGATTTGTTGGCTCAGCAAATGTCACAGATAACAGAGAAGCAGAACTCTGAGCAGACCAGCTGCTAAAGTGAAATATTTTCTTGCCTGAACACAAGCAATACATTTCACTCTTTCCTTCCAACATGTTCATATTATATAAAAATTAAATTAAAACACTCTTTCTGCATGGAATGATTGAACTGATCCTTTCCTCTATTTTGTTTTATTTTGCTTCTTTTTTTTGTATTGAATTCTCTTCTTTTTTTATGCAAGTATTTTTAAGTTTCTTTTGGGCATGCATTCCTCACTTTAAGAAAGTTTTAGGGGCGAAAACTATAGGGAGTATGATTTAAGACCCCATTGCTTATTTGGCTAGTGATATAAAAGATTAAAAAAAAAAAAGCAAATTCAAAACAATAGCATACCTTCACAGCAACTTGGGAAATACAATACAGCAAAGAGGTCAGCAAAAGGCTGATGAATGCATGCTTCTCCTTGAGAGGTATGTCTTTCCATTTTCTGCAGTTTCCTCCACAACCACTATGCCCACTAACTGGTCTGAAGAAGACAAGTGGTTCAGAGGTGCCCCCCACATTTTTTAGAGTAGTAGGACACCCACTTCTGCCATTTACATTGCTTTGCCTTCTACTCCCTTTCTTAGCTTTGAAGAGTCTGGATTTTTTGGCAAGAGTAAACGAAAGACTAAAAGTTTAGCTGTTTAAAATATTGATCGTGAGGGACTTCCCTGGTGGCACAGTGGTTAAGAATTCACCTGCCAATACAGGGGACACGGGTTCAAGCCCTGGTCCGGGAAGACCCCACATGCTGCGGAGCAACTAAGCCCGCAAGCCACAACTACTAGCCCGCACACCTAGAGCCCGTGCTCCGCAACAAGAGAAGCCACCGCAATGAGAAGCCCGCGCAGTGCAACGAAGAGTAGGCCCCGCTCGCCGCAACTAGAGAAAGCGCATGTGCAGCAATGAAGACCCAACACAGCCATAAATAAATTAATTAAATAAATAAATTTAAAAATATATATTTTTATATATATATATATATATATTTTTTTTTTTTTTTGCCATACGCGGGCCTCTCACTGTTGTGACCTCTCCCATTGCGGAGCACAGGTTCCAGACGCGCAGGCTCAGCGGCCATGGCTCACGGGCCCAGCTGCTCCGCGGCATGTGGGATCTTCCCGGACCGGGGCACGAACCCATGTCCCCTGCATCAGCAGGCGGACTCTCAACCACTGCGCCACCAGGGAAGCCCTAAAAATATATATATTGATTGTGAGAATTATTGTCCTGAGCATCATCCGTTTTAGGGTAAAATAAAAAAGCTCCGAGTCAAAGAAAAAGGAGAAGGCACTTCTCACACATTCTCAAACCACAGGTTCAAGACCTTATACCTCCCACTGCACGGATGATAATCACAAATATTAAGACACCACAGGACCCCTCAGAGTAGTGAACCATATTTAGTAATCCTGCTGACATATCCCTTTACCTGGCCATTTAAAACCCACATTAATCTCCATGATCCTCCCTGAGTTCTGAGATTTTAATACTAAGGACTTCTTTCTATGACTTTCTCCAGGTTTGAGGCAAACACACTGTCCCTCAGGCTCCTTGTCTCCACACTCCATCTGAAATCTCACTCCTCTTGCTTCCAAAACAATAGACTAGAAACATGAATATATTTTCCAGGCTCTGTCAGGCACTCTTCAGTGCCAAGGTGGTGGCTGGGGGACATGAATGAGCACCAGTCTAAGAAATGGACCAGAAAGACTGCTGCGTACCATTATGACAACCCGGATAACTCAGACGCCATGTTCCTCAGTTTCCACGCAAAAATCCTGTATTATAAGGAGAAGAAGATTAGATTGGGGTTGTGTGGTATCAGGTGTAGAAAATTACCTTGAAGACACTACGCAGTGAGCTCATGCTTGGAGAATTAAATGAGGCATTATCATGCTAAAGGGACACTTTCCAGAAGCAATGGAGATAACCCTAAGAATGGCTTCTTGTATTCCTGTCTCCCGTTACCTCTGCTGCTTTCTCTTACTAATCCTTGGCTTGTTCTCTTCACGACTCCTCTGGCATCCACCCAGCTCAGCTTCTGGCAAGGTTCCAGTTCTTGGCTTTGGCTGCCTCTTTGCTTATGGATTAAATCTGATGCCTGCTCTAGTTTTCCTGGACTAACCTGGCAAGTCCTGTAATTTTGACCCTGTGTAGCCCCATGTCGCCATCTTGTTTGAATATCCTTTTCAAGAGTAGCTTTTAAAAACAGTGATAGAACTCTTCAGTGCTTCTTCAGAGTCTCCAGTCACTTTTTTCTTTTTTAAGCATTGTGTCTTCTTATTCCTGGCCATATCTTGGAATATATATATCCTAATTTTAAATTTAATAAATTTCTCTTCAAATAAAGATGGGAAGCATCTTTTTAATGAATGAAATTCAATGCATTTTAATGAATAAATTCAATTTTAAATTTTAATAAGTGAATTGCAGGAAGGTACGAAATATATTCCACCTGACATACCAAAAATGAGAAATTTATTAATTCATATTGTACATCGTCTAATTTTTTTTAAAGGACATGGGTATCAAAATCTGTATAGGAAATATCTTAAATGAGGGACAGCTTTATTGTGGTAGAATAAGCATTGAAAATGTATCAGAACACTTGGATTTATGCCCCAATTCTGCCTTTCACTAGGTGAAGTAGCTTTTCTAAGTTTCGGTTTTTATTAACTATAAGGATAAGAATATTTAAAACTACACAATATTTTATTTATAATGAATATGGTTGATACTATGAGAATTAAATATAACCTCTATTTCTTTGGCTCTTTCCTTGGAAAGACTCCTTCCCTATATTCTGAGACTCATCAAGGGAAGTCTCAAATGTGCTCACCAACTATGCAGTCACCCATGTCATCACACATTCAGAACACACTTCTGCCTCTGCTGGTACTGCTGGTAACATCAACACTTCTGGGTACCATCACCCCTTAGGCTGGGTACTGCCAAGATCTACTCAATACTAGATCTACCAAGTATCACTTCTCAGAAAGAAAACCAGAGCCAGACAGAAGTCAAAGTAACGGAAGCGGCTCTTTCTCTGGAACTATTGCAATGGGGAAAAGGAGACCTCAGTATAGAACTGGGCTGAATTTCGAGTACAACATGGGGTCAGTGGATGAAAACTTACTAAGAGGAAACATCAGGGGTAAGTAAGGAGGGATTCTCTGGCTAAACCAACTTGACAAGATTATTACTGAAGGCAGGCCAGTGTGATCAGATGCCAAGGAAGGGAGATGAAGATTTGATCAGACATCTATAGGGCGATCAGATATTGTGGGTGGAGATTCTTGCAAAACTGACTTAACAAGATTCTTGCTACAATTGGATGTTGCAAGCCCTATAAGGAAAGATGCCAAAGTTCAGGCCTGGAGGGCTCAGAGGAGGCTGACTAAAGCTTAATCAAGGAGATTCCTGCCTCTTCTCACACAGAATTGCTCCACTGACCTGTTGTTTCCTCTGTGTCTGTGTCTGCCAGGCACTCCTGCTGCTGCTTTCCACAGCTATTCCTCCTTCACCCATCAGTTTCTGTCGCCAGACTCCAATGCCGTCTTCCACAAAGCACCACAATCTCCCAGCGGACCCTATGGTGAATGTTCTGAAATCCTTGAAGGGCCAAGGTAGGGGGATCTAACGTTTCTTAGGAGAGAACTAAAGCAATGTTGCTTCTCCCTACACACAAGTTTCAATAAAATAACTCTTTTTTTTTTTCTGGTTTTACTTCCACTTCTCCCCAGATGACCTAGACATACATCCACGGAGACAGAACCAATGACTAACACAAGTGACAAAATGATTATACCCAGAGTCACTCCTCCCCTCCAACTCTGTGGTTTTCTTTTGGGGCCAAGCTTGTGAGTGACTCTGTCTTCCTCAGGAGTCTTCCTAGTCACTCATCTGAGCAAACCCTTGGCAGGCTGCCCTCTGGTTCATTGCACATGCCTAGGTGTATCTAAATCCCAGCCTATGCTCAAATCAGATCGCCTTAGTATACACAGAAAACGTTGTTATGATAACAAAGATTAAAAGAAAAGTCACAAACCATTTAAGAGGAGAGAAGGTGCTGTAGTTGGATTTCCCTTCCTGGTAACTTCTAATGATTTTAGGAGTTCCAGGTGAGATTATTATTATAATTAGGCAATACTTTCCGCTCTAAGCTTTCTGGCTGTCAAGATGAATATAATGCAATCAATGTGTCCCCCCACTTCACCAGCTTGTAGTGCAAAATAAAGTTACATTTCTTTTCATATCCAAATCGATGTCAGAAAGTCCACTTGTGTACTGTGTTCCTCTTCCCAAGTGATTTCTGGGAATTGGGAATCGCTGAGGAATTCTCACATGTTCTACACATCCATCCTGGTCATCCAACCTCTATTCCAGAACTCCTGCAGATCACATCACATTGTCTCATAACTTGATTCTGTGTTCTCACTCCCCAGGCCAATTTTATCCAAGCAAGGGACACAGACCCCTTGGTTAATTTTCCAAACGTGTCTAGATCCTTACTGCATGCAGTGTTCTGTAAAATTTCATTGAATGTTAAAGGGACCAATAGAAGCACAAGTTTCAGTGTCTCACATGGCTAATTTCTGACTTTTATAGGAATTAAACACACCTTAAGATCCCAAGCTGCTTTTACATGGCAGTTACCAGATTAACCTCCACCAGATTTAACCTCCATGGTGCTTGTTTTTTGGACATTTCCATGTCTCCAAGTCTGATCTTGCAACTCTTAATCTTACAGAATGGAAGGTCCTCTCCTGCTCACTTTAAAACTTTCTCATCCCACACCCAGGGAAAATCGTAGGTTGGAATATCCTTTTCCTCAAAAAGTCACAACCCTTCTCAACTCATGGAGTGTGACCTAGAGCCTAGATAAGACAATAATAGTAGTTAATAGAATATTTCCTGAACGTTACATTATTTAATCTTAAGCAGCACCATATGAGGCATGTCTATAGTTCAATCAAAATCTATGTTTTATGTAATGATTACTCTGATTTTTCAAAGGTATAATGCAGAAAAAAATACAGCTTTTGCTAGTGAACAAACACAAAACACCTTAATTTGCAGCATCTACGTTCGAGTTTAAGATGACCTCACACTACCACCCACTGTGTTGGTACTTAGTGGGGTAACTCAAGAGTCTTACTGGTGATATTCTTAAAATAAAAGGTATATCTGTTTTAAAAATTTGCTTCTACACTGCCTAAAACCCCAAACCTCCAGAAGCTCACGAAGAGCAATTATTTCTTTTCAAATAGTTAAGTTCTGGCTTTATCAGGTACTCTAGTGAATTACCAGGACTACTTCTACTAGAGTTATTTATGGAAGTACTATTTTGTAAAATATGTGCACCCCCATTATGTCTCAAGCACTGTGCTTGGTGCTGCTGCTGTAGCATGAGCAGGACAGAATAGGTCCTGGCAACCAGGAAATCGGTAGCTTAACCGTTAATATGTCAGTAACTGTTTTAGTTACATGGTCTCCTTGAATAGTTTATTATCTCAACAGCTTATTGGGAGTTAGGGTTTTACTTTCATTCTATAAATGAAGAAACTGAGGCTTAGAGAGTTTAAATAACCTACCCAATTCCTGAAAACAAACATGTAGTAGAACTAGTATTTGAATCAAAATCCTCTATTAACCACAAAACTATGTTTATTGAGAATCCATAGAAGGTAAATGTTACTCTGGGACCTACACATCTTCTGAGAACAACTGTTTAGTTGCAGACAGAGAATGACTCTGCTTTGGTTAAATTTAGATCAACTAGATTGATGGCATCAAATGTAAATTGGTGGCTGCCCATCACCCAAAACATCATAATTATGCACCAAGAGAGAGGGCCAACCTGTGTGTGAGATGTGTTAAGTATCTCTCAGGCTTACAAAAACCCCACAACTTTTTTAATAACTATTTTTGCACAGACTGTGCCTCCTAGCACTGGCATCCAATTTCTCACATTTCATATACCTTGCATAGCTTTTAAAATTAAAAAATATATATACACATATATCCAACTATTTAGAGTTTAATAACAGGATTTCTAAAATTAAAGTTTGAAATATCTTCTTTTTTTAAGATTTTATTTTGATGTGGACCATTTTCGAAAGTTTTTATTGAATTTGTTACAATATTGTTTCTGTTTTATGTTTTTTGGTTTTCTGGCCACAAGGCCATGTGGGATCTTAGCTCCCCGACCAGGGATCGAACCTGCACCCCCTGCATTGGAAGACAAAGTCTTAACCACCAGACTGCCAGGGAAGTCCCTCGAAATATCTTCTTAGGTAGGCTTGCCAGACTTAACAAATAAAAAATAAAAATAGAGAACACCTAGTTAAATTTGAATTTCAAATAAATAACAAATGCTTTTTGATGTCCTATACAATATTTGGGAAATATTTATACTAAAAGAAGTTCATTGCTTCTCTGAAACTCAAATGTAACTGGGTGCCTTGTATTTTATCTTGCACCCTTATTCTACAGACACAGGCTTAAATCTCTAAGCTGTTACCTTAACTTGTCTACCAGTTATTTCAGGGTACTTCATGAGAAATGAACACTTGTTCCAATCTATTTGGAAGTTCTGCTGTGGACCACTTAAATTGCTAAATGCCTTAGTAGGTCCCTGATAGTTATTTGTCATTACAGAGATTTACAGCATATGTGGACCTTGATCTGAACTATAGTCAACTCAAAAAACTGTCTATGATACTCTGTTATTTTCTGCTGTTCAGAAGCCAAGGTAATTATGGATTTCTCTGGAGGAAAACACATCCATTGATTTTAAGTTGTTTTGGGGAATGTTAATTTAATGTACCTTTCCTTCTGCCATGACTGCGATTTTTGTATATTGTACACAACAGTTGGGTAGAACACAAAATGCCTTTTGTTAAGAAGTCTGGAGTTTTGCCGTTTTTGTTTGTTTAGCTTTAAGGAAGCAATCTAGGGAGAGGGGTTGGTGAAAGGCAGAGGAAGTTAGTGGAGACTTGAAGCAAAGTTCTTTCACCTTAGGTCACTGAACTTCTGAGGTGCAGGTTACATTTTGGTTTGGAGAGTACTATTTGCCTCAAGTAGCCATCTCAGCAGTCCACCACAGACGAGACAGAAACATGAACGCCCTTCTGTCGTTCCGCTGATGTTGGCTCTCAGGACCTCATGGATCCAGCTCCACAGGAAAGCCTAATATTTGAACTTTTCACTGTTGGTTCATTTTATTAGACAGCAGTGAGAGTTAACCTCGTACTAAATGCTGAAGAGAAAATGTAAAACACCCTTATTAATTAGCCTTTTCTTTTCTCCTCTCTTTGAATAGATTTTTAAAGGAGTTATTTCCCCTTAATTCGCTTGTCTGATACTGAAACATATTTGAAAATATAGGTGATAAGAAGAAGAAAAATAAAAAAGATGAGTTACAGGGAGACCACCCAAGAAAAATGTTTTTATATGCTATTAAATACTTTCCAGTCTTTTAAACTCATTTTTACTTCTGACCTGAACAGACTAGAACTGAATTTCTAAAATATTAAAAAAAAAAAAAGAGGAAAATAACATAATCTGTGTCCAAATTCTTCACAGAACTTGTGGAAGAATCTATAATGTGTTATAACATTTTAGTTATATCTAAAAGGTTCCTACATAAATATCTTTTAAAAAATAAGAGTTTATTTTAAGATGGAAAACTGTAATTGAATCCTCATTTTTTTCTTTCGTGATGCTATATAGTTAAAGTGTTATCCAAATGCCAGAGAACCTCAACACAGAGCAACCCTAGCTAGGGACTTTTTAACCCAAAAATCAAAAAAGGGAAATTGTGCTGGAATAAAGAGTCAGAAATGACTTTATCCAAATATTATAATTTTTAGATCTTTTGTTGCAGTATTATAGAATTATATGTGTATATACACACATAAGTAATCTCTAAGTTTACTCTTATGAAACATACTTTGCTTATCATCTTAATACAACACAGCCAAAAGTTCTATATGACCTACAATTAAAAATAACTCCCACATAAAGATCATTGGCTATAAGGTTACAAACTGACCACTGTCAAAATGAGCTGATCCTTGACTTCTTTTACAGAGACAATCTAATCACATTCTCTCTCCAGAGAGAGGAAATGCCACATTGTTATAGTGGGGGATGATTCATTTAGGATCAAGCAATCAAAAAGATAAACAAAGAGACATTTCAAGCATGTACTATTAGATTTCAGAAGACTCCACTTTCAAATGAAGGACCAAAGATGTCAAAATAAGTATTTGGGAGGCAACGTGGCTTTACGGTTTGTGTGTGGAAAACAGTAGGTTCTAATCCCAAGGAGGGCACTGGTTCACTGCATGACTGCCAACAAATCATAGAATTACTTTGAATTGGCTTGCCTGTAATACAGAGAATCAGGCTACCTCCTGTCCCAAGAATACTGGGATTGCCCAAGGGCATACATATTAGGTGGTTTTAAAATTTAAGAAGCCATATATAGAACTAAATTAAAAGGAGAAAATTACTTTGATGAGAACATTGAAAACAAACAAAAAAGATTGTCTCTTAAAGATTGCTAAGGGTGATGTACAGTCACTGGAGTGGATGGGCTTTAGGAGGTCCTGGGCGTCTGTAACCCCACACAACTAGGCAGGTTACACAGCTGTGAAGCAGCCCCACCAGACACATCCCAGAAGGAATGCAGCTGCACCCTCACAAAGGGTACTCAGCTTTACTTTTCTCTACTCACTTCACCACAAAATTTTTTATTCAAGAAACATTTATCAATCACCTACATGGGCCTGATGCTGTTTGTTCTATTCCAGGGTTTCAGCACCATTGACATTCTGGGCTGGATAATTTTTTGTGCTGGGGATTGTCCTGTGCATTGCAGGATGTTGAGGAGTTTTCCTGGCTTCTACCCTCTAGACCCCAGTAACACTGACCCACTCTGTCCCACCTGTGGTGAGCAAAAATGTTTCCAGATGTTGCCAAATGTCCCCTTGGAGGTAAAATCACTTCCAGTTAAGAACCACTGCTCTATGCTAAGACAGAGATTCTCAAACTTTAGTGAACACAAGACTCACTTAAGATGCCGATTTAAAAGTAAGGCCCTATCTTCCAAAGATTGTATTCAACAATGCTGAGTTGGGTACCAGTAATCAAGACTTTTAATGGACTCCCCTAATGATTCTGATGCAAGAGAGGTATGGAGAAAACCTTGAAAACCACTCTGCTTGGAGAAGAAAAAGCTTTAAGAAAGCTTGATTTCTACTCTGAAGGAGTTTACCTTACAGTAAGGACCCCAGACACATGGCTTGTGAGCTTATACACTGCAAGATAAGGCAAAAAGTAGGTTCTATATGAAAAATATAAAATACTTACTACAGAGTTTAAGAGAACAAAGATGAATTCTATAAAAATAGGGAAAGTTAGAAAAATTTTCAAGTATATAACAAATTGTGAGTTGTGGAACATTGAATGGTATTTTCACAGATGGTTTTGAGAGTAAAAGGGGTTCTAAACAGAGGAAATGGCATAAGCCAAAGCAGAGAGGCTGGATAATCTGTAACTAGAATCTAAGATCTATGCCCTCAAAATATATTTTGAGACAAATATGAAATATACCTAGTGCTGTGCCTGGCACATAGCAAGCAATGACAAATGGTGGCTCCTTCATGATTATAATTGTTCCAATCATCCGTTCCCTAAAGATACTACAATAATTCCCTTCCCAGAGAACTTACCTAGAATACCTGTTTTGATCAGGAATCTGGCCATTCTTCTCTGTCCCATTTTGGTGGGATCAATGAAGAAGTTATTGTTTTTCATGGTTCAGTTTTATGAAATTTATCAGAGAGCTGGAATCATGATAATGTAATTTAATGAGAGAATAGATAATAAATGAATCCTTATAATTTAAAAATGGCCCTGACTTTCCTTCTTCTATATCTTATTAATTTTTCTTAAGGAAGGTAGTTTCACTAAAGTATTTAATAAGATATCTTATCCTTTGTGAGGTGATGGTCCAGGTGAGGTTTACTGTAGATTTTATGCTCTGCCGCAGTTCTGTTTTTCCAGGATTAGAACTCACTGCTGACTGCAAGGTCTCTGATGAGCCTCGGATCTAGAGCTGAGCTTGGATCAGGCCAAAGTTCCCCTGGCCATTAGGACTAAATGACTCCTGTCTATATGGAACTAAGTGAATGAGCACCTTTTCTTTTCCCTTGAAATATCTAGAGTGAATCTGGGGAGATGAAGGAAAATTTTGTCAAGAAACCTTGCAGCACCTATTTCTGTCCACCCCACCATGGTACCTGTAAGGCCTTAAGAGTCAGTCATAACTCACTTCTCTTTTACAAATTATTGGTTCAAAACCATGCTGACCTCCTTGAGGGCAAATAACCTCTGTGCCTAGCAGAGTGCTTGTTGTATACAGGTGTTGGATAAAAGCTATTTTTTGAGTGAATTATTCATTAGTTTTTGTCACTATTGGTTCCAGAGTGTTTGACTTCTAAGCTGTTGTTTTAAACTAGGTTATTCATGTGGGCTTGCTGGTAGAGATCATCTTCATCTGAAACTATTCAGAGTTGTGTAAAGTCGTTTAGCCAGAGTAGAAGAACAATCTTTCCTTTTTCCAAGCTCATGACCCCATTTTGGACACCCACTAGTGCCTTGCTTCCTGTCTGAGATTCTTCAGCCCAAAGCCCATCCATGGAGATGACTGATGTCCCGAGAAGCTTTTGGTCACCAACCCTAACCACTTTCTGAATGTCTCTGTTGTTGAAGGATCGTGTAGATATTCCCAAGGGAAGGGTGGAGTTCCCACTGTTTCTTTAATAACATTCATGTAAAACATTATCTATTGAACGTTGATATTATGCAACCATAATTCTCAGTCAGAAGGCTGTTTGTCCACAAACTCACAATATTTACTTCTGCTGGAAGAATATCTATTTTCCTCTTATTTATTTTCATTGAAAATTGATACCAGCTAGATGGTCTTATTTCCTATAAAAGTCTACAATATGTTTTTAGAGAAGTAATTCTAAATTTAGAAGTTTCTTCCCTAAACTTTATTATCTTTACAACATATTTCAGCTATCAGACTCAAAACTAAACAAAAAATTCCAATGAAAGCCAAATTATGGCTACAGACAGGGGAATAATAATCAATTCATATTGAAAATAATGGTTATTGGTTATAAAAATGCAATATGTGTTCAGACTAGAAAATATAAATCATAATGCCTAAATGATATGCTTGTATTAATGTTTCTTGCCATTATACTATGACTCTTTTCCATCTCAATTACGGAATACATTTGTTTTCCATAAAGTCATTTCCAATTTTTCTTTATATGAGTAGAGCTGTCTCTTATTCTGGTATCAATAGTCTCACATGTTAGATGGGTAAAATATTAATCATATTTTACCATAAAATGTGTAATTGTATTAATAAACAACAGATGGTGAGTTGATGCCCCTCTAAGAAATCTATGCTACAGGAGTGTCTTAGTCTGTTTGGGCTGCTATAACAAAATCCTGCAGACTGGTGGCTTATAAAGAGCAGAAATTTATTTCCCACAGTTCTGGGCCTTACTACTTCCCAAAGGTTCCACCTCTTATTACCACCACTTTGGGGGTTAAGATTTCAACATTCAGACCATAGCAAGGAGTAATTAAGAATATAGTTTCTGAAGTTTAACAGCATATCCTTAAACACCATTTACCAGCTGTGTGACTTTGGACAAGTTTCTTAATCCCAGTAAATCTCAGTTTCCTTCTCTATACAATGTTAGAGAATAATGTTAGTATCTACCTCTCAAGGTTGCTGAAGAAATTAAATAAAATCATGTACCAAATGTTTATAAAAGCATGCCTGGAATAAAATAAACAGTAACTTGTTAGCCCTTACTATTTATATATTTTTTTTTTTTTTTTTGCGGTACGCGGGCCTCTCACTGTTGTGGCCTCTCCCATTGCGGAGCGCAGGCTGCGGACGCGCAGGCTCAGCGGCCATGGCTCACGGGCCCAGCCGCTCCGCGGCATGTGGGATCTTCCCGGACCGGGGCACGAACCCATGTCCCCTGCATCGGCAGGCGGACTCTCAACCACTGCGCCACCAGGGAAGCCCTATCTTATTTTTTAAATCATTTCTCTGATTTTGGGATAAAATAAGTTAGCTAAACTTTTTTACCAGTAATTTATCTTGTCTGTGAGAAAAATAATTCAGTTCTATTCTATCCAATTCATTTTTAAAGCAGTTATTTTGAAGTCACTCTATAAAGCTGCTGAACACTGGAGGTTACAAAAGTGGAACCAAAAATGATCCTTGCCTTCGTTGCACATAAAATTAATTTGGGGGACAACACTCACATGTAAAGTGGTTAAATAACCAGGTAAGGCGGTCCGTAATTTAGTGCTACAGTTAGGAGTTCAGACATAAATTTGGAAAGGCATTCTAAAAACTTAGAGGGCTTCCCTGGTGGCACAGTGGTTGGGAGTCCGCCTACCAATGCAGGGGACATGGGTTTGAGCCCTGGTCCGGGAAGATCCCACACGTCGTGGAGCAGCTAGGCCCGTGTGCCACAACTACTGATCCTGTGCTCTAGGGCTTGTGAGCCACAACTACTGAGCCCACGTGCCACAGCTACTAAAGCCCACGTGCCTAGAGCCCCTGCTCTGCAACAAGAGAAGCCACCACAATGAGAAGCCTGCACACTGCAACAAAGAGTAGCTCCCACTTGCCACAACTAGAGAAAGCCTGCGCGCAGCAACGAAGACCCAACACAGCCAAAAACAAACAAACAAATAAATTAATTAATTAAATAAATAAAACTTAGAAACCAATGAGAACTGGAGTAACCATGGAAAAGTTGAGATTTAAGCTGATAAAGAGGAAGGTTGGAGGAAAGAGCATATTAATCAAAAGATGAGATCTGGTTAAAAAAAAAAAATCTCAGAAAACATGAAATAGCCAGAAAAATGTGAATAGTGTGGCATAGTTCAGGGTGTGTGTCGATGGATACTGGAATGGAGGAGTACCTTGAATGCCCAGCTGTATAGTAGGCAATGAGGAACCATGAGATGGTATGAACAGATGAGTAAGAGGGCAAGAGTAGTACTTTAAGAATGCTAGTTTGGAAAGGCTGCAGGTTGGGTAGAGGAAAAAAGGAGGTAGTTTGCAGATTGGATAGGAGAAAGAGGAGACTGGAGGAAGGAAAATCAGTTAGGAAACTATTACACTCATCCAAGAAGAAGGCGATGAAGTCCTGGAGTAAGCTGGTGACAGAAAGGGGCAGACGGTATAATTTTGTCAAAGATGAATTGATAGGCCTGGGCAAATTCACTGGATGTATGGGGTGAAGTAAAAGGATGAGAAACTGGCTCGAATTCTAATCATAAAAATCCAAGGACAGATGTGTCCTCCTGCAGTCATCTAAATCCTTTCCACCTACGTTGTCCTCACAAAACTTACACGACCATGTTTGAGAATCCCAGGGATATAGTACCTAAAACCTACATTCAACAACACTGGCAATATAAATTTTGAAAAGCAAAGTTTAAAATCTGTATACTCAGAATATTTTACAAATAATAGTCTATCTACTTAGCATTTTTCACCACACGCCTCTATTTATTCACAGTGCCGTTAAAAATGTTCAGCGTTCATTCCTGAAACAAACCCTGGACTTCTGGATCCAGAAGTAGAGTCAATTATATGATTGCTTAAACATCAAAGCTTTTCTTCACTAATGTCCTTACCAGGGGACATAAATAGGCAGGTCTTTTCTCTCCGGTTGAGGCAAATGCCTATGTAGTTCAAACCAGCATACTGTACATTCCTGGGTGATTTTATGTGTTTGATTGTTGGCAGATGGAATATCTGCTTTTCCCATTGCTATCAATTGAATGTGTGCAGTGCACACCCTGCTCAAAGCAGACCTGTTTTGTCGGGCAGAAGTCAGGGCTCACTGCCCTGGGACAGCCCATTTCTTGGAAATGCTCATAGGATCTTCATTTTCCCTTTTTGAGGTGTACAAGGAAAATATTACTCTGGGGAAATATCAAAGGATTTCTTGGGGAAATATCAAAGGATTTCTTGACATCAGCCAAAGAAACAGGTGCATGTATATTTGATTTGATAAAAAATGGGGGATACGAGTACAGTGGCCAGAGTCCAAGCGTATCATTCCTCCTGTTAACAATTTCAATGGTCCACTCAGAAAACCTCCCTCTTCAGTATCACTGTCTCCATAATAATTTGAATGCCTTAGTTTGGAATTCAAGCTCCTTCACAATCTGGCCCCAGCTGACCTTTCCAGCCATATTATGCACTACACCCATTCAAGATCCTGCCAGACTAAGCTACTCTCTGTTCCCTGATCCTCAACCCAAGCTCGATTCTTGCTTATGCACTTTCCTCAACTTAAAATTATCTTCCCCTACAGTCTAAATTCTCAGCATCCTAAACGTCCCATTCATTCACCAATCAGTAAAGACTTTTCCCGTCCCCCAGGGAGAAATCAGCTTTCACTCCTTTATCTTCCCATTGCAAGTAACTCATATTTCTCTGATGGTACTTCCAATTTCTACCTTGAATAATGGTCAATTATTATGTGGACTGTATAATTCTTGGACAGTTCATGACCGATTCATCTTTGAGTTCTCCACCATAAGGTCTTGCATCTATGACAAAATGGAAAGAATACCTGGAGTGAGAAGATTTAGATTCAAGTCTGCCTCTTTCTGCTGTGTCACCATGGTCAAGACCCTTAACTTCTCTATCAGTTCCTAAATTTCAATATATCTTTTAGAGAGATTAGATGTGATAATGGCATGAAAGCCATTAATTAAACCATAAAAGTTAGGATAATTGAATATATTTTATGATATCAAATTAATATTAATATATCGTGTATGCGAAAATTTATGGTGAAAAAATGTATTTCTTGACATTGCTGGAAAGATTATTTATTCTTCTGTATAACCTCATATACCTGACCAATTCTTTTCACAATTGGGACACTCCCAAATTGGACCTGCTCATGAGAAGAGGACAAATTAAAATATGATCCTGTCACTAAAATTGCTGAGCCTTCCTCCCCTGTCTCCTAATCATTGGTCTAGCAACCTGGCATTTTTTTTTTTTTTTTTTGTGGTATGTGGGCCTCTCACTGTTGTGGCCTCTCCCGTTGCGGAGCACAGGCTCCGGACGCGCAGGCTCAGCGGCCATGGCCCCTGGGCCCAGCCGCTCCGCGGCATGTGGGATCTTCCCGGACCGGGGCACGAACCCGTGTCCCCTGCATCGGCAGGCGGACTCTCAACCACTGCGCCACCAGGGAAGCCCGCAACCTGGCATTTTTATACTATAGCCAGGCTATGTTACAGTCACTCACGAAAGCTGCCAGTAAGGTGAAACTGAGGTAGTCAGTCACTGAAACCAAAAAGACCACTATTTATTCATTCACTCCACAAATATTTATTGAGTGTACTTAAGGGCCAAGCACTCTTCTGGGTTCTAGAGTTAGAGAGGTGTGTAAGAAAAAATTCCTTCTTCCTCTTGAGATGTTTATAAACTAGTAGAGGAGGAATTTGAGCTCACATACAATTTCATTGCAGCACAGCATGGTATGTTAGGTTTTAGAGTGAGGTAGAAGTAGAGAGTGGCCAAGAAAGAGCTTACCTGATGAAACTAATTCTACTGTTTACTATATCCATTCGTCATCAAGCAAAATATATTCCCCACTTCAATGTGCCTTTAAAGTGCATTTAAGTTGAATCCATAGTGAAAAATGTGGATGGTGAGGATGTGATTTACACTGGTTCCCCACACTCAGTGCTGGACTTGAATCTTGAAATTCCCTAGAGAAAGGTTTGCTTGAAACTCAAGAATTATACTAAGTTTGTCTCTCATTATCCCTAACAAAAGGCCAAGGCTGGAAAGTACTGAAATGGAGAGAGAAATTTCTTAGAGTCCATTGGCCAAGGGTGAAAGGGAAAGCTGAAACAGAGTAGGAGAGTTAGATGTTGGTTAGTGTTGGAAAGAGAGGGATCCATTCTGCCACGCTGGGGCAGAATGTGTGTGTGTGTGTGTGTGTGTGTGTCTCTGTGTGTGTTGTGGGAAGATGACTAAACACATAGAAGTTTCGTGATAAAGCCTGAAGCAAACTCTGCCCTCCCCTTCTGGGAGGGTCCTAGAAGAGGGAGCAAGATCCTTGGATACCTGTAAACATGGTAGAGTGGTATAGCAGGGAGGCTGACAGGGTATGTTTAGTCTCTGGGGGCTCAGAAAGGACCAAGAAAACATTCAAAAATGTCACTATTCCCTAGAGAAGAGGAGAGCTTCTTTATAAACTCTTTTTTATTGACAGTGAATGACAACCACTGAATGTTATTATAATCACTCTTAAGTTGTATAAGCTAAGCATAATTTCCAGACTTGATTTTATGTAATATCTACATGATCTGAATTTGAGAAAAATCTCCAAGTTGTAAATGAAAAAACAAAATCCTGGAAATCAGGATTTTGTTTTAATTTTATCGAGGTTCATGTAAGCTGAAGTAACACACAAAAAACCAAACTATCCATCTTATTTACATATTCTTCTCACTTATTTGGCATTTTATTGAGACATCCTCTTAGTTACTTAATTTACTTCGATCTGTGACACATGTCATCTTTGAAGACAGTTCTTCTTCTTGTTCTTGGAATTAATTTAGTAGTTTAAAGATCATTTACAGTGGTTGGGTTTGCTCAGACAGTTTCAGGGTCACATACCTGGGAATTCCTCTGTTTTGAGCATGTTTAGAAGATGATGAATCAGGGTAACCACAAAACACTAGGGAATGACTCCCACCTTTAGGTCATCTTTTAAAAATTCTTGCTTCATCTCAAATTATTATCTCTTTTGTGGCCCAACATTTTGTAGTATGCATTTCAATATTTCTAAAATCTTATATAATTTTCTGCTGCAGATTAACACATTTATTTACCAATACAGTATGGACATTTAATTAGATAAAAATAGATCCTTCGTCCATGCTGTGAGTGCCTTTCTGAAGGTACTCACTGAAATATTAGAAAATATTTTATGGGTTTCTTAAGTGAGCCAACATTTGACTTTGTTAGTTAAACTGGAATATATTGACAACATTATTTCTAATTTTGTATCAATTTGGAATTGTACAGGTAATATAACACAGATACATATATATTGTATGTATACACACATATATACTGCTCATATATACACATACATATACACACACATATATATATATAATTGTACAGATAACATAGCTCACACCCACATATTTTTTTTTATTGAGGTATATTTGTTTAACAGTGTTGTGTTAGTTTCTACTGTACAGTGAAGTGAAGCAGAGTTCCCTGTGTCACATATTATTTTTATAGCACATAAGAAAATTGTTTAGCATGTGCAACAATAGTTTTAAAAATACTCGTACTCCTTGACCCATTCATTCCTGTGGATCTGTTCTAAGGAAGTAATTATAAATACACAAGAAACATTAGCCATTAAAATATTTATTGCATCATTATTTGTGCTAGAGAGAAATCCAAAACTGTTTACATTTACAGAATAGAATGCTTAGGTAACTGGTATTACGGCTATTTGATGGAATATGATGCAAACAACACTTACAAAGATTCTATGACAATATGGAAAATGCTTATATTATAATGCTAATTGAAAAGGAATTTAGATACAAAATTGTACATGCGCAGACAGAAACTGGAAAAGAAATAGTGCTCTCAAATTATCCGTTCTTTAGACATTTTACTCACTACTTAATTCTATTTCCTTTACAGGGAGAAAAAGAAAAAAAGCCCTAAACCTATACAGAGATATTTGCTTGAACCCAAATAACTAGTTGTTTTAAAGGTTACAAATTTCAACCAAACAAGGATTAAGTCCCTTTAGTTACAATACAGCACTTGGCATAATCGCTATGTGTTTTTGAATAATTTGTTTAACTTCCCTGAGTCAATTTCGTTTATAAAGTAGTGATGATAATGCCAGCATCTTCATGAGATTTTGTGAGAACTAAATTAGTCTGTCTCTTTTTGTGTTGCATCAACAATGGCAGAGTAGTAAACACACTTATGTAGATATGCCAGAACTCTTCAAATCAATAGGAAACAGAAACTTGAAGGGAAGAAGTAAGTAACTCACAGGAGGTAATTTTTTAAAAGGTCAGTTTTAAAAAACAAAAATCACATCTCCCATGGTCTCAACCATCCCTCCTAACATCATCATGAAACTCCGTCATAGTCCATACATGTACAATTTGAAAATCAACCTACAGCTTGAGAAGCTTCTTAAGGATCTTGCCTTGGTTGTCACCCACCTCTTTCCCTTATTAATAGTTTTCCCAGGCTAAAAACTAGCCTGAGGTGACATCAAAGAAACCAGAGGGTGCTACTGGATTCATTCTCAGATCTCAGATCCCCTGAATGATTCTCCAAATTTTCAAGCAAAAAATCTGCTGTGGGGTAAAGAGGTGTGTAGCTGAGATACTCTATAGTCTGTCCAGCATAATCCCATCAGAAGTCCAGGTTAGGCCAAATTCTCGACTGCCCCTTCCAATTGGCAAGGTGGAAAATCCTATGCCTCTGTGGTTTAGCTACCAATTGTTTTAAATAATGACTTTTCTGATGCCACAGGCTGCTGAGTCAAAATAATACGGGTTCGTAAAAGAGGAACTCCTTTACCAAAAATTGTCTCCATACAGATTGCACTGGAGACTAGTAGAGGGGAAAGGAGAGCATCTACTTTTTTTTTGTTAACATCAAGGTTAGTAGTGGAGGGCAACCAGGAAAGCTGAAACCTTTTAAGTCCTTTTTAAGTGAAAAATCTCAAATCAGAACATGTACTCCTGGGAATCTCCAGAGTTTATAACGTCTGACCCTGACACTAGACATACTTTGTGCTGCCATAGTTAAAATTGCAAACTAGTTCTCTCTTCAAATGGTATTTGCTTGCCTCATGACACGTGCTACAGTGATAGATTTGACAGAAGAGAGAAAGGAAATAAGAGCTCAGGTTTGGCGTCTCTTTTGTGACGTCTCTATGCTGGCACCTAGGTTTTTTCTTTGTAAAGAAAAAACTTGGTACAAAGTTTTTGTGCTACAAACTTGGCCTTCACTTACATTCCCGCCTAGGCACCCAAGATATTTCCTGAGAAGTTAGACTACCGTGAGCTGTATCTGGAGTGCAGTGCAGTGCATAGGTTTTCACATAGTTTCACACTTTATGATCACTCCCATGAGATTTTTGAGGCAGGAAGCTGCACTCTAACATCTTCAAACCTGGATGGACATTTGGCTACACCTAAGTAGAATTTCCTTTTGTTTTTTTTCCCTCAGATTCAAATATAACAGGAGCCAAGTGATGAGAACAGGGGGTACCCTCTATTCTTGGTATGAAAACATTAAGAGAAAGGGCTTAGTGATGTTCTTAGTACATAGTCGACACTTTCAGAACATTGAACTTAGTGAAATGGATTCTCCCCACCAATGAGAAAGGGAGACAGGCAGACAGGCACGCATGACAGTGTGCTGATCTGAGTTTATATAAGCTGGTGAGTGAGTGGGCCTAAGTGTACCAGGGCCCAGGCAGAAGCAGGTGGAAACACATCAGGTGGAAATAAGTAGTAAGAATGGGAACGGGAGAGAGAAGAGAGGCCACTTAATAGACAGTCTGAAAATTAGGCTCATTATGTGAAATGTTAAATTTTGACAACTTAAACAATATGAATATCATATCTTTGTATCTTAAATTTGGTATTTGGGAGGGGGGATGGGAAAAGAAAAGTATATAAGCATAGGTATGCATAAAGTTTATAACCACATCCTAAAATAAAGACTGATCTCACAATCTTGTAAAAAGTTATTGTGCAATATTTAAGATACACACAGGTTTAAAGAATAACATACCCAGCTTACAAAAGAAATATCATTATAATAAAATTGTCCATTTACTCCTCTCGGATTGATCACCCTCTCTCACCCTTAAATTAACCAATATCCTGAATTGAGTGTCTATTATTTCTGTGCAATTTTCTATTTGTTACTATATGGGCATTAAACAACTATTTTATGTAGTGCTATTTTATGTCTAAACTTTTCTTCACTGAATGCCATACTTTTAACATGTCTACTCTACTTTGATGTTAACGGAAAAAATGTAGATGCTCTCATTTCTCCTCTACTAGTCTCCAAATGCCATTTGCATGAAGACAAGTTTCAGTGGAGGCATTCCCCCGCTAGTATTAGAATATTGAAGAGTGGCTCCATTTTCTCCACAGGACTAAATAGCTCATACTCAGTTTTACATAATTCTTTCAAAATTCCAGATGCCTAGGGTTATATTAATTTAAGGTATCCTATGATAGACAAGTAACATGAAGTTCACAACTGAAGTCCCAGCTCTGTTCAACACAGACTGAGTCTGGCAAGTCCTTTTTCTTCCTAGAACTCATTTTGGTAAGTTATAAAATGGAGGAGGTGAACTACGTATAAATTATCTCCATTGCCCTTTCCAACTCTAATATTTCTCCTTTTATTTTGCTCTTTTTCTTCTGCATGGAGAGACATACTCACCATCCCCTTTGCTAAATTTTCTTTCTTTAAAACTCTCTTTTATCATTTTCTTTAAAAATTTACTGAATAGAGGTGAGAATATTTCTACACATACTTCCCAAAGTATAAACTAAACCCATTTACTAAAAGCATTTTTTGGTCAATGTGGTTCAAGTAACCTATCTTAGCCTGCTTAGGATTCTGTGGGATCTGCTGAGGAGTCACAAATATTGCTACTAATGATCTGAACAACAGATACAACACCGTTCTCTACACAATGGAATTCAATAAGTTAAGCTTAATTTGAAACCCATCTAAGGCAATTACTAACCCAAGTATCTCAAAGCAGATATGTTTCTTCCTATATGAAGCCTCCCCAGGAAAGGATTTAAAGATAACCTCATACAAAAACACTGGTGCAGTGAGGATATGATTTCCATTCTCACAGTTTATGCATAGTTGGCTGTTTCTCCTGAAAAAAAATTACATTAAACTGAGGCATTCCATGTTTAATCCCTGCCCATTTTTTATTGAAAAGTGTGAGGAAAATCAATTGAAAAAATTTTAAGTTCCAAGAAAATGAAACAGACTTCCCTATTATACCATTATAAAATGAAAAATTACCATTTTGTTTCAATGAATGTAAGAAGTCATGTCCAAGATTCTCTGCTTAGGGGCATTACTCATGGATCAGCATCCATTCATTCATTTAAATAATACTTCCCAAGTGCTAACTACTAATTTCAACTCAACAATTACTGAATGCTGCCTGTGTGCCTGTCACTGCTCAGGTGCTTGACACATCCATATGTAGAATATATATATGGATAGGAGCCACACGCAATAATGTATACCCAGGAGATACATGTCATAGAAAAGCCTCAAGTTTCTCCTTTAAAATAGGGAAGGTAAAGGAGTTGGGGGCATTTCTATTCACAACCTCTAAAGATATAAACATTATACTTAAGAGTTTGTTAAAATGTTTTCCAGTCCATTCACCTTTGCTCAGTCTAGAAGTAAACACTATAAAAACCTAGAACATATTACAGTACTTCTGTCCTGGTATTCAAGGGAACTTGAATCGAGTGGCACATTTTCCTTTATAATGAAAATCTTGATATCTTATTTTTTTCTTCCAGTTTTATTGAGATGTAATTGACATATAGTACTGTATAAGTTTAAGGTGTACAGCATAATGATTTGACTTACATGCATCATGAAATGATTACCACAATAAGTTTAGTGAACACCCATCCTCTCATACAGATACAAATTAAAGAAATAGAAAAAATTTTTTTCTTGTGAGAACTCTTAGGATTTATTTACTCTCAACAAGTTTCATATATAGCACACAGCAGTGTTAATTATATTTATCAGGCTGTACATTACAGCCCTGGTACTTATTTATCTTATAACTGGAAGTTTGTACCTTTTGACAGCCTTCATCCAATTCCCCCTCCCTTCACCCCCTGTCTCTGGTAACCGCAAACACGATCTCTTTTTCCTTCAGTTTTTGTTTGTTTTTGTACTATAACTGACCTATAACACTGTTAGTTCCTGTTACACAACACTGTGATTTGGTATTTCTATACATTTCAAAATGATCACAACAAATCTAGTTATGATATGTCACCATCCAAAGATGTTACACAGTTATTTACTATATTCCACACACTGTAGATAGCAATCTATATACACATGATTATTTTAAGTGGCTGATCTCTTAAATTCAAACTCATTTTAACAACTCTGCATTTTTACTCCCCGTGTTTACTGTTTTAACATCATATTCTACATCATTTTCTTTTCTGTATCCCTTAACTACTTATGGCAAATATAAATGATTTTATTACTTTTATCTTTTAACCTTCCTACTAGGTTGGTACATGGTTGATTTATTACCTTTACTGTATATTTGCCTTTACCAATGAGATTTTTCCTTTCATAATTTTCATATTTCTAGTTGTGGCCTTTTCTTTTTCACTTAGAGACGTCACTTTAACATTTCTTGTAAAGCTGGTTTGGTGATGCTGAACTCTTTTAGCTTTTGCTTGTCTGTAAAACTTTTGATCTCTCCATCAAATCTGAATGAAAGCCTTGCTGGGTACAGTATTCTCAGTTGTAGGTTTTTCACTTTCATCTCTTTAAATATATTGTGCCACTCCCTTCTGGCCTGCAGAGTTTCTGCTGAAAAGTCAGCTGATAGCCTTATGGGAGTTCCTTTGATGCTTTTAATATTCTCTCCTTATCTTTAATTTTTGCCATTTTAATTACAATGTATCTTCCTGTGTTCCTCTTTGGGTTGATTTTGTTTGAGACTCTCTGTGCTTCCTGGACCTGGATGTCTGTTTTCTTTCCTGGATTAGGGAAGTTTTCAGCTATTATGTCTTCAAATATGTTCTCTACCCCTTTCTTTCTCTCTTCTCCTTCCAGGACCCCTATAATGCAAACGTTAGTACACTTGTCATCACAGACGTCTCATAAACTGCCCTTATTTCTTTTCATTCTTTTTTCTTTCTTCCGGCCAGCTTCAGTGATTTCCACTACTCTGTCTTCCAGCTCACTGATCCATTCCTCTGTATCATTTAATCTACTGTTGATTTCTTCTAGTGTATTTTTTATTTCAGTTATTGTATTTTTCATCTCTGGTTCTTCTTTATATTTTCTAACTCATTGTTAAAAACTTCTAACTTCTTACTTTATGCATCCATTCTTCTCCCAAGTCCTTTGAACACCTTTATGATCATTACCTTAAACTCTCTATAGGGTAGATTGCCTATTTCCACTTCACTTAGGTTTTATTCTATTTCTTCAGTTGGAAGATATTCCTTTGTTACCTCATTTTGCCTAATTTGCTGCTTTTATTTCTCATTTGCTTTTATTTCATTTTATGTATCTGGTAGATTGGTTATGTTTTCTGACCTTGGAGAAGTGGCCTTTTGTAGATGATGTCCTATGTGCTCCAAAAGTTCATTCCCCTCTGATCACCAGGAGCTATCTGCTCTAGGGGGTGTCCTCTACTTGGACTGCATGAGTCCTTCTGTTGTGGCAGGCTGACTACTGTGAGCTGTCTTGTAGGTGTGGCTGGCCCCTGGTCTGGCTGTTTGTCAGGTCCTGCCCTGTGTAGAGGCTGCTAGCTACTGGTTGGCAGGGCCAGGTCAAGAGGCTGTTGGCTGTGTGGCCCCAGGGGTTCCTGGGGGTAGTGCTGACCCACTAGTGGGTGGACCCAGGCTCCGGAGTGGGTGGTTGTGAGGCTGGAGGTCCCGGATCTAGTGTCAGCCTGATGGTGGTTGGGGGCCAGTTTCTTTTTTCTTTTTTTTTTTTTTTTGCCCACTGCTGTGGCCTCTCCCACCGCGGAGCACAGGCTCCGGACACGCAGGCCCAGCAGCCATGGCTCACGGGCCCAGCTGCTCCACGGCATGTGGGATACCCCCCGGACTGGGGCACAAACCCGTGTCCCCTGCACCGGCAGGCAGACCCTCAACCACTGCGCCACCAGGGAAGCCCGGGGCCAGTTTCTGACATGCCTGGCTGAGGCGTCTGGGGTGTACCAAAGCTGGTGTTGGCCCACTGGTGAGTGGGGCTGGATCCTGGGGCAGCTGACTGGGGGGTCCAAGTTGTATTGGATTTGGTGCTGACCTGCTGGTGGGTGGGCTGGGTCCTTGTATGAGATGCTGCAGGGCTGTGGTGGTCCTGGGGCTGGTGTCCACCCACTAGTGGATGAGGCCAGGTCCTGGGGCTCATGTGGCCCACTGGTGTGTGGAACCAGGACCTGGGGTCTCTGGATGCAGGGCCCTGGGGTCCCAGAATTGGTGTTTCAAACTGGGGGGCCTGGGTGGGCAAAACAGGGTGCCAGGGGTCCTGGGGCTGGTGGGTGAGGCTGGTCCCAGGGTCCTGATGTCAACCCACTGATGGGTGGGGCCAGGCTGCAGGGCCTCTGGCTGCAGGGCCCTGGGGGTTCCAGACTAAGTGCCAGCACACAGGGTCAGGTCCTGGGGCAGCTTTGGGTTGCAGGCCTTCTGGTTGGTGGGGATGTCTCCCTGCCCAGTTGGTTACCTGGCCTGAGGTGTCCCAGTACTGGTGCAGAAAAGCTGGTGGGTGGGGCTAGGTCCCGGCACTAATGAGCTCGAGGGAGGTGGCCAAAACAGTGTTCAGCAGCGCCAGTGTCCATGTGAAAGAACAAGCTCCCAAAGATGGCTGCCGCCAGGGTCTAGGTCTCCAGCGTGAGCTCCAGTTACCCCTCTCTGGGAGGCTTTCCACGATCAGCAGGTAGTTCTGACCCAGGTTTCTTTCAAATGACTGCTTCTGCCCTGGGTCCCAGAACACATGAGATTTTGTGTGTGCCTTTAAGAGTGGAGTCCCTATTTCCCACAGCCCTCTGGCTCTTCCAAAAGGAAGCCTCACTGGCCTTCAAAGCCAGACATTCTGGGAGCTTGTCTTCTGGGGGCAGAAGCCCCAGGCTGGGGAGCCTGATGTGGGACTTAGATCACTTGCTCCTTGAGGAGATCCTCTGTAATTATAATTATCCTCCTGTTTGTGGGCTTCCCGCCCTGGATCTTGACTATACCAACTCTCTGCCCTCCTACTGGTCTTGTTGTGGTTTCTTCTTTATATCTTTAGTTATAGAACATCTTTACTGCTAGGCTTCTGATTTTTCCACTGATAGTTGCTCTGTAAATAGTTGTAATTTTGGTGTGCCCATGGGAGGAGGTGAGCTCAGGGTCTTATTCTACTATCTTGGCCACTCCCCCGCCTTGGCATCTTATTTTGAATTAACATATTTATGAAGGAATTGTGTTTTCTCTCTCAACACCAGTTTACCTCTGGCAGATATTTACAATACCAAACTTTTTTTAAAGATATTTTTTCCATGACTGCTAATAGAAATAACAGTGGAAAGTGCTGCCTTTCCCTTGTAAGTTGAAGTTATTAGGATAGTTAGCAATATATGTGAAAAATGGCATATTGCTGAGCTAGTCGTCGAATTTGAGTAATCCACTTCTCAACAAGTGCACTATTTTCTTTCAAAATCATGAGACTATTCATATTTAGCTTCCAAAATCTCATTAGACTGTCTCCTTTTGGCAACCAAATTGCTTAACAATAAATAATTCATCAACCTCAAGAGGCTAAGAAAATTTTGAAAGGAGTTCTGGTTTAACAAAAGTGAAATGGTTTAGTTTATATAATGTACCAAGGAACTAATAATAAGTGAAAAGTTCAGATTTGTACTTCGGAAGGATTTTTGGTGAATAATACAATAGCATTTCAATTGCATTATGTAAAATGTTTGTTGGATCACATCACCTTTTTTCCCCCTAACTATTGCACATGACTTTTTGGATATATGTACTGTCTAAATTTAATCAGAATAGCTTCTCTTTAATACATTTATAATATCCCTAAAACTTGCTCTTGCAGAGTAAAGATTAGATTTATATAAAGATCTGTGGTCTTCACAACATCACTGCTCAAATAGTTGCTACTCTCTGGAATATATTATTGGGAGAAATTATATGATACTCTTTCCTAGAGCTATTTAAGAAGAGAATTTGTCTGCAGTCATTTACAACAGCTATAAAAATAAACACTAGCCTAAATTTCCCTTTCTCCCTCCTTCTCTCCCTCCATACCTTCCTTTTTAACTTCCTGTCTTCCTGCCTTCCTTCACTTCTTTCCTTTCTTTTCCTTTTCCTATTTTTCCTCTTATTTTTCTCTCTTCTAATATGTTGTGTACCTATTATTTGTAAGATATCATGCTGGATGCTGGGACTAAAAAGATGAATAAGTCATGACCCCATAATATCTGCTGTGACACATTATAATAAATACAAAATAATCAATGACATAACAGATTGATATATAAAGAAAACACTATTGACACATACAGGACTGTACAACAGATGCTCTGGAGGCCTGGTATTTAATTGTAACTTTCTGATTCCATTTGTCTGATTTCTGTGAGGATCCATTAACCCCAAACTGACTGGGAAATCTCATCAAGATTAATTGGTCTCTAGGGCTAGATGAGAAATCAATAGCTATAATGCTTCTAAAATTTCATTTTATATATTTTTAACAGCCAAATCTCTCCATTCTCTTTCTCACATTACCTCCCACGTTCCCATGCATTCAGTCCCAAACCAGAAGCCACTGTCCTTCTCCTTTTATTCTTTTATTCTTTCTGAGCTGCACAGCAGGCATGCAGAGGAGGAAGACAGGAAACAGAAAACTTTTCAGTGTGAGCATCAAGCTGTCAGCCTGTTTCTGCTGTATCACTCTGATCCATTCCTCCCCCACTAACCCTCCCACAACCACCGCTTATCTACCAAATGCCAGACAGGGAAAGAAAACCCACAATACAAGATGGTGTCTCCAACTAAAAACAAAACTCTTTAATGCCCGTACAATTCACTGAGAACACAAAGAAAAGTATTTGCAGGGCAACTTTCCAAGAGGCCCTCACTGCCTAGTCCCAGGAGAAGAAACAGGCATGTGAAGACAATAGGTCAGGGGCACTGAGTAGTTGTCTATGTCTAATATGCTTCACATACATACATGTAGCTCACCTCAACCTACAAGGTAGCTACAGGACTACTCCCCATTTTACAGTTAAGAAAAATGAGGCCCAGAAAAATCATAGGTGCCGGAGCTAGAAAACCATCTCAAGCAGCACACATTCTTAAACTTTAGGTGGACCTGCAGGCCATTTTAACGTAATGTGGTAAAGGATATTACAGATACAAATGTGCGCAGGGTGCTATTAAATCAAAAAGCTAGAATATATTTCATGAGTGCTACTTCAGAAACCAACCCTTTTTATTCCCTGTCTAGAGAACATCCTGGAGTAGCACTATGAAACCTGTCCCACACGAAGTGCCTGCATGCCTCCTCTGGGTTAAAAACTACTTTTCTTTTCTTTTTTTTTGCAGTACACGGGCCTCTCACTGTTGTGGCCTCTCCCGTTGCGGAGCACAGGCTCCAGACGCGCAGGCTCAGCGGCCATGGCTCACGGGACCAGCCGCTCCGCGGCATGTGGGATCCTCCCGGGCCGGGGCACGAACCCTTGTCCCCTGCATCGGCAGGCGGACTCCCAACCACTGCGCCACCAGGGAAGCCCCATACTACATCTTTATACACTAAACCTGCAAGTATGGCTTTAGACCATTCATGATAAAGTCTGAGTTCTATCCCATTTTCAGATAAATCGTCTTAAGTTCACCCAGAAGCCTGAAATCCAGTGAACAGTAGGAAGCAAAAGCAAGTGACTTATTCACCTACTACAATTAATTAACTTTGTATACTGTAAATAAAATAAATGTATGAAGTACAATACTTTTAGTCAATGCAATTGAGTCTGGTAGTTAACTGATTAATTGGAAAAGTAGTTAAACAACAAAAACTTATAGGTATTATAAATATTTTATGTTAACTTAAATACATACTCAAGTTCCAATCTTTTGATGTGAGAAGAAAGCCATTCTCTTGAGAATATATCCACTAATGGGAATTTCATCTGGCCTTTCTTACATAAACCACACCCATAACATTGACTAAGATTTCCAGTTTTAGTTTTTTAAAAGGTACAGGAATCTAACTTCTTTAGTGAAGCAAACAGCATGTTAAATCCTTTTAGATTTCCATGGTTTTATAAGCTTTTCTAAGTATATTGCCGACACCTAATGTTACATAATTGTCAGCTGTTTCTCTTTATTGGGACATTCCAAAGCATGTAATTTTCATACAAATATTTCTCTTCTATTTCCCATTCACATTTTATTGATTTACATAAATATTTAACTAAATTCTGTCGTTAAAATAATAAATACAACTGGCATAAAATGTTTGGGAATAAACTAAACTATCCTTTAACAAGTGGGAGCTACAGTACATTTATAAAAACATAAAAAAGTAGATTATAGGCCATAAGCACTCAGGAGGCTATAGGATTCAGACTTTTACCTTTTATAGGAAATGAAGAATGTTTGTTATTCTGTAAAATGTATTATATGAAAGTAAGTTAAGTGAAATCTAAGTTTTAGTAGCTGAAACAGTTGAGGGTGACAATATGTTATGAGAATGTACTAATATATGTCAATACATTTTATGGAAATTTATAAACATTTCAGTTACTTCTTATTATATAATATAGATAGTTCAGAGAATAAATTTGTCCATGAGTTAAAAAAAAATATTTCAACTAACAGAGGCAAACCCAGAAAGATATTTATTGTTTCAATTCAGCAAATCTATAACATGAAGGCCCTGGACCAACAGTGCTAAGATTGTCTTAGCCTCCCCTCATGGTTATCAAACACTGTTGCAACACCAGGTATTTGAGTTTAAAATTTTTCATTTATTGCCAGATTCATGTTATGTCCTTTTATTTCTGACATTTTAATCTGTTTTCTATTTCCACTAGTTTTTTTTTTTTTTAACATCTTTATTGGAGTGTAATTGCTTTACAATGGTGTGTTAGTTTCTGCTCTATAACAAAGTAAATCAGCCATACATATACATACAGCCCTACATCTCCTCCCTCCTGCGTCTCCCTCGCATCCTCCCTATCCCACCCCTCCAGGTGGTCACAAAGCACCGAGCTGATCTCCATTAGTATTTTACTCCCCTCTTCCTTTTGTCAAAAGATTATCTTCTCTACTCTATTGTTTACTAGATGGAAAATATTCAAAATTCTATTTTTATTCTCCTAGCATTTACAGTTAAAGTAAACAGAATTAAAATTCATAGTCAGATTTAATATTGTCTAATATTTAGAGTGTACTGATGTCTATGACCTCCCCCAGAACATGTCAGTAACTTGAGAAAGCTTTTACTTTCCTTATTTGTTCTTCATTTTTTTCACAGTCAACACTTGAGGAGAATGAATAATAAGTCTGTATAATTTCTTTGCTCACTATCGAGTCTCACATGCCATTACTTGCTCCTGGAGTCATTAAGCTTCTTTCTGGAGTACGCTGTTGAGTCTTGTAATAGCTATTATTCATTTTATGCCTGAGATATACCATTTTTCATCTCTCAAAAACTTAAGTATACTCTAGAACCTAATATAATGTAGAAGATGCTTATTATATATTTGTCAAATGTGAGAATGAACAAATGAATGAATGCCAAGCTCTGTCCTAGGCATGTTATGTGTGTATGTCTAATTGTTACAAAAACTATGCAAGGTAGGCATTCTCTCCATTTATGAAGGAGGAAACTGAGCTTCAGGGAGGTTAATAAAACTTGCCCAATGTTGTATTACTAGTAAGTTTTAACATTTGCATTTAATTCTATGTGTATCCAACATCAAATTACATATTTTGACAAATTTTGGGCTTCTTGAACCCAGGAAATGAAGGATCTCACAATAGAAAAAGCAATATTGAGGTTAATGAAAATAGTACATTTATGGATAAAAATATATGAGGAGGGACCTTTGTCTCTTTTCTTACTTTCGCCATTCCCGTTTGCTTTTTTTTTTTTTTTTTTTTTTTTTGCGGTAGGCGGGCCTCTCACTGTTGTGGCCTCTCCCGTTGCGGAGCACGGGCTCCTGACGCGCAGGCTCAGCAGCCATGGCTCACGGGCCCAGCCGCTCCGCGGCATGTGGGATCTTCCCGGACCGGGGCACGAACCCGTGTCCCCTGCATCGGCAGGCGGACTCACAACCACTGTGCCACCAGGGAAGCCCTATTTGCTTTCTTTTTATTTTTCCCCTCCACTTTGGCTACCAGTACATAGAACTGCAAACCGAGAACTCAAAGAGTATAATTAGTATAATTTGTAGTGGAAAAGACAATGAAAAGAAGAGAACAGGAATTGAACAGCAAACAAGAGAGGAAGATGCAGAGAATATAAACACATGGATTCATAGACATTATTGCTGTCAAAAGAAGCATCTTAGATTCAATCACTGCTCTGTAGAAAGTTATCTAACAAACATGAAAGATAGCATCTTCAGATTTTTACAGAAGGTTTCCTTAAATGTATTTTATATTCAATATTTTTGTCTTTACAATTTCTTTTAAGATTGAAAATGATTAGGTGAATGCACTAAAATAACCCTAATAGAAATCAATATTATTTTCAGATTGCAAACTTATTAGAGATACTGTCCTTAGGTGACCTTCTTGCTATGATTTATTGTACTAGGATCGAAACTTTAAAAGCTCTAGAAATGTTGGATTTATTACACACTATATTTAAGTTTCAAATACTTGGAAAATTAATTTCATTTATAATGGAGAAACTTTTTCAAGGGACTGTACTGCTTAAATTGCAGTGGGAATGAAAATAGGGCAAAAAATAGCAAATATGTAAATGAAATAGAATATCTTTCTGAGATGTTGATGTTGTGGTCACGTTGTGGAAAACATTTTAAAAAAAAAAAAAAGCTAAGCGCTTAGAACTTTTTTCCCTAGTTTCCACCAACATAACCTGTCTCAGTTACATTTGAAAGAGTCAGTTTAGTGTTCTCTAAGATAAAATGTAATTGATTTCCAAAAAAATTTATGTTTCTGATTTTTCCCAACATATAAATGAAAATAAATGCTTTACCCATTCAACTTGAAAGCTAGAAAAATACAAAAAAATTTTTTCAGAAATCAGGAAGAAGTAATTCATTAGTATAAAAGCAGAAGTTAAAGTTAATTGAAAAGAAAAAACCCAATCAAATTAAGTCATAGTTATTTCAAGGTGTATCTGCTCAGAGTCTATAAGAAATCTGCTCGAAGTCATGCATTCTTTCTCCTGTTTGATGCCAGGTGTAGGAGAGTATGTCTCTGTCCTGATATTTTACCTATTTCCTCATTTGGGTGATATTTCAGTTTACCAATTACCTGCCACTTAAATAAGAGATTTGGTTCTTTTAACTAAATGCAACCTGTTGAAATAAGCATGACATAGGTACCTTTGATTTGGAATGTACCAATAAGGACTTCATTTCTCAGGAATCTTAAACTGTATCTGCGTTGGGGATAGCATTTGGCTGCATCAACAGAAACCTGACTATACTGGTTTAATGAAATAGGAACTTGAGTTGGGTTTCCTAGAAATATATTCAGAGATGGAGAATTGCATCTGAAAGATAAATTGGGAAGTACTCGCAGAACATACAGCTATAAGAAAGTGAGGGAGGCAGGACTGGGCAGAGAAGAAGCACATCTATAATGTTCATACAACTGAGGCCTCAGCCAGTCCCACAGCAAGTTCTGGAGCTAAGATGATCTTTCAAAGTTGTCCCAAATTGAGGCAAAGAGCTTGGGCTTTTGTGTCTCCACATCAGATAGTCATTGACAGCAGGCCACACCCTTTGAAGTAACATAATCTCAGACACATCAATTCCTTCCAGTTAAGAGCTATTCCCAGTGAGTAGTCAGTAGCTGTACTTTTCAGCAGATGATGATAGGTATGTCACACTGAAGAGGGGCTCTGGGCTGAATGCCACAGTATACACTGCAAGAGCATCCTTTCCTGCTCAGATCCACTTGCTGTTATAGCAAGTATGCCCATCTGGGGACAAGATGCTGGTTGCTCTCATTTCCAGGGGAAACATAAAAAGAGAGTTATCAAGGGTAAGAACTACATTTCAAGACCGTACATGATCTCCAACCAGTAACCGACGCTTATCATTCTCCTCTTCACCACTCAGTCTAGATTCCTTCACCTCCAGCTAGCACTTTTGCTGGTGGGGCAACCCACAACCTCATCCCTGAGGTGTCTGAACTCCGGGTTACCATGCCCATTTGTAGGCCAAGGCTACTGTTCTTGACTGTTCACTGTTAAAACTGGGCATGGGAGCACCAAGATATACCTCAGTGGATTAATTTAGCACCAAACATATTCTCCCCTGCCCGCCAATTCATACCTAGCCATGACTGGACTACATGGCCAACCTAGGTTGCAAGGTCTCACTCTCTGATGCTTGAGGTATGAGGGAAAGATTAAACTGTGGAGTTGGTCAGCTGTTACTGAGCACCACTGAATCACCGAAGAGAGATAAGGAGAGATGCAGGGTGATAAATCAAAATTCAAGATAAGATGCAAAAGCCAGTGGGTGTCCTGGTGGTATGTAATAAAACCCATAATCTCTCGCAGATGAGGGACAGAATTAGGAACAGGCTGAGGACAACTGTAAGAGTAGCAGAGCTTCATGGAAGGCTGAACTCTCAACACTAACAGGCCTCCCATGTCAAGGTCAGTGTCCAAATCAGGTAGGAATAGGACATAGAGACTTGGGATGGAGATATCTGGGTAGACTGAAAACCTTAACCTCCCAAATACCCATGAACATGCTGGACCTGCATAAACAGTCAACTCCATCTTATACAAAGATATTGCTTTAAGGCCCATTGCTTAAGACTGTGCACAGGACTCAAATAAGGCAGGAGCCTCCTAGGTAATGCTTGTCGCCTCAGAATCTACCCTCATATCCTCTCCTGGAAACCAAGCCAATCACAAGGCTAAAATACCAGTCTAGCCCAATTTGAGATAAGAGAGTATCTGGCTAACACATCTTGTAAGAAGCTTGGGGAATTATGCAATGAACTGTCTCTTGAAGGTTCCAGATCAAGGGAGTGAAACATTAAGCTGGATAAGAGAGTCAGTTGAAATGGGATAATATTATCGTAATATAAAATTTAGGGCTTCCCTGGTGGCGCAGTGGTTGAAAGTCCACCTGTCGATGCAGGGGACACGGGTTCATGCCCCGGTCTGGGAAGATCCCACATGCCACGGGGCGGCTGGGCCTGTGAGCCATGGCTGCTGAGCCTGCGTGTCCGGAGCCTGTGCTCCGCAACGGGAGAGGCCACAACAGTGAGAGGCCCGCGTACCGCCAAAAAAAAAAAAAAATTAATACATAGGCAAAGACTCTGGGAGTTAGAGTTATTACTTCACTAGCATGGCTCTTGGAAACTTGAAAAAAGCAATGGCTCACTATCAGTGAACTATAAATGGCAGAACTATTGTGCTATATGGTAAAGAAATGGATAAAAATGCTCAGAAAAGTGGACATGATAGAGTAGATACACAACCAAAGGGCTAGAAAACTCACTGGCCAAATATGTTCTGTAGCAGGAGCAGAGAAAATTTCATTTACCAAAGGGGTAGGGAAAGCAGTGGTGAGAGGGGCACCAGCATTGTTGAGAAGTTCAGTGGTGGTGTCCTCTGTAGGACAGGACCAAGTGTAGGAGATGATACTATAGAACTAAGCTCCCATAATAATAGAGGCCATGAGAAGCAAAGTGGGTGCAATAATTGCAATGAGAAGCAAGGTCAAACTAGTAGTCAGGAGTGATCCAAATTACGGAGAACTTTGGAGATAGTTGAAAATATATGGTCTTCCTAGAGGCATGATGGATAGGCAGCCAACACACACATTGCTTAATTTATATAATGACAAGAAATTGAGGAAGAATGGTTAGGAAGTTGAAGGAAGCCACTCAATAAAAAAGTCACAATCCGTGGCTCATTACCCAGGTTTGAGTTAGTTTCCAGATTCAGAACCCACTGTGTCAAGGAGAAGCCAGATCCCTATGAGGACAGATCCTGAGAGACCAGGGCCTATGACATTTACTTGGGTAACTACGACTTAGGGAACGAATAATACCCAGTTGCTTCAAGGATTATTAGATATGTGGTCTCAATTGATATTGACATCCAGATATCCAAAGTACCTTTATCATTACCTGTGTGCTAAATAATGGAGTGGCCCAGGTTCAGTTCATAATGGGTCTGCTGGATCCACAAGCAAGCCCACGTGGTAGACATTGCCTTGAACCAACCTGGTTCCTGTCAAAGCTGCTCTTCTAGGGGTCTACACCCAGAAAATTCTTTTTTATCAAGTCTCACCTCCTAAGGTTGTTACCTAAGGGAGTTCTGTTCTACACATTCTCATGACTGATTAGGCATTTATTTTGGGTCTCTCATAGGATCCAAGAATGTTCCATGTTTAATTTTCCTCCATACTCCTATTGAAGCCTGATTTCTTTGGAAATTCTCAGTCCTAGCTTATTCTGATTTAGTGTCCATGACAGTCATCAGTTCCAGGGTATATATGTACTTTGTCAATGTGGACAGTTCCACACTGACTCTGACAGGAACCCTTTGGGCATCGGCAATTGCTACCATAGCCAAGAAAGAGCTGATTTCAAAATCACCGCCATCCACTGATGGGTCTATCTGTCACTGCTTTGGAAAGACCATACCCTGGTGTCTTATCAACCATGCTTATTGCTCTGCTCTCCGGGGTCACCAACTCCTTGACAAATACACACACACACACACACACACATACACAAAAGAATACAGGTATTCTGTGCATATGCTAAGTGCCCTAATTTTTACCTTGTTTGAAGTCAGTGATGAGACAAGCCCCCAAAATCTCACATTTAATTTCACCTTCACTTAGAAAGGTTGCACAGATTCAGGAAGGGAAGTGATATATATATATATATATATATATATATATATATATAAATTTTTAATCTAGCGAGGCATTAAACTCCAAGTCATCATTGTCTTTTTGAGAGTAGACTAACTTCCTATATGAATATTAGCATTTATGAACATATTTGAAAGCAGGGGAAAATGGTGGCAAAAAGGGCAGCACGGAATTCCAGAAGACAGACCCTATGGAGCAGAGCAGAATATAATACACTTGTATTCTTTCCTAACAAAGAGTGAATGTCTCAGAAATGAAAGCAACCTTCACAAGCAGAGCGCTTAGACATCTCATCCCACTGCTCCCGTAACTGCCCTATCTCTAGTGAACTTTATGAATCACTGGGTAACTGTCTTCTAAAAAGACTTCCTCTGTTGTCTAATTCATAATGTTCGAGTTCCCAGGCTGCCTTTACACACGAGTCTTCCTTATGGTCACTTCCTTGAGGAATAAATTCAGCTTAATTTTAGTATCATACAGAGACAGTTGCGCCTCTGTAAATAAGTTCTTTTAAAGCATCTTCTTCAATGAGGGAATTCTCTGTAGAACCTTACTGTTGCTAATTGCTTCCCAGCTGCAATCAACTTTGGAGGGAAACATCTGCCATTGCCTTCAGGGTGAGCGCTTGGTTTTGTTTCTCTGTTCTCTCACAGCACTCATTTCCCTCTTATTTATTTGGGATTGTGGTGGTAAGATATTTCCTGATACCTTTTCCTCTGCCTGGGGTAAAACTTACATTATTTAATCAATGAACCATCAGTGTTGATTCACTTCCTAGATTTCTATTTGCTTGCTGGTATTGGTTGTAATCATTTTGCTTATGTTGTTTTTTCTTCATTATTTTAAATAGGAATTTCAAGTTAATAGTAACCAAGTTATAGTCTGTCCCATTGTTGTTCTAAAATCGAAGGAAAATAAACTTGCTACATCTGTGTAACTTCATTAACCATGGCAGCCAAATGATAGGATGTTGAAAACTTTGTGTGTACTATTGTCATAGAATGGCTAATGTGGAAATAAACCAGGGTTATAAAATTCACGTTTTACTGGTAGTTTGCCAAACCAAATTAAAAGGGGGTAAGACTTATAATCACTGGTATTGATAGTTTAGGTATTTGCTGTAGTTAGAGACCAATGAATTTTAAAGTTACTTCATATAGAATATTTTATGTATACCAAACCCATTTCTTGAAATCCATTAAGGAAAAAAAGAGAAAACATTTAAAAAAGAGGCATATGATAGTATGCCATATATATACAATAGATAATATATGGCATACTATTGAGATGTATCTTCAAAATTAACTCCTTTGTCTTGACTATTTAAACCTTATTTTAAGTAATGCTGCTTTTTTAAAAAAAATTAACTCAGATGTACAGAGTTGAATTAATCATAATCTTTGGTTCATGACACACTCTCACCATTGGTCTATGTATGCACCCCCCAGTACATATGTATGAGTGCATTTTTAATAAGGATAGGTCTGTGTATCCCTACACCCATCATGAGAACTAGAATTCTAACAAAAAGTTATATCACCCTGTGATTCTCCTTCATCCTGTCCCTCTTCAACTTTCACTCAAAGTAACTATTATCTTGAATCCCTTGCAACTCATCATTCCCTTGCCTTTTTAAAAATAGTTACATTTTATAAATATTCCTAAATATATATGTACTACTCATTTTATTGCTTTTTAATTTTAAAAAAGTGTTATTACATTGTATATAATATTCTGGAACTTTCTTTTTTACTAAATATTATATTTTATATTATACAAACATCCACCCATATTATTGGTTACAGATGTAACTTTTCACTTCAGCACTTTATAACTATTTTAAACTCTTTTCTTACTTTTTTTAATCTTCCTATAGACAGTTTTCTAGATAAAAAAAATGGATCGCATATATCAGTTTCACACATTCGTATAGCATTGACAATGTTAATATTAAACTCAAATGAAGCCAGCCCAGGGAACCCTCTTACACTGTTGGTGGGAATGTAAATTGATACAGCCACTACAGAGAATAGTATGGAGGTTCCTTAAAAAACTAAAAATAGAACTACATATGACCCAGCAATCCCACTACTGGGAATATACCCAGAGAAAACCATAATTCAAAAAGATACATGCACCCCAATGTTCACTGCAGCACTATTTATAGTAGCCAGGACATGGAAGCAACCTAAATGTCCATCAACAGAGGAATGGATAAAGAAGATGTGGTACATATATACAATGGAATATTATTCAGCCATAAAAAGGAATGAAACTGTGTCACTTGCAGAGATGTGGATGGACCTAGAGACTGTCAGAGTGAAGTAAGTCAGAAAGAGAAAAATAAATATCATCTATTAACTCATATATGTGGAATCTAGAGAAATTGTATAGATGATCTTATTTGCAAAGCAGAAACAGAGACACAGACGTAGAGAACAAACCTATGGATACCGGGGGGAAGAAGGATGGGATAAATTGGGAAATTGGGATTGACATATATACACTACTATGTATAAAATAGGTAACTAACGAAAACCTGCTGTATAGCACAGGGAACTCTACTCAGTGCTCTGTGGTGACCTAAATGGGAAGGAAATCTAAAAAAGAGGGGATATATGTATACATATAGCTGATTCACTTTGCTGTACAGCAGAAACTAACACAACGTTGTAAAGAACTATACTCCAATAAAAATTAATTTTAAAAAAACCAAAAAAAACCAAATGAAGCCAGCCCAAGATAAGAGTTAATATTAATATTATACTTTCACTCGGAATGTAAAGAGCAAGAATCTTTGAGTGAGCAGTTTTGCTCCAAAATTAGAAATTAATGAGACTAAGTTTTTACAACTATTCAAAAAATATGAGATTAAGGTTTTTTAAATGTATCTCAAGGATTATATCATTACCAGTATAGTTTAGCTTTCTGTTAAAATATTTTGATTAAAACACTGTAACCAAAACTTTTTAACATCATGAACTGAGGGCAAAAGTGAGATATAGGTGCCAAAAAAGCTAAGCTTCTTGCTGTGTCTATTCTAGGTTGGTAAGAACACCTGGTGCAGGTCCTGAGTGCAGGTGGTGAGAGGATCTCTGTTATGTAAACAGTAAGTGGTCGACTTCCCAAATGGCACCTGGGAGTTTGAATAATGCCACCTTCCTACACCCATGCCTTTGACAGTGCCCTCCCACAGTGATGCTGGGCTTGACAATGTGACATACTTTGGCCAATGGGAAGTACAGGCTTGACTCAAACAAATACTTGAAAAAAGTATTTGCACATTTCCTTTTCCTTTCTTGGAACACTGTCTCTGCCATGACAACATGCCAGGGCTATCCTAGTGGAGGGATGTGAGAGACACATGAGGAGTCAGCTCAGCCAAGGCTCTCTCAGAGCAATCAGGTCCAGCCAACCTAATAGCTAATTTCAGACTATGAGCAAGCCTACCTGGCATCAGTCAAGCCCAGCCGAGATCTTCAGAGCCCACCTGCTGACGTATAACCTGGTGAAAAAAAAAATAAATGGTTATTGTTGTTTATAATTTCTAACTAACATACCCCTCAAAGTGGTCTTCTTAGGTTCACCAACATGGCAGGTGCTGGGCAGTGGTCTCTCTCTCCCAACCTCCACTCCTGTTTCTTGGACAAATGTTCCAAGATAGTTTTCTAAATTTCTGGGCTGATGTCTTCTTCACTTATTTTTCCTACCCACAGTTCTCTGTCTAGTTTTTGTTTTGTCACTACTTCCTAATCCTTCTATCCCTATCTCCTAGTCAATTAATTCTCCTTTTTGCTCTCTTAATAGATATTGATTGTACATCATAACCAGACACAAATGATTACCCAAAAAACTGGTTTGCCTTTCCTTGAAGGCAAAGAGAGAGGCTTAATTTTCAAATGCTCTCAGAAGTGAAGATAGCACTTTGGTGTTGGGATGGGAATAATAGAACTGGGGAGAAAACTGAGGCTCTTTGAATGCTCAGATCTTTTGAATGCACCATAAAGAGTATGAAAAACAAAAAGGATAACCAAATTCTATCCTTCTGTACAAGTACTCTTTTCAGGTATGTGTAATCATGTTAACACCAATAACTCATATTTTAAAGACTCCATCCTGCTATGAAGTTTCACACGTTTATGTTTACTAATGCTCAAAGAGTATGTCACATGTATCACAACCATTCTGTCAGCTGCGCTAACTACCTGGAATCTGACCCATTCTTCCGGCTCCTCTGCACTCACTGATGTCCGCTGCCTGTGAAGTTATTTGAGGCAGTACAGTGGGAAGCCCAGAAAGAATTCTAATGATTGTGCCAAGACTATTACCTCCTGACTCTCTTGATATTATCGACCTCGGAGTGCTATATTTGAGTGGGGGTGAGAAGTGGAATATTCTTCTTCCTACTACTGTTTCATATCCAAATGCCTGTGTGCTGCCAACAAAGGCTCCTTGTCTCAAGGTCAGGATTTTGCTTGAAGTTTCCCTTTCCGTTAAGTCTTAGAAATAAGTCCACGACACTGTGTTGGGAGACTAATATTACATCAGATACCTTGCTGCCTTCTGTGTCTCCCATTTTATCCCACTTTCCTCTTTTTTGGCAGTCAGTCTCTCCCATACTAATCAACTCATGCAAACAGATAAATTCAGACCACCCACTATATTAGCTCATTAAATTTTCTGTGTTTGCATGAGTCTCAGTGACAGATGCCACTTGGGCTCAAGGTGGGATGGGACCCCCCAACCTTTATATTGCCTTAGGAGAGCTTTAATATGCTGTTACTGCAGACATTACATTAATACTATTCTTTTGTCTTCATTCTCTCACCACATGATCAGATCATCATAGAAAATGGATTGGTCTGAGTTGTTTCCAATATCCCAGTTAAAGTTTTTAGTCATCATCTCTCTGGGCTTAAACTGTGAAGAGAGAAGGGAACTCAACTTCCTACATCTCTGCTCCCAACAAACCTACCACGCCTGCACAGTGTCTGGCACATGGAAGGCATTTAGTATCTATCTGATGAATGAAGGAATGTGCAAACTCCTCCCTACCCATCCACAACTTCAGTTCCAAGGAACATGAAAGAAGAAGAAGTGGAAAAAAGAAAAAAATAGGCAACAATGAATAGTTCAAGTTGCATGGTGCCCAAACACTCAATGCAGGAGAGGGTGTGATAGTTGCTCCAGGCATCAGTAAGTACTGGTTGGAATTCTTCAGAATAAACATCAAGTTGAGATATAAAGTAAAGATAGAATGCAGTGCCTTCTTTCGCAGTGCCTTCTTTCAAATAATCCTCAACATTTGAAGGAATATGTTGACATGTTTATCCACATCTGCCTTACCTGACACCATGACCAAGAAACTAGGAAGTCTATTTGATTTCTAAAATACGGTATTTGGAAACGAATTTTTGTTGCTGTTAATCAAGATTAAATTTATTTTGCCAATGACCAAAATGAAATTAACCGTATTTGTAGGGGCTAGAGTACAGTTGACTCTCAAACAACTTGGGGGTTAGGGGTGCCAACCCCCTATGCAGTCGAAAATCTGTACCTTACAGCCACCCTCCATATACCAGGATCCTCCTTATCCATGGATTCAGCCAACTAAGTATCATATAGTACTGTAGTATTTACTACTGAAAAAATTCCAGGTATAAGAAGACCTGCGCAGTTCAAACCCACCTTGTTCAAGGGTCAACTGTACTCATTTTTAAAGGCCCAGTCTCCCAGTAGGTGGCGCTATAATGCTTTTAGACTGCACAAACCATCCTGTTTCCTCTTTCTAAATCCTCGCACAGTAACTGGAACTGTTGAAGCTTAGACTAGAGTTTTCTTGCCCTGATATTTGTTTGGTACATTGGTTCTCAGCCTTCATTGTGCGTCAAAATCATTTATGTTGTTTTTTTAAAGTTGCAGGTACTTAGGGATGTGCCTAGGAAATGGATATATTTTTTAAAGTACTCCAGTGATTCTGTTTTACAGCCAAGATTAATAACCACTGAGCTGGTAGAGGAAAGGAGACACATTCAGAGGTAAAACTATAGAGAAGCAGTAATATAAAATAAAAGCCTTTTATTACAAGCATTTGTGAATTTCATTTCATAACACAAAACAATGAACTGCAAACACAATGTTTCTCATTTACAAAAACGTTCTTCTTTGCTTAATTTTTGGAAAATAATAAATTTTGTTTTTTTAAAAAAAATCTCTATCTCAGGCCTAAGATGTGTTGAATTTTTAAGGGGAACCATATATTACAGACAATATGTTAGTGTAGTCTTTTGTCTTTCACTGTTCCTTCCTTCTTCAAAGAAGTTGAAATTTGCTGAAGCAGCAAATGAATACAATGATTTCTGGAAGCTCTTCCCAGTTGTCCATTAACGAGCACTTCTCATTTTCTGCAGCAGTCAATAGACAGACCACTACCAGACAGATAAAGGTGATCTTATTGTAAATGCATAAGAAGAACAAGGCAAGGGTGGCAGCCACTTCAAATCAGCCTCAATTTCCCCTTGATTTGTGGTTATCATGGTTGTGTAGGAAACATTCAAAATGTCACTTCCACCATGACATCTCCAGTAGAGGCTCGTTTACTATGAAACTGATAGATAACCTTCTGGGCTCTCACTTGCACAGGCCACTCTAAGTCCCCATGAGGGACCCTAGAATTGTGGTTTTTTAAAAATTGCAAAATATGGGATATTTTTACTGCAAGTGGCTAAGACCACTGATTCTTTCCACTCCAACTTCTCCTCTGTCATACTTTCCCTTGTTTTGGGTGGTGTTGGAAGAGCCACAAGCCTTTCGGGGATCTAGCTTAGGGAGATTTGAGGACAGTGTTACTTTGGTTTAGTGGGATATAGTTATACGATGTACAGTCATTTCCATGGATAGTTAAGGTATTGGTAGCAAGGAATCACATGCTAGTAAATGGCAGAGCTAAGACTTAGACCTGTCTTAGTCTGACCATATAATGCACTTAACACTTCCATTAGACTGCCCTTCATGTGCTTAGTGATCCATCAGCAGACCTTCTTATGACTGTCTATCTTCAAGCTCCTGTCAGGAAATGATAGTATGTCCCTACTCCTTTCTGGCTCCGAGAATTTTTTTTTTTTTTTTAACTTTTTGCTGCCTCGTGTCTTACCAATACAACATACTTTATCCAAACTGGACTGCTTACACTTGCTGGAATAGAAGGTTGCTCAGTCTGTTCCCTTAGCTAATTATTAGATTTTACTGATTCTTGTTGATTTGATATAAAACACTGACAATGACAAAGATAATAGAAAAGTTGCATGTTACTACAATGAGGCCATCAATGACCCATTAGTTGATGAGTATCAATTCAAAGTGTAATTATAATTAATCATTATACACAAAAACCCTTAAAATCTTATAGTTCATATATAAAAGAAATATGAAAGAGATATGCCCAAATTTGATAACAATCCTACAAAATTAAATGATATTTCTAATAAGTTTTGAAGCTGAAAGAAAACTTTGTTAGTAATTAAAAACGAATTTTAATCAATCATTCTAGGAGAATCAAAACTACAAAGAGGTATCACCTCACACCAGTCAGAATGGGCATCATCAAAGTCTACAAATAATAAATGCTGGAGGGGGTGCGGAAAAAAAGGAACCCTCCTACACTGTTGGTAGGAATGTAAATTGGCACAGCCAATGTGGAGAACACTATGAAGGTTCCTTAAAAAACTAAAAACAGAGCTACCATATGATCTTACAATCCCACTCCTGGGCATGTATCTGAAGAAAATCATAATTTGAAAAGATACATGCACCCCAGTGTTCACAGAAGCACTATTTACAATAGCCAAGACATGGAAGCAACCTAAGTGCTCATCGTCAGATGAATAAAGAAGATGTGGTACATATATACAATGGAATGATACTCAGCCATGAAAAAGAATGAAATAATGCTGTTTGCAGCAACATGGGTGGACCTAGAGATTATCATACTAAATGAAGTAAGTCAGAAAGAGAAAGACAAATATCATACGATATCACTTATATATCATATGATATCGCTTATATGTGAAATCTAAAAAAATGATAAAAACAAACTTATTTACAAAACAGAGGTAGACCCACCAAACTTATGCTTACCAAAGTGGAAAGCAGGAGGAGGATAAATTAGGAGTTTGGGATTAAAATATACATAATACTATATATAAAATAGATAACAGACAAGTATCTACTATATAGTACAAGGTAATATACCCAATATCTTGTAATAACCTATAATGGAGGAGAATGTAAAAAAATCTGTATCTATTATCTATATATCTATCTATATATATACATAACTGCATCACTTTGCTGTACACCTGAAACTAACACAACATTCATAAACCAACTATATTTCAATAAAATAATTTTAAAAAAAGAAAAAATTCTGGAAGAAAAATTTTTCTATCTTTTGTATAGAAGATGTTTTTACAAAATTGTCTTCATATGAAAAGGTAGAATGAATTATCATGCTATTTTCTAGATGTTATAATGTTTGTACTATGTGTCAACTTTGTAAAGTGTGTAATTTGTTGTAAACATCTACGTCTTTATTCCTGTCCTGCCCCTAGGTTCTTCAGAACCATTTTTATTTTTAGATTCCATATATATGTGTTAGCATATGGTATTTGTTTTTCTCTTTCTGACTTACTTCACTCTGTATGACAGACTCTAGGTCTATCCACCACACTACAAATAACTCAATTTCATTTCTTTTTATGGCTGAGTAATATTCCATTGTATATATGTGCCACATCTTCTTTATCCATTCATCTGTCAATGGACACTTAGGTTGCTTCCATGTCCTATTATAAATAGGGCTGCAATGAACATTGTGGTACATGACTCTTTTTGAGTTATGGTTTTCTCAGGGTATGTGCCCAGTAGTGGAATTGCTGGGTCATATGGTAGTTCTATTTTTAGTTTTTTAAGGAACCTCCATACTGTTCTCCATAGTGGCTGTATCAATTTACATTCCCAACAACAGTGTAGGAGGGTTCCCTTTTCTCCACACCCTCTCCAGAATTGTTTGTAGATTTTTTGATGATGGCCATTCTGACCAGGGTGATGTGATACCTCATTGTAGTTCTGATTTGCATTTCTCTTTAGTGATGTTAAGCATCCTTTCATGTGTTTGTTGGCAATCTGTATATCTTCTTTGAAGAAATGTCTATTTATGTCTTCTGCCACTTTTGGATTGGGTTGTCTGTTTCCTTGATACTGAGCTGCATAAGCTGCTTATGTATTTTGGAGATTAATCCTTTGTCAGTTGCTTCATTTGCAAATATTTTCTCCCTTTCTGAGGGTCATCTTTTAGTCTCGTTTATGGTTTCCTTTGCTGTGGAAAAGCTTTTAAGTTTCATTAGGTCCAATTTGTTTATTTTTGGCTTTATTTCCATTTCTCTAGGAGGAGGGTCACAAAGGATCTTGTTGTGATTTATGTCATAGAGTGCTCTGCCTATGTTTTCCTGTAAGAGTTTTATAGTGCCTGGCCTTGCGTTTAAGTCTTTAATCCATTTTGAGTTTATTTTTGTGTATGGTGTTAGGGAGTGTTCTAATTTCATTCTTTTACATTTATCTGTCCAGTTCTCCCAGCACCACTTATTGAAGAGGCTGTCTTTTCTCCATTATATATTCTTGCCTCCTTTGTCAAAGATAAGGTGACCATATGTGCGTGGGTTTATCTCTGGGTTTTCTATCCTGTTCCATTGATCTATATTTCTGTTTTTGTGCCAGTACCAGACTGTCTTGATTACTGTAGCTCTGTGGTATGGTCTGATGTCAGGGAGCCTGATTCTTCCAGCTCCATTTTTCTTTCTCAAGATTGCTTTGGCTATTTGGAGTCTTTTGTATTTCCATACAAACTGTGAAATTTTTTGTTCTAGTTCTGTGAAAAATGCCATTGGTAATTTGATAGGGATGGCATTGAATCTATAGATTGCTTTGGGTAGTATAGTCATTTTCACAATGATGATTATTCCAATCAAAGAACATGGTATATCTCTTCATCTGTTTGTACCATCCTTGATTTCTTTCATCAGTGTCCTATAATTTTCTTCATACAGATCTTTTGTCTCCTTGGGTAGGTTTATTCCTAGGTATTTTATTCTTTTCATTGCAGTGGTATATGAGAGTGTTTCCTTAATTTCTCTTTTAGGTATTTCATCATAAGTGTACAGGAATGCAAGAGATTTCTGCGCATTAATTTTGTATCCTGCTACTTTACCAAATTCATTGATTAGCTCTAGTAGTTTTCTGGTAGCATTTTTCGGATTCTCTATGTATAGTATCATGTCATCTGCAAACAATGACAGCTTTACTTCTTTTCAATTTGGATTCCTTTTATTTCTTTTTCCTCTTTGATTGCTGTGGCTAAAACTTCCAAAATTATGTTGAATAATAGTGGTGAGAGAGGGCAACCTTCTCTTTTTCCTGGTCTTACTGGAAATGTTTTCAGTTTTTCACCATTAAGAACGATGTTGGCTGTGGGTTTGTCATATATGGCCTTTATTTTGTTGCGGTAAGTTCCCTCTATGCCTACTTTCTGGAGAGGTTTTATCATAAATGGGTGCTGAATTTTGTCGAAAGCTTTCTCTGCATCTATTGAGATGATATGATTTTTCTCCTTCAATTTATTAATATGGTTTATCACATTGATTGATTTGGGTATATTGAAGAATCCTTGCATTCCTGGGATAAACCCCACTTGATCATGGTGTATGATCCTTTCAATGTGCTGTTGGAGTCTGTTTGCTAGTATTTTGTTGAGGATTTTTGCATCTATGTTCAACAGTGATATTCGCCTGTAGTTTTCTTTTCTTCTGACATCTTTGGTTTTGGTATCAGGGTGATGGTGGCCTCATAGAATGAGTTTGAGAGTGTTCCTCCCTCTGCTATATTTTGTAAGTTTGAGAGGGATAAGTGTTAGCTCTCGTGTAAATGTTTGTTAGAATTCGCCTGTGAAGCCATCTGGTCCTGGGCTTTTGTTTGTTGGAAGATTTTCGATCCCAGTTTCAATTTCAGTGCTTGTGATTGGTCTGCTCATATTTTTATTTCTTCCTGGTTCAGTCTCGGAAGGTTGTGCTTTTCTAAGAATTTGTACATTTCTTCCAGGCTGTCCATTTTATTGGCATGTAGTTGCTTATAGCAATCTCTCATGATCCTTTGTATTTCTGCAGTGTCAGTTTTTACTTCTCCTTTTTCATTTCTAAATCTGTTGATTTGAGTATTCTCCCTTTTTTCTTGATGAGTGTGGCTAACGTTTTATAAATGTTATTTATCTTCTCAAAGAACCAGCTTTTAGTTTTATTGATCTTTGCTATTGTTGCCTTCATTTCTTTTTCATTTATTTCTGATCTGATCTTTATGATTTGTTTTCTTCTGCTAACTTTGGGGGTTTTTTTGTTCTTCTTTCTCTAATTGCTTTAGGTGTAAGGTTAGGTTGTTTATTTGAGATGTTTCTTATTTCTTGAGGTAGGATTGTATTGTTATAAACTTCCCTCTTAGAACTGCTTTTGCTGCATCCCATAGGTTTTGGGTCCCCGTGTTTTCATTGTCATGTGTTTCTAGGTAGTTTTTGAATTCCTCTTTGATTTCCTCAGTGATCTCTTGGTTGATTAGTAGTGTATTATTCAGTCTCCATAGCGTTGTGGTCAGAATAGATACTTGATACCATTGCAATGTTCTTACATTTACCAAGGCTTGATTTGTGACCCAAGATATGATCTATCCTGAAGAATGTTCCATGAACACTTCAGAATAAAGTGTATTATGTTGTTTTTGGGTGGAATGTCCTATAAATATCAACTAAGTCCTTCCTTTTTAATGTATCATTTAAAGCTTGTGTTTCCTTATTATATTTTCGTTTTTGATGATCCGTTCATTGGTGAAAGTGGGGTGTTAATGTCCCCTACTATTATTGTGTTACTGTCGATTTCCCCTTTTATGGCTGTTAGCATTTGCCTTATGTATTGACGTGCTCCTATGTTGGGTGAATAAATATTTACAATTGTTTTATCTTATTCTTGTAATGATCCCTTGATCATTATGTAGTGTCCTTCTTTGTCTCTTGTAATAGTCTTTATTTTAAAGTCTCTTTTGTCTGATATGAGAATTGCTACTCCAGCTTTCTTTTGATTTCCATTTGCATGGAATATCTTTTTCCATCCCCTCACTTTCAGTCTGTATGTGTCCCTAGTGGGTCTCTTGTAGACGGCATATATATGGGTCTTGTTTTTGTATCCATTCAGCACGTCTATGTCTTTTGGTTGGAGCATCTAATCCATTTACATTTAACATAGTTATCGATATGTTTGTTCCTATTACCATTTTCTTAATTGTTCTGTGTTTGTTTTGTAGGTCTTTTCCTTCTCTTGTGTTTCCTGCCTAGAGAAGTTGCTTTAGCATTTGTCGTAAAGCTGGTTTGGTGGTGCTGAATTCTCTTAGCTTTTGCTTGTCTGTGAAGGTTTTATTTTATCTGTCGAATCTGAATGAGATCCCTGCTGGGTAAAGTAATTTCAGTTGTAGGTTTTTCCCTTTCATCACTTTAAATATGTCCTGCCACTCCCTTCTGGCTTGCAGAGTTTCTTCTGAAAGATCAGCTGTTAACCTTATGGGAGTTCCCTTGTATGTTATTTGTTGCTTTTCCCTTGCTGCCTTCAATATTTTTTCTCTGTATTTAATTTTTGATAGTTTGATTAATGTGTCTTGGTGCGTTTCTCCTTGGATTTACCCTGTATGGGACCCTCTGTGATTCCTGGACTTGACTATTTCGTTCCCCATATTAGGGAAGTTTTCTTACTATAATCTCTTGAAATATTTTCTCAGACTCTTTCTTTTGCTCTTCTTCTTCTGGAACCCCTATAATTCGAATGTTGGTGCATTTAATGTTGTCCCAGAGGTCTCTGAGACTGTCCTCAATTCTTTTCATTCTTTTTTCTTTATTCTGCTCTGTAGTGGTTATTTCCACTATTTTACCTTCCAGGTCACTTATCCGTTCTTCTGCCCCAGTTTTTCTGCTATTGATTCCTTCTAGAGATATTTTAAATTTCATTTATTGTGTTGTTCATCATTGTTCGTTTGCTCTTTAGTTCTTCTAGGTCCTTGTTAAACGTTTCTCGTATTTTCTCCATTCTATTTCCAAGATATTGGATCAACTTTACTGTCATTATTCTGAATTCTTTTTCAGATAGACTGCCTATTTCTTCTTCATTTGTTTGGTCTGGTGAGTTTTTACCTTGATCCTTCAACTGCTGTGTATTTCTCTGTCTTCTCATTTTGCTTAACTTACTGTATTTTGGGGTCTCCTTTTCACAGGCTGCACCATTGTTTTTGGTGTCTGCCTCCAGTGGGTAAGGTTGGTTCAGTGGGTTGTGTAGGCTTCCTGTTGGAGGGGAATTGTGCCTGTGTTCTGGTGCATGAGGCTGGATCTTGTCTTTCTGGTGGGCAGGACCATGTCTGGTGGTGTGTTTTGGGGTGCCTGTGAAGTTACTATGATTTTAGGCAGCCTCTCTGCTAATGGGTGGGGTTGTGTTCCTGTCTTGCTAATTGTTTGCCATGGGGTATCCCACACTAGAACTTGCTGGCCATTGGGTGGAGCTGGGTCTTAGCATTGAGACAAAGATCTCTGGGAGAGGTCTCGCTTATTGATATTACGTGGGGCCAGGAGGTCTCTGGTGGTCCAATGTCCTGAACTTGGCTCTCCTGCCTCAGAGGCTCAGGTCTGACACCAGTCCAGAGAACCAAGACCTTCTCAGCCACATGGCTCAGAAGAAATGGGAGAAAAAAAAGGAAAGAAATAAAGAAAAGGAAAAAAGAAAAGAAATGAAAAGAGAAAATAACAGAAAAGATATGAAGTTATTGAAATAAAATTTTTTTAAATATTATTAATATTAAAAAAATTTTTAAGTAATTTAAAAAAAAAGAAGAGAGCAACCAAACCAATAAACAAAGCCACCAATGTTAACAAGCGCTAAAAACTAAACTAATATAAACATAAAAATCAGAAACTGGTCAGTCGCATACAGGAAACCCCAAGTCTACATTTGCTCCCAACATCCACCACCTCAGTTTTGGGATGACTCATTGTCTATTCAGGTATTCCACAGATGCAGGGTACATCAAGTGGATTGTGGAGATTTAATCCACTGCTCCTGAGGCTGCATGGACAAGTTTCCCTTTCTCTTCTTTGTTAGCACAGCTCCTGGTGTTCAGCTTTGGACTGGACTTGCCTCTGCTTGTAGGTCATCCTCTGACGTCTGTTCCTTGCCCAGCCAGGAGGGGGTTAAAGGAGCGGCTGATTACGGGGCTCTGGCTCACTCAGGCTGGGCGGAGGGAGGGGTATGGAATGCAGGGTGAGTGTGCGGAGGCAGAGGCCAGTGTGACGTTGCAACAGCCTGAGGCATGCCGTGTGTTCTCCCGGGGAAGTTGTCCCTGATCACATGATCCTGGCAGTGAAAGGCTGCACAGGCTCCTGGGAGGGGAGGTGTGGACAGTGACCTGTGCTTGCCCACAGGATTCTTGGTGGCTGCAGTAGCAGCCTTAGCATTTCATGCCTGTCTCTAGTGTCTGTGATGATAGCCATGGCTCTCGCCTGTCCCTGAAGCTCATTTAAGCAGTGCTCTGAATCTCCTCTCCTTATGCACCCTGAAACAATGGTCCCTTGCCTCTTCGGCAGGTCCAGACTCTTCCCGAACTCCCTCCTGGCTAGCTCTGGGACACTAGCCCCCTTCAGGCTGTGTTCACACAGCCAACCCCAGTCCTCTCCCTGGGATCTGACCTCCAAAGCCTGAGCCTCAGCTCCCAGCCCCCACCCGCCCTGGTGGGTGGGCAGACAACCCTCTCAGGCTGGTGAGTGCTGGTCCGCACCAATCCCCTCTGTGGGAATCTCTCAGCTTTTCCCTCTGCACCCCTGTTTCTGCGCTTTCTTCTGTGGCTCCCATGCTTCCCCCCCCCACCCCCACCTTACCCCCGTCTCCGCCAGTGAAGGGGCTTCATAGTGTTTGGAAAGTTTTCCTCCTTCACAGCTCCCTCCCAGGTGTAGGTCCCATCCCTATGCTTTTGTCTCTGTTTTTTCTTTTACCCTGCCCAGGTACGTGGGGAGTTTCTTGCCTTTTGGGAAGTCTGAGGTCTTCTGCCAGTGTTCAGTAGGTGTTCCACAGGAGTTGTGCCACATGTAGATGTATTTCTGATGTATTTGTGGGGATAAATGTGATCTCCACGTCTTACTCCTCTGCCATCTTGAAGGTCCTCTCCTCCCATATACTTTAGATTATGTCTAAATAATTTATAATACCTTAATACAATGTAAATGCTATGTAAATAGTTGCTGGAATTTGGTGAATTCAAAGTTTGCTTTTATGGAACTTTCTGGAATTTTTTGGAATATCCTTGATCCACATTTGGTTGAATCCACATATGTGGAACCAGTGGATATGGAATCCATAGATAAGAGGCTGACTGTATACAATATTTCTACCATACAGATACAACAGATGTAAATAACCTTGAGTACAGATAATAGTAAAAGGTAATGAAATAATTAGGTAATGATAAGTTTTAAGAATTTATTACTTTTATTTTTAATTTGATTTAATGGCACATTTATATGATTTAATTTTTAATATCAAGTTTGCAAAATTCTTAAAAATTTAATCCTCAGCTCTCACGATCCAGTATGAGCCAGCTGCAGTATACCACTGTTTATCACATGAAGAAATAGTTGAAGAAACAAAAAAAAATTATGTTAATGTATTCAATCAGTATATATTTTGGAAATCTGTCCCATTACAAACATTGGAATTATAGAGGAGAGTCAGCTCTATTGTTTGCTGTAAATAAAGTCACTGTATCATGTGAGTCACAGATACTTATGCAAGAAACTGTGCCACATAATGAAAATTGTTACAGTCCTGACATGTAAAGAGTGTTATGGGAATCCCCGGGAGAAAACAAGCTGCAAGAAACTCTGTGGAGTAAGGTTGATTACACCTAGTTGGAGAACATAAAGTAAAAGAAATAACATGAGCCAAAAAGATGAAAAAGATATGAAAGACCATGACAAGTGTAGTGAGGTGAGGCTGGGCTAGTGAAGAATCTGTGGATCAAGTAGATTTCAAGTAAAATAAGTTAGAGAAAAAATATTTTAAAGTTAATACAGGTTACTGAAAATGTGAAATAAATTTCCAATTTTGAGGTATTAGGAAGGAAAGTGGTCTAAAGAAAAGTATAATAGGCCAGCAAGGATATTTGAGAAGAGGAATAGGAAACACACAAAGGCAAAGCATCATAGCCACTGCAAAAAATAGCTAATTAATTAAACACAGAACCCCAACAGATATTGGAGTTTGAGGAATACTGTTTTTGATTATTAAAGGAAAAATAAATTTGGGGAGTAAAAAGATTTTATTTATTAGAAGTATGAAAATACACTAAAACCTTCCTCCTTGCCTTCTCAGTCTACTGTATCTTGGAGACCTTCCTATTGGAACAAATATGATATAGTACCTCTAAAACAGGTTCTTATGCCTTATCGTGAACATAATAAAAGTAAGACTAGCTATAGAAAATAAAAATGTTAAGAACAGGTGTCAGAAAGAAAGAAACAAAGAAAGAAATAAAGACAGAAGGAAGGAAACAGAGAGGGAGGGAGGGAGGAAAAGAGGAAAGAGAAAAGAAAAGAAAATTCTGTTGTAAGAACAGACTACCTTAAAAGATTATCAAGAATTGCTGAGTATTCCAAAACCCTAAAGTAAGCTCAGATTTTGTAAGTGGAATCTCTCAGTTCCAGAATATAAGGTCTTCATGAAAAGGAGCAGATCTGAGTTCTGGAAGCATCTGTTTCAGTTGATGAGTTCAGTCTGAGCTTCTAGGCAGTCTGCTGTCCCTTTACTTAATGCAGCCTTACAAGTGGCCAACTCACAATTGACATCTGTCAGGCGGGCCAAGCTCATTCAAAACACTCTTTAGACATGGTACATGCTCAATGATGGGAACCAACTACTCATTTTAACTGTCTTGATTAGACACTATTTAACCATTTTGGTTGGCAACCTTCAACTCAATTCAGCTAAACAGAGTGCTCTGAAGTAAACATTTTGTTAAAACGTGTCATCAGGATAATTCGGGTTTACTACTGACACACTATTCTATGTCCTTCTCTCTCCAGGTTTTTTGGCTTCTTATAAATACCAAATTGTTACTCTTGGTTCAATGTCCTAATGGCAACCTAGGAACTTGGAAACATTAATGTAACTTCAAAAAACTACTCACTCCTATAAAGTAGCTTAGATCCACAGAGGATGGTACAATGTGCCTTCTGTATGATTTTTAGTGGATGCATGAAGTTGTCTCTGTGTTTAAGAGTGTGTTTCTGTACCAAGGAACATTTAAAAGGTGCAAAAGTTATAGTAGCTATAGTGTTCCAGCTAAGGAATCATGAGACCCCAAAAAATCATTAAAAACTAAGGCCCAGGGCTTCCCTGGTGGCGCAGTGGTTGGGAGTCCGCCTGCCGATGCAGGGGACATGGGTTTGTGCCCCGGTCCGGGAGGATCCCACATGCCGCAGAGCGGCTGGGCCTGTGAGCCATGGCCGCTGAGCCTGCGCGTCCGGAGCCTATGCTCCACAGTGGGAGAGGCCACAACAGTGAGAGGCCTGCGTACCGCAAAAAAAAAAAAAAACAAAAAAAAAAACTAAGGCCCAAAGTGACCACGAAGTCAACATGACAGAGTAAGGACTAGAATCTGAATAGAGATTACTTTTAGCTTGGCCTTCAGAGATCAGGTAGTCATTACATGGGATATAGGACCTGTTTTCCTTTGGGGAATAAGTTATACAGCCAAATTTTGCCCTAGATTTTCTAGTGATACTTGAAAAAGTTACTTTCATTTTCCTCCTAGCTTCACAACAATCTTTATTTATTATTATTCCAACTTTGTGTATTTTGGTGTTTGCAATTTTTTGAACAAGATTGAGAATCCCTAAATTAATGACCAGCAGCTTACTTCTAGAATGTCTAAAGGCAAGAAATACCTAAACATGTTGAGGTTCCTTCATCCTTTGGATTACTTTCAAAGAGAAGATCAAGAAAAGTTATTACCGGCTAAATAGACGTATTTCAGGAGGTCAGAAAGAGAGCTATTGTCAGATCCTGTCTGATGTAGCACCTTAAGAGGAGGACAGAACTAAGGTTAGGAGGAGCCAAGACACAACCTTCCTATAGTCCAAGTAGCCCTGGAAAGGAAGGTTCATCTTCAGGAAACCAGACAACAGGAAGGTCCAAAACAGGTGCAGATGACTTCTGGAGCCAATCCAGTTAATCCAAGTAAAGAGAAGGAGGTAACCCTTTTATGTGTTAGACATTGAAAGAAACATATTCCACAGGGCATGAGTGGTTAGAATGGAATCCTTGAATTAGATGAAGGAAGACAGACCTGGAAAGCCATTTTATTCTTAGAACCACCAAAATTTGTATTACATGTCAAAATTTCTTTCCTAGGCAGTAAGAGGACCTGGAACCCTAAAATCTGTGGTTCTGGTTTCAGAACCTAGAAGTCACATCAAGGAAGCCTGAGAACAAAGGAAAGGTTTCCAATTTCTCATTCTTCCCCTCAACCCCCTACTATCACTTCTAAATTCCTGTTCCCTGTTTTGATTTTGGTATAAGTATGGTACAAGTCAACATGACAGATTGTTCAAACAACCTAACAATAATAAGGTAATATGCTTTTTAAAAGTACCCAGGTTCTAAACCAAAGGATTCTAGGCTATGAAAAAAGGAGGAAATAAAGTAATTGGGTGATAGAATCTGGAGCAACTCCCTGAGCAAACTGGGTAGCTATCCCAGCTTTTATCATATTCCATTAAACTATGGCTATATGGATCAGATGGTGTCCTAATGGCTTAAGGCTAACATCCTTGAGTGAACTATGAGTGACACCTTTATTAGCAAGGTTAATAGTACTTAACCCATTTTTTGCATCACAGACCTCTTTGAAAATATCATGAAAGCTTCTGACACTTAATCCACCATAATACACATATGCATTTACACGCAAAAATGTGCATACACTCTCCTTAAAGTTTGAAGATCGTAGCTCATGAAGCACTACAAGCAATATTAGTGCAAAAAATTCTTTAAAAACCCATGAAACCAACAAAGAAACAACTTAAATGAAATGGGAGTTAAACTATTAATAACATAAAGAAAAAGCCATCGAGTGGTACCTTAGTTTCCCTCCCAGCTGCTGGTGAGGAATGGTAGTCACGGCAACACTTGCACTTGTGTCTCTCAGCTATTAGAAAAATGGTTTGATTTATTTATGCATAATTTTCTACAACATCTGATGATATGAAGGACAGAGTGCTGAGAGGAAGGACTTGTTGCTATTTCATGATTAGAACCAACATAGGATCTACTGTCAGCTTGCACACAGCAACTGGGTCCCTGGTGAGGGGCCCCAATAACAGTCATAAATACAGTGCCAAAGGAGTGGGCTGAATCCCAAAATGGAGTGTGAGTTCTGTGCAGAACTCCCTTCTGCCTTGTAGGTCATGAAAGGGTGAAGGAAAGGAAGAAAATCTTCTGCCTTTAGGTCACCTGTGCTGGCAAGACCAAAAGTCCCCATTACCTGAGAAGGAAAGCCAGTTGGGCAGGTCACACTCCTCTGGACAGTGCCCTCACCGCCTCGTCCAACTTTTCCACTTGTGGCCTCATTTTGGTTTAATCTGGAACACAAGATCAAGAATATTTTTGACCAAATGATAAAATGTAAGTGGGCAGTTTGGTTTAAAAATGTCAGTTCAGGGCTTCCCTGGTGGTGCAGTGGTTGAAAATCCGCCTGCCTATGCAAGGGACACGGGTTCGTGCCCCGGTCCGGGAAGATCCCACATGCTGCGGAGCCGCTGGGCCCGTGAGCCATGGCCTGTGAGCCTGCACATCCGGAGCCTGTGCTCCGCAACGGGAGAGGCCACAACAGTGAGAGGCCTGTGTACCGCAAAAAAAAAAAAAAAAAAAAAAAAAAAAAAAGTGAAAAAAAAAAATGTCAGTTCACATGAAGATTTTACAGTTGTCTTTGTGAGTGGAGGAGAATTTTCCCTCAAATGACAGGGATTATGGAGAAGTGGGCAGGAGAGATTGAAAAAGCATGCACGGGAGTGCTCATTATTTCTTGTCTTCTTTCTCAGGACAAACATTAGAATAGACAACTCGTGTGCTGTGGGTGAAATGACTCCTAGACTTGGGGAAGTATCAGTAATTTTGGTAGTTGCTTTGTTTTTTTTTCCTGAGAGAGAAAAAACATTTAAAATTACTTTCTGATTGAATTCTTCTTTTAATTCAGAAAAAAAATCCAGAAATGTTTTTATCTTTCCCTAATACCTCTGCAATAGTAAAGCACATTTAAGTCTGGTGTATTTTTTTTACTACAGTGTCAAGCCATATTAGCTCAATATTTAAATGTAAGAGCAGACATAGTGGGTCACATTTGCTCAGATTTACTCTAACCTATATTCAGTAAAAAAAGAAAATTCCCTAGATATATTAGGAATTACAATATTGGAAGCAAATTAGGAGGAGTGTTTGTATGTACAGTACAAATTATCTTGCACTGGCAAAGATCGTGACTAGTTTTCAAGTTGTGTAATTGTACTTTCCATAAGAATAGCATTTTATCCTTTTTTTCAAAGTGCTTTAGCATATACAGTATCCTCACGATAAACTTATAAGTAGGTTAGGTGGTTATTATCCCATTTTTTTCTGTGGGTAAATGGAAACCTGGGGAAGATCTAAGACGTCTACTTGTTCCAAGATTATTTACAGACAACAGCAAGACATTAGCTATCCTGACTTACTATCCAAGTGCTCTCTCTCTCTCTCTCTCTCACTCACTCTTGCTCTCTCCCTCACTTTCTCTCTCACTTTGAATCTCTCTCTCTGCTTCTTACCACATTATATCTGAATAGTTCTTCAGACCTTTAAACATAGGACCAAAAAGACATTTGGTTTCATCTCTCCATTCTCTGGCTTCTCCCTTTTATCCTTAAAAACTGTCATCAGAAGAGATTCTTCCTAATTTCGAGCTCTGTGTTCCTTGCCTCCAATGTGGAAAGAAAGATGACAGTTCTACTAGATCTGGCTGAGTATGTTATAGCAAGACTCATCGTAGCTACACTAAATCACAGGACTTTAATTAACACAGAAAAAATGAATGCCTTTGATTTCACTAAATATAAAATAATCACCAAGTTTATAACAGAGATCAGAATTTACTATATTTACCGTTTTTTTTTAATAAACAAGGGAGTATCTCAGCCACCAACATCTTTCTCTTGAATCACTACTCCTAAACTGCTTTATGTCACTTTTCTTCTACAGTCCATTCTTCAGAGAGTGAAGATCCTTTAAAACTTAATTCATTTTGTGTCATTTCTTAACTTAAAAACAACCAGTGGTTTTCCGTTACCTTTAGAGGAGTGCCCAACTTTTTAATAAAGCCCTTGAGATCCTAAATGATCAGGTCCTTGCCTTGATTAGCTGTTGTTACAATAATGCTTTAAAAACAACCATGAAACTCAAGGATTTCAATCATTTATTCTCATAGATCTGTTAGCTGGCTGAGCTGACCTCACAGCCATTCCTGGGCAGAACTGCTTCAGGCTGCAATAGTTTAGAAGGTTCCACATGCCTCTCTCATCCTTCTCCTAGGACCAGTGAATGAGCTGTGGCAGAAACAGACATGTGCCAGGCCTCTTAAATCCTCTGGTCAGAACTGGCATCCTGTCATCTCTGCTCACTTGCCATTAGCCAAAGAACATAATGTAGGATGATCCCAAGGTCAAAGAGCAAGAGATACATTTTAACCTTGATGAGACAATAAAAGGTAAAGAATTGGGGCCAATCATTTGATACACCACATACTTAACTTTATCTTCTAATACTTTATCCTGTTTCAACTCCTTCTTTCCAGACTGGGATTTTTTGATGCTCTTCAAGTGTACAGGTTCATCCCAAACTCAGGGCACCAGCCCTTACTGTTCTCTCTCCCTGGCATAGGTTTCTCCCAGACATTCCATGAGAGAATGGGTTCATTGGGTTCATAGATACCTCTTAAATGCCAACTCCTTTGGAAGTCCTTCCCTGATTGCCACATCTCAAATAGCTACCAACCACGCCTACCACACGTATACATACCCCCATTATTTTCCATTCTGTTATCTTGCTTAATTTTCTTTAGAGGAGTTATCCTAAGCATTATAAAAAGTTGTGTGTATTTATCTGTCTCCATCATTCTATTGCAAGTTCCTTGAGGGATGATCTCTTTTGTCTATCTTGTTCACCATTATTTTTCCAGCATCTAGGATTGTGTCTGGTACATAAGAAACTGTCTACAAGTATTAGTTGCATGGGCATATGAAAACCATTCCTAGGAGAGTTGGAAGAGGGCCGTTCAAAAGTAAGCCTATTCATCACTGGATCTGATCCTCAAGACTAGGGATCAGAAGTTCCTTCACAGATTTTTTTTTTCCCAGAGAGGTGCAGATATATTCCAGACCCAAGAAGGATTCTATTTCCCATGGATCCCTTGTTATATATTTGGCCACAGAATGAGAGAACGTGCATTTTTAATTAAGGACCCGTAAATGCGTATGCCATAGAGCAACATCAGGGTATTCTGCTAAATGGATGCAGCAAGCGGAAAAACTCTCTCAGCCCTGCCAAGAAAGATGGCCCTTCACCTGACTGCTAATTCTTCAGGCAGGCTAGCACTATCTTATATTTCTTTTTAGCTGACAGAATCAAGAGAAAGAAACAAGATGTGAATTTTACCTGGACCCAGCAAATGTCTCAAACAACATAGTTCAGGGAATGATGCCAGCTCGAGTGAGGCATTTTTGGACTCTAAGAAACTATGTGGGCCTTCAACGTCTCCAGTTCACACTAATAAGCCTCGCAAGACTGTGTTTGGCTTCAAGGAGGAAATTAATGAAGTTCAGATGAACCTGTGCAGTTTTAGCTTTAAAATGTTGCCTTTACATTTTACAGGGAGCTTAATTTTTATGAAATTTTCAGAAAGGGTAGCCAGGCTTTTGTTTGAAAACATAGTGAGACGCCTGCTTTAATAATAATGGTAATGGCCATAGTAATAGTAGGAACAATTGCAAGGCAAAAAGATATGAAACTACAGGCTCCACCAGGTGCATTTGGATATTAATTTACAAAGTTTAAAGGCTGCTAAAACAAAATAATGATCAACTCTCTTGGAATGTGCTGCATATTCTCTGGGGGATTTTTTTTCCCTCAGGGATGGAAAGGAGGGGAAGGCAGAATGATGCTGAAACTTTCCATCACTTCTTTCTTCTTCTGGTTCAGCACAGTTTTTACAAAAGCCCAAGTTCCAAAAAAATACTCATGCCAGTGTATTCTTCAAGCACAAAGAATGTCCTGCCCTGTCTTCATGATCACACTTGCATGTGGGTAAGACCCAGCAGAACACGAACATGCCAAAGCACTGGTGGAAAGAAATTGCCCTTTCCTTCCTTCCCTACCTCTGGTTGTTCTGAAACATATTTCACCCAATAGGAGGGACAGGTATGCCATAGGGCCATGAATATATATACCTTTGAAGACTTTCTGAATTTTTGGTTTTAAGCAGAACTTGAATATTTAGGGCTGTGTACGTATAGTAGGACTTCTTTGTTTGGGCGTGGGGCTAATTTGGGGGTTAGGACAAAAAAGAATAAATACCAGAATCTCAGGAAAATTCTTGGTCTTTGAACCACTCTCACAAAATAATGTTGTGCTGAGTTATACGTAAATGAGTCAGAATTTAGAAACCAAGAGGGAAATGTTCTGAATATGTTGTGTTTGGGATTCTACAAGCTCCAAAATATTTTTTAAGTATTTTGGAAAAAAAACTTTGCGGATGTGTTTGCTAAATCCAATACCTGGTCATACCCATAGTGTTCTTATTTCTGAGGGTTAGCAGGAAGAGGAAAAAGTAAACTCTGTTTTTCAGATTGTGGGTGGTTTGCAATGAAAGAACAAAACACTAACACTAGTATGGGCAAAAACTAATCCTAATAATCCAAGGAGTTCAATTAGTTGTCTGAAAAACAAAGCAATATAAATTTGTCCCTTTACGTCCACAAAATGAGCTATTTGAAAGAAGTGGCTCACTCATACTTGAATTCCCAGCATTCAGCACCTTCATGGAAAGAATGAATAGAATATTGAATGAATTAATGAACAAATGAATTAATCAGTGAATGAAGACTGCAAGAGACATTATTCAAAATACTTTTGTATAAAGCATGTATTCTGCTTCATAATTATACATTATATGTTCAGCGGGTAACATCTCAGGGTATGTGCAGGATTTTCTTACATAAAAGAAACAAGGGGCTTCCCTGGTGGCGCAGTGGTTGAGAGTCCGCCTGCCGATGCAGGGGACACGGGTTCATGCCCCGGTCCGGGAAGGTCCCACATGCCGCGGAGCGGCTGGGTCCGTGGGCCATGGCTGCTGGGCCTGCGCGTCCGGAGCCTGTGCTCCGCAATGGGAGAGGCCACGGCAGGGAGAGGCCCGCGTACCGCAAAAACAAAACAAAACAAAACAAAACAAAAACAAAAAAAAAAAGAAACAAAACTCATAAGTTATTATCAGAAATTAGGTTTAGACCACGTGCAGTAAAAAAAGGCCTCAGGCTAGGACTTCCCTGGTGGTCCAGGGGTTAAGATTCTGGGGGCTTCCACTGCAGGGGGCACAGGTTGAGGTACTAAGATCCCACATGCAACTAAGATCCCATGTTCCATGAGGAGTGACAAAAAAAAGAAAAAGCCTCAGACTATAGGTTAGAAAGCCTGGGTTCTATATTCTTGCACTGGATTCCTGGATCCCTTTCTTTGTTACTTAAAGCCAAATTAAATTGTCAGGGCCTTTTGTTTTGTTTTGTTTTGAATCTATACAATAGAATTAGAAGAGATCAATTGCCATGCAATGCATACATTCTTATTTTTTTTATTATCACCATTACTATCACATGAAGTTTAAACTTTAAGGTCCTGATTAGCTGTTCCTGCTAATTTTCAACACTTAACCTTTGTACTAGCCAGTGAGCCTCCTTAATAGTCTACAGAATTGCCACATTCCTGAGTAAACACCCAAAAAGATCAATGATACATACTTGCAGCAAATTTTTGTTCTTCCACAAGTTCAAAATATTTCTGTCATTCAGAGCTCGCTCCAAGTGCACCAAACTCTCACATCACTGTAAGACTGGGGCATGTAATTCAGTGCTGTATAACCCTATTCATTGCTTACTGTCATTTGTATCAGTCTTTTATCTACCAATTAAATTGTACATTTAATTTCTTCTCCTGAAGAAATTTCAGGCCAGAGGCCTCTTATAGTTTGTCTTGTACGTCTCACAGCACACAAGCACAAAGCAGGTACTTGATGAATTAAGAGACACGCAGTTAAACCAAGAATGACCAAAAGATAGGAAAGGAGCTACCAAAGGATGATAGATTTCACACAACTTTAGAAAGTGGGAAGCAGGTGGAAGAACGGCAACTGATGTAGCATCTCAGAGAAAACCTTAGCTTAGGGTGCTTGTAGAGAGCACAGAATAAAGGAAGCAACATACCCTGCAGAACCTCAGACATAAAGCTAATGTTGGGAGTGGTAATGAAATGATGGGCTGACACCTTAGGATTAGTCAAAAGTCGACATATGGTCATCCCAAATCTATGTCCACACTACCATACCCCACTTCAGATGGAATAGACAGAAAGGTATTAGTCAGAAATCTTAGATAGAAGAATGAAGGCTTTTTCTCTGGAGAAAATGAAGAAACTCAGAGAACAGATGTCTGATGTTTTGACGTTTTGTGAGTCCCTGGCTTTCTGTCTGATCACTAGCAAACAAGGCTGCCAATTGAAAATGAAATCAGACACAGAGATTGAAGTCAACTTTGTAATGGGCAATTGAAAATCATCATTTTTTAAAAATATAAAACCACAATGTGAAAGACAAATAAGATAAATAAGGAAAAACTATCCTGGAAGAAAAAGAGAGAACTGAGGAGGTAGGAGAATAACAGTAACAATAATATCCTCTAATTTGTAAAGCAAACAGATAAATTTTCATTAATGATGCCATTACAAAAATAAGCAATTAAAGGAAACAAAGAGCTCTTGGAAATTAAATACTTGAATACTTAAATTTAAAATCAGCAGAAAGTTTAGAAAGTAAAGAACATTTCTCAGAAAAACAGAAGAAAATAGCAAAGAGCTGAAAAAAAAATTTAAGTGCAAGAGACATAAAAAACAAATCTAAGAGATCTAATATTTGACTGACAAGAGTTTCAGAAAAGAAAAAGGAAGAAAACAAATCAAATGGAAAAAAAAATAAAAACTTGCTGCAGCTAAAGAACTATAAAGCCCCACACTGAAAGGACAAACTGAATACCCAGAGAAATGATTTTTAAAGATACTGACAGAAAAGGACATCATTATGAAATTTTAGAATTCTGGAAGTAAAAAGAAGATCCTAAAAACTTCCACAGAGTAGCAGGAACTACAAAAAATGAAAACCTGAATAACTTCAGAATTCTCATCTACAACACTGGATGCAAGATGGCAATAGACAATTTCTTCAGCCTCTATGGAAAAATTGTAGCTTGCTCTTTCAGTCTGGAGCTTTATCATTCTTTACTTTTTTTTTTTTTAACATCTTTTTTTTTTTTTTTTTTTTTTTTTTATGCGTTACGCGGGCCTCTCACTGTTGTGGCCTCTCCCGTTGCGGAGGACAGGCTCCGGACACGCAGGCTCAGCGGCCATGGCTCACGGGCCCAGCCGCTCCGCGGCATGTGGGATCCTCCCAGACCGGGGCACGAACCCGTGTCCCCTGCATCGGCAGGCAGACTCTCAACCACTGCGCCACCAGGGAAGCCCCCTAACATCTTTATTAGAGTATAATTGCCTTACAATGGTGTGTGAGTTTCTGCTTTATAACAAAGTGAATCAGTTATACATATACATATGTTCCCATATCTCTTCTCTCTTGCATTTCCCTCCCTACCCCACCCCTCTAGGTGGTCACAAAGTCTTTACTATTTTTTTAACAACATCCTGCTCCAAGTTTTCTTCGTCTCTTTCCTGGAACACCTATTAGTCAAATATTAGATACCTCAGTTTGTCTCTTACTTTTTTCTTATATTTTAGAGCCCTTTGCTTGTTTCTATATCCTAAAAGGTCATCAATCATAATGTAGGTTAAAGACATTTTCAGACATGCAAGGATGCATATATTTACCTTCTGTGCACTCTTTCTAGAAAGCATTTAAGGTTATGGTAATTCTTACACCAAGGACTACACTAAGAAGGAAAAGTCTTATGACCTAGGACACAGTGGATCCTATTCAAGATCATACACAAAGAAACTCCTAGGACTGTGGTCGTGGCCTACCGTCACTGGCCTAGAGTGCAACACAAGAATATTGGACTCCATTTTTTCTCTGTATAGCAAAATAGCTCTGATGAAACACTGTTGAGAAAAATAAACATTTTTATAAGAAAGTTCTCTAGTTAGATGTAAAACGATTAGCAACTGTAGCGAACAGAATTTTACCAGAAATAAAATGCAATCCAAGGTCAATACTTGACACTGCAAAAATCATTAATTTCTTCTTATTAATGCAAGTATTGTTAGTTGATTTACCTAAAATTAAGATTTATGATTATTTTTCAAGGATGAGTGTAAAGCTGGAAGGTGGTGTAGGAGAGTAAATCCTCAATATCCTAACAGGAAGCAGAGAATACAATATGTATAGATATATTATTTAGCAATATGGAGGGAATTGCAAGAAAATAGTTTAAAATAGTTGTCGCTACAGAAATTGGACTGGGGTGGGAAACATTAAAAAATCGAACAGTGTTTCCCTATCATTTTAAGTCTTTTTGGGCTCTACTTTACTTGTCAATAGGTGTATCTTGAGTAAATATTTAAAATATATTTAAATAAACCTGTCATATTTATAGCTTTTATTGGAACATGCTGTGGTCTGAATGGTTGTGTCCCCCCAAAGTTCCTATGCTGAAATCCTAAAAAAAAAAAAAGAAAAAGAAATCTTAATCACCAAAGATAAAATGGTAAGAGGACGTGGAGCTATTGGGGAATGCTTATGTCATAAGAGTTATGTTATGATAATGGGATTAATTCCTTATAAAAGAGGCTCCAGAGAGCTCCCTATTCCCTTCCACCATATGAAAACATAGTGAAAACACACCAGCTATGAACCAGGAAGAGGGCCCTCACCAGAACGTGGCCATGATCTTGCACCCTGATCTTGGACTTCTTAGCCTCCAGAACTGTGAGAAATAAATATGTTTTGATAAGCTACCCAGTCTGTGTTATTTTGTTATAGCAACCCAAACGGACGAAGACGGAGTATTAGCAAATTGCTATAGAAGAAAGAAAAAGTACAGAGAGTTTATAATGTTCACTTTGAGGAAGTAATCATTTCTAACCTCAATCTTCTGCCTATAATGGCATTCAGTACAGCATGGATGAAAGAAAGCTAATAACTAAAAAATGAGAATTTCATAGAGTCACATTGCCTAGGCAGTGCTTCTGAGTGCTACTAGTGAAGTTTCTCTTTTGTGCGAATCAGGAAATTATTTGAATATGAGAGGGTCCAGACTTGATCTCCTGAAGTATAGTGACTGTGGCTTCTTAATCTCTTCATTCTTGAACATGGTGAGTTCTATGAGCTCAATAAATATTTACTGAATTGAGTTAAATGTGAAGAAATATCCTTGCAATATTTTATTCTAGAATATAAAGCAAGCAGTAGCAATAATAGCAGAAAATCTCTGCCTTATTTTAATACCTGTCAGTTTCCCCTCAATGTAATGTTATTTCTTTGAGCCCTAAGCGTTCTTAACTTGCCAATTAAATATCTATTGTAAATTTTGAATGCCTGTCCTTTTGAAGGAAGCAGAAACATACTATTAGATTTTGTTTTCAGCTTCACAGATTTATTTTTCTCTATGGCAACAAATTCAAAATTTTTATCCTAAAAAAAAAACTGTGTTTTTTATTAACTATGTATGTCCACAATGCAAACTTTAGTGAGGTAAATCTCCAAAATGTGTTTGTGAAATATTGCCTAACATATTGATTCCTTTTCTGATAAAGAACCCATTAAAGGGTGTACTTAAATACCTCTAAAACACTTTCTTATTTTACATGTGGTTTAAATTCACTATTAAAAATTTATATAACAATGATAGATATTTCTGAAGTTTCACAATCTTATTATCGAATAGATAATATTCTTAACTATTTTGCAGCCAGATATTTGTGTATTAAATATTTGAAATATGTATATCTGAATAGAATACATTAACAATGTGCTTTTCACAAAAATGGTGTTATCTTCTTTTGTAACCTTTTTCATGTGCAAAGCTATCACTAACATAATTCATTTTCATGCCAAAACATAGATCTTCATCATCATTCCCAGCAGGTGGGTAGATTCTATTATATGGATATACATTATTATTCAGCCAATATCTTAAAGTTGGAAACATATGCTGTCTCTAATTTATAACTAATGAAAACATTAGAATAAGCCACCTTGTGCATACATCTTTGAGTATGTGTATTTTTACTTCTTTAGGGTACGTTGCCTAGAACTGAAATGTTGGGTCAAATTATCTGCACATTTTGAAGACTTGCCCTTGAGAAAATTGGTCTTAGCTTACATCCCGCAAAGAATTATAAAAATGCCCTTTCATTCACATAGTTTACAATACTGGATATCATTATTCTTTTTAATCACTGTTGCTCTGTTGGGTAAAAATATGTAACTTGTATTTCTTTGATTATTATTGAGTTTGAACTTTACTTTTAGTGTTTATAGGGTTTCTTTTGTGAACTGACTGTTCATGCTCATTGTTATATTAAGCTGTGAAAAGCTTTTTTAAAAATTCCAACTTTCTCATTATGAATAACATTTCAGTTTCTTACAATTCTGGATTTTAATCTAGGTTTTGGCAAGTTTTATGAACATTCATATGCAGAAGACTCACTAATGTCTTGCATTCACAAGACTTGCCAATGACGAACTGTTTCTTAGTCTTGTAGTAATAGTAAAAAACTATGCTGAAATGTTCTCATTTGTTTGCCATAGAAACAGAGGCAGGGAGACAGATCTATTGAAGATTTTGATGATCAAGGTTATGACTTAAATTTCTGTTTATGACAAAGCTCTTTTGAATGGCTTAAAATTTAAAATAGATCATCTCAGCTGCCTTAAAAATTCATTTTCCCCATATTTTTATTCAAGCACTTAACCACATTTTCCTCAAAGAAACCCCTAATTTTTTCACTTGTTTTAAACTACTCTCAAATACCAAGGACTAAACTTTGGTAGCATTATATGAAACATATAATGGTTTGTAATGGTCATTCTCCCTAGAAGTAACTTCTTTCTCTCCTCTCATCCTTCTCTCCTTTTTGTCATTGTATTTCTTCATTAGTTTACCTAAATGATTTTAGTTCACTATAACCACAAGAAAAGCACATTGAATTTAAAACACAAGACAGCATTGTAGTGCATTGAATGGTGGCCCCCCAAAAGATGTGTCCTTTTTTTTTTTTTCCAGCTGTGCCATGTGGCATGTGGGATCTTAGTTCCTCGACCAGGGATAGAACCTGTGCCCCCTGCATTGGGAGTGCTGAGTCTTAACCCCTGGACCACCAAGTAAGCCCTAAGATGTGTCCATTTTAAATCTAATCTTTGGAACTTGTAAGTGTGACCTCATTTGCAAAAAGAGTTATTTACAGATGTAATTAAGTTAAGGATTTTGAGATGAGGAGATCATCCTGGATTATCTGGGCCCTAAATCCAATGAGAAATGTCGTTATAATAGACACACAGAGGAGATACACACAGCCAGACAGGCAGCAGGCAATGTGACCATGGAGACAGAGATTGGAGTAATGCAACCAAGAAACTCCAAGGAATAACAACAGCCACCAGAAGCTGAAAATAGCAAAGAATGGAATTGCCACTGGGGTCCCTGGAGGGACTGTGGCCCTTGAGATCAGAATTCTGGCCTCCAAAACCATGAGAGAATAAACTTCTGTTGTTTTAAGTGACCCAGTTTGTGGTCAATTGTTATGGCCAACACAGAAAACTAATACAAGCACTAAAACTGAAAAATCTCACAAATTAAGATGGAATCTTCCTAAATTCTGGAAAAATAAATTATTTTGTAATTTGTCAAATTCTAAGTAATGTGTATGGCAAATTCTCTCTAGGCAATGTGTAGTATCCAATGTAGTGTTAAGAGTAAAATTAACCCTCTTTATCTTTGGGTTCTGCATCTATGAATTCAACCAACTGCTGATAAAAAAAAAAAAAAATCCCAAAAGTACCTAAAAACAAAACTTGAATTTGCTGCATGCTGGCAACTATTTACATGCCAGTTACATTATATTTATAACTACTTATATATCATTTACATTGTATTAGGTATTATAAGTAATCTAGAGATGATTTAAAGTATACAAGAGTATATGCATAGGTTACATGCAAATACTATGCCATTTTATAAAGGAGACTTGAGGATCTGTGCATTTTGGTATCTACAGGGGGTCCTAGAACCAATCCCCTGCAGATACTGAGGAACAACTCCATAGACTCTGCCGTCCAACTACCTAAATTCAAGTTCCAACTTCACTGGGTGATTTAGGACAACTTTATTAACCTTTCTGAGTCTTGGGTTTCCTCATCTACAAAAAGCAGGTAATAAGGGAGATAACACAAATAGATGGAAATACATACCATATTCTTGTATTGGAATAATCACTATTGTCAAAATGACTATGCTACACAAGACAATCTACAGATTCAATGCAATCCCCATCAAATTACCAATGGTATTTTTCACAGAACTAGAACAAAAAAAATTTTTTTTTAATTTATATGGAAACACATAAGATCCCAAATAGCCAAAGCAATCTTGAGAAAGAAAAATGGACTTGGAAGAATCAGTCTCCCTGACTTAAGACTATACTACAAAGCTACAGTAATCAAAACAGTATGGTATTGGCACAAAAACAGAAATACAGGTCAATGGACCAAGATAGAAAGCCCAGAAATAAATCTACACACCTATGGTCAATTAATCTATGACAAAGGAGGCAAGAGTATACAATGGAGAAAAGACAGTCTCTTCAATAATGGTGCTGGGAAAACTGGATACCAATGTAAAAGAATGAAATTAGAACATTCTTAACACCACACACAAAAATAAATTCAAAATGGATTAAAGACCTAAATGTAAGGCTGAATATTATAAAACTCCTAGAGGAAAACAAAGGCAGAACACTCTCTGACATAAATCACAGCAATATTTTTTGGATCTGTTAGAGTAATGGAAATAAAAACAAAAATAAGCTTTTGCACAGCAAAGGAAACCATAAACAAAACAAAAAGAAAACCTATAGAATGGAAGAAAATATTTTCAAATGATGTGACTGACAAGGGATTAATCTCCAAAATAAACAAACAGTTCACATACAGCTTAATATCAAAAAAAAAAATCAAAAAATGGGCAGAAGATCTAAAAAGACATTTATCCTAAGAAGACATACAGATGGCCAAAAGGCACATGAAAAGATGCTCAACATTATTAATTATTGGAGAAATGCAAATCAAAACTACAATGGGTATCACTTCACACCAGTCAGAATGGCCATCATCAAAAAGTTCTACAAATAATAAATGCTGGAGTGGGTGCAGAGAAAAAGAAACCCTCCTACACTGTTGCTGGGAATGTAAATTGGCGCAGCCATTATGGAGAACTGTATGGAAGTCCCTTAAAAAACTAAAAATAGAGCTACCATATGATCCTGCAATTCCACCCTTGGGCATATATCTGGAGAAAACCATAATTCGAAAAGATACGTGCACTCCAATGTTCACAGCAGCCCTATTTACAATAGCCAAGACATCAAAGCAAACTAAATGTCCACTGACAAATGAATAAAGAAGATGTGGTATATTAATACAGTGGAATATTACTCGGCCATAAAAAAGAATGAAATAATGCCATTTGCAGCAACATGGATGGACTGAGAGATTATCATACTAACTTCAGTAAGCCAGACAAAGACAAATATCAATATGATATCGCTTATATGTGGAATCAAAAAAATATACACAAATGAACTTATTTACAAAACAGAGGTAGACCCACAGACACAGAAAACAAACTTATGGTTACCAAAAAGGAAAGGGAGGGAGGGATAACTTAGGAGTTTGGGATTAACATATACACACTAATATATATAAAAATAGAGAACCAAAAAAGACCTGCTGTAAAGCACAGGGAACTACAGTCAATATTTTGTAATAACCTATAAGGGAAAACAATCTGAAAAAAATAGATATATTTGTATGTATAACTGAATCACTTTGCTGTACAACTGAAACTAACACAAATTGTAAATCAACCATACTTCAATAAAAAAATTTTTTAATTAAAATTAAGAAAAGAGTACCTACTTCACAGAGATTGTTATAAAGATTAAATAAGTAAATATATTTAGATGGCTTAAATCTTTCTAATAACCTGGCACATAGAAGTGATTAAGTAAATCTTATTTAAATAAGCATTTAATTTTTAATTGAGGTATAGTTGATTTACAATATTATATAAGTTTTAGGTGTACAACACAGTGATTTACAATTTTTAAAGGCTATACCCCATTTATGGTTATTATAAAATATTGGCTATATTCCCTGTGCTGTACAATATATTCTTGCAGCTTATTTTATACATAATAGTTGGTACCTCTTAATGCCCTACTCCTATATTGCCCCTCCCCCTTCCCTCTCCCCATTGCTAAGCATTAATTTGTTTTCTACATCTCTGAGTCTGTTTCTCTTTTGTCATATTCACTAGTTTGTTATATTGTTTTAGATTCTGCATTCAAGTGTTATATGGTATTTGTCTTTCTCTGACTTTCTAATAAACATTATACTTGTGAACAGTTTCATATAATCTGTTTGAGTTTTGCTAGGCCTGCTGTAACAAAGTACCACAAACTGGATGAATTAAATAACAGAAGTTTATTGTCTCACAGTTTTGGAGGCTAAGAGCCTGAAGTCAAAGGTGTCAGCAGTGTTGGCTCCATCTGACAGTTTAGAGGGACAGATCTTTTCCAGGTCTCTCTCCATGGTTTGTAGATACCTGTCTTCTCCCTTTGTCTCTTCATGTGATCTTCCCTCTATGTGCTTCTATCACTGTCTCCATATTCCCCCCCTCTTGTAAGAACACCAATCATATCAGATTAGGGCCACCCTTAAAGCCCTCATTTTAACTTGATTACCTCTGTAAAGACTTTATCTCCAAATAAGTTCACATTCTGAGACACTGGGGGTTAGGATTCCAACATACCATTTTTTGTGGGGACACAGTCTTATTTCAGTATATATTCCCTTCTTTGGCTTCCATTGCCTTATATCCTAACCAAAGCATAAAGTAATAACTTAATATTTTTAAATGAGGAAACTTGAACTGAAAAAAAGAATATATGTTTCTGTGGGAAGAAGGTGAGGTAATTGTATGAAGGAGTGAGTGAAATTTAAGTCAGTGAAAATGGAGTTAAATAATTTTGTTATTAATATCATTTATAATTGCTTTTACTTTAATAAGCAGAATGACAAAGAGAAGGCTCCTGCCATCATTTTTTCCTTTAGCATTTATTCAAAAAATTTTTGTTAATTTTTTAACATTATCCACAAGAATCAAATCGTTTTAGAAACATTAAGTAAAGTTTATTTTCCCTTTACTGAATCCTATAAGCATTCTAAAACAAAGCAGATATCTCATCTCTTTATTTCCACTTCATGTACAAAAAGCTTTATTTCAGCCTGAAAAGAATAGCCATTTTCAATTTGTATGGTGATTTATGAGGCATATAAAGAACCATTTCTGAGAAAGATGGTAAAATGCTCTTCTGTCAAACCCAGGTAGAAAAGTACATGCGTTCATTCCAATAAGAGTGGGGAAAAAACAGTGTTACAATTATTCAAAGAAACATTTAGCAAAAATAATTCACTTATATAAGGGGTAAATTAAACATTCTAATAACTGTTTAACCACACATTTTTCTCCTCTAACCTCCTTCACCACCTTGACTTTCATATATATAACTTATATTTATGATGTAACTGTTGAGACAAATAAGGAAATGTCCTGATCTCCATATAGCATTTCCTCAACTAACAAATGCCTCTACAATAATTCCAGCTGAAACAACCAAAATTCCACACCTTATGACTGAATATCAATGTATATTCTTTTAAATATTTATTGTTAAATTATGTTTGAGTACTTAACTATGTGTAAGACTCCATGTAATTAAAGAGAGTACAAAGTTTTCCTTTCACCAAGTGAATAAAATGCTTACTTCTTGAATGTTTGGTAGGATATCCAGCCTCAGAAGTTTATTTAGTAAATTAATATAGTACAGGAATTGGCATTCTTGTTGAAGGATCAAGAAAGAACAAGAGAAAAACTAAAATGATCTGAGGTTCATGTGACTGGGCAGTAGACAGTGTCTTAACTAAAGCTGCCTTTCCCTAGCCTTCAGGGTCTTTAAGTAAAATGTCTACACAGTGGAGTCCCTCTCATTAGATATCTCTGCCACTGAAAGCTACACTCAGTGGCCACATCATAACAATTATTTGCTGAATTATAATGTGTTCTAAATTTTTTCAGGATTTATTAAATTCATTTTTATAAAGGAAGCATTGATCACTAGGAACAAACACAGGCTCAGCTCAAACAAGCAATACTAAAATACCTTTACTTTTTTTATTAGTCAATATATTTGTACATCAGGGAACTCAAAAATATAATACATCTCTATTTAAGAAGAATTTTGGACAAATGTCCTAATATAGAAAAAAAATGGGAAAATATGGATTGGATAATAGTATATTTGGTTGAACTGGCTAAACAACTGTGTAAGTAGAGAGATGGCTGCTTAATCAGAATGAAATCAGCTATGATGTGAAAAGGAGGGAGTCTTTGATGATAATCCATGTGATTCTTTTCTAAGCCTTGTTCTTGTTAGTTTTTCTTTATCAATGCTTCTGTGGTGTTATAGATAACATGTAACTCAAACTTGAAGATAGCAAATAGTTTAGAAAGATAGTTAATAACTGGACAGTAGAATAAAAACTAAGGAATATATGTCAAGCTAAAATAATGGGACAAATAAAAATCAAATATAATTTAATACAAGTAAATGGTATAGCCTGTATTTTGGTTCAAGAAATCAATTTTACAAGTCCCAGATAGAAGATAACTACAGCCAAAAAAATCTTAAAGATTTATAGCTAAATAAGCTATTTTACAACAAAGTATATACAATTCCTTGTAAATTGTAAAAGCCATGTACAAGTCTGTTACTGTTATTGGATGAGTAAATAAATGAATACCATCTTAGACTGTATCAATAAAATAAGGGTATGCAAAATTAAGTAAGTAACACTGGCATTTAGCTTTGTTCTGACTGAGCCACATCTGGAGTATTAGGTGCAGTTCAAGCTACCATACTTCAGAGGTATGCTGGCAAGTGGAAAATATAGAGAGATGTGTGTATCTAGTGGTGTGTGTATTTGACATCACGTCATAAAAATAGTTGAATAAACTTCCAGTTTCTGATCCTGCATGTAAAGAGCTTGAGAGCTGTCACTCCATCTAAACAACAAATAAAAACCTAAACAGACTGAAAAATCAACAACTCTTCTTAGATCTATAATTGAGGGGAGGGCCCAGGGCAAACCACTGCCCTCAAGATTGAAGAGACAAGCAGGAAAATACAAGGAGTCATGGCTTAGTGGAGCAGACAACTCTAAGAGTTAACAACTCCAGAGAGACCCAGTCATATCGTGAGATTTACCTTCAGGATTTTGCCCAGGTTCCCAAAGTAAATATCAGAGAAAAGTCCCCTCTGGCTTCCAGCAAGTGTGGGGGATGGAGGGGATGGAGAGCCAGGGAAAGGAACTACTGTGAAATGCATCAGAGCACTCTGTTCTTCTTCATGAGGCCTGATCTCAGTGGAAACTAGTTAACCAGAGCCTGACGTGTTGGGGTGTTATCAGAGCCTAACTGATCTGGGAAAGAGAAATGCCCAACTCTAGTCTGATCTATCATTCTATAACACAGAAAGAAAATACTTAACTCCAGCCTACTCTAGTCATCCTGTCCCACCTAAGGAGGGGGACAAAAAAGCTTAGAGGGGAGAAAAGCTTAGAAACACATGTAAAGTTTACAGTCTAGAGGCATAGGCTCACTAAAAGACTGAGACCTAATCATCATATGATAGAACATTTCCCCTCCCCACACACCTTACCACCACATTACTAAAATCCTATTTAGAGCAGTTCCTTTTATTTGGAACATCATAAATGGCTATCAAGAAAAAATAACAAGGCTTACAAAAAGTCAAAAAACACAATAAAAGTACATGGATGGAGAAATATATACCAACGCAAACATTAACCAAAAGAAAGCAGGAGTAGCTGTGTTTATTTCAGACACAGCAGACTTCAAAGTAAGAAAAGTTATCAGAGATAAAAGAAAGGCATTACATAATGATAAATGGGTCACTTCTCCAAGAAGATGTAACAATTATTAACATGTATGTACCTAATAACAGAGCATCAAACTAGATGAGGCAAAGACTGATAGAGCTGCAAGGAGAAATAGATGACTTCCCTCTCAGAGTTGAAATTTCAATACCCCTTCCTCAGAAATGGACAGATCCAGCAAGCATAAAATTAGCACAAATATATTTGCACTCAATAACACCATCAATCAACTGTATATAATCAACATCAATAGACTACTTCATCCAACAACAGTAGAGTACAGTTTTCTCAAGCTCACATGGAAATTTCACCAAGATAACCCATATTATGGGCCATAAAACACACCTTAATTAGTTTAAAAGAATAAAAAATATATAATTTCTGCTCTCAAACCACAATGGAATTAAATTAGAAATAAATAACAGAAAGATAACTAGAAAATACCAAAATACATGGAAATGAAACAATGTGCTTCTAAACAAAACAGGGACTAAAGAAGAAATCTCAAGAGAAATTTTTAAATATTTTGAGCTAAATGAAAATGAGAACACAACAAAATTCATGGGATGCAGTGAAACTAGTGCTATGAGGGCAATTATAGAATTAAACGCATACATTAGAAAACAAGGAATATCTAAAATCAATCATCCAAGTTTCCATTTTAGGAAACTATTAAAGAAAGCAAATAAAATGCAGGTAATCAGAAGAAACAAAATAATAATAATTTGAGCAAAAATCAATGAAATTGAAAACAGGAAATAAACAGAGAAAATCAATGAAACCCAAATCTAATTTTTGAAGGAATCAATAAAATCCATAAATCCTTAGCCAGGCTAATGAAGGAAAAAAGAGAGAACACAAATTACTAACACCAAAAATGAGAGAGAAACATCACTTCCATTTCACATAGAAATTAAAAGGATAATAAAGGAATATCATGAACACGTCTATGCCCACAAACTTGAAAACCTAGATAAAATGGACCAACTTATTTGAAAGACACAATCTGCCAAAATTCACCCGAGAAGAAATAAATGATATGAATAGGCCTAAATCTATTAAAGAAATTGAATCAATAATTCATAATCCTCCAAAACACAAAGGAACAGGCCCAGAGGTGTTCACTGGTGAATTCTACCCAGTATTTAAGGAAGAAATGATACCAAGCCTCTCTAATCTGTTTCAGAAAATAGAAGAGAGGGAATACTTTCTAAATCATTCCATGAGGCCAGAATTACCATAATAACAAACCAAAGACTTTATAAGAAAACTATAGACCAATATCTCTAATCAACAGATATGAAAATCCTCACCAAAATATTAGCAAATAAAATTCAAAAAAGTATAAAAAAGGATTATACACCATGACTCCAAATGGGATTTATCCCAGGGATGTAAAGCTAGTGCAACATCTGAAAATCAATTAATACTATTCATCACAACAACAGGCTAAAAAAGACACATTACATTATTATATCAATAGATGCAGAAAAAGCACTTGACAAAATCCAACACCCATTCATGACAAAAGCTCCCAGGAAACTAGGAACAAGGGGAACTTGCTCAACTTGATAAAGGCTACAAAAAACCATACAGCAAACATCACACTTAATTGTGAGAAATTTGAAGGATTTCCACACATATCAGGTAGAATGCAAGGATGTTCTCTCTCACCACTCCTTTTCAACATCCTACTGGAAGTCCTTGCTGATGCAATAAGGCAAGAAAAGGAAATTAAAAGTATACAGATTGGGGGAGATGGGTGCAAGATGGCGGAGTGGAAGGATGTGCTCTCACTCCCTCTTGCGAGAGCACTGGAACCACTGCTGAACAATCATCGACAGGAAGACACTGGAACTCACCAAAAAAGATACCCCACATCCAGAGACAAAGGAGAAGCCACATTGAGATGGTAGGAGGGGTGCAATCACAATAAAATCAAATCCCATAACTGCTGGGTGGGTGACTAACAAACTGGAGACCAATTATACCACAGAAATCCACCAGCTGGAGTAAAGGTTCTGAGCACCACGTCAGGCTTCCCAACCTGGGAGTCTGGCAATGGGAGGAGGAATTCCTAGAGACTCAGACTTTGAAGGCTAGCAGGATTTGATTGCAGGACTTTGACAGGATTGGGGGAAACAGAGACTCCACTCTTGGAGGGCACACACAAAGTAGTGTGAGCATCAGGACCCAGGGGAAGGAGCAGTGACCCCAAAGGAGACTGAACCAGACCTACCTGCTAGTGTTGGAGGGTCTCCTGCAGAGGTGGTGGGTAGCTGTATCATCTCACTGTGAGGACAAGGACACTGGCAGCAGAAGTTCTGGGAAGTACTCATTGGCGTGAGCCCTCCCAGAGTCTGCCATTGGCCCAACCAAAGAGCCTGGGTAGGCTCCAGTGTTGGGTTGCCTAAGACCAAACAACCAACAGGGAGGGAACCCAGCCCCACTCATCAGCAGACAAGCAGAATAAAGTTTTACTGAGCTCTGCCCACCAGAGCAACACCCAGCTCTACCCAACACGAGTCCCTCCCACCAGGAAACTCGAACAAGCCTCTTAGACAGCCTCATCCACCAGAGGGAAGACAGCAGAAGCAAGAAGAACTACAGTCCTGCAGCCTGTGGAACAAAAACCACATTCACAGAAAGATACACAAGATGAAAAGGCAGAGGGCTATGTACCAGATGAAGAAACAAGATAAAACCCCAGGAAAACAACTGAAAGACATGGAGATAGACAACCTTCCAGAAAAAGAATTCAGAATAATGATAGGGAAGATGATCCAGGACCTCGGAAAAAGAATGGAGGCAAAGATCAAGAAGATGCAAGAAATGATTACTGAAGACCTAGAAGAATGACAGAACAAACAAACAGAGATGAAAATACAATAACTGAAATGAAAAATACAATAGAAGGAATCAATAGCAGAATAACTGAAGCAAAAGAATGGATAGGTGACCTGGAAGAGAGAATGCTGGAATTAACTGCTGCAGAACTGAAAAGAAAAAATAATGAAAAGAAATGAAGACAGCCTAAGAGACCTCTGAGACAACATTAAACGCAACAACATTTGCATTATAGGGGCCCCAGAAGGAGAAGAGAGAGAGAAAGGACCGGAGAAAATATTTGAAGAGATCATAGTCAAAAACTTCCTTAACATGGGAAAGGAAATAGCCATCTAAGTCCAGGAAGCGCAGAGAGTCCCATACAGGATAAACCCAAGGAGAAACATGCTGAGACACATAGTAATCAAATTGGTAAAAATTAAAAGACAAAGCAAAATTATTGAAAGCAGCAAGGGAAAAACGAAAAATAACATACAAGGGAACTCCCATAAGGTTAACAGCTGATTTCTCAGCAGAAGCTCTAAAAGCCAGAAGGAAGTGGCATGACATATTTAAAGTGATGAAAGGGAAGAACGTACAACCAAGATAAGTCTACCCAGCAAGGATCTCATTCAGATTCGATGCAAAAATCAAAAGCTTTACAGACAAGCAAAAGCTAAGAGAATTCAGCACCACCAAACCAGCTCTACAACAAATGCTAAACGAACTTCTCTAAGTGGGAAACACAAGAGAAGAAAAGGACCTACAAAAACAAACCCAAAACAATTAAGTAAATGGTCATAGGAACATACATACCAATAATTACCTTAAATGTGAATGGATTAAATGCTCCGACCAAAAGACACAGGCTTGCTGAATGTATATTAAAAAAAGACCTATATATATGCTGTCTACAAGAGACCCACTTCAGACCTAGGGACACAAAGAGGGAGGGGATGGAGAAAATATTCCATGCAAATGGAAATCAAAAGAAAGCTGGAGTAGCAATACTCATATCAGATAAAATACTTTAAAATAAACAATGTTACAAGAGACAAGAAAAGACACTAGATAATGATCAAGGGATCAATCCAAGAAGAAGATATAACGATTATAAATATATATGTATCCAACATAGGAGCACCTCAATACATAAGGCAACTGCTAACAGCAATAAAACAGAAAATCGACAGTAACACAATAATACTGGGGGAATTTAACACCTCACTTACACCAACGGACAGATCATCCGAACAAAAAATTAATAAGGAAACACAAGCTTTAAATGTCACAATAGACCAGATAGATTTAATTGATATTTACAGGACATTCCATCCAAAAACAGCAGATTACACTTTCTTCTCAAGTGCGCACAGAACATTCTCCAGGATAGATCACACCTTGGGTCACAAATCAAGCCTCAGTAAATTTAAGAAAATTGAAATCATATCAAGCATCTTTTCTGACCACAATGCTATGAGATTAGAAATCAATTACAGGGAAAAAATGGTAAAAAAACACAAACACATGGAGGTTAAAGAATACGTTACTAAATAACCAAGAGATCACTGAAGAAATCAGAGGAAATTAAAAAATACCTTGAAACAGATGAAAATGAAAACGCGATGATCCAAAACCTATGGGATGCAGGAAAAGCAGTTCTAAGAGGGAAGTTAATAGCAATACAAGCCTACCTCAAGAAACAACAAACATCTCAAATAAACAATCTAACCTTACAGCTAAAGGAACTAGAGAAAGAAGAGCAAACAAAACCCAAAGGTAGCAAAAGGAAAGAAATAATGAAGATCTGAGCAGAAATAAATGAAACAGAAACAAAGAAAACAATAGCAAAGATCAATAAAACTAAAAGCTGGTTCTTTGAGAAGATAAACAAAATTGATAAACCATTAGCCAGAATCATCAAGAAAAAGACAGAGAGGACTCAGTAAAATTATAAATGAAAAAGGAGAAGTTACAACAGACACCGCAGAAATACAAAGCATCCTAAAAGACTACTACAAGCAACTCTATGCCAATAAAACGGACAACCTGGAAGAAATGGACAAATTCTTAGAAAGGTATAACCTTCCAAGACTGAACCAGGAAGAAATAGAAAATATGAACAGACCAATCACAAGCACTGAAATTGAAACTGTGATAAAAAAATCTTTTAACAAAAAAAAGTCCAGGACCATACGGCTTCACAGGTGAATTCTATCAAACATTTCGAGACGAGCTAACACTCATCCTTCTCAAACTCTTCCAAAAAATTATAGAGAAAGGAACACTCCCAAACTCATTCTATGAGGCCACCATCACCCTGATACCAAAACCAGACAAAGATACTCCAAAAAAGAAAATTACAGACCAATATCACTGATGAATATAGATGCAAAAATCCTCAACAAAATACTAGCAAACAGAATCCAACAACACATTAAAAAGATCATACACCATGATCAAGTGGGATTTATACCAGGGAGGCAAGGATTCTTCAATATACGTAAATCAATCAGTGTGATCCACCATATTAACAAATTGAAGAATAAGAACCATATGATCATCTCAATAGATGCAGAAAAAGCTTTCGATAAAATTCAACACCCATTTATGGTAAAAACTCTCCAGAAAGTGGGCACAGTTGGAACCTACCTCAACATAATAAAGGCCATATACGACAAACCCACAGCAAACATCATTCTCAATGGTGAAAAACTGAAAGCATTTACTCTAAGATCAGGAACAAGACAGGGATGTCCACGCACCACTATTATTCAACATACTATTGGAAGTCCTAGTCACAGCAATCAGAAAAGGAAAAGAAATAAAAGGAATACAAATTGGAAAAGAAGAAGTAAAACTGTCACTGTTTGCACATGAAATGATACTATACATAGAGAATCCTATAGATGCCACCAGAAAACTACTAGAGCTAATCAATGAATTTGGCAAAGCAGCATGATACAAAAGTAATGCACAGAAATCTCTTGCATTCCTATACACTAATGATGAAAATTTTGTAAGAGAAATTAAGGAAACACTCCCATTCACCACTGCAACAAGAAGAATAAAATACCTAGGAATAAATCTACCTAAAGAGGTAAAAGACCTGTACTCAGAAAACTATAAGACACTGATGAAAGAAATTAAAGATGATACAGATAGAGATATATACCATGTTCTTGGATTGGAAGAATCAATATTGTGAAAATCACTATACTACCTAGAGCAATCTACAGGTTCAATGCAATCTCTATCAAATTACCAATGGCATTTTTTACAGAACCAGAACAAAAAATCTTAAAATCTGTATGGAGACACAAAAGACCCCAAATAGCCAAAGCACTCTTGAGGGGAAAAAAACGGAGCTGGAGGAATCAGACTCTCTGACTTCAGACTATACTACAAAGTTACAGTAATCACGACAGTATGGTACTAGCACGAAAACAGAAATACAGATCAATGGAACAGGATAGAAAGTCCAGAGATAAACCCACACACCTCTGGTCAATTAATCTATAACAAAGGAGGCTAAGATATACAATGGAGAAAAACCGTCTCTTCAATAAGTGGTGCTGGGAAAACTGGACAGCTACATATAAAAGAATGAAATTAGAACACTTCCTAACACCCTATACAAAAATAAACTCCAAATGGATTAGAGACCTAAATGTAGAACTGAACACTATAAAACTCTCAGAGGAAAACATAAGCAGAACATTCTTTGACATAAATCACAGCAAGATCGTTTTTGATCCACCTCCTAGAGTAAAGGAAATAAAAACAAAAATAAACCAATGGGACCTAATGAAATTTAAAAGCTTTTGCAAAGCAAATGAAACTACAAACCAGACGAAAAGACAACCCTCAGAATGGGTGAAAATATTTGCAAACGAATCAACAAAGGATTAATCTCCTAAATATATAAACAGCTCATGCAGCTCAATAATAAAAAAGGAAATAACCCAATCAAAATATGGGCCGAAGACCTAAACAGACATTTCTCCAAAGAAGACACACAAGCAGAAGCACATGAAAACCTGCTCAACTTCACTAATTATTAGAGAAATGCAAATCAAAACTACAATGACGTATCACCTCACATCAGTTAGAATGGGCATCATCAGAAAATCTACAAACAACAAATGCTGGAGAGGGTGTGGAGAAGAGGGAACCCTCTTGCACTGTTGGTGGGAATGTAAATTGATACAGTCACTGTGGAGAACAGTATGGAGGTTCCTTAAAAACCTAAAAATAGAATTACTGTATGACCCAGCAATCCCACTACTGGGCATATAACTAGAGAAGACCATAATTCAAAAAGACACATGCACCCCAATGTTCACTGCAGCACTATTTACAATAGCCAGCTCATGGAAGCAACCTAAATGCCCATCAACAGAAAAATGGATAAAGAAGATATGGTACATATATACAATGAAATATTACTCAGCCATAAAAAGGAACAAAATTGGGTCATTGGTAGAGACGTGGATGAATGTAGAGACTGTCATACAGAGTGATGTTAAGTCAGAAAAACAAATATCCTATATTAACACATATATGTGGAACCTAGAAAAATGGTACAGATGAACAGGTTTGCAGGGCAGAAATTGAGACACAGATGTAGAGAACAAACATATGGACACTAAGGGGGGAAAGCGGCGGGGGGTGGTGGTGCTGGTGTGACGAATTGGGAGATTGGGATTGACATGTATACACTAATATGCATAAAATGGATAACTAATAAGAACCTGCTGTATAAAAAACAATAAAATAAAATTTATAAATAAATTTACTGTGGAAAAAAAGTACACGGATTGGAAAGGGTGAAAGTAAAACTGTCTTTTTCCACATATGAAATGATTGTTTATGTAGAAGTCACAAATAATCAACAACAACAAAAACATAACTAATAAGCAATTATAGCAAAGATGCAGGATACAAAAATCGATTGCTTTCCTGTATACCAACAATGAAAAGTGGGATTTGATATTTAAAACACAATATTATATACATTAGCTCCCCAAAATACTCAGATAAATCTAACAAGATACATACAAGCTCTATATGAAGAAAACTCCAAAACTCTGAATGAAATCAAAACACTAAATAAATGGATATGTATTCCATGTTTATAGATAAGACAATATTTTGTCAGAGATGTAGAGCAACAGAAACTCTCACACATTGCTGGTGCAAATGCAAAGTGATACAACAATTTTGGAAGACAAGTTTGGTGGTTTCTTACCAAAGCTAAACATACTCCTATCATATGATCCAGGAATTGCACTCTTTGGTATGAACTGAAAAGAGCTGAGAACTTATGCCTACACAAAAACCTGCACATGGATGTTAATAGTAGTTTTATCCATAATTACCAAAACTTGAAACAACCAAGATATCTCTCATTAGATGAATGGATGAATAAACTTTGGCACATCCAGACAATGGAATATTATCCAGTGCTAAAAATAACTGAGCTATCAAGCCATGAAAACACATGGAGAAACCATAAATGCATATTACTAAGTGAAAAAAGCCAATGTAAGTAGGTTACATACTGTAGGATTCCAATTACACGACATTCTGGAAAAAGCAAAACTATGGACAATAAAAAGATCAGTGGTTTGCAGGGGTGGGGAGAAGACTGTTGGAAGGAGAGATGAATAAGCAAAGCACAGGGGATATTTAGTGCAGTGAAAATACTGTACATGATATTATAATGATGAATATATGTCAGTATAATTTTTCCAAACCCAGTGAATGTACAACACCAAGAGTGAGCCCTTATGTAAACTATGGATTTTGGGTGATTGTAGTATGTCAATATAGGTTCATCCCTGGTTTAAGAAAAAAAAATACCATTTGGTGAGTGATGTTGTTCATGGGGGAGGATAAGTATGTGTAGGGGCAGGGGCTACATGGGAAAACTTTGTACCCTCCTTTATTGTAAACCTAAAACTACTCTGAAAAATGAAGTCTTAAAAAAAAAAAGAAATTAGACACACACAAAGGGCTTTGGAAGTTTTGCCCTGGAGAATAAAAAATAATATTAACCTGTCTTTGTAAATTTAAGAGTTTTATGTAGATTAGGCAATTGGCTTTTTTTGTGTGTGTGGACCCCGAGGAGAGAAAATACAAGTAGACTTCAACTTGATATAAAAAAAGTACTTTCTAAGTTTTAAATCTATCAGCTACATGAGAGTAGTATCTATGTCTTGTTCCTCTTTTTTTGTTTGTATGATCAACGCCTACAAAATGCCTGGTATGTGGAAAATGCTCAGTGAATGAGTCAGTAAGTTCCTTGTCTCCAGGATCCAAAGGATATCTTATATGACCCCTGGCAGGGGTTGTGCATTGGGTTGGCATGGGATAGAGCAATTGTTTTCATATTTTTATGTTTTGTTTTCTTTTCAGTAGTTGAATCTTTTTGTTGTAAGGATTCTTACCTAGAAATGCAACATATAAAGTAGACAAAATCAGAGAAGCTTTGTTGAACTGGCTGAAAGAAGCCTAGATTTACAACTGCTAAACCTTCCACTTTGTCCCTATAGCATCTCCAGGAAACAAAAATCTTTGTGAGTTTTAAAATTATAAGATTCTAGGAACTCCAGATACTGGTTGTGGAGTAATATAACCTTCCTTCATACGTAAACTGAAATGATATTAGCTTATGATTGATTTTGCTTTCATATCTAAAACTTCATTATGCAAATAAAATATTTACAATATAATAAATGAGATATGTCGGATAAAAAGTAGAAAAGCAAAAGGGAACCAATGTTTAATGAGTGCTTACAAAATGTCAGACTTTGTACTAAGTTCATTACGTTTAATAAGATTTAAGTTCAGGAAAAATTAATTTGGAATGGGCTAACAGAGAAGACCTCATGGAGGAAGGGGAGTTTGAGTTATACCTAGAACGGCTTCAATAGGTAGGAAAAAAGAAAGAATGCTCCAGGGAAGAGGCTTAATTTTTTGTTTTTTAAAGAACAGGACTACAATAAAGTGACTTTGTGAAGAAATTCCAAAAACTTCATGCCATTACATTATAAACGTTTAGAACCATGCTATGAGTATCAAGAAAAAAAACTAAAAACGAATCTCCCATCACCAGCAATGGGACAAATCAATACCATGCACTCCTGATATAGTCCTTGAAGAACAACATTATCTCTGCACTTCTGACGGAAGTACACGACCTGAATCTAATCATGGGGAAATAATGACAAACCCAAACTGAAAGATACTCTTCAATATAACTGACCTGCACACTTCACAAGTGTCAAAGACTGAGGAACTATTCCAGATGAAAAGATTCTAAAGGGACGTGACACCCAAACGAAACACCTGATCTTGGATTCTGTTTTGCTAAAAAGGATATTCTTGGGCCAATTGGCAAAATCTGAATAAAGGCTGTATATTAGATGATTATGGTATATCATTGTTATTTGTCTAATTTTGATAATGGCACTTGGGTTATGTAAGCAAATGTTTTTAGAATATACACCCTGAACTATTTACGGATAAGGGGGCATCATGTCTCTGTCTTACTCTCAAATGGTTTAGTAGAAAATTTACACACACACACACACACACACACACACACACACACACACAGAAAAAGTATAAAGCAAATGTAAATGTTAATATGTGGGGAAACTTGGTGAAGTATATATAGGGACTCTACTATTGCAGCTTTTCTGTAGGTCTGAAATTATATCAAAATAAAAAAGTTAAAAGAAGAAAACAGGGAGAAAAATATTGTAACATTTCTACTGGTAGAAGAAAGGAAAATTACTGAAACCACTTTATATACTACAGGAATGGTATAATTCACATCAAGAAAGTAAGTTCTTCGCTTAGGAAAATTATCTAGAGACCTCCTGGGTGCCAAATGTATAGCTTCTCATGGGAGAATTTTAAGAAAATGGTATAACAGAGAGACAGCTGAATTATTCTGCATAATGAAGAAAAAGGAAATCTTGGTTACTTCAGACAAACTGGGGATGGGGCTCAAGAATAAAGAGAAGAGAAGAAACGTTAAGTTAGCAATAGGGAAGGAAAAACAAGAAGTTTTAATTGGGACCTAAGGAAATAGCCAGCAAGAAATGTCTCGAGAGGGAAATAGTTGATGAAATTATTGGATAGCAATGCCTAATACTAAACTTTAAGTTATTTTTATACCATGCTGAACTGATTCTCCTAACTCCAAATATTTAATAAAAATCTGCTATCTATACAGTCTTTCATTTGAAGCACTTTGACTGAAATAGGAATGAGGGTCATATCATATATGGGACAAAGCAGTCTGAGAAGACAGCAATATCAGGAAGAGAAATACAGAGAAGAGACTGAGAATTCAGTGGATTTGTAAAATTATAGAAAAAGGTGACTGTATAATATGAAACTTTCAAAATCCTTGGCTTGGTGGGAAGGGAAGAATTCTGGGTTTCTCACAACATCCTCATGAGGACAGGAGATTCAACGATTCATTTTATTAAAGGGCAACGTGACCCAAAAAGTTTAGAAAACTTGGGAATGTAAGACGGCACACACTTTTGTTGCATCGGCAAAAATAGATATTAAATAACATGATCAATATAAAGCAATATTTTTCTACTAAAATACGATCCCATTAATTGTACTTCAAGGAATCTTTCTGTGGTAACCTGCCTCCAAGATGGCCTCCAGTGATTCTCATCTTCTGATGTTCATGTCTTCCCACATTAAATTGGGTGACTTGCGTAATGAATGAGATATTGAAAAAATTATGGAGCATGACTTCTGAGGTTACATCATAAAAACTGCCTTACTTTCTCTTAGGTGACCTGTCCTGACCAAGGCAACTTCCACACTGGCTTGAGGACACTAAACAGCCCATGGAAAGTTCCACTAAATAAAGAACTAAGGCCTTCTGTCAACAGTCAAGATCAATTTACCAGTGATGAGTGAGTCATCCGGAAGCAAATCCTCCAGCCCTACTCAAGCCAGCAGATTACTGCAGTTCCAGCTGACAACTTGACTGTAATCTTATTAGAAACCTTGAGCCAAAACCACCCAGCTAAGCTGCTCCCAAGTTCCTAACCACAAAAACTATGAGATAGTAAATATTTTCAACTCTTTTAATACACTAAATATTGGGATAATTTGTTATGCAGCAAAAGATAACTAATACAACTCTCCTAAAGTAATAATCCGAAGTTATCTAACATTCATGTGCAAGTATGCTCAATACCCTGTTATTTATAATAGCAAAAATTGGAATAACCTGTGTCTAAATAGAAAGGATTTTTAACGAATTATTATATAGCAGTATCATAATTAAAGATAAAATTTACTAGATTTTCTTCTGTTCAGAGACTGTACTAGGAGGATATACTCTGGAGATATTAAAAATAATATTTTTGAAGAATATTAAACAGTACAGTCATAATATAATGCTAAATGAAATAAACAGCATATGAAACTATAAATATAGTATGATTACATAATTTATAAACATATTTTTATTTACATACAACATATATTTGTAATTATATATGCTATATTTTTAGAAAATGGAAATCAAATACACACATAAACAAAAGGAAAACACTGGCACCCAATACAAAAATTATTAGCAGTAGTTATCCTTGGTTGGGGTAGGAATGATTTCAGTATTTAAATTCCCTTTTTTTATTTTTCTGTACTTCTCCAAAATTTCCACAAAATGTATGCACTACTTTTATCATCTCATTTTTTTTAACATCTTTATTGGAGTATAATTGCTTTACAATGGTGTGTTAGTTTCTGCTTTATAACAAAGTGAATCAGTTATACATATGCTCCCATATCTCTTCCCTCTTGCATCTCCCTCCCTCCCACCCTCCCTATCCCACCCCTCCAGGTGGTCAAAAACCACCTACTGATCACCCTGTGCTATGCAGCTGCTTCCCACTAGCTATCTATTTTACGTTTGGTAGTGTGTATATGTCCATGCCACTCTCTCACTTTGTCACAACTTACCCTTACCCCTCCCCATATCCTCAAGTCCATGCTCTAGTAGGTCTGTGTCTTTATTCCCATCTTATCCCTAGGTACTTCATGACCTTTTTTTTTTTCCTTGGATTCCATATATATGTGTTAGCATACAGTATTTGTTTTTCTCTTTCTGACTTATTTCCCTCTGTATGACACACTAGAGTCTGTCCACCTCACTACAAAAAACTCTATTTCATTTCTTTTTATGGCTGAGTAATATTCCACTATATATACGTGCCACATCTTCTTTATCTATCCATCTGTTCATGGGCACTTAGGCTGCTTCCACGTCCTGGCTATTGTAAATAGAGCTGCAACGAACATTTTGGTACATGACTCTTTTTGAATTATGGTTCTCTCAGGGTATATGCCCAGTAGTAGGACTGCTGGGTTGTATGGTAGTTCTATTTGTAGTTTTTTAAGGAACCTCCATACTGTTCTCCATAGTGGCTGTATGAATTTACATTCCCACCAGATGTGTAAGAGTGTTCCCTTTTCCCCACACCATCTCCAGCATTTATTGTTTCTAGATTTTTTGATGATGGCCATTCTGACCGGGGTGAGATGATACCTCATTGCAGTTTTGATTTGCATTTCTCTAATGATTAATGATGTTGAGCATTCTTTCATATGTTCATTGGCAATCTGTACATCTTTTTTGCAGAAATGTCTATTTAGGTCTTCTGCCCATTTCTGGATTGGGTTGCTTGTCTTTTGATATTGAGTTGCGTAAGTTTCTTGTATGTTTTGGAGATTAATCCTTTATCAGTTGCTTCATTTGCAAATATTTTCTCCCATTCTGAGGGTTGTCTTTTTGTCTTGTTTATGGTTTCCTTTGCTGTGCAAAAGCTTTGAAGTTTCATTAGGTCCCATTTGTTTATTTTTGATTTTATTTCCATATCTCTAGGAGGTGGGTCAAAAGGATCTTGCTGTGATTTATGTCATAGAACGTTCTGCCTATGTTTTCCTCTAAGACTTTGATAGTGTCTGGCCTTACATTTAGGTCTTTAATCCATTTTGAGTTTATTTTCGTGTACGGTGTTATGGAGTGTTGTAATTTCATACTTATACATTTACCTGTCCAGTTTTTCCATCACCACTTATTGAAGAGGCTGTCTTTTCTCCACTGTATATTCTTACCTCATTTATCAAACATAAGGTGACCATATGTGTGTGGGTTTATCTCTAGGCTTTCTATCCTGTTCCACTGATCTATATTTGTTTTTGTGCCAGTACCATACTGTCTTGATTACAGTAGCTTTGTGGTATAGTCTGAAGTAACGGAGCCTGATTCCTCCAGCTCCATTTTTCATTCTCAAGATTGCTTTGGCTATTTGGGGTCTTTTCTGTTTCCATACAAATTGTGAAATTTTTCGTTCTAGTTCTGTAAAAAACGCCAGTGGTAGTTTGATAGGGATTGCATTGAATCTGTAGATTACTTTGGGTAGTATACTCATTTGCACAATATTGATTCTTCCAATCCAAGAACATGGTATATCTCTACATCTATTTCTATCATCTTTAATTTCTTTCTTCAGTGTCTTATAATTTTCTGCATACATGTCTTTTGTCTCCTTAGGTAGGTTTATTCCTGGATATTTTCTTCCTTTTGTTGCAGTGGTACATGGGGGTGTTTTCTTAATTTCACTTTCAGCTTTTTCATCATTAGTGTATAGGAATGCCAGAGATTTCTGTGCATTAATTTTGTATTCTGCTACTTTACCAACTTCATTGATTAGCTCTAGTAGTTTTCTGGTAGCATCTTTAGGATTCCATATGTATAGTATCATGTCATCTGCAAACAATGACAGCTTTACTTCTTTTCTGATTTGGTTTCCATTTATTTCTTTTTCTTCTCTGATTGCTGTGGCTAAGACTTCCAAAACTATGTTGAATAAGAGTGGTGACAGAGGGCAACCTTGTCTTGTTCCTGATCTTAGTGGAAATGGTGTCAGTTTTTCACCATTGAGGACAATGTTCGCTGTGGGTTTGTCATATATGGCCTTTATTATGTTGAGGAAAGTTCCCTCTATGCCTACTTTCTGCAGGGTTTTTATCATAACTGGGTGTTGAATTCTGTCGAAAGCTTTCTCTGCATCTATTGAGATGATATGATTTTTCTCCTTCAATTTGTTAATATGGTGTATCACGTTGATTGATTTGCGTATATTGAAGAATCCTTGCATTCCTGGAATAAACCCCACTTGATCATGGTGTGTGATCATTTTAATGTTCTGATGGATTCTGTTTGCTAGTATTTTCTTGAGGATTTTTGCATCTATGTTCATCAGTGATATTGGCCTGTAGTTTTCTTTCTTTGTGACATCCTTGTCTGGTTTTGGTATTACGGTGATGGTGGCTTCGCAGAATGAATTTGGGAGTGTTCCTCCCTCTGCTATATTTTGGATGAGTTTGAGAATGATAGGTGTTAGCTCTTCTCTAAATGTTTGTTAGAATTCGCCTGTGAAGCCATCTGGTCCTGGGCTTTTGTTGGTTGGAAGATTTTTAATCACAGTTTCAATTTCAGTGCTTGTGATTGGTCTGTTCATATTTTCTATTTCTTCCTGATTCAGTCTTGGCAGGTTGTGCATTTCTAAGAATTTGTCAACTTCTTCCAGGTTGTCCATTTTATTGGCATAGAGTTGCTTGTAGTAATCTCTCATGATCCTTTGTATTTCTGCTGTGTCAGTTGTTACTTCTCCTTATTCATTTCTAATTCTATTGATTTGAGTATTCTCCCTTCTTTCTTGATGAGTCTGGCTAATGGTTTATCAATTTAGTTTATCTTCTCAAAGAACGAGCTTTTAGTTTTACTGATCTTTGCTATCGTTTCCTTCATTTCTTTTTCATTTATTTCTGATCTGATCTTTATGATTTCTTTCCTTCTGCTAACTTTGGGGTTTTTTTGTTCTTTTTTCTCTAATTGCTTGAGGTGCAAGGTTAGGTTGTTTATGCGAGATGTTTCCTGTTTTTTAAGGTAGGATTGTATTGCTATAAACTTCCCCCTTAGAACTGCTTTTGCTGCATCCCATAGGTTTTCGGTCGTCGTGTCTCCATTGTCATTTGTTTTTAGGTATTTTTTGACTTCCTCTTTGATTTCTTCAGTGATCACTTCGTTATTAAGTAGTGTATTGTTTAGCTTCCATGTGTTTGTGTTTTTTACCGATGTTTTCCTGTAATTGATACCTAGTCTCATATCGTTGTGGTCGGAAAAGATACTTGATACGATTTCAATTTTCTTAAATTTACCAAGGCTTGATTTGTGACCCAAGATATGATCTATCCTGTAGAATGTTCCATGAGCAACTGAGAAAAATGTGTATTCTGTTGTTTTTGGATGGAATGTCCTATAAATATCAATTAAGTCCATCTTGTTTAATGTATCATTTAAAGCTTGTGTATCCTTATTTTCATTTTGGATGATCTGTCCATTGGTGAAACTGGGGTGTTAAAGCCCCCTACTATGATTGTGCTACTGTCGATTTCCCCTTTTATGGCTGTTAGTATTTGCCTTATGTATTGAGGTACTCCTATGTTGGGTGCATAAACATTTACAATTGTTATATCTTCTTCATGCATCGATCCCTTAATCATTATGTAGTGTCCTTCTTTGTCTCTTGTAATAGTCTTTATTTTAAGGTCTATTTTGTCTGATATGAGAACTGCTACTCCAGCTTTCTTTTGATTTCCATTTGCACGGAATATCTTTTTCCATCCCCTCACATTCAGTCTGTATGTGTCCCTAGGTCTGAAGTGGGTCTCTTGTAGACAGGATATAGATGGGTCTTGTTTTTGTATCCATTCAGTCAGTCTGTGTCTTTTGGTGGGAGCATTTAATCCACCTACACTGAAGGTAATTATCGATATGTATGTTCCTATTCCCATTTTCTAAATTGTTTCGGGTTCGTTATTGTAGGTCTTTTCCTTCTCTTATGTTTCTTGCCTAGAAAAGTTCCTTTAGCATTTGTTGTAAAGCTGGTTTGCTGGTGCTGAACTCTCAGCTTTTTCTTGTCTCTAAAGGTTTTAATTTCACCATCAAATCTGAATGAGATCCTTGCTGGGTCGAGTAATCTTGGCTGTAGGTTTTTCTCCTTCATCACTTTAAATATGTCCTAACATTCCCTTCTGGCTTGCAGAGTTTCTGCTGAAAGATCAGCTGTTAACCTTATGGGGATTGCCTGTGTGTCATTTGTTGTTTTTCCCTTGCTGCTTTTAATATGTTTTCTTTGTATTTAATTTTTGATAGTTTGATTAATATGTGTCTTGGCCTGTTTCTCCTTGGATCTATCCTGTATGGGACTCTCTGTGCTTCCTGGACTTGATTAACTATTTCCTTTCCCATATTACGGATGTTTTCAAGTATAATCTCTTCAAATATTTTCTCAGTCCCTTTCTTTTCCTCTTCTTCTTCTGGGACCAATATAATTCGAATGTTGGTGTGTTTAATGCTGTCCCAGAGGTCTCTGAGACTGTCCTCAGTTCTTTTCATTCTTTTTTCTTTATTCTCCTCTACAGTAGTTATTTCCACTATTTTATCTTCCAGGTCACTTATCCATTCTTCTGCCCCAGTTATTCTGCTATTGATCCCTTCTGGAGTATTTTTAATTTCATTTATTGTGTTTCATCGTTGCTCGTTTCCTATTTAGTTCTTCTAGGTCCTTGTTAAGTGTTTCTTGCATTTTCTCTATTCTATTTCCAAGATTTTGGATCATCTTTACTATCATCATTCTGGATTCTTTTTCAGGTAGACTGCCTATTTCCTCTTCATTTGTTAGGCCTGGTCAGTTTTTACCTTGCTCCTTCATCTGCTGTGTGTTTTTCTGTCTTCTCATTTTGCTTATCTTACTGTGTTTGGGGTCTCCTTTTTGCAGGCTGCAGGTTCGTAGTTCCCGTTGCTTTTGGTGTCTGTCCCAGTGGTTAAAGTTGGTTCAGTGGGTTTTGTAGACTTCCTGGTGGAGGGGACTAGTGCCTGTGTTCTGGTGGAAGAGACTGGATCTTGTCTTTCTGGTGGGCAGGTCCACGCCTGCTGGTTTGTTTCGGGGTGTCTGTGGCCTTATTATGATTTTAGGCAGCCTCTCTTATAATGGGTGGGGTTGTCTTCCTGTCTTGCTAGTTGTTTGGCATAGGGTGCTCAGCACTGTAGTTTGCTGGTCATTGAGTGGAGCTGGGTCTTCTTGTTGAGATGGATATCTCTGGGAGATTTTCGCCATTTGATATTTCGTGGAGCTGGGAGGTCTCTTGTAGACCAGTGTCCTGAAGTTGGTTCTCCCACCTCAGAGGCACAGAACTGACTCCTGGCTGGAGCACCAAGAGCCTTTCATCCACACAGCTCAGAAGAAAAGGGAGAAACAGTAGAATAAAAGAAAGAGGATAAAATAAAGTAAGATAAAATAAAATAAAGTTATTAAAATAAAAAATTAAAAAGAACAAAGACAGACAGAACCCTAGGACAAATGGGGAAAGCAAAGCTATACAGACAAAATCACACACAGAAGCATACACATACACAGTCACAAAAAGAGGAAAAGGGGAAAAAATAATATATCTTGCTCTCAAAGTCCACCTCCTCAATTTGGGATGATTCGTTGTCTATTCAGGTATTCCACAGATACAGGGTACATCAAGTTGATTGTGGAGCTTTAATCCACTGCTCCTGAGGCTGCTGGCAGAAACTTCCCTTTCTCTTCTTTGTTCGCATAGCTCCCGGGGTTCGGCTTTGGATTTGGCCCCGACTCTGCATGTTGGTTGCCTGAGGGTGTCTGTTCTTCGCTCAGACAGGGCCGGGTTAATGGAGCAGCTGATTCGGGGGCTCTGGCTCACTCAGGCCGGGGGTCAGGAGGGGTACGGAGTACAGGGCTTGCCTGCGGCGGCAGAGGCCAGTGTGACGTTGCACCAGCCTGAGGCGTGCCGTGTATTCTTCCGGGGAAGTTGTCCCTGGGTCACGGGACCCTAGCAGTGGTGGGCTGCACAGGCTCCCGGGAGGGGAGGTGTGGATAGTGACCTGTGCTTGCACACAGGCTTCTTGGTGGCAGCAACAGCAGCCTTAGCATCTCGTGCCCGTCTCTGGGGTCCGCACTGATAGCTGCAGCTCGCACCCATCTCTGGAGCTCCTTTAAGCGGCGCTCTTAATCCCCTCTCCTCACGCACCAGGAAGCAAAGAGGCAAGAAAAAGTCTTGTCTCTTTGGCAGCTCCTGACTTTTCCCGGACTCCCTCCTGGCTAGCTGTGGCGCACTAGCTCCTTCAGGCTGTATTCACGCAGCCAACCCCAGTCCTCTCCCTGTGATCCAACCTCCGAAGCCCGAGCCTCAGCTCCCAGCCCCTGCCCACCCTGGCGGGTGAGCAGACAAGCCTCTCAGGCTGGTAAGTCCCCGTCGGCACCGATCCTCTGTGCGGGAATCTCTCCGTTTTGCCCTCCACACCCCTGTTGCTGCGCTCTCTTCAGTGGCTCCGAAGCTCCCCCCCTCTGCCACCCACAGTCTCCGCCCATGAAGGGGCTTCTAGTGTGTGGAAACCTTTCCTCCTTCACAGCTCCCTCCCACTGGTGCAGGTCCCGTCCCTATTCTTTTGTCTCTGTTTTGTCTTTTTTCTTTTGCCCTACCCAGGTAGGTGGGGAGTTTCTTGCCTTTTGGGAGGTCTGAGGTCTTCTGCCAGCGTTCAGTGGGTGTTCTATAGGAGCAGTTTCACATGTAGATGTATTTCTGATATATCTGTGGGGAGGAAGGTGATCTCCATGTCTTACTCTTCCGCCATCTTCCTCAACTCCATCATCTCATTTTTAAAAATAATAGAAAATTTGCCAGAGCACAAAACGTGGGTGTGAGATGGTGCTCACTCATAGAATTTGATTTCTGGGAAAGCCATCTAGTTCAACATCCTCATTTTACAGATGAAAGAACACAGGAGAATTAGGTGATTCCCCTGAAGTTCACCTAGTTGGTTATGGCAAAACGTGAAGCCAAACTCAAGTTTCTGATCCAATGTTCTCTTTACTATGCTATGTGACTGCCAAGAAATCAAAGACAAAGTCACCACAGGACCTCAAAAAAGCAAAAGGGAAAAGGAGAAAAATGGCCAAAATATAAATAATGGCCAAACAACTCTGAGCAGTCATCATTGCAAAAAGAAAACCATATTCTCAGAAATTAGGCACCAACTTCCACTAAGTAAGTTAATATTTAAGGACTTTTATAGAGCCACCACAATGGATGAGCTTAGTTAAGAAGGGAGTCAGGTTAGATCCAATAAGACTTTGACCTGAACTGATCCATAACTAACCTATTTATGAGAAAGTGAAAGGGCCAATTCTATTTCATCACCTGATGAACGGGAACTTCACTTACTGCTGCTGCCTCAGCCATTCTTACCATATCAGAGCAACTTGTATCTACCTTCTCTCTCCACCTCGCTACTTATGCTGCCACTCAGAGAATTATAATGGTAGCTAGCCACAGCACAGATATTTATAAGTCCTTTGGAAAGATCTAAATGGAGAATGAAAGGGCCTCTTACATGATGGAAAAGATCAACAGCTTACTCTTTTCATACAGAAGAGGCCTAACTGGTTAGTAATTCGGTCCCCATTTGTGTTTGGGGAAAATAGAGTTTGGGAAAACTCACAGAAACTATAAAAACTCTGTGCAAACATTTAAAGAATTCTAAGTTTGTATGTACTCTGTTGCTTCGAGCTGTAGTAAAATTATCCAGAAATAAGCTAACAAAAACACCTACATTTACTTTCACCTGTTTGTTGTCTCTTGCATGGTAAAATGTTTAATCATCAGAAATAACAGAACCTTCACCTGAAAACTTTTTGGAGCACTGATATAACATCATGAGGAATATTAAAACTTATATGTAGTTAAAGAATTTCCAAGGAATTCTCAATTTTTGGCCTATGATCAAGAGTGGGATATACGGTGTTTCTGAGGAAATATGAAGCAACATGTAATTACTTGAGAAACCTCAAAAGAATCCATTAGATCATCAGTAAGGAAGAACTATTGCTTGGCTATTTAATTCTAAACGTCAAGCAAGATTATAACTTTTGCTCTGGCATTGAACAAAAACATGATTAATCTGCTTCTGCTCTAAGAAAAGCATTTCTTCACCCAGCAGCCAACAAATGAAGAGTGTTGTTTCAAGTGAATAGGAATGTTTCCAGCAACTGTTGAGTAAAGGACATGAGTGATCCAAAGGCAAAAGAGAAATCTGATTGTCGTATCACCTGCTTCGTAAGTTTCTACTAGTTAGGAAAAGAGACTGGAGAAATTCCCATACCATTAGGCAAGGATGTCATGGGTGGCATAACCCCACTGAATCTCACCCTCTCTGGCCCCCAAGTTAATGCAAAAAAGGGAGATGACTTCATAGATCATTGAACATGACCAATTAGCACACAAGTGGGCCCTCTTTCAATAAATCTCTGTGTGTGTGCACATTGTATATATAAGTAGGCATAAATTATTAAAACTCACTTTAAAAACTTATTACTTCTCTATTGACTTCTTCTCAATCTGTGAAAATACATGTGTGTTTAAATAAGCAAAATACATATTTTCAAAATATGTTTATACTAGCTGGCATGCTCTGGCCAGTTGTGGAATTAAGTGACTGTACTTTTGCTTCAGGTATCTAAAGTACCTTCCAAGAGGGTGGATAAGCCTTAGACTGGGGAGTTGGAGGACCTCAGATACTTGAGACTGCCTTTACAAATATACAGAAGAGTCAGCTGTGCCTCCAGGAACCAGAGATGAGGCCCACCCTGCTCTAGCCTGGAGCTCCCATCAGAGCTCTCTTGGATTGACAAGGCTCTGGTGTCCAGCATCAACCATGCATGAGCCAGTTTTCAAGATCCTACTTGGCTGAACAGGCACAACAGGCAGACAGACCTCAGACCATTCTGACCCATCTTGGCCCAACAAAGACTTGTTTGAAGTGTATGTGGTTGAGAAAACCCCTTTTTTTTTTTTTTTTTTTTTTTTTTTTTGTGGTACATGGGCCTCTCACTGCTGTGGCCTCTCCCATTGCGGAGCACAGGCTCTGGACACGCAGGCCCAGTGGCCATGGCTCACGGGCCTAGCTGCTCCGCGGCATATGGAATCTTCCCGGACTGGGGCACGAACCTGTGTCCCCTGCATCGGGTTCGTGTCCCGGTCCGGGAAGATCCCACATGCCGTGGAGCGGCTGGGCCCGTGAGCCATGGCCGCTGGGCCTGCGTGTCTGGAGCCTGTGCTCCGCAACGGGAGAGGCCACAACAGTGAGAGGCCCACATACCGCAAAAAAACAAAAAACAAAAAAATCCAAACTATAATAATAATAGAAAGCTGAGTTATATATAGTAATAAATATAATATTATAAAATATTATTAATATGCTGAAATATTATTATATCTGTCTGTACTGGCTGGGAAAAGCCAGCTTCTCATGTGGTCTGAATACCAGACTTCTCTTCACACTGTTCTAACTGGAATTTCCCCCCTTTCTAAATCTGATTATATTCCAGCCAGCCTAGATCTATCAAACCTCATGTTTCAACATTTGGTACCTGTGTGGCCTTGGACAAGTAACTTGGGCAAGAAATATTTAATGAGGATATTCTAGGCTGGATATTAGAGTTTAGAGTGAGAAACTGATTTGCACAAGGTAATATCATAAATGGCAGACTAGAATAGAACTCACATCTTCTGTCTTAGAGACCAGCCACCATCTGCTGACCTGTCCTGCTTTCTCTAGGGTTACATCAAGGAATTCAAAGATTATTGCCAAACTCAACACAGCTCTACACTGTTAGTTTATTATGTCATACGTGTCCATAGTTTCCTCTTAGAATTTTTGTGGGAACAGCACAACTTTTTCCACCAATGAAAACCTCAGATATTAAGCTCTGTTAATAAGAAGCAAGTTTAAATATATATTTTAATAATCATATTAAACATTAAAATATTATTTTAGTTCTATTTCATTTTTAAAACTTTTAATCTATTTTTTATGATTATAAAATTAATGTCTGCCTCCTTTAGATAATTACTTTTCTGCATTTCAGATTATTTTCTTATGATTAATATTTTTATATAATACTTGATACTTCCATAAATATGAATACCTGTCTCCACATTCTTAACAGCAGCAAATGCATCTGTTTTGCCCATGGTTTAACTATTTTATTTCCATACCCTCCACCCTCACTTCTACATAAGGAATCAGTTCTTATTTTTTTAGATCAATTGTCCAATTTTCTAACTAGGTGAGATCTTTCATTTGTATAATTAATTTTTTTCAGTTCAAGAAAGTTTTATTCTATTTTTTTATTTTTGTATATTCTCAATTTGTTCTGCTTCTTTCTCTTTAAATAAATACCTAAGTTAGCTCTTTCTTCATTCTCCCTCGGATCTGAATGTCTCACCCTCGTGTTTAGCACAGTGTCATTGTTAACAAACATGTGTTGGAGTCTGACAGATTTGAGTTTCAATTCTGCTTTGTCACTTCCTGGCTGTTTTCCTGAGCATATTAGGTGACCTTGACAGGTCTCAGTTTCTTCCTCCATAACATGTGTTTGGTGTCCAGTATGTATTCAAGGACAAGAACCATCTTTGGTCTCTTTTCTCAGGATTCTTTAAGATTGCTTCTTAACTAAATAGACATTTCACCAAAGAAGACATACAGATGGCCAACAGGCACATGAAAAGATGCTCAACATTGATAATTATTAGAGAAATGCAAATCAAAACTACAGTGAGGTACCACCTCACACCAGTCAGAATGGCCATCATTTTTTAAAAATCTACAAATAACAAATGCTGAAGAGGTTATGGAGAAAAGGAGACCCTCTTACACTGTTGGTGGGAATGTAAATTGTTGCAGACACTTTGGAAATCAGTATGGAGGTTCCTCAAAAAACTAAAAATAAAGTTGCCATATGATCTAGCAATCCCACTCCTGGGAATATATCTGGACAAAACTATTAATTCAAAAATATACATGCACCCCTATGCTCACTGAGGCACTATTTACAATAGCCAAGACATGGAAGCAACCTAAATTTCCATTGACAGATGAATGGATAAAGATGATATGGTATATTTATACATAGCACTATTACTTAGCCATAAAAGGAATGAAATATGCCATTTACAGCAACATGGATGGGCCTAGAGATTATCACACTAAGTGAAGTAAGTCAGAAAGTGAAAGACAAATACTTTATGATATCACTTTATATGTGGAATCTAAAATATGACACAAATGAACTTATCTACGAAACAAACAGACTCACAGACATACAGAACAGAATTGTGGTTGCCAAGGAGGAGAGGAGGGAAGGATGGGTTGGGAGTTTGGGATTAGCAGATGCAAACTATTATATAAAGCATGGATAAACAACAAGGTCCTACTATATAGCACAAGGAACTATATGCAATATCCTGTGATAAACCATAATGAAAAAGAATATGAAAAAATGTGTGTGTGTATATATATATATATGTGTGTGTGTATATATATATATATATATACACACACACATATATACATATATATATATATACACACACATACATATACATGTGGGTTATACAGCCGAAATTAACACTACTTTGTAAATCAACTATACTTCAATAAAATAAATTTTAAAAAGAAAAAAAAATGAGTGCTTCTTGTTAGTCCTCTGCCTCACTGATTCTGTTTTCTGAACGTGAATTTGGTTCTGTATATGCTGTTTACTATTTTAATTCTATGACTCTTCAGTTGACTCCTTCACTCGATTCCTTCACTCATTTCTTACCTCCATAGATCATCCCAACTTACTGTTTTTTTCAATTAATCTTTTGCTTTCAAAGAGATGATGTCTTCTTGTTATTGCGCTGGAGGTATAATGCAGAAACTTCTACAGGCTTCTCTATTTCCTGTGCTAGATATTTACCCAAAGTGTGCTTTTTCTCAGCTTTGTTCAGACACTGTAGCTCTCTTTTATATGGGAGAATACCTGCTTGTGTCTTCTGTTGCTTTCTTTCTGTCCCTTGATGAAATTTTTCATAGGTCCCATGACTTTTCTGCTTGCTTTTTGGTAATGGACCGTGCTACCCTCACTTCAAATAAAAAACATAGTCTCAATTCAGAAATTAGAGGTGTCCTGCCAGGAAGTCAACCAGAACTGGGTTTCTAGTATGCTTCAGGCTGGAAACTTGCAGTAGAAATGGAGTGAAATGGATGGCTTCCTCTCTACTTCTCTGTACCAATCTCTATCCTGCCTGGCTTACTAACCATTTTTGGACACTTTGGGGTAAAATATGGAAATAATGAAGTGTTTAGGGATAAAAGTCTTATTTGAACAGACATTCTCATAAGCTGCCCTCAGGCTCCCTGGGACCAGCATATACTTGAAGCTCTGTTTTGGGTGAGTGTGTCTGAGGGGCCTTTGGCAATTTCTATCACTTAGGGACCCTCTCCTGCAGCTCTCGTGACCTGGTCAGATGTGTCTCTATTTTGGGTGGTCACTTGCAACTCATTCTGCAGTCCTTAGGAATTCAGGGCTCACCTGGAACTTCTCTCTGCTGGACTCCTACTCTCCTCCAGGTAGCCCCACTGGACAAGACCTAAGATCATTACTACCACTGGCTCTGTCTCCTGCCTGGCCCATATCTGCTCTATACCAGGGACTACATGTTTCTTTGAACTAAACAACTGGCCATAGGATACTTTAATTTTCTCAGACTTGGGTCAGGCACCAAACTGTGAATACCCATCACCGGTCCCCAGGAAGGGCTTGTAGCAGCTCCCCTTACCATGCCTGAGGGGAATAAAGCAGAGCTCCTTAATCCTTTCACCTCTTATGTGTGTTTGTATATTGGGGTAAGGGAGCTATCATATAGAAACAGTTTCTCCTCCAAGCAAACATCTTCAAAAGTCATTTTCTGACCTCTTTTCAGATCTCTGATTTGGCTGAGGGGTCCAAGGGTCATTGAACTGGTGAGCAACAATTTGCTTTGTTGTATTAATCAAGCTTTTTAAAATTTTCTTTATGGTATGATGTTTTGACTTCTTAGGGGGCCTTACAAACATGGGGAGAAACTGCCCCTTCCAGGGCTAACAAATTCCTAAAGATGATGAACAACTTACTTGAAAGAACATCTTTTTTATGAAAACTAACCAATTCAGGGCCTTATCAAACTCTCACACATCAAGCCAACATTTCCTGTGTCCTAAATAACCCAGGGTCAGATATCAGACAACTAGAGACTACAACATAGCTCAGAGCCCACTGACATTCTGAGCTGATTACCCTGTCCCATTTTGACTTTCCCACAGAAACCTCAATAAAGGTTCCGGCCTAGACTTTCTCCTTGCTCCTGCTTCTGCTTCCTGGCCAAAATCTGATGGTTCTCCTGTGGCCTAGTATGGTATGTTCTGCCTCCTCTGGGGAAATGTAAGAAATACATTTTCTTTCAATGGAATTAGCCATTCTTTGTCATTCCTCAGTCATACCTCTATAACTTAAATCCCAAGTATAATTTTAATAAAATTGTAATGCTGCATATGGAGATGTTTCATACTCACTTTGATGTCTGATGTATATCAATTTTACCTAAATTGAAACTTCAATATTTTCACCTTTTTATAAATTCATAATTAAGTTTTTGAGAATGCAGAGCTGTCTAAAATTCCACATATGCCCTCAAACTCCCTGGAGTGTGTTTGTTCATTGGAAAGCTGCTGAGTTGATACTATGTCTAACAGACAGTACACCAAGTGATAAGAATATGAAAATCCCTGGGAGGAGGCTTCTCCAAGATGGTAGAGTAGGAAGACCCTGAATTCAGCTCTTCCCATGGGCACACCAAAATTATAACTACTTACAGAACAACTATCCGTGAGAACAACCTGAAGACTAGAAGAAAAGATTTTCCACAACCAAAGACATGAAGATAGGTAGGAAGGGCAAAGATATGGTATATCCAGGACCCACACACCTGGGTCAGCAAACCACAAGCAAGAGGAATAGCATAGCCAGAGAGGTTCTCCCCAAGGAGCGAGGGGTCTAAGTTCTACACTGGGACCCCCAGCTTCAGGGTCCTGCACTGAAAGATGAGCCCCCAGAATGTCTGGCTTTGAAAACCACAGGGCTTATTTCAGGTGAGCTAGAGTACTGTAGAAAAAAAAGACTCCATTCCTAAAAGACACACACAAAACTTCACGTTTCAAGCCCCAGCATGCAGACAGTGGTTTGAAAGGAGCCTAGGTCAGACCCACTCACTGATGTTGGAGAGCCTCCTAGAGAGGCAGGAGGCAACTGGCTCTCCCTAGGAATGAGGATGCTGACAGAGGCCATTTTTGGGAACTCATTCTATGACAATGACACAAGAGCTGACAAGTGCCATTTTGTTCTACAACAATGACATCAGAGCTGACAAGTTTTTAAATCTTCCTTCTTTCTATAATTGCCAGAAACTTGCCCTGCCCACAAGTGGGCCTGCAGTAGCCACACAGCCCTGTTAGCTGCACAGCCAATCTATGAGGAACCCCACTGACCAGCAAGTTCAGCCATGCCCCATCAGGCCACATGGCCAACCATGCGGGAAGCCTACCCCACCCTCCAGAGGGCCTGAAGCCACCACACAAGGCAGCACCCAACAGTGTGCCCACACTAGTTGGCCCCATGACAACAGGGGACACATGCAGCCCACATAAGAACTACTTCTAGAGCATATAGCTCTGATGATCAAGGAGAGTGTGATGCCGGGCCCCCTATGACATCTCCTACATAAAGTCACTTCTCAAAGATTGGGAGACATAACCAACCTACCTAGTTTCTGATTATATATAGTATTATGCAAATGAGAAGACAGAAGAATATGATCCAAACAAAGGAACAAGACAAAGCCTCAGAAAAAGAACTAAACAAAGCAGAGATTAGCAATGTACCTGATAAAGAGTTCAAGGTAATGATCATAAAGATGCTCAATGAACTCTGGAGAATTATGGACAAACACAGTGAGAATTTCAACAGAGATAGAAAATACAAAAGGAAACAAACAGAGCTAAAGACTACAATAACTGAAATAAAATATACACTAGAGGGCTTCCCTGGTGCCGCAGTGGCTGGGAGTCCACCTGGCAATGCAAGGTATGCGGGTTCATGTCCCGGTCCGGGAAGATCCTGCATGCCGCGGAGCAGATCGGCCCACGAGCCGTGGCTGCTGAGCCTGCGCGTCCGGAGCCTGCACATCCGGAGCCTGTGCTCTGCGGCAGGAGAGGCCACGGCAGTGGGAGGCCCGCGTACTGCAAAAAAAAAAAAAACACTAGAAGAAATCAACAGTAGATTAGATGATACAGAGGAACAAATCAGAGATCTGGAAAACAGAGTACTGAAAATCACGCAAGCTGAACAGAAAGAAGAAAAAAGAATATTAAAAAATGAGGATAGTTTAAGAAACCTTTGAGATAAAAACAAGGGTATTAACATTCACATTATCAGGGTCCAGAAGGAGAATAAGGAGGCAAAGTGGCAGAGAATTTATGTGAAGAAATTATAGCTGAAAAATTTCCTAACCTGGGAAAGGAAACAAACATCCAAATCCAGGAAGCACAGAGAGTCCCAAAAAAGACAAACCCAAAGAGGTCAACACAAAGACATATTATAATCAAAATGGCAAAAAATTAAAGATAAAGAGAGCAAGAGAAAAGAAACAAGTTATATACAAGGAAATTCCCAGAAGACTAGCAGCTGACTTATGAGTGGAAACTGTGCAGACCAAGAGGGAGTGGCAAAATATATTCAAAGTGATAAAAGAAAAAACTACAACCACTAATACTTTACCCAGCAAAGCTATCATTCAGATTTGAAGGAGAGATAAAGAGTTTTACAGAAAAGCAAAAGCTAAAAGAGTTTAGCACCACTAAAACAGCCTTATAAGAAATGTTAGGGAATTCCCTGAGAGTCCATTGGTTAGTACTCAGCACTGTCACTGCCAGGGGCCTAGGTTACATGCCTGGTCAAGGAACTAAGATCCCGCAAGCCACATGGCATGGCCAAAAGGAAAAGAAAGGTTAAAAGGACTTCCCTAAGCAAAAAAAAAAAGGTCACAACTAGAAATGAGAGATTTATGAAAGAAAAAAGTCTCACTGGTAAAGGCAAACATACAGGAAAGACACTAAATCAGACCCGGCTCATTGGTGGGGCTAATGGCGGACGCTGGGTGGGCTCACGCAAAGGAGAACTTCTGTTGCCAGTGTCCTTGTCCCCATGGTGAGCCACAACCATCCCCTGTCACTGCAGTAGACTATCCAAAACTAGCAGCCATATGGCTGACAGGGTCTTGGTGCTCCAGCCGGCTGAGATGGGAGAGCCGAGTTCAGGACACTGGACCACCAGAGACCACCCAGCCTCTCGTAATTTCAGTCAGTGAGGACTCTCCAAGAGACCTCCGTCTCAACGCTGAGACCCAGCTCCACTCAATGACCAGCAAGCTCCAGTGCCAGACACCCTATACCAAACAACTAGCAAGACAGGAACACAACTCGACCCATTAGCAGAGGCTGCCTAAAATCAAACTAAATACACAGACACCCTAAAACACACCACTGGATGTGGTCCTGCCCACCAGAAAGACAAGATCAAGCTTCATCCATCAGAATACAGGCAACACTCCCCTCCACCAGGAAGCCTACACAACCAACCAAACCAACCTTAGTCACTGCGGGCAGACACCGAAAACAACAGGAACAACGAAGCTGCAGCCTGTGAAAAGGAGACCCCAAATACAGTAAGTTAATAAAAATGAGAAGAGAGAGAAATACGCAGCAGATGAAGGAGCAACGTAAAAACCCACCAGACCAAACAAATGAAGAGGAAATAGGCAGTCTACCTGAAAAAGAATTCAGAATAATGATAATAAAGATGATCCAAAATCTTGGAAATAGAATGGAGAAAATACAAGAAAGGTTTAACAAGGATCTAGAAGAACTAAAGAGCAAACAAACAATGATGAAAAACACAATAAATGAAATTAAAAATTCTCTAGAAGGAATCAATAGCAGAATAACTGAGGTAGAAGAACAGATAAGTGACCTGGAAGACAAAATAGTAGAAATAACTACGGCAGAGTAGAATAAAGAAACAAGAATGAAAAGAATTGAGGACACTCGCAGAGACATGTTGGACAACATTAAAAGCACCAACATTCGAGTTATACGGGTCCCAGAAGAATAGAAAAAGAATGGGACTGAGAAAGTATTTGAAGAGATTAGAGTTGAAAACGTCCCTAATATGGAAAAGGAAATAGTCAATCAAGTCCAGGAAGCACAGAGAGTCCCATACAGGATAAACACAAGGAGAAACATGCCAAGACATACATTAATCAAACTATCAAAAATTAAATACAAAGAAAAAACATTAAAAGCAGCAAGGGAAAGCAACAATAAATTACAAGGGAATCCCCATAAGGTTAACAGTTGACCTTTCAGCAGAAACTCTGCAAGCCAGAACGGAGTAGCAGGACATATTTAAAGTGATGAAAGGGAAAAACCTACAATCAAGATTACTCTACTCAGCAAGGATCTCATTCAGATTCGACAGAGAATTAAAAATCTTTACAGACAAAAAGCTAAGAGAATTCAGTGACACCAAACGACCTTTACAACAAAATCTAAGGAACTTCTCTAGGCAGGAACTACAAGAGAAGAAAAGGACCTACAAAAGCAAACCCAGAACAATAAAGAAAATGGTAATAGGAACATACATATTGATAATTACCTTAAAAGTAAATGGATTAAAGGCTCCACCTAAAAGACAAAACAGGTTGAATAGATACAAAAACAAGACCTGTATATATGCTGTCTATGACAGACCACCTTCAGACCTAGGAACACATACAGATTGAAAGTGAGGGGATGGAAAAGGATATTCCATGGAAATGGAAATCAAAAGAGAGCTGGAGTAGCAATTCTCATATGAGACAAAATAGACTTTAAAATAAAGACTATTACAAGAGACAAAGAAGGACACTACATAATGATCAAGGGATCAATCCAAGTAGAAGATATAACAGTTGTAAATATTTACGCACCCAACATAGAAGCACCTCAGTACATAAGGAAAATGCTAACAGCCATAAAAGGGGAAATTAACAGTAACACAATAATAGTAGGGGACTTTAACACCCCACTTTCACCGATGGGCACGTCATCCAAAATGAAAACATATAAGGAAACACAAGCTTTAAATGACACATTAAACAAGATGTACTTAATTGATATTTATAGGACATTCCATCCCAAAACAACAGAATACACTTTCTTCCCAAGTGTTCATGGAACATTCTCCAGGATAGATCATATCTTGGGTCACAAATCAAGCCTTGGTAAATGTAACAAAACTGAAATCGTATCAAGTATCTTTTCTGACCTCAATGCTATGAGACTAGATATCAATTACAAGAAAAAAACCGGTGAAAAATACAAACGTATGGAGGCTAAACAGTACGCAACTAAATAAACAAGGGATCACTGAACTGATCAAAGAGGAATTCAAACACTACCTAGAAACAAATGACAGTGAAAACACGACGACCCAAAACCTATGGGATGCAGCAAAAGCACTAAGAGGGAAGTTTATAACAATACAATCCTACCTCAAGAAACAAGAAAAATCTCAAATAAACAACCTAAATTTAAACCTAAAGCAATTAGAGAAAGAAGAACAAAAAACCCCAAAGTTAGCAAAAGGAAAGATATCACAAAGATCAGATCAAAAATAAAAGAAAAAGAAATGACAGAAACAATAGAAAAGATCAGTAAAACTAAAAACTGGTTCTTTGAGAAGATAAACAAAATTAATAAACCATTAGCCAGACTCATCAACAAAAAAAAGGAAAAGACTCAAATCAACAGAATTAGAAATGAAAAAGGAGAAGTAACCACTGACACTGCAGAAATACAAAGGAACATGAGAGATTACTACAAGCAATTCTATGCCAATAAAATGGACAACCTGGAAGAAATGGACAAATTCTTAGAAAAGAACATTCTTCTGAGACTGAACAAGAAGAAACAGAAAACATAAACAGACCAATCACAAGCACTAAATTTGAAACTGTGATTTAAAATCTTCCAACAAACAAAAGCCCAGGATCAGATGGCTTCACAGGCGAATTCTAACAAACATTTATGGGAGAGCTAACACCTATCCTTCTCAAACTTTTCCAAAATATAGCAGAGGGAGGAACACTCGCAAACTCATTCTACAAGACCACCATCACCCTTATACCAAAACAAGACAAAGATGTCAGAAAGAAAAAAAACTACAGGCCAGTATCACTGATGAACATAGATGCAAAAATCCTCAACAAAATACTAGCAAAGGGAATCCAACAGCACATTAAAAGGATCATACACCATGATCAAGTGGGGTTTATCCCAGGAATGCAAGGATTCTTCAATATACACAAAGCAATCAATGTGATACACCAAATTAGAAAACTAAGCATAAAAACGATATGATAATCTCACTAGAGGCAGAAAAAGCTTTTGACAAATTTCAACACCCATTTATGATAAAAACCCTCCAGAAAGTAAGCATAGAGGGAACTTACCTCAACATAATAAAGGCCATATATGACAAACCCACAGCCAACATTGTTCTCAATGGTGAAACAATAAAACCGTTTCCACTAAGACCAGGAAAAAGACAAGGTTGTCCACTCTCACCGCTATTATTGAACCTAGTCTTAGAAGTTTTAGCCACAGCAATCAGAGAAGAAAAAGCAATAAAAGGAATCCAAACTGGAAAAGAAGAAGTAAATCTGTCACTGTCTGCATATGACATAATACTACATAGAGAGAATAGTAAAGATGCTACCAGAAACCTACTAGAGCTAATCAATGAATCTGGTAAAGTAGCAGGATAGAAAATTAATGCACAGAAATATCTTGCATTCTTACACACTAATGATGAAAAATCTGAAAGAGAAATTAAGGAAACACTCCCATTTACTATTGCAATAAAAAGAATAAAATACCTAGGAATAACCCTACTTAAGGAGACAAAAGACCTGTATGCAGAACACTGTAAGATACTGATGTAAGAAATTAAAGATGATACAAACAGATGGAGAGATATACCATGTTCTTGGACTGGAAGAATCAACATTGTGAAAATGACAATACTACCCAAAGCAATCTACAGATTCAATGCAATCCCTAACAAACTACCAATGGCATTTTTCACAGAACTAGAACAAAAAATTTCACAATTTGTATGGAAACACAAAAGGCCTCGAGTGGCCAAAGCAATCTTAAGAAAGTAAAACAGAGCTCGAGGAACCAAGCTCCCAGACTTCAGACAATACTACAAAGCTAAAGTAATCAAGGCAGTATGGTACTGGCAGAAAACAGAAATACAGATCAATGGAACAGGATAGAAAGTCCAGATATAAACCCACACACATATGGTCACCTGATCTTTGATAAAGGAGGCAAGAATATACAATGAAGAAAAGACAGCATCTTCAATAATTTGTGCTGGGAAAACCGGACAGCTACATGTAAAAGAATAAAATTAGAACACTCCCTCACACCATACACAAAAATAAACTCAAAATGGATTAAAGACCTAAATGTAAGGCCAGACACTATAAAACTCTTAGAGGAAAACATAGGTAGAACACTCTATGACATAAATTAGAGCAAGATCCTTCTTAACCCACCTCCTAAAGTAATCGAAATAAAAACAAACAAATGGGACCTAATGAAACTTAAAAGATTTGGCACAGCAAAGGAAACCATATACAAGACAAAAAGACAACTCTCAGCTAGGGAGAAAATATTTGCAAATGAAGCAACTTACAAAGGATCAATCTCCAAAATATACAAGCAGCTTATTTAGCTCAATATTAAAAAAGCAAACAACTCAATCCAGAAATGGGCAGAAGATCTAAACAGACATTTCTCCAAAGAAGGTACTGCCAACAAATACATGAAAGGATGCTCAACATCACTAACCATTAGAGAAATGCAAATCAAAACTACAATGAGGTATTACCTCACAATGGTCAGAAGAGCCATCATCAAAATATCTACAAAAATTAAAAGATGGAGAGTGTGTGGAGAAAAAGGGAACCCTCTTGCACTGTTGGTGGGAATGTAAATTGATACAGATACTATGGAGAACAGTATGGAGGTTCCTTAAAAAACTAAAAATAGAACTACCATATGACGCAGCAATCCCACTACTGGGCATATACCCTGAGAAAACCGTAATTCAAAGTAACTCACGTACCACAATGTTCATTGCAGCACTATTTACAATAGCCAGGACATGGGAGAAACCTAAGTTTCCACTGACAGATGAATGGATAAAGAAGATGTGGCACATATATGCAATGGAATACTACTCAGCCATAAAAAGAAACAAAACTGAACTATTTGTAGTGAGGTTGATGGACCTAGAGTCTGTCATACAGAATGAAGTAAGTCAGAAATAGAAAAACAAATACTGTGTGCTAACATATATATATGGAATCTTTAAAAAAAAATTGTTCTGCTGAGCCTAGGGGCAGGACAGGAATAAAGACACAGACGTAGAGAATGGACTTGAGGGCACAGGGAGGGGGAAGTGTAAGCTGGGATGAAGTGAGAGAGTGGCATGGACATATATATACTACCAGATGTAAAACAGATAGCTAGTGGGAAGCAGCTGCATAGCACAGGGAGATCAGCTCGGTGCTTTGTGACCACCTAGCCGGGTGGAATAAGTAATGTGTGAGGGAGGTGCAAGAGGGAGGGGATATGGGGATATATGTATACGTACAAATGAGTCAGTTATACAGCAGAAACTAACACAACATTGCAAAGCAATCATAATCAAATAAAGATGCTAAAAAAACATAAAACATGGGGTGATGTAAAAATACAGGCTTGTTAGAATGAGTTCAAACTTAAGAGATCATAAACTCAAAATAATCATGTTGTTGTTATTTATGAACCTGATGGTAACCACAACCAAAGCCTATAATAGATACAAGGATGCAAAAATAAAGGAATCTAAGCACAATACTAAAGATAGTCATCAATTTACAAGGGAAGAGAGCAAAGTAAGAAGGAACTAAAAGAACTACAAAACCCCAAAACAATTAACAAAATGGTAACAAGTACATACCTATCAATAATTACTTTGAATGTAAATGGACTAAATGCTACCATCAAAAAACATAGAATGGCTGAATCAATAAACAAATAAGACCAATATGTGTGCTGCCTGTAAGAGACCACCTCAGATCTAAAAACACACACAGACTGAAAAGTTACAGGATGGAAAAAGGTATTCCACGCAAACAGAAATGAAAAGAAAGCTGTGAGAGCAATGCTAATATCAGACAAATAACTTTAAAACACAGACTGTAATAATAAACAAAAAGGAACTTTACATAATGATCAAGGGATCAATTCAAAAAGAAAGTATAACAACTATAAATATATATGCACCCAACATAGGAGCAGCTAAATACATAAATCAAATATTAACAGACATAAACAGAGAAAGTGACAGAATAATAATGGGGACTTTTAATACCTCACTTACATCAATGGACAGATTATCCAGACAGAAAATCAATAAGGAAGCATTAACCTTAAATGACACATTAGACAGTATGGACTTAATATGTGTGTGTGTGTGTGTGTGTGTGTGTGTGTGTGTATGTATATATATATATATATATATACATACACACACACACACATATATACATATATATGTGCATATATATATATATAGAACATTCCATCCAAAAGTAGCATAATACACTATCTTTTCAAGTGCATGTGAAATATTCTCTAGGATAGACCACATGCTAGGCCACAAAACAAATATCAGTAAGTTTAAGAGCACTGAAATTATATCAAGCATTTTTCTGACCACAATGGCATGAGACTAAAATTTAACTACAAGAAAAAAACTGCAAAAATCACAAACATGTGGAGGATAAACAATATGCTGCTAAACAACTAGTGGCTCACTAAAGAAATCAAAGAAGAAATAAATAAATACCTGGAGATAAATCAAAATGGAAACACAATGATCCAAAATCTATGGGATGCAACAAAAGCAGTTATAAGTGGGAAGTTTATAGCAATACAAGCCTACCTCAGGAAATAAGAAAAATCTCAAGTAAACAATCTAACCTTACACCTAAAGGAACTATGAAAAGGACAAAGAAAACCCAAAGTTAGTAGAAGGAAGGACATCAAAAATCTGAGAGCAGAAATAAATAAAATAGAAACTAAAAAATCAATAGAAAAAAAATCAATGAAACTAAGAGCTGGTTCTTTGAAAGAATAAACCAAGTTGATAAACCTTTAGCCAGACTCATTAAGAAAAAAAGAGAGTCCAAAAAATAAATTCAGAAATGAAAGAGAAGTTACAACCAACACACAGAAATACAAAGGATCCTAAGAGATGACTGTGAACAATCATGCACCAATAAACTGGAAAAACCTAGAAGAAATGAACAAATTCCTAGAAACATCCAATCTTCCAAGATTGAATAAGGAAGAAATAAAAAATATAAACATACTATGAGCAATAAAACTGAATCAATAATTTTTAAAACTCCCAACAAACAAAAGTTCAGGGCCAGATGGATTCACAGGTGAATGCTACAAGTATTTAAAGAAGAGTTAAAACCAATCTTTCTCAAACTATTCCAAAAAACTGAAGAGGACGGAACTCTTCCAAACTCATTCTATGAGGCCAGCATCACTCTAATAACAAAGCCAGACAAAGACACCACACACACACACACACACACACACACACACACACACACACAGAGAGAGATACAGCCAATATGATAAACATCAATGTAAAAATTCTTAATAAAATGTTAGCAAATGGAATTCTACAATACAATAAAAGGATTATATACCATGATCAGGTGGGATTTGTCCCAGGAATACAAGAATGTCTCAATATCTGCAGATCAATAACTGTGATATACCACATTAACAAATTAGAAAATAAAAACCGTAAGATTAAATCAATAGATGCAGAAAAAGAATTTGACAAAATTTAACATCTATTTATGATAAAAACTCTCAACAAAGTGGGTATAGAGGCCATAATATGACAAACCCATAGCCAACATCATATTCAATGGTGTAAAGCTGAAACCATTTCCTCTAAGATCAGGTAGAAGACAAGGATGCCCACTCTTGCCACTTTTATTCAATATAGTATTGTAAGTCCTAGCCAAAGCAGTCAGATAAGAAATAGGAAGCCAAATTGGAAATGCAGAAGTAAAACTGTCACTGTTTGCAGATGACATGATAATACATATAGAAAATCCTAAAGACACCACTAAAAATCTAACAGGACTAATAAATGAACTCAGTAATGTTGCAGGATACAAAATTAATAAACAGAAATCTGTTGCACTTCTATATGTTAATAATGACATATCAGAAACAGTAATTAAGAAAACGATCTCATTTACAATTGCATCAAAAAGAATTAAATACTTACAAATAAGTCTAACAAAGGAGACAAAAGACTTGTACTCTGAAAACTATAAGACACTGATGAAAGAAACTGAAGACAACACAAATAGAAAAATATAGCATACTCATGGATTGGATGAATTAATATTGTCAAAATGACCATACTACCCAAGACAATACTCCAATTCATATGAAATCCCTATCAAAATACCAATGACATTTTTCACAGAACTAGAACAAATAATTCTAAAATTTATATAGAACCATAAAAGACCCGAAATAGCCAAATCAATTCTGAGAGAAAAGAACAAAGCTGGAGGTATCACACTCCCTTATTTCAAACTATATTACAAAGCTACTGTAATCAAAACAGTATCGTACTGGCACGAAAAAAAAAGAACAAAAATAAAAGACTCATAGATCAATGGAACAAAATAGAGAGCCCAGAAATAAGCCCACAGTTATGTGGTCAATTAACCTATGACAAAGGAGGCAATAACATACAATGGGGAAAAGAGACCCTCTTCAATAAGTGGTGTTGGAACACCATGTCAAACTGGAAAGCTAAAAAAAAAAAAACTGGAAAGCTGCATGCAAAGGAATCAAACTGGAGTACTTTCTCACAACACATGCAAAACTAAACTCAACATGGATTAAAGACATAAATGTAAAACTTGAAACCATGAAACTTATAGAGGAAAATATTGGCAGTATGCTACTTGACATTGGTCTTAGCAATATTTTTTGGATATGTCTCCTCAAGCAAGGGAAAAGCAAAAAAAAACCAAATGGGACTACATCAAACTAAAAAACTTTGCACAGTGAAGGAAACCATCAACAAAATTAAAAGACAGCCTACTGAATGAAACAAGATATTTGCAAAAAATATATCTGATAGGGGTTAATATCCAAAGAACCCATATAACTCAATATCAAAACCCCCAAATAACCAGGTTGAAAAAATAAGCACAGGACCTGAATAGATAAATTTTTTAAAGAAGACATACAGATGGTCAACAGATACATGAAAAGATGCTCAACATCACTAATCATCTGAGAAATGCAAATCAACACCCAATAAGATACCACCTTACACATGTTAGAATGGAAATCATCAAAAAGACAACAAATAACAAGCACTGGTGAGAATGTGAAGTAAAGTTACCCTCATGCACTATTGATGGGACAGGAAATTGGTGCAGACACTGTGCAAAACAGTATGGAGCTTCCACAGAAGATTAAAAATAGGACTACCATATGATTCACCAATTTCACTTCTGGTTATTTACCTGAAGAAAACAAAAACACTAATTTGAAAAGATATATGCACCCCAATGTTCACTGCAGTATAATTTACAATAGTCAAGATATGGAAGCAACCTAAGTGCAACCTAAATGCTCATTGTTAGATGAATGGATAAAGAAGATGTGCTGTGTGCGTGCGTGTGTATGTATGTATGTATATATATACCTACATGGTATTATATGTAATAATATATAACGAATTATAAAAATATATAATATAATAATATATAGTATATATAAAAACATCCATAAAAACATGAAATATTGCCATTTGCAACAACATGGATGGCTCTAGACAGCATTATGCTAAATGAAATAAATCAGACAGAAAAAACACATACCATATAATCCACTTAGATGTATAATCTTAAAAACAAAACAAACAAAACCAGACGCATACAGAAAACAAATGGGTGATTGCCAGAGTGGAGGAGGGTGGAAGTTGAGCAAAATAGGTGAAAGGGATTGAGAGGTACAAATTTCTAGTTTGTAGAAAGCCAGGGGGTGTAATATACAGCATAAGGAATATAGTCAAATAATATTGTAACAATTTTGTATGGGGACAGATGGTAACTAGACTTATGATTTTGTAATTTTGTATGGAAGGAAGGAAGGAAAGAAGGGAGGGAGGGAGGGAGGAAGAAAGTTCCTGCCTCACAGAAGCTTAATGTCTGCTCACACTTGATGCAGCTCATGACACAGAATCAGTGCTCTGGATTAGACAGTCACTTATATCTAGAGACAGGAACTGCCATATGACTTTCAACACTAGATTTCTTAGTTAACCAGTAAAGAACACAGTATTCAGTCAGTGTCTAAAGTCACAGGGAAGCCAAAGACATAGTTATAATGTCATGGATCTGAAGCCTTTTGATGGAGGCATTTACCAAAACACTACCTCAAAGGCATATTTAATGATACCCAGCATGAAATCAAAATGCCATTTCAAAGGGGAACTAGTAATGATGGGAGCCTAGTGACATTTAAAGAACATGTAGACTGATAGCTAATAAGAAAGCAGTTCGGAGGAGATGATGAGGAATGGAGCCAGGAGACAGTTCTGAGTGGAAAAGCAGGTGCACATAGAGCTTTTCATCTGGCTCTTGGGAGGCTGGGCATGTTAAAAAGGGCAGCTGGTGGAATAAACATTAGCTCAAGAGATCAGGCATCCACAAAAGCAGAGAGCAGTTCCAGATACTAACTCATAGTCTTCACAGAGTTAAGGACACTCTAGTTTCTTATTTCTGAAGAGTCCAAACCTATTAATCTGGAATCCTGGAACAGATGGTGAGGAAATATTTCTAGTGTCAAATTATGATCTAAAGAAGAACAGGTCAGTCAAAAAGACCAGAAGGGGACAACAGTGCCGTGGGTACCAGTCCTTAATAGGGTTTCCCCATGTATCTCTAAGGGTTAGGGTCAAATATTTTTCCCAGAAATTGACATTTTGGGTTTATTTACTTGGTCCACAAAACTAGCTGAGGCTGCTGAGGTCATCATCCTCTTGTTCTGGTGACAGAAGCCTGCTACTCTTAGCTCTAAATAAAGGGAAATGATATCTCCTTTGGTGCAGAGCATGGCCTAAGGCTTCATACCTCCTGTTGGTAGACTGGGAAAGTACAGAAGGTGCAGTGTCCTCACAGACTAAGAACTCTGTCTTTTCTGAGAGCTGAACAACAAGTAGTGAATGTTGTCCAATCTCTTTCTTCATACAAGTGAAGCTGAAGCATTAATATCCACACAGATAGAAAGTTCTGTGAGCAGTTGGTGCAGATTGCAGGAACAGAGCCCCTTGCCAGCAGTGGTGGAGTATGGAGCCAGGGAGAATTATTAGATTAGAAGCATAATTTAAGGGGAAGCCAGGTCAGAAAACAGGTTTATAATCTGATCATGTGGACAAATAGGTCTATAGAAGAAGAGAGGAAGCATGATAAAAAGTCAGGTATTTCATAGATATGAGGGGGTTGAAGCAGACAGACCCGAAGGCTTTCCCTACCCACGAATGATTATAGCTAAGGTAGCCCTTCATATGAAATTCAAAACCAGGGCCGTGGGTGATGAATGGGCCAGAATCAGATCCTTCCTTTCCATGACTAAGACAACTTTCACCTCTTGAGGTGAAAAGCTGACTTCTCCCAATTTTAATACTTTAAGATATTATTTACTTCTTAACTTTTTCAAACCTGGTATTACCTATATGAAAGTTATTTCTGGAAACTGAACACAGAGTCTACATAAGTCTAGAGATCATCTCAGATCCTACAAACTGAAGACAGTTTGTAGACAATCCCTTGAAGCAAAAAAAGTATAGTCAAGAAATATTTCAGGGCTGACTTTCACTATTTATAAAATTCCAATTCTCATAGCATTAAAATTGGGGGAAGAATGTTCTATTCCCACGACAGTATGAAAGTTACACCTCTTTAGTCAAGAGACGGCTATGTAGCATTCACATTCAGAACAAATTTGGTATCCCAAACACAGAACTGGAGTGGTTTCTAACTTAAAATTAGATGTTGAAGAAAATAAATCTGGATACTATAAAAAAATTATACCTGTATCAGGCTAAAAGGGATTTTTTAAACAATTGTCAGGCCAACACATCATATTGCCAAGCCCATAAACTGCTTCAAGAAACAGATGGAATTTATATCTGACTCTCAAACCTCATGGGGAGGGATTTTTGAGTCCAATTAACCCCTTGGCAACAGTGTTTAATCTGGAGGGATACGCTCAAAGCATCCAAAAATATTTTGTCTAGACTTATCCACAGCAGAATTTTCTGTGGCACCTTCTCTGGACAGGGCAACATGAATCTAAGGCAGTGGACAGGGGCTGATGATATCTTCTCAGAATGTAGGCTGTCTCTTCACATATTCTCAAGAATATCTCCATAACAAGTTTATAAGGCAGGTATTCCACCTCAGTTGGATCTGCTGTTCAGACTTGCTTGGATTTCTAATGTAAGTGCCAAGCCCCAAATTAAAAGAAAATACAAAAACATGTCAGTATGTGCTGAGCTACTGCCCACAATTTCCAAAGATGGCAAAAGCTGGAGAATTAGGATATTTCATATAAAATGTCATCAGTGCAATTTTTGTAGATATATTCAACCAATTTTAGAAGGAACTGAGAGTTTAAAAACGATCCACCCTCATCATTTTATTAGCATTTTGAATATTATCTCCTTCTTAAGTGGTTAAGCCACGTCAGTTACAAAGCAGTTCATTTATCAAGTTGATTCCTGAGGTTTCAGGTTGCAGGTTGCTGCAGTATTGTGGAAACGGAGATTCAGAATCTCCTTCCCTGCAGGCCTCCAGGCTTCTGTGCCTGAAACCACGTGGATGTGAGTGATTCTGTGCAAAGGCAGAAAACAGGATGGACAGGCACCTCTCAAAGGTCCATGGCAAGACTCCAGCCCCTCACCCAAGACCTGATTTGTCTACAAACAGAAGCACTTCATACATCAATGACATTGGGAAGGGAAGAGAAGAGAAAAGGGGGACATTAAGTAACAAAGTAAAGAGGGAGAAATGAAAGGGCAAATCGCAAATTAAAACGGGAGGAAAATGAAAGCAGTTGATTTAGCAATTCATTGATCTTAGACTAGGAAGGAGTCAAATGACAAGATTAAAAAAAGAAAAAGAAAGAAAACTTGATAGAAAAAGTCTACAAGGAAATAACATGGAAATCTTATTTATGCTGGGGATTATTTTTCAGTGCTTCCATCACCATTATTGAAGGATTCTTCATTAGTTCCTGGCAGTGACAGAGTTTTATGTTCATTTCTTTGATAAACCTCTCTTATCTCCTCCTTTGCCTAAGAAAGAATTTCCTCTAAGTATTGACAGTCGTGGCTAAACATGCTCATTATTATTGTTACTGTTAAAAGCAACAACTGTGACATTTATAAATAGCTGTACACTTTAGTAAGCATACTTCACAGGCATATCATTTAGTCATCATGGCAACCCTACAGCCTGGTCATCATATACTTACCCCCATTTTATAGATGAGGAAACTGAGACTTAAAGAGGCTAAGGGACTGACCAAAGTCATTCACTCAGACCTACCCTGCACCAGTTTGGCACCCAGCACTTTGTCTTCTGTACTATATTATGGCTCCGTAGGCAAAGCAAATTTTTGATAGTAGGTGATACGTGAAATAAGGGATACATGAAATACGGGGTCTCAGCAACTGTACTGAATTAAAATATCTTCAGTACAAAGATACTTACATCTGTAGATAGTACAGGAGAAAACTTGTTATAAGATTAAGTAAATAAAATGAAAGAAAATAATTAAATATGGTCTTATTTCAACTTTGTTTTTAAAACTTGATGAAAGTGATCCGGAAGGATTTTCATATATGTGTGAATAGGAATAAATAAGAGTTGATGGCACAGCATAGCAATTAAGAGTTAGACCCTGGAATTAGACCGCCTGTATCTGAATCTTTGCTGTGCCACCTATCAGCCAAGTGACCTTGGGCAAGTAAATTAATCTATGCCTGAGTTTCCTCATCTCTATAATGAGGACTATGATAGTATTATATCTATCATTAAAATCATCATGAGAGGGCTTCCCTGGTGGCACAGTGGTTGAGAGTCCGCCTGCCGATGCAGGGGACACGGGTTCGTGCCCCGGTCCGGGAGGATCCCACATGCCGCGGAGCAGCTGGGCCCGTGAGCCATGGCCGCTGAGCCTGCGCGTCCGGAGCCTGTGCTCCGCAACGCGAAAGGCCACAGCAGTGAAAGGACTGCGTACCGCAAAAAAAAAAAAAAAAAACAAAAACCAAAAATCATCATGAGAGTTAAAAGAATTAACATAAGTAAAGCACTTAGAACAGTACTTATTACCTAGTGACACCATGAAAGTGTTTGCTATTGAGATTATTTCTAAGCATTATGTATGATTTTAATTTTCTTCTTTATATGCTTTTAAATTTCCAAATTTTTAATTGTGTTAATACCAAAAACTATTAAAATAATAAAAGGTAGCCAGCAACAGACAACTTTCCACAGCTTGCTTACCTGAAAGTTCTGTCCCTATTTAGATTCAGAGCTCCATTATAACACTCTCCATTTTTGAGCTCCTTGGAAAATTTGTCTTACTGACAGGTAGGTGCCTTTTTGCTGAAGGAAAGCTATGTGAATTATAGCTATCCCAAAATCTCCCTGATGAAACTGGAGCAGATGTTTGAGAAAGTATTTGAGGTATCCAGGATTCCTTAAAGGGACAAGGTCCATCTTGAAATCATCAAGCAAAAGAAACAAACACCAATTTTCAGGTAACCCTGTGCAAATTAGATGTCAGGTAAATTAATCAAGTTTTCCTGACACTTTCATTTATACAACCCTTAGCAACTTGCTTTGGGCTATTAGTCTCACTATAAATATGTACTGAAGCAAATGCAAAAGCATTTACCCCAAAAGTTAACAAAACTAGATTCACTAGAAACATGGCACACACTAGACAGCTGGGAACAAATACAGAAAATGGGACTTCTTCCAACCAGATGCTTCTCAAAATATGTGGCAAATGTTTTAAAGAGTCCTGTACGAATTTCAAGAACCATTCTTCTAGATTAAGAAATGCACGGAAGGAATACAGACAAAGAGCAGATGGTGTGCACAAGCTGTCCAAGATTTTTAAAGGAGAGATTTACAATTTGATAAAATAGTGGCAGCTTATGTACATCTTAGGCAGCACCCAGCTATATGTATTATATTTCTGTAGGCTGCCCCCTACCCAAGAGAAGCTCCATTACTCTCTCAAATAGGATTATCTTTCTGACTGTACTGAGCTGGAAACACTGGATATAATCTTCTTCATTACAAATTGTAATTTAAGATACCCAAATCATCAACAACTAGAAATTGGATAATGATTATTTTGTAATTAGCAGTATGTATTGAGAACTTAAATTCTGTCCATTTGGCCCCTTTATGGAATTTTTTAACTGCTTTTACTACAGTTGAAAATACAACAGTATTCTTTGTGTTCATATGCTGAACTAAGTTTTATGACTATTGACTACCCTTAGAGCACTCTGCTAACTACCATGAGGATACACAGAAGTTGGTACTAACTTTGAAGAAATGAAGCTGTACCAAAGCCAAATATCTGTGTTCTAGAAGCACTAACTTCTACCATCATTCCTGTAATGAAATATGTGAAGAAGTATCAGCATGTAAAGCATAGTCTTTGTGCATCTATCAGTAAACAAATGTTTCCTGAAGGACCCCCTAATGGGACAAGAATTTCAGAGTATAATTGGAATGAGTTTGCCATTTAATATAGTTTCAACTGGAATGGCATTTAAAAGTTTGAAGAAACAGTCTAGCTCTTGGGTGTTGTTTTGAATTTTCTGCCTGTCAATTCCTTTTTGCTTATTTTGAAAATATAACAAATATAATTAGAGTGAAAGAGGAAGGAAAAATTACTCTGATTATTTCTCTACTTTTCTAGCCATTCACAACCTATAGATAGATTAAAGGAACCTTAATGTATTACACATAGGCTACTATGCTCTAAATGAGCATTTTCTACTTGTTCTGCTGCATTGCTAAAAGTGGGAACATGCCACAACTGAGCAAATCTAATTATACAGATTCTCCAAATTTATCATGATTTCCATGCGATAGATTCTTGCAGATCGTCTGAGTCTCTTTTCACGCCCATAGCAGTTACAGGGCTGCAGCCAACCTATCTATCCAAGAGATATATTAAAATCTTCTCCACTTGATTAGGACTTTCCATTCCAAAGATTAATCTGCTTGACAAATTACAGTGTCTCTCCTGCCAAAATGATATTTTCCTAATACAAATGCAACCTTGTGACAGAGTATGTCTCATCTTCTCCCTTGCTTCAAACACTACTACCTACCACCAGACAATGTTCCTCCTGACAGCAAAAATAAATCTCTATGTGAAGGAAGATGGGAAAATAAAACATTCACATTGGAGGGCACAGATTTTCCACTTCATATTCAAGAACTTATACCAAGGTCTCTTCTGTATGTTAGGTTGTATACTACAGGCCAACTACTTTGTGGAAAAATGGATTATTCTTCAATATTTCATAAGGAATTTTTCATCGAGCTGATAACAATTTCTTCCTCAATAGTCTTTTGAACCCAGAGACTAGATGTGAGCTGAGTGATGCCACTTTGTTCTTGGAATGGCCCTACTAGCCATTCTAGCTATTATCCTATCTCTGTTTCCTTGACTGACTGCGTCAATTTCCTGCCTGCCCCAATTTCCTGCCTGCCCACCCTATTCCATCCCGCGCATTTGGTTTCTGCACTCCCTTTGCTTCCACTCTACGTAAAGCACTCTTTTGATATTATCAGCAGCCATTTTCTCACCAAAATATAACAGTCTCCTGTCTTTACCTTGAGCTCCTTGCTGCATTTAGAACTCTCCTGGTCTCTTCTCTTTCTCTGACTACTCTGTTTCTCTCTTCTTAGATAACTCTTACTCATCATTCCTGCCCCTTCTTGTGTCTCAAGGGTCCTTTGCCCATCATACTTTTCTCTTTTACTCTTTCAGTCAGTGAGTTTATAAATGCCATTGCTTCAACTATCTCCTGAGATGGTAATCCCCAAATCTCCATCTCCAGTTCTTATTTCCCAACAGCCCCTTCTCTATTTATAGATGGCCATGGGCATTTCCATTTGTATGACCTGCTATAACCTCAAATTCAACATTCAACCTATTAGAAACTGACATTCTCTTCTTTTCTTCAGATGAACTCTCCTTCCCCACCACTCCACGTCTATCCTTGATTTCACCATTAATTCAGCTTGCCAAATCACAACACTTGGTATGTTTTTAACCACTTTATGTGGTATGATTGACATGTAAAAAGCTACATATATTTAAAATATACCACTTGATGAGTTTAGGAATAAGTATATACCTGTGAAACCATCAGGATCATCAAGGTCATAGATATATCCATTACGTCCCAAAGAGTCCTCCCCCTCTTTATTATCCTTGTGACAAGAACACTTATCATAAGTTCATTTTTTAACATTTTCACTACTTATTGGTTCCAGAATATAAATGTCAGCAGAGCACAGACTTTGTTTTGTTCACTGATCAATGTCCAGCTCTAGGAGAGTGCCTGGCACAAAGTAGGCTCCTAATAAAATCTTGCAGAATGAATGAACTGTGAGTATTCAAAGATATAATGTGTACAAAATGCTTAACAGTACCTTGCAGGAATAAGCCCTCAATAACTATTACCTATCATGTTATTATTATTTTCGTTATTATTACTATTATTCTTATTTTCAGTAGTAGTTGCAGCATTAAAAGATGACTACAACCATTTTTGTTGTTGTTGTCTTGGATTTAGGCATTTTGTCATTGCTTTATTTTTCTCCTTCATTTTAGGAGAACAGGTACTTGGTTTGTCTTTATCTTTTTATCACTGGATCCCCAGCATCTACAACAATGCAAAGGAAAAGGCCTAATGAAGTCTTTCCTGGTTTTGCAGAGTGGGACGCAAAAAGAAAGAGAGGCAGAAATGTGGAGTAAAAAGATCATTTCATCTTATTCAGATATTATTGGTTTTAATAGGTACTTTATTTGAGGTATGAAATTTTGAGTCTTTTGAAAACTCAATAAATGATAATTGAGCTGAGGAGAATATTAAAACATTTCCAATTTGAATCATCACAAAGGTGTATAGAAGGTGTTTTCAATAAATTTGAACTGATACAAAAACTGGTCTGGTACAAAAGTCAAAGAATTAAAAATGCTAAATAATTTTGTAATTAGCATTACAATGTCTCTGGAAAATTGTTACCATTTAATAAGTTTTCTTATTCAATATCACTGGAAAAACAAAACATAATAGCAAACAAACATAATTCAATTATTTTATTCCTGGTTTGTTTTACCATGTTAATATGAGCTTTCAGGGTTTTAGATTTGGGAATTTGTGTCTGTTTAGGTTCTTTTGATCCATTTTGTTATTTTGTGTTTCATTAATATAATTTCTCTTCCTGCTCATTTTGAGCATCTTATCTACTAATCTTTTTTCCACATATTTAATTCCTCTTTTCCAGAACATCTGATTTGGGCAAGTTAAAGTGTATTCATGTGTTGAAATGCAATGTCAATACATCTCTGATTGTTAAGGAGAATCTTGCTTTAATTCTTCTGCTCCAATCAGTCTCCAAGTTACACCCCGAAAAAATGCAGAGTCTAGACTTGCAGTTGGAAAGTACTAGTCCAAATTCCAGTTCTGACCCTTGGTAGCTCTCTGAGGTTGGATCGACTTCTTATAGTATGTATAAGCCTTAGGGTGATGATGAAGAAGGCCATTTTCAGAGCCCAGAATCCTGAGTAGCACTGCCTCAGAGTCCTCACTCTAAAATGGGCATGATAACAATGCCCACCACATATGTTATAAGCATGAACTGAGTTCGTAAATATAAAGTACTTAGAACACTGCCGGTCATACAGTAAGAACTGGTGTGAGAAATAAAAGGAATTAAGTGAGATGATGATGATGCTAACAATGGTGGTAGCTAACATTTGAGAACTAAGTACCGGACCATCTTTTAGTATATGAATCATTCAATCATCACAACAACTTACAAGGTACGTACAGTTATTGTTCTTATTTTTAAAAAGAGAAAAACAAAATCCAGAGAGACGAAGTAAATTAATAAGTAATAAAATTTATTTTTAGAACAATGAGACATGGTGACGATGAGCCCACTACATGAGTAGGTCTCAGTAAGTGTCTTATTGTACCTTGCTAAGTTCCAATACCTGCATGAAAACTGTTTTTATATCGCAGTCTTGTTTAACCTTCTCTTGCAAAGTTCTGCGCTGGAGGCATTTATTTCTGTGTCTTATCTGTTCCTTAGAAATGTATCAATGGCTCAACAATTCCTTCAAATATTAGTCTGTATATGACTAACAGATTTAAGGGTTAAGATAAATTTCCACTTTTATTTTTGCACCTATGTCCTGAATGAAATATATAGAGCTTAACAGTAAATAATTTGAGCAGTGTCTAGGTTTGAATCTGGCTGTGCCATTTTCCAGCTTTGTAACCTGCGGCAAGTTGCTGCAGTAACTTTCTCAGCCTCAATGAAGAAATCATTCAGAAAACAAAGGTGATAACAGAGCCACCTTCATAAACTTGTTGTAAGTAGTAAATAATACACTGCATTCAAAGCCCTTAGCATAGAGAGACCTTCAAGATGGTGGAGGAGTAAGACGTGAAGATCACCTTCCTCCCCACAAATACATCAGAAATACATCTACATGTGGAACAACTCCTACAGAACATCTACTGAACACTGGCAGAAGACCTCAGACTTCCCAAAAGGCAAGAAAGCCCCCAAGTACATGGGTAGGGCAAAAGAAGAAAGAAAAAACATAGACAAAAGAAAAGGAACAGGACCTGCACCTCGGGGAGGGAGCTGTGATGGAGGAAACGTTTCCACACACTAGAAGCCCCTTCACTGGTGGAGACTGCGGGTGGCAGGGGGGAAGCTTCAGAGCCACGGAGAAGAGCGCAGCAACAGGGGTGCAGAGGGAAAAGCGGAGAGATTCCCGCACAGAGGGTTGGTGCCGACCTGCACTCACCAGCCCGAGAGGCTTGTCTGCTCACCCGCCAGGGCAGGCGGGGGCTGGGAGCTGAGGTTTGGGCATCAGAGGTCAGACCCCAGAGAAAGGACTGGGGTTGTCTGTGTGAACACAGCCTGAAGGGGGCTAGTGCACCACAGCTAGTGGGGAGGGAGTCCAGGAAAAAGCCTGGAACTGCCTAAGAGGCAATTGTTTCGGGGTGTGCGAGGAGAGGGCATTCAGAGCACTGCCTAAACGAGCTCCAGAGACGGGCATGAGCCACGGCTATCAGCACAGACACCAGAGACAGGCATGAAATGCTAAGGCTGCTGCTGCAGCCACCAAAAAACCTGTGTGCAAGCACAGGTCACTCTCCACACCTCCCCTCCAGGGAGCCTGTGCAGCCCGCCACTGCCAGGGTCCCGTGATCCAGGGAAAACCTCCCCGGGAGAACACATGGCGCGCCTCAGGCTGGTGCAACATCACACTGGCCTCAGCCACTGCAGGCTCACCCCACATTCCATACCCCTCCTTCCCCCCAGCATGAGTGAGCCAGAGTCCCCTAATCACCTGCTAGTTTAACCCCCGACCTGTCTGAACAAAGAACAGACGACCTCAGGCAACCTACACGAAGAGGCAGGACCAAATCCAAAGCTGAATGCCAGGAGCTGTGCGAACAAAGAAGAGAAAGGGAAGTTTCTCCCAGCAGCCTCAGGAGCAGCGGATTAAATCTCCACAATCAACTGGATGTACCCTGCATCTCTGGAATACCTAAATAGACAAGGAACATCCCAAAACTGAGGTAGTGGACTTCGGGAGCAAATGCAGACTTGGGGTTTGCTTTCTGCATTTAATTTGTTTCCGGTTTTATGTTTATCTTAGTTTAGTATTTAGAGTTTATTACCATTAGTAGATTCTTTATTGATGTGGTTGCTCTCTTCCTTTATTTAAATATATAGATTTTTTTTTTTTCCTTTTTCTCTTTTTGTGAGTGTGTATGTGTATGCTTCTTTCTGTGATTCTGTCTGTATAGCTTTGCTTTTACCATTTGCCCTAGGGTTCTGTCTGTTTTTTGGTTTTCTGTTTTTGGGGGGCTTTTTAGTATAGTTTTTAGTGCTTGTTACCACTGATGGATTTATTGGTTTGGTTGCTCTCTTCTTGCTTTCTTTCTTTTCTTATAACTGTTTAATATTTTTATTTTTAATAATTTTTTAAATAACATTATTTTATTTTATTATTTTTACTTTCTTCTTTTTCTTTTCTCCTTTTTCTTCTGAGCCGTGTGGCTGACAGGGTCTTGGTGCTCCAGCTGGGTGTCAGGTCTGTGCCTCTGAAGTGGGAGAGCCAAGTTCACAACAACTGGACAACCAGAGACCTCCCGGCTCCACATAATATCAAATTGCAAAAGGTCTCCCAGAGATCTCCATCTCAACGCTAAGACCCAGCTCCACTCAACGACCAGCAAGCTCCAGTGCTGGACACCCAATACCAAACAACTAGCAAGACAGGAACACAACCCCACCCATTAGCAGAGAGGTTGCCTAAAATCATAATAAGGTCACAAACACCCCAAAACACACCATCAGAGGCAGTCCGCCCATTAGAAAAACAAGAACCAGCCTCATCCACCAGAACACAGGCACCAGTCCCTTCCACCAGGAAGCCTACACAACTCGCTGAATCAACCTTAGCCACTGGGGGCAGACACCAAAAACAAAGGGAACTACGAACCTGCAGCCTGCGAAAAGGAGACTCCAAACACAGTAAGTTAAGCAAAATGAGAAGACAGAGAAACACACTGCACAGGAAGGAGCAAGGTAAAAACCCACCAGACCAAACAAATGAAGAGAAAGCAGTCAGTCTACCTGAAAAAGAATTCAGAGAAATGATAGTAAAGATGATCCAAAATCTTGGACATAGAATGGAGAAAATACAAGAAACGTTTAACAACGACCTAGAAGAATTAATAGCAAACAAACAATGATGAACAACACAATAAATGTAATTAAAAATTCTCTAGAAGGAATCAATAACAGAATAACTGAGGCAGAAGAATGGATAAATGCCCTGGAAGACAAAATAGTGGAAATAACTACCGCAGAACAGGATAAAGAAAAAAGAATGAAAAGAATTGAGGACAGTCTCAGAGACCTCTTGGACAACAAGAAACAAACCAAAATTCGAATTATAGGGGTCCCAGAAGAAGAGAAAAAGAAAGGGACTGAGAAAATATCTGAGAGATTATAGTTGAAAACTTCCCTAATATGGGAAAGTAAATTAGTCACGTCCAGGAAGCGCAGAGAGTCCCATACAGGATAAACACAAGGAGAAACATGCCAAGACATATATTAATCAAACTATCAAAAATTAAATACAAAGAAAAACATTAAAAGCAGCAAGAGAAAAACACCAAATAATATACAAGGGAATCCCTATAAGGTTAACAGCTGATCCTTCAGCAGAAACTCTGCCAGCCAGAAGGGAATGACAGGACATATTTAAAGTAATGAAAGGGAAAAACCTACAACCAAAATTACCCAACAAGGATCTCATTCAGATTTGAGAGAGAAATTAAAACCTTTACAGACAAGCAAAAGCTAAGAGAATTCAGCACCACCAAACCAGCTTTACAACAAATCCTAAAGGAATTTCTCTAGGCAGGAAACACAAGAGAAGGAAAAGACCTACAATAACAAACCCAGAACAATTAAGAAAATGGTAATAGGAACATACATATCAATAACTACCTTAAATGTAAGTGGATTAAATGCTCCAAACAAAAGACAAAGACTGGCTGAATGGATACAAAAACAAGACCCATATATATGCTGTCTACAAGAGATCCACTTCAGACCTAGGGACACATACACACTGAACGTGAGGGGATGGAAAAAGATATTCCAGGGGCTTCCCTGGTGGTGCACTGGTTGAGAGTCCTTCTGCCAATGCAGGGGATGCGGGTTCGTGCCCTGGTCCAGGAGGATCCCACATGCTGCAGGGCGGCTAGGCCCATGAGCCATGGCTGCTGAGCCTGCGTGTCCGGAGCCTGTGCTCCGCAATGCGAGAGGCCACAGCAGTGAGAGGCCCGCGTACCGCAAAAAAAAAAAAAAAAAAAAAAAGATATTCCATGCAAATGGAAATCAAAAGAAAGCTGGCATAGAAATTCTCGTAACAGACAAAACAGACTTTAAAATAAAGACTATTACAAGAGACAAAGAAGGACACTACATAGTGATTGAGGGATCAATCCAAGAAGATATAACAATTGTAAATATTTATGCACCTAACAAAGGAGCACCTCAATTCATAAGGCAAATGCTTATAGACATAAAAGGGGAAAAGGACAGTAACCACTAATAATAGGGGACTTTAACACCCCACTTTCACATATGGATAGATCATCCAAAATGAAAATATATAAGGAAACACAAGTTTTATATCTATCTATTTATTTATTTATTTTTGCAGTACACGGGCCTCTCACTGTTCTGGCCACTCCCACTGCGGAGTGCAGGATCTGGACGTGCAGGCTCAGCGGCCATGGCTCATGGGCCCAACCGCTCCATGGCATGTGGGATCTTCCCGGACCGGGGCACGAACCTGTGTCCCCTGCATTGGCAGGCAGACTCTCAACCACTGCACCACCAGGGAAGCCCGGAAACACAAGTTTTAAATGATACATTAAACAAGATGGACTTAATTGATATTTATAGGACATTCTATCCAAAAACAGTAAAATACACTTTCTTCCCAAGTGCTCATGGAACATTCTCCAGGATAGATCATATCTTGGGTCACAAATGGAGCCTTGGTTAATTTAAGAAAATTGAAATCGTATCAAGTATCTTTTCCGACCACAATGCTGTGAGACTAGATATCAATTCCAGAAAAAAATCTGTAAAAATTACAAACACATGGAGGCTAAACACTACACTACTAAATAAGCAAAAAGTCACTGAAGAAATCAAAGAGGAAATCAAAAAATACCTAGAAACAAATGACAATGAAAACACAATGACCCAAAACCAATGAGATGCAGCAAAAGCAGTTCTAAGAGGGAAGTTTATAGCAATACAATCCTACTTCAAGAAAGAAGAAACATCTCAAATAAACAATCTAAACTTACACCTAAAGCAATTAAAGAAGAAAAAAAAAAACCCCAACGTTAGCAGCAGGAAAGAAATCATAAAGGTCAGATCAGAAATAAATGAAGAAGAAATGAAGGAAAGAATAGCAAAGATCAATACACCTAAAAGCTTGTTCTTTGAGAACATAAATAAAACTGAAAAACCATTATCCAGACTCATCAAGAAAAAAAGGAAGAAGACTCAATAGAATTAGAAATGAAAAAGGAGAAGTAACAACTGACACTGCAGCAATACAAAGGATCATGAGAGATTACTACAAGCAACTCTATGCCAATAAATGAACAACTGGGAAGAAATGGACAAATTCTAAAGAAAAGCACAACCTTCCGAGACTAAACCAGTAGGAAACAGAAAATATAAACAGACCAATCACAAGCACTGAAATTGAGACTGTGATTAGAAATCTTCCAACAAACAGAAGTCCAGGACCAGATGTCTTTACATGCGAATTCTATCAAACATTTAGAGAAGAGCTAACACCTTTCCTTCTCAAACTCTTCCAAAATATAGCAGAGGGAGGACCACTCTCAAACTCATTCTGCAAAGCCACAATCACACTGATACCAAAAGCAGACAAAGATGACACAAAGAAAGAAAGCTATAGGTCAATATCACTGACGAACATAGATGCAAAAATCCTCAACAAAATACTAGCAAACGGAATACAACAGCACATTAAAATGATCATACACAATGATCAAGTGGGGTTTATCCCAGGAATGCAAGGATTCTTCAATATATGCAAAGCAATCCATGTGATATACCAAATTAGAAAATTCAAGGATAAAAACCATATGGTAATCTCACTAGAGGCAGAAAAAGCTTTTGACAAATTTCAACTCCCATTTATGATAAAAACCCTCCAGAAAGCAGGCATAGAGGGAACTTACCTCAACATAATAAAGGCCATATATGACAAACACACAGCCAACATTGTTCTCAATGGTGAAACAATGAAACTGTTTCCACTAAGACCAGGAAAAAGACAAGGTTGTCCACTCTCACCACTATTATTGAACATAGTTTCGGAAGTTTTAGCCACAGCAATCAGAGAAGAAAAAGAAATAAAACTAATCCAAATCAGAAAAGAAGAAGTAAAGCTGTCACTGTTTGCACATGACATGATACAATACATAGAGAATTGTAAAGACTCTACCAGAAAACTAGTAGAGCTAATCAATGAATTTGATAAAGTAGCAGGATACAAAATTAATGCACAGAAATCCCTTGCATTCCTATACACTAATGATGAAAAATCTGAACGAGAAATTAAGGAAACACTCCCATTTACCGTTGTAACAAAAAGAATAAAGTACCTAGGAATAAACCTATCTAAGAAGACAAAAGACCTGTATGCATAAAACTATAAGACACTGATGAAAAAATTAAAGATGATACAAATAGATGGAGAGATATACCATGTTCTTGGATTGGAAGAAACAATATTGTGAAAATGACTCTACTCCCCAAAGCAATCTACAGATTCAATGCAATCCTTATGAAACTACCAATGGCATTTTTCACAGAACTAGAACAAAAAATTTCACAATTTGTCTGGAAACTCAAAAGACCACGAATAGCCAAAGCAATCATGAGAAAGAAAAACAGAGCTGGAGAAATCCGGCTCCCGGACTTCAACTATACTACAGAGCTATAGTAATCAAGACAGCATGGTACTGACACAAAAACAGAAATATAGACAAATGGAACAGGATAGAGAGCCCAGAGATAAACCCACACACATATGGTCACCTGATTTCTGATAAAGAAGGCAAGAATATACAATGAAGAAAAGACAGCCTCTTCAATAAGTGGTGCTGGGAAAACTGGACAGCTACATGTAAAAGAATGAGATTAGATCACTCCCTAACCCCATACACAAAAATAAACTCAAAATGCATTAAAGAATGAAATGTAAGGCCAGAGACTATAAAACTCTTAGAGCAAAGCACAGGCAGAACACTTTATGATCTAAATCACAGCAAGATCCTTTTTGATCCACCTCCTAGAGAAATGGAAATAAAAACAAAAATTCCAAGGGTGGAAAGCTGCGGGGGAGTGGGGGTGGTGGTGTGATGCCTTGGGCAATTGGGATTGACATGTATACACTGATGTGTATAAAACAGATGACTAATAAAAACCTGCTGTATAAAAAAATAAATTAAATTCAAAAATTAAAAAAAAATGTATCACAAAAACAAAAATCCCAAATGGGACGTAATGAAACTTAAAAGCTTTTGCACAGCAAAGGAAACCATAAACAAGACGAAAAGACAACCCTTATAATGGGAGATAATATTTGCAAATGAAGCAACTGACAAAGGATTAATCTCCAAAATTTACAAGCAGCTCAGTACCAAAAAATCAAACAACCCAATCCAAAAACGGGCAGAAGACCTAAATAGACATTTCTCCAAAGAAGATATACAGATTGCCATCAAACACATGAAAGGATGCTCAATGTCACTAATCATTAGAGAAATGCAAATCAAAACTACAATGTGGTATCACTTCACACCAGTCAGAATGGCCATCATCAAATCCACAAACAATAAATGCTGGAGAGGGTGTGGAGAAAAAAGGGAACCCTCTTGTACTGTTGGTGGGAATGTAAATTGATACAGCCATTATGGTGAACAGTATGGAGGTTCCTTAAAAAACTAAAAATAGAACTACCATACGACCCAGCAATCCCACTACTGGGCATACAGGTATCCTGAGAAAACCATAATTCAAAAAGAGTCAAGCCAAAATGTTCATTGCAGCTCTATTTACAATAGCCAGGACATGGAAGCAACCTAAATGTCCATCAACAGATGAATGGATAAAGAAGATCTGGCACCACAGAGAGATCAGCTCGGTGCTTTGTGACAGCCTGGAGGGGTGGGATGGGAAGGGTGGGAGGGAGGGAGACGCAAGAGGGAGGAGATGTGGGAACGTGTGTGTGTGTGTGTGTGTGTGTGTATGACTGATTCACTTTGTTATGGAGCAGAAGCTAACACACCATTGTGGGGCAATTGTACTCCAATAAAGATGTAAAAAAAAAAAAAGAAGATCTGGCACATATATACAATAGAATATTACTCAGCCATAAAAAGAAACGAAACGCTGCCCTGGTGGTGCAGTGGTTGAGAGTCTGCCTGCCGATGCAGGGGACACGGGTTTGTGCCCCGGTCCGGGAAGATCCCACATACCACGGAGCGGCTGGGCCCGTAAGCCATGGACACTGATCCTGCGCGTCCGGAGCCTGTGCTCAACAATGGGAGAGGCCACAACAGTGTGAGGCCTGCGTACCGCAGAAAAAAAAAAGAAACAAAATTGAGTTATTTGTTATTTGTAGTGAGGTGGATGGACCTAGACTCTGTCATACAGACTGAAGTAAGTCAGAAAGAGAAAAACGAATACCATATACTAACACATATATATGGAATCTAAAACAAAACAAAACAAAAAATTGGTTCTGAAGAACTTAGGGGCAGGACAGGAATAAAGATGCAGACGTAGAGAATGGACTTGACAACATGGGGAGTGGGAAGGGTAAGCTGGGACAAAGTGAGAGAGTGGCATGGACATATATACACTACCAAATGTAAAATAGATAGCTAGTGGGAAGCAGCCACATAGCACAGGGAGATCAGCTCGGTGCTTTGTGACCATCTAGAGGGGTGGGATAGGGAGGATGGAAGGGAGACACAAGAGGGAAGAGATATGGAGATACATGTATCTGTATAGCTGATTCACTTTGATATAAAGCAGAAACTAACATACCATTGTAAAGTAATTATACTCCAATAAAGATGTTTTTAAAAAGTAGCCCTTAGCATAGTAACACAATCACTAAGTAAACATCAAAACGTGGGAAAAGGGAAATTTCTTCCTGTCATTGTTTCTAACACATGCTTTTCCTATAGGACGGATCACCATCCTAAAGTCACTAGACGAATTTATCATCAGTTGAGTCACTAATTTCTGTTATAGTTCTGGAAATATTGGATTGGCCAAAAAGTTCATCCTCATTTTTCCATAAGGATTTTATGGAGAAACCTGAACGACCTTTTTGGGCAACCCAATATATACTTATTAACACTGAGTGTCTGACAAACTGGCCTCTGAATTTAAACATGCCGTATTAGCTTACTGTATTTTATAGTGAGCTCCATGGTTTATATATCTTCCACCATTCTCCTTAGGATTAGTTTTTTCCTTGATAACTTTTCTCAATCAAACATCAATTCACTTCATCTATGTTTTTCTCATTCTCATCACACTTCAGAGCTATACCTCTAAATATCTCCCCAATCACTCTCCTCAGACAAATACAATGGGATCTGACCCAACACTCCAGAGCCATCTCAAGAGACTGATTCACACAGAGAGATTCTTACTATTTCAGCATCTCACCCCTGTTGAATGACTGAACTAACCTTAAGACAAATTCAGCTTTTGGTGAATAGTATAAAGTTGTTTTGCCCACAAAGACTCTTAATGCCAGAGATTATCAAAGTGGGAAATATGAGCTTTGTCTCGCAGACCAATGCCATCAGCTTCACAACAGTGACAAAGCTTTCTTTCCTCAGAAGCCTCGGCTGCTTCCTCTGAAAGTGACTTGGTGGAGCCTCCCCCAGTGCCTACCCAGCCTTCAGTTATTGACTCCACGGCAAAAAGCAGAGGCTGGCATGCATCCACCCAACCTCCTTCACACTCACTGACAGCTGAACGAGCCCCACACGTCTCCCTCCAAATGACTGGCAACGCCAGCAAAAACCTGGAACAGTAGGCAGACAAAGAAAAACAATTTAATTTCTCTCTGACTGACTGCTCCTTTCCAAATGTGACAGTTTTTCTAACCAAATGGCTCATATTCTAGTCAGTTAAGACTAGGGTTGAAACAGGGTGAACAGTGACACCAAATGGTTAGAAAGGGTGTTTATTAAGGAAGAGTGTTTATATGCCATCTCTCATCAGAACAATTGGGGTGGCTTACATAAATATTATGCCACAGATAACAAATTAAAAACAGGCAGTAGATAAGGAAACAAAATGCTTTGGGGCTGAAAACATCTTTCTTGATAGAGGGTCAAAGAAGGAAGAAAGAGAAGTTTCTTTAGGCCATGAATTTGACTTCAGTCTTTCTAGCAGTGCATAGGAAAAAAGGAATCTTGTTCAGTTTCAAAGGAGAAGTATAATTCCTCCTGAATCTGTAATGACAGAAATTTCCAATAAAGGGCTCTTAAATATCTAGTGACAAGGACGGACCTTGGAAATGTGTTTCACTCCTTGCTTTTCTCTTCATGTATATCTTCATTTATGTCTTATTATCTTCTCTAAATCTAACTTGGTTAACCTTTTATTTGGATTTTTATTTGGTACGATTGGATTATACTTAATTACAGTCTTTACTCAGTCCCTGCCCAATTAAAACCAGGCAAGTAGACAAATAGATCAGTTGTTCGTAAAATTTTTTTTCTTTTAAGAAAACGTATCAATGGAAACCCCAGTCAGCAAGAAAGGAAAAAATACATGCATTGCTGTTTGGCAGGAGTAACCATTCATAATGATGTTTGGAACATCTTTAATCTAATCAACATTATCAAACTATTTTAAGCTGCCTAGAAAAGTTCATATATTAAATTTGTTTTAATATGGATTTACTAAAGAAATGGTAGGCAGTAGACCATGTTAGAGAGAACAGAATTAAGTGATATGGACAGGGAACAACCCCGAAAAATAAAGAGAAATGGTAACCAAGGAGGATATGGAAGCTCCAATTAAAGAATAAGAAATGGGAAAGAACCGTGGGTGGGGGAAGGGGGGAGTGAGCTAAATTATAGGAAGCAAAAACATGGCAGACTGTCAGGTTATTGGTTACTTAAGCAAAAAGGGGGAAATGGAGAACAAGCTGAAAGAGACAGATAGGATGTGGTGAAGAAAATAAAACTTTGAGTCAGGAAGAGAGGAAGTCTAAGAATGCTTTTAAAATAACAGCTGGAAATTTTAGCATACTCAAAGTTTCAAGTGCCAGAAAGTAAAGAGAATGTGGAAAGAAACAAGTACTTGGCTCATAATAGACTCTTAAGAAACACTTGGTAGGCTTTGGTTGCTGTTGAGACAGAAAAGAGATAAGGGAGTGAAAACAAGATTAGAATTTGTAGAAAAAAGCAGCACAGACCGAAATTTCTTTCATATTCCATGTTCTCTCCATCATGTGATGTAAAGGGATAATTTACCAGAGAACTGTGGGGATGATTGAAATGTGAGAAAATAAGACCTCTGAGAAAAGGTTAAATAAAATCCAATCCTTTCCCCATAAAAGAATAGGTGAATAGTGATTAAAAAAAAAATTTTTTTTTTTTAGGTTCACAAGTCATGCTGCTAGCCATTCCTGAAACATACTAGTGAGCCCGTTGTTAAAACTGTCTATTTACCTCTTGATCGTAAGGAAATGATCATAAGGAAAGGCCCTCCTCTTCCACTTTGTTCACATCTCTATCACATTGGATATAAACTTTTATGATGTTTTTGACATGTGTTTCCCCTACTAGACTATGAGTCCTCCAGGACGAGGGAGAGTGTCATATTTATTTCATGTGAATATAAGTATATTCATGCTTCGTACTCAATATATTTCTCTTGTGTATTTATGTCCTACCTTTTCCAGGAAAGATTTAATGTGCTACTTGGGTTTTGCTGGGAGAACTTGCTTCTCCCAGTCTTCACTATTTCCGTTACCAGCAATCATTCATCCAATTGCTCAATCCAAAAACGGAGGAGTCATTCCTGATTCCTCTCTCTCTCCCTCTTCTTGATTCAGCCCAGCACACCAAATCCTGTCAGTTCTCTTTTCACTATAAATCTTATATCATCACTTCCCACCACTTCACCTTTACTACCTACCCTGGATTACAGGAGCAGCTTCCCAGTTGTTCTCCCTGCATCCTCTTTTGCCCCCTGCAGTTCGTCTTTTACAGATCTGCCAAACCAACCCTTCAAACCCTAAATCAGATCACATCATTCCCCAGATTAAAATCGTCTCATGTCTTCCCACTGTACTCCGAACATTCCCTACGATCTGGCTTCATTTCTTGCCCTCTCTCTCTTGCTCACTAAGCAACATCTACAGTAGCTTTCTTGTTGTGCCTTGAAGAAGTCAAATTCACTCCTCGCCCTTAACCCTACATCCTTGCATAGCTAACCCTTTCTACTCGTTCATTCGCTGCTTAAATATTACTTTCTTGGGAGTATTTTTCAAACACCTTTTCTAAAAGAATGCACACAGATTGGCTCACTCTGCCTCATTTTCTTCATAGTACTTGTTACTCTCTAAAATTATATACTTATTTATTTTTTATTTCCAAAGTCCAGATACAAACTCCCATAAAAGCATATACTTTGTCTATTCACTGTAGCCCTACATTCCCAGGATCCTGAACACAAAGAAGGAGCTGAATAAATGCCAAATGAACAAACAGATATGTTGGACAGAAAGGCCCTGGGTTCAGGGATAGACACCTTCCATTCATTTCCTAATACATATGCCAGTTATATGTCTTGATTTCTTATTACCTTTCTTGTAAAAAAAAAAGATTTTAAAGAAGTGAAATTTGTAAAGACTAACATTTCTCAGAAAATGACGCTACATTAATGAAGAAAATCAAAGGAGTTTAGAGGTGAAAACAATTTTGAGAGGCCATCTAGCCAAATTTCACACCTATTTTTCTTGATTCTCTCTACACTTAGTCCGTCTTTAACACTTCAGAGCAGGGCCACCCACTACCCCATGAGGCAGCCTGTCTCACTGTTAGAAGGCTAAAGTTGTCATGCTGTGGGGACTATAATGCTGTACTGCATATTGGAAAGTTGCTAAGAGAGTAGATCTGAAAAGTTCTCATCACAAGGAAGAAAACTATAGCTATGTGTGGTGACATGCTAACTAGACTTACTGTGGTGAACACTTTGCAATATTTGCAAATATTGAATCACTATGCCATAACCCTGAAACTAGTGTTTTGTCAATTCTACCTCAAAAAAAAATTGTCATGCAAAACTGAAATGTGTCTCTTTACTAAGTCACAGACACAGATGCCTACAGAAATCAGGTAGCTAAGAGTCACATGAGGTTGGCCAGGACGGGGGTGGGGGGGTGGGGCTGTAGCAAGTGAAAGAGCACTTGCCTAGTCCAAAAGCAGTCGCTGCTATTCCACAGCTGATTGGCGCCATGGAGGAAGCAGGCCTAATGTTGCCAAAGTGTTCTCAGTTTTCAAGAGAAGCTTGAAAAACAGATTTTTATGTGAAATGTTTCTGTTTAAAAAATCCTATATGGCTACACTTGAAGACTGTTGGTTGATAAATTTCTAGTCTAAATCATCACAGAAGATGGCTTCTCTATCTTCTACAAGAGGGTCTCGAATTTAAAGATATTTAGGAAACTTCCTCTTAATACTCTTTTCTTAATCTGTATCTGTTTGGTTAATTAAAACATTTTAAAATTATGCTGTAATTACCTATATTGCAAAAATCAAGTAAGCAGATGACCTTAAGAGTCCACTGAGTTAACTCAAATATTTGGGTTAGAGTTGAGTTGAAAACAAACAAACAAACAAAAAAAACTAAAGTAAATAAATATAGGAGTGATTACAAGGCAAACAGCACTGTGGTAATGTTTTTCTTCTGGTATTTTGTCTTGTGGCATCTTGTGCAGACCACATTTCAATCCTACCATTTCACGTACCGTCAAGATTACTAGTTTCAAACTTCACACGGCACATCATGTACTTGAGGGAATGACCTTCAGTGAACCACATGTTCTATGACAAGTTCTAGTGCAACAAAATTCAGAGTGCTTTTTTAACACAAATATTGTAGCTTACCCACATATACTCAGAGAAGCAGCCCTATCTGAACCCTCCCAAAAAACTTACACTATACTACATTGTAAGTAATAAAACATTATACTTCACTCATCTTTTTCTTATTTCAGTTCTAACCCATTTCTGTTTTTTAGACCATTCTTTTTGTGTGTAAACTAATAATGTTGGTTTAAGTTGAGGAAGATAATAATTAGTAGAAGATAACTAACCATGAGCAGAATGTTTGGAATTATAAAAATTTTGAAAATGCTTTTCAAAATAAACCATACATTTATAACTTTTCTAAAGCATTATTTTTTATCTTTTCTTAAAATTTTTATAATACATTAATGGTACCAAATTACTTTGTGATTATATTACATTGATTTGTCTCTATTCCTACTTTTATCATATAGACTGCTGTTTTTGTTCATGAACCTGATTATAATTTTTCCCATCCATCTCAGAGCCATGACCCAGTCTTGGACTTCTATTGTATTTTACAAAAGAGCCTCTCCTCCTTTATTTCATCATCGTTTTGTCTTCCTAACTTTCCATATAGAAATCATTTTTCCTAGCAGTGGAGTTGTGATATTTTTGTTAACCTTATCACTCAAAAGATTGTCCTTAAAAACTAGAACCCATCATTATAACATTAACATTCATCAATAAATCTCCCGTTTTACCGAGCTGTCTTTTTTATAGTATGCTCAAAGCATCCTCCTGATCACCTCACAGGATTGACCTCTCTTATATTTGAGCCACCAAGGGCAGGAGATTTCCCTAATTGGTTCAGTGAGACCTGGGCAGCATTTAGATTTTGAGGCCACTTGCTGTTAACTCTTCCCATGCTCTGGTGTAGGTAATCCTAGGTGTCAGTGAAATTTCCTTACATTTGGATGGGCTCTATGATAAAATTGCCATGTTTGTGGATCATTAAGTGGTTTTCTGTAACAACAAAAAAAAAGAGTTTGGGGCTTCCCTGGTGGCGCAGTGGTTGAGAGTCCGCCTGCCGATGCAGGGGACACAGGTTCGTGCCCCGGTCCGGGAAGATCCCACATGCCGCGGAGCGGCTGGGCCCGTGAGCCATGGCCGCTGAGCCTGTGCGTCCGGAGCCTATGCTCCACGACGGGAGAGGCCACAACAGTGAGAGGCCCGCGTACCGCAAAAAAAAAAAAAAAAAAAAAAGATTTTGTAGGTCATAAATGGTTGAATATCAGCAATTTTATATGGTTCAACATAATAAATTTGAAGTTAAAGGATAAAGCAACAAATCAGAGACTTATATGTTATTAGCAGAATAAAACTTTTGAAGCTTGATCACCTGTATTGCCACACTTTTCTACTAAACTATTTCTTAAATACGACCTAAAATCAGGGAATTCATTGTGTGATTAAAATATGTTGTTTTCTATTAATGGCAAGAGAAATTGTTCTTATATTGAAAAATTATGAATAGACCTTAAAATATTATTACAAAGCTGGTGAAAAGAAACAAGGAAGGGAGGGAGGGAGGGAGGAGGAAAAAAATGTAGTTTTATGTACAGTTAAATAAAATGAGTATGATGTGCTTCTACTCTATGTGACACAAGTTTTAAAGTATCAAAAACATAAACAGACAATATAAAATATTTTTTAAATTCCCAGGAATTAATTTTTATGGACTATGCTACAAATAAATATAAAAATATGATTAAAATATATGTATATATTTTAAAGGTGACTATGTGATTGCATTTTTGACAGTTTCTTGAATAAATAGAGGTAACACGTATGGTTACTGAAAGATAAAATCCTACTGTGCCTTTGAGGAAATATCAATCAGTATGAGTAACAGCAAATGTTCATACCGTGTTAGTCAAAGTCCTTCAGAGATTCAGAACAGATTACGATGCATTAACAGAGAGAGGAGGAGGAAGAGGGGGAGGGGGAGGCGATGGGGGAGGAGGAGAAGAAGGAGGAGGATGAGGAGGAGAAGAAGGAGGAGGAGGAGGAGAAGTCAGAGGAGAAGGAGGAGGAGGAGGAAGAGGAGGAGGAAGAGGAAGAGAAGGAGGAGGAGAAGGAGGAGGAGAAGGAGATGGGGGAGGCGGAGGAGGAGAGAGGTTGATTTAGTTTGGCAGGCTGGTTGGCAGGCTGGAGAGCCAGGCAAGTGCTGACATTGCAGTCTTGAGTCCAAAGGCAAGTATGGAACCAGAATTCCTTCCTCCTCGTGAGACCTCAGTCTTTCCTCATAAAGTCTTCAACTTATTGGATAAGACCCATCCACATCATGGAGAATAATCTGCTTTATTCAAAGTCTACTGATTTGAATATTAATCACATCTAAAAAATATCTTCACAGCAACATCTAGACTGGTGTTAGACCAAAAAACCGAGAACCAAGTTAACACATAAAACTAATCACCACACAAACTATTCTTGAAGTGGGACCTAGGCTTACACTGATCTTCTCCAATAAAATTGGCTCACCATTTATGGTTAATTATGAATGCTTAGCAAACCCCCATAATTGTTTGCAATATGGTGCCTAGACGACTAAATGGAGAATATCCCAGACTAATATCAACGTTTGTGATGTAACTTACTTCTGCTTTCTTGTATAAGTTGGCACCCAATAATAGCCAACACATGAGGCCTCCTCAAATTTAAGACCTGGACCAAGAAGCCTTTTGACACACCCTAATTTCTGTCCCTTTTAAGTTATGTTAACTCTCTAAAGGGTGGGAAAATTTGTTCCCTCCTTTCCTTTAAACCTTAAAAATACTTATTAAAAATCCTCCTCAATCATAAAGTCATTCTAGTTTAACCACAGCTGAATACAGATACTTAAGTGACTAGTCTCAACTCATTCTCTTTGAACCAAGCACCTTTCCGATTTTTGCACTTTATTATTATTACGTGTAATTAGTTTTATGTCTTGAGATTGTTTAGTTGTATCTCTAATAACTTTCTCTCTGTATAATTTTTACTTATTTGAAGTTGTGTACTGTTTTCTACACTTTTTATAAATTCCCACAGCATTACCCCAAAATATTTAAAATTACAAAAATAGAATGAATCTTTTCTAACTAAAGATAAAATTTTCTTTATAATTAAAGTAACATGTGATAGAATACTATTTACTAAATAATATAGGTAAACTCTAGGTTAATTCTAGTGCAGTATGTAATAATATGTAATAATTGCTTTTTTTAATTTTTATTTTATATGGGAGGATAGTTGATTAACAATGTTGTATTAGTTTCAGGTGTACAGCAAAGTGTTTCTATGACAAAGGAGCCAAGACTATACGATGGAGGAAAGACAGTCTCTTCAATAAATGGTGCTGGGAAAACTGGACAGCTACATGTAAAAGAATGAAATTAGAACACTCTCTAACACCATACACAAAAATAAACTCAAAATGGATTAAAGACATAATTGTAAGACCAGATATTATAAAATTCTTAGAGGAAAACATAGGCAGAGCACTCCTTGACATAAACCACAGCAGTATATTTTTCAAGCCATCTCCTAGAGTAATGGAAATAAAAACAAATGGGACCTAATTAAACTCAAAAGCTTTGCACAGCAAGAGAAACCATAGACAAAACAATTGACAAGAGGTTAGTCTCCAAAATAATTGCTTCTTAAAATTATATCTGAGAGAAGTTATAAAATGAACTTGCTAACAATTCCAGTAGTATACTCATGCTTATTGTGTCATTATTAACTGAATGAGCACTTTTACCTCCTCTAAAATGAAAATGGGTAACCAACTTAAATCCTTAAATAAAAAATTGATTTGAATTTTCATAATTACTTATCATCTTGGAGATGCCTCAACAACTTCTGTAACCACATAAAAATTGAGAAAAATAATTCCTGTAGCATTAATCATCTTACAAATTGTGTTTGATATGTCTTAGTGTAAAGCTATCCAAAGACAACCTTCATTTTAAACATCATCTGCAGCCCATATGTGCCTCTGACATACGGAACATCCAAGACCTCTGTGGAATGTCTCTGGTTCCCTATTGTAACTAGGACCATATGCAAAATCCTCCACTGACAAACTAAAAAATACAAAAAGAGAACATTTTTATGCATTTCCATCTATGAACAAAACATTTTAAAAAACAAAGACACTGAAAAGCTATGATAGCCTTCAGATTTAAGCAATAAAAAAATTCTAACTACTGAGCATACAATGTAATTTGTTACAGCCTATGACTAATGACCACAGAATAATTCCACTGGTGCCAGATGGGGAAAAGTCCTTAATTACTGAAGATATATGTTGTTAAGTTTACCAGCACTTTAAACCACTAAATTTGATTAAAGTTAGCAGTGTTATCACAGGAATAATTGCTTTGGGAGAGGAAAGAAGCTTGTCCTTTGCTCATTTTGTGATTGATGGTAGACTGTGAAATAAAATTGAAGGCAGCAATAGCACAAAATACAGGGCATGAGAGTAGACCAGTAGTGTCCAGAGTTTCCAGTGGGGATATATATGCAACACAGTCTCTTGGCATCCAGAAAGTTTTAATGCTTTATCTCATCAATTTTAATTTCTATTCTTGTAGTTTATATATATGTAATAGGACAGTGATACAAATATAATATAAAGAAATATGTATCTTTGAGATGCATACTCAAAAATTCCCATCATGTATGCCTTTTAGTAAGAAAACTTGTATTAAACTATAAAAATACCAATAATGGCTAAGTTCTAGGCACTATTCCAAAAGCTATGCATGTAATATTTCATTTATCCTTTACAGCAACTCTGTAAGATAAAAACTATTATTAGCCCCATTTTATGAATGAGGAAACTGAGACACAGAGAGGTAAAGTTACTTATTCAAGGTCCCAAAACTGATATGGTAGAATGTATCTGAAGTCACATAATCTGGTCCTAGTGCTTATATTAGAATGATTTCATTATACAAGCAATGGAGATATTAAATTTGATGCTCTGTTTAATTTTAACTAATTTCAGAATCTATACAAAGAAACATATTGCATAGTACCTGGCCAACAAGGACTCTACAGTCCAAAGTCTCAATGTACAAAATGTGGATTCTTTTTGGAAGTACTACTGCTGGCAATGAACAAACATGGATGTGTGGATCATCTCAAAAAATTTCCTAAATATTCAGCAGAATGAATGTTTTCTACTCATCACTGCTCACCCAAGGCGGTCAAAACCAGAAGCTAAAGATAAAGTGCCTGTAGGAGAAAGGACACACATTGGAGGAGAGCCAGAGAAACTGCCATTTCCAATGGACTGCCATATAAAGGAAAAGAGAGATGGTTTTCTAGTACTGATTCTGCTACTTACTACCTTTGGGGTTTTTGGTTGCTTTTTTTTTAAAGATTTTTTTGATGTGGACCTTTTTTAAAGTCTTTATTGAATTTTTCACAATATTGCTTCTGTTTTATGTTTTGGTTTTTTGGCCGTGAGGCATGTGGGATCCTGGCTCCCCAACCAGGAATCAGGCCCACACCCCCTGAATTGGAAGGCGAAGTCTTAACCACTGGACAACCAGGGAAGTTCCACGACTCTGTGTTTTTTGAGCAAGTGTTTTAACTTCTCTGGGCCTCAATTTCTTTATTTTTAAAATGAAGGAACTTGAATAAATGATATCTGAAGTGAATCTGTGAGTCTCTAGCCTTCTACAAAAGCTGAGAGACAAGAGGAAATTTTAACACAGTAACAGGAGGAGCCTGAATAACAACCTGGCTAACAACCTAGCAAACTAGCACAGTTGCTCAGGTAAATAGGGCCAAAGCTAGAGAACAAAGTTAATGTGTTAATTAATTAGGCTGCCTCTAAAAGAAATTCTGGCAAGAATTATACTGTAATTAACTGTGGCTGAATTATCTAATTGTACCACATAAACTAATATTCTAACTTGTCAATTAAAAATAACTCCATGTGATTTAGATTGCAAGCAGGCATTGTCAGAGACCTAGAGGGGTTCAGGGCACTTCTATTTTTTGAGGTTCCTCATACAGTTGACCCTGGAACAAGGCAGGGGATTGGGGGTATCAACCCTCCCAGCAGTCCAAAACCTGCTTGTAACTTACAGTTGGCCCTCACACACTATCCTCAGTTCCACATCCACAGTTCTGCATCCCTGGATTCAACAATCTGCCTCCCCTCATGCTCCACCTCCATATCTAAAAGCAAAAGGAAATCCTCCTTTTTACCTAAAATGTCCCTATTTTTGTTTCAACCAAATAATAAAAACAACGCCCCTTGCCTGACCTCTCACCATAATGGTGACCACAGGGACCTGACTCCAGGGTCCGAGACAGAGCACAGAGTTAAGATGTGGCTCTAACATGAGCATGGGAGCTGGGAGACTGACAGAATGGTGGTCCAGTTACACAACCACAGATAGACAGCTAATTGGCAACAGGAAAACACGTTTATTAGGTGGAGATTCCAATGGAGTTCATCAGTCTGCTCCTCGTGGGGGTATTTTACTAATATCTGGAAAGTTTCAAAGCCAAGCTACATCGACTCAAATGAGAATTCAACTGACAAGAACAGCATCTCCACCTACCCTGGAGGATGAGATTATAAAAGTTGCTAATCTTGCGCTTCTGGGCAGTGGCAAACCAGTGGCCAAGACTGATGGAACACTCTCTCTGTCTTCTGACTGAAGAATTTTATGGAAGCACGTTAGGTACATAAACAGAAACCATTATCAGGGTAGGAAATTTTCACTTCTCCCGAAACATCCAGCACTACATCCACTTTTAAAGCTGGAATGCTTGACAAAAGGTTTTGTGCATGGCTATTGAGATATTCTTGTAGCCCCAAAGAACAAGCCTTGTTTCAGGTGTGCTACATTTACAACCTATTCTTTACAAGTATATAGTAAACTGTGCTTATGGATAGAGAGGTGACTGAAAACAACCTAAAGAAGAGCCCACAGTACAATCTAGAACAGCCTCCCCACTTTCCTCTTATTTTTGTTAGCTTTTACTTGCTCTTCACTCCAAATAGGCTCGTCTCAGCTTGCGAACTTTGCAGACTAGGAATGCTGTTGGAAAGCCTACCTTGGAACGTTTCCTTGAGTCAGGTGGGGTATGCAGAGTTTGGCCAGCTCTCATTGGAGTAAGAACTGCCTAAGAACTCCAAGGAATGCCTCTCAGCACGCTGTCTGCACTGGCGTGTGCCCAGGAAAAACACTATCCCTCCTGCTAACCTTTGAGGCATAACCTTTTATTCTCCCCAGTGGAGTTATTTTACCGAAATTGTTCCTCGTGAGTTGTATGGAAGACTATGTTTTGATTATGAAAATCATTTACAGTGAGTACAAATTTTTCTATCTCCATATCAGTCACTCTTAATCTTTTAAACTTTTAAACAGAAACCTTTCTTCCACAAAAACTAGAATATCATACTCCAGCCTTGGCAGTATCAGTTTACATAACTCATAAAGACATGGCAGTAAGGAGTTTATAAGAAATTGGTCAGGCAACTTGAAGCTATTGAGTTTAAAACATTATTGTAATTCCTAAATTATTTGCCTTTTTTGCATTTATCAGAAAAATGGTGAAGTTATTCATAATAAGTTATTCCCACATGTTTTGAAGGGTAGTTTCTGATTAATGTTTAAATAAACTTAGTTACATGAGCCTGTCATTATTAACTCCATGCAAACAATCTAGAACATCATTGTTCAATGGCTTTCTGTGATTATGGAAATGTTTTCTATTTGCTCTGTCTAGTATGATAGACACTAGCCTCAGGTGGCTCTGAGTGATCAAAATGTGGCTAACATGACGGATTAACTGAACATTTAATTTTATTTCATTTTAATTACTTTAAATTTAAATTAAAGTAGTCACATGGAACTAATGGCTACTGTATTGGATGATGCAGGTCTAGAGACTTGTTACTCAACGTGTAGCCAACTACACGAAGCATCATCTTTACCTGGGAACTTTTTACAAATGCAATTTTCAGGTCCCACCTCAACACTACTGAATTTGACTCTGTACCTTAATAAGATCCCCAGGTAATTTACATGTGCATTAATATTTAAGAAGTACTGATCCAAAAGAGTAGTCCTCAACATTGGCTGTACCCTTAAAGTTACCTGAAACCTTTTGGGGGGGCTAACAAGGTCAAAATATTTTCAAAATAAGACCAAAATCTTTTATCGTTTTTACTATATTGGCATGTTCACTGATGGTTCCAAAGCAATGGAGGATAAAACTTTAGGGGCCTTAGTATGAATCAAGGCACTGGAACCAAACTGCAAAAGTAATTGTTAATTTCTTCACTGTCACACACTTGCAGGAAAAAGAAAAGCCCAGTTACACTTAAGAATGTTTTTGATGATGCAGGAAAACATACTAATTTTCTTAATTCCTAACCATTAAATACACTTTTTAATATACTTTGGAAAGAAATAAACAAGAAGTATGTGTAAAGAATTGCTGCTGCAAAAGGAAGTGTAAAGATTGACTCAAGAAAACCACCTGTGAGACTGAGTTATAAGTTAACCAGCGCCCTTTCTTTTTATTTTTTTAAACTAGCCTCTTTTACATGAGGCACCATTTACTTGAAGGAACTAATGATAGATAAACTATGCTTATTCATAATTGGGTATTTGGCAAATACTTTATTCAAAATGAATGAAGTAAGTCTGTCACTTCAAGGAAAATAATTAACAGTATATGTTTCCAATGATAACCTTTGATGTTTAAAGTGGAAATTAGGATTTTAGAAAACTAGAATTTACCACTAAGATCCTCACATCTTCCTACTTCTAAAAGACTTTTCTGATTAGATTGCTGGTGAAATTAATACCACCAGCATTTGAAAGCCCTACATAGGGCTTCCCTGGTGGCACAGTTGTTGAGAGTCCGCCTGCTGATGCAGGGGACACAGGTTTGTGCCCCGGTCCGGGAAGATCCCACATGCTGCAGAGCGGCTAGGCCTGTGAGCCATGGCCGCTGAGCCTGCGTGTCCGGAGCCTGTGCTCCGCAACGGGAGAAGCCACAACAGTGAAAGGCACGTGTACCGCAAAAAAAAAAAAAAAGGAAGCCCTACATAACTCACAGAACCCATATTTTTAAATGATCAATATATGAGTAAAAGATCCATTCAAGAAGCAAGATAGAACAATGAACTTCAATGTAACAAGAATACACATTTATTGATACGGTTTTAGATTCCAAACTGCACATAAAATGTTACATAGTTACGAAACTACCTCTTGTCAAGTTTTGATATAGTATCAAAGAATATCCACAATTGTCTGAAAATTCTATTAAAATACTCCTCTTTTGCAAATTTATTTGGGTGAGGCCAAATTTTCTTTATATTGTTCAACCAAAACAACTTACCAGAATGCAGAAGCAGATATCAGAATCCAGCTATCTTCTATAAAGCTGGATATTAAAGAATGCGCAAAAAAAAAAAAAAAGCCAATGCCATTCTTTCCAGTAAATTCTTTTTGGAAATAATAAATACTTTTCATAAAATATATTATTTATATTAATAGGTAAGGCACTTATTATTGTTATCCTTAAAGGAAATCATAATTTTTAAAAAAGTTCTCAGTTTTCATTTCTTGTACAGTTAATACTGATAGATATTATTTCCATTACAGAAAAGCTCTCTGGGGTTCTCAATCATTTTTGATAGTTTAAGTTTCCTGAGACCAACAAGTTTGGGTGCTGATGGTTTATATGATGCCTTGATAAGACTGAAGAGGATTAAAGCTAAGAATCACCACTCCCTTCACCCAAAACTTGAGAATTGGTTGCTTTCAAGCATTCAGAAAAATGGAAAGCACGTGGCATCTTCAAAAGAAAAAAATGCAGAGTTCCTATATGAATGTGTTGACTCATTTAAGCCACCTTCTTGGCACCCACTATGCCAACCTATAGAAAACCGCTGTAAGAATTTATAAATATGCACATTTATTATAGCATGTTTATAGTGTGACCTGAGAACAATCTGAAGGTCCCTCAAGAGTAGAGTGGTTGGTCAAATTATAGTGCATTATATTACAGAATAGTATGCAACATTAAAAAGATTGTATTAATTATTTATGTTTCTAAAACTGGAAAGTTGTCTATGATATATTATTAAATGAGAATGCAAGTTTCAAAGTAATGTGTAAAGTGTAGCCCCTTTTAAAAACAGGGAAACGGAGACATGGTGACATTGACAATGGGTCCAGCTGTTCACTTTGGACAGAGAAAACCAAGAGCTTTGAGATTGGTTCAAGATGGCGGAGTAGAAAGACATGCACACACTCCCCCTTGCGAGAGCACCAGAATCAAAACTATCTGCTGAACAATCATTGACAGAAAGACACTGGAACTCACCAAAAAAGATACCCCACATCCAAAGACAAAGGAGAAGCCACGGTGAGACAGTCGGAGGGGCGCAATCACAATAAAATCAAATCCCATAACTGCTGGGTGGGTGACTCACAAACTGGAGAACAATTATATCACAGAAGTCCACCCACTGGAGTGAAGGTTCTGAGCCCCACGTCAGACTTCCCAAACTGGGGGTCCACCAATGGGAGAAGGAATTCCCAGAGAATCAGACTTTGAAGGCTAGCGGGATTTGATTGCAGGATTTCAACAGGACTGGGGGAAACAGAGACTCCACTCTTGGAGGGGACACACAAAGTAGTGTATGCATCAGGACCCGGTGGGAGGAGAAGTGACCCATAGGAGACTGAGCCAGACGTACCTGCTAGTGTTGGAGGGTCTCCTGCGGAGGCGGGGGGCAGCTGTGGCTTACCGCAGGGACAGGGACACTGGCAGCAGAGGTTCTGGAAAGCACTCCTTGGCATAAGCCCTCCTGGAGTCTGCCATTAGCCCCACCAAAAAGCCTGTAGGGACTAGTGCTGGGTTGCCTCAGGTGAAAAAAACAGGGAACTCAGCCCCACCCATCAGCAGACAAGAGGATTAAACTTTTATTGAGTTCTGCCCAGCAGAGCAACACACAGCTATACTCACCACCAGTCCCTCTCATCAGGAAAATTGCACAAGCCTCTTAGATAGCCTCATCAACCAGAGGGCAGACAGAAGAAGCAAAAAGAACGACAATCCTGCAGTCTGTGGAATGAAAACCACATTCACAGAAAGACAGACAAAATGAAAAGGCAGAGGACTATGTACCAGATGAAGGAACAGGATAAAACCCCAGAAAAACAATTAAATGAAGTGGAGATAGGCAACCTTCCAGAAAAAGAATTCAGAATAATGAATGAAGATGATCCAGGACCTCAGAAAAAGAATGGAAGCAAAGATCGAGAAGATGCAAGAAAGGTTTAACAAAGACCTAGAAGAATTAAAGAAAAACACCAAGGATTAAAGAACAAACAAACAGAGATGAACAATACAATAACTGAAATGAAAAAATACACTATAAGGAATCAATACCAGAATAACTGAGGCAGAAGAACATATAAGTGACCTGGAAGACAGAATGGTGGATTTCATGGCCAGGGAAGAGAATAAAGAAAAAAGAATGAAAAGAAATGAAGACAGCTTAAGAGACCTCTAGGACAACATTAAACACATCAACATGCTCATTATAAGGGTCCCAGAAGGAGAAGAGAGAGAGAAAGGACTCAAGAAAATATTTGAAGAGATTATAGTTGAAAATTTCCCTAACATAAGAAAGGAAATAGCTACCCAAGTCCAGGAAGCACAGAGAGTCCCAGGCAGGATAAACACAAGGAGAAACACGTCAAGACACATAGTAATCAAATTGACGAAAATTAAAGACAAAGTAAAATTATTAAAAACAAACAACAAATAACATACAATGGAACTCCCATAAGGTTAACAGCTGATTTCTCAGCAGAAACTCTGCAAGCCAAAAGGGAGTGGCAGGATATATTTAAAGTGACAAAAGAGAAGAACCTACAACCAAGATTACTCTACCTGGCAAGGATCTCATTCAGATTTGATGGACAAATTAAAACCTTTACAGACAAGCAAAAGCTAAGAGAATTCAGCACCACCAAACCAGCTCTACAACAAAGGCTAAAGGAACCTCTCTAAGTGGGAAACACAAGAGGAGAAAAGGACCTACAAAAACAAACCCAAAACAATTAAGAAAATGGTAATAGGAACATATATACATATCGATAATTACTTTAAATGTGAATGGATTAAATAATCCAACCAAAGGATACAGGTTTGCTAAATGGATACAAAAACAAGACCCAACTATATCCTATCTACAAGAGACCCACTTCAGACCTAGGGACACATACAGACTGAAAGTAAGGGGATGGAAAAAGATATTCCATGCAAATGGAAATCAAAAGAAAGCTGGAGTAACAATACTCAGATAAAACACACTTTAAAATAAAGAATGTTACAAGAGACAAGGAAGAACACTACATAATGATCAAGGGATCACTCCAAGAAAAAGATATAACAATTATAAATATATATGCACCCAACATAGGAGCACCTCAATATATAAGGCAAATGCTAACAGCTATAAAAGAGGAAATTCACAGTAACACAATAATAGTGGGGGACTTTAACACCTCACTTACACCAATGAACAGCTCATCCAAACAGAAAATGAATAAGGAGACAAAAGCTTTAAATGACACAATAAACCAGATAGATTTAGTTCATATTTATAGGACATTCCATCCAAAAACAGCAGTTTACACTTTCTTCTCAAGTGCGCATGGAACATTCTCCAGGATAGATCAAATATTGGGTCACAAGTCAAACCTCAGTAAATTTAAGAAAACTGAAATCATATCAAGCATCTTTTCTGACCACAACACTATGAGATTAGAAATAAATTACAGGGAAAAAGAACGTATAAAACACAAACACATGGAGGCTAAACAATACGATACTAAATAACCAAGAGATCACTGAGAAAATCAAAGAGGAAATTTAAAAATACCTAGAAACAAATGACAACAAAACCACAACAATCCAAAACCTCTGGGATGCAGCAAAAGCAGTTCTAAGAAGGAAGTTTGTATCAATACAATCCTACCTCAAGAAACAAGAAAAATCTCGAATATACAATCTAAACTTACACCTAAAGGAACTAGAAAAAGAAGAACAAACAAAACACAAAGTTAGTAGAAGGAAATAAATCATAATGTAAGAGCAGCAGGATGAGGTGCTGGGAGAGCATGTAGCTACTGTGGGTGGTGTGAGGATCCCAGGGCAGGCCATGCTGCGGGGGCCACTCCTGGCAGCACAGAGGAGGAGGGCAAGAAGGTGACCATGCTGAGCTTGTCCTTCCAGAGGGCAGCTGGACTACAGATCAAGGAGGTGTATAGTCTGAGAGAGGAGAATAAAGCATCACCAGGAATTTCAATACGGCGTTTTAGATGCGGTGACGCTCTTTTACTCATGAGCCTGTTAGAAGTATAAGGAAAGAGCTGTGGGGAAGACAGGGTCTTGGTGCTCTGGCCTGGTGTCAGGCATGAGCCTCTGAGGTGCGAGAGCCGAGTTCAGGACACTGGACAACCAGAGACCTCCCGGCCCACATAATACCAGTTGGCAAAAGCTCTCCCAGAGGTCTCCGTCTCAACACTAAGACCCAACTCCACCCAACGGCCAGCAAGCTCCAGTGCTGGATGCCCCATGCTAAACCACTAGTAAGACAGGAACACAACCCCACCTAATAGAAGAGAGGCTGCCTAAAATCATAGTAAGTTCACAGACACCCCAAAACATACCACCAGAGGTGGCCTTGCCTACCAGAAAGACAAGATACAGCCCCACCCACCAAAACACAGGCACCAATCCCCTCCACCAGGAAGCCTACACAAGCCAGTGAACCAACACCACCCACTGAGGGCAGACGCCAAAAACAACAGGAACTACAAACATGCAGGTTGCAAAAAGGAGACCCCAAACACAGTAAATTAAACAAAATGAGAAGACAGAGAAATATGCAGCAGATGAAGGAGCAAGGTAAAAACCCACCAGAGCTAACAATTGAAGAAGGAAATAGGCAGTCTACCTGAAAGAGAATTCAGAGTAATAATAGTAAAGATGATCCAAAATCTCAGAAATACAATGGAGAAAATCCAAGAAGTGTTTAAAAAGGACCTAGAAGAACTAAAGAGCAAACAAACAATGATGAGCAACACAATAAATGAAATTAAAAATTCTCTAGAAGGAATCAATAGCAGAATTACTAAGGTAGAAGAATGGATAAGCAACTCGGAAGATAAAAATAGTGGAAATAACTACTGTAGAGCAGAAAAGAAAAAAGAATGAAAAGAACTGAGGACAGTATCAGAGAGCTCTGGGACAACATTAAACACAGCAACATTTGCATTATAGGGGTCCAAGAAGAAAAAGAGAAAAAGAAAGGGACTGAAAGAATATTTCAAGAGATTATAGTTGAAAACGTCCCTAACATGGGAAAGGAAATACACAAGTCCAGGAAGCACAGAGAGTCCCATAAATTCAAGCAGAAACACGCCAAGACACATTAATCAAACTATCAAAAATTAAACACAAAGAAAAAATATTAAAAGCAGCAAGGGAAAAGCAACAAATAACATACAAGGGAATCCCCAAAAGGTTAACAGCTGATCTTAAAGCAGAAACACTGCAAGCCAGAAGGGAGTGTCAGGACATATTTAAAATGATGAAAGGAAAAACCTACAACCAAGATTACTCTATGCAGAAAGGATCTCATTCAGATTCAATGGAGAAATTAAAGCCTTTACAGACAAGCAAAAGTTAAGATAATTCAGCACCCCAAAACGAGCTTTACAACAAATGCTAAAGGAACTTCTCTAGGCAGTAAACAAAAGAGAAGGAAAACACTTACAAAAACAAACCCAAAACAATTAAGAACTGGTAACAGGAACATACATATTCATAACTACCTTAAATGTAAATGGATTAAATGCTCCAACCAAAAGACACAGACTGGCTGAATGGATACAAAAACAAGATCCGTATACATGCTGTGTACAAGAGACCCAGTTCAGACCTAGGGACACATACAGACTGAAAGTGAGGGGATGGAAAAAGATTTTCCATGCAAATGGAAATCAAAAGAAAGCTGGACTAGCAATTCTCATATCAGACAAAATAGACTTTAAAATAAAGACTAATACAAGAGACAAAGAGGGACACTACATAATGATCAAGGGATAAATCCAAGAAGAAGATATAACAATTGTAAATATTTATGCACCCAAAATAGGAGCACTTCAATACATAAGGCAAATACTAACAGCCATAGAAGGGGAAATCCACAGTAACACAATAATAGTAGGGGACTTTAACACCCAACTTTCACCAACAGATCATCCAAAGTGAAAATACATAAGGAAACACAAGCTTTAAATGATACAATAAACAAGATGTACTTAATTGATATTTATAGGACATTCCATCCAAAAACAATAAATACACTTTCTTCTCAAGTGCTCTGGGAACATTCTCTAGAATAGATTATATCTTGGGTCACAAATCAAGCCGTGTTAAATTTTACAAAACTGAAACCATATCAAGTATCTTTTCTGACAACACTATGAGACTAGATATCAATTACAGGAAAAAAAACTGTAAAAAAATACAAACACATGAAGGCTGAACAATACACTACTAAATAACCAAGAGATCACTGAAGAAATCAAAGAGGAAATCAAAAAATACCTAGAAACAAATGACAATGAAAACACGACAACTCAAAACCTATGGGATGCAGCAAAAGCAGTTCTAAGAGGGAAGTTTATAGCAATATATTCCTACATCAAGAAACAAGAAACATCACAAATAAACAACCTAACCTTACACCTAAAGCAATTAGAGAAAGGAAAACAAAAAAATCCCAAAGTCAGCAGAAGGAAAGAAATCATAAAGATCAGATCAGATATAAATGAAAAAGAAATGAAGGAAACAATAGCAAAGATCAATAAAACTAAAAGCTGGTTCTTTGAGAAGATAAACAAAATTGATAAACCATTAGCCAGACTCATCAAGAAAAATAGGGAGAGGACTCAAATCAACAGAATTAGAAATGAAAACGAAGTAACAACTGACACTGCAGAAATACAAAGGATCGTGAGAGATTACTACAAGCAACTCTATGCCAATAAAATGGACAACCTGGAAGAAATGGACAAATTCTTAGAAAAGGACAATCTTCCGAGACTGAACCAGGAAGAAACAGAAAATATATACAGACCAATCACAAGCACTGAAATTGCAATTGTGATAAAAAATCTTCCAACAAACAAAAGCCCAGGAACAGATGGCTTCGTAAGTGAATTCTATCAAACATTTACAGCAGAGCTAACACCTATCCTTCTCAAACTCTTCCAAAATATAGCAGAGGGAGGAACATTCCCAAACTCACTGTGAGTCCACCATCACTCTGATACCAAAACCAGACCAAGATGTCAGAAAGAAAGAAAACTACAGGCCAAGATCACTGATGAAAATAGATGCAAAACTCCTCCACAAAATACTATCATACAAAATGCAACAGCACATTAAAAGGATCATACACCATGATCAAGTGGGGTTTATCCCAGGAATGCAAGGATTCTTCAATATACACAAATCCATCAATGTGATACACCATATTAACAAACTAAAAAATAAAAACAATATGATCATCTCAAAAATGCAGAAAAAGCTTTTGACAAAATTCTACACCCATTTATGATAAAATCTCTCCAGAAAATGGGCACAGAGGGAACCTACCTCAACCTAATAAAGGCCATATATGACAAACTCACAGCAAACATCATTCTCAATGGTGAAAAACTGAAATTATTTCCTCTAAGATCAGGAAGAAGAAAAGGGTGTCCACTCTCACCACTGTAATTCAACATAGTTTTGGAAGTCCTAGCCACAGCAATCAGAGTAGAAAAACAAATAAAAGAATACAATTTGGAAAAGAAGAAGTAAAACTGTCACTGTTTGCAGATGACATGATACTATATATAGAGAATACTAAAGATGCTGCCAGAAAACTACTAGAGTTAATCAATGAGTTTGGTAAAGTAGCAAGATACAACATTAATGCACAGAAATCTCTGGCATTCCTATATACTAACAACAAGAAATCAGAAAGAGAAATTAAGGGAACAATCCCATTCACTATTGCAACAAAAAGAATAAAATACCTAGAAATAAACCTACCTAGGGAGACAAAAGACCTATTTGCAGAAAAGTGTAAGACACTGATGAAGGAAATTAAAGATGATACCAACAGATGGAGAGAAATGCCATGTTCTTGGATTGGAAGAATCAATACTGTAAAAATGACTATACTACCCAAAGCAATCTACAGATGCAATGCAATCCCTATCAAATTACCAAGGGCATTTTTTAGAGAACTAGAACAAAAAATTTTAAACTTTCTATGGAGACACAAAAGACCCCAAATAGCCAAAGCAATCTTGATGGAAAAAAACAGAGCTGGAGGAATCAGACTCCCTGACTTCAGACTATATCACAAAGCTACAGTAATCAAGACAATATAGTACTGGCACAAAAACAGAAATATAGATCAGTGGCACAGGATAGAAAGCCCAGAGGTAAACCCACACACACTCATGGTCAACTAATCTATGACAAAGGAGGCAAGGATATACAATGGAGAAAAGATAGTCTCTTCAATAAGTGGTGCTGGGAAAACCAGACAGCTGCATGTAAAAGAATGAAATTAGAACACTTCCTAACACCATACACAAAAATAAACTCAAAATGGATTAAAGACCTAAATGTAAGGCCAGACACTATCAAACTCTTAGAGGAAAACATAGGCAGAACACTCATACATAAATCAAAGCAAGATCTTTTATGACCCACCTCCTATCTATATGTATGTATAGCTTTACTTGTATTTGGTCTTGGCAAAAGGTAGGAAAGGATACACACCAATCTGTTAACACTGGTTATCTCAGCAGAGGGTAGGAGTGGACGTGACATGAATTGTATTATTTACTTGTCCTGTATACTTATTTTTTTAATTTGTAACAATTCTGAACTGTTATTCAGCTGTGTCCTCTTCTACCCCCTGTGACCTTTGCTTGTTCTCTATAGTGCCACACAGCGGTAGACATTGAGAAATGCAAGGGAAGTGACCTTTGCACCACTCTGATGCTTCTGAGGGAAAGAGAATAGGAAGAGTGTAAGGAGAGAAGTAACAATATTCCAATTGCAGCATTTGATTCAGAGCATGAGAGTGGTCATAAGAATGTTCAGTTTTCTCCTAAATTCAACAAAAATCGGTTGCAGCATTGATGTTCCAAAAGGAATTAGCCGATTTGTGCTGGTGACTAAGGTTTTTCTCACTTTGGAGGAGCTAGTTCCAGCTTCAAACAACTATAGCTATGTCTTTTATGCCCACCACTTTCCACTCTCCCTTCTGCTGCCAACCTCTTCAGCCTTATTTCAAAACAGTGACCCACTGGTACTCTACCCTCCAATAACTAAATTCCTTTCAGCTCTTAACACATGTCTTGCCCATTCTCAGTTCTGGGTTTTCATGCATGTGTTTCCTGTGTTTGAACCTCCTCTCTTCTCGCTTCCCCACACCACCCATTCCTCATTCAGGTCACAGAGTAGAAAATCACCTTCTCTAGAAAACCCTGAATGCTCCTCAAACACCCTGCTCTGATTTTCCTCCAACATAGTATTTACCTTACCCTCAGTTACAATTTTTAGTTACTTGCCCATCTACCCAACTGTAGCTCCCTGAGGGCAAGAACCAAGCCTGTATTGTTCTCTGTTGTCACCCCAGCATCAATCTGCAAGACACATTGTAGTAATAGTAACTTTTTTTTTCAGTTTCTCTTGATTTTATTGTTCTTTTCAAAAACTAAGAGTACCTCTTTTATTTACTGTTGAGGATTACCTTGTGTCAAGCTCTGGGCTAAAGAATTCACATACATTATTCATTTAACCTACTGATAACCCTTAAGCCTACACTACTCTTCCTCCATGTAGACATTCAATACTTTTGGATACCACCTGCTGCTCTGATCTCTATTCTTCCTCTAAGATATCCTGTACTCTGACTCCATAAAAATACAGTCTTTAACTCTGTTTAAGGAACCTTAACTTGACCTTAGGTATTACTTAGCTTAGTTTATTTAGCTTCCTGGATCCATGGGATCCAGCTCCTCATGCTAACATAGTAAATCTAAAAATAAATTCATATGAAATTATAATCCAATGGAACATGCACTTTTATGGGGCACACAAGAGTAACAATGCCTTAAACCCAAACAGGGAAAATTTGGGCATCCCAGATGGACTATGAGGAAGATATTTTTAGAAAGGAAATTATTAACACTTGTTTTATAGATAACATCTTTGAAGTACCATCTACTCTGCCTATTTGGAAGGAAAACCCTTGATTTGGAGTACTCTTGTCAATGTTCAGCCCTGTTCCAAGGCTTGGAGTTACCACTGCATATCTTCTAACCATAGCAAATAAGAAAACAACTGTATTTCTTTATTTATGTGTTGATTTCCAATGTTAAATTTATCTAAAAAGCAAACAGTGAAAAACTGTGTCTGTAACTGTCCTAATCAGACATGGACTACAAAGGGTTTTGTTTCCCATTATAACGTACTAAATCACCCACACGCCAGTGAGCTCAAGTTGAATGTGAACTGACTTCCCAGGTGCCAGGTACAGTGTTCTTTACCTTGACACTCAATCCCTCAGGGGTGTCCTTGATGTCAGACCTCCAAAAAATGACAAGAGCCATATGGACATATCTAAGAAAGTTTTATGTTATTGGCTCTTAACTTGACAGGATAATAACCACACTCTCCAGCTCAAGATGTTTGGCTTGTCTTCTGAGTATTCAAGGCTAGTGAGCCAACAAGTAGCTAGGGAGTGGGGATAGACAACTGCAAACGTGAGGCAAAAAATACTTCTCTTGACAGCCTGAAAGGAGAAGAACTTCAAAATATCAGTTTGAAGGTCTTGGGAGCTAAGCAGGTAGAATAAGAAGGGTAGATTAATGAAAATGCGAAAGAAATAGATGTTTGGCCTAAGAGGTTAGAATAACTAAAGTCAACTGGCTTCAATTTAGGATGGACAAACGCGATGCTCCACTCTGCCATCTAGTGGTGAGAGATCCTTCTAGTCTCTTAGATGGTGCTCCAGGGCTGATTTCTGTTCATTTCACAGAGGACATTCCCATTTATTACCTCACTTACTTCTCAAGGGAAAGCTGTGAGGTAGATAATTTTCTGTTTTACAGATAAGGAAACTAAGACCCAGATAGCTGGTACATATTCTGTATCCTGAAAGGTTGTCTATACACAGTGTATTGAGACATTCAGGGTGGTGATTGAGTCTCCCACCCACCCAGCAGAGATAAGGTAAAATATAGAAAAATCTTCATATGGTGACTGAAAAATGTACCCCCATATTCTTCACACACAAAACAATCCTGCCAGAAAATTTGAAAATAATAATAAAAAATAAACAATGGCTGCCCAAAAAATCATGCAAAAGAACAGAAAAAACTGGAAAATTGATGAATACATCACTTCAGTAACATTATGATGGCCTGAAGAAAGGAAAACATAAGAATTTAGCAGCTGGGAATAACCTTAGATAACTACTAACTCAACTTTCTCACTTTATAGTTGAAGAAAGTGAAGACAAGAAATTCACGTACCTTTTCCGGGTTTCAAGATGAGTTATTGTGACAATCAAAAGTCTATCTCTTCTTCTTTTCTTTGACAGAAATTAATTATTTGTATTTAACCATTTCCAGAAGGAAGGACAAAGGAAGATAAACGGGAAAGAAAGAAAGAAATGAGGGAGAACAGAGCTAAAACTAATTTCTCTCAATTTGTATTCAGAGTCACATTCTTATGAAAATAAAAGTACCATAATCAGAGTTAACTGGAACACCTTTGGAAAATATGGAATTTCAGTTTTAAGAGACATAAATCGGGCTTTGGCCAAGCCTCTTTCTTTTTAACTCTTACATTTTGGAATGTGTATAACCATATTTATTACAGTGTAATTACAATGGGAAAAATCCACTTGCCCAAAAGTAAGAAATTAGTTATATCAATTATGGTATATCTATTCAATAAAATCTATACAATCACTTAAATTATACTATATAAGTATATTTAGAGAAAGAGGCAATTGTTTACAGTTCAACACTAATGAAAAAATGAAATAAAAATACACTGCGGGGGCTTCCCTGGTGGCGCAGTGGTTGAGAGTCCGCCTGCCGATGCAGGGGACACGGGTTCATGCCCCCGTCTGGGAGGATCCCACGTGCCGCGGAGCGGCTGGGCCCGTGAGCCATGGCCGCTGAGCCTGCGCGTCCGGAGCCTGTGCTCCGCAGCGGGAGAGGCCACAGCGGTGAGAGGCCCGCGTACCGCAAAAAAAAAAAAAAAAAAATACACTGCAGGCTTCCCTGGTGGCGCAGTGGTTGAGAATCCCCCTGCCGATGCAGGGGACACAGGTTCATGCCCCGGTCCGGGAGGATCCCACGTGCCGCGGAGCGGCTGGGCCCCTGAGCCATGGCTGCTGGGCCTGCACCTCCGGAGCCTGTGCTCCACAACAGGAGAGGCCCCAACAGTAAGAGGCCCACGTACGGCAAAAAAAAAAAAAAAAAAAAAAATTGCATATGGTATGATTCCAATTTTGTATTTAAAAGTAGATATGATGAAAATAGCTGAAAAAAAATTAAAAGTCATTACCTCTGAAAAGAGACATTGTAAATATTTTTAGTTTTCTTCTTTAGTGTTTCTCTGTATTTTCTAGGTTTTTCTGAAATGTACATTTATAGATTCTATTTATAATCCCACAAAGAATAAATGTAAATTTAAACTATTTTATGAAAATATCCAGTGTTGTCAAGAACTTGTAGAAGAACATACAGTGTAATATTTTAGGACTGCAATTTGATGGTATGACCCAAAAGTTAGCAATAACTTTCCTGGGATGTTTCAAATCTCCTAAGAATATTTTTAAAGGTTTGTTAGCATTTAGAACATTTGGATCTTAGAAAGTAATAAGATATTTACATAGACCACATGTTTCATAACAACCCCAGCAAAGTCTGGGCAGCAAACCATAATCTAACATCTTAATACTTCTATAGAAAGCATGAAGTGTTGAACCACATTGGATAAATTAAGACTATAAACAGCCTCATGTGAATTCCAGTCAAATTTTTGCCACAAAGTGAATTAACACCAAACATTATAAAATATATTATTTTTATAGTTTTTCAGATTTCAAAAGTATAGATAAAAGAATGTGGTCTCTATATTATGTCTACCACAACATCGTTTATTATGTCACTAAATGTATACTAGTAATTGATTAGTTAAAAGGAAACTATGGTAATAATCAGACAATGGAATAATATCTGTCTGTCTACTTAAAGGATAATATCAATCAGTATTCATCAGAACATAAAGGTCTTCACGAAACATTACTGAGTAAATCAAGTAGGTTACAAAATGGATGTTGCTTTATCAGGATTTATCATAAGGATTTTTGTTTCTGGGATGATGGAGTAGACATACTTTCCCTATTCCATCTCCTAAGTACAACTAAAACCCCTGCGCATTATAAATAAAACAAATCTAAGAAGATTCTGAGAGATGGAAAGAAGAAGTCAGACAACCTGGGACATCAAGACCCAAGAAATGGCACATTAGTGAGCTCCTGAAATTTTCTTTTTGCCTCATCTCAGATTTGGAGCAGAAGAAGGCAGCAATCCAACAATGTCAATGGCTAAAGACAAAAATAGCTCCAACAAACACCTATTTTCTCTAGTCAAAGAACCAGGAAAGGAGCAGCAAATCCAGAGCAAAGCTTTTAGGCAACACCGCTCTATTCCAGCCAAACATCAAAGAAAACCTATGGTTCCACCCCTACTCATGTCAGCAAAGGTTGAATGGGAAGTCTAGACTTCTAGCCTAATGAAGCTATAATGAAGCACTTTGACACCTGACCAAGAATCAGAAAAAGCCAAGTAAGGAACTGGGCCTTTCATCCTTGCTAGCTGATAATGGGTCCACCCAATGTGACGACAGTGGGTACCATGTGGTGAGCCTACCTCCATCTCCATCCAGAAGTAATGAGGCATCTCTCACCCTCTCCCTGGGTGTCAGAGGAGGCCTAGTAGAGACTCAGAACTTTGTCACTCATTCAGCACTAACAAGGCCACCCCCACCTAGGAGTCAGTGGAGACCACAGGGAACCATAACTCCCACCCCTGCCTGGCAGTAAGAGCACCACCAATGTTGGCTATCAACAGAGGCCAAGTGGGGAACTTGAGCTTCTATATCCACCTAGCCTGTAATGATGTGGAACCACCCTTCCATGCTAGAGCAGTAACAAAAAAGGTCATTTAAAACAGGTTTAAGTAAGATAGAGCATACTGTATATAACACAACATAACATGAAAAGGACCAGGTTTCAACTAAAAATTACTCATCATACGAAGAACCAAAAATTTCTTAAACTGAATAAAAAAGAAAATCAACAGATGACAACCCTGAGATGACAAAGATGTTATAATTATATGACAAAGTTCTAGAAGAAGAGCGGAAAGAAAGTAAGGCTGAAAAGTACCTGAAGAAATAATAACTGAAATTTCCCAAACTGAGCCAAAAACATAAACCTATAGATTTAAGAAGCTGAATGAATCCCAAACATTAAAAACCAAAGAAAATCCACACCAAGACATATCATAGTTAGACATCTGAAAACTAAACACAAAAAAAAAAATCTTGAAAACAATGAAAGAAAAATGACCCCTTACCTATAGGGAGAAAAACATTTAAAATGACATCAGATTTCTCAACAGAAACCATGAAGACCAGAAGGAAATGATGTAATATTTTTTACTTGTTGTATAAAATAACTGGCAACCCAGAATCTCATACCCAGTGAAAACATCTTTCAGAAATGAAGGAGAAACCAGCACATTTTCCAGATGAAGGAAAAGAGAATTTGTTACCATCAGACCTACCCTAAAAGAATGGCTTGAAGAAAGTTCTCTAAAAAGAAAAGAAATTATTTTTTTAAAAAAAGAAACTGAAAAGAAGGAAGAATACAGTAAGCAAAAAATGTGGGTAAATGTAATAAACTCTTCTCCCCTTGAATTTTTTAAATTCGATGGCAGAAACAAAAATTATAACACTGTCTGAAGTATTTCTAATACTGCAGAGGCAATATTTAAGACAATTACGTCATAAATGGGGAGAGTAAAGGGACCTAAACGGAGGTAAGGCTATGCTACACTTCATTCAAACTGGTAAAACAACAATACCAGTAGTCTGTGGGGTAAATATACATATATGGTGTAATACTTAGAGCAATCACTAAAAAAACACATTCAAAATCACACAAACACATTAAAAACACATTACAGAATACGTAGAAACAAATGGCAATGAAAACACTATGACCTATATGACGCAGCAAAGGCAGTTCTAAGAGGCAAGTTTACAGCAATACAATCCTACCTCATAAAACAAGAAACATCTCAAATAAACAACCTAACCTTACAACTAAAGCAATTAGAGAAAGAAGAACAAAAAACCCCCAAAGTTAGCAGAAAAAAAGAAATCAAAAAGATCAGATCAGATATAAATGAAAAAGAAAAGAAGGAAACAGTAACAAAGATCAATAAAACTAAAAGCTGGTTCTTTGAGAAGATAAACAAAACTGATAAACCATTAGCCAGACTCATCAAGAAAAAAAGTGAGAAGACTCAAATCAACAGAATTAGAAATGAAAAAGGAGAAGTAACAACTGACACTGCAAAATACAAAGGATCATGAGAGATTACTACAAGCAACTCTATGGCAATAAAATGGACAACCTGGAAGAAGTGGACAAATTCTTAGAAAAGAACAATCTTCCAAGACTGAACCAGGAAGAAATAGAAAATATGAACAGACCAATCACAAGCACTGAAATTGAAACTGTGATTAAAAATCTTCCAACAAACAAAAGCCCAGGACCAGATGGCTTCATAGGTAAATTCTATCAAACATTTATAGAAGAGCTAACACCTATCCTTCTCAAACTCTTCCAAAATATAGTAGAGGGAGGAACACTCCCAAACTCATTCTACGAGGCTACCATCACCCTGATACCAAAACCAGACAAAGATGTCACAAAAAAACTATAGGCCAATATCACTGATGAACATAGATGCAAAAATCCTCAACAAAATACTAGCAAACAGAATCCAACAGCACATTAAAAGGACCATACACCATGATCAAGTGGAGTTTATCCCAGGAATGCAAGGATTCTTCAATATACGCAAATAAATCAATGTCACCATATTAACAAACTGAAGGATAAAAACAATATGATCATCGCAAAAATGCAGAAAAAGCTTTTGACGATATTCTACACCCATTTATGATAAAAACCCTCTAGAACATGGGCACAGAGGGAACCTACCGCAACATAATAGAGGCCATATATGACAAACCTACAGCAGACATCATTCTCAATGGTGAAAAACTGAAAGCATTTCCTCTAAGATCAGGAACAAGACAAGGATGTGCACTCTCACCACTCTTATTCAACACAGTTTTGGAAGTCCTAGCCATGGCAATCAGAGAAGAAAAAGAAATAAAAGGAATACAAGTTGGAAAAGAAAACTAAAGCTGTCACTGTTTGCAGATGACATGATGCTTTACATAGAGAATCCTAAAGATGCCACCAGAAAACTACTAGAGCTAATTAATGAATTGGGTAGAGTTGCAGGATACAAAATTAATGCACAGAAATCTCTGGCATTCCTGTACAAAAACAACAAAAGGTCAGGAAGAGAAATTAAGGAAACAATCCCATTCACCATTGCAACAAAAAGAATAAAATACCTGGAAATAAATCTTCCTAAGGAGACAAAAGACCTGTTTGCAGAACACTATACAACACTGATGAAAGAAATTAAAGACAGTACAAAAAGATGGAGAGATAGATATACCATGTTCTTGGATTGAAAGAATCAATATGGTGAAAATGACTATACTACCCAAAGCAATCTACAGATTCAATGCCATCCCTAACTAACTACCAATGGCATTTTCCACAGAGCTTGAACAAAAAATTTCAAAATTTGTATGGAAACACAAAAGACCCTTAATAGTCAAAGCAATCTTGAGAAAAAAAAATGAAGCTGGAGGAATGAGGCGCCCTGGCTTCAGACTATACTACAAAGCTATAGTAATCAAAACAATATGGTACTGGCACAAAAACAGAAATATAGATCAGTGGAAGAGGATAGAAAGCCCAGAGATAAACCCACATACATACGGTCACCTTATCTTTAACAAAGGAGGCAAGAATATACAATGGAGAAAAGACAGTCTCTTCAATGACTGGTGCTGGGAAAACTGGACAGCTACATGTAAAAGAATGAAATTAGGGCTTCCCTGGTGGCGCAGTGGTTGAGAGTCCGCCTGCCGATGCAGGGGACACGGGTTCGTGCCCCGGTACGGGAAGATCCCACATGCCGCGGAGTGGCTGGGCCCGTGAGCCATGGCCGCTGAGCCTGCGCGTCCGGAGCCTGTGCTCCGCAACGGGCGAAGCCACAGCGGTGAGAGGCCTGTGTACCGCAAAAAAAAAAAAAAAAAAAAAAAAGAATGAAATTAGAACACTGTCTAACACCATACACAAAAATAAACTCAAAATGGATTAAAGACCTAAATGTAAGGCCAGACACTATAAAATTCTTAGAAGAAAACTTAGGCAGAACACTCTATGACATAAATCACAGCAAGATCCTTTCTGACCCACCTCCTAGAGAAATGGAAATAAAAACAAAAATAAACAAATGGGACCTAATGAAACTTCAAAGCTTTTGCACATCAAAGGAGAACATAAGCAAGACGAAAAGACAACCCTCATAACGGGAGAATATATTTGCTAATGAAGCAACTGACGAAGGATTAATCTCCTAAATTTACAAGCAGCTCATGCAGCTCAATATCAAAAAACAAACAACCCAATCCAAAAATGGGCAGAAGACCTAAATAGACATTTCTCCAAAGAAGATATACAGATTGCCAACAAACACATGAAAGGATGCTCAACATCACTAATCATTAGAGAAATGCAAATCAAAACTACAATGAGGTTATCAACTCACAATGGTCAGAATGGCCATCATCAAAAAATCTAGAAACAATAAATGCTGGAGAGGGTGTGGAGAAAAGGGAACACTCTTGCACTACAGGTGGGAATGTGAATTGGTACAGCCACTATGGAGAACAGTATGGAGGTTCCTTAAAAAACTACAAATAAAAAAAAAAAAAAAAAAAAAAAACTACAAATAGAACTACCATACGACCCAGCAATCCCACTACTGGGCATATACCCTGAAAAAACCATAATTCAAGAAGAGTCATGTACCACAATGTTCATTGCAGCACTATTTACAATAGCCAGGACATGGAAGCAAACAAAGTGTCTATCGACAGATGAGTGGATAAAGAAGATGTGGCACATATATACAATGGAATATTACTCGGCCATAAAAAGAAATGAAATTGATTTATTTGTAGTGAGGTGGATGGACTTAGAGTCTGTCATACAAAGTAAGGTAAGTCAGAAAGAGAAAAGCAAATACTGTATGCTAACACATATATATAGAATCTAAAAACAAAAGAAAAGTGGTTCTGATGAACCTAGGGGCAGGACAGGAATAAAGATGCAGAAGTAGAGAATGGACCTGAGGACACAAGGAGGGGGAAGGGTAAGCTGGGACAAAGTGAAAGAGTAGCATGGACATATATACACTACCAAATTTAAAATAGATAACTAGTGGGAAGCAGCTGAATAGCACAGGAAGATCAGCTCAGTGCTTTGTGACCACCTAGAGGGGTGGGGTAGGGAGGTTGGGAGGGAGGCACAAGAGGGAGGGGATATGGGGATACATGTATACATATAACTGATTCACTTTGTTATACAGCAGAAACTAACACAACATTGTAAATCAATTATACTCCAATAAAGATGTTAAAAAAATTATAGGTGAATCAAAACAGAATCGAACAAAATGTTGTAATTAATGTAAGCAGTTAATAAAAAAACAAAAAATGAAAAACAGAACAAACAGAAAAAAAATGGCAGACCTAAGCACTAACAGGTCAATAATTTCATTAAATGTAAATGGTCTACAGTTACCAATGACAGAGATTGGAAAAGTGTATGAAATGCTATCTACAAGAAACTCACTTCAAATATAATGATACAGACAGGTTTAAAGGAAAAAGATGGAAAAAGATGTATTATGCAAACATCAACCAAGGGAAATCAGGAATGGCTATATTAATATTAGATAAAGTAGACTTTAGAAAAACAAATTACCAGAGCCAGAAAGGGACATTATATAATGATAAAAGGGTCAGTCCACCAAGAAGACTCAGCACTCCTAAATGTGAATGCACCAGATACAAAGTTGCAAAATTTATGAAGTTAAAAGCTGGCAGAAATGAAAGGAAGAATAGAAAAATCCACAATTATAGTTCAAAACCTCAACATCCCCCTCTCAACAATTGATAGAACAGTTAAACTGAAAATCAGCAAGGATAGAGAAGAACTCAATTCCACCATCAAGCAAAAGGATATAATTAGCACTTATAAATAAACAACCACAAAATATATATTCTTTTCAAGAGTCCATGGTCCATATATCCAGACAAATTTATATCCTGGGTGATAAAACAAACCCAAACAAATTCAAAAAAATTGAAATCATGCATGGTGTACTCTCTGATCACAATGGAATCAAACTAGAAACTAATAACAAAAAGGTAAGAAGAGAATCACCAAACACTTGAAAACTAAACAACATATCTCTAAATAAACCATAATTAAGAGGAAGTCTCAAGGTAAATTGAAAACAGACATAAAACTGAATGAAAATGAAAATATAGCATGTCAAAATATGTGAGACATAGCTAAAGCAGTACTGAGAAGTAAATTTATAGCACTAAATTCATAGATTAGAAAAGAAGAAATGTCTCAAAAATCAATCTATGCTCCCATTGCAAGAAAGTAGAAAAAGAGCAAAATGAACACAAAGTAAGCAAATGGAAGAAAATAATAATAAAAATAAGAGCAGAATTAATGAATAGAAAAAGAAAAAGAAAGTAATCAAGGAAATAAAGCTGGACTTATAAACAAAATGGACCACTTCCTAAAAAACACAGACTACAACTTACCCAATATGAAATAAGATACTTTGAATATACACACTGTTAAAAAGTGAATTCATAATTTAAAAACTTCCCCCAAAAAGCCACCTCCAGGCTCATATGTTTTCACTATAAAATTCTACCAGTCATTTAAAGAAATAACACCAATTGAAAACAAAAACAAAACAAAAACTCTTCCAGAATAGGAGGAAATACTCCCTAATTCATTTCATGAAGCTAGCATTGCCCTAAAACCAAAACTAGATAAAGATAGTAGAAAAAAAAAAAAAGAAAAACTATAGACCAATATCTCTCACCAATGTAGATGATCACTAAGAAAATATTAGTGAAAAGAATTAAACAGTATGCTAAAGGATTATACACCAAGTTCAAACAGAGTTTATTTCAGTCATGTAAGACTGGTTCAATAGTTGAAAATCAGTCAACATAATGTACAATATTAGCATCCTTCAAAAAGTGATTGATGAAGCAATTCGTTACATCCATATTGTGGAATACTACTTAGCAATAAAAAGGAATGAACTATCGATACATGCAACAATCTGAATAAATCTCTAGAGAATTATTCTGAGTGAAAAACCCAACCTACGGGTTGCTAGAGGTTAAGTAGAAAGTGGAAGGTGGAAGGTAAGTGAGTGTGACTATGAAAGGACAGTATGAAGTATCCTTGTGGAGATGTAAATGTTCTCTATCTTGACTTCAATGTCAGTATCATGGTTGTGATACTGTACAGATTTACAATATGTTACTATTAGGATAATCAACTTAGTGTACATTAAATCTCTCTAGTATTTCTCACAACTGCAAGTGAATCTACAGTTATGTCAAAATAAAAAAGTTTAATTAAAAATTGAGTTAAATGCATTATGTATGTATGCTTTCATTTATGGAAAATTAAATATATTTGCATATTCATATTATAATAAGTGGTCTGGATGCATGCACAGTAATTGTCCTTTGGTGTGGCATTTCAAGGATTTTTGCTATTTTCTTTTTGAAATTTTAAAATGGCACATGAGTAATATGCATAATACATAAATATTCTTACTGTAAAATAACAGAAGTTGAAATTGAAAGCAAATCCTCTCCCAAATCAACTCTCCTCCCTAAAGATAATAATTGTTAACATTTTGGCTTGTATTCTTCCAGACAACTCTATAATTGCATACATATGTGAAAATATATTTTTTTTCAGGATCATTTAAAATAAATATAATTATAACTGTAATTCTATTACTCTTTTCACAAAAATATGACTTAATATTTCTCAGTCTGTAAACGTTCATAAACTTGATCTTTTTTAACAAGGACATACTTGTCCATAATTAATCAAATTAGTCCATATGGGTTTAGCTTATTTTCCATTTTTTACAATTAAGAATAATGCCATATATACTTTCTTGAAAACCTTCTTGTAGATATAAAAATGCTTCTATAGGGTCAATTATTAGAGATGAAATTGCTAGGGTGAAGTATATATTCACTTTAAAATATCAAAGAAACTACAAAATTGTCCTCTGAAAAAAAACTAACAAAATACATACCTTCCAACAGCATATGAGAACATCTCTTTCAAAATATAGTAACATAGAATATTGTCAATCCAATTATTTTTAATTTAGTTTTTAAACTTTAATCAAAAATAAGCTACATTAAGATATTTTTCACCACCATCAAGACAAATAAAGTCTTGGCTTCTTTTCACTTCCCTCCTACCTTACCCATACCAGCTCTGCCAGCATTCACATTAGAATCATCTGGGGTTTATAGTTCAGATTGTGATTATTTTTTAACATATGCACCAATTTTTCAGACTTTATTAGTTTTACTGGTACCTTTGTTCTCCAGTGTTACCTGCATCCCTTGCCTTCCTCCTTCTTTTACTTCCCTTTGTTTTCACTAGAATAAGGCCTTGAGTAATTCTCATGAATGGTATTTTGGGAATAGAATTCTAAGTTTAAAATAATTTTGTCTCAGTATTGTTTAATAAAAGCCTGATGACAATCTGATATCACTCATTTGTGTTTAAGCTGCTATCTGTGAAAGCTTTTAGGCATTTTTCTTTATCCTTGGAGATCTGACACTTCACTAGTGTCTAGTTGTAGGTCTCTTTTTATGCAAGCGCTTAGTATTGCATGGTCCTTTCAACATAAAGACTTACTGCTTTCTTCAGTGTGGAGAATTTTCTCCCCTTAACTGATCATTTGCTCCATCTGTCCTTTCCTTACCTTCTTGGGGCATTGTTTTTGCATGGATATGGGTATTGAAGGTCTATATTCTATTCCTTTTAATGTTTTTCTCATATTTTCTCTGTAGCAGACATAATAAGGTCCCACCCCCATAGCCTCACCAAACAGGTCCACATATTACCATACAGAATCTATAAATACATGACCCCTTCTTTACATGGAAAAAGAGACTTTGCAGTGTGATTAAATTAAGGATCTTTAAATGGGAAGATTATCCTGGATTATTTGGGTGAACCTAATGTAATCACAAGAGTTCTTAAAAGAGGTAGGCAGGAGTATCAGAGTCTGAGAATATGTGACAACAGAAGCAGTAAGACATGAAGGGAGAGAAAGATTTGAAGATGATATGTTGTTGGCTTTCAAGCCAGAGGAAGGGACTACAAGCAAAGGAATGCAGATGTCCTCTAGAAGCTAGAAAAGATTCTCTTCTAGAGCTCCCAGAAGAAACACAGACTGTCGACACCTTGATTTTAGGGCTCTGACATCCAGAACTATAAGATAATAAATTTGGGTTGTTTTAAGCCACTATATTTGTGGTCATTTGTTACAGCAGCAATAGGAAACTAATACACTTCCTTATTAACCCTTTGTTATTTTGCATTGCTTTCTCTGTGAACTACTGGCTTCATCTTACAGTGTACTGAGTTGGTTTTCAGCTCTGTCCTTTCAGCTATTTAGCCTCTCAACTGAAATGTTTTCTATTGGTTATGACTGTTTTTACTTGCAAGAACACTTAACTGGATTTTTTCCCCTTTAGCGGGGAAATTTGCCTTTTATTGATGCAAAAGCTATTCAAATCTGAGAATATTAATTGGTTCTATTATAAAGCTTTCTTTATTCTTCTTTTATCTCCATTTCCTCAGTGTTTGTTTTTCCATTTGTTGATTTTGGCAGCTCTTCTTGTTCTAGTTTTCATTAAATACATGGCAATTCTCAATTGTTGCTCTTCACTGTATTTGAGAATCTTACTCATCTGGACAAGAGTCCTGTTTATTCTAGCCTGTCCCTGGTGATTGTAGGAGAGGAACAATAAAGACAATTTTATGGAATGAACATAGTTTGCCATTTGAGTCTAGGGAGTCCTTTCCATAGATCATTTGGTGATATGAAAAATAAAGACCAGTGAAGCACGGGCACTAACACTCAGAGCAGATGCCAGCCAGGAGCCAGTTACGGCATACTGGCTGGCGCTTACTCACTGATATCAGCCTTGTCTCTTTCCTTCTGAGAGGTCATATGTTGCAATGGACTTCCCTCTCTTCAGAAACCTACACTTATATGTATGCCTTGGGCAAATGCTAGAGTAAGTTTTCCCCTTTTTGTTATTTTTTAAGCTGCGTATGTGTGTGCATGCACTTGTGTCCTTGGATCTTTCTGAGTCGTCCTCTCCTGTTCTTGTAGTCATCTAGAGTTATTTCATCATTTGTTTCTATTAGCCTCCTATTTCTAAACCACTAGATGTAAGTAAAGACTTCTGCCTGAACTCAAATTCTTAGTTTATGAAATTTGATTAGCTTCTTTCTGCCCAAAATAATACATGCAAATCACTGTTTCACTTTATTTTTAAATCTTATATAACATGGAAGCTTGTGCTGAAGAGTTAGCATTGTTCCCAATTTAAAAAGGGAATCCCTTACAGCTCAAGAGGAACTTCTCTGCCCCACAGATTCATATTGAAACAGAAGAGAGGAAGCTCTTGACAACACATATGTGAAAGGAGTACAGTCAGATATATCCTAGAATCACTTTTTAAAATATTCTGTTGTCATCTTTAAATATAAAGGTGTCAATAATTAAGTTCTAAAATAAATTTTAAAATAAAAAAGTCTGTTGTCCTAGAATAATGCGGAAATAAAATATCATTAATAATTATCATTAGATTATAGTGTTCTAATTTGATACAAATCCCAAAAGTCCAAAATCACAGATCTGGAAGGAACGTTAAAGCCAAGTAATTTGAGATTCTAATTTTACAAATGAAGAAACTGAGTTCCTAAGAGTTTAAATGGTTTTCAAAAGAAACAAAGTCTCTGTTTGCAGAACCAGAATGGATATTTCTAGCCATTGTGCTTCTAAGCTAAATTATTTAGAGTTTTCTTTAGTTTAGCATCACCTAGATATTGGGTAGCACGAGTAAAGTAACGTCCTTATTTATGCTGAATTATCTGATTAGCTATGATATTCTAAATACAGAAGACACTGGTTTGTTGCAATTTCTGTCCTCCAAAATTAATAACCAGCTTTTCCATCTATTTCCTAAGTTATAAAAAATAAAATATTATTTTATAGTAAATACAGTCTAAGTAAAATTTCTTTCAAAAGTTTCCTTTCAAAATAAAATTTTGAAGAAATAAGAAGAAAGAGACCTTTAGAGTGGGAGCTGTGGTACTTGAAAGCTAGAAAGGACTTCAGTATTCATGTAACAAAGAAGAAAATCCCTGGGGAGGCTGCAACCCAATCCTCTCATTTTAAGACCCAGCTTTGGTGCTAAAGAGCTGGGTGGCTTTGAGTGAGCCATGAACCCGCACTAGGTTTGGTTTCTCTGAATTTAGGTCTCAGATTTTTATTATTATTATCTGACTTCTTTTAAGATTAAGAATATTCCTTTGATATTACAGACATGTATAATAATTTTAGCCCAACTAGATGCACTTATAAGATCGGAAGAACACAGTTATCTTTCTAAGCAAGGAAACAAAATACTGCATACCAGGACATATAAACTTGATTCACAGATTCCCACCACTCTCCAACCCCCAGAGCACAGTGGAATGACCCCAAATAATCACTTCCACATCAGTGTAGGCTGAGCCAACTTCAGAAACTTATGGTCCACAGACAATTTAGTTGAGGAGACATATCATTACAACTGGTATTTTTCCAAACAGGGATTAAAATTTTCACTGAGAGTTTCTGCACACACCACCCAGAGTGTTACCAGATTTTTTCTGAATTGCTAAATGAAAATGAGCCCAATTTAGTACTTAAGTATCATTTTACTGTTACACTTTTTAATTTTTTTTGCATTACTTGCTAGCTATACTTTCACAGAATATTAGAAATAATTTCCTTCACTTAATCCTAGTAATTTAGTCCTTTTCCATATGACAATTTTCTCCCTTCATTTTTAATTGATGTGAAATTTGCATGGCTGATGTTACTTTCAACTTAAACAGCCCATACATAACTATTGCTATTACATGGGGTGCAATTATAAGTGTCAGAGCTGCAGCTGGCTTCCTCCTCTTCCCTTCAACTAAAAAAATATCACTGAGTAATACCAATGGGATAAAGCTTCTGCCAAGGTCTCTGGGATGAGAATTAAGTACTACATGCAAATCAAGAATGCATTACAATTTTTCGAAATTAATTTTTAGAAAACTCTTAGTTAAGCCTTTTTACTAACCATATATGTAATGATATTTTTATTAGAGTATATAATGGTTTAATCAGTTATTATTCATACTCACTGGCTCACGACTTGAAAGTCCTTTCAATAGCCCACATGGAAACTTAGGTATGTGATATCAGCTATTTTGAAGAACTGTTTATTGACAAATTTCTATTAATAAGCTATTCATTAATATTCAATTTTTAATAAGTAATATATGCTAATGTTAATCTTTACAATGTCTCATATTTATAAGCTATGAGATTTATAAATTTTCAAATTATTTACATGTGTTATCTTGCTTGTGCCACAAAACAACCCACTGATGTAGGTAGAGGTGATTTCTACTCTACAGATATTACATATGAGGTAATATATGACCATTTTCTAGAGCACAGAGGGAGGATTCAATAAACAGTGTTTCTTGCCCTCCAAAATTTGCTGGCAAGTGGCAGAACTGTGCCTGAAAGTCAAATCTTCCAGTTCCCAATCTAATATTTTACATGCTGTACCACACTGACCCTACAGATAAAACATAAACTCTGATAATGAAGCATCAACAAGCCAGTCTCCTAATTTCACGGCAAGAGAGGGCTGCAGTTAGCTCTCAAAGGACCACTCTTCCATCTTCTGGTACCTTGTGTGGAGAAAAGAAGCAAATGCTGTTCTCTCCCTGTCAGGGGCACAGCATCTTCAAGCCTGGTATAGTAGTTAGTAGAAGAAAATGAGTTCCCTCACAACAAACACCCAGGCTCCCTGTGGCTGCCCTTTATTTTAATGGAAAATTTCAAACATATCCAAAAGTAGAGAAGGATAGTATAGAGAACCCTCATGAACCATCACTTGGCTTCCACAACTGCCAACATTTTTCCTGTATTTTTTTAGACATGCTATTTCTGAAGGTGAGCTGATGTCTCAAGACTTCTTGCTGTGTGGTTTCCATGAGATCAATGAACCAGCTGCCCTAGGAATAGCTAGAGAGGGAAAAATTATGACTCCACACCTCTTATTTCATGCTCCACTTTCAAGCCAGAGGACAAATTTACCTTATGTCTCAAGAGCCAAAAAGTACATACAATTAAAGAGATGGCCTAATTCCCCTAATTCTGATTTGCATTAATTTTGACTTGCTGGTCCCAAACCTGATACAACTTGAGTGTCTTCCTCTCAAATGTAAATCCGTGACTTGTGAGCTCTGCCTTTTCTGGATCCCCACACAGTCTGCTTGCACATGGCTTTTGTTGCTTCTGGTATTCTGCCTTAAATTACATTAATTTATGAACGTGTCTTATCCTTCCTGTTGGAGTTTAATGAGGACACTGCATTCCTTTCACAACCAGAATGTCAATTTTTACAAAATAAGTATATATGAAGTATTTATTGAATTAATTACTTTCCTCATAAATACCAAAGTTTAACTCATATATTTTGAAAGTTTTTTTAAAAAGATCCTAAATTAAGGCAAATGGTGGTTCCACAAATTATACAATTTAAAACAACAGAGGAAGAAAGTAACTTAAGGAACCAAAAACTCAAAATTTTTTTAAATTTTTTTAAGGTCCACAATTATTTACACTGGTTCATCTCAAATTCCTAATATATGAATAAGCTCACCACTGAAACATGTTTTCTTTTTCCTGCTAACCTTTTTGTTCTCATCATAAAATAAAATAGCTCTTACATAAACAGCAAATACTAAAATATATGGTAAAACTGGCATGTGACATATATCCATGACCATCTTATGATGGTCATACTCAGCATTTAGGGGATGCTTTCATCCAGCAACTAAAATCCCTTTCAGCAGCACTTTCACAGGTTTTTAAAATACTTTTGAGGAAAAGAAAAGCACATCGCCTCAACTTTTAGAATAAGAAAAGTGAGTCATCAAGGCTAAGTTACTGTCTGGTTTATAGAGGAAATCACCGTAGGCACCTACGGGTGTGAACTGCCAACTTCTGGATCAATCATACAGTCAGTTAACAAATCTTTATTGAATACATACTATGTGCTAGACCCAGCACTAAGCACTAGGGATAAAAATACCCTGCTTTACCCTTGAGGAATTTACAATTTAATAAAAGTAAACAAACTTTTAAAGAAAATGCATATAAGTACTATAGGTATTACAACAAAAACATGTACTTATTTTAAAGGGAACCCAAATGTAAGATTAGCCCATTCTACTGAGGTACAGTAGAGAATGTGCCCTATCAACTGAACCTTGAAAAATGATGGAGATATTGACCAGGGGGTCAAGGAAGGGAATGAGTTTTAGGCAGTGGGAGAACCATGTACACAGCATGGAGGTTTGAAATTACACAATCTGCTCACAGAACTGCAAGCGAAGTGGTTTGGAATAGCTAGACCTATAGCCACTCTACAACCTCAACCCCTGGAGTTCTGGGTCTCCCTTTTAGCCCTGTTAGCATTGGGAATTCAGGACTCCCACCTCTGCTGCTGTTATCTGTCTACTCCATCTGCTTTCAAACCAGGAGGCTATCCCTCAGATAAGGAGCACAACTATAGAAGACTGCCATCAATGCAATCAACCCACACCTGCTTCACACATCTCTTCTGTTTTCTTAGGCCCCTGGTCCGGGAAAGGAATACCAGCCATCTTCAATCCCTCCTTCAAAGGAAAGACTGTCATTTAGACCATTTTAGACAGAACCCCTTGGAAGTAGAGCCTGCTGCTGCCAAAGGGGTATATTAACGCATGTATGAGGAATCTAGAAAAATGGTACAGATGAACCTAGTACCAGGGCAGGAATAGAGATGGAGAGGTAGAGAAGGGACATGTGGACACGGTGGGGGAAGGGGAGGGTGAGATGAATTGGGAGAGTATGTTTGACATAAATACACTACCATGTGTAAAATAGATAGCTAATGGGAAACCTGCTGTATAGCACAGGGAGCTCAGCTCAGTGCTCTGTGATGACCTAGATGGGGGGGGCAGGGAGGGAGGTTTAAGAGGGAGGGGATATATGTATACATACAGCTGATTCACTTCACTGTACAGCAGAAACTAACACAACATTGTAAAGCAATTATACTCCAATAAAAAAAAAATCTAGTGGAAAAAAAGGCAAGGAAACAAATAGCTCTAATATGAATCAAGATACCACTTTGATACAAATATAAGTATTCCAATAGAGGTTTCTGGATGTTCAGATGCAGAACTCCCACAGGTCAGAATGTAATAATAATGCTTATTAGCACTTAGTATGTTCTAGCTCCTGTTTTAAGTACATTATTTTTTTTAGTTCATTTAATTCTACCATGTCTCCATTATTATGATGATGATTTTAAAGATCTCATTTTAAAGATGGGGAAATAAGTTCTGGAAGACTAAAATAACTTGTCTGAAGATACTCATCCAATAAGAAGCTAAGTTGGGTAAGCCTATAGTAGTATGCTCTCAGAGCCTATACACTTAACTACCCTGCCATTCTTCCTAGTTTGGAAAAGTCTTTGAGTTGGGATACCAGTCCAAACTCTGTCCCAAGGAAGGAAAGGATTTCTATATTTCTAGTAGGTGGCAGAAGTGGGATTCCCTTGTGGTCATCTCTTTTTTCTGCCATAATGATGCTGTACAAATTGGGGTACAGGACTGTTTTCTTGCTTTGCAGAGAAAAAATCTTAGACATTGGGAGATCAAGTGGTTCACCTTAAAGATCATGCAATTAGTTTATGCCAGACAAGGAATTTGGTCTGAGCCTCCCAACTTCCTGCTCAGTGTCCTTTGTAACTGATGGATCCATATGTCTCCATCCATCCCTACTCAGTCAATAACTCATTAAACACTTCTTGACCTGAGAGGACTATGCAGCCCTTATTTCAAGACAAAATTTGAAGATTAAAGGCTAGGAATTTCCCTCTTATCCAATCCACAATGTAAGGGGGGGGGGAGGGGGAATATTACTTTTCATTCCTAAAACATAATTGTTTCACTTGTATAAAAACTGTTGTTTTATCCCTTCTTGGCCTTTTCCTCACTAGATTAAATGACTGCAACTTTTATGCCTTCCTTTTCACCTGTAACTGAAATCCAATTGATTGGATTCAACAGATCTCATTGCGCCCTAATTGGATTCTGGATTCTTATCATGCTTTGTGAAATTCTGATGATATCTCACTAGATTCTACATTCATCTAGATATTATCTTTATTCCATTAGGCACATTCTCCAGCCATTCTTCTTAAAGAAACTATAGTACTAATTCATTTTAGTTTATGATAGAATTCAAACCCTGGCTCTGTCAATTTCTAGCTCCATGACATGAACAAGTTTTTAGATCTCTCTAAATCTCAGTTTGCTCAACAAAATGGAAAAGAGATAACATAACTAAACCCACTTCACAGGGTTTCATTGGCACTTTATAAACTGCATAGAAACTATTGTAATAAGGTAGGAACTATTCGCATTTCCCAAGAAAAGCAAAAAGAAATAAAACAAAAGTTAAGTTTTTCTCCAATATTATTTGGGGATACGACACATGAAAAACAAGTCATTGTGTTGTCACCAAAATAAGAGATATACTGAAAAATAATGAGACTTCTTTTTCAAACACATGTCGGATGTATACATCCTAATTAATGTTATAGTCTTCAAAGTACCTTTGTAATATTACCATTTTCCTTAATAGTTTGGCTCACTTATTTCAGAATCTGTGATACATTCTTGTTAATATCCACAGTGCTAAGAATTCTTATCCTTTGAAGGTGAATTTGGTTTTAAAAGAGTCATAAGTCATTTGAATACAAAGTTATTCATTGCTAACTGTTTATTAACTGGGGATTGGTTTATACACTAAAGTACTCTACAGCTGTGAAAAAAATAAATGTGGAAACTATGTATGGATAAGAGATGATCTCCAAGACTTTCCTTAATAAAATAAAGTTGACAAATTGTTTATGAGCATATTACTATGCTGAAAAATATGAGAGAAATAAACACACTTATGCAATTGCATTTTCTTTTTGTTGTTTTTTTCGTTTTGTTTTTTGCGGTACGTGGGCCTCTCACTGTTGTGGCCTCTCCCGTTGCAGAGCACAGGCTCCGGACGTGCAGGCTCAGTGGCCACGGTTCATGGGCCCAGCCGCTCTGCGGCATGTGGGATCTTCCCAGACCGGGGCACAAACCCATGTCCCCTGCATCAGCAGGCAGACTCTCAACCACTGCGCCACCAGGGAAGCCCATATTTTCTTAAAATATGTCTGAAAAGATACCCACAAAAGGGAAACTTTGGTAGCTTCTGAGTCAGAGAATCATGTGAATATATTTACTATTAACAAAACAGATTTTTTTACAAGTCAGGTGAAGTCTGAAGAATAAAGTAAAAAAACAAGCTGAATAATATTTGTGGATGAGACTGAAAATAAGGAAATGAGAGTGATTTTTCTTATGAAACTCAGACTAATTCTTCATGGAACAATTAAAAAATTATTTTTTCAGAACAGATTTCACTTCTTCCTTTGATGACCTGATGGACAACACGTATTTTGAAGAATACATTCCATACATTTTTTTTTTTTTTTTTTTTTTTAAACATCTTTATTGGGGTATAATTGCTTTACAATGGTGTGTTAGCCTCTGATTCACAACAAAGTGAATCAGCTATACATATACATATGTTCCCATATGTCTTCCCTCTTGCGTCTCCCTCCCTCCCACTCTCCCCTTCCCACCCTTCCAGGCTGTCACAAAGCACCGAGCTAATATCCCTGTGCCTTGCGGCTGCTTCCCCCCAGCTATCTACCTTACTACGTTTGTTAGTGTGTATATGTCCATGACTCTCTCTCGCCCTGTCAAAACTCACCCTTCCCCCTCCCCATATCCTTAAGTCCGTTCTCCAGTAGGTCTGCGTCTTTATTCCTATCTTACCCCTAGGTTCTTCATGACATTTTTTCCCCTTAAATTCCATATATATGTGTTAGCATACGGTATTTGTCTTTTTCTTTCTGACTTACTTCACTCTGTATGACAGATTCTAGGTCTATCCATCTCATTACAAATAGCTCAATTTCATTTCTTTTTAAGGCTGAGTAATATTCCATTGTGTATATGTGCCACATCTTCTTTATCCATTCATCCGATGATGGGCGCTTAGGTTGTTTCCATGTCCAGGCTATTGTAAATAGAGCTGCAATGAACATTTTGGTACATGACTCTCTTTGAATTTTGGTTTTCTCAGGGTATATGCCAAGTAGTGGGATTGCTGGGTCATATGGTAATTCTATTTGTAGTTTTTTAAGGAACCTCCATACTGTTCTCCACAGTGGCTGAACCAATTCACATTCCCACCAGCAGTGCAAGAGTGTCCCCTTTTCTCCACACCCTCTCCAGCATTTATTGTTTCTTGATTTTTTGATGATGGCCATTCTGACTGGTGTGAGATGATATCTCATTGTAGTTTTGATTTGCATTTCTCTAATGATTAATGATGTTGAGCATTCTTTCATGTGTTTGTTGGCATTCTGTATATCTTCTTTGGAGAAATGTCTATTTAGGTCTTCTGCCCATTTTTGGATGGGGTTGTTTGTATTTTTGTTATTGAGCTGCATGAGCTGCTTGTAAATTTTGGAGATTAATCCTTTGTCAGTTGCTTCATTTGCAAATGTTTTCTCCCATTCTGAGGGTTGTCTTTTGGTCTTGGTTATGGTTTCCTTTGCTGTGCAAAAGCTTTGAAGTTTCATTAGGTCCCATTTGTTTATTTTTGTTTTTATTTCCATTACTCTAGGAGGTGGGTCAGAAAGGATCTTGCTGTGATTTATGTCATAGAGTGTTCTTCCTATGTTTTCTTCTAAGAGTTTGATAGTTTCTGGCCTTACATTTAGGTCTTTAATCCATTTTGAGCTTATTTTTGTGTATGGTGTTAGGGAGTGATCTAATCTCATACTTTTACATGTACCTGTCCAGTTTTCCCAGCACCATTTATTGAAGAGGCTGTCCTTTCTCCACTGTACATTCCTGCCTCCTTTATCAAAGATAAGGTGTCCATATGTGCGTGGGTTTATCTCTGGGCTTTCTATCCTGTTCCACTGATCTATCTTTCTGTTTTTGTGCCAGTACCATACTGTCTTGATTACTGTTGCTTTGTAATATAGTCTGAAGTCAGGGAGCCTTATTCCTCCAGCTCCTTTTTTCGTTCTAAAGATTGCTTTGGCTATTCGGGGTCTTTTGTGTTTCCATACAAATTGCAAAATTTTTTGTTCTAGTTCTGTGAAAAATGCCAGTGGTAGCTTGATAGGGATTGCATTGAATCTGTAGATTGCTTTGGGTAGTAGAGTCATTTTCACAATGTTGATTCTTCCCATCCAAGAACATGGTATATCTCTCCATCTATTTGTATCATCTTTAATTTCTTTCATCAGTGTCTTATAATTTTCTGCATACAGGTCTTTCGTATCCTTAGGTAGGTTTATTCCTAGATATTTTATTCTTTTTGTTGCAATGGTAAATGGGAGTGTTTTCTTGATTTCACTTTCAGATTTTTCATCATTAGTATATAGGAATGCCAGAGATTTCTGTGCATTAATTTTGTATCCTGCTACTTTACCAAATTCATTGATTAGCTGTAGTAGTTTTCTGGTAGCATCTTTAGGATTCTCTATGTATAGTATCATGTCATCTGCAAACAGTGACAGCTTTACTTCTTCTTTTCCAATTTGGATTCCTTTTATTTCCTTTTCTTCTCTGATTGCTGTGGCTAAAACTTCCAAAACTATGTTGAATAAGAGTGGTGAGAGTGGGCAACCTTGTCTTGTTCCTGATTTTAGTGGAAATGCTTTCAGTTTTTCACCATTGAGGATGATGTTTGCTGTGGGCTTGTCATATGTGGCTTTTATTATGTTTAGGAAAGTTCCCTCTATGCCTACTTTCTGGAGGGTTTTTATCATAAATGGGTGTTGAATTTTGTCGAAAGCTTTCTCTGCATCTATTGAGATGATCATATGGTTTTTCTCCTTCAATTTGTTAATATAGTTTATCACATTGATAGATTTGCGTATATTGAAGAATCCTTGCATTCCTGGAATAAACCCCACTTGATCATGGTGTATGACCCTTTTAATGTGCTGTTGGATTCTGTTTGCTAGTATTTTGTTGAGGATTTTTGCATCTATGTTCATCAGTGATATTGGCCTGTAGTTTTCTTTCTTTGTGACATCCTTGTCTGGTTTTGGTATCAAGGTGATGGTGGCTTCGTAGAAGGAATTTGGGAGTGTTCCTCCCTCTGCTATATTTTGGAAGAGTTTGAGAAGGATAGGTGTTAGCTCTTCTCTAAACGTTTGATAGAATTCACCTGTGAAGCCATCTGGTCCTGGGCTTTTGTTTGTTGGAAGGTTTTTAATCACAGTTTCAATTTCAGTGCTTGTGATTGGTCTGTTAATATTTTCTATTTCTTCCTGATTCAGTCTTGGCAGGTTGTGCATTTCTAAAAATTTGTCCATTTCTTCCAGATTGTCCATTTTATTGGCATAGAGTTGCTTGTAGTAATCTCTCATGATTTTTTTTATTTCTGCAGTGTCAGTTGTTACTTCTCCTTTTTCATTTCTAATTCTATTGATTTGAGTCTTCTCCCTTTTTTTCTTGATGAGTCTGGCTAGTGGTTTATCTATTTTGTTTATCTTCTCAAAGAACCAGCTTTTAGTTTTATTGATCTTTGCTATTGTTTCCTTCATTTCTTTTTCATTTATTTCTGATCTGATTTTTATGATTTCTTTCCTTCTGCTAGCTTTGGGGTTTTTTTGTTCTTCTTTCTCTAATTGCTTGAGGTGCAAGGTTAGGTTGTTTATTCGAGATGTTTCCTGCTTCTTAAGGTGGGCTTGTATTGCTATAAACTTCCCCCTTAGAACTGCTTTTGCTGCATCCCATAGGTTTTGGGTCGTTGTGTCTCCATTGTCATTTGTTTCTAGGTATTTTTTTATTTCCTCTTTGATTTCTTCAGTGATCACTTCATTATTAAGTAGTGTATTGTTTAGCCTCCATGTGTTTGTATTTTTTACAGATCTTTTCCTGTAATTGATATCTAGTCTCATGGCGTTGTGGTCGGAAAAGATACTTGATACAATTTCAGTTTTCTTAAATTTACCAAGGCTTGATTTGTGACCCAAGATATGATCTATCCTGGAGAATGTTCCATGAGCACTTGAGAAAAATGTGTATTCTGTTGTTTTTGGATGGAGTGTCCTATAAATATCAATTAAGTCCATCTTGTTTAATGTATCATTTAAAGCTTGTGTTTCCTTATTTATTTTCATTTTGGATGATCTGTCCATGGGTGAAAGTGGGGTGTTAAAGTCCCCTACTATGAATGTGTTACTGTTGATCTCCCCTTTTATGGTTGTTAGTATTTGCCTTATGTATTGAGGTGCTCCTATGTTGGGTGCATAAATATTTACAATTGTTATATCTTCTTCTTGGATCGATCCCTTGATCATTATGTAGTGTCCTTCTTTGTCCCTTTTAATAGTCCTCATTTTAAAGTCTATTTTGTCTGATATGAGAATTGCTACTCCAGCTTTCTTTTGGTTTCCATTTGCATGGAATATCTTTTTCCATCCCCTTACTTTCAGTCTGTATGTGTCTCTAGTTCTGAAGTGGGTCTCTTGTAGACAGCATATATAAGGGTCTTGTTTTTGTATCCATTCAGCCAATCTGTGTCTTTTGGTGGGAGCATTTAGTCCATTTACATTTAAGGTAATTATTGATATGTATGTTCCTATTTCCATTTTATATATTGTTTTGGGTTCGCTACTATAGGTCATTTCCTTCTCTTGTGTTTCGTGTCTAGAGAAGTTCCTTTAGCATTTGTTGTAAAGCTGGTTTGGTGGTGCTGAACTCTCTCAGCTTTTGCTTGTCTGTAAAGGTTTTAATTTCTCCATCAAATGTGAATGAGATCCTTGCTGGGTAGAGTAGTCTTGGTTTCAGGCTATTCTCCTTCATCACTTTCAGTATGTCCTGCCACTCCCTTCTGGCTTGTAGGGTTTCTGCTGAGAGGTCCGCTGTTAACCTTATGGGGATTCCCTTGTGTGTTATTTGTTGTTTTTCCCTTGCTGCTTTTAATATGCTTTCTTTGTATTTAATTTTTGACAGTTTGATTAATATGTGTCTTGGCGTGTTTCTCCTTGTATTTATCCTGTATGGGACCCTCTGTGCTTCCTGGACTTGATTAACTATTTCCTTTCCCATATTAGGGAACTTTTCAACTATAATCTCTTCAAATATTTTCTCAGTCCCTTTCTTTCTTTCTTCTTCTTCTGGAACCCCTATAATTCGAATGTTGGTGCGTTTCATGTTGTCCCAGAGGTCTCTGAGACTGTCCTCAGTTCTTTTCATTCTTTTTTCTTTATTCTGCTCTGCAGTAGTTATTTCCACTACTTTATCTTCCAGGTCACTTATCCGTTCTTCTGCCTCAGTTATTCTGCTATTGATCCTATCTAGAGTGATTTTAATTTCATTTATTGCATTGTTCATCGTTGCTTGTTTCATCTTTAGTTCTTGTAGGTCCTTGTTAACTGTTTCTTGCATTTTGTCCATTCTACTTCCAAGATTTCGGATCATCCTTACTATCATTATTCTGAATTCTTTTTCAGGTAGATTGCCTATTTCCTCTTCATTTGTTAGGTCTGGTGGGTTTTTATCTTGCTCCTTCATCTGCTGTGTGTTTTTCTGTCTTCTCATTTTGCTTATCTTACTGTGTTTGGGGTCTCCTTTTTGCAGGCTGCAGGTTCGTAGTTCCCGTTGTTTTTGATGTCTGTCTCCAGTGGCTAAGGTTGTTTCAGTGGGTTGTGTAGGCTTCCTGGTGGAGGGGACTAGTGCCTGTGTTGTGCTGGATGAGGCTGGATCTTGTCTCTCTAGTGGGCAGGTTCACGTCTGGTGGTGTGTTTTGGGGTGTCTGTGGCCTTATTATGATTTTAGGCAGCCTCTCTGCTAATGGGTGGGGTTGTGTTCCTGTTTTGCTAGTTGTTTGGCATAGGTTGTCCAGCACTGTGGCTTGCTGGTCGTTGAGTGAAGCTGGGTGCTGGTGTTAAGATGGAGGTCTCTGGGAGATTTCCGCTGTTTAATATTATGTGGAGCTGGGAGGTCTCTTGTTGACCAGTGACCTGAAGTTGGCTCTCCTACCTCAGAGGCAGAGCCCTGACTCCTGGCTGGAGCACCAAGAGCCTTTCATCCACACGGCTCAGAATAAAAGGGAGAAAAAGTAGAGAGAATTAGTAGAAGTATGAGGAAAGAAAGAAGGAAAGGAGGAAAGGAAGGAAGGAAGAAAGAAGCAAAGAAGGAAAGAAAGGGAGGGAGGGAGGGAGGGAGGAAGGAAGGAAGGAGGGAAAGAAGGAAAAAAAGACAGAAAGAAAGATGATACAGTAAAAATAAAATAAAGTATAATATAGTTATTGAATTAAAAAATATTTAGAAAAAAAAAAAAGGGACGGATAGAACCTTAGGACAAATGTTGGAAGCAAAGCTATACAGAGAAAATCTTACACAGAAGCATACACATACACCTTCACAAAAAGAGGTAAAGGGGGAAAAATCATAAATCCTGCTCCCTGAGACCACCTCCTCAATTTGGGGTGATTCGTTGTCTAAAGGAGGGAGGGAAGGAAGGAAAGAAAGAAAGAACGAAGGTAAAGTATAATAAAGTTATTACAATTAAACTTAATTATTAAGAAAAAGAATTTTTAAAAAAAAGTCATGGACGGATAGAGCCCTAGGACAAATGGTGGAAGCTAGAGTATACAGACTAGATGTCACACAGGAGCATACACGTACACCTTCACAAAAAGAGGAAAAGGGAAAAAAATCATAGATTTCGCTCCTAAATTCCACCTCTTCAATTTGGGATCATTCCTTGTCTATTCAGGTATTCCACAGATGCAGGGTATATCAAGTTGATTGTGGAGCTTTAATCCGCTGCTTCTGTGGCTGCTGGGAGAGATTTCCCTTTCTCTTCTTTGTTTTCACAGCTCACAGGAGCTCAGCTTTGGATTTGGCCCTGCCTCTGCGTGTAGGTCGCTGGAGGGCGTCTGTTTTTTTCGCTCAGCCAGGACGGGGTTAAAGGAGCCGCTGATTCGGGGCCTCCGGCTCACTCAGGCCGGGGGTTGGGGGATGGGGGTAGGAGGGGCACTACGTGCGGGGCGGGCCTGCAGCTGCAGAGGCAGCGTGACGTTGCGGCAGAGGCCGGCGTGACGTTGCACCAGCCTGAGACCCGCCGTGCGTACTCCCGGGGAAGTTGTCCCTGGATCCCGGGAACCTGGCAGTGGCGGGCTGCACAGGCTCCGCGGAAGAGGGGTGTGGAGAGTGACCTGTGCTCGCACACAGGCCCCTTGGTGGCGGCAGCAGCAGCCTTAGCGTCTCCCGCCCGTCTCTGGGGTCCGCGGTTTTAGCCGCGGCTCGCGCCCGTCTCTGGGGTTTGCGCTTTCAGCCGCGGCTTGCGCCCGTCTCGGGGGCTCGCGCCCGTCTCTGGGGTTTGCGCTTTCAGCCGCGGCTCGCGCCCGTCTCGGGGGCTCGCGCCCTCAGCCGCGGCTCGCGCCCGTCTCTGGAGTTCCTTTAAGCAGCGCTCTTAAACCCCTCTCCTCGCGCACCAGGAGACAAAGAGGGAAGAAAAAGTCTCTTGCCTCTTCGGCCGGTGCAGGCTTTTCCCCGAACTCCCTCCCGGCTAGTCGTGGTGCACTAACCCCTTCAGGCTATGTTCAAGCCGCCAACCCCAGTCCTCTCCCTGAGCTCCGTCCAAAACCAAAACCCGAGCCTCAGCTCGCAGCCCCGCCCGCCCCGGTGGGTGAGCAGCAAGCCTCTCGGGTTGGTGAGTGCTGGTCGGCACCGATCGTCTGTGCAGGAATCTCCCCGCTTTGCCCTCCGCACCCGTCGCTGTGCACTACTCCGCGGTCCCGAAACAACCCCCTCTGCCTCCCGCAGTCTCCGCCCGCGGAGGGGCTTCCTAGTGTGTGGAAACTTTTCCTCCTTCACAGCTCCCTCCCACTGGTGCAGGTGCCGTCCTTATTCTTTTGTCTCTGTTTTTTCTTTTGCCCTACCCAGTTACGTGGGGAGTTTCTTGCCTTTTGGGAGGTCTGAGGTCTTCTGCCAGCCTTCAGTAGGAGTTCTGTAGGAGTTGTTCCACGTGTGGATGTATTTCTGGTGTATCCGTGGGGAGGAAGGCGATCTCCGCGTCTTACTCTTCCGCCATCTTCAAGGTCCCCCCCCATTCCATACATTTTAAGCTGTTTGTTTTTTTGTTAATGTACAATATTCTCATTACCTTAGAGTCATACTCTATATATATATATATTAACATATAGAAATAAATCTAATGGAAGAAAACAGCATTTCACTTTCTTATAATTTTGCAAATTATTGTTACAAATGCATAGAAACATATATTCTCCAAGTAAACAAGCTCTAATACCAGAATTAATCTGGTTTTAAAATTGTCATTAACTATGAATATGAATAAAACTCCTGATAAATAGGTAAGAATTCCTTCAAAATTACATATATTTTCTTCAACACTTAGCATTATAGAATACTATTTTCAACTTAGCCTTTTGTTTGTCTGTATATGTATTCCAAAACTCTGTGTAATTATTACTAGAGCTTTCTATTCCTTTTTCTGCTGTGCTTGTCTGTGTGTCTGATACAGAATCTAACATTTGTAGGTATGCATGTTGTACATCGATACATCCCCAAGCATACACCCTTACATTTGAAACATTAGGACTTGCTGTAGGTAGCAAGAAAAATAAAGTGTGTTATTAGACTTTTTTCATAGCAGAACTTATTATTATCTTTAAAAAATACACACAGCATTAGTAAAGACAAAAGCACAAGAATGGTAAATCACTCTTATTTTCAAGGACTGAACGTTCTTTCAAATAGTTAACTGCAAAATGCATAAAACTGAAACACATAAAAATGGTATGTAACAAATAGTAAAACATAATGGAAGTTTAACTATTAAAAGAATAAAACCTGCTAAATGAATAATAGCAGTAGCCAAGCCTGCTATGATTTCATGCTTTTCCATTGTAAAATGTAGGAATCCATTCACATATAATAATTCCAGAGGGAAAGTTCCACAGTTTTAAGATATTTGTGGAGTAACAAGTCAGCTTCACTAGAATCCTCCTCATTTTAAAGACAAACAAAACCTGCTGATGCTGCACATTCCTGAGAAAAGTAAAGATTAAACCTCCCAAGAATTAGAAATGCTGTTATCTGTTTTCCAGAATAATTTGCTGTATGCCCATACAAAAGACAGCCACATAAGAAAGCACAAAATAAGCACTGTTATCATGAAAGGGCAGGTATTGTAAGAGCCAGTCTGCTTACTTATACAACGGCTGGTGAGCTCCATCCTAGGTTTTTCTAGTTTTTTATACCATACACTCCCTCAACAAGACAGACTAGTGTATTTTACAAAAGGTTGTTCTTTTCTTCTCTAAGTGTAACAAAAATGGAATTCAACTTACATTTGACAGGAATAACTAAACTGGGAAAACTCTCTTTACTTCCTCTCTAATTCCTTGGGGTAGATTGACTGCACTATCGACCCTAATTCTTTACTATATTATGTGAGTTTGGAGTTCCTCCCATTAAAATAAAGTACATTTCCAACACCCAACATGACTTGCTTTGGCCAGAAGAATGAAGGACAAGTTATGGTGCCCAGTTCCAAACCTAGGCCTCAAGTGGCCTTGCATGCTCCGAATTACTATCCTGAATCTCTTCCACCATCATAAGAACATCTTGGGGCTGGCTATCTGCTGGTCATAGGAAGAGGACAACGAGAGATACATTGAGCAGAGCCACTTCCAGCCAACTGCAGACACGAAAGTGAACTCAGGCAAAACTGTCCACCTGAGCTTAGCCTAGGTAAACTGACTTACAGTGTCATGAAAAATAATAAATAATTATTGTTTTAAGCCACTGGGTTTTGGCATAGCTTGTTACTCAGCAACATCTGATATTTCCTCCAAAACTTTTTTCAGTCGTTTCTTCTTTCTCTTTGAATGTTCCTCCTGATCATTTTGCAGGCTCATGAGCCACAGGAGTATATTAACAATGTAAATAGTATTTCCTTAAAGTAGGAGTTTCAGTTTCATTTTAGGTTTTAAAATTTTTTCTACTCTCTAAAGAAGTTTTTGAAAATCACATAACACAGAATAATCTGATTTCTACTTACTCAGCTCTATCTTTAGTCAAATTAATTAATTTAATTAAATCTCAATAACATCAGATTACTCAAAAGGAAATGACGACATAATGCAAGGTATTTTAATTATTATATGCTTATAAATTCTTATTTCATGAAGCTACATTCTCAATCTTTCCAAAATCTTCTACATATCAATTTATAGGTGGATGGACTACCTTGGGAGAAGCCAAGTGAACATACTTTACAATGGACTTATAATGGTAACGCACCTAAAAGGACTGATCAATCAATGAAAATGGGACTGCCAAAATGTAAAAATCAAGAAGGACTAGAGGTGGAGAATATCTAGAAGGGTAGGATGAGGACTTGCACAGAATAATCAACCAAACAGCAAAACAACGGTAAGTGGCAAAAAAAAAAAAAAAAAGGAAAAAGAAAATACCATTTAAACTCTAGAAATTGTCTTAAGGACATACAGCAAATGAAGAAACATTTATTGAAGCAAATCTACTAAATCTCAGTAACACCATGAGAGTCTATCTATCACATCTGAACACACAATGTGCTCCATTCCCACCTCTAAGCTCGGTGTGATGGAAAATCCACTTTGGGTGGGAACCCAGGGCTCTCTTCCCAGTCCAGCTCCCAGCCAAGCGCTACAGTATCTCTCAGAAGAGGCAGGTCTCTGACACTTCTCATTCCCACACCCTCAACTCCATGTTGCAGAAGCCCCTTATTCCAGACAAGAACAGCTGAGGGGTAGAGGCTCTCTTTCTCCACCTGACACTCATTCATAGGGCAGAAGTTCTTCCCCAGGTGCAGTAGACCAATAATATTTTTCCAGCTTACTCACAGCACAAGGTTTCATGCCAGGTGAGGCAGTCTGAGAAGACTCAGAGGCACAGTCCATGCCCAGCATGCTGTTCATAAATCAGGGGTGTCACTTCTAGAGGAGCAGGCCACTAACTCCTCTTCCCAAGATCTGGGGCAGTGGTGCAGAGGCTTTGCCAAGGAGAGAGGTGGGATATAAGAACAAAGGGTTCAAAAGTGCTTCCTAAAGGAAGTAACTTCACTAGGAATACACAATGGGAAGTTCAGGCCTAAAGATACTCTCAAAACACAGTGGGGGTTCTGATGGTAAGTGATTATGAGTAGCCGGTAGCTTCATAGAGCAACAACTAAACCACAGATCAGCCAGAAGTTTATCAGAAAGAACCAGGGAAAGATACAGCTAGGAAGAGCCTTCCTGGCATCAAAACAAACCTTAAAGACCGACCTCAAAAACTTCCCTCTCATACTTAATTGAATCAGAGGATGTTAAAATTTATGCCTAGGGCATTGTCAAAAACAAAGAGCGGGTTTCCCTGGTGGCGCAGTGGTTGAGAGTCCGCCTGCTGACGCAGGGGGACACGGGTTCGTGCCCCAGTCTGGGAATATCCCACGTGCCTCGGAGCGGCTGGGCCCGTGAGCCACGACCACTGAGCCTGCGCGTCCGGAGCCTGTGCTCCGCAACAGGAGAGGCCACAACAGTGAGAGGCCCGCGTACCGCAAAAAGAAAAAAAAACAACAAGATCGATCTCAAATCAACAGTCTAAACTTCCTTTTAAAGACACTGGAAAAAAGGGCAAACTGAACCTAAAGCAAACAGAAATAAGAAATTAATAAAATACAGAAGAAAACAGTAGAGAAAATCAACAAAACCAAAACTTGGTTCTTTGAAAAGAACCAAGGGCATACAGATTTACCAAAGAAACCTAGATAATACTCCTGCTAGCTTCCTGGGAGTGAGCAACAGTCTTAACGAGTTTCTCCATTCATTCAATCACATACTTTAGGCTTCCGTCCCTTTTGTAGATGAGTCTATTCGAACTAATGCTGTCAATGTTTCACAGCAGTTTTATGTATGCAATTAAATAGTTTGGCACTGAAGAAAAAGTCTTCGTTTTTCTGTGCTGTCTACTAAGGAACACACAAACAATTGGATCCCAGGGTGCTTTCTCCATTACAAATTTCATCTGGTACAACTTAGTCCTCATCTCTCCTTTCAAGAATAATGTTTATGGAGCATTAGCTTAGATGGTGTGAATGGTTTCTTAGTTTCTCTCATCTCCAGATTAGCATATTCCCAACCCACCCATAAGATGACAACAGTTAAAACGTGAACAGACACAACAATATTGAGACCTGGAAAATATGTGTTTAAGCCCACCCTGGAAGGGCATATGGTACACATTCCAACTCTGGGCAGTCCTACAAAGGACCAGCCCACTCGCACTCCTAATAGATGGTTCAATTTTACCACAGAAATCACTTTACTTTTTCATTCCAGATGTTTTCCTACTATCTGGCCAGGAGCTATAAATTCACAGCTTATATAAAATTAATTCTGGGGCATTCAAGTAAACAGAAGTTGCACCAACCTGGGTGTTGGGGTAGATTACTAATACAGAGAAAAATCAGGATACTGACTAAAACCCAAAGATGCTAGTAAGTTAGGTGTAGCAAGCATTCCAGTAAAAAGTCATAGAAGTATAATAAAGCAAGAATTCTATAAAATTTATTATTTTTAATACTTTCTATTAGTAGTCTGAGTTTTTGGGAAAATTGGCCAGCTTTTTCAGAATACACTTGTGGCATATGAAGTCTCTTTTTGTTCTTTTCATGCATTTAAAAATTTATTTAGTAACCATTTGTAACTGGGAATGAATAGCAGATAATACAGGCAGCATTTAAAAATGAGTCTAATGTTTTAGTATGGACACCAAGGGGGGAAAGTGGGGCGGGGGGTGGTGGTGGTGGAATGAACTGGGAGATTGGGATTGACATACATACACTAATTTGTATAAAATATGTAACTAATAAGAATCTGCTGTATAAAATAAAGTAAAATAAAATTCAATAAAAAAAGTCTAATGTTTTAAAGCGGGCTGATTACCAACTCACAAAATATGGAACATCGTAGTCTTTTTTAGTACGCTCACCTCTAACTCACTTTTTTTTTTTTGAGCAAGATTACATAAATTTTAATGGCAAAACCCAAATTTTTAAAGATAAGAATCCTTTCTAAGAATGATGGGGTATATAAACAGAGACTTGAAGGAAAGGGCAAGGAAAGCTATAGCTGGAAGACTGCATGGACAAAAGTAAATTCATATTCCAATGCTCATTTTCTAAGACAAAAAATAAAAAGTTCATAACATAAAAGCATGGACTCTTAAGACTTCCTTATCTGCTTAGTTTTAGAAATAAACCATTTGCAGTTTGTTACCAAAAAAAAAAAGAGGAAAAAAAAGTTTTCCAGATTTAGAGAGTAAATCCTAAAAGTAAATTATCAAAATTTCAAAATTATCATAATATGTGAAATTTTAGAGAATATACTCTCTAAATTCCAGAGTACACAGGACACCACTTCGAGAAATTATTTTGTAGGTTATTTTAACACTGATTAAACTTAAGCATTGTTCAACAGAGTAAGATTAAAGATCTGTACTGAATATCAGAAGTGCCAGTTTCTAGCAGATTTTTATTGATGAAAGTAAAGACTGGCAAACTTTGTCTGCAAAGTAGACACACAATGGAAAAATGGCACTGGATCTGGGTATCAAGCAGTGGATAAGCTGTAATGAGATATCATTTGCTAATTCCAACTGCATACCTCTGACTTCCCACTGAAACAAAAATAACATTTTCTGAAAAGTTTTGGGGGGTGTACCTTTGAATTTTTTTTTGAATTTCATTTTATTTACTTTTTTACACAGCAGGTTCTCATTAGTTAACCATTTTATACGTATTAGGGTATCTATGTCAATCCCAATCTCCCAAATCATCACACCACCACACCGCCCCAGCCACTTTCCCCCCTTGTTGTCCACACTTGTTCTCTACATCTGTGTCTCTATTTCTGCAGTGCAAACCAGTCCATCTATATTATTTTTCTAGTTTCCCCATATATGCATTAATATACAATAATTGTTTTTCTCCTTCTGACTTACTTCACTCTGTATGACAGTCTCTAGATCCATCCACTTCTCTACAAATGACTAAATTTCGTTCTTTTTATGCCAGAGTAATATTCCATTGTATATATGCACCACATCTTCTTTATCCATTCGTCTGTTAATGGGCATTTAGGTTGCTTCCATGACCTGGCTATTGTAAAGAGTGCTGCAATGAACATTGGGGTGCATGTGTCTTTTTAAATTATGGTTTTCTCTGGGTATATGCCCAGTAGTGGGATTGCTGGTTCGTATGGTAATTCTATTTTTAGTTTTTTAAGGAACCTCCATACTGTTCTCCATAGTGGCTGTATCAATTTACATTCCCACCAACAGTGCAAGAGTGTTCTCTTTTCTCCACACCCTCTCCAGCATTTGTTGTTTGTAGATTTTCTGATGATGCCCATTCTAACTGGTGCGAGGTGATACCTCATTGTAGTTTTGATTTGCATTTCTCTAATAACTAGTGAAGTTGAGCAGCTTTTCATGTGCTTCTTGGCCATCTGTATGTCTTCTTTGGAGAAACGTCTTCTTAGGTCTTCTGCCCATTTTTGGATTGGGTTGTTTCTTTCTTTTAATACTGAGCTGCATGAGCTGCTTATATACACTGGAGATTAATCCTTTGTCCGTTGATTCATTTGCAAATATTTTCTCCCATTCTGAGGGCTGTCTTTTGGTCTTGTTTGTAGTTTCCTTTACTGTGCAAAAGCTCTGAAGTTTCATTAAGTCCCATTTGTTTATTTTTGTTATTATTTCCATTATTGAAGGAGGTGGATCAAAAAAGATCTTGGTGTGATTTATGTCAGAGTGTTCTGCCTATGTTTTCCTCTAAGAGTTTTAAAGTGTCCAGTCTTACATTTAGGTCTCGAATCCATTTTGAGTTTATTTTTGTATATGGTGTTAGGGAGTGTTCTAATTTCATTCTTTTACACGTAGCTGTCCAGTTTTCCTGACACCACTGTCTTTTTTCCATTGTGTACCCTTGCCTCCTTTGTCATAGATTAGTTGACCATAGGTGCGTAGGTTTATCTCTGGGGTTTCTATCCTGTTCCATTGATCTATATTTCTGTTTTTGTGCCAGTACCATATTGTCTTGATTACTGTAGCTTTGTAGTATAGTCTGAGGTCAGGGAGTCTGATTCCTGCAGCTCCACATTTTTCCCTCAAGACTGCTTTGGCTATTCCAGGTCTTTTGTGTCTCAATACAAATTTTAAGATTTTTTGTTCTAGTCTGTAAAAAATGCCATTGGTAATTTGATAGGGATTGCACTGAATCTGTAGATTGCTTTGGGTAGTAGAGTCATTTTCACAATGTTGATTCTTCCAATCCAAGAACATGGTATATCTTTCCATCTGTTTGTATCATCTTTAATTTCCTTCATCAGTGTCTTATAGTTTTCTACAAACAGGTCTTTTGTCTCCCTTGGTAGGTTTATCTGTAGGTATTTCATTCTTTTTGTTGCAATGGTAATTGGGAGTGTTTCCTTAATTTCTCATTCAGATTTTTCATCATTAGTGCATAGGAGTGCAAGAGATTTCTCTGCATTAATTTTGTATCCTGCAACTTTACCAAATTCATTGATTAGCTCTAGCAGTTTTCTGGTGGCATCTTTAGGATTCCCTATGTATAGTATCATGTCATCTGCAAACAGTGATAGTTTTACTTCTTCTTTTCCAATTTGTATTCCTTTTATTTCTTTTTCTTCTCTGATTGCCATGGCTAGGACTTCCAAAACTATGTTGAATAAGAGTGGTGAGAGTGCACATCCTTGTCTTTTTCCTGATCTTAGAGGAAATGCTTTCAGTTTTTCACCATTGAGAATGATGTTTGCTGTGGCTATTTATTATGTTGAAGTAATTTCCCTCTATGCCCACTTTCTGGAGAGCTTTTATCATAAATGGGTATTGAATTTTGTCAAAAGCTTTTCTGCATATATTGAGATATGGATTTTATTCTTCAATCTGTTGATATGGTGTATCACATTGATTGATTTACGTATGTTGAAGAATCTTTGCATCCCTGGGATAAATCCCACTTGATCATGGCGTATGACCCTTTTAATGTGTTGTTGGATTCTGTGTGCTAGTATTTTGTTGAGGACTTCTGCATCTATATTCATCAGTGATACTGGTCTGTAATTTTCTTTTTTTGTAGTATCTTTGTCTGGTTTTAGTATCAGGGTGATGGTGGCCTCATAGAATGAATTTGGAGGTGTTCCTTCCTCTGCAATTTCTTGGAAGAGTTTGAGAAGGATGGGTGTTACCTCTCCTCTAAATGTTTGATAGAATTCACCTGTGAAGCCATCTGGTCCTGGACTTTTGTTTGTTGGAAGATTTTTCATTAGAGTTTCAATTTCATTACTTGTGATTGGTCTGTTCATATTTTCTTTTTCTTCCAGGTTCAGTCTTGGAAGGTTATACCTTTCTAAGAATTTGTCCATTTCTTCCAGGTTGTCCATTTTATTGGCATAGAGTTGCTTGTAGTACTCTTAGGATGCTTTGTATTTCTGTGGTGTCTGCTGTAACCGCTCCTTTTTCATTTCTAATTTTATTGATTTGAGTCCTCTCCCTCTTTTCCTTGATGAGGCTGGCTAATGGTTTATCAATTTTGTTTATGTTCTCAAAGAACTAGCTTTCAGTGTTATTGATCTTTGCTATTGTTTTGTTTCTATTTCATTTATTTCTGCTATGATCTTTATGATTTTTTTCCTTCTACTAACTTCGGGTTTTGCTTGTTCTTCTTCCTCTAGTTCCTTTAGGTGTAAAGTTAGATTGTTTGAGATGTTTGTTGTTTCTTGAGGTAGGATTGTATTGCTATAAACTCCCCTGTTAGAACTGCTTTTCCTGCATCCTATAGGTTTTGGATCATCATGTTTTTGTTGTCATTTGTCTCTAGGTATTTTTTGATTTCCTCAATGATCTCTTGGTATTTAGTAACGTAGTTTAGCCTCCATATGTTTGTGTTTTTTACTTTTTTTTTTGCTGTAATTCATTTCTAATTTCATAGCGTTGTGGTCAGAAAAGATGCTTGATACGATTTCAATTTTCTTAAATTTACTGAGGCTTGATTTGTGACCCAAGATGTGATCTATCCTGGAAAATGTTCTGTGTGCACTTGAGAAAAAAGTGTAATATGCTGTTTTTTGATGGACTGTCCTATAAATATCAATTAAATCTATCTGGTCTATTGTGTCATTTAAAGCTTGTGTTTCCTTATTTACTTTCATTTTGGATTATCTGTCCATTGGTGTAAGTGAGGTGTTGAAGTCCCCCACTATTATTGTGTTACTGTTGATTTCCTCTTTTAGAGCTGTTAGCAGTTGCCTTATGTGTTGAGGTGCTCCTATGTTGGGTGCATATATATTTATAATTGTTATATCTTCTTCTTGGATTGATCCCTTGATCATTATGTAGTGTCCTTCCTTGTCTCTTGTAACATTCTTTATTTTAAAGTCTATTTTATCTGATGTGAATTTTGCTACTCCAGCCTTCTTCTGATTTCCATTTGCATGCTATATCTTTTTCTTCATTGTTTTGGGTTTGTTTTTGTAGGCCCTTTTCTTCTCTTGTGTTTCCCACTTAGAGAAGTTCCTTTAGCATTTGTTGTAGAGCTGATTTGGTGGTGCTGAATTCTCTCAGCTTTTGCTTGTCTGTAAATCTTTTGATTTCTCCATCGAATCTGAATATGATCCTTGCTGGGTAGAGTAAACTTGGTTGTAGGTTCTTCCCTTTCAACACGTTAAATATGTCATGCCACTCCCTTCTGGCTTGTAGAGTTCCTGTTGAGAGATCAGCTGTTAACTTTATGGGAGTTCTCTTGTATGTTATTTGTCATTTTTCCCTTGCTGCTTTCAATAATTTTTCTTTGTCTTTAAAGTTTGCCAGTTTGATTTCTATGTGTCTTGGCGTGTTTCTCCTTGGGTTTATCCTGTATGGGACTCTCTGTACTTCCTGGCCTTGGGGGCTATTTCCTTTCCCATGTTAGGGAAGTTTTTGACTATAATCTCTTCAAATATTTTCTCGGGTCCTTTCTCTCTCTCTTCTCCTTCTGGGACCCCTATAATGTGAATGTTGTTGCATTTAATGTTGTCCCAGAGGTCTCTTAGGCTGTCTTCATTTCTTTTCATTCTTTTTTCTTCATTCTGTTCCGCAGCAGTGAATTCCACCATTCTGTCTTCCAGGTCATTTATCCGTTCTTCTGCCTCACTTATTCTGCTATTGATTCCCTCTAGTGTATTTTTCACTTCAGTTATTGTATTGTCCATCTCTGTTTGTTTGTTCTGTCATTCTTCTAGGTCTTCAGTAATCATTTCTTGCACCTTCTCGATCTTTGCCTCCATTCTTTTTCCGAGGTCCTGGATTCACCCTCACTATCATTATTCTGACTTCTTTTTCTGGAAGGTTACCTATCTCCACTTCATTTAGTTGTTTTTCTAGGGTTTTTTCTTGTTCCTTAATTTGGTACATGGCCCTTTTCACCTTGTCTATCTGTGAATGTGGTTTTAGTTCCACAGGCTGTAGGATTGTAGTTCTTCTTGTTTCTGCTGTCTTCCCTCTTGTGGATTACGCTATTTAAGAGGCTTGTGCAAGTTTCCTGATGGGAGGGACTACTGATGGGTAGAGCTGGCTGCTGCTCTGCTGGGCAGAGCTCAGTAAAATTTTAATCTGCTTGTCTGCTGATGGGTGGGGCATCCAACAGATGAGTTGTATCCAACAGATGAGTTCCCTCCCTGTTGGTTTTTTCATCTGAGGCGACCCAGCACTAGCACCTACAGGCTCTTTGGTGGGGCTAATGGCAGACTTCAGGAGGGCTCACGCCAAGGAGTACTTCCCAGAGCTTCTGCTGCCAGTCTCCTTGTCCTCACGGTGACACAGAGCCACCACCACCCCCTGCCTCTGCAGGAGACCCTCTAACACTAGCAGGTAGGTCTGGTTCAGTCTCCTATGGGGTCACTGCTCCTTCCCCTGGGTCCTGATGCTCACACTACTTTGTGTGTCCCCTCTAAGAGTGGAGTCTCTGTTTCCCCCAGTCTTTTTGAAATCCCGCAATCAAATCCTGCTAGCCTTCAAAGTCTGAATCTCTGGGAATTCCTCTTCCCATTCGTGGACCCCTAGGTTGGGAAGCCTGATGTGGGGCTCAGAACTGTCACTCCAGTTGGTGGACTTCTGTGGTATAACTGTTCTCCAGTTTGTGAGTCACTCACCCAGTGGTTATGGGATTTGATTTTATTGTGACTGCCCCCCTCCTACCGTCTCATTTTGGCTTCTCCTTTGTCTTTAGATGTGTGGTATCTTTTTTGGGGAGTTCCAGTGTCTTCCTGTCGATGACTGTTCAGCAGTTAGTTGTGATTCTGGTGCTCGTGCAAGAGGGAATGAGAGAACGTCCTTCTGCTCTGCCATCCTGAACCAATCTCCTCTCTGATCCACTTTTAATTAAGGGATTTAACAGACAAATAAACCATTATATTTCTCATAGACTGCTGATATATTACCAGCATCAGAACTACTGGAAGTATATTTTAGGGGGACAGTTTAGAGACGATTTAAGTCCTATAATTATCATCATCTAAACCAAAATATCTTTGAGTTCAAAATGCCTGCCTATGCAGTAGAACATAAACTAAAATCATCAAAGCTGGAGGTGACCCTAGAACTAGCCTGGCCCTGGGCTAGAGTTTGACATGAGACAAACTGTATTTTCCCAAAGTCATTTTACTTTGCCATTATGCATATATTGAGTCAACTTTTTTCTGGCCTTGTCATAGACTCACCCATTCACAGAAGTTTATATTCTTTTAATTGTATCATAAGCCACCCACCATGGTAAGTCACTCTGTAAACAAACCTATACAACATCAACTATCACCTCAGTTTAATAGTTTGGGTATTGATAGCTGGTATAAACAAATGGCTCATTAATAAGTTCTTATTGGTTGAAGTCACTCATTGGTTGAGGTCCAATTAAGACAAACAGCAATCCATAATACACATTCTCAAGAATGAAGTAATTCCTAATATTGAGGGCTTACTCTGTACCAGGCACTCTGTACATGCTTTTTATATATTGTCTGATTTAATACTCAAAATAACTATATGATATTGGTGCCATTATCATCCTCATTTTACACATGAGGAAACTAAGTCACAGAGAGGTTAAATGACTTTAATATCACATAGCTAGTAAATGTCAGATGATCTTTGAACCTAAGCATCCAATCATAGCATCTTTTATTATGTACTGTTCATTATTCTCTTTTTATGGGAGTTGCAATAGCCACTCTTATCATATTGTTTTGCGTGATTTCTAATTTACATAACATATGAAAGTTTTCGTTTGTTCTAACTACTTAACAATGTCCAATTTAAATAATTTGAAGATGAAACACCTCTCCAAATACAATCTTCCTCTGAAAAGTTTCATGCATATTTGCCTTGTACTTTATGCAAAATCCACACTTGTATGAAAGAAGCAGAAGCCTGCTAATGTGCAAAGACTGAATGTTTTGAATCTCTGAGTTCAGCCAGCGGGGCGTGCTTACTGTGGCCCAGTACCAGATGTTGGGTCCAGCCAAGTGTTAGTCATGTGAGTCTCAATACAGCTGCTTAGTGTGCCAGAGTACAGCCACCTGATTTCGTATCTTTGAAACTAAGTACAGTAGCTGTACATATACTTAAATCAGTCCTCTTCATAAAATCAGAAAAATTAAAATAGATTTTATAAGGTAATTAAACTCAGTCAACTTTACCAATTAAACTCAATCAAGAAAACTGATTTTCTTTTGCACTAAAGACCACCTAGAAGGGGGGGATAGGGAGGGTGGGAGGGAGGGAGATGCAAGAGGGAAGAGATATGGGAACACATTTATATGTATAACTGATTCACTTTGTTATAAAGCAGAAACTAACACACCATTGTAAAGCAATTATACTCCAATAAAGATGTTAAAAAAAAAAAAAGCTAAATTAAAAAAAAAAATCACAAGTTATTTGTAGCATAATGTTTGAGAGCCCACAGTACCTGAATTCAGGCTCCAGCAACTCAACTGTGCCTTGGGCAAGTTATTTATAACCTCTAGGCTGAAACTGAAAACTGGGAGTTATAAATTGGGGATTAGGGTTGTTATGGGTATTGAATTAATAAATGTAGAGTTCTTCTAACAGTATCATCTGATCCTGCTTCCTAAGAAGTACATATTCACACTGTAGGTCTTTCAAAGTACTTTAGTGCCTTGATTCCTATTTCTCATTCTCTATGTCAGTTTTTCTTAGGGAGGTAGAAATGATGGCTGCCCTAATAAAGAGAAGAGAAAAAAATGTCTAGAAGATATGATTTATTAAATGAAAGCTACCATGGATTATTGAGAGCAATTTTTACCTATGGCTTATGGAAACAAAGGGGGATTATGGAGTACCACTGCAATCATGCAGGGTAAACAAAAATGTGTTTAGAGATACAGAGGATGGAAGGACTAGAAAACACCTTACACAGAAATGTTTGTTTTTGATATTACCAATGTAGTGCACCAACACATTTTCCAGGGTAAAAGCAACTCATAAATACTCTGACATACTATGTTCCTATCTCAACTAACACATTAAGAGCAAAGAAGATGTTCACACGTGTTAGTCGATCTACTTCATTCACCACCCAAAATGTTAACTATAATATAGTTTATGATACCAAGCATTAAAAAGTAAGCTCTCCATTCTTTTCCCCTCAGCGGCATCCAAAGACCTACACACTTATGTGGAGGATTTCCTTTTGAATAGGAAAATGAAGGGAAATCTCCGGAATGAAAAAAAAAATTAAACACAAATTTAAACAACAATAACGAATTCAACCTACAAAGAAAGCCAAAACAAGACTTAGTTCTAGCTTCCTCTATTCCCTCGGTTGCACAGCCTATCCAAAATAGGGCGGGGGCTAGTGGCCACACAGACCTCCAGTGTGGTCAGTTGAGGACAAGAGCACTCATTTACCTGAGTTCCCCTATTCTAAAGAATTCAGCAATTATTCATGGCAATGAGGCCAAACATGCTGTTTGCTTGACCATGGAGTCATCTAACATCCTTTGCCCCTTCACTCTTGGCTCACCCAGTCCTTGTTCTTGGCCACAGAGGTTTTGGTCTGGCTGCTCACAATCAGTGTATAATCCTGGAAGAAAAAGAGAAAAATCAAATAAAGATATGGTCAAACCAAGATTATTCTAGTCATGCTGTCCCAGTTCAATAATATATGCACAACCAAAGGAATATTTGGGTTTGAAGTAATTTTAAATTAGAGCTTGATAAACAATGCAAAAATCAAGTATCCAAATGTATAAATATCAAACTGTCTTTAGCCCACTTGATTTTGCAATGTTTCTCTGGATAAGAACCATCCTCCTCTCTTTTGCTCCAGGAATCTCACTCCACTGGGAAGAAAACCGGCCATTCAATGTTTACCAATTTCTACATTAAACTTCGTTGTTTATCTATCCCCAAAGAAACAGTGCTCTTACAGGCTAAATAATTACAATTTCTGAGCACATATTTTTCTCTCTAGGGTTACCTGGGAAACTCCCCATGGGTGATCGAAGATGAAGCCAAAACGTTCCACTTTCCCCTTCTCATCCCAAAGCAACTGACTCCTCCAGCTTTGTACATACTTCTGTTGAAAGCAGCTCTTTTGCCCCTTTCCTGTTTGCACACTTCTGTCCCCCTCTAACCTTGAAAGAACCTAATTATAAGAATGAGATCAGGGCTTCCCTGGTGGCACAGTGGTTGAGAGTCCGCCTGCTGATGCAGGGGACACGGTTTCGTGCCCCGGTTTGGGAAGATCCCACATTCCGCAGAGCGGTTGGGTCCGTGAGCCATGGCTGCTGAGCCTGTGCTCCGCAATGGAAGAGGCCACAACAGTGAAAGGCCCGCATACCACAAAAAACAAAAAAAAAACAAAGAATGAGATCACTAGGCAATTTAAACTAACTCCTGACTTATGCTCTCCTGAACACACGCCATGCCTTGCCTAACCTGTTGACTCTTTTCCTAGATAAAAGAAGTAAGAATAAAGAATTAAGTAAAGAATGACTAGCTCTCTACCCTCAACACCCCCCCACCTTAGCAATCCTTCAGGCAGATCACTCGTGCAAGATAATATCAGCCAGTCTGCTGGCAATGGAAAGTGATGCAGAACACAACCTCCTGCCTCAATGATTCACTGAGATTATTTCTCCCTTTTTCCCTTTAAAAACTATCATGGCTGAGCAGAATCTTTGGAGCTGGTCTCAGGACAAAAGTCCACCTGCTCCCCAGATTGCTGACTTTTCTGATTAAAGCATCCTTCCTTCCTACTGACATTTGCCTCTCAATTATTGGCTTTAAGCAGCGAGCAGCCAAAACTGAGCTCGGTAACACTGTTAACTCACAAATCATATAGTCCTATCATGCTGGTTTCTATGTCTGTTTTCCTCACTAGATATTTGGTGTCTCAAAGTCAGGAAGCCTATATTACTCATCTTTGTAACCCTGATGCTCAGACACAAAAGGTACTCAATAAGTACTGTTGAATAAATGAATGAAGAAATCAGTAAATGGTTTGGCATGTATGTCAATATTCTAATGGATTTCTTGGGAAAAGAATGGGAAATGAAACCAAGCAGGACTCTGTGGGGACCCCCTCCCACCCACCTCCATACAAATTCTTTCCATCTCCCCTGTTTCTGGTTTCTTGTCTGTAGGAAAGTCTTCATCCAGCCTCCTAGACCTTCCCTGATTTCCAAAGGGCAGATTCAAACGACTGCTTGTTTAAACAGTGAAGTGAGGGAATACAGAAACAAAGGGGGAGCAGTGAATTAATAGAGCAGGGAAGGAGCAAGGTACTGGTTCCTCTGGAAGGAATACACATAACAATATCTTTGAGTTCTTCTACAGTAACTAAGGCCCCCACCCAGGAGGAGAATGGTAACAGCAGGCTGAGCACAAGATTCCTGGAACACTGCCCTGTTACCTCATCATCAAACAATCAGAAGAAAGTCAAACACCCTGCAGCGTTCACCCCAAATTTTGCATATAAAAATTTCTCCCCAAAAACCATCAGCGAGTTTGAGTTTTTGAGCATGAGCCACCTGTTCTTCTTTCTTGGCCCAGCAGTAAACCTTTCTCTGCACCAAACACTGATGTTTCAGTTTATTTGGCCTCACTGTGCATTGGGCACAAGACCTTGCATTCTGTAACTGAAAGAGGAGTTGTACAACCAGTATAGTATCTAGCAACTGAGTGAAATGCACACTTTGGATTTAGGCAGGCACTGGAAAGTCAAACTCAGTCCTAATGATTGTAGATATTTTTCTGTCTGAAATTGAGACACTCATATGGGTTATCTGTTCTTATGGCTCATCTAGAAACCATCCATAAATCTAGAAGGGGAAATCCTGAGTACTACAAGTTGAGTGGTGTTGTAGATTGGGTAGATGACTTATATGTTCTGGGAGTTAGAAATATTAACCCAAATCTGAGAACATTATCAAACAGACTAATAGAGTGACCCACAGGAATTTCTTTTTATATGTTAAGCTTTCAATCAGAAAATAGGCATACAACAAGAAGATAACGTGAACTAATAGAACGTTTATTCTCCTTAGTGCTTGAATCATTCTCTGAACACAGAAGGAGCTACTTAAATATTGATTCATGCACTAAGTAATTTCCTGCCTTCCAGGCCCGAACTGCCTGTAAAGTGTTCATTGTCCCTTGCTTTTTGCCCAAGTCAAAGCACGTCTTTACTTTCATGCATGTCAAGAGAAGCATCTCACACTGGGAAGGGCATTTCCAACATGGAGGAAATAACTCAAGTCCAATACACACATGGATGAGCTCAGGTTTGGAGGTTAAAAAAACAAATAAACAAAATGTCTTATAGGCAAACAGGTTAAAATTTAATGCAGTTTCTCAGTCTTGGAGAAACGGGCCATTTGGAATTCCTTCCCCAACTCAGCTGACACTCATTTGGGAATAGTGTACTAAAAAATATCTTAGATATTTTATCACTCTCTTCCTCAGAGTCACAAATCTTTCCAGATTTCAGAATATTTTTCCCAAACCAAGCTTCAGACTCATGTAAAATACAAGGCCCTATCAATGCCAATATTCTGAGGCCTGATGAGATTCTATTTCCATTAGAAATACTAGAACAAGGGTCACTAGGAAAATATGGCATTATTTTACAAGAAAACATTATCATGACAACACCTCTAAGTATATGTGCAACTGTAAAGAATGCATGCTTCCTAAGTTTAAGAAATATTTTCACAAGGTATCTGTTTTCTAAGCCTAAAAAATTTTCTAAGCCTAAAAATCCCTATAGAATGAGTATTTGTAATTATTTTTTCTAAAGTCTGGAATGGGAACTACAGAAGCATGAAAGAACTAAAGAGCCCACAACTAGGGCACCTGTCAGCTGCTGGTGGGAGACTCTGATGCCCAAGGAGATGGGAGGGAACAACAAGTGAACCGGCAGCTTGTGAGATCTTGGTTCATGAGCCCGGGGTCGCATGGAAGCTCCTGTGGTGGGAGCTCTGAGTCCAAACAACTGTACTAACAGAGAACCCCAGGGAATATTCATCAGAGTGAGGTCTCACGGAGTTCCTCATCTCAGCACCAAGACCCAGCTCTACACAATAGCCTACAAACTCCAGTGTTGGAAGCCTCAGGCCAAACAACCAATAAAACAGGAACACAATCCCACTCATTTAAAAAAAAAAAAAAAGAGATGGCAAAATAATATGTCACAGATGAAGGAGCAAGGTAAAAACCTACAAGACCAAATAAATGAAGAGGAAATAAGCAGTCTACCTGAAAAAGAATTCAGAATAATGTTAGTAAAGATGATCTAGAATCTCAGAAATAGACTGGAGGCACAGATTGAGAAAATATAAGAAATGTTTAAAAAAGACCTAGAAGAACTAAAGAACAAACAAACAGAGATAAACAACACAATCACTGAAATGAAAAATACACTAGAAAGAATCAATAACAGAATAACTGAGGCAAAAGAATGAATAAGTGACCTGGAAGACAAAATGGTGGAAATAACTGCCAAGGAGCAGAACAAAGAAAAAAGAATGAAAAGAACTGAAGACAATCTCAGAGACCTCTGGGACAACACTAAACGCATCAACATTTGAATAACAGAGGTCCCAGAAGAAGAAGAGAAAAAGAAAGGGTCTGAGAAAATATTTGAAGAGATTATAGTCGAAAACTAGCCTAACATGGGAAAGGAAATAGTCACCCAAGTCCAGGAAGCACAGCATCCCATACAAGATAATCCCTAGGAAAAACACACCAAGACACATATTAATCAAACTACCAAAAATTAAATTAAAAGAAAAAATATTAAAAGCAGCAAGGTAAAAACAAAAAATAACATACAAAGGAATCCCCATAAGGTTATCAGCTGATTTTTCAGCGGACACTCTGCAGGCTAGGAGGGAGTGGCAGGATATACTTAAAGTGATGAAACAGAAGAACGTACAACCAAGATTACTCTACCCAGCAAGGATCTCATTCAGATTTCATGGAGAAGTCAAAAGCTTTTCAGACAAACAAAGGTAAGAGAATTCAGTACCACCAAACCAGATATACAATTAAATGCTAAAGGAACTTCTCTAGGCAGGAAACACAAGAGAAGGAAAAGACCTACAAAAACAAACGCAAAACAATTAAGAAAATGGTAATAAGAACATACATATGGATAATAACCTTGAATGCTCCAACCAGAAGACACAGACTGGCTGAATGGATACAAACACGACACCCATATATATGCTGTCTACAAGAGACCCACTTCAGATCTAGGGACACATACAGAATGCAACTGAAGGGATGGAAAAAGATATTTCATGCAAAGGGAAATCAAAAGAAAGCTGGAGTAGCAATACTTGTATCAGATAAAATAGACCTTAAAATAAACTCTGTTACAAGAGATAAGGAGGGACACTACATAATGATCAAAGGATCAATCCAAGAAGAAGATATAACAATTATAAATGCTTATGCACCCAATATAGGAGCATCTCAATTCATAAGGCAAATGCTATTAACCATGAAAGGAGAAATTGACAGTAACACAATAGTAGGGAATTTTAACACCCCACTTAAACCAATGGACAGATCATCCAAGCAGAAAATAAATAAGGGAACAAAAGCTTTAAATGACAAATAGACCAGATAGATGTAATTGATATTTATAGAACATTCCACCCAAAAGTGGAAGAATACACTTTCTTCTCAAGTGCACATGGAACATTCTACAGGAGAGATCACATCTTGGGTCACAAATCAAGCCTCGGAAAATTTAAGAAAATTGAAATTGCATCAAGCATCTTTTCTTGACCACAATGCTATGAGATTGGAAATCAATTACAGGAAAAAAACTGTAAAAAAAAAAATACATGGAGGCTAAACAGGGCACAAATAAATAACCAAGAGATCACTGAAGAAACCAAAGAGGAAATAAAAAAATATATAGAAACAAATGACAATGAAAACACAATGACCCAATACTTATGGGATGCAGCAAAAGCAGTTCTAAGAGGGAAATTTATAGCAATACAACCTCACCTCAAGAAACATCTCAAATAAACAATATAACACTACACTTGAAACAACTAGAGAAAAAAACAAAGAAAACCCAAAGTCAGTAGAAGGAAAGAAATCATAAGGAACAGAGCAGAAATAAATGAAATAGAAACGAAGAAAACAATAGCAAAGATCAATAAAACTAAAAGCTGGTTCTTTGAGAAGATAAACAAAACTGATAACCCTTAGCCAGACTCATCAAGAATAAAAGGGAGAGGATGCAAATCAATAAAATTAGAAATGAAAAAGGAGAAATCACAACTGACACTGCAGAAATACAAAGGATTATAAGATACTACTACAAACAACGATATGTCAATAAAATGGACAACCACGAAAAAATGGACAAATTTTTGGAAAGGTACAATTTTCCAAGACTGAACCAGGAATAATTAGAAAATATAAACAGACCTATCACAAGTAATGAAATTGAAACTCTAATGAAAAATCTTCCAACAAACAAAAGTCCAGGACCAGATGGCTTCACAGGTGAATTCTATCAAACATTTATAGAAGAGCTGACACCCATCCTTCTCAAACTCTTCCAAAATACTGCAGAGGGAGAAACACTCCCAAATTCATTCTACGAAGCCACCATCACCCTGATACCAAAACCAGAAACGATATCACAAAAAAAGAAAATTACAGGCCAATATCACTGATGAACATAGATGCAAAAATCCTCAACAAAATACAAGCAAACAGAATCCAATGGCACATTAAAAGGATCATGCACCATAATCAAGTGGGATTTATCCCAGGGATGCAAGGATTCTTCAATATATGCAAATCAATCAATGTGATACACCATATTAACAAACTAAGGATAAAAATCATATGATCATCTCAAAAATGCAGAAGAAGCTTTTGACAAAATTCAGCACCCACTTATGATAAAAACTCTGTAGATAATGGGCATAGAGGGAAACTACCTCAACATAATAAAGGCCATATATGACAAACTCACAGCAAGCATCATACTCAAAGGTGAAAAACTGAAAGCATTTCCACTAAGAGCAGGAATAAGACAAGGATGCCCACTCTCTCCACTCTTATTAAACATAGTTCTGGCAGTCCTAGCCACAGCAATCAGGGAAGAAAAAGAAATAAAAGGAATACAAATTGGAAAAGAAGAAGTGAAACTGTCACTGTTTGCCAATGACATGATACTATACATAGAAAATCTTAAAGATGCCACCAGAAAACTAGTAGAACTAATCAATGAATTTGGTAAGGTTGCAAGATACAAAATTAATGCACAGAAATCTCTTGCATTCCTATACACCAACAACAAAAAATCAGAAAGAGAAATTAAGGAACCACGCCCATTCACCACTGCAACAAAAAGAATAAGATAGCTAGAAATAAACCTTCCTAAGGAGACAAAAGACCTGTTTGCAGAACACTAAAAGAAACTGATGAAAGAAATTAAAGACAATACAAACAGATGGAGGGATATACCATGTTCTTGGATTGGAAGAATCAATACTGTGAAAATGACAATACTACCCAAAGCAATCTACAGATTTAATCTCTATCAAACTACCAATGGCATTTTTCACAGAACTAGAACAAAAAATTTCACAATTTGTATGGAAACACAAAAGACCCTGAATACTCAAAGCAATCTTGAAAAAGAAAAACAGAGCTGGAGGAATCAGGCTCCCTGGTGTCAAACTATATCACAAAGCTACAGTAATCAAGACAGTATGGTACTCACACAAAAACGGAAATATAGATCAATGGTACAGTATAGAATGCCCAGAGACAAACCCACGCACATATGGGCACCTAATTTATGACAAAGCAGGCAAGAATATACAATGGAGAAAAGACAGTCTCTTCAATAAGTGGTGCTGTGAAAACTGGACAGCTACATGTAAAAGAATGAAATTAGAACACTACCTAATTCCATACACAAAAATAAACTCCAAATAGATTAAAGACTTAAATGTAAGACCAGACACTATAAAACTCCTACAGGAAAACATAGGAAAAACACTCTTTGACATAAACCGCAGCAAGATCTTTTTTGATCCACCTCCTAGAGTAACGGAAACAAAAATAAACAAATTGGACTTAATTAAACTTAAAAGCTTTTCCACAGCAAAAACAACCATAAACAAGACAAAAAGACAACCCTCAGAATGGGAGAAAATATTTGCCAATGAAACAACAGAAAAGGGATTAATCTCCAAAATATACTAACAGCTTATTGAGCTCAAAACAAACAAACAATCCAGTTAAAAAATGGGCGGAAGACCTAAATAGACATTTCACCAAGGAAGACATACTGATGGCCAAGAGGCACATGAAAAGATGCTCAAAATCACTAATTATTAGAAAAATGCAAATCAAAACTACAATGAGGTATCACCTCACCCCATTCAGAATGGCCATTATACAAAAAATCTAGAAACAATAAATGCTGGAAAGTGGGTGGTGAAAAGGGAACCCTCCTACACTGTTGGTGGGAATGTAAATTGATACAACCACTATGGAAAGCAGTATGGAGGCTCCAAAAAAACTAAAAATAGAACTACCATATGACCCAGCAATCCCACTACTGGGCATATATCCTGAGAAAACCATAATTCAAAAAGAGACATGTACCACAATGTTCACTGCAGCACCATTTACAATAGCCAGGACATGGAAGCAACCTAAATGTCCATCGACAGATGAATGGATAAAGAAGATGTGGCACACATATACAATGGAATATTACTCAGCCATAAAAAGAAACAAAATTAGTTATTTGTAGTGAGGTGGATGGACCTAGAGTCTGTCATACAGAGTCAGTCAGAAAGAGAAAAACAAATACCATATGCTAACGCATATATAATATGGAATCTTAAAAAAAAGGTACTGATGAACGTAGTTGCAGGGCAGGAATAAAGAGGTAGACATAGAAAATGGACTTGATTACATGGGGTGGGAGGGTGAAGCTGGGGCGAAGTGAGAGTAGCATTGACGTATATACACTACTGAATGTAAAATAGTTGGCTGGTGGGAAGCAGCAGCATGGCACAGGGAGATCAGCTTGGTGCTTTCTAATGTCCTAGAGGGGTGGGATAGCGAGGATAGGAGGGATGCTCAAGAGAGAGGGTATATGGGGACACGTGTATGCATATGGCTGATTCACTTTGTTGTGCAACAGAAACTAACACAGTATTGTGAAGCAATTATACTCCAATAAAGATCTATTTTAAAAAAACAATCTAAATAGTCATGAAGGCTTAGGTGTAAACATGAGGAGTTAGGGTTGGGGCAGTCACCATCATTAATAGCATATGAGGAACTGATGACATTCTTTGTGGAACAAGGAGGGGAATTAATCAGATATTGGGAGGATATCTGCATATCAGGCTGGACAGCCTACAAAGTAAAAAAATATATTTCTCAAACACTCAGAGAGGTCTCTAAGGAAAGAAGAGCGATTTATTAGATTGGTAAAACAAAAAAAAAATGTGTCTGCACAAGTGTGATCCAGGGTCCAATCTTCGTTCACCTTCAGACTAGTTGGCCTACTGCATGGATACATATCCTTACTTCTACTACAGGAAGCTACAGAGACAGGCTTTGCCCTGAGCGGGGAGGCCTAAGGGTTTCCTGATTCACTGTCCACAACTGGGTAAAAAAGTCCATCCATTTCTCTCAAAAGACCGAGTCATCCAATTGTGGTCTCAGGCTGCGTTCTTCAATTCAGTGTTACTGTAATAAAACTGGTATGTTGATCTCCATCTGCATCCTGTGTCTGCTTCTCCTTAGGTTCAGAAGCCACATTGGATAGAAACATGATTATCACTCCCCAAGCCCCAATAACCACCAATGTTTAAGGAAGGAGACATGGAAAAAACAGTCTTACTGGTGAGTGGTGTACCATGAGAGTGCAGTGTCATGGAAACCAGAAGAGTCGAGTTTCAAGAAGGAGGGGGTGGTTAATCATCAAGTTAACGGAGACTTCCATTTCAGCCAGGATGAGGATGTCCAAGTGAGGTGTAGGGAGTCCGATCAGACTTCATCCTTACTAAAATTGCCAGCTAATCAGCATTCAGCCACCAGATTCCAGCGAAGAAAGAGAATGCAAAGGCAGGTTAAAAAGGTTCTGGTCACCAATTCAAGTGTGTGGAGGTGGGGGTTTTCCCACCAGACCAGCAAGCAAGCAATGCTGACACCAGCTGGGTGTCCTACAGTTTAACTCAATTTTGATGCTATCTGCCTAGAGATAGCATCAGACCCCACAGGTTAAGGGTTTAGTCCCTCCCCTCTTCAGACACCAATCGAAAGCCCAGGTTATCACTGCATCTGACTGACAAGCTATAGATTGTAGGTTCCAGTGACCCTCTCCCTTGAATTTCACACAACAGGCACACATCCAGGTGGTCACCTGTACTTCTGACAAACTGGCTATAAATCAAATGTTCCCATGGTCCCCTCCTTGGATTCAATTAGTTTGCTAGAATGGCTCACAGAACTCAGAGAAACATTTTACTTACTAGGTCACCAGTTTATTACAAAAGGATATAACTCAGGAATAGCCAGGTGGAAGAGATGCATAGGGCAACATACAAAGAAGAGGCACTGAGCTTCCACACCCCCTCCAAGTGCACTACTCTGCCCATAACTCCTTGTGTTTATCAACTGGGAAGCTCACTGAACTCGTCCTTTTTGGTTTTCATGGAGGCTTCAATACATAGATACGGTCTGATTAAATAACCACCCATTGGTGATTGATTCAACCTCCAGCCCCTCTCCCCTCCTTCTCAGAGGTTGTGGGGTGGGACTGAAAGTTCCAACCCTCTAATCATCTGGTTGGCTCCACTATCAACCAGCTTCCATCCTTAGGTGTTTTCCCCCAAAGTCACCTCATTAACCTAACAAAAGATACATATATTGCTCTCTCTTCATTTAAAAAATTCCAAGGGTTTTCGTCATTTCCAATGCCAGAAATGACGAAAACCCTAATATAAATTTCTTATAAATCACAGTATCATGCAGATGCTCTAAAGTAAGATGGTATAAGGATTAAAAGCAAATAAACTTATATAATAAAACAGAAACAGACTCACAGGTATAGAGAACAAACTAGTGGTTACCAGTGGGGAGAGGGAAGTGGGGAGCGGCAAGACAGGGGTATGAGATTAATACAAACTACAGCGTTTGAAGTAATAAGCAACAAGGATATATTGTACAGTGCAGAGAAATACAGCCATTATTTTGTAACAAGCTTAAATGGAGTATAATCTATAAAAATACTGAATCACTAGTCATACACCTGAAACTAATATAATACTGTAAATCAACTATACTTCAATTTTTTAAAAAAAGAAAAAATAGGTCCCAATTATAATCATAGTTGGGGGTGAGGGGTGTCAGTCTGGTCCCTGGCCACTTTTCACTTAGTCAGTCCAATTAACTGTTCTTATAATTGCTAAGTAACACATAAATAATGGAGAACTTGGGCCTAACTTTCTCTGCTGTTGCCAGTGCCACACTGCACACTGACTAGTGTACCAAGACGGGACTAAAGTAGATAAGAACAGAACATTCGAAACAGAAGAGTATGAATGAATCATATGGCCTGTTTAACTTTTGCTGTGTATCTCTTTAACAGCTCTTTATGCTGAGAAACAGGCCCATTTCTCTGATTATAAAAGCTCATTCCTCATTATGGAAATTGCTAGGGTGAATGGACCATCCCATAACTTCATAAATGGCTAACATGAAGAACATGTGTGTGTGTATGTGTGTGTGTGTGTGTGTGTATGTGTGTGTGTAGGATATGTGTTGACTGTATCAAAATTATACTAGTGGGATATTCCATGCCGTATTCCTCTTCCTTTCCATGTTCCTTCAGCATCTCTTTTACACACATTCAGAGACTGCATTCCTGGCATTATTGGCCAAAGGTGGAGGAAAATGATTGGTGGTGCCAATCTGCAACTTGTAATCCCCACATGGAAAAATAGATAAAATTAAATTTAAAAATTTAATTTAATAGCTTTGTTCACTACTAAAGAACTAAAGCAAGAAAATAAAAAACTATCCTCTTTCTACCATTCAGGGAAGTGGTTGCACACAGACGAAAATTTCCTATTAAGAAACAATGCTTTCAGAAATAAAGTTGTATAGGAATTAGGGGAATAGCCCCATGGAAAGAAAAAGCATCAGAGCATCAGGTAATATGAAGAGAAGCCAATAAGAGAAAAGAGATAACAGATGAGATTACATTTTGGGCAATGAGCAAGGGAAGCAGGGACCTAAGGCATGGCTGAATTAGCTACTGCCAAGCTTCCAATGGGAGCCAACTCTAAGGTCAAGTCTGGCAAAGTCACTGTGGAGTCAGCCCCATGGCCCTTGAGAAAGGGCAGAAGTTAAGTGCCAGTGAATTGGGAGACTGGGATTGACACATATATATTAATATGTATAAAATAGGTAACTAATAAGGAACTGCTGTATAAAAAAATAAATAAAATTAAATTTAAAAAAATTTTAATTAAAAAAAAAGTGTCAGATGGATATGCAGACTTTGTGTAAGCCCAGAACTAGTAGATCTAAATTCAATTACACTGTAATTCACGGATGAAATTTTTTAAGAGAAAATGATATAAATCTTTGTCATGAAGATGAAATGAACCTAGAAGCTCTTAGAAAGAAGTCTCAGTTCAGAAATAGAGAAAATGTTTTAAACTTCAGAAGACATCTCAACAAAAATTGCATTTCATTAACTGCCCCTATTCCAAATTTCCAATAAAATACTTAAGAAAATACAGTGAAGAATACTTACTACCTCAATGAAATGTAAGGAAAGAAGACACTAATCCAGAAGTTGGGATAAATTTCTAACTAGAAGGCTGGTGTATCAACGTTGAGAAACACAATAAACGGCCTATGCATGCTTTACAAGGTCAAAAAGTGGAGCCTGGCTCTCCTAGAGTAAGGCTGAAGGAAGCTATAACCAGTTCACATCCTCTACCCAAACCCCATCATCACCCTCCCACTACCACCTAACCACAACTCAGTTGCTAGGTCTGTTCCAAACAGGAAAATGAAAAGCCATTACTTTACTGTATCAAAATTATACTAGTGGGACATTCCATGCCATATTCCTCTTCCTTTCCATGTTCCTTCAGCATCTCTTTTACACACATTCAGAGATTGCATTCCTGGCATTATTGGCCAAAGGTGAAGGAAAATGATGGGTGGTGCCAATCTGCAACTTGTAATCCCCACATGGAAAGCACAGTAGCCTGGGGAATAGACTCGGAGAGTATTTAGAGAATGCATGCTGCAGGCTAAGGTATTTAACATACTTCATCTTCTCACAGATTAAGAGAATCATACAGTGGGAATTAGAGAGGTTACCTATCTCAGTCCTGCAGATCTGCAAAGGTTGAAAATTTGATGGGCAAAAGAAACTGGCCTAGAAGTTATGCACATTAACCTAGGCAGCAGGCCATCTTGAAATAGCTATAAGAATTCCCTGGCGGTCCAGTGGTTAGGACTCCACGCTTCCTCTGCTGGGGGCACAGGTTCGATCCATGGTCAGGGAACTAAGATCCCGCATGCCGCATGGCACGGGCAAAATAAATAAATCCTTATGAAAGCACACAAATAATATATATTAAAAAAAAATAGCTACAAACCCTGTGTTTTGACAAACACTGAGTCTGTGTAAATCTTTCCTCATTCATAGAAAATTAAGAAGTATACACAGAGAAAAACAAATACTGCATGTGATCACTTATATGTGGAATCTAAAGAAATAAAACAAATGAATGTATATAACGAAACAGAAACAGACTTACAGATATAGAGAACAAACTAGTGGTTACCAGTGGAAAGAAGGAAGCAGGGAGTGGCAAGATATGAGTATGGGATTAAGAGGTACAAATTACTATGTATAAAAAAGATAAGCAACAAGAATATATTGTAGGGCTTCCCTGGTGGCGCAGTGGTTAAGAGTCCACCTGCTGATGCAGGGGACATGGGTTCGTGCCCTGGTCCGGGAAGATCCCACATGCCGCAGAGCGGCTAGGCCCGTGAGCCATGGCTGCTGAGCCTGCGCGTCCGGAACCTGTGCTCTGCAAGGGGAGAGGTCACAACAGTGAGAGGCCCGTGTACCGCAAAAAAAAAAAAATATATATATATATATATATATATATATATATATATATATATATTGTACAGCACAGGGAAATATAGCCATTGTTTTATAATAACTTTAAATTGCGGAGAATCTATTTAAAAAGAAGAATGAGTGTACAGAAAACAATCTAGCGTGGATTGAAAATAAAGTAAGGGTTCAGACCAAAAAAATTACTTTTAAAAATTATTTGTTATAAAACCCAGAAAAATTAGTTTTTAGAAACTGCTTCATATCTAATTAAGGAAAAGAAAAGCATACCTTCTAAAACAATAGGAAGTGTTTACACAGAAAAATGAAGATGAGATCACTGGCTCAGATACAAAAATGGAAATAGAGATGAAAAAGAAGATAGATGACATAAAGAATTTCCACAAGGAAAAAAAGTACACTCAATAATTAAAATCTTCATGAGAGGGACCAAAGACTACAAACTATATATGTTAAATGTCAAATACAATGTGGATATAAAGCTTATACGAGGACAGAGAAGACAAGAGTGAAGGGAGAAAATTACTTGAGAGAGAAGATGAAAAAAGGAGAGCAAAGTACCAACCTGTGAGGTATTACTGAATCTTAAAGAAGACCCCAGAAATTAATGAAATAGAATGATTAAAGTTATTATAGGTAAACAACAACAATAAAACTCCTTAGAAGAAAAAGAGAGGCCAGATTAGAAATTTTATCCACTTACCAGCAAAAACGGGTGATGGAAAGTGACCTATTACTAGACAAATTTTAGCAAAATAATTTTTATAAAAGTTTACAAAAATTAAAAAAAGTCTCCCCCTCTCTCTTTACACACACGCACACACACGCACACGCGCACACACACACACAAGACAGCCAGACAGAAAAGGCAACAAAATTAATTTCACCCTAGACTTTGTAACACTGTCTCCTTTAATAACTTTTGAAGATAATAAAGCTGTTATCTACAGAGCTGTAAAAAAGATCTATTCAGTGAGATATCAATTGTGTGGAGTGAATAGAAAAAAATTCCTTTTACCTTTATAAACAGACCAGATATGTATACTTTTTAAATAAATTACTCAAAGATGTACTTCTAGCCAATCAAAGGATGAATTAAAATGAAGGATTTGAAAATGAGTAATTCATGTTACAAAGGGCTGGTGCTGAACAATAATGTCTTAGCCATGAAGTTAGTTTGAAATAGTTGGGTTACTACAGTTAAAATGGTTACACAATAAATGAAAACATAAAATAATATATTTTTAAAGATAATATGCATAAAATAAAATATTAGTTTATTAATAATAATCTAGATTTATTTTTACAGATTATCTTAACAATGACCAGGAAACAGAGGGAAAAAGAAAGTAGAAAGAGGGGTAGATGGAGTGAATAAATACCTTGTCTTATAGGGATGTCTTCACTTGTAGATTCAGAAAAATGTAAATTTAATTATATTTTTACAAAATGTAATGGTGACCATAGAGAGAATTACAAGTAGACATCTTTCAAATCACTCAAAAATAAAGAAGCAAACTATTGTTCCTACATAAAAAGCCAGGAAACTTGGCAATCAGAAAGGTAATACAGAAGAGAAAAAGCATTAAATACAAAGAAAAAAAATTTTAAGTGTAAATGTTGATAATAAATATAAATCTAATAACATAAAGAACTTAAACTCCTAGGTAAATGACATAAACTCGAGAGAAAAGAAGGAACAAAATTCAAATATATGTGTTTAAAAGAAACAAGCACAAACTAAATGATACTCACTGGCTGAAATATAGCTATCATTACCATGTGAAAAAGAAGAAGTCAGGTAGAAAGCAAAAGAATGATGTATAAAATAAATTGATAAAACTAATTTTAATTAGGTATTTGAACCTATCACTCTTACTGTTTTATAGGCTGCATAGAAAAAAATAAGACCATTTTAAGACCACAAAGGATTGTAATAATATAAGTGATAATGTCAGATTAAAAAATGATCAGGTTCGGGCTTCCCTGGTGGTGCAGTGGTTGAGAGTCCGCCTGCCGATGCAGGGGACACGGGTTCGTGCCCAGGTCCGGGAAGATCCCACATGCCGCGGAGCGGCTGGGTCCGTGAGCCATGGCCGCTGAGCCTGCACATCCGGAGCCTGTGCTCCACAGCGGGAGAGGCCACAGCAGTGAGAGGCCCGCGTAACGCAGAAAAAATAAATAAATAAAAATGATCAGGTTCAATCAGGTTCAATCTTATAAACAGAATTATACCTTCTTTGCAAACCTCCAGAGAATATACGTAGCTGTAGATACTTGACCAGAAAAGTTATCTGACTAAATTCAAAAGAGTAAAAAAAAGCTATGGCCTTCTTGTATGACCACTATGTTTATGTAGTGATATTTATATATCACTATAAACACATGTATTTTTTAAATCCTGAGTGTATAGCAAAATTTTAAGAAACAAGCTCCTAAACAATTGAAATAAAACTGCAAACAATACCATTTACAATCGCTCCAAAGAAAACAAAATACTTAGACATATATGTAACCAAACGAAAGCAGAGTATGAATGCTGGAAATCACAAAATGCTGGAAATTACAAAATTCTGAAGAAAGATATCAGTGACCTTTATCATGGATTGGATATCTTAGTACATAACACATTAATACAAAATAAAGATGTCACTTCTCCCCTAACTGATCTATGGGTTCAATGCAATCCCTACCAAAAGTTTATCTTAGTGTTTATATGAAAAGCCAAAGGAACTAGAATAGCCCAAACATTCTGAAAATGAATAAAGTGGGAGGGATCACACTATTTGATTTTAAGACTTACTATATGGCTACATTAATTAAAACAATTAATTAAGACAATTAAAAGGAGAGAAAAGTTTTAGAGGTGAAGTCAGAGCATTAGCCAGAAAGCCTGAAGCAGAGGCTTTGAGAGGCTTTCAAGGTTGGCTTTGGGCTCTAGTGCTCTTTACATCTACCATGAAAAGTTCAGGGCCTGGGGAGCCACTAGTCTCCAAATGAAGGATACAGGTCAGAGCCGAATTCACCCCATAGCCTGCAATAGAACTGCCTCAGCAGACCTGCAGCCCTGTGAAGGAGAAAAACTAATACACATCGTTGGGCTACAGAGATTTTGTTGTTTGTTATGCAGTAACACCGAAGTGGAAACTTGACTAAAACAAGTAACCAGGGGCAAGACCATATATGACTCCTTGCCAAGAATGTTGGACTTTATCCTAAAATGCGTCTGAAGCCATTGGAGGGTTTTGAGCAAAGGAATGACATGATATGGTTTATGCTATAACAGTATAATTCTACTGCTGGGTGAAGAGACTAAGGTGTAAAGGTAGAAGAAGGAACACCATTTTAAGAGTTTAATAATTTAAATCAAGCAAGATATGCTGGTGACATAGTTCAAGGTGGTAGTGGGAAAGACAGTCAGAAATGGGCAAATTCTGGATACAGCGAACATGGAGGCAGCAGGATTTGCTAACGAGCTAGATGTAGGTTGTGAGAGAAGACCCAACTGCCATCAGCTAAGATGGGCAAGACCACAGGAGGAGCAAGTGTGTGGCAAAATCAACATGGACACTTTATTTCTTCTTGTTTAATGGCCAAACACTGAAAATGCAGTCGCTAAATGAAGGAACCCCTATAGAGAAAATGACAAAATATTGTTTAAAAAAATAGAGTTATACCAAGCTGAATGAAACTCATGAAGGATCATTATCAACCTTGGTATTGCCTAATTTAAGAAATTTAGAAGAAGCAGGAGATACTGAGGCCTCTCTCAATGTAGAAGTAATTTATTTATGAAGACTTATTTAATTTATTAAAATGACCCTAGGATGAATGCATGCCATCATCGTTACAATAAAACAAAAACATTTCCATGGCACATTACTTATTTACAGGGTTCTATTCCAGATTGAGTCAAATCAGCTGTGGGAACTATGACAAAAATACAACAGGGCTGTGAAGGTACATTGGCATTTCTTATTGGACAGATAGAGGAGAGACAGCTGTATGCATTCATGCTTATTAAATAGGCTCAAACACTATCTCACTCTAGGATGGAGACATGTCTGGGTTCTCCCTAGGAATTCTAGGACTGTCTTTTTCTAAATAAATGAAAACATCTGAAAGAGAATCACAGAATGTCAGAAAAGCAATATTACAAAACATGTATTGCAAGCAGTGGGAATGTGTTGGTAATTAATGATTTTTGGAAGATCACAGCTATATCTCAAAACAGTGCATGGCTCCAGTACCTCCGCATCAGCTAATTAACAAGAAAGACTATTCCAAAAGAAAAATTCTATGGCATTAAATTTTTAATCTGCCATCTATAGAGATCTCCACAAAAAAGGAAAAATATTTTTCCCCACCTGTTACTTTAAAATTTGTTTTGTTAGAAAAAAATCTTCTGAAGTAAATTATACTACCTAAAGCTTGCCTTGAAGAAATCTAAAGGTCACTGATCATGCCGACAGGTAATAGCAACACGATATGATTCGAGAGACTGTGTTGACACATATGCCACACAAATTGTTGAGCCTATCTGTGGACAAAAGAATTAAAATCAGAAGTGTGTTGCAGGCTTCCCTGGTGGCACAGTGGTTGAGAGTCCGCCTGCCGATGCAGGGGACACGGGTTCGTGCCCCAGTCCGGGAAGATCCCACATGCCGCGGAGCGGCTAGGCCCGTGAGCCATGGCCACTGAGCCTGCGCATCCGGAGCCTATGCTCTGCAACAGGAGAGGCCACAACAGTGAGAGGCCTGCGTACCGCAAAAAAAAAAAAGTGTGTTGCTATAAAACTTTATTATCTAGTACAAAATCACTGACATTTCTTCTAATGTTTTGAATCCAGTCATGGTGGAAAAAAATCACTTTCCTTCAGCACTCAACTGGATAAAACTACTCACAAATGTAAGGGCAAATGAGCTCTTATAAGAATTCCTATTTTGTGAGCCCCTTTTAGAAACTCTAGGGGCTGTCAACATCATTTCTTTGCCAAGAAACACTTCAACTGAAAGAAAATTCTGGTATTTTGTGCAAAATAGAGCACCTTTGATGCTTGGAAATATATCTAGTTTTGTTGCTCTGGTGAAGAGAGAAGCAACCCATGACATTGGAATGCATTGCTGTACAGACTGGTGTGTGTTGTTATCAAAGACTCGGCCAATAACAATGAAAGAAGTCTTTGCTGCTGTGAAAGTTGTCAGAGCCAGATCCTTGAGTCACCACTTTAAGAAATTTGGCCAAAAAGTGGAATAAGATTATAATCTTTTTTCTACTGTACGGACACTCACTGGCATTCCAGGGGACAAGTCAATGCACATGATTAAACTTCAGAGAAAAAGAAAACCCACTCAGAACAATTCGAAAGGGAGATATTCATTCATTGCTTGGCTTACTTGGCAAGTATTTTTGGCCATGTGCAAAAGGTAAATCTTCTGATCGAAGGCCCTGCTGCTAAAAAACCATAAGCAAGTTTTTACCAAGATGCCAAAGGAAGTGCTTCACAGGATAAGGTTGAGACTGACAAATCACTGTCGATTTCTCAGCTGGCAGAGTTGGAAATCCTACAGACATTTTCTGAGGGTTTCCTCAGCTTCTTGGACCTTAATAATAAAATAGACATTTGAAATCCATTCCTTGCTGACAGGGGGCATTAGTAGTGAAAATTTTATCAAAGATGATCCCATTGCCTTGAGAACTAAGGAAATGAAATGACCCAAATTCAACATGAAGTACCTTATTCAGTTTGCATGCTCCAACGCTAGCTCACTCTAATCAAGCAAAGCAATTCTGAGGAGCTTTGATTCATTTTGCTTTTATATATATCTGTGAGTCAGGATTTTCAGAAATGCTGGCTTTAACACAAATATTCATAATCAATTCAAGGCCAAAGATGACTTATATGTTGTATGTCAAAGTCCATTCCACTAAACCAAAACATCATCAGCCTAATTTTGGAAATGTACTACTAAGAATGAAAATTTATTTTGGTTTTATTTGCAAAATTTGAACTTCTTTCCATTTTTTCCCCTCAGAAGTCGTCAATTTTTACATGATGTCCCCCCATCCCCAGAAGAATGCATATGAACATATACTCCCACAAAGCTATTGAATTGCTTTGTAACTTGACTTTATACATATACGAAAATAATCTCTAGGAAAAAAGTTATGTCTTTTTAGATTCTGTGTGTCTGGAATGCAAAATAAAATTGAGAACCAAAGTGATGTAAGCTTCATGAAGATTAAATTGATGAAATGCCTTAATCCACTATTTCTGATACATATATAAAAATTACCACTATATAGACTGGTAATTTGAGAACAGTCAACTTGCATCAAAGTTGATGAATCACATTTCCCTAGAATACCATGTTTTCAAAGATACACAGAGAACAAAGAAGTCCTGAATGCTTAGGATATGCTGCAGTTTCAGAATCTATTAGCAAATATCCCAGAGCTTAAAAATCCTCAGGATAGCCTGGACATGGAAAATATCATGTGAAGAACACATATATATTATTATCTTTAACTTAACAAACCTAATTCTAATGATTAATTTTATGTGTCAACCTGACTGGGTCACAGAGTACTCAAATACTTGGTTAAACAATATTTTGGGTTTGAAGGTATTTCTAAATAAGATCAGCATTTGAAATGGTAGACTAAGTAAAGCAGATTGCTATCCCCAATGTGGGTAGGCATCATCCAATCCACTGAGGGCCTGAATAAAACAAAAAAGCAGAGGAAGAAAGAATTCACTCTGAGCCTCACTGCATAAGCTGGGACTTACGATGGGTAAGTCGCCTGACCTTGAACTGGAACTTACATCATCAGCACCTCCTGGTTCTCAAGCCTTCAGACTTGGTCTGGAACTACACTACTGACTTTTCTGGGTTTCTAGCTTGCTGATGGCAGAGCATGGAACTTCTTAGCCTCCATAATCCTGTGAGCCAATTCCCCATAATAAATCTTTTAATAAATGTACCCCATTGGTCTATTTCTCTGGAGAATCCTTACTAATACATTAACTATCCTAAACCAAAGTGAATAAGCATTCACTGAAGTATCAAAAATGGTTTAAAGCTGAGTCTCATCAGTGCCCTGATTGTGTAATAATATTTTTTAAACCCTCTTCATAAGTTTAAAGAAGGTGTTTTAGGGCTTCCCTGGTGGCGCAGTGGTTGAGAGTCTGCCTGCCAATGCAGTGGACACGGGTTCGTGCCCCAGTCCAGGAGGATCCCACATGCCGCGGAGCGGCTAGGCCCGTGAGCCATGGCCACTGAGCCTGCGCGTCCAGAGCCTGTGCTCCGCAACGGGAGAGGCCACAACACTGAGAGGCCCGCGTAACACACACACACACACAAAAAAGAAGGTGTTTTAAAAACTCTTCTGGGGGCACATTGACTTTTGAACTCACTGCAGCATACAGAGCTAATCTGTATGCTCCTAGGGTATATATATGACTACACCTGACATAATGTATATCTGGATACTATGAAGAAAATTCTAGCTTACAGACACAGCTTTTTCAACAACAAAAATTGCAAATTTACCTGCATATGAAAAGTCTATATTATGGTCGGAAGGCCATACATTGCTGACAGGTCTGCAATGGTTATTCAAGACTATTAATCCACTAATTCCAAAGTAACAGTAGTAATAATGTTACCACTAGAAGTGGAGCAGAGCAATAGAAAACATCACAGCAAAGAAATTCACACTCTTTAACAGAGGTTTGTATTACTGTTTTCATCAAAAGTGGCATGCCACAAACCAAACAACTCACCAAAATTAGATTTTGGTTTATTCCCCTGTATTTAGGGTTATTATTTATTAACCCTATAATCCATCTCTCAAAAGCAATGAGATATTAGTATAAAATTAGGTTCAAGTTTATTGGTAATAGAGTTTTCAAATGAACACAGTAAGAGTACTTACAAAACAGTAGTTTGAAGATAGTGATGACTTAGTGTCTAATAAAATAAATGCTGAATTTCTATAAAGACGATGGATTATCAAGCTTTATGACTGATATTATATACAGTTTTGAAGATTATTGTGTTCTAGGTTTTGAAGATAATTAAAATCTTTATTGTTTGTGTTTGTTACACAGTATGGTCTTCATTGAACATAAATTTCCATTAGAATTCTTATGTTTTTTCTCTTTTGGCTGCATATGAATACTCAATGAAATATTCTGACATATCTTGGAAAATCTGTCTTTAGTGTATGCATAAGAATGGCATTGGGCTTCCCTGGTGGCGCAGTGGTTGAGAGTCCGCCTGCCGATGCAGGGGACACGGGTTCGTGCCCCGGTCTGGGAGGATCCCACATGCCGCGGAGCGGCTGGGCCCGTGAGCCATGGCCGCTGAGCCTGCGCGTCCGGAGCCTGTCCTCCGCAACGGGAGAGGCCACAACAGTGAGAGGCCCGCGTAACGCATAAAAAAAAAAAAAAAAAAAAAAAAAAAAAGAATGGCATTGTAATTCCTTCAATATTAGTTTTTGCTTTATATTTTGTACCAGTTATTTCATCAAATGATTTATTTTCACATAGTTTTGTTACCTGTGTAGGAATTCATGTAAATTAATTTTACTTTACTATTTTAATTTGTACCAATGTTTACTGAGATATTTTCTCCCCTGCATGTTCTGTGTAAATTTTTCCACATTTATTTTATCTTGTGGATTGCTTTTTAGTCCCCAATATTCGTTGAGATACAGTGCTAGTATGTGTTCTATATGTGGTATGGAATTCAATTTACCGGTAGATTTATTATATTTTATTGGCTGTTATGTGTCACTATGAATATATTTCTTTTCAGCTATATGATTTTATACTTTTGTATAATTTATTGAAAATTACTGTATACTCAGAATTTACAACTTCCTACTGAGTTCTGGTATACTGCACAATGTGGCTTATGACCAAAAGAACATCAAAAGAACACAGAGCCAGTATGAAGAGGCTCCCATCAACTAAAGATGAAACAATCTGAGCACAAAAAAATTTTTGAATGCTAATGACTAAACATATCAACTATATAAAACTCATGTAAAGGAGAGAAAGCTGCTCCCTCTCTCCTTCTCCCCTCAAAAAACAGAACAGTCCCCAGATTTGTATGGAACCACAAAAGACCCCAATTAGCCAAAGCAGTTCTTGAGGAAAAGGACACAGCTGGAGGCATCACACTTCCTAAGTTCAAACTATATTACAAAGCTATAGTAATCAGAACAGTAGGATATTGGCATTAAAAACAGACACATAGATCAATGGAACAGAATAGAGAGCTCAGAAATAAGCCCACACATACATGGTCTAAACATATATGGTCAATTAATTTACAATGAAAGAGCCAAAAATATACAATGGGGAAAGGACAATCTCTTCAATAAATGGTGCTGGGAAAAGTGGACAGCCAGATGCAAAAGAATGAAACTGGAACACTATCTTAGACCATACATAAAAACCAACTCAAAATGGATTAAAGACTTGAACATAAGAAGAGGTGAAACCATAAAACTACTACCTAGAAGAAAATATATGAGGTAAGCTCCTTGATATTGGTCTTGACGATGATTTTTTGGATTTGACAACAAAAGCAAAGGCAATAAAAGCAAAAATAAACAAGTGGGACTATATCAAACTAAAAAGCTTCTGCATAGCAAAGGAAACCATCAACTAAATAAAAAGGCAACCTATAGAATGGGAGAAAATATTTGCAAATCATGTATCTGATAAGGGGTTATTATCCAAAATATATAAAGAACTCATATAACTCAACAGGAAAAAAACAAAAAAAAAACACAATCTGATTTTAAAATGTGCAGAGGATCTGAACAGTCATTTTTTCAGAGGACATACAGATGGCCAACAGGTACATAAAAAGGTGCGCAACATCACTAATCATCAAGGAAATGCAAATTACTGTTAGAATGGCTATTACCAAAAAGAACACAAATAACAAGTGTTGGCAAGGATGTGGAAATAAAGGAACCCTCATGCACTGTTGGTGGAAATGTAAATTGACGTAGCCACTATGGAAAACAGTATGAAGATTCCTCAAAAAATTGAAAATAGAACTACCATATGATCCAACAATTTTACTTCTGGGTATTTATCCAAAGGAAATCAAAACACTAATTTGAAAAAATATCTGTTCCCCCTTGTTCATTGTGGCATTATGTACAACAGCCAAGACATGGAAACAACCTAAGTGACTACAGATGGATGAATGGATAGAGAAAATGTGGTGTGTGTGTGTGTGTGTGTGTGTGTGTGTGTGTGTGTGTGTATATATATATATATACATATATATATATATATATATATATATATATATATATATATATACACAATGGAATATTATTCAGCCATAAAAAGAAGAAAATCCTGCCAGTTTCAACAACATGGAAGGACCTTGAGGATATTATGCTTAGTGAAATAAGTCAGACAAAGACAAATACCATATGATCTCACTTATATGTGGAATTAAAAAAAAAAAAACCAAACTCACAGATACAGAGAACAGACTGGTGGTTGCTGGGGGTGGGAGTGGGGTGAAAGTGCGTGTGTGGAGGGTTGGCAAAATGGGTGAAGGTAGTCAAAATGTACGAACTTTGACTTATAAAATAAGTCCTGAGGATGCAATGTACATCATGGTAACTATAGCTAATGATACTGTATTTTATGTTTGAAAGTTGCTAAAAGAGTAGATTTTTTAAAGTTCTCATCACAAGGGAAAAGAATTTGCAAATACGTGTGATGATGGATGTTAACTAGATTTACTATGGTGATCATTTCACAATATACACATATATTGAATCATTAAGTTGTACACCTGAAACTAATATGTTAATTATATCTCAATTAAAAAAGATTTATAGTATGTATATGAATATGTATGTATATAAGTATATGAATAAACATAAGATTGGAAGTAACACAAAAACCAGGAAAAGGAAAAATAAAATAATTTGTTCAGTGTTTTTATTATTTTTTATATATTTATTGGAGTATAATTGCTTTACAATGTTGTGTTAGTTTCTGTTGTATAGCAAAGTGAATCAGCTATACGTATACATATATCCCCATATCCCCTCCCTCTTGGGCCTCCCTCCTACCCTCTCTATCCCACCCCTCTAGGTGGTCACAAAGCATTGAGCTGATCTCCCTGTGCTATGCAGCAGCTTGCCACTAGCCATCCGTTTTACATTTGGTAGTGTATCAGTGTTTTTATTTGGTTTGCAAATAGATTCCTTTTTGTTCCTTTTTGTATTCTACTAAAATTAAAAAAAAAAAAAAACATACAAGACGCCACTGAAAGTAACCAGGGGACTGACTTCCCTGGTGGCGCAGCAGTTAAGAATCCACCTGCCAGTACAGGGGACACAGGTTCAAGCCCTGATCCAGGAAGATCCCACATGCCACGGAGCAACTAAGCCCATGTGCCACAACTGCTGAGCCTGCTCTCTAGAGTCCACAAGCCACAACTACTGAGCCAGCGGGCTGCAACTACTGAAGCCTGCGCAACTAGAGCCGGTGCTCTGCCACAAAAGAAGCCACTGCAATGAGAAGCCCGTGCACCACAACGAAGACCAAACACAGTCAAAAATAAATAAATAAATAAATAAATAAAGATCCCAACTCAAAGAAAAAAAAGTAACAAGGATGCCAACCCAACTCCTTATTCTGAATATTAGCTATTAAAATAAAATATTGAGCATTTATTTTGCCTTATTCCTGGCTTTCCTTTACATCAGAGCAGACAAACAGCCGTAAATGATAAGAAAATTCTGACTATTAAATGTGCAAGAAGGGCGTCCCTGGTGGCGCAGTGGTTGAGAGTCCACCTGCCGATGCAGAAGACACGGGTTCATGTCCCGGTCCGGGAAGATCCCACATGCCGCGGAGCGGCTAGGCCCGTGAGCCATGGCCGCTGAGCCTGCGCGTCCGGAGCCTGTGCTCCACAACGGGAGAGGCCACAACAGTGACAGGCCCGTGTACTGGAAAAAAAAAAAAAAATGTGCAAGAAATCATAGCATTAGAAAAATCATCATTTTGTAACTCCTAATGTAATATTTGAGCCAGGAAAAGATCATTAGTGGATGAAAGCATTAGATGAAAGGGTTTATGAGGAATTTTATAATGGAGGCATCAGCTTGTCGCCACCGGAACTCAATGATCAATCTTAGCATCATAAAAGTGGGACAACCAGATGTTGTATGCTTCCTGCTGTGATATAATATGAAGCATCCAATTCTACCTTTGAAATACTTTTACCAATAAACAGTCATCTATTAAAACTCCCAGAGCTAACTTCCAATCAAATGTAATACGTTAACTTAACTTGGATGAAGCAAATGTAGCAAAATCATGATAATTACTGAATCTGGGTGTAAAGTACAGAGGGAGTCAATGATCTATTTTTCCTAATTTTGTGTATATTTTAAAACTTTATAATTGAAAATAACCATTTAACAGAATCAGGATGTTACATTCTTATATATCTTAACCCCCCAAAATATTGCCCCTTAGTGGTATACAGAGGCTAATCAGACCCTAAAACATTATGAGAGGGATGATTTTTCAATCTGATATTTATTGGAGTTGGCACCAGCCAACAATAAGAATTGCATTTTTCACTGAAATTTAAGGGGCCAAAGTAAATGACCAGAGACAATAGCCCAGCTACAGCAGAAATAAATTGAACCCATAATGACTGTTACCAATAATGATAACATTTATTAAGTGCATATTCTGTGCTGGGCACTGTGCTATGTACTTTACCTCATTTCAATTATGATCATCACAACATAGTGAATATTGATATCTTCAGTTTAAAGATCAACTAAGGCTAAGAAAGATGTTAATTATTTTGATTAAGATCACAGAGCTAGAATACAGAATTCAAACCCAGCACTTACACCACAAAGATCATATTTTTAATTCTACACCAGAGGCAGTCTGTACTCATATCCATGACCCCATTCCCCACAACCCAATATTTCCCACAAAACCACAAAGAGTTTATTGCAAGCATGGTTAATGTAAATACATAATGATGTACTCCTCTATAGTTTCAAGAAAGAAAAGTATACAATCTCAGCATCTGAATCTCTCTACTTTATGAGTTTTGGAGGGAGAAAAAAACTGCTTTCCACTATCGTGATTAAAAATGCAGGTGTTAAAAAAAAAAAAAAAAATGCAGGTGTTTACTTCCTCAATTTCCCTTGAGCTAGGGCATGAGCTATGCCCTACACTCTAGCATATAACACATTTGCCCCAGATATGGAATTGAGGACCAGTAGACCAAAGAAGCAAGGAACGTGAAGAATTCTCCCTGGTGGCAGTGGTTTTTGCAGCAAGGTTGAGTGTCCTGGGCTGCATGTGCCTTGTCCAATGTCCAAAGCCATTGGTTTCAAATGTGTAAACTGCAGGCTTCAGTGCTCAATCAGAGTAGCAGTGGGTCCTCAAGAGCAAATATGAAGCATGATATTAGACTATGCTGTCTGCATAGCCTCCACACTGTTTCCCTAAACCTCTTGGTGATTCTGTGACTTACACAATACCCATTTAATAGGTGTCTTTTCTGCTCATACAGCCACAGTAAATTTCTTGCTAACTAAAAACATTAGCTGATTTACCAAAAGAGAATCAATTTAGATCCTAATGTCAAAGTATACACCAAAATAAATGCCAAATGAATGAACGGATTAACTGTTTAAAAAATAATATATCTAAAATGAAGAAAATGTAGGTGAATATATCTGAATAGGAAAGTTCTTTGTGGCATTTCAAGTAAAAAATGTTTGCATGAATAAAAGAGTTTTATAATTTAAAGATTATATAAACAATAAGCTAAAAGAAATATTTGCAACCTTTATGGTACAGTTGTACTATTATATAATATATATATAATGTTTTACAAGTTAAGAATATAAACATCAATCAGTAAAATGACAAAGAATATGAATAGAAAACTAACAAAAGAAAAAATATGAGCCAATATACATACGAGAAACTATTCAAGCTCACTCAATAATGATAAAAACCCACAAGTAACCCAGAATTCCCATTCATTTGTGCAACAAATACCATGTGCCTTCTGTGTGCTATTTTAAGTGACAATAACACATCAGTGACCAAAGATAAGTCAGTGATACTGTTCTGCTATCATCTCAAACCTCCTCTAGGGCTGTCATTAATCGTCACAATAGCCAGTTGTATTTTTCACTTACTTTTTTTCTTGCCTAAAATCTGGTGAGAATATTTAATGATCAGGAAAGTACTCAAAAGGCAGAGAATGAGAAATGAGCAATTATACATAATAATCTACAAAGTGGATAAACATATGGGAATAGTTACATGAAATTTATCAACCTAATGAGTAAGCGAACAATGGTCAGGAGGTGAAAAAATTAGTTACTCCCAAATATAAGTCAAAAAGTAAGTCATTTTCTAGGAAAAAAATGAGGCAGACATGCTATTTTAATTTATGTCTATGAATTGCTTACTCAGACTCCAAAATTACTCAGAGGAAATTGCAGTATGTGACAAACACTCAAATATTCCCCACAGTCCTACAAACTCTGTACTTGACCTCATTTATCTTCTCTGCAGTGGTGATTTATGCTGGAAATAAAAGTATGCCTTGATTGTTGATTTTCATTTCTAAAACTACAAATTTATCTTTAACTTGGTGTGGTCGGTCAATCACTTAGGAGGGACCAATTTAGCCCTCACGGCTCTGATACATTACGGAAGGAAATTCTCAGAAAGCTATAGGTCATTGGTGATACATTTCATTGTATGACTTTACTGAACTATTCCTAGGGTTCATGGGCCCTGGGAAAGATGTTCACTCCAGGGTATCAATTACATGTTTTAAACTTATCCAGCAGTTTGTGATTTTCTGAGTTCCATTTTTAAAAAGTAATAATTAGATAAGAGTAATTAAAATATGTTGAATTATGGAGTGTTAAATATTAGTTTAGCAATCATGTAGTACAAATCTCTACCAACCATAGCCATTGACCCTTTCTCCCTCAAATGCTGACTTATTTCAATTCAACCTGGATTCAGGTTCATCACCACCTTCCATAAGAAGCCTGAACAAGCTTGGTTTATAGCAACAAAGGTTGCATGATATATCCCCTTTGTTCTCACCAAAGAGAAAAATGTCAACATAATTTTGAATTTGATAAAGTCCATTAATCTAAAACCAGCTAAGTTTCCACTTGAAGTAAATACTTTTATTGACATTTTCAAGACTTAAAAATATAAAAATATTTAAATGATGTATTCATGAATAATTTAGGATATTACATTCGTTTTCTATTGCTGTGTAACAGTTTACCACAAATTCAGTGGTTTAAAATATCCATGTATTATCTCACAGTTCCATAAGTCAGAAGTTCAGATGGGCTCCCCTAGGATCTCTGCTTATAGTATCCCAAAACCAAAATCATGGTGTCAGCCTGGCTAGGGAAAAAAATCCATTTCCAAGTTTATTAGGGCTGCAATAATAAAGACTAAGTGTCTTTAAACAATGGAAATTTATTTTCTCACAGTTCTGGAAGCCAGAAGTCAAGATTTGCTGCCAGGAGCCGTGATTTCTTCTGAGGCTTCTCTCTTTGGCTTGCAGATAGCCATCTTTTCTTTGTCTTCAATTTGTCTTCCTTCTGTGCATGTTTGTGTCCTAATTTCCTTTTCTTACTGTATCAGATTAGGGCCCACCCTAATGACCTCTCATTCTAATTAAATTACTTCTTTAATCATCCTATCTCTAAATACAGTCACATTCTGAGGTACTGGCTGTTAGGGCTTCAGCATATAATTTTATGGGACACTATTTAGTCTATAACAAAGCTAAATCAGCTTGCTGATAGAATTCAGTTCTTTGCAGTTGTAGGTCTGAGGCCCCCTTTTTTTTAAATGGCTGTCAACAGGGGACAAGTCATGGCTCTCGAGGCCACCCATGTTCCTTTTCACCTGATTCCCTTAGTCCTCAAACCAGCCTCTGGTCCTTGAATATTTATACGTCAAATCTCCCTAACGTTTCCTTCTGCTATCAGCTGGAGAAAACTCTCTGCTTTTAAGGGCTCATGTGATTAGATTAGGTCCAGAAAGTAAACCTCCCTATCTTAAGGTCAACTGTGCTGAATAATATAATTGTGGCAGAGACAACTCAAACTCACAGGTTCCAGGGATTAGCACAGGACATCTTTGGAAGGCCATATATTAGAAATTCTGCTTACCACAAATACTGAAGTTACATTTTCAACAAATGGGTCATTTTGGCATGGCAAGAATTAAATATATAATGAAAGACATGAACTGGCCTAAAAGAATGTGGGTATGAGGAAGTTCTCCTGTGTGATTCTCATCACCTTCATTGGATATTCCTTGAAGTTAGCAGATGGAAAAACAAGCTCTGTGTTCTGTACTCTACACAGAATTTTACCAATGCTCTAAGCTAGTCCATAATATCTGAAGACAGTTTTAAATTTGGAACAGCAATAGAGCCACTGGCTAAACTTAGAGCCAAGAACATAACAAATAACAATTTAAAGATGGTTTTTCAGATATTCAAAAAACACCCAATTTCATTTTCCCAATTGTCTAAATTACTCCCTGTTACTTGCTGAGGTGGTTACACAAGAATATACTTTCATGCATACTTCACTGAGCCCATATGTATACCACATTTGATAAAAAACTAATCACGTAGGCTCTAAACAATTAACATGCTAATGGGAGAGGGTGACTGGTGGTGGGATTATGGAGGGGAAAATGCACAAATTTATGTTTCAATGTCACATGATTCATAACTGAAATAAAACTTTGCTAGATTTTTCATCATCTCTTAACCAGATTATTCCAATAGGCTTCTTACTGGTCTCTTACTCCAATCTTGTTCTGTCTCCCTCCAATCCATTCCCTACACTGTTGCCAGAGTGATCTTCCCCCTAATATTCCCTACTACCGAGAAGGTGAAATCCAAACTCCTTAGCATGGCACATGTTATCCATGAATCCCTAATGGTCTTCAACTATTTTTCCAGGCCCATTTCCTGTCATGGCACTCTGGTACTCATGCTCTAGCCAAATGATATACGAGTGTTTCTGTAAGCACACTATTTTTTACCATTTTATTCTCAGGATGTAATGAATATTACTAGAATGTGTTAAATGAATAACTTATGTTCTGACCTACCTCTGTACATTTCTATTATGTTGGTACTTAACAGAAATTCTCACTCTAGTGCCTATTGTTTCTCTTTGAATTCTCATTCATGCTACCAAATCCTGCTCAAGTGTCATCCTTTGCTGAAGCTTTTCCTGATCACCACCTCCATCCTACAGTGGGTTTAATTATTCTCTAATTAATCCCACTTTGTGTATCCTTGCGAATTCTTTAGCACATAAATCACACTTTAATCATACATTTTTATGTTCTTTTTGTGATCCAAAGACCAACAGTATCAGCATCACTTGAGAACTGTTTAAATTTTGGGTTCCCACCTCGGAGCTGCTGAATCAGAAAATTTGCAGGTGGGGGAGGTTAAGCAAGCTCTTCAGATGATTCCGATAAAATTTGAGAACCTACTGTCCTAAGGACCTGCCTTATTCATATCCTTACTCATAGCACAAAGTAGATAATAAGCAAATGTTTACTGAGCTGAACTTTAGCTTCTAAGCCTTTAATTTAGTACAAACATCACTAGTCTTCTGGATGGCTTCCCCAGATAAGATTCTCAAATGTTTAGAAAAAAAAAAAAAGACAGAGATCTGAAAGTTAATTATTGACCCTGAACTAATTTATTTTGGCAATGAAACTAGTAAAAAATATATACATATATAAAGTTGTGATGAACTTTTCCAAATAATCTTTATAAGAATGTTTACAGAATATGTCCAAAAAACATGGGACCAATGACAGAATTTAGTGCCAATTTATTTTTTCCTTTAAAAAAATTGTCTCTAACCATAAATTTAAGTTATGTGAGGGTCATGAAGTTGTTGGCAGGAATAGTCTCTCATTGAAACGTAGAATTTGGTTGTTGTAGTAGTTGTTGTGAGTTTCTCTTTACCACAAGAAATTATGTGCTGAGCTATGAATCTTAGGCATCTAGGGAATTAAGAAATGCTGTGTCTCTCGCCATTTACCTCCAAATAGCATCCTATTCTAACAAGAATGATACTATTAAATGAAAGAAATTAATTCTCTTCTGGTTGAAATCACCATTGCCTAGTTATCTGACATTGTTTTTTTCCAAAGGAGCCTAAAGGAATTAGAAGCAATCAAAAGTAGAGCCTGGAATGAACCAACATAACAAAACAGAAACAGAGCCATAGACACAGAGAACAACAGGTAGTTGCCAAAGGGGGTGGGGGATAAGTGAAATAGGTGAGGGAGATTAAGAGGTACAAACTTCCAGTTATAAAACAAATGAGTCACAGAGATGAAATGTACAGCATGGGGAACATAGTCAATAAGAATGTACTATCTTTATATGGGGACAGATGGTAACTAGACTTATGGTGATCATTTTGAAATGCACAGAAATATCGAATCACTACATTGTGCACCAGGAACTAACACAGTCTTATACTTCAAAAAGAAACAAACAAACCCCTAGAAAAAGACACAGATTTGTGATTACCAGAGGTGGGTGCAGGGCAGGGAGGGCAGGCAGGGAGTGGATTGTATGAAGGTGGTCAAAAGGTACAAACTTCCTGTTATAAGACAAATAAGTACTACGAATGTAAGGCACAAGATGATTAACATAATTAACACTGCTGTACGTGACATATGAAAGTTGTTAAGAGAGTAATCCTGAGTTCTCATCACAAGGAAAAAATATGTTTTCTTTTTCTTTTATTTTGTATTTATATGAGATATGGATGTTCACTAAACTTATTGCGGTAATCATTTCATGTTGTATGTAAGTCAAATTATTATTCTGTACACCTTAAACAGTGCTGAAGATCAATTATATCTCAATAAAACTGGAAGAAAAAAAAGAACAAATTTCAACAAAAAATTTTTAATAAAAAACTTTTTTAAAAAATTTTTTTAACATCTTTATTGGAGTATAATTGCTTTACAATGGTGTGTTAGTTTCTGCTTTATAACAAAGTGAATCATCTATACATATACATATATCCCCATATCTCCTCCCTCTTGCGAGCCTGAAAGCAGCAAATGCTCTCAATTCAATCCCTGGTATTACATTAACCAAGTAATAGTAAATAAGGAAATTATTTGACCAAGTAGTAACCTAGCATTCTTGAACACTGCTTCTGGCACTTTCTTCGCTTAAGACTAGTACATATATCCAGAATACTATGAACAGTTCATTACTGATAACATTCCCCTGGTATAAATCAACACTTTTAATATTCCGCCCTGTGAAAGAGAAGATCAGAGCAGGAGGAGAAAGGTCTTTCATACCTATGATGAGCCTCCTCTCTAGAATGTATTATACCCACCAGCACCAACCAATCCATCAACACTTCCTATCCCTTTATGAAAAGAGCTACTCTTTGTTCCACGAAAGTTAAAGATCAACACAGAAGCACCTGAGGTTGAGGTTAACTTTCTGAGCTGGCAAGAGGGATGTACAGAGCCTCCATGTTCTCGTTCCTCTGTCTTTCTGCTTATCAACTAAAAAAAAAAAAATGGTCATGCAAATTTCAGCTACAGAGAAATAATACAGGAATTTTGATAAGAGAAGAGCTACAGACTAATAAATCTTTGTCTAAAGCATTCACGTCCTTAGAAGGGATTAAGAAACAAAGTTTTACTCCCTGCAATCAAACGAACAAGATTCCAGAAACCTCTGCATCACCTACCGCTATGGTATAAATGTTTGTGTACCCCCAAAATTCATATGTTGAAATCCTAATGCCCGATGGTATTAGGATGTGGGACCTTTGGGAAGTGCTGGGGTCATGAAGGTGGAACCCTCATGAATGGGATTAGTATTCATATAAAAGAGACGCCTCAGAGCTCCCAAGCCCCTTCCACCACATGAGGACACAGTGAGAAGCTGTTACCTAGAAACAAGAAAAATGCCCTGACCAGAACATGACTACGCAGGCATCCTGATCTCAAACTTCCCAGATTCCAAAACTGTGAGAAATAAATTTCTGCTGTTTATAAACCACCCAAGCTGTGGTATTTTGTTAGAATAGTTCAAATGGACTAAGACATCTACTATGTATGTTAATAGATCTGCTACATATAGATAAAAACTCAAAGGTCTCTGTTTATCTATCCAAATTGCTAAAATCCCTAAATAGCCTACTGTAAGCACCAAGGTCCATGTCAGATAATGCAACAGAAAGACTTGAAAGGTGTTTGGAAGAGCTGAGAAACTAAAGGTGGGTCCTTGAGGCAACCCAGAAATTAGTAACAAAATCTTTAACCACATTTAGGTCTGAACTGACTAAATGAGGAGGAGGGCTTTCCTGGTGGCCCAGTGGTTGAGAATCAGCCTGCTGATGCAGGGGACACAGGTTCGTGCCCCAGTCCGGGAAGATCCCACATGCCACAGAGCGGCTGGGCCCATGAGCCATGGCCGCTGAGCCTGCGCGTCCGGAGCCTGTGCTCTGCAACGGAAGAGGCCACAACGGTGAGAGGCCCGCGCACCGCAAAAAAAAAAAAAAAAGATTCAGAACAAGAGGAGGAGATGAGGGGGCCAATCCCAAAAACCAAGCTGTGCAGCAAGAGCTGGACTATCAGGGTTAGTAGGAACAATGATAGAGGGCCAGTCCCGCAAAAGCTATAACCCTGATGAGACACACAGCCAGTGCCAAAGAGAACTCTTCCCAACCCAAGCAAATGAAGGGCGTCTTGTCCCCTGATCTCCCACCAAGATCTTTCATTAGCCAAACCTAGCCAGGAAGCATTTTTAAGAGGATACAAAAGGGCTTCCCTGGTGGCACAGTGGTTGAGAATCCACCTGCCAATGCAGGGGACACGGGTTCAATCACTGGTCTGGGAGGATCCCACATGCCACGGAGCAACTAAGCCCGTGTGCCACAACTACTGAGCCTGTGCTCTACAGCCCGTGAGCCACAACTACTGAGCCAGTGTGCCACAACTACTGAAGCCTGCACGCCTAGAGCATGTGCTCCACAACAAGAGAAGCCACTGCAGTGAGAAGCCTGCACACCGCAACAAAGACCCAACGCCGCCAAAAATAAATAAATAAATTTATTTTTTTAAAAAATAGAGTGGGTGGAGGGGAGTTAGGAAACAGATCTGAGAGCAAACAGGCCACCCTGAGTAGCTCATTATTGATAACACTCCCATGGTATAAATCATCTCACCTACCATCCTAGTTTTTGTTTTTAATGCTTATTGGGACAATAAAATGCAATGAGACATATAGAGCTGTCATTGTTTAACTTTTGAAGATTAATGAATGAATAGTAGCAGTTCTTCTACGTGAACTATTCCTAACTTAGAAACAAAAACTGTTTTAAAACTGTTCCCAGAGTGCAGCCATGAGAACATATACACTAGCACTTTTTATTTATATAGCATCATAAATGTATCCCACATATTACAGCAATTATGCTTCTCTGAAATGAAATCCTTGCATCCCATGACAGCCTTTGAGAATGGGTTCCCTAGGAAAGCATACGGTACTAACTTCATAAAACTCACATGGAAACACATGGCATTAAAGTAAGGTTGCACATAACTTGTAGAATGTAGAGAGGATTGATGAGGATTTAGGTAAGAGCATCTTTTAAAAAAATAATAACTATGATGATAATAATTAAAATATATTTAATTAAAATATATTGACTAAGTCAAACGTTAACTTACTAATCATCTCTTACAAATCTCCACCCACTACAGCCTTTGACCATTTCTCCCCCAAATCCTGACTTACTTCAACTCAACCTGGATTGCATGTCTCTCACCCACAGAGAATTAGATGCTTATGAGTCTACACAGTAAGGTAAAATTAGGTATCATTTGTTGATACCATCTGCAGGTATTGTGCTAAACACATTACATACTGCATCGCATTTAGTCCTCCACAAAATCCTATGATTCAGTTACAGAATAAATGAGTCACAGGTGTGAAGTGTACCAGGTGGGAATATAGTCCATAATAATGTAATATCCTTGTAGTGTGACAGATGACAACTAGACTTATCATGAGGATCATTTTGAAACGTACAGAAATATTGAATCACTACATTGTATACCAGGAACTAACAGTGTTATAGGTCAGTTATACTACAAAAACAAACAAATAAGCAAAAACTCACAGAAAAAAGAGATCAGGTTGGTGGTTACCAGAGGTGAGGATTAAGGGGAGGGGGCACTGGATGAAGGCAGTCAAAAGATACAAACTTCCAGTTACAAGGTAAATAAGTACTACGGATGTAATGTACAACATGATAACTATAATTAACACTGCTCTAGGTTATATACGAAAATTGTTAAGAGAGTAAATCCTAAGAGTTCTCATTACTAGGAAAACAAATTTTTTCGATTTCTTTAATGTTATATCTGTATGATATGATTGATGCTTACTGAACTTATTGTAGGAATCATTTCATGACATGTAAGTCAAATTATTATAATGTACACCATATTCTTATACAGTGCTCTATGTAAATTATATCACAATAAAACTGGAAGAAGAAGAAGAAACCCTATGAAATGGATATTGTCAATACACTCATTTTACAGACGAAGACACTGAGGCATAGAGAGATTAAGGAATTTGCATATGGTTACACAGCAGATTACCTAAACAGATTTTTAGTCTGGCAGAGTATGTGACTTTGCCACTAAAATACACTGTTTCTCTAAAACAAACAAAAGCAGAAGAGCAAAACTTAATGTTGAAGGTAAAGTAAATAGAAATGACAATGCCCCAACATGAGTGAAATAAATGCTACAAGAAAAGGTACAGGGTGTTACAGGGGCAGAATCAGGGTAGTTTGGTCCATCAAAAGTTCATTTAGCCCCTGCTAAGTTTCAGCACTGTGCCAGGCTCTAGGCATATGAAGATCAAGAAGATATGGTGGTACCTGCCTAGAAGAGCACACAAGCTAGTAAGAGAAAAGGGATCTGTGTATATACTATTTACAAAAGCATGCATTACACAAATCATATACAAATACAGAATGTGCAACATGTAAAAGTAGGCACCATCATTTTATTTTATTTTTATTGGAGTATAGTTGCTTTACAATATTGTGTTAGTTTATACTGTACAGCAAAGTGAATCATCTATGCATATACATATATCCCCTCTTTTTTTGGATTTCCTTCTAATTTAGGTCACCACAGAGCATTGAGTAGAGTTCCCTGTTATACAGTAGGTTCTCATTAGGCACCATCATTTTAAAATTAAGATTACAAAAAAATATGTTACTGATCAGTTCTTGAGAAAATTCCCAAGAATTACAAATTCTAATTCATAACATGCCTTCTAGATAGATGGTTTTATTTCCCTATTACCCGACACTATGCATTCCTTTGCAAAAATTAGTCACTTTTAGGACTGGATGGACCTTGAGAGGTCATCTCCATTCTCCTGCAACCATATCCCATTTTTGTCTTAACACACCAGACAGATGAGAAAACACTACTTCTGTAGGCAGCCAGAGGATGGGATTTCACAGTCTCGCTTAGTAGCCCATTCCAAAGTTAAGCAGTCCCTTATAGCAGTCAGCCAGCTTTCCCTTCCATCTTGTCTTTTTTTTTTTTTTTAAGATTTATTTATTTATTTATTTTACTTATTTTTGGCTGCATCGGGTCTTAGTTGCGGCACGCAGGATCTTCGTTGAAGCATGCAGGATCTTTTTGTTGCAGCGCGCAGGCTTCTCTCTAGTTGTGGCATGTGGGTTTTCTCTCTCTAGTTGTGGCACGCAGGCTCCAGGGCACGTGGGCTTTGTAGTTTTGGCACGCAGGCTCTCTAGTTGAGGTGCACGAGCTCAGTAGTTGTGGCACGCAGGCTTATTTGCCTCGTGGCATGCGGGATCTTAGTTCACTGACCAGAGATGGAACCTGAGTCCCCTGCATTATGAGGCAGATTCTCCACGACTGGACCACCAGGGAAGTCCCCCACGTTGTCTTAAGGGCTGATATTTTGTTCTTTCTAGAAAAGGAAATTCTAGGCTCCTGACATCATATAGACAGATAGATAGATAGATAGATGGATAGATGGATAGATAATGTTTATATATATTTATACATATATTTTTATGTTTATATATAAACATAAACATATATATATATATTATGAAAGTTGAAATATCCTCAGCAACTTCAAAGCTGTGCTCAAAATCCCTGATCTCTAGATATCCTAACCACTTGCTGTCATCACCTTCACCTGCAGAACACAGACTAATGGCCTTAAATCAACACATTAAAAACAAAACAAAACTGGTACCTACAAAGTGTTAAGACTTACATGACCCATCTTCACCTTGAGCATCCCACCTAATTCCTACAACCTAAGGTGAAAAAAATGTTATTATATGTGTTCTTTGGAGAATGTCTTTCTATTCTATGGAGGATATTTTTCTCCATAGAATAGCTCTAATAAATTATTTTATTAATAAGATTAATAACATTATTTTTCACACAACAACTTTATTTTCCCCAAAGACAGAAATAAGACTTGAGCTTCACTATGAAAGTCATATATTGTGACACTGGTGATAAGGAAGGAAGCTTAACATTCTCTATTACCCGACTGAGAAATTCTTCCCAGGACTCATTTTCCCAGGTAAACACCTGGCAAACACACACTTTCTTCTCCTTCTTCCATCAGAGGCTGTCTGCTGTTGAAGGCAAAAATAAACCCAACACTCTCTAGTTGGTTCTTCAACTGAATATTACAAGATGTGTACCACAATTTATTTCTCAGTGGTTTATATAATATTCTTAAAATGTGTGTTATCATGTTTAAAATTTTAAAATAAAGTCAGGCTTTTTCCAACAGAACATAACTCCAATTTGCTTAATTAATTTGAACACAAAGACAACTTTGGAAATTAGGTTTTTGGCCAATATGTTCTATAAGTTGAATGAGCTAAATTTGCAACTTCAAAATTTTTGAGAAAAATATATTTAAGGCAATATTAAAAGATAAAAATATATCCAAAATGTTAGGTTGGCAAAGATTAAAAAATCACCATTCCAAATTTCCCACTTTTTTAGTATATTGAATTAAACAAGGAGCATCTAAATTAAAAAGAAGCACATATTACCTGTAATTATCTGTTAAGTCTTGGTAAAGCCATTTTGGATATGATTCCCAGAAACTGAGAAAGTAAATTATTCTAATGATTGAGTAACAAATGCATTTACAAGTCAAATGATTTCCTTTTCTTTGCTTTTAACTACAATTGAAGATGTAAGTTACTAAATTATTAAATATAATCTTTCATGATAGATTTAGAATGTGTATGTTATCTATTGCTGAGTGATAGATTTCCTCAAAACTTAGTAGCTTAAGATAGCACACATTTCTTAGCTCATAGTTTCTATGGTTCAGGAGTCCAAGCATGGCTTATTTAGGTCCTCCAGGTAGGGGTATGTCAAGAAGCTGCAATGAAGGTATCAGCAGTGCTAACGTCATTTCAAAATTCAACTGGGGTAGAATCCACTTCCATGCGCAATTAGTGGTTATTGGCAAGATTTAGTTTCTTGCAGGCTTTTAGACTGAAGGCCTCTGTTCCTCATTGGCTGTCAGCCAGAGGCTGCTTCAGTTCCTTGTTATGTGAGCCTCTCCACAGAACAGCTCTTAGCATGGCAACAGGCTTCATCAGAGTGAGCAGGCGAGAGAGTAGGAAAGTGTCAGATGAAGTCACAGTCTTTTATAACCTAATCTCAGAAGTGATTCCCATTACTTTTGTCATTCTACTCATTACGAGCAAGTCACTCCGTCTAGCCTGCTGTTAAGAGGAAGGGACCAGAGAAGGGTGTAAGTGCCAGGAGGTGGGGGTCAGCGGGACCATCTATCTCAATGGCTGCCTACCTCAAATTGGTTTCTGTTGCTTTTAACAGAAATAGTTCTAATTGAGTTTGCTGTGAAGTTTTAATGATATTAAGTTGGTATTATGACCATTGAAATGCAGGAGTACCAGAATTCTAACAAAGCCACCCCTTTCCTGAGGTTCCAAATGGAATTTTAATACATGAGGGACAATAACAACAATAAAAAGGCAATGCAAACCTTTTTACTTAACCGAACTTGAACTGAAACCCATACACACACATACACAAAATTAAGTTTAAGCCTGTGGTTTGCCTCATAATCATTCCTAATTCAAAACCCTAACATTACTAAGGGCTGGCCACATAGGAATAAAGGAAACTAAAGAGATGAAAGTGCCTGAGAATAAACATGAGAGTGCCCAAATTTATACATGCCTAAATCCAGAAAACAAAGGAAGAAATGAGTCCTATGAATAAAGAGGGTTTTAAGAGGACATTTGAAAGACAAAACTCAACATGAACTGAAGCCAAATATGTAAATGTGATAATAGGACTGCTTGTTGGCCTTGATGGAAGCAAAACAGAATCTCCTTCTTGTCAACTTCAAAACATATATGCACTATTCTCAATTTCATAATAATAAAATGTAACTACTCACTTATCCAGATATCTTGTATCCAGCAAACTGAACTTATTGAAACAGCTAAACACCAGAAAGAGAAATACTACAGAACAGCCTCAATTTATATACAAGGTCCATGTACTTTACTAAAGGAAGACTCTTAGGCTATTATTTTAAAATTATTTGCCCTAACTACACAGAAGTTTAGAAAGTAAGAAGATGGTAGAGAGCAAGTAAAAGAATGTATCTTTACAGTACTCCTAAGAAAGAGCAGAGACAGGAAATCAATAATCCACAAAATACATGGAGAAATTTAATTCAGAAAAACCTCGATCATCCCTGAGGTCATCACCCTAGTTCATTATGGCATAATAATCAATGTCCTCATCAATAAATATTTATTGAGCACGTACCTCGTGTTAATCCTGGGCACTGTGGATATGGCAGATACTTAAACACATTCCTACCCCGGAACTTGTATTCCAGGGTAGAGGGACATTAAAGAAAGGAAGAAAGAATATATCAGAGGGTGGTAAGTAGGTATTTACAAGGGAGTTCAACAATAACATCTCTCTGCTCTGGTTCCAAGCAAACTGAAAAATAAGACAAAAGTGAAAGACTGACAATAGATCAAATATCAACTTTACTACTGACAAAGGCTAAGTTGGGGGATGTGCCTAACAAGTAAGTTAGCCAGTAATTCTGAACCCCCAAATTGGACAGGTTTTCCCACCCAGTCATAGGCAAGCATAGAAAAGAGAGGACATTCTCTTATGGGAACAGCCTGGGCTAAGACTTATGGCATGTAGAACCAGGATGTCACTGACTGCTCAGGAGAGAAATGAAGGAGCTGAACACCAAGTGTGCACAATTTATTCTTCCCAAATGTTTAAGTCAGTTTCTCCTCCTTAGATGTGCTCTGAGCAAAGGACTGAAGAGATACTATTAGTATTACACTTACTTAACTCCTTCGACCTGGAAGGAGACATCAGCATTTAAGAAGCACTTCTACCCGCTTCTTCAAACATTTACCAGCTTTTTGATCTTTTAATCCACTGAGCTTAACCATTAAGTCTATGATTAACTATGGGTTTTGCTATCCCTCACAGAGTAGAAGAAAGCAATTTATTAGAATAATCCTGCTGTTGTCTTCTTGAGGCAACTCCTCCAATACCAGTCACTTCTTTGGGGACTATATTCTTGGGAGGTTTAGACTTTGCTGCCAGAAAACCCTAAAATATTTACAGCAGCTCCAACGTCACTGTGCCAAGGTTGGCAACCTATTTCTCCTGCCCAATTGTGATAAGCCACGTTGTCCAAAAGAGCACATCAGAGATTCTTCAGTAAAATAAACAATTTAAAGGACTTCCCTGGCCATACAGTGGTTAAGACTCTGCACTTCTACTGCAAGGGGCGTGGGTTCAATCCCTGGTCAGGGAAGTAAGATCCCATATCCCACATGCCACTTGGTGAGGCCAAAAAAAAAAAAAAAAAAAGTAAACAATTTAAGACACTCTATAACAACAGGCCTACATAAAGATGATCCACAATTAATCAGCTCAGTGCTTTGTGACTACTTAAAGGGGTGGGATAGGGAGGGTGGGAGGGAGGCTCAAGAGGGAGGGGAAATGGGGATATATGTATACATATAGCTGATTCACTTTGTTATACAGCAGAAATTAACACAACATTGTAAAGCAATTATACTCCAATAAAGACACTAAAAAAAAAGATGATCCACAATTACGTATAAACTCTCTTCTATTAGGTAATTTCAGAGAAAAATTAGAAGTTCAAAGATTAAATCTCTGCAATTTTATGTCCAAAAGGATTAAAATTCAATGGAACCAAATATGCTTGCCTACGTATGTTAAAGTTCAATAAAATTCAGATCCAAAATTTTTCCACCAAAGTCTCTTACTCTGCTCCAAAAGGGTTCATGTTGCCAGGGTGAAGTTGGGGGTCTTTTAATCAGCGGCAGTCTGCGCTGTCTCTTACAAGAAGGGAGTGGTTGCCTAGGGGTTACATAAGTGCAATGCCAAGACTTTGATGCACTTCCCTTATTATAGAGTCCAAAAAGTTAATTGGACACATAAGTATGTCACAGCACCAGCCAGTACCCACTAAATTAGAAAATAAACATATCCCTCCAATACTATTACCTCAGGAAAAACTATGCTTCTTAAACCAAATATTTAAGTGTTGCAGAGACTCAATGTTGTCTTTTTTAAAAAATGAGGATAGATAGTTTTGCCAGAATGTCAGTCAGCTTAACCTGACGCCTGAAGCCCAAGACCTGGGGACTTACCTTAGATTGAGAGAATTACTCCAGTAAGAAGTTAATTTTGGCATTAAACATTTAACATGCGGAGGAGGGAAGAATCCACTTCCCTCCTGTATTCTGTCTCTCTTTTCAGTATGTGGCATTGTTAAGTCGCTGTCTTCTCACAAAACTGAAATTTTACACTGGTGAGAGCACCAATCACCAGTTCTTTGTCAAGGATCCTTACATTTCCAATGTGCTTATCCGATTTCTGTTTCCCTTTTTTTTTTTTTTATGATTGATATATATTTTATTTTTTTTAAACATCTTTATTGGGGTATAATTGCTTTACAGTGGTGTGTTAGTTTCTGCTTTATAACAAAGTGAATCAGCTATACATATACATATACATATATCCCCATATCCCCGCCCTCTTGCATCTCCCTCCCACCCTCCCTATCCCACCCCTCTAGGTGGTCACAAAGCACCGAGCTGATCTCCCTGTGCTATGCGGCTGCTTCCCACTAGCTATCTACCTTACGTTTGGTAGTGTATATATGTCCATGCCTCTCTCTCGCTTTGTCACAGCTCACCCTTCCCCCTCCCCATATCCTTAATTCCGTTCTCTAGTAGGTCTGTGTCTTTATTCCCGTCTTACCCCTAGGTTCTTCATGACATTTTTTTTTCTTAACTTCCATATATATGTATTAGCATACGGTATTTGTCTTTCTCTTTCTTACTTCCTTCTGTATCCCTTTTGAGCTACAAATTACAGCACCCCATTCAGAAAGGAGTGTGGGCTCTATCCAGGATCATCATGTTCACACTCCTTTGAAATCAGGTACCTCTTGGTTCTAGGCTACAATGGCTGTTTCTTCTACTCATCAAGAGAGTATTTAGACCTAAAAACCCTGCCTCCTGTCAATTTCTCCCTCTTACAAAACTAACCAGGTCAAGAACCAACTTGAGACCATGTGGTGAGAAGGAACTCTTGAGCCTATGGAAAGAGCACATAAATCCAAATTGAACTCTCCACAGTCCCTTCCTCAGGAATTCTGAATGGAGTATGGGGCCATGAATTTGGTTCTGCCTACCAGGCCTGGCACTAACAATTAAAACAAGATCCCAGTAATGCTCTGTAGTATACATAAGACTTAGCTGCCTTGATGTTGAATGGTAATGAATATCTTGCCTTCCCCTAGTGTCAAAAAGGGCTGTATATGGAAAGTCCCTTCGGCCTACTGTCAAACCTTTGCCTCAGCAATATCCCAGGCAAAGCTGCATCCACCAATCTGAAGGTCCTTATACTTGCCAAGGCCTGCTCATCCTGCACCTGTGTGTTCCTGCTTTTGTGAGGGCTGCCCACACAAGTCAGCATTTGCCAAGGCCCAAGAGACCCCCGTGCCCTTGCTAAGGCCCAAGCAGCCCTGGTTCTCTGAGGCCCAGAATCCACAGTCTTGACCCTGTAGAAATAAAGTGGACTATGGAGACATCTGTCCACAATGTAGTCATCACCAAGGGTAAACTACTGCATGTTCTAAGGCCTAAAGCCTCTTGTCCAGGCCACAGTAATTAAAAACTGCCCAAGTATAACCCTCTACAAATAGCTAAAGTCAGTACCCCCTACCCTCACAATAAAATCCCAAACCAAAAAGCTGCATGCTCTCACCATAACAGAATCCTCAATTGTTCACAAATTATTATACTTCCCCAGCATCCAGTCCTTTCTTCATTTCTCAGTGCATCAATCATTAGGGTCTCAAGGTGTCTGGTAAATATCACTCCTTTTCCCTAAGTTCTGAACAAACTGAGATATAAGATGACATAACATAAAGAGCACAAAATAGCACCTTTGTTACTGATAAAGACTAAATAGGAGAGTCTGGCTAAAAAGGCCAAAACGTCATTGTACCTCAGATTGAGGAAAACTTACCCATGCAGTCACAGATAGCATGAAATGGAACAGATCCCCTCACTTGCCCTTGGAGGGAAACATACCTCCAGGAGGAAAAAAAAAAATAACAATGAGCACTGACTGAGCCAAAAACACCCAGTTTTTTTCTTACCAAATATGCCAATCAGATAAGTCAATCCACCTTCCGGGGGTGGAGTGAAAAAAGAGACCAAGAGCTTTACCCTAACTGTGCTCCCTCCACATTGAAGGAAACACCTGGATATAGTAAGTGACTAAAACCAGCCAACAGTAAATGCAACAGAGAAAAATAAAACCGTGTAAGGTTGAGAGGGTATAAGACTGGGACAGCTAGTTTATCTTAAGATGGTATTTGAAACAGACCTGACCAAGTGAGGGAGCAAGCTATGTGGTATCTGGGAAAAGGCAGAGAGAACAAAAGAAGAAAAGTTCCTGAGGAAGAAGCATGCTTGATACATTACAGCAGTGGTTTTTGACCAGGGTCTGTTTTGCTCCCCCATGCCCAGAGGACATCTGGCAAGGTCTGGAGATATTCTTTACTGTCACAACGCAGGAATGATACTGTCATCTACTGAGTAGAGGCCAGGGATGCTACCAAACATCTTACAATGTACAGGACAACCCCCCCATAACAAAACATACACCAGTAGCCTCGAGACTGAGAAACCCTGTATTAGGAGCACACAGAGGAAACCAGTGATAAAACAGTGAGTCAGTAGAAGAGAAAGAGAAGATGAAGTCAGAGAGGAGGTAGAGGCCAAGGCTGTGTGGGGCCTTATAGATCAAGGTAAGGACTTTGGATCTTACTCTGAAGGAGTTGCAAAGCCATTGGAGGGTTTTGACCAGAGAAGTGACATAGTCTGATCACATTTTTAAAGGCTCAATCACCAATAACCACTAGGTAGAGAATGGGTGCTAGGGAGGCAAGGGTGGAAGCAGGGAGAGGCTGTTGAACTTGGAGTGAGAGGCAATGGTAGTCACGGTAGAGGTGGAGAGACATGGTGGGTTTCTGAATATATTCTGAAGGTAGAGTGAAAAGAGCTTACTGAAGGCTTGGATATGTGGGATGATAGAGAGAAGTAAAAGATGACACCAAATTTTTTGGCCTAAGCAAATGGAAAAATGGAAATGTCACTTGCTGAAATAAAATGACTGCAGGAGGAAGAACTTTTAGAAGGAAAATGAGGGGTTCATTTGGAGATGTCAGGTTTGAGATGCTCTATAGGCATCCAAGTGAAAGAGACAAGTGTATAATTGGATATAAGCAAGGAGTCCAGAGGGAGGTTATGATGGTGATAATTAAAGTATTTAAAACCAGGAAGATAGGGAGCTCACCTGAGGACCACGTATGGAAAGAGAAGACTGGATATGCAAGGATTGAGCCCAGGGCACCTGAAAAGTTAGGGCTTAGGGAAAACAAGAGGGAACCAACAAAGGAGACAAGAGGAGCCACTAGAGTAGGAGTAAAACAAAGAGAGTGGTATATTGGACACAAATGGCATTTATAATCATGACTTCACATCATTTATAAAAGGTGGAATATTATTCAGTATGTTCTTTTTAAGATGTGGCAGTTAAGTTAGCTAAAATGCGTAATATTTTTTAAAGATATTCACTAAAATATAACTTAAATAGGCTTTATAAGTTACACTAGTTATTTTTAAAATTCAGGTATGGTAATACTGGAGTTTCCAAAGAGCATTCTGATGCACTACGGGCACCCAGGAAAAAACTCAAAAGTGCAAAAGAATAACTCATTTGGTTTTCAGCTTACATTGCTATTTTGCTGCATTTCACTGATTGTTAAGACACGTATGTTTAACATGCTGACAGCTCTAAGATCAGGATGTGTCTCATAACTGAGGTGAGAAGCATGGTGCTTCAACTGGCAGTGGTTTTTTCTGTTACAGTGTACGACAAAATAAAACTGTAAAAATAAAGGTGTTATAGAAAATCATAGCCATAAACATGAAGGTGCACTATATAATCAGATGATTATAAACTTGATAATATAACTTCTTACGACTATAACTAAGGTTCAGATTCTCACATACTAAATTGTGAAATAAAGACAAGAAGCCAAGTCAACATTAGCCTACTGCCATTGCATTAGGCATGCAAGCATCTCCCCCTAGAGGCTAAGAGGATTCTCGCCACTCAGGCACAGAGCTGGGAGAGATGTTATCAGCAACCCCTCACATTTTCTCTTAAGTTTCTTAAGTTGCAGCCCAGAAGAAACACACTGACATGAAATGAGGCAGAGCAACAGTTTTCCCACATGAAAAGAGTATTAGGGAATAACTCCCTGCCCCAGCCACACCCCTTCACTACTACACAAAGCCAGCTTTTTACATAAAATCAATAAGCCACTGCCTTAGTTCCCACCAGCATCACCCCTTGTCTGGACTACTGAACTGCTTTCTAACCAGCCATCCCACTGCCTAACTTTTACTACTCCTAACCCACATGCAGTCCATCAGCAAACCCTGTAATATTTATCTTCAAAATATCTCCAGAATGCCATAACTTCTCATTTTCATGCCATCATTCTCTGTTGCAATAATCCCCCTACCTTTTCTCCTCCTTCTATATTTGTTTCCCTGTAGTTAATTCTCAACACAGACCAGGGTGATCCTTTTCTTGTTTTTAACATTAGAAGGATATCTTTTAATTTTAAATTCTTATACAGTTTTTAAAGGTTACTTTCCATTTACAGTTATTACACCAACTTCCTCCCTATATGCTCCTCCCCCACTTAAGCCTCCACACCCTGAGCTGGCAGAATACACTGCCAGGCAGTGTTCATCCAGAGCACTGACAACACATCGAAGCAAGGAAGAAAACTCAAGAAGGAAGAAAATATAGAAGTCACACCGAACCACAGTTTGAAGAAAGATTGTGCTGACGAGGAGTTCTAGAAAATGAAAATCCTCACTGGTGATCACAAATCAAAGGGTATGAGGATAAAGTTGAAGGAACATTCAATTTTCATAATGTAAGGCAGCCTTGGATAAAGCTGACAGAATTATATACATTAGTGGGACTTATAAATATACTCATGATGGGAAAAAAGTAAAGGTCATACTTTATTAAACTTAGTTGTAACCCAATTCGTCATCCCTGTAAATAACACAAGTAAATATACAAATTAAATGCATGGCATTTGCTTTTTTATAAAAAAAATCTATACTAGAACGATCCAGAGCGATCCTTTTCAAAGGTTAAGACTATGCCAACCTTCTGCCCTGAACCCTCTAACAGCATCGTTTGTCCTCAGAGCAAAAGCCAAAGTCCTTACATGGTTGACAAACCTCTACATCTGGTATCAGCAAATTATAATCCACCTGGTTTTGTTTTTTAAAAAAGTGTTGTTTTCTACTTGGTACACAGCCACATCCCATCCATTTCCATATTGTCTGTGGCTCTTTTCATGCTACAACAGCAGTCATGAGTTGGTTATTCATTTACTGATAATGTTATTAGTACTATGCAATAAGATATAGCTTTTGATTCATCACAATTTCAGGATAACTAATGCTTATGAGAAAATAAATCCAAATGAGAGAAAACCTAGGCTTTTCAGGGGCTGTACATAGTGGGGCCGGTCATACTTCAGGGGTGGGGAAGTGCATGGGAAGTGTGAGCATGAACTTCAACAGGGAGTTGGCTATTCAGGGAAGAGGGGAGGGGGGAATTAATGGGAAGACAAATTTACCCAAGAAAGTAACAGGTTTTAGCAGGTGTCATGAATGCCATGGAATTTGTGGAGACAGTGGAACAAATAACTAGAAATTACTCTAGAGTGTTTCTCGGAAGCTTCTTATGTGTTAGACTCTATAAAATCTCTGGGCCATCTTCTTTAAGAAAATGACACCAAAGCTCTACATTATTCATCAAGGCTTCTGGAATTGGATTTCTGTTCCCTTTGATTTAATTCCATGTAAAGACTGGGCCACGTGGTACATCCATTTTTATTTATATTTGCCAACATTTTTTGAAAGCTTACTATGTGCTGGGAACTGTACTATGTGCTTTGCATGAATTATCCAATTAAATCCTCCCCACCAAGGGACCTCCCTGGTGGTGCAGTGGTTAAGAATCCGCCTGCCAATGCAGGGGATTTGAGTCCTGGTCTGGGAAGATCCCACATTCCGTGGAGCAACTAAGCCTGTGCACCACAACTACTGAGCCTGCACTCTACAGCCCACGAGCCACAACTACTGAGCCCACGTGCCACAATTACTGAAGCCCGTGTGCCTAGAGCCTGTGCTCCGCAACGAGAGAAGCCACCGCAAGGAGAAGCCCGCGCACCGCAACGAAGAGTAGCCGCCACTTGCCACAACTAGAGAAAAGCCCATGCACAGCAACAAAGACCCAACGCAGCCAAAAATAAATAAAATTAAATCTTAAAAAAAAAAAATCCTCCCCCAAATAAGCAATTTAGGGATTATTTTTCCCTCATTTTCACAGATGAGGGAATTGGGGCTCGAGGGGGTAAATAAATGTGCTCGAGGTCACAGTTGGTAGGTTGTAGAGCCAAAATCTGAACTGTCAGATTGGCTCCCTGACTGCAAGTACCGACAGACTTGTTTCCTGAGTGAGGACCTCACAGTAGAATGGGGAAGACAAGACATGGGGGGTACAACGGGAAACAGAGGAGTGCTTAGCATATAACTTGGAATCTCACAACTCTTCCCTCTAACTTAGGTGCTTCACACTCTCACAGTGAATGACCTCCTCCCCCTCCAACATTCTCCTTTCACTAACATCTTCAGTGGCTCACTAAGAATACAGTTTGTATTTTATGATCTTTGTTTTCATATGTCCAGAACAGCCCCTGGCAGACAGTAGGTTTTATTAAATATGTGTTGAATTAGTTTTAAGACATAGAATAATATTTTAATCTATATGCCTTTTGGGGTCAAAGGTTGATATTCAGAATAACAGCAAGAAGGAGCCTAAACTGCCTTATCATGGGTTGCTCCTTTGGATAGAAGTGCAGAAAACCATGATTTAAATTACAAATATTACCTAAGAGGGATAACACATTGAACAATAATTGGCCACTGAAATTATTGCTAAAATAGAATTTTTAGTTTTATCATCAGAGTCTGAAAGAGCCTCAGGTGAAATGACACAGGAGGAGTTATGATGATGAACGATAATAAAGACTCTGGGTAACAGGAAAGGAGAGAAGAGCTTGGCAAAAGAGAAACAAGCTTAGGAAAATTATTTTACCCATGACTTTATTGTTTCTGGTTTCATATAATTATCATGTGTTTCAAGACAGGGCTGAAATTCTGTAACATATGAAATTGAAAGCCCTTCCCCATAAGGTTCACTCTCTGTTAAACTTCCGTCTTTGACATACAATACATTATCTAACCTTCTTCTCTTAGCCCCTACCAAGAAACCAAAGCAGTTCTCAGACCTGTGCATTCCCATTAGCACCGAAAATTGCTTATCTGGGGAAACAGCAACATCTCCCCCGCACTCCACCTTCCTGGATTTATTTTCCTTAGTATTCAAGAGCTGGACCCCTCCAATCTGTAAGTAAAAGCTACATACTACCCAGAACTCATTTGCCAAGACGTCTGATTTTATTGTTAGAAATTGGCAGGCTATCCCACACTTGCAGGTCTAATTCTACCTCAAAAGACTACTGTTCTCATACAGACACTGTCTCACAAGTAGCACCTAGTGCATTGCTTTTGCCTTTTGGTTAAATCAAAAATCATGTTATCCAATCCCAAGACAGTCACATAAATAACACCTTATGAGAAAGAAAGTCTGTAAGGAATATATTCTGGATTCAGGTACTGGGATATTTGGCAAAAGCTTGGATTTGTGGTGAAACTGGGAATGAAATATGAATAGTATTTGATTTTTGGCTAATTGAAGCCTAGGGAAATCAATCCCAGAATCTCCAACTATTATAAGCATACCTGAAATGGGTGGAAAAGCCTAGGCAAGTACAGACTGGTAAAGCCAGAGTTAGGTTTAGTGTCACTTGATCAATTTCACTAATACCATTGTCTTCCTGTTTATCAAGGCACCTACCCATTTTATTTCAAAGGCCAAGATAACAGAATTCATCAAAAACATGCATTAGAGAACTTATCATACATATACATTTTTTCACTCAGATTATTAAAATACACCTTTCTCCTCTTTCCAACTCTAATTTTTCTTAAAGTTCAATCCAAGTAAACGTGTTCTAAGGTTTTAGGGGAACATTTTCTCACTAAACTCAGACCATTTTGCACACAGAAAAAGAAGTGTAATTCAAAACACTGGGTCTCTTCTTTATTTGGTTTCATGGCTGCCTAGGGAATAAAAAAAAGCCATGCTACAAATGTTTATTTCCTGCACTGATGAATCACAATGTCATATTGTTAAGTGAATGGTGAAATCCATATTAATTAATGGTTAAAAGGCAAAGACAAACTAAAAATCCTCAATAATATTATTGTTAATGTTCAACTCCATAAAATACATCAGAAATATAAGGGATGATTCTGAAGAGTAGACTGTCTTAATTAAGATTCAGTTGTTCAGTGTTTATAAACATGTGAATTCCTTTTAAGCTTGACTTACATTTCTTTCCTTTACTTGTCAATATACTGTACTACATAATGATTTAAGCACCCATATGCTGCTTTTAATCCCAAAGAAGATGTACTATTAGCATAAAATGTAGTATTTTTGAGTGCTTTAATTCAGAACTATTTTTGTTTAGTTTTTTTTTGTTGTTGTTGTTGTTGTTTTCAGATCTCCACACTGAATCCAATTTCTTAAGTCTGTACTGCCTGAGCCACCATGTGGGTCATTTTTCTTCATTCTAATACTTTTAGAATGTATTAGAATGAGAAAAATCATTCCTAATACTATTGAAACTTGTACTAGTCAGTGTTTTCCAGAGAAACAAAACCAATAGGAGACATTTTTAAAATTTATATTTGTATTTTTATTGCATAAAGAGATTTATTATAAGGAACTGATTCACATGATTACAAAGGTTAAGAAGTCCCAAGATCTGCAGTCAGCCAGAAACTCAAAAGAGCTGATGGTGTTAGTTCCAGTCTGAAATCTGGTAGACTTGAGACCAAGAGGAGCCGATCTTTCAATTCAAGTACAAAGACTAAGAAAGGAAAAAAGACCAATGTCCCAGCTCAGCACTCAGGCAGGAAAAGTTCCCTGTTATTCTTGGGAAGGTCAGTCTTTTTATTCTATTCAGGCCTTTAGACTGAATGAGGGCCACCCACATTAGGGAGGGCAACCTGCTTTATTCAGTCTACTGACTTCAATTGTTAATCTCATCAAAAAAAAAAACACCCTCACAGATACAAACAGAATATGTTTGACCAAATATCTGGGTACCCTTGTGGCCCAGTCAAGTTGACACACAAAATTAACCATAACATAATTTGAGCATATCCTTTAGTTTGGCTATTTTTCTTCTCCAAATTCTGACTCTCCGGGCATAGGGAAGGAAAATGGAAGGGGGCCACACAGGAACCACAACTCAGGATGGTCTTCCTGGTCCTTAATCTTAGGAAACCATGTGAAAACAGTTTCCACCATTTTTAAACATTCTCCATATCAGTTCTGCTGAGTTTTTGCCTTTTCTACAGAACGTAAAATGCTTCCTCACCTACCCATTTACGCCACCAATGGCATAGGCACCCAGAGGGTTTGACCTGCATAAGTTTCATTACATGATTGGTTCCTTGAGCTGATCTTACCAGCCTCTATGAAGACTCTCTCAATTATCTCCTCTTGTTCCCAACCAAGCAGAACAATCTGAACAATCCAACCCATTCAGGGCCTCCTAATAATTATAACAATTATGTGCACACATTCTACCTTTGGGGTCTGTTTTTATTTTTATAGTCAAAGATATATCTATTCTTTAATTTGCCCCCAAATTAAAGATTCCACCATAGTGCTGATGCCTGATACAATTAATCTAATAGTGCTTTTCTGATCAATTTTCTTGCATTAAGTGAAATGCCTTTAAATGTCTCAAATAAATAGGATATGAATAACAAACAATAGCCTAGAAATTATCATTTTGAGAAAGAAAAGAACTTAGAGTCACTAAGAACCAAAATCAAGAGTTCTTATTCTACATTTACATGAAGAAAAAGTTTGTTGCTTATTTCTATATATTAATGAGACCAAGAAGCCTTTCTGCTCTCACTAAATGTAAATGATGCAATCTGTATGATTCCATTGGATAAAATTCATCTGAATGGTAATACATTACATAAGGTTGAAATTGAACAAAAGAGGGAAGGCACCACTGTCAGCTCCTCCATGGTTTAGAACCCCATTCTTTTCTCAGATTCATAGTTGTTCCTAACACTCACGTCATGCTTCTGTATATCAACAACTCTTCCAAACACTTTACATCTATCAGCTCATTTATCTTCAGAACAATTCTATGAGATAAATTATTTTCATTCCTATTTCACATGTGAGGCAAAAGAGGCACAGAGAGGTTAAGTAATTCATGTAAGTCACACAGATAGTTTGTATAAGAGATGAGACTCAACCCAGGGAGTATGGTTGCAAAGTATATGATATTAGCCATACTGCATATTCCCTTTCTATCATGTACCACACATGGTAGCTCTAGTCTAACATATAATCCAAGTTAGGCTACCAGCTTTGATCTGTATATGAAATATCAGCAAAATTTCATTTCCTTCTTAATTTTTAGATAAAGAATAAGTATAAGCAGAAATTAAATATTTTCTTTCTGTACTCCATCATTTATCCTTGGGAGCATGCACCCCTTCTGGAGTCCTCTGGCTAAGATATCTGGCCCATCTTCATCTCCACAACACTCTTGCTACCTGTGAAATTCCTTGAATTCCTGTTTTGGAAACTCTGAAACATTTTAGTCTTTTAATTCTCTCCTTGATTTTTACTATTCATATAACCAAAACTCTTCCAGCATTTATGCATTTCCTTTAAAAATACCCAACTTGGAGAAGTGTGAGAGGGGAGGTGGAACTAACCAATGCTTCCTGAATGCTGTCCATTTTGTGTATTATAACTCATTAATTTCATAAGCATTTGGCCAATCAAAACAAGCCTTTATAAATTAAGCAAAATCTGTCATTTTTCTCATCCTCTGTTCGTATCTTTAATCAATAGTTCTCTTGATTCTTAGATAAACTTCCTGGTTTTAAGATTTTTTAAATTTTTTTGAGATAAAATTTGGTGAATTTCACCTACTAACTCCTTGATTTGCTCTTGACACTGCTTCCCAGATTTCAAATAAATGGAAATAACTTCAGGGTCTCTGCTCACTTCACAATGATCCCATTTCTTTAAGAACTGCTCACCACACCATACACACACCCCACCCCTCCCATGCACACACAAGTGACCTTGACTAGGCTAAATATATTTTTCTTAGCAATTTGGAATAAAGGTTCAGAGACAGCTAATTAGCTTCTACCATATGACAAGAACCAAGATAATTCCAGCTTGAGAACTGGGGGTAGCCATTACCCCCATGCACACAAAGAAGCAGATAATTCCAGTTGATAGAAAAGAATAAAGCAGTATGGTGAGCAAATCAGAGACTAGAGACTGAAGAGAAAAAACTGTTGCCTGGGACAGAGATTTATTTTTTAATTCCTATCCCAGCAGGCTATAAATTCAGATATTTTGGGGTTCCATGAGATACCTAAATATCTTTCCAACAAATACTTTTTCTTGATGTTGTTGACTTTTTAAATTACCTCAACTTAGTTTCTTTTTTCATTAAAAATGAATGTAATACTGTGTTTCCAATTCACCCCTAAAGACTATCTATGTCAATTCATGGCCTAACAAGGCCACTTCCGTATCAGCTGCAAAAAATGCACTTTAGTAGAAATTCCACCCAATACGTGCTGACATGCTATAATTAACCCAATCCATTAGCACAATCAGTGACTGGCAGTATACAAAAGATGACACTCAGTTACCCTCAAAGTTGCCAGGATACGCAGTGGTTTAAGGAAGAAAGAACATTTAACAAAAAGAGAAAAACCAATATGACCAAACTGTGATGAAGATGGAGAGTGGCAGGTGTGTTAAGAATCATTCAAAGCTTCATTAGTAATTCAGGACTGTATCCTACAACCAATGAGAATGCATTGTAGGCTGAATTATACTGTAGTAACCCCCAAATCCCAGTGGCTTAAGGAAAAACACTTTATTTTTCATTCATTTATTTTTCATTCATGCTACATGTCTATTGCAGGTTGAAAGGGACTCTTCTCCCCAAAGCCACTCAAAAATCCAGGCTGAAGGAAACTTGACTGACTTGTAACTTCACCATGGGGAATGTGCTCACAGAACAGACCTCACAGCAGAGTAAAGGCATTTGGTGAGTTAGACTCTAGTTTCTCTCTTCTTTCGCCTAAAACTGACATGTCACTTCTGCCCACAGTCAATTGGCCAGAACCAGTCCCATAGCCTTCCTAACTCCAGGAGGCTGATAAATGTTAGGGAGCAGTTGGAGGGTTTGGTGAGCATCCTTGTCTCTCCCACAAGTCAGATGAACAGATTTGAATTTTTTAAAGATCCCTTGTCTGCTGAGTAAAGACTAGGAACCAACATAGATGTGAGGAAAAGACAATCGTTGAGGTCCAAAAAGAGTGAGAAATGATAGTGGTTTGTAATGAAGGTGAAGAAAAATACAAAGATTTGATATACACTTTGGATGTAAAGTTGATAAACTTGGAGACTTGATTGTAGAAGTTGAGGGACAGGGAAGAACCAAGTGTAACTTGTAAGTTCCTGAAATGAGCAACTGAATAAGATAAGTGGTAGAAAAGAGATTTTTGAGGGGCAAAATGAATTAGTTTCAGAAAATGTAAATCTTAATTGCCTGGAGACATCCAAGTAAAAGTGTCAAGTTCTTTATAAGATAAAGTCATCTCTTTAGGTAACTTCTCATTAATTTATTAAATAGAATATATGTTTAGTAAATTATTTTCTTTAAGATTAATGGTGTTGAATTTGGTATTTTTCAAATGCAATCAATTCAATAAATATTATCTGAATATGTTTAAGTATTCTATGAAATCTTGGGGCTCTTTTTTTTGCTGTACGCAGGCCTCTCACTGTCGTGGCCTCTCCCGTTGTGGAGCACACACTCTGGACGCGCAGGCTCAGCGGCCATGGCTCACGGGCCCAGCCGCTCCGCAGCATGTGGGATCTTCCCGGACCGGGGCACGAACCCGTGTCCCCAGCATCGGCAGGCGGACTCTCAACCACTGCGCCACCAGGGAAGCCCCGGGGCTCTTATTTTAATTGCTTCATTGAGCATACTTTCTACTTTCTAGAAGCTAAAAACTAACATGCTCTCAGTATAAACAGTATAAAGTGCTACACAAATAGTAAATAGCATTTTTATAATAATAATAATTGTACTTAACTCAGAATAAAGAATAGTAAAAAAGGGCCAAGATAACTTTATGAAATGTTATACCTCAGTGGGAAGGTAATGTCTAAAGTGTTCAGTAGCTCAATTTTACTATCTTCACACACACGGAAAACTTCATTGTGATGGAGGAAAAGAAGGAAACTAGGAGTCAGGAAATCTGAGTCTTAGACTTGGCTATATTGCTAAACATTTATCACTTTAGCATTAATTTACCTGAATCTCAGTACTTTTTTCTATAGTATGGGCATAAGAAAGGGATGACATGGCCTGGATCAGTCTTTTCTGAACACTAATCAACAGATTACAAGTGGCTGATAAGTAAACTCTACTCATGTGACAAAATGAGGGGAAAATTAATAATGTAATTTTTCATGAACAAAACTTATTTTATAGAAAGGATTATCCTACATAGTGATAATATATATTTCTTAATTTTTTACCATGAAACTTCTTTTATGAAATGATGGCTATAGTAAGTATAAATTTTCCTTTTGTTTTCTTAATTAGAAAATTAAAAGTTCTTAATCCTATTACAGTCCTCAATTTTATGATATTCATACATGAACCTCTGCTTCTAGCTGAAGAAATAGCAGTGACTGAATTTACCCTCCCACATTAAACAACTAGAAAACTAGACAAAATATATCAACAAATGCCTTCAGACACTGGACAACAGACAGTGCAGGACTGTGGCCTCTGACAGAATAGAAATGAATTAAATAAGTCCTAGTTTCCTGCCTCAGCATAGGGAGAGGAAAGCACAGAGTCCCACCATCTCACTAAGTTGAGGAAATAGAGATCAGAATATGAGAAGGTAAAAGTATTTAGAATGTGTGGGGCACAGCACATAAGAGGAGGGAGTTCCTTTTGAATCTTTTTTTGAGTATCGGTCTGTGCCCACAAGGAGTCACACTCCACAATGTGGGGTAAAGGACCACCAAAAAGGGGACTTCTCTGGTGGTGCAGTGGTTGGGTCTGCCTGCCAGTGCAAGGGACATGTGTTCGAGCCCTGGTCTGGAAGGATCCTACATGCCGCGGAGCAACTAAGCCCATGCACCACAACTACTGAGCCTGCACTCTAAAGCCTGCAAGCCACAACTACTGAGCCCCCATGCCACAACTACTGAAGCCCACATGCCTAGAGCCTGTGCTCTGCAACAAGAGAAGCCACCACAATGAGAAGCTCACACACCACAAAGAAGAGCAGACCCTGCTCGCCACAACTAGAGAAGCCCATGCACAGCAATGAAGACCCAACGCAGCCAAAAATTAATTAATTTTTTAAAAAGATTAAAAAAAAGAGAACCACCAAAAAGCAGTGCGCCAAACAATCAAACAATTCCCAGATCTCACCCGGCACTAGGAATGATTTTTGGCTCACAAGACAAACTGGAAAGATTTCATAATAAAGGGGGCCATTGGTAGAGTCCTCAGAAGTATATCTTTATAGCTTTAGTCTATAGACTACTCTATTTGTTTAAAGACTACTCTTAGACATGTCCAAACAAAGCTTAAAAGCAAGACTTAACTGGGTCAAACAGATTCCAAGTACTTATCTGCCTTCCAGAACAAAGCCCCAAAATATTTAAAAGAATACAACAAAATCCAGCAGCCAACAACAAAAAATGCACAATGTCTGACATCAGAACAAAAATTACCAGGCATGAAAAGAAGCAGAAAAATACAGCCCATAAGAAGGAAAAATACAAATCAGTAGAAACAAATCCAAAAATAAGAGAGTTAATGGAATTAGCAGACAGATACATTATAACAGTTACATAACAGTTATTTTAAATTTGTTCCATATCAGGAATATAGAGGAAAAACATAAACATTAGGAGAGAAACAGAAGATATAAAAAGGACCCAATTGGTATTTACAGAGATTCTGTAGCCACTTCACAACAGAATATGCATGAATCACCAATAACTATATAAAAAACTGCTTAGCATCTTTGGTTGTCAGGATAATGCAAATTAAAACCACTAAATGAGATACCACTACACACCCATTGGAATATTTAAAATTTTAAAACCTAACAATATCAACGATCGGTGGTAGAGGTAGAGGTAGAGCAACCAGTACTCTCATAAATTGCTAGTGAGGATTTAAAATGGTATCACCTTTGTGGAAAACAGTCTGCCAGTTTCTCATAGACTTACCATATAGCTTGGTCATTCTACTCCTAGATATTTAACAAAGAGAAATAAAAACATACCACTATGTAAAGACTTGTACTTGTTTATGTTCATAGCAGCTTTGTTCATAATAGTCCAAAACTGGCAACTCAAAAGTCCATCAGCGAGTGAATGAATAGACCAAATTTAGTAAATCCATATGGTGTAATGCCATGCAGTAATAACAAGGAATGCTCTCCTGATACATACAACACTGTGGATTAATTTCAAAAATAATAAGATGAGAGAAAGAAGCCAGAAAAATCCATTCACATAAATGTCTAGCAAAGGGAAATCTAATCTATAATGACAGAAAGCAGATTAGTAGTTGTCTGGAGTTGGGGGCTGGTGGAGGAGGGCTGTCTACAAAGGGGCACAAGGGAATCTTTAGGAGTGCAGAACTATTCTATAGCTTAATTGTGATGGTGATTACACACAGGTACATAGCCGTCAAAACTCATCAACTATGAGCTTAAGAAGTGTAAATTGTACTGAATGTAAATTACACCTCAATAAAGTATTTTTGTAAACAGACATCTGGAGCTCACAGAATACGTAGGAAGACTGAAGAAACAGTATGTGAGACTACACATTGAAGAACAATAATTTGCATTTGAAAGATCATGCAAAGGCAGAGGTAAATTCCAAGTCTGAGGTCATTAAGAGATTACAAGTCATCCTTTCCTTCCTTCACCCCACACCACCAACACACACATACACAGACACACACACAACCTAACTGTGGATTCTGCAACTTGGTGAAAGATCAGGGCCTAAGGAGAGGCATGAAGAGTCTATCAGATATTCCCTAGGGTGGACTAAAATGATGAAAGTCTAGGAAGTGAGGACTGATATTGAATTTGCTGTTTCCTGTTCTGCATGGAAATTAACACCCCAACCACCTTACCCCAGAATCACCAACAAAACCATTGAAAATCTGTTATTCACAATACTGACACATGAATGGTGCTTTGGAGAAAAAGGGAGATGTTCACGAAAAAGGATAGACAGGGAACAGTAACTAAAGTTAAGATGGAGAAAAAGCTTGGAGCAGAGAGTTCAAGTGTCAGGAGGAGAATGGAAGCGTCCCCCAAACCTTCCTTGAGAATCCACAAAAATGTTAGGAAGGCATTGGGTTTCCTACTTTATCTGAAAGGAGTCTAAGGACTTTTTTTGATAGAAGGCATGACTTCACATATCTGGAATACTAGGTGACATAAAGTAGCTTATTCGCACAATCTCATTAAATCTTCACAATCGTCCTGTGAGGCAAGTTATTATTTCCTCTACTTTATAGACAAGGAAACTGACATTCTCAGAGGCTGAGTAATGAATCAAAGGACATAGAGCCAGGATGTAGCTGTGCCACAATCTCAGGCTGCCACACACTGGCCCCTTGAAGGGTCCACAGTGAGTGAAATCAACAGGTAAATAAATAACTATAGCAGTCCCCCCTTATCCACTGGTTTCACTTTCCGAGGTTTCAGTTACTTGTAGTCAACTACTGCGGTCCAAAAATATTAAATGGAAAATTCCAGAAATAATCAATTTATAAATTTTAAACTGCATGCCATTCTGAGTAGAGTGATTAAGTCTCTCTCTTTTTTTTTTTATAAATGTATTTATTTATTTATTTTTGGCTGTGTAGGGTCTTTGTTGCTGCATGCGGGCTTTCTCTAGTTGCAGCTAGCAGGGGCTACTCTTTGTTGTGGTTCGCGGGCTTCTCATTGCGGTGGTTTCTCTTTGCTTTGGAGCACGGGCTCTAGGCACACGGGCTTTAGTAGTTGTGGCACGTGGGCTCAGTAGTTGTGGCTCGCAGGCTCTAGAGTGCAGGCTTAGTAGTTGTGGCTCAAGGGCTTAGCTGTTCTGAAGCATGTGGGATCTTCCCCGACCAGAGCTCGAACCCATGTCCCCTGCATTGGCAGGTGGATTCTTAACCACTGCACTACCAGCAAAGTGCAAGTGATGAAGTCTCTTGCTCTCCCACTTTTTTTTCCCAGGGTCCCCCACCATCAACACTGTCTGCTCCTGACATCCAGCCAACTACACTGTCATGGTTCAATGATACAGGATTACTCAAAGCAGATGATCCTCTTTCTGACACATTTTCAGAAGGTCAGTAGTAGCCTAACACTAGTCACCATGCTTATACCATTCACCTCACTTCATCTTAGCACATAGGTATTTTATCACCTCATTATCACAAGGAGAAGGGTAAGTACAGTATAATAAGATATTTTGAGGAAGACCACATTAACAAAACTTTTATTATGGTATATTGTTCTAATTTCTATTTTATTATTAGCTGTTAATCTGTTACTGTGCCTAATTTATAAATTAAACTTTAAGTATGGATGTATAGGAAAAAACATAAGTATATAAATAGGGTTTGGTATTACCCAAGGTTTCAGGCATCCAGCGGAGGTAATGGAATATATCTCCCATGGATAAGGGCAGGGGGGGACTACTGTATAAGCAATATCAGCCATAAAAATAACTACAACAGATACAGACTAAGGAATGACAGTAGGGAAAATGCCCAATTTTGCTAGACCAGTCACAGAGAAGAGCAGTGTGGCCACTTGATTTTGCCAAATATTTGTTTAGTACTTAATAGCTGCTCTGCTCATAAGGAAATATTAACTCCTAAGCATATGCTTCAGTTATAATCAGGATTAGCTTTCCTTATTATTAGATAAGTATTAAACATTAAAACAAATGCTACTTCTACTAGAACATGTAATGCAAATCTATGACAAATGTAGACTCATTTATTTCATGAGCATTTTTTTAGCACCGGCCTTAAGGTATTATCTAGGTGGACTACACAGATATGATAAAACATGGTTCTTACTCAAAATAAACTTAAAGTTCATCATATGCCAACTCTACTAAATTTGCTGGAACCTATCATCATTCTGAAACTTACACACTGTCCTCTAAACAATTTTACATCAAGGTCTGGAAGTTTATTTTCAATTCAGTTAACTTAGTAAATTATTTCTGTAACTGTCTTTTTTCTCAGTCTGCTGCTAAAGTTATTCCGCACAGACTTCATCTCCACTCAGTTGTTTTAGCTCTAAATTGAGTTATATAAAGAAAAGTGAAGAATCTAGCATCAAGAGAAAAAAATAGCACCTATTATAGTCCAGGAACTGGGCCAGTAGTTGGCATTATAAAGATGAAGAGATAGAGTTTCTGCTCAAGGAGATCATAGACAATATAAGGCAATAAAAATGGAAGCAAATAGCTATAATATAGTGTGATGTATGCTATACAGGACATGAGTATGATGTTCTATGTGAGAAGGATAAATGTGTAATTAATTTGGTCAGAGAACTACAAACTACAAAAAAGATCAACTTTTCTCCAAATCACATCATTTTACTGCTTATGCTATTTAAAAATACAGCTCTTTACACAATGCCTAGAATATAGCTGGTGTTCAAAAAATGTTTGCTGATGAAAATGTAACCAGGTTGATTTCTATGTGTTCCTATACTCTTTAGTTTGATCTGAAAACAGCTTTTACAGTTTATCAGTTCATGAATAACCTTTAGACTTCTATGTTTATATACGTGAATGTGTGCACATATGATATGTGCATATATGTGCATAAATAAAAGCTCAAGAGGCTGCCATTTAAAAGTTGTGAGCTGCTTCCAAGTCTCTCAGTGATGATGATCTATAACTTTAGACAGATCTTCATTCTTAGCTGAATCTTATCAGTGGACTATTTTAATCATTTTTTAACATCTTTATTGGAGTATAATTGCTTTAATCATGTTTTATAAGTAGAAGGTAAAACTAGAGTTTCTAGGCTTGACTAAATAATACTCCAGGTATGCAAAATTCAAGGATATCAGAGAAAAGGTGCTTGAATTCACATTAGGAGATTGAGAGCTCCCATATATGAAAGAAATTGAAATTTATTCCCCATCTTTTAGGATTCAGTGCAAATAGAGTATCTCAGCAGCACCGTTAAGGTCCCAGCTGAGGCCATCTATCTGTAATGCAAACTAAGGGTTCTGAAGAAGTCATTCAAGTTGACAAAAGAGACAGTCAAAGATTGACGAACTTGGCTCAATGATGGGACCTCAGCTGTCATGAGAGAGGCTAGATTTGGGCATATTAAGTGGCTGAAATTAGAAACCCTTCTCTCTCTCCAATCACCCAACCACTCTAGGTTAAGGAGTTAACCACTCTAGGTTAAGTTAGGTTAACCACTCTAGGTTAAGGTTAAATCTGGGTTAAGGAGGGTGGTCATATAATTTATCATTCAAATCTAGACATTTTTAGAGTGAAAGGGAATAGTATTAACAATTTTTGCTTTGTTAAAAGTGGTTGTGTGGGGCTTCCCTGGTGGCGCAGTGGTTGAGAGTCTGCCTGCCGATGCAGGGGACACGGGTTCGTGCCCCGGTCCGGGAAGATCCCACATGCTGCAGAGCGGTTGGGCCCGTGAGCCATGGCCGCTGAGGCTACACATCCGGAGCCTGTGCTCTGCAACGGGAGAGGCCACAACAGTGAGAGGCCCGCGTACCGCAAAAAAAAAAAAAAAAAAGTGGTTGTGCGAATGACTGTCAATTAAAGAGGTTTAAGAGTGGAAGCCCAGAACCATATGGATGTGTCCCACCATAACAGTTTATAGCACTAAGCATGGGTGAGATGCAATTTTCCTCTCAACATCTTGAAGAATTACTGCAATTTAGTGAATGACCTGCATGAATGGCAATAGAAGATGTAGCCAGAGTCAAGCCCAGTGACACTGCTTCAGCCAAGCGGAGAGGATGAGAATTTAATGCAAGAAGAAACAGCAGCAGTAAGTGGGGGATTTATCTGGAATGCCCTGCTTCAGATACCTTCAGGCCCTTTTCCAGGGCTACTCATTCCCTATAGTGGCCTATAGAGGTCAGGCCCATACTCATCCTGTAGGTCTCAGCACTTAATGTCACTCCTCAGAGATCTTTTCTCTGGTCTTTCAATATAAATTGAGCGCCTCGTCGTAATGTCAGCACAGTGGGGACAGATAAAACCACAGAATAGATTATATTGCTTAGAAAGGATATGTAAAGTATGACATAAGAGAGAGAGAAAAACCTTGGAAAACACCAATATTTAAAGGGGTAGAGAGGAAAATAGAAGTTAAAGACTGGGGGCCAAAACTGTAATAGCTAACATTTTTGAGTAACAGCTATATGCCAGGAAACAATAAATTTCTTTTCACATATTATTTTATCTCTTTATTAAATGTTTACTTATGTAAAGTAAAGTGCTACATGCTGTTTACTTAGTTAACAAGCAGACACATTAGCTGTCGTGGAGCTTGTACTATCTGGGAAAGAAGGTTATCAAGTAACTATTTATACAATTATAACTGTGATAACATTATGATAGAGAAATAGAGGATGATATGAACACTGAAATAGGGAGCTTGACCTAATCTAATAAGTATGGGAAACATTTCTGGAAAGAAGTGATATTAGAAAACTCTGGATAAATCAGGGTTTGGTGAAGGAAGAGAACAACTTCAGTTTTTAAGGCACAGAGTTTGTGGATTCCCTGTGACATACAGGAGTAGATGGATGGATATATAACTGTGCAGCCCAGAGGACAGTTCCAGCTACAAAAATCAATTTTAAAATCATCAGTAGATAGATGAGGACTAAATTCATGACTATGGTAAAGAATAGAGAGGATGAGAAGACAACACGGTTTCAAGACACTCTAACCCCTTCAATATTTAATAAATAAGGATGGGTTAGAAAAGGTGATTGAAGGGGGGGTGGCAGAGAGATAGGAGAAAAACCAAGAGGGTATGGTACCCAGGAAATGAAGAAAAGAGAATGTTTTAAAGATAGGCAAGAGTATTGAATGCTGTGAGTTCAAAAAGATGAGAATGAAAAATGTGTGGGATTTAATGACACAGAGCTTCACATTGTACCAGGAGAGCCACTTCAGTGGGGCAGTAGGACTGAAGATTTTTAATGCCATGGACTACAGTGAGAGCTTAGCAGGTACTGTTTTCTATTTTATTCTCACATCTACCCTATTAGGAGGATACTATTATTACCACTATTTCACAAATGGCAAAACTGAGGTTTTGAAAGGTTAAGCCTCACAGTAAGTGGTAGAAGTAGAATGCAAACCCCAGTCTAGTAGATTCCAGAGACTGCACGATGGAGTAATGCCATGAAACCCAAGAAGGGATTTCAAGAAAGAGTCGGTAAATGAGTTAAGTGATGCAGCAAGGAAAGTTGAATGATAAATGAAAAAGAGTCACTGGACTTAGTAATTAAGAATTCAATAGAGGACTTCCCTGGTGGCACACTGGTTAAGAACCCACATGCCAATGCAGGGGACAAGGGTTCGAGCCCTGGTCCGGGAAGATCCCACATGCCGTGGACCAACTAAGCCCATGCACCACAACTACTGAGCGTGCACTCTAGAGCCTGCGAGCCACAACTACTGAGCCCACATGCCACAACTACTTAAGCCTGCGCGCCACAACTACTTAAGCCTGCGCACCACAACTACTGAGCCCACATGCCGCAACTACTGAAGTCCGCGTGCCTAAAGCCCGTGCTCTGCAACAAGAGAAGCCACTGCAATGAAAAGTCCACACACCACAACTAGAGAAAGAATAGCCCCCACTCGCCACAACTAGAGAAAGCGGGTGTGCAGCAACAATGACCCAACACAGCCACAAAATAAATACTAAATTTAAAAAAAAAAAAGAATTCATTGGAGACCTTTATCAGAATAAATTCATTAGACTGGTGGTGTTGAAGCCTGACTTTAATGAGTTAAGAAAAAAAATGGACATAATGAAGAAATCAGTGAGGATAGACTACTCTTTATCTTGTTTGTGAAGGGAAGAAAGTGGGATAACGTCATGAGGAGACAGGGTAATGGGAAGGAATTCTAAGATGAAGGACACCTAAGTATATTTACAGGCAGAAAAAGGAGACAGCAGGAGAGAAACTAGAGGTTCAACAGAGAAGGTGCTAACAGATGGAGTAATGTCCTATATGTGGCTTGACAGCATGAGATTAAAAGCAATGTAAAGTGGTTACCCCAAGAGTGGAACACCTCCTTTTTTGAAGGCTAGAGGAAAGAGGGGAAGGACCTCCATGATTTAAGGCAAAGGAAGAGACAGCTGGCTTGATTTTCCCTTTGAAATAGGAGATTAGATTGTCTTCTGAGACTGAAAGGTGAGAGGAGCAGGCATTAGGGATTTAGGATACTGGTAATAATGGAACATGACATCGGTGGTGGGGGAGGTGTGCTACTTAAATTAGATGGGGTTTGGAGCTCGGGGATTTAGAGCATAAGCCACCTGTACTCCTTGTATTAGTGCCTTTACAATAAAGATGTACTCTCCTTCACCACAAAATAAAATAAAATAAAAATAAAGTAGTTGGGGTTTGAGGAAACCAGCAAAGAGCCCCTCCTATCTCCATATAAGTTTGAAAATAACTGAGAAATTGACACGTAAAAGTCAAATAAATGGAGATCAAAATGTTTGCTTTATTACTTTGGGAGCTATGAAAGAATATGCCTTAGATCAGTAGAATGGAAAAAAAAAGCTTCATAATACCTAGAATCGCAGAATTAGGTCTACCCATCCAGTCACAGGCAGCCTGGAGAGAAGGACCTGCCCCTTAAGACTGACATCACAGAAGAGCAATGCAGACTGTACACTCCTTCTAGGCAGGCAGACACCAAGCCTCAGGCGGAGGGAAGATGTGAACCATACATGCCCAGTCTCTTGTCCCAGATTCACCAAAGAACAGAACAAAGGGACAAGGAGAGGTCGCATGTGTTACTGCAATGAAGGGGATCACAACAAGTCTCCCCAAAATGTGCCACTTTAGCATGTAGACTATTTTGAGCTGAAGGCAATCAAGACCCAGCAGACTCAAGAAAAACTTTAATCTCTCCCTCAACTGCCGAGAAGAATTTAGATAGAAGACCTGGTCCAGGAAAAGCACTATCACCAGAGATATCACAAAGAAGATGGGCCAGGTGTGGTTAGCTGGAGGGGAGCTCGGCTGGGTCTGGAAACCAAATTCCTCTGTGTTCCACTGTCTCTGCATGGCATGGCCAATATTTGTTTACCAAACATTTGCTCTTCCCGTCTTCCTGTGAACTGTCTTCTTCCCCTTTGAAGTCCCAGACCCCTACCCGCTTCTCCTTAGCTCAGGATGGCATATAAGCCTCAGCTGTCTGACTGCCTGTGGGTCTCATATTCTTATGAGGCCCCTGTACGTATGTAATTAAGTTTGTTTTTGTCCTATGATAATATGATTATTAGATCAGGCAAAGAAGAGTAGAGGAAAAGATATTCCTCCCCTGCAGTAATGAATGTTTCTCTTCCTGGAAACAAGAAACCTGGGAAATAAGTATTCTCTATTAACAAAACAAACAATACTGACTGTAGCCTTTTGCTTTCGTAAGGAGGAGAAAGTCCTACCCAAGAAATTGAGCTGGCCCAAGATAAAAGAAAAACCGTCATTTCAAAGCTTCTGATGGTGCTTCATGCTGCTAACAGTACAGAAGTTATGTTTAGCAAGCTTTTTTTTTTTTTTGGCAGTACGCGGGCCTCTCACTGTTGTGGCCTCTCCCGTTGCGGAGCACAGGCTCTGGACGCGCAGGCTCAGCGGCCATGGCTCACGGACCCAGCCGCTCCGTGGCATGTAGGATCTTCCCAGACCGGGGCACGAACCCGTGTCCCCTGCATCGGCAGGCGGACTCTCAACCACTGTGCCACCAGGGAAGCCCATGTTTAGCAAGCTTTTTGTTGATTTGTTTTGAATATGTAAAAGTAGATCTGCAGATAAGTTTGCAGTCACGGCTGCAGAAAACTGAATTGCTGTGAATGACACAATAGGATGAATTTTTTGATCTGGGGAGAGTCAGCAAAGAATAGAAAGGAGAAAAGTAAAATGCAGAGCAGAGAGAGAGTTCAGAGAGGCAGAGGCAGGAATTCAGAGCCAGAGGCGTTCAGGGAAATCATAATCTCTACCCCCCTGCCCAGCACCAAAAAAAATTTCTTTGCCCAAAATATTAGGAATTGTTTTGCGTTCTCATCAAATATAATGTGAGGTTAGAGGAAGGGGGTTGTGTCAATTTCAGTGAAATCTAACAGGTAAAATAATCCCAGAGAGCTGGAGTACTTGGAGAATATTCAAGCATGGACACTCTCACTGCTTCCCCACTCTCACTGGTGAAATCACACTTGTACAGTAGGGTGCAGAAAGAGAGAGGGATCAGGGATGGTGCGAGCCTCCAAGATCACTGGGAGTCAGACATGGTACTCAAATTTTGATAACTGAAAAATTGTTCTTAAGTTTTGACAATAAACATCCATGGGGACCTTGGAAAACTTGTTTCCCGGGGTGCAGGGGTGCGGTGCTGTTGGAAAAGGAATAAAACATGGGGGCCATTCTAGCTGATGTCTCTGAAACTGCCCCTTCTCACCTGTTGCTCTAGGCACACAGCCTGTTTCACTTAATTTATACATCATTGACTTTCTAATTATTAACTAAAAAATTAGGTAAATAATTAACTAAAGTGCCTCACATGGGAGGTTTCCTTAAAAGCTGCTTTAGAAACAGTTTAATGTTACAAAAATCTAAACTTAGCCTGAAAATTGAGTAGAAAATTAAAAGACAGTAAGTTGATGTCCTTATCAGAATAAATGCTGTAACTGGATCTAGCAACAGTCACTGGCATCTGCGTACAAGCCACCACCTCATATTGCTGGGATTTTTTTCCCCATGTATGTGAAAGAATAAAGATTTCTAAGGTTTTTTCTGCCTTTCCCATTTGGAAATGTTTGCATTAAAAAAAAAAAATCTCCTGCCCAAAGCAGAAACTCAGAGCACTCATAACATCCATTTAAAATCTTTATGCACCGGGCTTCCCTGGTGGCACAGTGGTTGAGAGTCCCACGTACGGCGGAGCACCTAGGCCCGCGCACCACAACTACCGAGCCTGTGCTCTGGAGCCCGCGAGCCACAACTACTGAAGCCCGCATGCCTACAGCCCGTGCTCTGCAACAAGATAAGCCATCGCAATGAGAAGCCTGCGCACCGCAAAGAAGATCCAGTGCAGCCAAAAGTAAAAAAATAAATTAAAAAAAAATTTAAATGCTGGGACTTTGCTGCTTTACATTAAAAAAAAATAACTGGCATTCTGTGATTTTTTTTCCTATTCAGCTAACGAATATTTTTTAAAAATACATATCACAGTTCCTCTGATTTTTGTGTCTAAAGGGAGAACTCAAAGTCTAGCTTGCGCTAGAAAGAGAATTTTGGGACCTATTCTATTTTGTCCCTTTCACCCCTCAGCTCACACTCATTAAACATTTAACCGGAAACCTTTCAAAACTGATAAAATATGCTATTAACATCCCTGAAATAAAAACAGTAAAGTGGTTCTCAAAAGAAGGTAATGTGCCCAACCAACAAGGGTTTCACTATAATTAAAAATAGTAACTCTTTCCCCCATTGTGGACAGGAAATCACTAGCAGAACAAGCACCAGCTCCAGATTTACTTCAAGATAACACATGAATGAGGTATCTGAAAAGGTTTGGTTCCCTTAATGATTAACACATTTTACGATATTCCTTCAAATGTTGGAGAAATACTACCCAACATCTTATTGCCTTCTATAGTTCCTGCACATAAAACATCCCTTTTCCTGACACAGAATTTCTTTCCATCTTTTTCTCCCTGCTCCTTTACCAACTGTATTTTATACATGTTCCCAATCACTTTTGTCTTTCAGTGTGAGTGCTGCTGAGTGAGCAGGCAAAGAGAAGAAACTCTAAGGTGGATATAGTTTGAACATGTGAAGGAAAAACTCTTTGGAGAAGAAAATTAGATTCATAACTGGTATATGCAAGGGTATAACTATATGTGTATTATACACAATTGAGTATACAAATATACAAAATGTAATATTTAATTTTGTGTTGATAGCAAAGAGTAAGCTCAGGTACCCACTGTTTGACATAAATTTTAAAGAAAGAAAAATCATTATTCTGCTCTTAAACATCAAAAGAATGAACCATTAATAAGCTAAAAGTCTGCCTGTAAGACAAAATCACAAGGTTTAAAGGAAATGACTCAAATATTCACAAATTCTCTTACCTGTCTCTTTCTAGTCCCATACATACTATTAGTGTTGCATTAAATACCATCTATTCTGTGATAATATGATCCTTATGTTCCTAAGAAACTTTAGTTATACAAATCCATGCTGTGAAAACAACTGTTTTAGTGGAGGGAAAAAGAGATTGGGAGCTAGAAAATTCCAGAGCCTTAATAACAAATTTAGCTTTCCTGCAGGACTTTCAGTAATAAAGCTGACTTTTTAATGGCTCTAAGGACATAGCTACAAATGGAACTTGCGATTCTTGGTAATTACCAACTTGCTTTAACATTATTGTACTAAGATGAACACAATATTTCTTAGACTTTTATAATTGATTGCCCACTGTTATAAAGAACAAATCTCAAAGCCAGTCAGATAAGCTGCTGCACACCGAGAGGTTTTTTTACCCATACATTCTGGGTGCTAGTTTTTATTATGATTTATTGCTTTATAAACTTATGCTCTATATAAGTCTTATTCCTTTATTCATCATTACCTTTTAAGTTTAAAAAAACTGGCATTTTTTTCTCAAAATAAGTATCAGCAAAAGAGTTAAAGTATAAAAACCATCAACTCACAAACAGTCTCTCCTTTCTCCACAATGACCACAGAATTTAAGAATGTGACAGATATCTATATATGTGGATATTTTTAAGTGCATCTCCTGCTTTGGAGTAGGGAACAAGTCATATGATATCTACTCTCTCAAGGAGTTACCTGGAAATCATTACCACTAGAAATCTGGAAAGGTGTTAAGATATTTGTCATTTATTTTTAAATAATTCAGCAGAGACAGTTTGGTATTATGAATGTGCCAGCTAGTTTAAGCTTCAACTCTAAGGTAAGCAATCACTCTATAAAATTCAGACTACAAGAGAGTTAGCTGGTATTATTTCAGAAAGGCCACACTCCAAGGTGGCCACTGCAGGCAATTTGGTTAGCCACATCTCAGTCAACAGCTGAGATTTCGTTAACTAGTGAAGTAAGCATCAGAAATGGGTTTTATTGGAAAAATTACTGGTTTGTTAGTGAGACAAATGTTAGAAATATGTTCAAGGTATTCAAGACGTGGATTAGCTAAAATATTTTCATGACCCTTCAAACATACTTGAACAGAGACTGAGAATCTTGGAAGCTTCTGGCCTGTGCCTTTATGGGTAATACTCAGGCTTGGTTCCTAAAGGACATGCTTTGATCCCTTGGATCAGAAGGAATTCATTTGCCTTATTCCTGTCTCTGTACTAATGGATGTGTGCTTTGAGCAAAACATTCTTGTGATAAGGCAGCCAAAGCATCTGAGAAGACAAGCTTACCAACAAAGATTATCAATTGTTTTGTGCCTATTTTCTAAAGAATGTCTATTTAACAAATACTTGAATGTGTGGCAATTTTTTTTTCTGCGAATTGCTTTCATTATAACCTAGTAGCCAGGTTGTAGGGGAGTAACTTAGAACAGGTCCCAGTAAAAAGTGTTACAAGTGGTCATATGCGATTGAAAAAGTTTATGTCCTGGTTCCCAAACTAAACCTTCTACGTGATACTGACTAAAATAAGGAACAATACTGATTCCTTTATTTCTGGTGAAAGTAGTTTAGGAAGAAAAAGGGATGAATTGAGTTTAGAAAAAGTAGACAGTATATAGTTACTTTACTGCAAAGAAATTCTTTTTAGACCCCAGATTTTAAAAAAAATTAAACTATTACTCTAGAGTAACCTTCTGATTCTTTTATTTGGATAATGATGATATTCTCAGAATAACAATTTATCCCATGAGTTAAGCAAAGAAATGGTGAACAGAGTAACATAGAAAAACAACGTGAGGAGTCACATGACAAATCCAGTAGGTAAAAGGCTGATTTTTTTAATTTTATTCTCAATCTTCAACATATCTCTTAGTTTCCAAACCATCTATAATCTAACACTTATAAGAATCAAGTAAGTCATGTAATTGTGTGAAACAAACTAGGTGTAATATTGAAGGACTTTGGTGAGCTAGAAAGCACATGCCTTATTCAAAGTAAAAAAGTTGCTCAGCTCCCATCAGTGGCAGCCAGGGTAACATGTAGGACAGATTTTCAAGAGAATCCACAAAATCCATATTTAATGTGAAATCTCTTAAACCTCATAGGTTTTACAATTAATACTGTGCAGTAGAGTATTCACTCAACAGGTCTAGATTGGCTCTTTACATTCCAAAGAAAGACTGGCCTTTGCTTGGTTCCAAGAAGGTAACCTCTAAGCCCTTGGAATATCCCGCCTGATAAGACTGCTTTGTTTACCTAAGGGCCTTGGACCACATCAGATAGTCTATGCTAACAATGTGATTTATGATATGGACCTAGTGTCATGTGATATCAGCTTGACCTCTGGAGAGAATGGAGAATAAGGCCAGCCACATAGGCAGTCAGTCACACCTATGTGACCAACCAAGAAAAACACTAGACACCAAGGTTCAGGTAACTTTGCTGGTTGGCAATATTCCAAGCAGGCTGTCACACATTGTTGCTAGAAGAATGAGCACTGTCCCCAGGACTACTGGGATAGGACAACTCGAAGCTTCTGCCTGATGTCTCCTGAACTTTGCCCTATGCACCTTTTTTCATTGCTGATTTTAGTCTTTATCCTTTTGATGTAATAAACTGTAACCATGAGTAAAACAGTTTTTCTTTGTCCTATAAGTCCTTATAGTAAATCACACATTGAACCTGAGGGTGGCTTTATGGACCCGCAAATACAAATACTAATTTTAAAAATACCAAACAGGGCTTCCCTGGTGGCGCAGTGGTTGGGAGTCCGCCTGCCGATGCAGGGGACGCGGGTTCGTGCCCCGGTCCGGGAGGATCCCGCATGCCGCGGAGCGGCTGGGCCTGTGGGCCGTGGCCGCTGGGCCTGCGCGTCCGGAGCCGCAACGGGAGAGGCCACGGCAGTGAGAGGCCCGCGTACCGCAAAAAAAAAAAAAAAAAAAAAAAAAATACCAAACAAAACCAACTATGTGAGCCATATTTGGGTGCAGACCATCAGTTTGCAACTTCTGATTCTAGTTCTAACCCCTCACAAGGCCAGTGTTAGAAATAACCAAATGCAGGTGATAAAGGAAGACACTCATGTATGAGTAGGTACAGAGGGTCATAGCTATTCGTTGTTTGGCTTTAAGAGAAAGTTGAGGAAAGAAATTCTGAGGAATAATTGGACTGAACTCACTGGAAATTAACATTTTATCTTCTTTGGGTAGACACTGGAAAAATGACACGTTTTCTGTAGACTTAAAACAGAAATGGACATTCTAAATTTAAGCCTGAAATTTGCCTCTAAGTCTTCTTCTGCATGTTGATTCATAAAAACAGATGATGTTACTATTTATGCCACTGCTGCTTAGTTGCTTCTTTCTAAGTCTTAAAAGAATAACAATCATAGTAACTCTGATCCCTCAATACAGCTGAATAAGCAAATCTAGAATAAACAGCATATAAAAAGTAAAAAATCAGTTTAGTTTGCTCAATTTAACAAATATTTTTTTAGCATCCAATCTTATTACAAGACAGATGTGAGGTTCCAGATATACAACAATAAATAAAACACAGTCCTTGTCTTAATAAATCTCGGGAAGCAGGGGTGAAGAAAATGTTCCTGTAGAGAGACAAATACTAACTCAACTATAGAACACTATATATTCAAGTTTTTAAAATCTGCCCTTTCTCTTTTAGCCTCTGTCAATAAGTGAATGTTTTTTCTAGAACAATCTCAAAATCTAAAAAAAAAAAATGGTTCTGATGAACCTACAGGGAAGACAGGAAAAGACACAGACATAGAGAATGGACTTGACACCAACAGGGGGAAGGGTAAGCCAGGATGAAGTGAGAGAGTGGTTAGTTGTGGTCATGGTAACTCCTGGCATGAAAAGTATAATTGGTCACATAGTTGAGTCAGTCCCCATATGCAAAATAAACCACTCCAACACCAAACCCCCTAGAAGCCCCCAGATAAGGTCCATTCAGACCAGGGGGACATATCCTGGGGAAGGTTTGCAGACTGATTTCACTGTCATGCTGAGAGTATCAGGCAATTTCAGATATCTCCTGGTGCTAGTAGACACATTTTCTGGGTGGACAGAAGCATTCCCTGCTAGAACTGAAATGGCAGCTGAAGTTGCTAAAAGAAATAATCCCCAGGTCTGGGCTCTTAGCATCCCTACAAAGCGATAATGGTCCAGCATTTGGGTCTCAAGTGATGAAGGGGATAACAAGTGCCCTAGGCATAAAATGAACCCTGCATTCAGCCTGGTGACCCCAATCATTCAGGAAAGTAGGGAGATTCAATCAGACCTTGAAACTGGCCTTAGACAAACTACATCAGGAGACTCAAGAAAATTGGATTAAGTTGCTTTTGATTGCCCTAAGGGAAAAATTAAAGTGTGTTTGAATTCAGATATGGCAGACCCATTCCCCAAGCCCAAGACAAGGGACACCTTAACCCCCTCAAAATGGAACAACTCAAGTGTGCCCTCCAGGTAGGAGAGACCACGAAAGCCCTCAGGGAATATGGTAACCACGTGCTGCCCACACCCACTGACCTGGCTTTCCACTCTTTCTGGTCAGGAGACTGGGTGAACCTAAAAACCTGGAAAACCGGCAGCCTGCAATATCAGCTCACTCCTAAGGGGAACTGACCCCACTTGGTGATCCCAACCACCCATTCTGCCCTGAAGCTGCAGGGGATCACTTTGTGGGTACATCACACTCCAGTAAAGAGAGACCCTAAGTCCCAAACAGCAGAGAGACAACCTGGGGCAAAAGACCCCCTGGACTACTCCTTTTGTGTGTGTGTGTGGAATCATTATTAATTTTATTTGCCACTCTTTATGGACATTGGTCCACTTCCACATGAAAAGTAGGGAGCATCTACTTCCACTTAACATTCTATAGAATGCTGTTGTACTGCAAACCAGAGTAACTTACTTACACAAGGGGAAAAATTACTGAAACCATGCCCCAAGATGTCCCCCAAGTATGTTTTTGTGTGTATAATTACAAGCGTCTATAACTCTACAAAGCTAGTTCCTTCTTAGATCAATGTAGTATCTTTAATATACGTTGATGTAGTGTGGACCTGACCATTCGGACCACCAAACTTTCAGAAGAGGTTAAAAAACAGCAACAGAGGGCTTCCCTGGTGGTGCAGTGGCTGAGAGTCCACCTGCCGATGCAGGGGACACGGGTTCGTGCCCCGGTCTGGGAAGATCCCATATGCCGCGGAGCGGCTGGGCCCGTGAGCCATGGCCGCTGAGCCTGAGTGTCCGGAGCCTGTTCTCCGCAACGGGAGAGGCCACAGCAGTGAGAGACCCATGTACCGAAAAAAAAAAAAAAAAAAAACAGCAACAGACCCCCCCGGACTACTCCCTATGAACCCTTCTCTGCTTCCAAAAAACAACAAAAGTGTGACTAGGGATATTCAGGCCATGACAGTGAGCCTTCACATCAGGCCACACAGGTCTTGTGCCTGCAGGCAAAAGACCTACATACCTTTATTTTTAGAATAATTTGTCACTTGACCATTATTGGCTTGCTAATATTTGGGCCATGTACTTTTAAATTTAATTTTATTTATTTTTGGCTGTGTTGGGTCTTTGTTTTTGCACACAGCCTTTCTGTAGTTGTGGCGAGCATGGGGCTACTTTTTGTGGCAGTGCACGGGTTTCTCACTGCAGTGGCATCTCTTGCTGCAGAGCACAGACTATAGGTGTGTGGGTTTCAGTAGTTGTGGCACGCGGGCTCTAGAGCACAGGCTCAGTAGTTATGGCTCAGGGGCTTAGTTGCTCCGCGGCATGTGAGATCTTCCCGGACCAAGGCTTGAACCTGTAAGGCCAACTGGCCCGAGGCAGGGGAACGCAAACAGAGTCACAGGTTGCATCAGACCGAAACTCTCTCCGGACCACCCAGTTCCAGGAACTGACCTGGGGACTTTCCACCCGGCCCAGCCTTCCCTCCTTTCGAGGGGCGGGACTAACGGTCCCAAGACTGATGCAACCAGCACCAGATATTGCCACGATACCCGAAGAGACCACCAAATAAGGAATACCCTGCGCCCTCCCAGATTCACCACACCCCTTTCCCTTCTTCCCCTCTAAAATCTTGCCCAACCCTCGCCCAGGTAAGACTTCTCTGGCCCCTTTCTCTCGGACCAGTGAACCTCGCCCGGGAGCCCTCCCTAATAAAGCTCACTTGAAGCTTTCCTCTGTTTCGCGGTGCCGTTTATTAAGATCCGACCTTACAGAACCCGTTTCTCCTGCATTGGCAGGAGGATTCTTAACCACTGCGCCACCAGGGAAGACCTGGGCCATGAATTTTAAATAGTCCGGTGTTCTTTGTCTCCAAAAGGTTAAACATATGGTGGTCGCTCGGGGATGCAGGCAGTCTGGGCAGAGGCCTGGGGACAAACGTCTAAAGGCGGCTGGGGAGAAGCTCTGTCCCTCTCCCCGCGGTTATGACGATGTCCCAAATCTGCAGGAAATAGTTACAGACGGACCTGCACCACTCAAGAATGAGGAGCAGGACAAAAGACAGAGGGGATTTGTCACCGGCAAATCCCATTAACAATTCCCGGGAAACAACAACAGAATCTGAGTAATAAAATCTTACCTTTTTTTCCTTTTCTTTTGTATTTCGTCTAGTTTCACTTGCTCGTAGGGGGCCATGGGCAGAGGCCTTGCCCCAACACTGCAGCTCGGCGGGCCATACGCAAAAGCGCTGCGTCACACCACAATCCAAGATGGCTGCAGCGGGCCGTGCGCACAGACGCTGCACCCGGCACTGCAATATGGAACCTGAGCAGCACAGCTGTGCCTGCCTCACTCGCGCGAGAACTCCACTCTCTCCCCTCCCCGCTGATGAGATCCACATAAAGCAGCCCTGCCCGAGGCTTGTCGGCTAGAGCAGCGGGAGGGCAATGTGCGGCGCAAGCTCACACCTCTCCAGTCTCTTACCAAAGAATAAAGCTTTCCTTTGCTTCTGAACGAACTCAGTCTCATTCTATTGCCTCAAACGACACCGGGCAGAGGGACCCTTATTGCGGACTTATTCAGGAGGGTCAGGACATAAGGACATAAAAGTAGAAGAAAAGTCTCTAGCTTTACACGAAGTTATCTGCATATTTTGAAAACAATTTCACCGTTCGGTGGGAATTCAAATGAAGGCGTACGCAAATTTAATACTCAAAAGAGGGAAAAACTGGCATCAGGGCATTCACGGCTTGCCAAGCTGAAAGAATGCTATTGAAGATTTCTTATATAAATGTTCCTTGACCTTTGAGTGAACCAACAGATCTTAAAAGTTGCATTAGCCAAAGCAGTTCCCATAGCAAATAAAGTTTTTAGATGAATGCATCAGATTTTTTCCTCTTCAGCCTAAAGAGGAATCACCCATCATCACAAGCAGCAAGTTAACTTCCAGGTTGTTTCTCAAAGACCACTGGGAGTCTGTGATATAGAGTGAACACTGTCCTAGTTCTAAAGGGTTTCAAGTGGCTGATGGGAAAATGACTTAAAGCTGACTATAAGACTGCTACCTGAAACAATTACTGCTCAAAACGTCCAGCCCCCACATTCCATGATGTTCTTATAACTCTGGAGTGTAGATTTTAGGGCCCCTGATGATGTGGGTATTTTAAAATACATTATAGAAATGGAATGTTTAAAAAAATTTTTTTAATGTTAAAAAAAAATTTTTAAGTTGCACTGACTATAGTAGATTGTTGTTATAAGACTATTTACTAGTCTAGAAGAAGATTGAGAATCAATTATTGTGGCATTTGCAGAGGTTTTTCATTAATGCTTTGATCACATGCTTAAAAGGGAGCATCCCATTTCCTAGATTGTCTCTGTCCTCCTTCCCTGTTCTACTATAGTGTAGCATGAGAATGCAGGTGCTTAGCATTTTCAAAAGCATTGAAATGTCTGTTTTTTCATTATTTATGAAAAGATATGGTCCATTTTATCTTTTTGTCTATCTCGATTTAAGAATGGTGTTAATAGAAAAAAACTTAAAAGTCGTGCCAATTAGGTCAACTTTCTCCTGAGCTGTTGTTAACTGACAATTTAATGGCAAACATTTTCATTCAAGTAACTAGATTCTGAAGACAACCGTTAAACTTCAAAAGAAATCAAATAGTTCAAAAGTGCTGGGAGCATAGCAGAAAAGCTATGATTTTGTTTATTTAAGGCTTTTACAAAAGAAAAGATAAACTTTGAAGTGCTGTAGAATTAACGGTGGTACTGTATGAGGGCTCTTAGAGGAAATGATTATCCACAGGCCAAAACTCACTTGCTCCATAGCACTGGCATTGCCATTGTTGTGACTTAAGTTAATTTTTTATTCTTTCTTCCTCCGTTGGATGATTTTAGCAATTGCTAAGAATGAATTTATTGAACAAATACTCCAAATCCAAAATACTTCTTGGAGACTTCACCAAAGTAAATAATAAAAACAAATGACTTTCAACATGATGGCTACTCCTTCTGGTTTCTTTGTTGCCCCAGATAAGCAGAAGTCAGCAACTGGGGCTCTCCTTTCAGTGGCCTCCACCTAGCTGTCGCACCAATCCAGACAATAACAATCACAGCAACTTCTGTCCACCCCACATTTGCTTCTTCGAAAAGAGAAGTAGTATAATGCAGTGGTTAATGGCTTTGGAATCAGGCAATCATGAACTCTGAACTTTAAAATTCTCTAGACCTCTTCTGATCCTCAGTGTCCTCCAGTGAAAGGTCTTAATAGTCTTATCTCAAAGGCTTATCAAGAGGATAAAATGGGATAAGGTTTGGGAAGGGCCTGGCAAATGATCATCATTCATGAATGGTAGCTGAAAATACACAGCCTCTCTTGTGAATTTTCTTCTTATCTCCCTTTTCTCCTTGCCCTGGAGACATACAGGAAAGGAAGTGTTGGAACAAGGCATGATGGCACTTGCTTTTTCTGATGCATCAAGTCCTTCCCCATGCTATCATCTGTTCTACAACTTACATGTTCAGGCTCTTCCACTCTCTCAGCCTTATCTCCTGCCACTTTTCTACCCCACAATAAACTTTTCTCCAACTGTCCAGCCAAACACTTCACGCATCTTCAAGCTCTGTGCAAGATGTTTTCCCTGCTTAGAAGGCTCTTCTCAACCTTATTCTACCAAAGTCCTACCCATCCTTTAGTAGAAATATCACAGAATTTGAAGTACACCTCCACCAGCCTTCTGGGCTTCTTTCCCATCTGTACTCCCATAAGCACTTTGCACTCAGTTTGCTTAGTCATGGGTCACCTTGGATTTTAATGAAGGATTGCTATGTCTGTGTTTCCTAATAGAATGTGAGTCTCTCCAGGGCAGGACCCATATCTTATGCCACTAGTGTTTAGCCCAGTGTCTGGCACCTAGTAAAGGTATGCCTCATTTTATTGCCCTTTGCTTTATTGTTTCACAGATGCCGTGTTTTAACAAATTGAATGTTTGTGGCAACTATGCATCAAGCAAGTCTATCAGTGCCATTTTTTTTAAACAGCATTTGCTCACTTTGTGTCTCTGTATCACATTTTAGTAATTCTCTAAATATTTCAAACTTTTTCATTATTATTATATTTGTTATGATGATCTGTGATCAGTGAATTTGATGTTACTACTGTAATTGTTTTGGGGTGCCATGAGCATTTCTTTACGCCAAAGCCCGATCCAGAGCAAAGCCCTCTCTTCAATTCTGTGAAGGCTGAGAGAGGTGAGGAAGCTGCAGAGGAAAGGTTTGAAGCTAGCAGAGGTTGGCTCATGAGGTTTAAGGGAAGAAGCTGTCTCCGTAAGATAGAAGTGCAAAGTGAAACAGCAGGTGCTGATGTAGAAGCTGCAGCAAGTTATCAAGGAGATCTAGCTAAGATCATAAATGAGGGTGGCTACACTAAACAACAGATTTTCGATGTAGATAAAACAGCCTTCTATCGGAATAAGATGCCATCTAGGACTTTCATAGCTAAAGAGGAGAAGTCAATGCCTGGCTTCAAAGGACAGGCTGACTCTCTTATTAGGGGCTAATGCAGCTGGTGTCTTTAAGTAGAAGCCCATGTTCATTTACCATTCTGAAAACTTTACTGCCCTTCAGAATTATGCTAAAGAAAAAAAAAGATTTATGCTAAATCTACTCTGCCTGTACTCTATAAATGGAATAACAAAGCCTGGATGACAGCACATCTGTTGACAACATGATTTACTGAATATTTTAAGCCCACTGTTGAGATCTACTGCTCAGAAAAAATTCCTTTTGAAATGACAATGACAATGCACCTGATCACCCAACAGCTCTGATGGAGGTGTTACAACAGATTAATGCTGTTTCCATGTCTATTAACAAATAAAAATCCACTCTGCATCCCATGGATCAACAAGTAATTTCAACTTCAAGTCTTATTATTTAAGTAGTAAATTTCATAAGGCTATAGCTGCCATAGTGATTCCTCTGATGGATCTGGACAAAGTCAACTGAAAACCTTCTGATAAGGATTCATCATTCTGGATGCCATTAACAACATTTGTGATTCCTGGGAAGAGGTCAATATACCAACATTAACAAGAGTTTAGAAGTTGATTCCAACCCTCATTGATGACTTTAAGGGGTTCAAGACTTCAGTGGAGGAAGTAACTGCAGATAGGGCAGAAATAGCAAGAGAACCAGAATTAGAAGTGGAGCCTGAAGATGTGGCTGAATTGCTGCAATCTCACGATAAAATTTTAATGAATGAGGATGAGCAAAGAAAGTAGTTTCTTGAGCTAAAATCTACTCCTGGTGAAGATGCTGTGAAAATTATTGACATGCCAACAAAGGATTTACAGTATTACATAAACTTAGTTGATAAAGCAGCAGCAGGGTTTGAAAGGATTGACTCTAATTTTTAAAGAAGTTCTACTATGGGTAAAATGCTGTCAAACAGCGTTACATGCTGCAGAGAAATTGCCTGTGGAAGGAAGTGTCAATCAGTGCAGCAAACTTCACTGGTGTCTTATTTTATGAAGCTGTCACGGCCACCCCAAGCTTCAGCAACCACCACCCTCATCAGTGAGCAGCCGTCAGCATCGAGGCAAGAGCCTCCACCAGCAAAAAGATTAGGACTCACTGAGGGCTCAGAATATGGTTGGCATTTTTTAGCAATAAAGTATTTTCTAATTAAGGTATGTATATTATTTTTTTAGACATAATGCTGTTGCACACTTAATACACTACAGTACAATGTAACATAACTTTTATATATGTACTGGGAATACAAAAAATTCGTGTGACTTGCTTTACTGCTGTATTCACTTTATTGCGGTGGTCTGGAACCAAACCTGCCGTATCTCCAAGGTATGCCTGTATTAAATAACATGTTTGTAATTAAAATGAATGGACATTCTTCTTTCCAGTTCCCCCATAAATCCCATCCTTTCCCATTTGCATCAAATCTCTTATGATCTGTACTGTGATGAAAACATGAAAGATGCAATATATATGTTATCAAATCAATACATTTTTCACCTTAAACTTACACAATTGTGTGCCAATTATATGTCAATTAAGCTGGAAAATAAATAAATTACAAAAGAAAGTCACTGACACCCTGCCTCAGTTTGGCTCCCCCCAAAGCAGACTCTGAAACAAGGATTTTTAACGCAAGCCATTTACTTGAGAGGTGGCCCCAAACACTGGAGGGGGAGTAGGGGAAAGGAGCCAATGAAGATAAGGCAGCCAATAAAGGTGAATTATCAAGCCAGTCCCATGTGAGTGACTGGGATGGTTCCCATGGGAAAAGAGTGTAAATGAATATTTTCTCACCCAAGGAGTAAAGAAGTTCAAGAACTCATCCACCAACTCCAACAGTCATTGGTGAGGGCTACTCCTGGAGTGTCAATCCCCTGGCCCTTCCACCTGCCATATGCCCAGGCAAAGTAGACATCCTTGTCTTTGGAGAAAATACTGGCAGATATGGCTGGTCTCACTGAAATAGTGAGGCTTGCCTGAGAGATAAGAGCAGGGCATGAAGAGCAGCATATGCCTCAGACACGGACTCCCAACTGGAAACGTCGGTATAGTCCCATCAGCAGCCAGGCTGATTCCAACCCACTTTCAGAGTGACAAACATGAAATTTCAGTAGCAAAATTTTCCTTCCCAGAGATAGCAAGCCAACACTGAAAGAGTATAAGAAGCGTTTTTACAACAGTTGCTCCTTATTTATAGTTTACTTCTAGGATTGTGGACTAGAAAAATACATAAATGGATCACCTGGAGAAGAATGTTGCTTGCAGACAGAGATGACCCTCTCATATCCTCAACTGCTCTCAAGGGAAAGACTTACTCCTTTGATGATCCTCTCCAATATTTAACTTGTCCTTGACTTTGAAAAATAAAAGTAGCTTACGTTTATTGGATGTTTGCTGTGCATCAGGGGGCAGATTTGAGCCCATTCAATCCTCCCCACAACATGATAAGGTAATTATTGTTATTATCTGTATTTTCATATGGGAAAACTGAAGGTCAGATAATTAAGGAATCTGCCAAAGTTATAATCTGCTAGCAAGTGTTTGGAGATGGGACTCTTACCTAAGTCTATTTGAATGCAGTAATCATATCCTTAACTTATATTCTTTAAGTTCATTATCCTGTGCCCTTAGTAAAGAGAAAGATCTAGTCAGCATACTAATTCCATATTAACTGGTCTTCAAACACCCCTTATTTAAGTTAAATTACATCCATTTCTTTAGCCATTTCCCATATATGATTTACATGTTTTTTACTCACGTATGTTTCTTTCTCCCAACCTCTTAATTTTCTCTCTCTCAATAAAATATGTCAAACTGCTCTGTATATAGACTACATCTATTTCCTGGCAAGTCCATAAATCATAAAAGTATTGTTAAAAAATTATTTATAAGCATTTATGTTTAAATCTTAAGCTAGCTAAATAAAAGCATCACGAAATTACTCTCAGCTTAAAAAATTATAGCATATGGAACATAAGGCAATTCTAAAGCAGAGCAAATTCATTACAATCTGTAGAATAACCGAACAGTGCTTTGGGTGGTGAAAGTGTTCTGATTATGTCCATAAAATAGGTTAACGAGGACATTCATTCTTTAACCATTCGAGGAAAATTATGTCTTAAGGTTGATTTATGTTTGCAAAAGTGTAGTGAGTTCTTTCAGCACAAGATCTTTTCCCAGAGTCCTTAAACTGGCAAAATTTCTACTAATTTCATTTTGCTTCTTTGCAATCAGATCCAGGGCATATGATGTACATTGTGTGGTAAGTTTCAGTTTTTCTAAAGTTTCACATTACTGTCACTCTGTGGGTCTTAAATATCCCCAGTTTCCAAAAATGTAACTGTATATTAATCACAATAATTAGTTTTTATATGCTATTTTTAACTCCTTACATTAATAGCCAGAATATAAGAGGTTTAATGAGGGGAAGCACACTCATGCTTACACAGCCCTGAACAAGAGATGCAGCCACTTGCCCACTTACGACTTGAGTGACTCTTGATGCGTATGTTGGCTTTCTCAGTTCGCCCCTCCAGATCCACCCTTCTCCATTCTGCTTTTTGCCCTTATGATTGACCTGGGTAGATGCTATTGAGCTCCCTTGCGCTCTGTCTTTTACTTGGGTTTGTGCAATAGAGAGCATTTATTCTATATTTAAGTCAGTTTTTAACATATTACAGCGGTTTATTCATTCACTCATGCAATAAATATCAGTTGAGTATCTACTATGTGCCATAAAATATACTAGTCATTGGAGATCCAGTGGTTGCTATACAGTTTATATCTCATAATCTTAATATTTTCCCTTTTGAATCCCATGTTGAAAGTATTTTTTATTGGGCTGTATTAAGTAATTTTCCATTTTAAAAATTAATCAAAGACAATCAGCAGATGAGTGGATAAACAGAATATGGCATATACATACAATGGAATACTACTCAGCCATAAAAAATACCTAGAAACAAATGACAATGGAGACACGACGACCCAAAATCTATGGGATGCAGCAAAAGCAGTTCTAAGAGGGAAGCTTAGAGCAATACAATCCTACCTTAAGAAACAGGAAACATCTTGAATAAACAACGTAACCTTGCACCTAAAGCAATTAGAGAAAGAAGAACAAAAAAAACCCCAAAGTTAGCAGAAGGAAAGAAATCATAAAAATCAAATCAGAAATAAATGAAAAAGAAATGAAGGAAACGATAGCAAAGATCAATAAAACTAAAAGCTGGTTCTTTGAGAAGATAAACAAAATTGATAAACCATTAGCCAGACTCAACAAAAAAAAAGGGAGAAGACTCAAATCAATAGAATTAGAAATGAAAAAGGAGAAATAACAACTGACACTGCAGAAATACAAAAGATCATGAGAGATTACTACAAGCAACTCTATGCCAATAAAATGGACAACCTGGAAGAAATGGACAAATTCTTAGAAATGCATAACCTGCCAAGACTGAATCAGGAAGAAACAGAAAATATGAACAGACCAATCACAAGCACTGAAATTGAAACTGTGATTAAAAATCTTCCAACAAACAAAAGCCCAGGACCAGATGGCTTCACAGGTGAATTATATCAAACATTTAGAGAAGAGCTAACACCTATCCTTCTCAAACTCTTCCAAAATACAGCAGAGGGAGGAACATTCCCAAACTCATTCTACGAGGCCACCATCACCCTGATACCAAAACCAGACAAGGATGTCACAAAGAAAGAAAACTACAAGCCAATATCACTGATGAACATAGATTCAAAAATCCTCAACAAAATACTAGCAAACAGAATCCAACTGGACATTAAACGGATCATACACCACGGTCAAGTGGGGTTTATTCCAGGAATGCAAGGATTCTTCAATATATGCAAATCAATCAACGTGATACACCATATTAACAAACTGAAGGAGAAAAACCATATGATCATCTCAATAGATGCAGAGAAAGCTTTCAAAAAAATTCAACACCCATTTATGATAAAAACCCTGCAGAAAGTAGGCATAGAGGGAACTTTCCTCAACATAATAAAGGCCATATATGACAAACCCACAGCCAACATCGCCCTCAATGGTGAAAAACTGAAATCTTTTCCACTAAGATCAGGAACAAGACAAGGTTGCCCACTCTCACCACTCTTATTCAACATAGTTTTGGAAGTTTTAGCCACAGCAATCAGAGAAGAAAAGGAAATTAAAGGAATCCAAATCGGAAAAGAAGAAGTAAAGCTGTCACTGTTTGCAGATGACATGATACTATACATAGAGAATCCTAAAGATGCTACCAGAAAACCGCTAGAGCTAATCAATGAATTTGGTGAAGAAGCAGGATACAAAATTAATGCACAGAAATCTCTGGCATTCCTATACACTAATGATGAAAAATCTGAAAGTGAAATCAAGAAAACACTCCCATTTACCATTGCAATAAAAGAATAAAATATCTAGGAATAAACCTACCTAAGGAGACAAAAGACCTGTATGCAGAAAATTATAAGACACTGATGAAAGAAATTAAAGATGATACAAATGTATGGAGAGATATACCATGTTCTTGGATTGGAAGAATCAACATTGTGAAAATGACTCTACTACCCAAAGCAATCTACAGATTCAATGCAATCCCTATCAAACTACCATGGGCATTTTTCACAGAACTAGAACAAAAAATTTCACAATTTGTATGGAAACACAAAAGACCGTGAATAGCCAAAGCAATCTTGAGAATGAAAAACGGAGCTGGAGGAATCAGGCACTCTGACTTCAGACTATACTACAAAGCTACAGTAATCAAGACAGTATGGTACTGGCACAAAAACAGAAATATAGATCAATGGAACAGGATAGAAAGCCCAGAGATAAACCCACGCACATATGGTCACCTTATCTTTGATAAAGGAGGCAGGAATGTACAGTGAAGAAAGGACAGCCTCTTCAATAACTGGTGCTGGGAAAACTGGACAGGTACATGTAAAAGTATGAGATTAGATCACTCCCTAACACCATACACAAAAATAAGCTCAAAATGGATTAAAGACCTAAATGTAAGGCCAGAAACTATCAAACTCTTAGAGGAAAACACAGGCAGGACACTCTATGACATAAATCACAGCAAGATCCTTTTTGACCCATCTCCTAGAGAAATGGAAATAAAAACAAAAATAAACCAATGGGACCTAATGAAACTTCAAAGCTTTTGCACAGCAAAGGAAACCATAAACAAGACCAAAAGACAACCCTCAGAATGGGAGAAAATATTTGCAAATGAAGCAACTGACAAAGGATCAATCTCCAAAATTTACAAGCAGCTCATGCAGCTCAATATCAAAAAAACAAACAACCCAATCCAAAAATGGGCAGAAGACCTAAATAGACATTTCTCCAAAGAAGATATACAGACTGCCAACAAACACATGAAAGAATGCTCAACATCACTAATCATTAGAGAAATGCAAATCAAAACGGCAATGAGATATCATCTCACACCAATCAGAATGGCCATCATCAAAAAATCTAGAAACAATAAATGCTGGAGAGGGTGGGGAGAAAAGGGAACCCTCTTGCACTGTTGGTGGGAATGTAAATTGGTACAGCCACTGTGGAGAACAGTATGGAGGGTCCTTAAAAAAACTAAAAATAGAACTACCATATGACCCAGCAATCCCACTACTGGGCATATACCCTAAGAAAACCATAATTCAAAAAGAGTCATGTACCAAAATGTTCATTGCAGCTCTATTTACAATAGCTCGGAGATGGAAACAACCTAAGTGTCCATCATCGGATGAATGGATAAAGAAGATGTGGCACATATATACAATGGAATATTACTCAGCCATAAAAAGAAATGAAATTGAGCTATTTGTAATGAGGTGGATAGACCTAGAGTCTGTCATACAGAGTGAAGTAAGTCAGAAAGAGGGAGACAAATACCGTATGCTAACACACATATATGGAATTTAAGAAAAAAAATATCATGAAGAACCTAGGGGTAAGACAGGAATAAATACACAGACCTACTAGAGAATGGACTTGAGGATATGGGGAGGGGGAAGGGCAAGCTGTGACAAAGCGAGAGAGGGGCATGGACATATATACACTACCAAACGTAAGGTAGATAGCTAGTGGGAAGCAGCCGCATAGCACAGGGAGATCAGCTCGGTGCTTTGTGATTGCCTGGAGGGGTGGGATAGGGAGGGTGGGAGGGAGGGAGATGCAAGAGGGAAGAGATATGGGAACATATGTATATATATATAACTGATTCATTTTGTTGTAAAGCAGAAACTAACACACCATTGTAAAGCAATTATACTCCAATAAAGATGATAAAAAAAAAAGATATATTCAATTTTACAAAAAAGACAAGAGCAATGTGGGGCCTATGCAAATATAACACCCTGGTCAACTGTTCTGATCTGCTTTGCCCTATAAAGGAGAGTGTTGGCCAAGAGAAAAAACTCTGTACATGTTTTACTCAATTGACTTAACAGTAAAGTTCTATTATACCCGTAGCATTGGTTCTACATGATAACACACTATTTTAAAAAGTAGTTGTAAAATAAAACCTCTACTTATTTAATCCTTAGGAGAAATAGGTCAGTATTATTATCAAGCATTAGTTTATTGAAACTTTTAAATTGCCAGACATGTGCAGCTGGGTTTAGGTTTTATTATAGAAAACAATAACGTAAAAATATTACCCCTCAATTCATGGAAATTAGAGCATGAAATCCTCACTTGGAATTCACTACAATCACTGCTGTTACTGTTTAAATGCACATTTCCCAAGTATACCTCACATCATGCTAAAGAAAGATTCAGAAGAAAGTGTATTGAACAACCCAGATATGTCATCACGCAAATGATTCTTCATCTGAAACTCACAAAGGAAAATACTGATTACTCAGAATGCTTGGGGAATTGAAGTTCTGATTAATTAAGTATTCTGGATTATAAGAAATACTTCTACATTTCCAGAGTGGTTAAGATACTCCCTAAGCCATGTTTGTGTTGAATTTACTGTATGTGGAAACACAGCAATACAAAGTAATGATCTCTCTGGGTTAAGAATTTTTCCAGTTTCTAAAATGATTCTTAATATTCTCACCATGATTCACGCAAAATAGATACTCAAAAAAAAAAAAAAATTGTGTCAACCCACAGGAGAGGCTCTTTGTTTTTTATTTATTTATTTTTTGGCTGCGTTGGGTCTTCGTTGCTGTGCACGGGCTTTCTCTAGTTGCTGTGAGCAGGGGCTTCTCACCGTGGTGGCTTCTCTTGTTGCAAAGCACGGGCTTTAGGCCCATGGGCTTCAGTAGTTGTGGCACGAGGGCTCAGTAGTTATGGCTCACAGGCCTTAGAGGGCAGGCTCAGTAGTTGTGGCGCACGGGCTTAGTTGCTCCGTGGCATGTGGGATCTTCCCGGACCAGGGTTTGAACCCGTGTTCCCTGCATTGGCAGGTGGATTCTTAACCACTGTGCCACCAGGGAAGCCCTCACTGGCTTCTTTTCATGACTTCTTTACATCCAGTTTGTTTCTTCACGTGCTGGGAAAGAGGTACAAAATTCCAAGTTCCTGCTTTGCTCATAATCTCCTTCTAAGAACAGCAGCCCTAAGAGACACTTCCTCCAAAAAATTTGCAATGATTTACACCAGATACGCCTTGTGAAACTTCTACTCTGGCCTCAGAAAAGAGTGCCCAAGTTAAAGGTAAGTTGTTGCACAGTTTGGATGTGGAGGAAGCCACCACGTCTAAAGTGGTTTGGTGAACCTTGCCAGGCCAGGAACTTCATCGTGGGTAATGACAAGAGACCACATCAGATTATTTTTTTCTTGAGAGTACTAATTCCAGTCTTGGAAATTTGGAGATGCAAAGTAACTATATAGTTGAAGACTCTGTAGTCCCTTGAATCCTTGTAATAAAGTCTCATTACCTAGAATCACAACACACCAGCAAAAGGGGAATCCTAAATAATATATACAGGTTACTTCTGATTAATAAATTTTTAATGATTAATCAGTTTAAACAAAATCAACCCAGATATTATTATGTGGACAAAATCGGGGCACTGGAAAGAATATGGACTTTGGAATCAAAACTAAGCTTAAATCCAGATAACTTGACTTTACCATGAATAGAATATCAGGTAATATTAGACAAGTTATAAAGACCCTCACTGAGCCTCAGTCTCCCTTCTTTAAAATGGTCATAATAATTCTTACTTTACAGATTCTAACAAGGAAAGGACCTAGTAAAGGGGTCTGTCACACAGGTAGAACTCAAGAAATATTTTTTCCCTTCCCAATACTCCCACTTATTCCCCATTTTAACTTTTAGATGTATTTATGTCCCAAGATCCAACTAACCAACATTCCCACTGCCAAATTTAAAAAAACAGCAGTTAAGTACAATTAAAGGGAGAATTCTGAAAGTAGGCAAAAATGTTGAGAGTTCAGAAAGGGAGGAAAGAGATTTTAAAATGGTAACATTATTTTTCAAATATTAATATTGGATTGTCTTTTTGTTCATTTTAAAAGGGATACTTAAAATCAGGTCACACTTTCCAAGTCTAACGAATGGAATTCAGAACGGGAAAACAGTCTCTGTTGTTCTATCCATTTCCATAAGAATCCAAGAAAATCAGAGAGAAATCAAAACATGACCAAAGAGTATGACATCTTAAAAAATTTTCCCCCCAACTATGTCAAACTTCTCATAAGGTCACCTTTGGTTTCAGCTAAAACTTTCCTATTTTGTCTAAATGGGCCCATCTGATTCCTCCAACTGTAAATTCTCTCGTGTTCTCAGAACAGGATCTTTTCTCCCTTGGGCCTTCACTTTCCATTTAAATACACTCTGCTACTTTTCTCCAAAATCCCTGTCACATATATTAGCTTACATGCAAGGAAAGCAAGCAGAGTTTCAAAATGGGCCAGGGGTGGCATTCTTAAAAATAACTCTGAGGAACAACACTCACTTCTCCAATAAAAACACAAGCAGAATTCAGAATAGTTAACTGTGGGATTTGTACATTTATCTTTTCTTTGAAAAGGTAAAATAAACATGAAAAATTCCATAAAATCCAAACCAAAGTCACCTGCCACCACCACCACTCTGTCCTTTCCAATAAACACTTGTTGGCAGAGGCAGGAGGGAAATCGAAGTTTCTTGCCTCTTGAAGTGACAAGCACATTCTTTCCTCATTTGCCAAGCTGCTTTTCTCCCTCCGAAGCTCCAGCTGTTCTCAAAACCCAGACATTGTTCCCTTCCCCGGTCGGCCTCTGGCTCTAACCCTCGGCCAAGACTGCTTCTCCCTGAAATCTCTCGGGGACAGCAGCAGCCAGCACTTGGAAGACTAGTCCAAGCTAGTTTGGTTTCTGGCGGGGAGAGGAGAAAAAGGAGAGAAAAGGGGGAAAGAGATGAATGGGAAATACTGTACGTCAGCACGAGAGCTCACAACAATTGTGTTTGGACAATGCCTGATCCTTTGGTGCTGCCAAGTGGTGGCTGATGAGTCTCAGAGTGGTTTCCAGACTTTGAGACTGTGGGATCATTTTTCCACTGTTGTTCACAGCCTGGGACCCCCCAAGTTCTGCTGGGGAAAATAAAATATGCTCACAAGATAAGTATGTCTCTTATACCTACAATTTCTTTCAGCTATCATATAACTGAGAAAATCCATAGGACCATGGGGGTGGCGGGAGGGTGAACTTTTAGACCCATTCATTTATATAAATAAGCTCCACAAAAGACAATGTGCATTAATTATTCCTCAGAGATTATAAGGAGTAAATTGTTTATGTTTCTCCCAATTAATAATGTTCCTGCCTTGGCCATAAGTGTGATAGATGGAGATGAAAAGGAATACAAAGACATATTCACTTCCAAACGACAGGAAATCAACAATCAGAAGAAAAGGCAAACACCTGCAATTATTTAGAAATTCTGGTTTTAAAAACATCAAAGCTGTCCTATATCCAGACTATCCTGACTAGATAAGGAACCAAGAATGAATTTTTTAACTCCACACATAGCTGTTAATCACTGTCTGCAGTGCTTCTTCAAAGTACTACACATTAACCTGTCATTACATTTAGAGATGTTAGCCAAAGTCTAACCAGCTGAATTAGTTAGAATATAGATTTGGCAAAGTGTGAAAAGGAATTAAAAACAGAGGTCCCTGTACAAAACAATTGTAGTCTGACTTGTCATTCTCATAACAGTGTGACTGCACATGGCCCAGAGGCAGGAATTCTGGCTCTTTCTATTTGTTATATCAAGGACATTTCTGCCATCCACAAGGTCCAAGGTGACCTTCATTCTAGCCAGTGGGAAGTGAAAAGGGGGGGAATAAAAGGGGAGAATCCACCACTTCCCTTTAAGAGCATGACTCAATTTTTTTACATATCATTTATACCTAATTCCCATTAACCATAGCGTGTTTACATGGCTACTGTCTGAAAAAAAATGTTGTCTTTATTTTGGGCATCCATGTGCCAGCTAAATATCAAGAATTCTATTACTTTAGTACAGGAATTGGCAAACTACACCATGGGCCAAATCTGGCCCACTGCCTGGTTTTAAGTGACCTACAAGTTAAGAATGGCTTTTACATTTTTGAGTGGGTGAAAAAAGCCAAAAGAAAAATGACATTTCGTGATGTGAAAATTATGTGAAATTCAAATTTCAACGCCCATAAATAAACTTTTATTAGAACGTAGCCACACTCATTCATTTAAATATTGTCTACAGCTGCTTTCATGCTACAAGGGCAGAGTTGAGTAATTGCGCCAGAGACCACATGGCCTACAAGGCCTAAACTATTTACTATCTGGCCCTCTATAAAAAGGGTTTTCTGACCCTGCTTTGGAAGAAAGAAAAAAGCAGGTATTGCTGGATAAGTAGCAAAGTCGGCAACACCAACGTGGTGAAATTGGGAACACAGGAGAGGGTGTTTTAAAAGAGGCTGTAAATGAGTTTTATTTCTTTAAAAAACTTTAATGTAATTGCATTGTTATCCTTTTATACATTAAACATTACTCTGAAACGTAGTGGTTTAAACAGTAAACATGTATTATTCAGTTTCTATTCAGGGTCAGGAATTCAGAAGCGGCTTCTCTGGGTGGCTCTGGCTCAGAGCCCCTCATTAGGTTGTAGTTACGACGTTGGCAGATGCTGCAGTCTCACCTGAAGGCCTGACTGGGGCTGGAGGAGCCCTGCTGGATGGCTCACACACGTCTATCTGCAGGAGACCTTGGTTTCTTGCCATGTGGCAGCTAACTTTCCCACAGTGAATCATCTGAGAGAGAGACAGAAACAGAGAGAGAGAGAAAGAGAATTAGCAGTAAGTCACAGTGCCTTTTATAGCTAGTCTTCAAAATTTCACACTGTCGCTCCCATTATATTCTTTTTATTAGAAGAGATTCACTAAGTCCACTCCAGTCTATACTCAGTGGAAGGGGAACTAGTTTCCCTCCATCAAAGAGAGAAATGTCAAAGAAATTGTGATTACTTTAAAACTACCACAACAGTATTTGAGGGGGAAAAAATCACCTGTCTTCAGCCAATGCTAGGGAGGTGAGTCTGCTGATTATAAAATAATTGAAGTTATTTGACCAGGAAAAAAGGAATATGAAGTCTTGGGCTTCCCTGGTGGCGCAGTGGTTGGGAGTCCACCTGCTGATGCAGGGGACGCGGGTTCGTGCCCCAGTCCGGGAAGATCCCACATGCCGCGGAGCGGCTGGGCCCGTGAGCCATGGCCGCTGAGCCTGTGCATCCCAGAGCCTGTGCTCTGCAACGGGAGAGGTCGCGGCAATGAGAGGCCCGTGTACCGCAAAAAAAAAAAAAAAAAAAGAATATTAAGTCTTACATTATAGATGGCAATAAGGTCTCTTGTCTACTCCAATCAATTGGTAGTAGTTACCTGGAGTACTATGTTTTGTTTTGTTTTTCCTGGAGTACTATGTTGAGAAGGAATCTGATTGATAGCTATCAAGTCCACATATTTTCTATCACTGGATTTTTATAAATCTCAAAATTCCAAACAATGAAAATTTGGAGAAAAAGCAGTATGTGAGGCATGTTCAAATCTCCAGAAAGCTCATAGAGCCATGGCTCTTGGACAGATCTCCCAGGGTGTTTCTCTGGCATACTGGTTTCTCATGAGATTTCCTCTCTTCATTAAGCCTTCCTTCCACCAACAAGTATTTATTGAGCACCTATGTGTTACACAGGTACTCTGGCCATCAGAGATAAAGTAGAGAACAAAGTAAATATCCCACTCTCACAGTAAAATAGGAATTTCTGTCTTCTGTAAAAAGTCTTAATTTTTTTCCCCTTTTCCAAAAATCATATGTCTTATTTCTGATTATTATTTAACTGCATTAGACTTTCTAGGTCAATACTAAATACTAGTGGTAATTTTACATGTTTCTGGTCCCTGTATTATAGGGTTTCCCAGAGTATGCGTCACATATTTCCAATGGGTATTAATTGACGTAACTTGGAAGAAGGGTTTCATAATCACACAAAAGATTGGGAAATGCTGGATTAAACAAAGTTGAACAGATTTCTCTACTGCAGGCAACTTTAATGGACCTTGAACCACCAGGAAAAGAATGGTATAACACTCTGTATTTCCAAAAGTACCTGAGTTTAAAATCCTGTGTGTTTTGTTTTGTATGATTTGTGCAGAATGCTTATTCAGGTGGTCTGACAAATGTTGCTGGAGGGAATCCAAAGTCACTGTTTCCTTAACTCCCTTTCAGCCAATCAGTTCTCTTATGTTTGTCTAAAACCTTAGAGTTCACTGCAACACAAAAATGTCCATTATCACAGCCATATACAAATCCTAATTGGAAAGTAAATAAATAGTGGCAATTATTCTCATAGAATAATTCTTTCATATCTGAGTATTTTAAAGCCCTACAAGTATTTTTAAACATGTAATTTATAATTATAACTATATACAATGTTTGCTCACATATACATTTATGTAAAGATATGTGTGTGAATGCGTGTATATATACACACAATTTGCCAAAACAACTTTCCAAATTGCCTGTAAATATATATTTATTAAGTGCACACAATGTGTCAGACACTTTGGCATTAAATACAGTGATGAGCAAGAGGAAATACTTTACAACTGTTAACTCATTAATGTAATTAATAGCTCAGAGGGTTTGAGAACAAAAATCCTTAAACATATCATTATCATAATGGATACTTTATAAATAAAAATATAGGTTACAAAAAGAGACTATATCAAGGGCTTTGCATCATTTAGGATTTGTGTGCACTGGATGTAACAGAAATCTGATGACAGTGGCTTAACCAAACAGCCTCACATAATTTGCCTCACATAAAACGAAGTACAGAGAAGAGTGGTCCGGTGGTTCCATGGTGTCATCGGTGCCCCAGGATCCTACTTCTTTTTCACTCCCCCGTTCTCATTATGTAGCTTAATTCCTCATCCTTGCTGTGAGATGTTCTCAGGTTGGCCATTACCTTCACCCTCACTACCTGCTTTCCCGGCAAAAATGAGAAGGAAGAAAGAGCAAAGGGAAAGAACCTAGAAGATTTTGTTAATTATTTCATCAGCTGAAAATGTCATGTAGTCACCCATAACTGCAAGCAAGTCTGGGAAAGTATTTTATCTGGACCCATGGACACACTGAGCAAAATTCAGTTTCCGTTAAACACAAAGAAGAAATGAATGAATATCTGGTAGTCTACTCGCCCTGTCTTTTCCAGACTCACCTAGTTTTGTCAGAGTCAGAGAAGGCTGAAGCTAATAATAATAATTTTTTTAAATAGATACACTTGTTTCTTTCTACATCATCTCCTATTTATCATACTTTTAGCCTCCAAATACCTTTACACTAGCAATTTACTTTTGTCATAAACACAAACTTTCATGGAATGCCTACTACTTCCCTTGAATAGCAATGAAATAAATGTGTAAAAAATTTTCATTAAATGTTTGAAATTTTCAGCTTTACTATGTTAAGAAATGGTGGCTTGCTTCTACTTTTATATGAACTATTTCTGCCAGCAAAAATAATTGTTCACATTAGTAGAAGCAGAACATTTGCCAGCATGCAAAAGCACTGTATAGAAGAGCAGCGTACCGTAACACATGTTTTCTTACTCTCACAAATCTACTTTAAAACCTTAATTTTTTTTATAGCTATGGCCTCAGGACTTCAGAATTTTCTTTTTTCTTTTTCAACTTTGTAGCATATAAAAGTACATGTGTGAGCTTACAGCGCCAAGAAAAGTTTTCTTAAAGTTATTCCATTTCTACTTGGAATTCTGGCTTCATTTCGCACAGACTATGCCGAATGTCTTCTAATACAGAACACAGAAATACATTATTATAGTCACTAATCTCTCTGTTGATGTCTTAAATTCCTCGTTGTCTCTCCTTGACACCCAAAGAGCACTTTCCATTCCTTTATTCCTTTTTTATCTTTTTCTATTTTTTAGAATACTAATTCCATGTTACCAACTTTCTAATATTTATCTTCTACAAACGGCTGGTGGAATAGATACTGGGTAACTCTCATTTTTAATAAATCTATAGGTCCGTTGAACCCAGGAGGGTTCCTAGAAACCAGATTCCTCCAGATGTAATGAACTGAAATACCACCTATGAAAAATCTATTTTAAGTTACCCATAAAACCGCATAGCTCCCAATATCCAACCGTGGAGAAATGGTTTTTTATACATAATATGATGAAATAGTATGTTACCATGTAAAATGATAATAATAAAGACTATGTGGGACTTCCCTGGTGGTGCAGTGGTTAAGAATCTGCCTGCCAATGCAGAGGAGACGAGTTCGAGCCCTGGTCCGGGAGGATACCACATGCCACGGAGCAACTAAGCCCGTGTGCCACAACTACTGAGCCTGCACTCTAGAGCCCGTGAGCCACAGCTACTGAGCCCACATGCCTAGAGCCCGTGCTCTGCAACAAAAGAAGCCTCTGCAATGAGGATCCCACGCACTGCAACGAAGAGTAGCCCCTGCTCACCGCAACTAGAGAAAGCCCACACACAGCAATGAAGACCCAATGCAGCCAAAAAAAATAAATAAATTTATTTTAAAAAAGTAAAATTAAAAATAAAAAAGACTACGTTACAACATGGGGAAATGTTTATGATTTAATATTAAGCAGACTGCAGCCTGAGGAAAATGGGAACATTAGAGAAACATTAGAAGGTAATATGCAGTAATGAAAATAATTGTGGAAAAGGGTCTATAGTATATTTTTCTTCGGTTGCTTAATTTTTTCTGTACTGTCTGATTATTCTTCAATGTGCATGTGTTATTTTCACAATTATATAAAGGGGAGTAAAGATAATTTTTAGTGAGAATCTTGTCTCCTAGCACCTTCCTTTTCTGTACTTTTCCCTGTCTTTTGGTTCTTCGTTGAGATGCTCAGCAACCTCCTCTGTCTCCCAAATGCCTCCCTCGGCCACTTCCCTGAACAAGGGAGCCCCCACTGGCTCACCCCTCATCACAGGCCTTTCCCACCTTCAAAATCTCATCAGACTGTCTGAGTCCCATTTCCACTGGCCCTATTTACTGGTTGGGTGCTTTTAAACTGTCCATTTCCACTTGAAAACTTTAATAACCTACGTGAGATTCAGTTCCCCAGCTGTAAAGGATGATCATATCTCTTCTTAGGATCACTGTTAGGATTAAAGAAGGTGACAGATATAAATCACTCAAATTGTGGTGCCTGTCACAGAGTTGCCCCCATTGTACAACACCAGTAGCAGTATTCGTAACAGCACTAATAGTATTCCTCCCAGATGCATATATATGCATTTAAAGAAAGTTTTGGTCAAAAGGGCTTTCAAGCAAAAGGACAGACCCATGAAAAAGTTATTTGAACCAGAACCAATGGTAAAGAGTGTTAAGTTTGGAAGGAGAGATTCAAAGACATGAAGGGATTGTACTCGATCCTCCAACTAGTTAATGGCAGAACAGAGACAAGAACCCTAATCTCTGGGGTTGCTGGGAGAGTGTGGTGCTCTCCACATTTGAACATCCCCATCAGTGCTCAGTGCTTGGATGACTTAATAGTCCAGCTGTCTGCTTAGAAGAAATCCCTTCATTATTTTTCCTCATTGATATTTACCTCTGTCAGACAATCCCATGGCTCCATGGACCTCTGACCACCCACAAGAACAACTTCCTTTTTGCCTTTGGCTGGTAGCACATATGAACTGCTAATCCTTTCTTAAATCTCTAGGCAAACTTCTAATTCTCATGAGACACATATTTCCTCCAAGGAACTCATAAAGGGCCATCCCCTCTGTAGGGCTCTTTCCTGACTGCTGCTCACAAACAGTTCAATGTGAAAAATTACAACCACTCCTAACTTCATCCTCTTAGTTGCCTCTGTCTATCCTCTGGCCTTAATTTTAAGGTAGGATTACCATCGGGTTTTTTCCAACTTTTTGTAGCAAGATTAGGAGGGAAGGGATGAGTTTTATTGGACACTGAGAGGAAGGTTCCTATAACACCCACATAAAGAGGTGATGTGGGAAAGCCAAAGCAAGCAGAGGGATTTAAAGCCAGCTGGAATACAGCCGGGAAAGAAGTTAACACCCCTAGGCTTTCCATGAACTTCTCTACCATGAATCCTAAGCCAAAGGATCTTTCATGGTCAGAAATTATTTGGAAACCTGGTTTCAAACTCACTGGAAAGATGATACAAGAAATGCCTAACAGGGAAGGTTTTACTTAGATTAATTGATTAATTAATGACCACATAACAACTCAAGCTTACTTTATGCATGTAAAGGTATGAGTAATACCCAAAACCACAAACTCAGGAGCAATAAAAGACCTTAGGCTGAAAGCTCTACATTCAAAATTATCCTGATTTTCCTCTAAGCAACTAGGGGGATGAAAATAAAGAAATCAACAGGAAAACTCATAAATCTGTGACTCTGGAAGGAGAGGGTCACCACTCTACTGAGAAGACAGGTACTTTCCCCGGGTCCAGTAGGAACTGCTTTCTATGATGTGCTGGGAAGTGAATCCAGATTAGAAATGTCCTTTTCAACTTGTGTCTGGACTCACCTACCTCTCCCGCTGGCTCACCCACACATTACCACTACCTTTACCCACGGTGAGCTCCACATGCCAAGCCACCTTGGAAGAGAATTATGCTTCTGATGGACCTACCCAGCCTCCAAACAGTTCTCCAACCAAAGATGAATACCCAGGGACTCAGCTGAACTCCCAAATTTTACTGACTTAGAGCCTGAAAAAAACAAAACAAAAAACCCCAGAGAACATACAGAATTATCAAGGTTCTTGGTCAATTATCTGGCTTGGAGTTAGCAATTTCTTTCCTCTAGAATTCTAACCTTCTTCTTGTTATGGGTTGAATTGTCACCCCTCTCCTGCCCCCCCCACCCCCGCAAACTCATATGTTGAAGTTCTAACTCCCAATGTTAGTATGTGACCTTATATGGAAATAGGGTTGTTGCAGGTGCAGTTAGTTAGGTTAAGATGAGGTCACGCTGAACAGGGCAGGCCTCTATTCCAATATGACTGGTGCCCTTATAAAAAGGGGAAATTGAGAGACTGACAGAGGGAAGATGAGGTAAACACACACAAGGAATAGCCATCTGATAACAGATTGGAGTGATGCATCTGCAAGTCAAGGAATACCAAGGCTTGCTGGCAAACAACAGAAGCTAGAAGAGGCTAAGGATTCTCCATTATAGATTTAGGAGAGAATACAGCCCTGCTGACACCTTGGTACCAGATTTCTAGCCTCTAGAACTGTAAGACAATCAATTTCCGTTGTTTTAAGCTACCCAGTTTGTAGTACTTTGTTATAGCAGACCCAGGAAACTAATACAGGGTTCTGTAACCAAAATTTGTTTAACGATCTATCAACTGATTAGTTAAACAAAGAATTGGAAAGTAGCTCACTTTGGAAAACATTTGTTACCCACTTTAGAGTCATCCACTGTCTCAATTTCTGGGAGGAATTCCAACAAAGACTCACCAAAACTTCTCAAATAACTATTAACTTTACCTTTTACTCTTTCTTAGAGCCTCCTTGTTTACAGCACTAAAGTTAGATAAAACTAGGGAAAAACTGAAATACTGAAAAGAACATTTTACCTGGAGAAAGCTGAGTAGACACAGAATGGTTTTCCTGGTCATTTTGAGGGAGAGTCCTGCATTTTAAGAATGGGAAGGTGATGAGGAAACTAAGGCTCAGATGAAGCAAGGCCCTTATCTACTGTTAAACAACTAGTGATGAACAGAGCCTGTCTCCCCCACCCCCCATCCCCCAAAAAACTAGAGCAAAACCAACCCTAAATATTAGAAATTAAATGGTTTAGTTTCCCCTCCCCACTGGCTATGTTAAGGTATAATTTTTTAAAGACTAATATCATGACTCACACAAATATAAAGTTAACACACGTCAAAAATTTTATTAAACTGATTAATGAGGGCACCAATAATATGTAAAAAAAAATACTGCTTCAAAAGAGAATTCAAATAGACACTAAAATGGATTTGCTAATAGATGCATACAGTGGAATCAATCATATCTTCACTGGCCAAAATTTCTTTGCATTTGAACAGGAATCACCATCAGTTTTCTAGAACTAAGTGTTGTAAAAAGGCAATGTGTTGTTCAAAGGCAATGATTCCTGTTCTGAGTAAGAAATCCACAAATTTATGACCTAATTTCTGCCCTTTGGAAGCTTGGACACCAAGTATATGAGTGCCAGAAATAAGGAGCACTGGAAATGAAGTTCAAAGACCCTTTAGCTTGTACATGAAGCAGGAGAAAACTGTAAGTATAGGATGGTAGGGACAGAGGACAGGGGACATAAGGACAAGAGTAAAGGGCTGGGTGAGGCTTTCTTGATTGCGTGCATTTGAGAGGGAAGTGATGAAGACAGAGACAGAAATGGAGGGGAGGGAGGAAAGAGGAGGGCAATTAATTACTCAGTATCTTTCTATTCTCAGGCTTAACAGTCAACAAACAGCATTTCTATGCTGCTTCCCATGTGAGTACCTGGCACATAGAATTTAGCACAGAAAATACAGACAGACACAGATATATAAAGACACATGCGGATAGACAGGGAAGAAGTATAAGATCTCAAGGGAAAATATAGCTACTTCAAAAACACTTTTTCATATTTGTGGGTGAACTCTGTTTCGTGGACTGATAATTGTCAAACCTGGATACTTAGAAAGCAAGGTCAAGAGTTACCAGACGGGGCTTCCCTGGTGGCGCAGTGGTTGAGAGTCCGCCTGCCGACGCAGGGGACACATGTTCATACCCCAGTCCGGGTAGATCCCACATGCGGCGGAGCGGCTGGGCCTGTGAGCCATGGCCGCTGAGCCTACGCGTCCGGAGCCTGTGCTCCACAGTGGGAGAGGCCACAACAGTGAGAGGCCCGCGTACCACAAAAAAAAAAAAAAAGTTACCAGACAAAGAGCTATGTCTTTTCCTCTTTCTCTTCTTTTTTTTTTTTTTTTTTTTTTTTTTTTTTTTTTTTTTTTTTGCAATCTACGCGGGCCTCTCACTGTTGTGGCCTCTCCCGTTGCGGAGCACAGGCTCCGGACGCACAGTCTCAGCGGCCATGGCTCACGGGCCCAGCCGCTCCGCGGCATGTGGGATCTTCCTGGACCGGGGCACGAACCCGTGTCCCTGCATCGGCAGGCGGACTCTCAACCACTGCGCCACCAGGGAAGCCCTTTCTCTTCTTTTTAATAAATGTATTTTTAAATTTTATTTATTTATTTTTGGCTGCGTTGGGTCTCCGTTGCTGCAAGCCACCTTTCTCTAGTTGCGGTGAGCGAGGGTTACTCTTCGTTGAGGTGCATGGGCTTCTCATCGTGGTGGCTTCTCTTGTTGCAGAGCACGGGCTCTAGGAACGCAGGCTTCAGTAGTTGCAGCACGCAGGCTTAGTAGTTGTGGCGCACGGGCTTAGTTGCTCCTCGGCATGTGGGATCTTCCCTGACCAGGGCTCGAACCCGTGTCCCCTGCATTGGCAGGTGTATTCTTAACCACTGCGTCACCAGGGAAGTCCCCTCTCTTTTTCTTATTTTATTTGTACTTATACATAAATAATGCTGCACCAAATAGGTCTGTGTACATAAGTGTTTCCATATATTAGATAACTTTCTTATAAACAATTCCTGAAATTAGAATAACTATGACAAACTGTATGAAATACAGGGAACTTTTACACATATTGAACCAACTAAATTTCCCTACAACAGTGCAGGAACTCCTATTATCTCCTTTACATGAATGAGACTCAGTTTAAGGTTTTGGCTAAGTGAAAAACAACACTAGGATGTGACCTGATTCAATAACTAATCATGTCCTTTCCCCCGAACTGCATGGTACTAGCTTTTTAGTTCACTCTGTCTCCATTTTGGAGGCTTTGGAAGTGATAAATGCGTGTGATGGGGATAACTTTAGCCTGGAAAATACCAAGGCAGTGAAGTGGTCAGAGCTAGCTCCAGATGCTAACCGGAAGTTCTAATTTGAACGGTTCCATATCTTTGAATAATTAAGATTAAGAAACAAGTATCTTACAGTAAATTCTCTCTGTTGGCAGACATTATTACTCAAAATACAGTTGGAGAAAATTGCTTTAAATCAACATTAAGTCAATGTGCATGCATTTTAATGGAAAATAAAGGCTTTAACTTAGGATTGAAAAGCAAAGTACAGCATCTGTCAGGAGATTTTTTTTCTTCAAAGTGGGGACAAGGGGAACTCTTCTGGAGCCCTGAAGTCATCTGAGTGAGGCTGACTCAAGCTTCTCAGCTCGTCAAAACTATTAAGATTTATGGAAGCTGCTTTTATTCCACAAGGACTTCTGTTTAACAGGTTGTGGGTGAACCCATTACACATGAATACCATGGCCTCATGATTCTTGTTTCCTTGTGAAAGTGTGTTTCCTGCACTGAATCATCCTGTAATTTGCTCCACAGGGTTTCCATCTGTTTAGATCAAGTGTGAAAAAGAACTGCCTGAATCACATACTTAATTTGGTTCAATGAAAACGCATATGGCAGTGTAGCAAAGACATGCCACAGACTTTACATTCAGGTATACAGGGGAGAAACGCAGCTTCGTCTTATTTTGAAACTGATCTAATCTCCCATGCCATTTAAAGGCATCTGCATCTCTTCCTGTTTAACTATTTCTATCAGGTTAACTCTCTTTGGGGTAAGTTTTCTGCCTTTTTAGAATATTTCATCTTCCCCTCTCTCCTCTCCAATGTCTGAAAGTATAAGGGAAATCATGTGATTTTAACCCCTAGAGGAAAGCGGGCTTACATTCCTCACCTGTAGGTCTTTATGCCTTTTCTTGGTACCTGGGTTTGTGATGTAGCTGGATATGGTTTGGCCCCTGGGTATTTTATGATGACGTCTACTGAAATGTGGCTGGTCACTGCTAGTGAAGTCAGTGGACACAGCCATTGGTTTGTTCTTAGCAAGTCCCCACATGTTGCTGCCTCTTTGTCCTGAGTCCAGTCTCCAGTCCTTTCATTGCCTTCATATCTTCTGCACTGTGGAACCAGGCACAATACCTCTGGCACAATACCACCATTCTCTACTTGTGTTTCTTTCCTTCTCTCACCATGTTAGATGTGGCTCAAGCCAAAAGCAAAGCTTTGCATAAAGACCTGTACAAATAAACCAGACACTTTGTGATTCCCTCATACCTATCCAGATGGCTTTATGGGCATCCCTCAAGACTCAAACCCAAAGGAGAGGATAACAAGTTTACTAGCATTTGACCAACTTGCCCTACTTTCTCCTCTCTTCAAATATTTCATACTTTCATGAGCTCTAACACATATTATTTCATATTTTAACGTTATATGTATCTTCATAGATATGTGCAAGAAATTCTCTGGGACAAATACCCAAGAATACGCTAGGCCACAGGGTGTAACAACAATGAACATGCCACTTCACAGACCCATAAAAGAACATAGTATTTATCACTACATATCCTGACCAACACTTTGCATGTGCATTTCTAATGTTTGTATTCTGATAGCTTTAACATGGTGCCTCAATGTTTCTTTAATTTAATTTCTCTGATTACAGCATTGGAGGACTCTCTTTATGAACTTGTTAGCCATTCAGACTTCCCTCTCTACATTGCCTTTACATATTGCCAACCCATTTTTTCCCCTGGGTTTCCTGTCTTTTTTTTTGTTGATGTTGTTGACCTTTTTGTATGAATATTTTTTTATTAGATTTATAAGATTTAACTTTCACAATGATGTCTTTAACTCATGCAGAATTGCCTCTGTATACAGTGTAAAGTAGGGATCCAAATTTCTCTTCGAGTGAAAATTTTCCCAATGCCACAAAAATGATCTGTGCTTTCATTTTCTAATATGTCACTTTATCTGTCAGCTGTGTAAGTCTCCCATATATACAGTCTAATTTCTGAGTCTTTATTCTATTCCACTGATCTATTTGTCTGTTCCATAACCAATTATGTGTTTTTTAAACCATATAATTGTCAAATGTCTTAATATCTCATATAATAAACTTTGTCTTTTCTCTTCTTTTTCAATTGTGGCTTACCTATAAATGGATTTTCATTTTCCCCAACAAATTTTAGAAGAGTTTTTCAAGTTTTTCAGAAAATATAGATGGAATTTTGACTGGAATTGTATTGCATTTATAGATTCATTTGAGGAAAATTGACATCTTTACTACATTAAATTGGCCTATTTATTCAAAACTTTTCTTATGTCTTTAACAGAGTTTTAAATATTCCTCCACAAAGATATTGGCTTTCTTTTTTAGGTTTTTTCCTAGAAATGTATTCATTTTGATTGATATTATACATAGCATCTTATTTCAATTATATTTTCTAGTTGATAGTTGCTGGTATAGGAAAATATTATTGACTTTTACAAGTTGGTCTTGTCCCCAAAACTTTCCTAAGTTCTCTTTATAGTGCTAATAGTCTTCTGTTAACTCTGTTGGAATTTCTATGCATATGATCATTTCACCACCAAACTAACACTACATAACACTAACATTTAGCACTATTCTGATTGGCACATAGTAGGCATAGAGGAATATTCTCCCTTTTCCCTCAGCCCATACACTCAAAATCATTCATAATTGATAGTGAGAAATTTTTTAATTAAAATAAAAAAGAGCTAGTTGCCACAATGTGAAAAATTATCTGCAATTCTTTTTCTGTTGCTTGGTTTAAGTTTTATTTTTCTTTGTTTTCAGATTTTGAACTATTTGAATTTATTTATTCCATTGCTATAACTTTAGTGGTTACCCTTATAATTTCCACATGCATAATTTGACTTAAAATCTAAAACAATTTATCTCTTCCTCCTGAATAATAAAAGGTTTTCAGCATTTTTCATTCCAATCATATTCTATTTTACACATTATTATTGTCTGGTATTTTATTTCCACTTGTGTTTTACCTTCAAAGTAGTCAGCATTACTTTTATTATTTTACAGAGTCAGTGATTATTTAGATATTCTTTTATTTACCAATTTCTTTTTGTCACATCGCTTCTTGCTTCTCATTCCTTCCTTCTACTCTCAATGTTTTAATTCCTTTAAAGTGTGTCCTTCTCTTACCTATTACAGAATGAAATCCAAACTCTGTGGCTTAGCACCAAGACCCTCTATTGTCTGCTCTTCCCTATCTCTCATTTCTTTTGCTTCTCCCAGGCAGGATGTTAATAATGCCACTGTTTGTAGATGACCACACCCCATGTTACCCATTTTCTTTATTTTTGAAACTGCTACCTGGCCAAATGCTCAGTACTGTTAACTACACTAGTAGTTGCAGTAGGTGGACTACACTCCATTCAGGCAGGGATTTTGTTTTGTTCATTGCTGTATTTCTAGTGCTTGGAACAGAACCTGGCATGTAGTAACTATGTGTTGAATAAATGATTAAAGGATTGAATCAATAAACGTAAATACAGGAAAAAAAATAAAGTGTGTCCTTGAGTAATTTTTTTCAATGAGAATGAATAACTAGTAAATTCTTTCAAGGTTATTGTTAAATGTCTTCATTTTACCTTTGCCCTTAAATTATAGTTTAGTTGGGTATACTAGATTGTCAACTGTTTTCTTGAAAAATATTTTCCTTTTTTCTTCTATCGTCCATTGTTGCCACTGTGAAGTCTGTTGCAAATCTAACCTAATTATCTACCTTTGTAGATAATGCTTTTTCCTCCCTGTTAGTGTTTCAGGTTTTCTTTTATGTTCTGTCTTTAGTGTTATGCAGTTTAATTATGATGTGTCCAAGTGTAGATTTAGTTATTTATTTACTTAGTCTTCCTTGGATCTAAGTTAACCACAAAATTCAAGGTTGAGCTGATTATTAACCTGCTCTACAGAAGTCCAATTAAAACACTGACATATGAAGAGGTAGTCTTATGAATGTACTATCAAGTCATTCCTGTCTGGAATATTGTCTATTTAGACCTCATTAGCTTTCCACACTGCAAAATTATGTGAATTAAGTTACATGCTGGTTACATGCTTTTGGATGTTATCAAGGTTCAACATTATCCATATACATAATGTTTTTGTACTGTCTATAAATCAGAGTTGAAAACAATATATATAAAACTAAGAGGTTAACAGTTCCAAACTTCTCTACCTCAGCCCTCAGATATTAATCATTCTCTCCTTCCATCCTGGCTCTGAGAAACAGAAGAATCTTTCCCTTTCCAAGGTTCACCCACCTTTTCTTCCACTATCTCTGACACTTGGCTCAGTAAGTATACCTTCACTCCAAGCTCATTTAAGTCTTTTCCATTCCACCCACTCATCTTTTTGCAGGTAAAGAAATTTCAAGTTTCACATTTTCTAAAAAATAAAAACTTTCCCTTATTCTTTCTTGTCCCTCCAGCTAATAACCTCTATTTGTCACCCTCACAGCCAAACTTCAAAAAGGAGGGAGAGCTCTCTTATACCCCCCCCACCCCCCACCCCACCCCCACTTACCCATACACACCAATGTCATCCTGGCTCTGCCGCAATTAAGCTTCTTCTAGCACCACTCACTGAAACCTCTCCAGGCAAAACTACTACTAACTTCCTGACCTCTAAAGCCAAAGGAGTTTTTTTGTAACCAATCCTATCTGGATGCTCTAAGGCTTTGGACATCTTTGCCTGATTTGTCATTATTGACTTTAGGATTATCACTCTCTCAGAATTCTTCTCTGGCTTTTCAGATTCCTCCTCCTTGGATTACTTTTCATACTGTACTACTATTCCTCTACTCCTCTTTAAATGGAGGAGAACTATGGGGTATTCCTGGTCCTCTTCTCATACTCATTTCCATGTCTTCAGCTAGTACTTATAAAGTGAAGACTCAAATGTCTCTCTCTAACCCTTGCCTCCATCTTGAGCACAGACCTAATTTCTAGTAGCATGTTTGACATCTTCAGCTGACTGCCCGATAGCACCTCAAACTCACTGTGTCCAAGTCCTTTTCTTTTTCTTTCAAACTTTCTCTTTCTCTTATATTCCCTATTTTGCTAAGTACCACTGTCATTCACTGTTCACATTTAAAACAGAGTAATTCTCTAGTCTGGTGCTATCCAGAACATTGTGTGATGATGGAAATACTCTGTGTCTATGCTGTCCAATATGGTAATACTAACCACTTGTAGCTACAGAGCACTTGAAATGTGGCTAGTATGACTAAGGAAATGAATTTTTACTGCATTTAATGTTGATTAATTTAAATAGCCATGTGTGGCTGTCCTATTGGAAAGCGCAGCTCTATCCCTTCATCTCACCTAAATTACGTTTGCCATCAGGACATATAGATTCTATCCCTTAAATTTACCTTGAAAAATCCTTCTCAAAGCAATCCCTCTTTTCTATCTCCACCACTACCATTTGAAAACACCAACCTAATTATGTCTTTTCCCTGTCCCAATGTCTTCACTAACCTCACTTTTTTTTTTTTTTTTTTTTTTTTTTTTGCGGTACGCGGGCCTCTCACTGTTGTGGCCTCTCCCATTGCAGAGCACAGGCTCCGGAAGCGCAGGCTCAGTGGCCATGGCTCACAGGCCCAGCCGCTCTGCGGCATGTGGGATCTTCCTGGACCGGGGCACGAACCCGTGTCCCCTGCATCGGCAGGCGAACTCTCAACCACTGTGCCACCAGGGATGCTCAACCTCACATTTTATATTTTATATAAGATAATATCTGAACTTCTAGTTGTAGCCTATAAAGACTTCCATGATCTGGTCCCCCAGCCACTCTCATCCACACCACTCTCCCAGAACCCTCTATAACAAGCATACTCAGCTCTTTGCTCTTTCCCTACATGCCCAGTAATACTTCCAAGCTTGTTTACACTCTGTACTTCTACGTAGTTTATATTCTTTCTCACTCTCTCTCTCAGTTCCATGGATTTTTACCTAAACTAAAGGGACCAGATCAAATGCCACCTCCTTCCTATATTTGTTTGTGTATCTGTTTCTTTTTCCTCCAGAGTAAGGACAATGTTCTATGGAACATTTTCACTCTCATATGTGAATGAGTGAGTGAATGAATGAGTGAATAATAAATTTTCAAACAATTCCTTCTATAATTAAAGGCCAAAAGTGTATGACCTGAAAAACTTGAATGCTTCCTTTTTTCAGACAGCTGAAATTATAAACCTATAATTTTTTCTTATCTCTATAAGTCCTCTATTTTCATATGTATGAAAACAGAGCTTTATTTTTCCTAACTGAATTTAGGCAAATAACATCACATCTCTAGATTTATCACTTATTATCCCTGTAACACAATCCCTCTAAGTCCCAACTTTCCCATCTGAAAAATGGGGATAATTGTGTGGAAGCAGGAAATGGTGGAAAAGGGAAAGAAAGAGAGAGAGAGAGAGAAGGAGGGAGGGACGAAGGAAGGAAGGAAGGAAAGGAGAGAGAGAGGTAGGGAGTGAGGGAAGAAGGAAGCATGCAGTAAATCCTCAGGTGGAGGTATTGATACTTTTTCAGGCCTCCCCAGGTGATCACAGGAATACACAGACGCCAATGATACTACTGATTTAGAGTGAAGTTTCACCAGGTCTAAGAAGCATCCCACTTTTTAATTCCCTCTGTGAAGAAAGGTGAGTTGTAGGTCAATTCCCAGACAACCCTGGGTGTTCGATCAGAACTTGGGTCTGAGACATACCTGAAAACCAATTCCTACACTTTTACGTGGATGGTTCTAATTCTGAATTTGGTCTGCAGACCCTAAATATAAATTCATTTCTCTACAATAGTAGTCTATAACTGATAGGATTTTCATGAGGATTCAATGAGATCTTAATGTGCTAATCCTTTCAAAGTGTTTAGCACAGCGCCTCACCCACAATAGGGGCTCAAACGTAATAGTTATGATTATTATTTATGGGATTCAATAATTTTGCATGTTCTGAAACTGCAATAATTTTGAGTGCCAAATCATAAAGTTCTTCTGCTCAAGCGCTGGGAAGTCAGACTGGAAAGGAACTAGTAGCTAAGATATGTATATGCACAGCACTTATCAAGGTTGTATTTTTGTTCGTGTGATTATTTGATTCATATCTGTCTCCCTCACTAGACTGTATTCTCCAATTACAACTGAGCCTTGTCAATTTTTGGTTGTCCTTGGATCCCCAGCACTTAACAAAGTGCCTGACACATGGGAAGCACTTGATAAATATTTGCTGAAATAAGTTGTTCACTTATTTGAAAACATTCCAGGTACTACGCTAGAAATTTGGGAGACAAAATGTCTCAGAGAAAGTCTTCTGCCATCAATGAACTCTAATCTAGTCAACAAGTCCCTAAATCAAACCGATGCTTTATAATGGAGCAAAGTATGTGTTATGAGAATTGTTCACATGGAGTGCTGTGGGAAAATATAAGAGGGGCATCTAACCAGTCAGGAGATGGGGAGTTAGGAAAAGGTTTCAAGAGGATGTGACAGTTAAGATAATCTCATAATATTCAAGAAGAAGACAAAGAGCAGTCCAAGGAGAGCAAGAAGCATAGAAATGAGAAAGAGGAAAGGCAAGTTTTTGTTTAATTGGAGAAGGATCTGCAAGAAAAGAGTGGCAAGAAACAAGAAGGAGAAGTAGGGAGAAATGAGAACATGTGTTGTGAACCATGTTAAGGATTTTGAATTTAATTATGAAGGCAATCTGGAGACACTGGAGGATTTGAAACAGAGAGAGACGGTAACTTGAAAAATGAGTGGACTGGGCTAGGTCTCTAAAGTGTCTTCTGGTTGTAGAAATCTGTGATTCAGAAATTTTTTTTTTTTTTTTTTTTTTTGCGATACACGGGCCTCTCACTGTTGTGGCCTCTCCCGTTGCGGAGCACAGGCTCCGGGCGCGCAGGCTCAGCGGCCATGGCTCACGGGCCCAGCCGCTCCGCGGCATGTGGGATCTTCCCGGACCGGGACAGAAACCTGTGTCCCCTGCATCGGCAGGCAGACTCTCAACCACTGTGCCACCAGGGAAGCCCGATTCATAAATTTTGAATGCTAAATTTAATACTCAAATACAGTAACTGTATGTATTAGGACAGACTAAACTTCTGTAACAAGCAGACTCAAAATGTACGGACAGCAGAGGTTCATTACATGCTGAGATGGCAGCCGAGGGCAGGTGCTTTGAGTACCTTGCAGAGGAAAGATAGGATCTGCTCCTAACAGTCATTCTAGGCTAACAAAACTCTGCCATATTCAATGCATGGCTTCCAAGCTCACGCTGGTCTTCACATCACCATCTCATCCTTTGTGAATGGGTTATGGCATGAGAAGCACCCTATAGGAGGCTTTATGAGTCAGGTCTGGAACTGGCACGGATCACTTCCATTCAGTAGGACTCACTGGCTAGAACCAAATCACATGGCCACTCTAACTGCAAAGAAGGCTGGGAATTGTAGTCTAGCTGTTTGCTAAGGCAGTCTTTACCACACTATTCTAGCTTAGAATTTGGGGTACATTTGTGTTCCCTTTCCCCTAGATGGTTTTATTTTCTATTTTAATCATCTTAGAGTTTGTGTATTTCATTATAAGATAGCTCAAATTCATTTAAAAAAATGCATAGTGAAAATTATAAATAAAGCAAAAATCATATAGTTGGTGAACGTCAACAAGACTGTATGGTATTTTACAGTTCATAAAGGCCTTTCACACTCTTTAGTTTGCTTTTTTAAAGCAACCCTTTGATATAAGCAGGAAACGTTACCATCATTGTTTAAAATATAAGCATGACTCAGAGAGATAAATGACTTACCTGCGGTTGTCCAATTTCACTCATTCTAACAGTTATTTACATGTAGGAAATATTTAATTGTCCTTGAAATCCATCTAAAAATGTAAACGTATTTTTTTCAAATATTTTTAAGAACTATCAAAAATAAAGGACATATTCATCCAGAGCTCATGTTGAGGTCTATTTTGAAACACTTAGATTCACATAAATCAGCAAAGCTCACCTCAACCACATATACAGAAAGGACATAGAAACATAACCACTTGTAACAATACTGCAAACAGACTCCATCTGTGAGCTAGCTATCTTCATGCTATAGAAAAAAAAAGTTTGCAAAAGAGACAGAGAGAGAATGCACTTGAAGCATAGATTCGGGAACTTACTTTGTTAAAGGTTTTAGATGGTGTGTATTAGTTTCCTAGGGCTGCCATAACAAAGTACCACAAAATGAATGGCTAAAAAAACAAAAATTTATTGTCCCGCAGTTCTGGAGGCTAGAAGTTTGAGATCAAGGTGTCAGCAGGACCACACGTCCTCCAAAGGTGCTAGAGAAGGATCTGTTCCAGGCCTCTCTCCTAACTTCTGCTAGTTCTTTGGCTTTTAGTAGCATAACTCCAATTTTCACAGAACTGTGAGACCATAAATTTCTCATTTGCTCCCCTTTGGCTTGGATTTAGTCAATGAGACAAAGGCTTACATATTAAGGAATTAACAACCTACAAGAAAATGAAGAGAGCTTTCCTAAGCCCAAGAAGGAGTTGGAAAATGAGGCAACAGAAAGAAGCCAACAAAAAAATTCCAAATGCTCAGGCCATGTAAGGTTTGCCCTTCAGAACATTTTACCAGCATTTGGCCTGCTGTCCCCCACCAAGCCTCCTCTGGAAAGTGAACAACGTGTCAACCTCCCACACCTATGTAAGTTTCCCACTTGTCTCCCCTGAGCAATATTCTTCCCATGAAGTCATGTACAGCTCCTATCGTTATTCCAAATGACTTTTCCATCCTTCTGACACCTAGCTTGTATGTATTTAAAGGATGGGCCCATGAAAACTAAACCAAACAAAAGATAGAGTACAAAGACCTCAGCTGTTCTACAGAAAAACAGTTTTGCAGTTCTTCTTTCCTTTTCCCAGTCCAACCCAACTTTCCCACCCAACCTTTTCTAATACCACCTCCCCCCCCCTCAAAAAAAAGGTGAATAGACAAGTAAAACATCCTCACTATTCACCAGTGGACGGGGAAGGTATTCTTCCTTTAAAGCTCATGCCCAGTGCCTGGCACACCGAACACTCTGTTGTTTCATCTTTCTGACTGCCTTCATCACACTTGCCATGCTAACCTCTGTGGACTGCAAGACTTAACAGTTAGAGGAGATGGGGGTTGAAGAACAAGGAGGAAGAGGAAAAGGAGAGGGAGTTGAGAAAGGGGGAAGGAGGGGGAGAAAGAGAAACAAAACACCAAAAAGAAACAAAAATCTTTTTCAAAGAAGAACACCATCTTCAGAGAAAACGTCTGATAGGACTTGCACCTTAAACTTCCACCCACCTACTCACCACTCCAGGATTCTTTTCCCCAAATTTAACCTGAGATGGAATCACCTCTAGTCCAGGCTGAGGCAAGTTTGGCAGCTTCAAGGGTTGAATGGTGAAAATTTAGTAACAATCTGCTTTTCTCTGCAAATTGCTAAGGCAACGGTGTTCCTTAGCCAATTCAAAAATCAAGTGATGCCCAAATAAACTACAGCACATTCTTGTCTAGGCCTTTTACCCAGTAGCCAAAGCAAGGTGCGACCAGAGGCTGCTGGTCTTGCCTGAGTCTCCTGCTTAAACAGTCCTACCATGAGATTGGCATTCTGGGGTGGTTTCTTCTAGGAAGGGATGGGAGTTGGGGCAAAAAATTGTATGGTTATAGGGTAAAGGGAAGAGGAGGAAGACAAGAAGAAAGTAACTGTTTGTACAACGTGGTGCTCCCATGAATGTGGTCATAACAGAGGTCAAATTGGGCATCAGATTTACAGGATTATCATACCCAGATGAGAACAGGCTGAATTCATTATTAACCTGCAAAGAAGATCTTCCTTGTGATTTTTATTTCAATTCTCTTCCTACTCCCTCCCTTTGGTTGAATGGTACCATGAATAAATTGTATTCACCCCAAACCAGGGTATAATTAGCCTCTCTCTCAGCTTCCACAGTCTATCACAAGTCTTGTCAATGAGAGCTCCTAGGTAGGTATCTTTCAGACACATCTGTTTTTCTGCATAGCCACTGCCACTAGTATAGCTCAAGGCATCACCATCTTCTCTGCCTGGATTAATATGGCAATGGATTCTTATCTCTCCCTCTCCCCCCACACATACCCTTCTCTTTCCAATCTATCCTGTAATCAGGATGATGTTTCTTAAATGCAAACACAAACATGTCACTCCACACTGCTTAAAACTCTTCATGGCTCCCTGCTTTTATACTAAAGTTGGAACTTTCATCATGACTTTCAAGACCCTGCCTCCATGGCTTCTGCCCTACTCTCTAGCTTCTCCTCTTTTTCCTCCACGTGCTCTATGCTCCATCCATACCAAACTCCTTGAGGTTCCTCTAATGCACCCTGTTTCTCCCCTGTGCCCCTCCCTGCCTCCCACCCACCCTTTAAGTTCTCTTCTGGCCTCTTGAGATCTTCCCATCCTCCCCTCCTTCTTCTCCTTCCCCACTCCTCCTCCTCTTCCTCCTCCTCCTCTTCTTTCTCCTCCTCTTCCTTCTTATTTTCATCATTTGCTAACTCCTACTTACCCGATAGTCTTCAACTGTGATTTCACTTCATCTGTAAAAATTTATTTGTCCCTGTGCCTTGCAAATCTGTGTTAAGTGCTCTTCCCATAAGCTTTCTCAGAATTGTCACTTTCTCCTTCGATAGAGTATAACATTCTATATTATAATTGCTTGGTCACTCATCTCTCTCCTATCCTCCCCACCTGCCCCCCAACCCAGGACTACATACCCCCAAGATCAAGGAGCATGTCTGTTTTGCTCACCATGACCCTAGCACCACACAGAGAGCACATTATATGTGATTCAATCAGTCAGTCAATTAAAACATTCCATGTTGCAGTGGTGGAGGTAAGAAAAGTCTTTGGCTCATGCATTGCTTCCCAAGTCTTCCTATTTAATCCTTGTGGTTATACTTTGGCAGAAAGCAAATTCATTGCCTTTTCTGCCTTTCACTGCATAAAAAGCAACTGTGGGATAAAAAATGAACACCACCAACAAAAACACTTACTCCCCTTCTCAGATAATTTTTTAACAAGTTATGGAGGCTTGATCCTTGCTTTAGACTCTTCTCAAGCTGAAATTGTTAGTGATAAAAGATCACAGTTCGTTGGACCAGAATTCCTGAATCCTCAAACTCCTTCCATAACCACAGCCATCCCTAGAGGTTCAGGACCAACTTACCCATTAGACCCAGCAGTAACCCCATGCCTAGGGTCCACAATAGGTTTAGAAGCTCATGAAAATATTTTAATTTATTTTAGAAGCAGAAGGAAAATAAACTTATAGGTCAAAAAAGTATCTTAAAATATAATATTTATCTTTATACCAACATAAAACATAATTTTCAATACTTTTTATGGAGGAAGGGGGTAAATTAAATCAACAGTGCCAAATACCCATGAAAATCGTAACTTTAGTCCTGCTAAGTGCCTAGAAAATTATATGTGCACAGAAGACAAGGCTAAGGAATCAAAATCATCTCACTGTCTTGGAGCCTTGATGGAGCCCTTAGTCTTGGTGAGAAGGTTGAATCCTATGGAAGATTCAAGGATTGCTCCTGTGCCTCTGACCTGTAGGATGAGCCAACGGAGGTTTCTCTCACCCTTTTTCTTAGGTTTTTACAGGGACTATAGGCAATCCACCCAAGGAAACTAGAATATGTTGCCCCCAAATATGCCTCTTTAACACAAAAATTATTTTTTCAAAATGTGAAAAGTATTTAGCAAGAATAAAATGCACCTAAGGGCAATATTAAAAACAAAGTAAACTAAATTCACAGAAAATATGGGCAAGCCTGTCTTTTTTTTTTTTAATAAATTGTTTTTGAATTTTATTTATTTTTTTATACAGCAGGTTCTTATTAGTTATCCATTTTATACATATTAGTGTATATATGTCAATCCCAATCTCCCAATTCATCACACCAACACCAACACCCCTGTCACTTTCTCCCCCTGGTGTCCATACGTTTGTTCTCTACATCTGTGCCTCAACTTCTGCCCTGCAAACTGGTTCATCTGTACCATTTTTCTAGGTTCCACATATATGCGTTAATATACGATATGTGTTTTTCTCTTTCTGACTTACTTCACTCTGTATGGCAGTCTCTAGATTCATCCACGTCTCTACAAATGACCCAATTTCATTCCTTTTTATGGCTGAGTAATATTCCATTGTATATATGTACCACATCTTCTTTACCCATTCGTCTGTTAATGGGCATTTAGGTTGCTTCCATGACCTGGCTATTGTAAATAGTGCTGCAATGAACATTGGGGTGCATGTGTCTTTTGAATTATGGTTTTCTCTGGGTATATGATGGGCAAGCCTGTCTTGACTCCCTCTTGACCCTTCTAGGCAAATGAGAACTTCCTGGATAACAGTAAGAGCAGGCAGAGCAATCCACATAGCAAATGGCTCCAGTCTAAGCCAATTTACACAGGTCACAATTTCCCAGTCCAGTGCTTTTTCTGGGCTATGATGGAAGAGATAATGTAGATATGCAACCACGTGATTTACTACCTAGCCCGCCTTCAACCAGAGTCAGGAAAGAAACATTGCTATGTGCAGTGCTATACCCAGAAGCTTTCAAGCTCAGGGATACTTAATTTTTTTTTTTTTATTGAAATCCTTTCCCTTTCATGACCTCATCTTTGCCTTTAGCAAACTCCTCCCCTAACTTTCCCAGAAGTAGGAGGTGACTTGAACACATATTTCTCTATCTCCAATTCTTACTTCACTCACCCTATGATATTTCTAGCATGGGAAGGAGGCCCTGTTGCCAGGGCAACCAGTAGTGCATAAGTTCAGTCTCAGTTGGATCCTCTATTCTAACTGATCAAATTCCAACTATGCTCTTGACTCATCTCAATTTTATAGACATAAGAAGGTAAAATATTTCATAATTCCTCTGACACATGTTTCATCTATATCTTCATAAGATCCTGCTGACCTGTCTCTTCTCCTGAATTCATTAATTTAACTCATTTATTTCTACTAACCAGAGATGATATTCAAAGTATTTAAAGCAGACATGGCATGAAAAATACATCAGAATGGATGTATTCACCAAATCAGAATGTATACTAGCTGTAGACAGGAACTGAACCAGAGCATACTAGCCACCAACTGGTCCAGTCTATAACTAAACTTGATACCTTTCCTTCCTGCTATCAAATAGACTCCTCCTCTGACCAGTTACTGTATACTTAATGTCCTAATTGTCCACCATCACATACAACTGAATAAGAATTTGATGTGAAATTCATCCGTGACTTTTATGTCAATTCATAGTTTTGATAATTTAAAAAAATTACTTTATATATTCCCTTCATAGGAAGAAAGATATTGTGTTAGAAGGTGGAGAAGGATTTTAAAGGCACTGTATGCAGGAAGGAGAAGTAGGATTTCAGAAAGTACATAATCACTTCCTAATTGAGGTAGGAGTGGTCCCATATAGCAGTCAGCAGTGTTGTTCCTGAAATGCTCCAGTTCCCCCTTCCAGGTATGTGGTACAATTGCACTTCTCAGACCCATTCTGCTTGGGTAGGGCCAAATAACTAGTTCTAACCAAAGAGTTGTGGGCAGACATGATGTATGTCACTTCCAGGAAGAATGCTGAATTACTGCTGAGACCCCAAAGAGCAACTAGCAACCTTCCACATTCTAGCTGCTATTTCAACTTTGATCCCAGAGGGAGGGTGACTTGCATTAGAGACCTCCAGCTGACTCACAATGAAAATGTAGTGTGAGTAAAAAATAACCTTTGTAGTCTTAGACCATTGAAATTTTTGGCTTTGCTTGTTACTGAGACATACTTTAAGCTATCCTGACTGATATATTTTACTTTTAAGATCTTATCATTAGAGGCTCCTGTTTAGTGCCTTCATTCTGAGACACCTACTTCAATAGTTTTTAATGTCCATAAACTCCCTCATATTGTAAACAAAATTTAGGAAGCTTGTGAAGAACGTCCAGGGTGTTCATTAAATTCTCCAGAACATGTGTGTGTGTTGTTTAAGAAACCTTTCCCTACATCAAGATCGTAAACTTATTGAACAGAAAATGAGGAGTGCTAAGTTCCAGCTGAGTGTGGTACTTCACTGGTTTGGAAGTCTCAGATATGTAAACAAATCTAAATTTCATAAACAAAGCAGTGAAGCTTTAAATATGAGTCATGATGTCTATAAATTGGCAAAGAAATTAAGAAGGCATTTTTTTTTGTTTTTTTTTTGCAGTACGCGGGCTTCTCACTGTTGTGGCCTCTCCTGTTGTGGAGCACAGGCTCCGGTCGTGCAGGCTCAGCGGCCATGGCTCACGGGCCCAGCCGCTCCGCGGTATGTGGGATCTTCCCGGACCGGGGCACGAACCCGTGTCCCCTGCATTGGCAGGCGGACTCTCAACCACTGTGCCACCAGGGAAGCCCTTAAGAAGGCATTTTAATGATTCTTTCAATATTCAAGCTTTGAATGAAAATGAAGAATGACCATGAAATAGCTGTAATTCTTCAATATAGTACAAAACAGCAAATACAAATAATAGCTAATTAAAGTAGTGCTAATGATTATGGTTATCCTGCCTTTCATTTGCTAATGATATTTCACATTTCAAAAAGATTATTTTGAGTCCTAAAATATTTGTGTACTAAAGCATTCTTTTTCTTGGGCTGAAGGAAGCAATGTAATGTTGACAGAAATTGGTTTGAGAAGAGTATGCAATTTGAATTACTGACTCTGAAAAGTAATGGTTGGTTGTTTTCTAAGAGAGCTGACACAAAGGAGAAAGGCCTGAGTGTTAAAAATAAAAACATATTTGGGACCAAAAAAAAAAAGGGGATCTTAAACTTATTATCCTATGCTATCTTCTAGGAATTTTAAAGATTGCTTATGCTTTTTATATGCAATGATGATCAAACTCAGATACATCTTATTCCATTCTCAAGGTTTCTATGTGAAACAGTATGAAGCTGGCAAATCTGTGTGAAGACTCTTCAATAACCACAACTTTTCTCCTCAGGTGGACCCAGTGCTTGAAATCAGAAGCACATCACTCCATGAGTTCACACACATTACTACCTGGCCATTACCCTGAGGTGACCTGGGCAACCTGGACAACAACCTCTCCAGGCTATGGGCCTGGGGCAAGACCTAAAAACACCCTCCGAACCTAACTGGAAAATACAGAACACTCTGTCATAGCATGTGAAGGGTACCACCCTTCAATCACAGCAGGGCAGTGGGTGTAAACTATAAAATATAAGCTTCCTCGTATTTTCAAACATGTAAGGGAGTCATTGCGTACACGGAGAAAGCTTTCATCTGGGGAAGTTTATTAAAATGTAAATGTTCAGAGATCCATCTAGAAGAAGTAGAATCAGGTAAGTTATAAAATATAAAATATGTAAATATTGCTTCACTGCAAGATTGGTTACTAAAATCTGCACTCTGTAAATGTACAACCAGGCTGATATTTGGACCGACTGGGTCACAAGCAGTCAGCCAACAGAATGGAGAAATCTCCTGACCACTTGGAATCTACAAAGAAAATTGTCTGTTTACATAACTAAGCTGTAGCAGTATCTGATTTTGCATTCTGTAGGCAACAGATACCAGATAAAAATTTGAATTTATTCGTGATTAGACTACTAATAACACCATTATAAATATTACAAAAATGTCCAACAGCAAAGGAGCATTAGAACAGAGGAAGACAGAGGGAAAGAACATGTTCCCATTATGGTCAAAAACCTGTTCTGTATTTCCTTCAGAATAAAAGCATAGATCTTTACAGTGGCCTACACCGCCCCTGCCATCTGGCCCACTTTACCACTCTGAGCTCCCCTCCCCTCCTCTCTGCTCCAGGCACTCACCTCCTCACTGTTCCTCAAATATGCCAAGCATGCTCCTGCCTCAGGGCCTTTGCAAAGAGCGCTCCTGCTGTCTGGAAGCCTCTTCCTCAAGGTGTACACAGGGGTTGCTCCCTCATCTTCAAGTTTTCGCTCTAATGTCACCTTCTCAAGGAGACCCACCCTAAAAACATAAACCACATAACTTGTTACAGGTAGTGTTTACCACATAATTTGTTAGTGTTTATTGTCCATCTCCCTCTGCTAGAGCCAAGGTCAAAGACGGGGACTTTTTCCAGCTGGTTCACAGATTATTCCTAATCACCTAGTACAGGCCTGATATATAGAAAATACTGGATGATATATTGTTGAATAATTGAAAAAGCAAATTTAATTTAACCATATAAAAAGATCAAAGTGAGTAATCTGGAAGGAAAAATTTAAGAAATATTGATGTGATTTAATACTTTTTTCAAGTGACAGAAAAATTAAGTACATCTGATTAACACTTCAAAAGGAGAAAGGTGCTTTTCTAAACTGACATCAGAGAACTTCAGAAAGAGATGGTATATATCGAGAGAGGTTATCTACATTAGCTTTTGAATATATTTAACTTAATCTGACTTAAAAATAATTGCATTACAGATTACTTTAGCACCTCAATATGTGTTAAAATTATAATTAGAATCTTCTTTTTAAAGAAATAATCATGATTCTTTTATAATGCTGTATTTTACTTGCAGGGTTTTCACTCAGGGACTCACTAGCTGCAGAATTAGTGAAAAAGTCTTGCCCATCACCTGACATTTCCTCTTCATATCCCCAGATGTTGGGATCTTTCTATGATAGATCAATTTAGGAAGTGCAAAATCACCACATTTAGTTAAGAAGGATACACATAAGCATGATGGAGGCTGATTTTGCAGAGCTTTAAAGATCCTCAACCTTTAAGAACCTATTTAACCACACTGCTCCAAAGAAGCTTTCGGATACTACAGTTAAATGTTGAGCTCCCCTCTGTGTCTGGGAAAAGCCATCCAACAATTTCTAGAAAAGCAGACCGGTGGTTGGAAGGCTTCAGTAATAAGAAACAATTTTCTTATTACTGTACTTCCTCTTCCCTGCTTTAGAAGGAGTTCTTCCTCTACCTGGAGAGAACAAAACTGTCATTCGGCAGGTTCAACTACAGCATGCAGAGAAAGGGCTGCCCAAATCCAAAGAAAGCTATACAAAAGTGGTTATTCATGGGCTTCCCTGGTGACGCAGTGGTTGAGAGTCCGCCTGCCGATGCAGTGGACATGGGTTCGTGCCCCAGTCTGGGAAGATCCCACATGCCGCGGAGCGGCTAGGGCCGTGAGCCATGGCCGCTGAGCCTGCGCGTCTGGAGCCTGTGCTCCGCAACGGGAGAGGCCACAACAGTGAGAGGTCCCCGTACTGCAAAAAAAAAAAAAAGAGTGGTTATTCAGGGACTTCCCTGGAGGTGCGGTGGTTAAGGATCCACCTGCCAATGCTGGATACACGGGTTCGATCCCTGGTCTGGGAAGATCCCACACACTGCGGAGCAACAAAGCCCGTGAGCCACAACTACTGAGCCTGTGCTCTGGAGCCCGCGAGCCACAACTATTGAGCCCACGTGCCACAACTACTGAAGCCCGCGCGCCTAGATCCTGTGCTCTGCAACAAGAGAAGCCACCACAATGAGAAGCCCATGCACTGCAACAAAGAGTAGCCCCCACTCACTGCAACTAGAGAAAGACCGCACGCAGCAACAAAGACCCAATGCAGCCAAAAGTAAATGAATTAATTAAAAAAAAAAAAAATGAGTGGTTATTCATATCCCGTGTGTGTAAGCTTGCTTCATGAGGGAAAGAACTATGTCTTCTGTATCCCTGTATCTTATGTATACGTGGTTGGCTTTCAGTAAATGGTTGTTGAATGAATGAATGGTTCAAAAACAAAAGAACTACTAACTGTTCCCTAGGTTCAGAGTGGGACTACAGCTAAGTGCTGAGCACCTATTTCTTATCATTCTAAGCACACATATTTTACTTTTTTCTGTCTTTTTTTCATTATTAAACCCCATAAGTGTTTCTTGAATTATTTTCTGAACTGCTTACTTTTATCTTTTTGCATAACTTAATTCTTTTATCTTTTCATTCATCCAACAAATATTTGTTCATCCTGAGCCCAACTTCCTGCTTCAGAGATAATGAAAGAGTAAATGCCTTGGAAACAGACACATGGACCTATACTTATTCCATCAATCTCTTAAGTGTCTTCGAGCAAGCTGCCTAACCTCTCCCAGCCTCAGCAACTACATATGTTATCTAGAATCATACCCATCGAAGTAGACTGTTTGAGGGCCAATTGAGATCTTATATGTATATAGTAGGCAACTGATAAGTGTTCATTGTCTTCCATGCTTCCATTTCCTACTAAAAGGTGGGAAATTTAATGACTGATGAGCAAATCCCATTTAAGCTCCCAGAAATTAGAAAAGGTCAGCCTGAGAGATTCCTTCCAATGGCACAGATATATATATATCATTGAGACTCCACTTTGTTTCCCTCTGTGAACACAGAAAGACTTCAATTCTCAGACCACCTTTTAGTCAGTGGGTTATGTGGCCATTAAAATGTAGCAAAAGTGACATTCACCCACCTCCAGATGTAGTGCCTAAAAAAATCTTCCAGGCCTGGCCCCTAACTGAAGCCCAGATGCAGAGAATCCAAGGGAGGACTCCAATACCTTACATGATATAGAGGCATGGAAAAGAAGGAACCTAGGGCTCTAAATTACTGCATGGACTAGACCCTTCACCCCTAATGAACTGCAAAAATGCATGACATGTAAACTGCTCAGTGTAGGAGTTGTTTTGTTTTTATAGTAGTTAGCCTATCTTGAATAATTCATCACACAAACCACCACTCAGTCCTAGAACTGAAAACCTGCAAGCAGATTAATAGTTTATCAGTTCTCTCACTAAATTTGAGAGCTGAGACTGGGTCTTAACTTCTTGGTACCCTACTCGACACTTAGCACAATGCCCTAAATAAATCAGTTGCTTATTATCTGTGAATTAAGTACTGCCACAAGATAGGATTAAATATATATTTAAACTTACACACATACATATTTTAAATAAAGTCCGCCCTGCACACTGTAGTTATTTTAATTTAAAATATAAAGCTTATTTCCTGAAATCATTCCAGTTTAGCAAATAATCAAGATATGATGACAATTAAAATGGCAATTAGAATACACCCCTGTTTCTCCAGGTCACTTATAAGAGGAGGGCTAGCATAGGAAGGAGGAAGTTATAGGGACAATCAAGTGAATAGGTAAGAATCCTAGTCGTGTTTGAATACTAAGCTCTGAGATTTCAAATCCCTAACACTTCCCCGTCTCACTGAGTCCTGGAGGGGTCAGGGGTCATTTTCTCCTTGGATTATAGTCTCCAACCAATTCTGTTACTGCTACTGTTACTTCCATTCTTTCTTCCAGCAGCCTTGCTTGTACCACTGCTGGCCCACTTTTTAACAATTCTCATATCTCACCTTTGATGAATTTCTCTTTCCATCACACAAGCATCCACCTGCAAGTGCACAAGTATTTGTTTGACAACTAAAGCACAGATTGCTAGCTCAATTTTTATGGTCCCCTCCCTGATGGAACGTGGGACACATTCCCCCATAGCTACACTGAAGAATGTTTTTTAACTGACATTCTCAAAAACATTTCTCCCCCATAACAATCAAACCGTATTCCAAGTTTTAGGCCCAGCTGTCAGCTATCTCCAGGTGAATTTCCTACCTAGAGGTGATATTTTCACCAGAAACCAGCAGTCAGTATCTGTCTCTCTTTACTGTTTAAATGCCCTAATGCCAGTGGCCTGGGTACCTGTTAATCCCTAAATACTCTTCCCACTCTTTCTTAATGTAAATTTTGTTAAGTATATCGTATATTCAGAAAGATACACACAGCACAAGTGTCCAATTCAATGAATCTCTTCACTGCTGTTAGTCAGTAGGCCACTTAGTTAGTTGGCTTTTCCCAGAAGCCTTAGAGAACCCTCTGCAAAAAGGAATTTTGATAACAGTCCCTGATATCCTAACATCTTTGATGTGAGCAGGAAGATTCCTCCACCCTTGTCTACTGCCGCTCACACATACTCCTACATGGTTTTGCTACATAAAAAATAAACTAGAGTTAGCACTGGTAATATGTCATGAAGAAGATCTGAAGGTTTGGTATCTAGTTTACACCCTTGCATATATTGATTTTGATAAAGTAGTACTTCTTATTTACACAAAAGCATCTCAGGGATGGAATACATATTGACACCGTGAACAATACTCTGCGATTTGCATGCTTCACTGGAGTCATATTTATGATGGATTCTAGACAACTCTAGAAATGGTGGGGGAGGGTGAGGAGTGGAGAAACTGGCCTCACATCAGACCAAGAAATCCTTTCAAGACTTCCCTGGTGGTGCAGTGGTTAAGAATCCGCCTGCCAATGCAGGGGACACGGGTTCGAGCCCTGGTTTGGGAAGATCCCACATGCTGCGGAGCAACTAAGCCCGTGCGCCACAACTACTGAGCCTGTGCTCTAGAACCCACAAGGCATAACTACTGAGCCCGTGGGCCACAACTACTGAAGCCCGTGTGCCTAGAGCCCGTGCTCCGCCACAGGAGAAGCCACCACAATGAGAAACCCGTGCACCACAACGAAGAGTATCCCCTGCTCGCTGTAACTAGAGGAAGCCCATGCGCAGCAACGAAGACCCAACGCAGTCAAAAATAAATATATTAAAAGAAAAAAAAAATCTTTTCACATCTCTATCCACATATTCACCACATGCTGTGCTCCCTCTCACCACCAGCTTCAAAAATCAAAAGACGTAAACATACTGGATTTATACCTGGATATAAATTTCCATATAATCAAATCTTTCCTGCATTCTCAAGTAGATCCAAAACATGTTATTTAAATGCCATAAGAAAATGGAAATTATTTCAAAACGTGGCATTCCAATGTTCTTAAGAAGAAAACTGTGCTCACATTGAATTCACAGGAAAGTGGGGGTACTGGACAAAAGAAAAAGCATCCTTAGCATTATTCCTTCATCCCACAAATCATTTTCCTCTTTTTTAATACTCCAATTTTGGATTTTATTAAAACATCAGCTTTTCATTTTCCAAAACTATCCATGAACTTGGTCTATCTTATCTATAATCCTAGTTGTCCATCTATCTTCAGACAGAACTAGAACTCCTATTTAAAGAATGCTATGAAAATTACTTTTTCTCCCATTCATAACTAAACACACACACCACCCTACTGCAGCTGCTTTGCTGCAGTTGGTTGTGCTGGAATTTCTTAACTTATTCACACTACTGCTGCAGGGTCTGAAAGTATGGGTGATATGAGCACCTGGCGCTCTAAATGACTGTCCTCTTCCAACAGGAATATGGACATGTTGAAATTATTTAGACGTCCCTCACATGTTTATTTCACCGCTCCTGGGTGGAGTTAAGTGAAGCCTCTTCACCCACATATTTTATTGTAAATTTTCATGAAAAAAGGAACTGTCTCCTGGCACAAGTAATCTTATTTCACCATTATTTAGGTCTAATGATGAAATGAAACATGCCCAGTGGGCCTGGAGTAATCTAGTAAAAGGCCAGATGACAGGAAAGGATGGTAGTACACCCTGTGAGCAAGCAGGAAATCTGAATCTATAAGACACAGTCAGCACTCCTAAAACATGCTGTTGAATTTAATTCTAATCTTTTATATACATGTAACATGTATATCACATGTTTCTTTAAAAATGTAATTGATTATTAAAAAGTTTTAAAAAGTGCAGAGGATTTTTAGGGCAGTGAAACTATTCCATAAGACACTATAATGGTGGATACATGACATCACACATTTGTCCAAACCCATAGAAGATACAACACCAAGACTAAACTGTAATATGGGCTTTGGGTGCTAATAATACTTCAATGTAGGTTCATCAGTTTAACAAATGTACCATTCTGGTGCAGGATGCTGGTAGTTGAGGAGTGTGAGTATGTGGGGGCAGGGGGTATGTCTATTTTTTTTAAGTTTCTTATCTAGATATTTTTTCATTTAAATTAAATCATGTGGAATAAATAAATAAATACATAATATGGATATTCCTTCTCTGTGCTCTCTCATTCCTCTCTACTGGGCTAAAGATAATAGTTTAACTGCTTCCAACATCCCTACAACGTCAGACAAATTGCTTTCTGAATGTCTCCTCTTAAAGAGCTTTTTATTCTTTCCTCACACAATTCCTGGAACTACCCTTCTCTTTCTCATTGCGTGCAACTTCTTTTTATCTGTATTTACTGTTGCCTTGGCCACCAATCAGAGATGTAATTAGCTTTTCTGAAACCTGGCTGTATTTTTACCAACATTTTTTTGAATCTGTATGAAGAAAGGACTTACAGAGTTAGATGGCACCCCTTCTCTCCCATCTTCTCATACCACCCACCACCCAATCAATTCTATGAGCTCCTATCAGAGATGTCATTTCAAAGAGCCCTTATCCAGTCAGTGATTTCTTGGTTGAAAGTTGGGTTGGCTCCCATGTCCACATGGGCATGCCATGCCATGAACGCCCTTCTCAATCTGACCTGCACTTACCTTGTCTCCTTTCATTTTCCCAAGAGATCACACATGGCACTTTCCCACATCCATCCTTGCCTGGCCTTTGCTTTCCTCCTTCTACAATGCCTTTTCCCCTTCTATGACTGGAAAAAAATGTTTATACGTCCTTGCATTTCAACTTATCTTCTCAGTGAAAGCCTCCTTAACATCCCAAGATAATATCAACACAATCCCTCTTCTGGTTTATATCACTAGCATAAAATTTGTTAATTATACTCTGGTTAATTATTCATGCAGTTGTCTTTCCACCGGACTGTAAGAAACTTGGGACTCAAATGACCTGCGTCATTTTTATATTCCCGACTTTCACCTGAGTGGCTGGCACCAAGAAGGTGTCCTGTGAAGTGATTGTTTGGTGAATGCATTCACTTAATAACCAGGAATAGTTCACCTGACCAAAGAGAGGAGTCAGAATTTTCTAATCTCACCAATGAGAGGAAGCAACAAAGGTTTTCTCTTATTTCTGCTTGACTGATTAGAGTATGTACATTTTATTTCTGTTATAGTCTTTCAATGGACATAGTATTACCTTCCTCTACTGTTCAATTTAGTTTAAAATAGCAAAATTTCCCCCTTTTTCATGAAAATGGCAATGTAAATTTGAGTAATGATCATTTACAAAGATTTATCCATTCAGTCACTCAAATATATTTTGTATCTTCCATAGGGAAGAGATGAAGTTCTTTTTATCCATGGATTTTATCTGGGAGACAGAGAACGAGACTATTTATATCAAGCTCACAAGCAAAGTACAAAATGTCTCTGAAAATTCAAAATCCTATGAAAATTTTCACAACAGCAAGATCTAACTCTCATGGGTTCCACAAGGATCAACTTCTACAGCACTCACTAAATAATGCTTTCCTCCAGCCGCCTGAAGCCTAAAGCGGACTAATGGGCTTCAGGAAACAGCTGTGGTTTCAGGAAATGGGAAAATATGACGATCTACTGTTGAAAGCTACCCACCACTGCTCCCACTACTACCACTCACCCCTCATTTATCCACTGTCTCATACACACACACACACACACACACACACACACACACACATATCCTCACAACTCCCCCTTTGAGCTAGGCTGCTGTCAGAGGCATATGTAGAGGAACATTACTCTTAGAGCAGTTTTCTAGGTTTACTTAAATAGCACAGAAACCAGGTTAAATGGGGTCAGTCATGTTCCAGATTTTCCTAACTTCCAGAAGCCCTAGTTTCCAGGAACCCATGTGGAAAAGACATCAGGCTGAAACATCTGTCAGAGATTGATGGGAAACTCACTGGGCTGGAAGTCACTGGCCCTGAATTCTCTGCTGATTCTACCATGGTGATATTAAGCAAATCTCCTTACATTTCATGGTGTCACTTCACTCATTTACTATAGGATATAATTGTCCAGTCTACATATTTTATATTGGACATGTACTAAGTGCTACATAAAGGGGAAAGATAAATAGGGACCACTGTACTCATTGGTAAGTAATTTAGAACACTTATTAGAAAATAAGTAAAGATATAACTTGGAGTCAGTTTCAAAGTTGCAGGATCAAAGACATACTATGCTCATTCTGAGGCGAACTATCTCTATACCTCCAGACATCTGGTGAATAGGGTCCTTTTTCTCTGTGTTAGAAATCCCTTATTGAAAAATTAAGGCAAAATACTGATAAACACTCTCCAAAAGTCCCTTCTATACCTTTTCATCCTATGATTCTGTGTATTAAATGACAGACTGTTTGCCAGTTTGATTTAAACCCTAGTTATAGCTCACTATTGAAATATAATGCTTTGCATAGAGAGAAGTTAAAATTCCAGATAAAGGTATACCACAATGCTGAGTCAAATGTCCTTACTTCGTGGTGGGGGAAGGAAAAAGTAGAGTTATAATGAGAGAAGATTCTGGCAAATGGGCAACTGATTCTCTACAGATGAAGGATAAAAGCAAGAGTGAGAAGTAAAGGAAACATGTAGAACTTGCCTGGAAATGGAGCTGGGACAAAGTGGAACTGTCCCAAAGAGAAGGAACAGAGAAGGAATGTTTCCGCAAGGTGGAAAAAAGCAACTTCTCCCTACAGGAATGTTGAAAAAACTAGACTCCAGTAAATACAGTCAAGGTAGCTTTACTACTTTGGTTCTGGACATCTCTGAGAAGTAAAGGTCATGAAAGGTTAAATTGTACCATTCCCTTTCTCCATATTTCATGTGTACAGATTAATTGTAAATCTGGTGTAACATACCTAGTCTTCATTTCATTACTTCATGGTGAATATGATGCATTTGAATAACTAATCATAATATATCTAGCCAACTCTACAATGGCCCTTGAAATCAAGAATACAAATGCCCACAGATAAATGTGGTAAATTCAGATATTTTTTTCTTGACAATATCCAACAGCCAAGAAGAATATGCAGCACTCTTATTCATCAGAGCTTTTATAAAACAGGAACCTGAAGAAACATGTCTAAACACGTCTAAAATAAACACAAAATGTACTCTTGGGAAGACACATTCATGGGAAAATATTTTCTTGTACTTTAATTTCTGCTAAGGTTGTGATAACAGGGTTTGTGTTGTAAGTACTAAACAAGGAATCAGTTTAAAGATTACACTTATGTAAGGGAACACTACTGTAAGTCAAAAGCTTCAGGGCTTCCCTGGTGGCGCAGTGGTTGAGAGTCCGCCTGCCAATGCAGGGGACGCGGGTTGGAGCCCTGGCCTGGGAGGATCCCACATGCCTCGGAGCAGCTAGGCCTGTGCGCCACAACTGCTGGGCCTGAGCTCTAGAGCCCGAGAGCCACAACTACTGAGCCCGTGTGCCACAACTACTGAAGCCCACGTGCCTAGAGCCCGTGCTCTGCAGCGGGAGAGGTCACCGCAGTGAGAGGACCGCGCACTGCAGCAAAGAGTGGCCCCTGCTTGCCGCCAGCACGCAGCAACGAAGACCCAACACAGCCAAAAATAAAAAAATAAAAAAATAAAAAAAGCTTTACAGGCACAACTGCAATTCAGCTGTGTGTGCATCTGGCAATGTGGTCATTTGTACATATTTTTTAAGGTGTGTGAAAAAAATGATATACTGAATAGGTTATCCATGAGTTATGAAAAGGAGGAATCATTATCTGCTTCCAAATTTACAAGCTCAGCATATTCTTTGTGTCTTACGGCTTCACATATTTATTAAAATAAGGATAAGAAGGGAAAATGGAAGATGATAATGTTCTTTATGGCAGAGATACATGTTGTAAAATAGCTGGTAAAATAATTAGAACAGATAAATTCACAAGCAAACTAGAAACTTCTATCTTGTACACATAGCTCTAATGAACCTGGAGAAGAAAACATTTTAAAGTCTTAGCTGTAATGTTTTCTGTGGAGAACAATAAAGTTCTGAAACTTTCACTGGGCTCTCCAAACAATTCAGGGTGTTGCCTCGATATTCAAAGCCCCAATATCTTTTGGATTCAGGTTTCCATAGAAACTGCCTTTATGTAGCACAGCATGCTTGTTTCAGCTGGCCAAACAACAGGTGCCAACAGGCCTTAGGTGAAAATACCAAGGGCTGGAAGCAACGCATTTTCCAAGGAGAGATTCCATTTTTGGAATTCATTTTTTCAGTTGGTTTCACCAAGTTCAGGAATATTGGCCTTCAGGACATAGAATACAGCCCAATTACCTGATACTTATGAGAATATTTAGGGGTAAATAAACATCAAGTCACAACATTATTAAGATGGAATAAGTACCTTGGCTTAAATTCTCAAAATTCTTTGACTTCCTTCTGAATTGCTCCAAGCATGCCAATGTGTGTTGAAACTGTAATTAAGTCCTCCCACTTCTCCACGAAGAAAATTCAAGCCTGTCTAAATAATAAAGGTTCCTTTGCAAATGCAAGGTGTTTTAGAACAACTGGCAATGAGTTATTTTAAAAAAATAAAGCCCTCAGAACTAGAACATTTGTTTGTATTGCATATCTGGAGAGCTCAAGTAGGAACACAGAAATTTCCATCAAATGCATTCATCTATGGAGATCCTCAGGGAAGTATCAATCCCCTGCTCCAACTTATGGAAGCAGAGTCTACAATTCAGTCTGAGAATAGCCCACCATCTTTAGGAAACAGTTCTTTAACCATGACCAAGTCTCAACTCAAATGTCATCTCCTCAGAGGCCTTCCATATGTACTCTAGCTAAAGTAGTGCCCACTCCAACATTACTCTCTGCTGCTTTTTCATAACAGAACTGGCAGAAGAAAGGATCAGAAAACAGGTCAATTGAGATTAACTAGGCAAGAAACAGAAAGAAAAAGGAATGAAGAAAATGAACAGAGCCTCAGATACCTGTGGAAAACCACCAAGCTATCAAATGTATGCACAGTGGAAGTCACAGAAGGAGAGAATAAAGAGAAAGTGGCAGAAAAAAAGTGTGAATAAATAGTGGCCAACAACTTAGCAAATATGATATAAAAAATTAATCTAACAGTCGACTAATATTTGACAAGGGAGCCAAAGAACACTCATATGGAAAAAAAAAGTTTCTCCAATAAATGTTGTTGGGAAAACTGGATAACCACATACAAAAAAAAAAAAAAAAGAAATTGGACCTCTACCTTATAACCCCAAAATTAACTCAAAATGGGTTAAAAACATAAATATAAGACCTGAAACTGTAAAACTCCTAGAAGAAAACATAGGGGAAAAGCTCCTTGACATAGCTCTTTGCAATGATTTTTTTTAATACAACACAAAAAACACAAGTAACAGGAGCAAAAATAAACACGTGGGACTACTTCACACTAAAAAGCTTCTGCACAGCAAAAGAAACAATCAACAAAAGGAAAAGGCAATCTATGAAACAGGAGAAAATATTTGCAATCCATATATCAGATAAGGGGTTAATAACCAAAATATGTAAAGAATTTATACCAATCAATAACATTAAAAAAATCCAATTTAAAAATGAGTAGATGGGGCTTCCCTGGTGGCGCAGTGGTTAAGAATCTGCCTGCCAATGCAACTCTGCGAGCCCTGGCCCAGGAAGATCCCACATGCCACGGAGCAACTAAGCCCGTGCACCACAACTACTGAGCCTGAGCTCTAGAGCTCACAAGCCATGACTACTGAGCCCACATGCCACAACTACTGAAGCCCACACGCCTAGAGCGTGTGCTCTGCAACAAGAGAAGCCACCACAATGAGAAGCCCGTGCGCCGCAACGAGGAGTAGCCCCCACTCACTGCAACTAGAGAAAGCCCATGCACAGCAAAGACCCAACACAGCCAAAAATAAATAAATAAATAACAAATAAAAATGAGTAGAGAAACTAAACAGACATTTTTCCAAAGAACACATACAAATGACTAACAGATACCTGTAAAGATGCTCACCATCAATAATCACCAGGGAAATGCAAATCAAAACCACAGTAAAATATTACCTCTCATGTGTTAGAATGGATATCATCAAAAAGACAAGAGATAACAAGTATTGTTGAGGATGTGGAGAAAACAAAACACACACTGTTGACAGGAATGCAAATTGGCACAGACACTATGGAAAACAGAATGGAGCTTCCTCAAAAAATTAAAAAAAGAACTACCATATGATCTAGCAATCCCTCTTCTGAGTATATCCAAAGGAAATAAAAACAAGATTCCAAAGAGATATATGAACCCTCATGTTCACTGCAACATTGTTTACAATAGCCAAGCTATGGAAGCAACCTAAGTGTCTATCAATGGATGAATGGTTAAAGAAGATATGGTATTTACATATATGCAATAAAATATTATTCAGTCATGAGAAAGAAAATCCTGGCATTTGTGAACACATGGATAGTCCTTGAGGACATTAGCTAAGTGAAATAAGTCAGAGAGAGAAAGACAAATACTGCAGCATGTCACATATATGGATATCACTTATACATATTGTACCATAAGTGTAATATAATACTGTACTATACACTTTAAAGTTGCTAAGAGAATAGATCTTAAATGTTGTCACCACAAAAAAGAAATGGTAATTATGTGATGTAATGGAGGTGTTAGCTAATGCTACCATGGTGACCACATTGTCATATATGTTTATCAAATCAACACATTGTATTGTACATCTTAAAATTACACAATGTTATATTCAATTATATCTCAATAAAGTTGAGGGAAAAATTAATCTATTCACCCAAGAAGCTGAAGAACTCCAAGTAAGATAAACTCAAAGATCAAGTACTTTATTCACTGCTGCATTTTCAGACCCTAAAACAGTGCCTAACACATAGAAGTCTCTCAGCAAGTATTTGTTGAATCATTCAATAAATTATTCTTTATTTTGCAAATGAAAAGCCTGAAGCACAGAGAAGCAGAGTAATTTTCCCAAAGTCAAACAGCCAGTAAGTGATGGAGTCTGGTTTTAAATCCTGGCAGGCTGACAACAGAGCTCTCAATCTTAACCTCATACTAGTGTACATCATGTACCAGCCCTAGAGGTGCTGAAGTGTTCAAATCTACATCTTCTGTCTGAAACCCATGTTACAGAATTAGCCATCTTCTACTGCCTCCCTCTGCTTCCATCTGAAAGACTTGACATTTCTGAACCATCGCTTCTCAGATCTTCAAAGACAGTGAGGTATAGTGGAAAGAAAATGAGCTTTAGTGTCATACAGACCTCGGTTTGGATCTCTAATTGGGCCCTATCTGTGGCTTGTCACCTTGGATAGGTAACTTGATGTGCTTCCCAATTTTCACATCATGGTAGGCATAGAGAATTATAATATTTCTACAGCACACTGGGGCTAGGTGCACTTGGTCAAAGGTGACTGGCCTGGAAATCCAGGTGCCTCATGCTCTTCCTACCCATCTCTAGGGCTAAGATGATCATAGTGGGGCACTCCTACAATTGATTTGCATATATAACTCTTGAAATGCTCTAATTTACCCAGTTTCCTTACCTTTAAAAATGGGGGGCTTCCCTGGTGGCGCAGTGGTTGAGAGTCCACCTGCCGATGCAGGGGACACGGGTTCGTGCCCCGGTCCGGGAAGATCCCACATGCCGCGGAGCGGCTGGGCCCGTGAGCCATGGCCGCTGAGCCTGCGCGTCCGGAGCCTGTGCTCCGCAACGGGAGAGGCCACAACAGTGAGAGGCCCGCGTACCGCCAAAAAAAAAAAAAAAAAAAAAAAATGGGGCACCGGTTCATTAAATGGGGCAAATGATGTCTATTTCACAGAGCCCTTGTGAACTATAAATAAAACATCATAGACAAAATGCTTGCTATAGACTATCAATATGTAGGTGCTCAGTTGATGGCAGTTATCATGGTTACTATGATTAGTATTGTTTAAAAAGAAATAACAGGTCCCAAATAGATCACTTGTGCTGAGCCCCACTTCAGCAAACCAAGACTTAATTGCAGTTTCAACCTCTCCCAGGAATGTGACCTTTAGCAGTCAATCTGGAATCACCTGATCAACACTAGTAAGGTAATCTGCATGACAGACCCCACTCTTCCCCCAAAGGAAGGTGATCTTACCTGAAAAATCCTTTCTTTTGTTTATGACTTCCTTGTCCCACCCCCTTTCTGTCTTTAAAAACCTTCCATTTTGTACAGCTCCTGGGAGTTCCTTTCTCTTTGCTAGGTGGGATGCTGCCCAATTCATGAATTGTTGAATCAAGCCAATTTGATCTTTAAATTACTCAGGTGAATTTTATTTTTTAACACTATTAACATCAGCAGTAGCATTTACTTACAGTTTCTATGGGCTCTCTATACCCAAGAAACAGCCTGGGCCAGATTTCATCATGCAGGTTTGTTTCTCTGCTTCCTGTAACACTGAAGTATTGTAGGACATTACTTTTAGTTTATTAATTTTGACTCCCTGTTCACTCAGTGACAAGGCACCTAACTGTGCACTGTGGGAGATTCCAAAGGAATACAATCACAGACTCTCAGGACAGGATGAGACTACTACTCTGTTGAACTGCTTCCCTCAAAGGCTTGAGTCCCTTCTAAAACATTCACTGAATGAACATTTGATCAATTTTCCGATACCTCCAGTGACGAGAGTGTAACCATCCAAAGAAGCCCATTCTAACTTGGGACAAGATTTATTAAAAATTCTTCTTTACATTGATTCCAATCCAGCTTCTGCATACTGATAATTTTTCAATCTGGAGCCATACTGAGGAGCTCCAATATATGTCATATAGAGCTCAGCTTGAAAGATCACATTCTAGGACTCAGACATACCTGGGATTGTCTGAAAAGAGGGAACCTGGATCTGGTCTAGGGTATTATTTGTAGGAGGAACTGGAGAGCTTCCTGGAAAAGAAGTCATTCATCTAATCAAAAACCAGCTGTGGAACAGGAGCAGATAGGAGCCATAGTCTACAAATACAGGAGAACAAGCAAACCACTTCTTTTCTACAATAACTTAATTTCTTTTTTTTTTTTTATAACTTAATTTCTGACTAATAAAGTAACCTACTTTTATCACACATTTGTTCACAGATGATGAAAGAAGAGCATATGAGTAGAGCCCAACGTCAGTCTCTGAGACTGTCTTCCAATCCTGCCCCTATGGTCTCATACTTAAGTCCCAGGGACAGGAAGGGCCTTACAATGAAAAAAGAGATAGGGACTTTTCTGAAATTAAATAGTTACTATCTACAAGTTTGTGCTGATAAATTCCAAAATCTCAATGAAATAAAAGGTTGATAGGAAAAATATATATAACAAAAACTCAAGAAAAACACCAAACATGAAAAGATCAATAAGCTTGGAAGAAATTGAACGTTATCAACTAATTACCTCTAATAAAAGATTTTAGAACCAGACAATTTTGCTGGCAGGTAATTCAGTTCATTTTATTAAGCTAGCATAACCAAAATAGCAGAGGTGACCAAAGAGGGTCTAAAATACAAAAGCTGGGGACTTCCCTGGTCGTCCAGTGGGTAAGACTCCATGCTCCCAATGCAGGGGGCCCAGGTTCTATCCCTGGTCGGGGAAATAGATCCTGCATGCATGCTGCAATTAAGAGTCCGCATGCCACAACTAGTAAGTCCACATGCTGCAGCTAAAAATACCAAAAAAGATCCCTCATCCCACAACGAAGGTCCCACGTGCCACACTAAGACATGGTGCAGCCAGAAATAAATAAATATTTTAAAAAATGAAATACAAAAGCTGTAAATCTCACCTATGTGGATTTGAAAGGTCAAAATAAAATAAGAGCAAATTTTGTAAATTGGAAACAAGTTTAAAAGATGGCTTTTCATTAGAGGAAGGAGTACACAGGGGCGCCAAGCACTAAATACCTATTTCTCTAAGATTTCTGGAAGGTATTTTATTTATTGTTCATTGTCTATATACCCCTGTTAGAATATAAGCTCCACAAAGGCAAGAATCTTGGTTTACTGGTATATCTCAAGCATCTAAACATTGCCTGGCATATAGGAGACATTCAAGTATTTGTTTCAAAAACAAATGCAATAAGAAGTTTGTTTTTTAATCATTATTACGTAGTCCCAATGGCAAGATTTAATAGCAGGTTACAACGTAACTGTCAAGTGAATACGTCCCTATGTCCATCTCATTTTCTGCTATTATTTATCATGACACAATTTGAGCTTGACCCATTTACTGCATGCCTACTTCAGATATAAAAGTTGCATTCCGTAGTTCTTATATGTAAGAGAAACTGCTAGTTGCCAATCTGATTTCAGTTTCTCTTGCTTTCTTGAAGACCATATACTCAACTAGAAGACCACTTTCTAATCTCCCTTGCAGACAGGTTGTGGTCAGATAATTAATATATCTGATTAATAATGAATATATCTGATAATTAAGATATACACGAGGGACTTCCCTGGTGGCGCAGTGGTTAAGAATCTGCCTGCCAATGAAGGGAACACAGGTTCGATCCCTGTTCTGGGAAGATCCCACATGCTGCGGAGCAAATAAGCCCATGCGCCACAACTACTGACCCCACGCGCTTCAACTACTGAAGCCCACGCACCTAGAGCCCATGCTCCGCAACAAGAGAAGCCATTGCAATGAGAAGCCCACGCCCTGCAACGAGGAGTAGCCCCCGCTCAAAGCAACTAGAGAAAGCCCGTGTGTGGCAACGAAGACTCAACACAGCCAAAAACAACAAAAAACAAAAAAAAAGCTGGGGGGAAATAAATAAAAACAAAACACAACGAAGGAAAGAAAGAAATGAAATGGATCTGACAGAAAATCAAAGTGCCATAATGACACAGAATTGAACATTTCATTATGGGACCTACTTTCTGCCTGCCATATACTGTTTCTTCTTTGCTTTTGTGTGTGTCCTTCACTCAGCAACAGCTGAAAAGAGTGTGAGAAAACTATCCATATTCCTAACTATTGAAACTAACAAGGAAGACTCAGTTCTCTGCTACTCACTGGACATATGACCTGAAACATATCAATTTATTTGGGCCTCAGTTTCTCCTTTTGAAAAATGGAAGAGATTGTCATAGATCAGTGATTCTCTAATGCAGCTCTTGGACCACCAACAAACTAGGAGGGGCTCATCTGTCCTAGGCGAAATGAACAATGTAGAAATCATGTAAGAAATCTAGTTTCTTTTTTAAAATAAATTTATTTATTTAATTTTATTTATTTTTGGCTGCGTTGGGTCTTTGTTCCTGAGAGCGGGCTTTCTCTAGTTGCTGCGAGCAGGGGTTACTCTTTGTTGCAGTGCGCGGGCTTCTCATTGTGGTGGCTTCTCTTGTTGCAGAGCACGGGCTCTAGGCACACAGGCTGTGGCATGTGGGCGCAGTAGTTGTGGCTCGCGGGCTTAGTTGCTCTGCGGCATGTGGGATCTTCCTGGACCAGGGCTCAAACCCGTGTCCCCTGCATTGGCAGGTGGATTCTTAACCAGTGTGCCACCAGGGAAGTCCCAAGAAATTTAATTTCTTACATGAAATTAAGTTACTAAAATAAAAGATTGCCGTTGATTCTGAGATCAAATCTTCTTACCCATCTGGTGTTAAAATATTCCTCCCTCTATGAAGCAGTGGTGACATGATTTTAGGGGTGGCTTGAATGTCCTCACTAAGTAATACATTGCCAACCCAAAACTGACCTCCAAATTTGGGGTCTATGAAATCATTGAAAATCCACTGAAAAAAAATTTTTTTTTCTGAGTGTATAATAGCAAAAAGATAGTTCAGTTTGGATTCTGGTTGACCCAGGCTTCAATCCAGGCTCTGTTAATTACAGATTATGTGACCCAGGATGTGAATAGACTGTCTCTGCTTGAAGGTTATTGATCTTGAAAACCAAAAATCTGGAAACTCAGTTCCTTGCTGATCTCTAAAGGTCCTTGCAGCTCTGCTTTCTAAACTAATACATGGATGTCAACTGGAAAAATACACTTGAGTGATCAAGTTAACTTTGACAAGCCAAAAACAGTGGATATTCTATATACTCCAGGGCTGAAATACAAAAGAAGAGGAAAAAACAGGCTGTGCATAAACATCAGAGAGAAAGATTAGAATTCTAACAGAACGCCTTCTGTATATGCTTGTTACACAACTATTATACGCCAATATACACATGAAAGAGTCATTTCATCACTCCTCCTGAATACATAAACTGTTTGTCATGAGATTTTAAAATTCCAGATTTTCTTCCTGAATTTCATACTCTTATTTGTATCAGTTTTGTGAACTCTCTCTCTAAAACCGGAGAAAACAAAGGGAACTGGCAAAATGAGAACTGAATAACTATATAGGGTCCCCAAGCTCCTTTTGGTCTTTAACACTGCCTCCCCACAGAGCGTGCAAAGTAGGACACATACACACACACACACACACACACACACACACACACACACTCACCCACAAAAGCCCCTTCTCCCCTGCAGTGTTTTTCCTCTGCCTCTGACAAAGTTGCCAAATCCAAATGTAGGTCACAGGCACCACCTAGAGGCATTAATCCCAAATCTGACTCTCATTTCTGTGAACTGATACAAGTCAGTTCAAAATCCAGATGAGTTCTCCCTCTAGTCACAGACTCGCAAATTAGTTAATCAAGTAAAGTGCTCCCATTTCTAAATGCTGTCAGGGGAAATGAGTAAGACTAAATGAAGAGATGTGCAAATAGACACATCCTGTCAAACTGTTGACTTATCTGTCTCACCATCTCATTCGTTAACATTTTGTGGTTTCACTTGCTGCCTATTCCAAAAGAAAGATGTACAACACAAAGGCCACAATTCTACCTTTGGGGGATCAGGAGATTATGAAACTGGAACCACAATAATTCCACACAAGCCTTAACTCAAGAAATAACATGCCCTTTTAAGAGTGAAAATGTGTCTGCAAGAAATGATATTAGATCCTCCAGTTACCGTTGCTATTAGGGCCAAAAGAGTCCATTTCCAGAAAGTTCATCTTTCATGCGCCAGCTTTACCTCATCAGCAATAACAAGACATCTGAGTGCTGTTTTAATCATCTGCACATCTTGTCTAACTGGAATACATAAGAGTCCCCAAGATTCAGAGCTAATCTAAACCCAAGGTACCACAAATCATCATGCAAAGTTAGTTGATAGTTTAAAATAATGAGGAGCTATGAGCTTCCTATGCATAACTGAGTCCACAACTCAGGACACTGTTTTACAAATACCCCAAACTTTTAGGATATCAGCAATCTAACTTAGATGGCAGCTCTGCTTGGCAGAAATTATGCTGGCTATAGACACTGGAGTCCCATCTTCTAGCATCTATATCACTATCTAGCTTTGGGATCTATAGCTATTCATTTAACCTCTCAGTTTTCTCATCTGTAAAATGAAGAGGCTGCTTCTTATGAATTATAAAGCTCTACAGGCAGAAAAATATTTCATTATAATTTGAAAGTCTTAGGTGTAATAAAGCCTATAAAAAACCCCTGCCCTTTATTAGCATCGATACTTTTTCTACAAACCACTAGTGGGCAGTGTTGGGCTATCTGGTTAAGACACAACCTGCAGGGTGGGCGAAGAGATTCCTTTAGCACAGAACTGCCTCTGCAACTTTTCTCAGAACTGTCAGCAGGCCACCTGCCCATTGCTACCATCATTACCTCACCTGTGCTATAAGACACACCAATCAAGTAGATCAAGAAAAGTTTGAAGAATAAAAGGCTCAACATTAGATTTCATTTTATTTTCACTGTAAGTTAATCATTAGGCCCCACTCTGATATTTTAAGTTTAATCTTTAATTAATCACTTCAATTACCATATTAATTCATTAAAATCATAATTTTTCAAAACACTTAAGATCTCATTTAATAAGAACAATTATATAAATTTTTGCTTTATCCAAATAAATGTTTCTGAAAAGATGTAACTACATTTTTTATGATGACAAAAGAAATGTTTCACCTTTTAACTTCAGAAATTATTCAGAAAAATCACAAAAAAGCAAGAAGCCCCTCAAATATTAATGTTTTGAAAATATCACTGTTTATATTTTGTGGCTTATCCTTTGTGTAAGCATTTAACTTCTTTTTTAAATTTACTTTTTATTGAGGTATAGTTGATTTATAATACTAAATGTTTCAGGTGTACAACACAGTGATTCACAATTTTTAAAGATTATACTTCATTTATACTTATTATAAAATGTTGGTTATATTCCTTGTGCTGTATGATACATCCTTGTAGTTTGTTTCATACATAATAGTTTGTACTTCTTAATCCCCTATACTTACATTGCCCCTTTCCTCTTCTCTCTCTCTACTGGTAACCACTAGTTTGTTCTCTGTATCTGTGAGTCTGTTTCTGTTTTGTTATATTCACTAGTTTATTTTTTTAAATTTTACATGTAAGTGATAACATACAGTATTTATCTTTCTCTGACTTATTTCACTAAGCGTAACACTCTCCAAGTTCATCCATGTTGTTGCAAATGGCTAAATTTCATTTTTTATGGCTTAGTATTCTATTGTGTGTATATGTATGTATATGTGTGTGTGTGTGTGTATATATACACACAGACACACATCTTTATCAATTCATCTGTTGATGGACACTTAGCTTGCTTCCATATCTTGGCTATTGTAAACAATGCTGCTATAAACATTGGGGTGCATGTATCTTTTCAGATGACTATTTTTGTTTTCTTAGGATATATACCTAGGAGTGGAATTGCTGGATTATATGGTAGTTCTATTTTTAGTTTTTTGAGGAACCTCCATTACTGTTTTCCATAGTGGCTGCATCAATTTACATTCCCACCAACAGTGTACAAGGGTTCCCTTATTTCCACAACCTTGCCAACATTTGTTATTTGTGGTCTTTCTGATGATAGCCATTCTGACAGATGTGAAGTGCTGTCTCCTCATGGCTTTGATTTGCATTTCTCTGATGTTTAGCCATGCTGAGCATTTTTTCATGTGCCTTTTGGTCATCTGCATGTCTTCTTTGGAAAAATGTTTATTCAGGTCTTCTGCCTGTTTTTTAAATTGGGCTGTGTGTTTTTCTGATATTGAGTTCTAAGAGTTTTTTATATAGTTTGGATATTAACTCTTTGTTGGTCATATCATTTGCAAATATTTTCTCCCATTCCATTCCATAGGTTGCTTTTCATTTTGCCAATGGTTTCCTTTGCTGTGCAAAAGCTTTTAAGTTTAATTAGGTCCCATTTTTTAAAGTCTGCTTTTGTTTCCTTTGCCTTAGGGGACAGATCCAAAAAAATACTGCTACAAGTTATGTCAAAGAGTGTCCTGCCTATGTTTTCTTCTAGGAGTTTTATAGTTTATGATCTTACATTTAGGTCTTTAATACATTTTGAGTTTATTTTTGTGTATGGTGTGAAAAAATGCTCTAATTTCATTCTTTTACATGTAGTTGTCCAGTTTTCACAATACCACTTACAGAAGAGTCTTTCTCCATTGTATATTCTTGCCTCCTTTGTCCTAGATTAATTGACCATAAGTGCATGGGTTTATTTCTGGGCTCTCTATTCAGTTCCATTGGTCTATGTTTCTGTTTTTGTGCCAGTGCCATACTGTTTTGTTACTGTAGCCTTGTGGTATAGTTTGAAGTCAGGGGGCATGAGTCCTCCAGCTCTGTTCTTCTTTTTCAAGATTGTTTTGGATATTCAGGGTCTTTTATGTTTTCATACATATTTTAAAATTATTTGTTCTAGTTCTGAGAAAAATGTCATTGGTATTTTGATAGGGATTGCACTGAATCTGGAGATTGCCTTGGATAATATGGTCATTTTAACAATATTAATTCTTCCAATCCTAGAACATAATATATCTTCCCATCTGTTTGTGTCATATTCAATTCCTTTCATCAGTGTCTTATAGTTTTCTGAGTACAGGTCTTTTGTCTCCTTAGGTAGGTTTATTCCTAGGTGTTTTATTCTTTTTTACGTGACTGTAAATGGGATGGTTTCCTTAATTTCTCTGATAGTCTGTTGTTACTGCATAGAAATGCATCAGATTTCTGTATATTAATTCTGTATCCTACAACTTTACCGAATTCATTAATGAGCTCTAGTAAGGTTTTGGTAGTGTCTTTAGGATTTTCTATGTATAGTATGATGCCATCTGCAAACTGTGTGACAGTTTTACTTCTTCCTTTCCAATCTGGATTCCTTTTATTTCTCTTTCTTCCCTGATTACTGTGGCTAAGACTTCCAATACTATGTTGAATAAAAGTGGCAAGAGTGGGCATCCTTGTTTTGCTCCTGATCTTACAGGGAATGCTTTCAGTTTTTCACCATTGAGTATGATGTTAGCTGTGGGCTTATCATACATGGCCTTTATTATGTTGAAGTGTGTTCCCTCTATACCCACTTTTTGGAAAGTTTTTATAAATGGATGTTGAATTTCGTCAAAAGCTTTTTCTGCATCTACTGAGATGATCATATGGTTTTTATTCTTTAACTTGTTAATGTGTATCACATTAATTGATTTGTGGATACCAAACCATCCTTGCATCCCTGGGACAAGTCCCACTTGATCATGGGATACTATCCCTTTAATGTATTGCTGGATTTGGCTTGCTAACATTTTGTTGAGGAGTTTTGCATCTACGTTCATAAGTGACACTATTCTGTAATTCTTTTAATGATAGCTTTGTCTGGTTTTGGTATCAGAGTGATGCTGGCCTCAAAGAATGAGTTTAGAACCATTCCTTCCTCTGCAACTTTTTGGAATAGTTAACTCTTCTCTAAATGTTTGGTAGGGGCTTCCCTGGTGGTGCAGTGGTTGAGAGTCCGCCTGCCGATGCAGGGGACACGGGTTCGTGCCCCGGTCCGGGAAGATCCCACATGCTGCGGAGTGGCTGGGCCCGTGAGCCATGGCCACTGAGCCTGCGCGTCCAGAGCCTGTGCTCCGCAACGAGAGAGGCCACAGCAGTGAGAGGCCCGCGTACCGCAAAAAAAAAACAAAAACAAACAAATAAATGTTTGGCAGAATTCACCTGTGAAGCCATCCGGTCCTAGGCTTTTGTTTGTTGGGAGGTTTTTTTTTTTGTTATTGTTTAATTACTGATTCAATTTCATCTGAAAGAACCTCTATACATATTGTTCTATAATTTGCTCATCCCCCATTAATTATGTCATGAATATCTACGTCATTAATTACCTTCCCCATCATCTTCGTTAATGTCTACACAGTATTACATTACAGTCATAGGAAAAAACTGAGTCAACTGCCTTTTTAGAAACTTAAGGTTCTTTCTGATTTCACATCACTGAAATGAATATTCTTATTGATAAATTTCTATACACATTTTTGATATCTAAGCATAACGTACGGTTTAAAAAATCAGGCCACAATTACAGATGTTTCAATGTTCAGATGTCTTCATTTGAAGACATTTCAGACAGCCTGTTTTAAGTAGATTCCTGGGTATCTGAAGAAGCCTTGGGGTAACTGTTTTCTAATCTTCATTTTTACCAACTCGGATACTGTCTTAGTCCATTTGGGATGCTATAATAGAATACATAGACTGGGTGGCTTAAACAACGAACATTTATTTCTCATAGTTCTGAAGGCTGGGAAGTCCAAAAGCAGGGTGCCAGAAGATTCAAGGTCTGGTGAGGTCCACTCCCTGGTTCATAGATGGCCATTTTCTTGCTGTATCCTCACATGGCAGAAGGGGGCAGGAGCCCTCTAGGGTCTTTTTTTTTAAGGGTACTAGTCTCATTTACAGGAGCTTCACACTCATGCCTAATCACCTCCCAAGGGCCCCACCTCTAAATAACATCATCTTGGGGGTTAATTTGGAAGTGGGGGGACACAAACATTCAGCCTATAGCAGATGCTTTGGTTTAAGTTACTGTAAAAGAATTATACCCTCCTTCCTTGCATTCACCAATACCCTCCTTCCTTGCATTCACATTTTAGGATTCAGTAGAGACTTGGATTTAAATCCAGATTGAATTACTTATCACTATGTACTATGCACCATTGAGCCTGAGATTTAACCTCTTTAAACCTTAATGTCTTCATTTGTCAACTGGGAATGATAACAGCCTATAACTTACCAGGTTCTTGCAAGGAGTAAATAAGCTAAAGCATGAAAAGCACTCAGGACAGGGTCTGACACAAGTACTATGAAATATGTGGTAAATATTGTTATTTTTGTGTTCATTCAGAATTTATCAAGCGCCTGTTCATGTGCTAGGTCTAACTATGCTTCACTATTGCGTCCAGCCATTGAGAAAGGAACAATAAAAAATACCACGTAATCCCTTTGGAAATCAGCTCATTTTACTGTAGAATCTTATTATGATGTGGGCCACTACTATGCTTGTTTAGGTACATAATGAGTCAGGTCATCTTCCCAGAAACAGAACAGCTCCATCCTGGAAAGTGTGACAGTATGAGTGGGTGGTGTGGTACTGGCCTTCCGCCACCAGTCCTAGAATTATCATCACCTTCCACAGGAGTGTCACGACTATTACTCTCATGGCTACAGATCCTTCTCACCTGAGGCTACCTAACAGCTCCACAGGAATCACAGTTCCTCAAAGTCTTCCCTTCCCACAGGAGGTGGGGGGTGGGGGGGGGGTTACCTGATTCCCATGGGAAGTAATGGGTTTGAGAGTCAGTGGAATACAAGCAGCTGGTGACTGAGACACTGTTCAGCCAGGCCCAGGGGAGAAGATGAAGAGAACAGGCTTCAAGAAGGCAAGGGAAGGACTTCCCTGGTGGCGCAGTGGTTAAGGATCCGCCTGCCAATGCAGGGGACACGGGTTTGAGCCCTGGTCCGGGAAGATCCCACATGCCATGGAGCGACTAAGCCCATGTGCCACAACTACTGAGCCTGCGCTCTAGAGCCCGTGAGCAACAACTACTGAGCCCGCGAGCCACAACTACCGAAGCCCGTGTGCTCTAGAGCCCGTGCTCGGCAACAAGAGAAGCCACTGCAATGAGAAGCCCGCACACCGCAACAAAGAGCTAAGGGGTAAAACCCTGTACCTGACACTCTTTCTGCCCTCATATTGCGTATGTGCTAATGAGGATACACATTCAAGTCAGTTACAATACAGTGTAATAAGGGCCATGTAGAATCAGGCAAGAGCTATGGATGCAAAGAAGAGGACCACTCAACACTAATGTGTGAGGCAAGGGAAAGTTCCCAGAAGAAACGACACTTCAACTGCAGGATGGTTGAAGTGCGAAGCAGTGTTGCTAGGAATGTGAAAAGTCCTGGGGGGAAAAATCAGGAATAGAGTGACTGCATAAATTAAAGCTGAGTGTATGAGTCACCATGTTGAAGACTTTGTATTCTATTTTTTTTTTGTATTCTATTTTTAAAAAACAGTGATTAGTAAAGCATTTTAGGCAGGAAACGGCAAGATTCTATTTCCTTTTGAGAAAGGTCTATAGCTACAGAATGAAGAATAGGCTGAAAAGACAAGACTGCAGGTAGAGAGCAGTTAGAAAGATGTTGTAGAAATCCAAGTGAAATAATGGTGGCTCACAGGTTCCAGCAATGGGGACTTACAGAAGCAGACACATGCAGAAGAATTTTATAACTTAGAGTATGAGGCAAGAAAGGAAGGTTACAGGAGAGGGTGAATTCAGGATATTTATTTCTCTAACCCGGGCAACTCGGTAGAGAATATAGAAAAAGGAAGGGGTTTGGTCAGAGGGTGATAATGAGTTGGGCTTTAGGTATATTGAATTTACTCCCTACAGACAGCCACGTGGAAATGTCCAATAGTCAGGTAACGTTATTAGTCTCAAGCTCTAGAGAGCCAAAGAGTTGGAGGTGCAGATTTTGAATACATAAGTGCATAGATGGTACTGTGGCCAAAGGAACCTCCTAGAGGAGGATGTAGCATGAGAAGATAAGACCTAGAAAAAACTCTAATGGTCAAGACTTAAGAGGAACAGGAGACCACAAGGGAGGTATCGGAAATAGGAGAGGAAGACTCAAAGCATGCTTTGCCATGGAAATTAAAAAGGGAGCTTAAAGAAGAAAAAAGTGGTTAAGCATACCAAATGCTGCCAAAAGGTAGAAATCAAGAAGTGAAGCAAAATAAGGATTGACAAAAGTTTGAGGAGGAATGTGGATGTTTATTGTGGTGGCACAGTATTTGAAGAGAAAGGGGGAATCCACATAGCAGACTGGGGATACCTGTCTGACTGCTCAAACCTCTAGAAATTACCAAAGGAATAAAAAAGGTATTAAAAAAAATCTATAGCAGCAATGAAAAACGAGGCAATCATTAATGGAATAGAAATGATGAAGAAAACGTACGCAGGGAAGGAGTTACATGAAAGGTGGATGCAGTTCTGAGGGTACTCTAAGCTTGAAAATTTGGCAAATTTGAAGATAGACAAGGGAAAGGGCAACTGTCCGCTTGTTTTGAGCGCCCTTCAACCACTTGATCTTGCTTATGTCAAATAACAGCCAGCAGAGTCATCTAACAGCTATAAGAAAAATGACTGTAAGTCCTTGAATTAGGGGGCAATGTAATGCCCTGAGTGGCCAGCTACACTTGAGAGGAACAAGGAGCACTCCTCATAGAAGAAGACATTATTGACACCTTCTGCCTTGCAGCCTTTCCTCACAATTACTGGAGGCTGCTACAATAACAGATGCTAGCAGAAGAAAGTCAAATCAAAGACAAAAATACAACGAAGAATGACCAAATAGTTAAGTAAAATCGTGCCCTGAAATATAAGCATCGACCTAAATACGCAAAAGAACTCCCGAGGAAATAAAACTGAAAGTTCTTTTAAAAGAAGTATAATTAATACCTTCAGAATCATTAAACAGAAAGATCCATGTAGCAAAAGTAGGCTTACCCATGTAGCAAACGTCGGCTTTTGTGAAAAAAGAACTGATTAGAACAAATAAACTTTTAAATATTGTAACTGAAATTGTCAGAGGAACCACTGACTGAAACTGCCCACCCTGGCCAGGCCCAATAGTAGCTACTAGCATGAGTTATCTTAAACAGGAGGTCCTGGTAAGGAACACAAAATTAACAAGGCACCACCAGCCGGAAGAATTCAGGAAAGGTCAAAAGGAGGCAGGAGAAGCCAGTCCACATGTCCTCCCAGAATCCTTCTCACTGGAACTGATCTTGGCTGAGCGATGTGCGTGCCACCGGGAAGGACCCTGAGTCAGAGTGATTGGCCAGAGATAACCCGGAAACTAATCCCATCACCATAAAACCTGAGACTGTGAGTCATGTGGCAGAGCAGTTATCCGGGGTTCCCTTATTCTCCTGCTCTCCGCCCGGGCGCCCCTTCCCAATAAAGTCTCTTGCTTTGTCAGCACGTGTGTCTCCTTGGACAATTCATTTCCAAGTGTTAGACAAGGGCCCACTCTTGGGCCCTGGAAGGGGTCCCCCTTCCTGCAACAAAATGAAACTAAGAACACTGAGTAGACATAACTGCAGGATAGACACAGATGAAGAACAAATTAGTGAACTAGAGCACAATGTAAAAGGTCAAAGTAATGGCGAGTGGGAGGGAATGAAAAATGAGAGACTGAAGATAGCCAGTACAGACAACTTAAAAATAAAATGGCTAGGGAGTTCCCTCGTGCTCCAGTGGTTAGGACCTGGCACTTTCACTGCCATGGCCTGGGTTCAGGACCACGAAGAAGAACGAATTAGTTATTTGATTAGGCACTACCAGAAGCTCAGCTGTGTTTTAAAAACAGGCTCTTATTCACAAGTTCAGGGCCTCTTTCTTCAAGGTGCCACATTTTTCTGCTTCTGCTGAGCTGGCCCTGTGATGGCAAACTCCTGGGGAATCCCTTCTGAGTATTGGAAAAGATCCAGGAATGCTGGGACTGACTGGCCATAGCGTTTAGTGTTATACCCCAGAGGCCCGTCCTCCATACTCTTTGTGAAAATGCAGTCTGGCTGGCCCAGGCCCTTTTCCCTAGGACTTAGAAGAACTAAAGGAAAGTAAAAATCAAAGCAGGAGCTTGCCAGGTGGAGTTGGACACTCTCTATTGTGTTCCTGTCACTATGGGAGAGGTGTGGCCCAGTGTCACCTACAGGTCCCAACAGGAAAATCTTTCCCCACTGCACTGCCTCTCCCCAGCATTACCTCCTTCAGTCCTCTTTCTGCCGAGCAATGATAATAAGTACTGCCATTCTAAACAGCAATGCACTGGGATGCAGCCTAGCAGTGAGGAGGAGGTTTGCTCTGCAGAACGACACCCAGCCTATAGTTTCTGAAGAACAGGTCCATAAGAAGCAGTAAGCAGAGAACCAGAAGATGGGCAGTGCAGTAAGGCCTGCCCCTAAACAGGGTCAGGACTCACAGACCACACATCAACAAGCTCTCTGGCGTTGCTTGCTAGACCATGGAACTGTGAGAAAGCAAGTCAAGGGGAAGGCTGGAACGGTTTCAAAGTAAATATTCTGCCAGCAGAACCACAAGCCTGTTAACTCCCAAGGTGCCTCCCAGGCAGGAAAAGCAGTACCAAAAGGGAACTGGTGCAGCTCCAGAAGGCAAGCCCTCCCAGTGCTCATCTCACATGCGGCTGTGGGCAAGACAAACTAAAACGGCTTTACTTCCCCGTCAGGGAGCCCCAGGGGCTGTGTGTGTGCATGCGCTGGGAACCTGCAGCCACGCGGTGATTTCCCTTCTTCCCTACCTCAAATGGGAACTTTTCCTGTTTTCTTTCCCTTCCACTACTTATTATTGGACACGTAAGTATATTTCTTACCATGTAGAATCTCATGAACCTAACTGAGAGGCATCTAAATTATTCAAAGACCTTGGATCTGAAAGTAAATGCAGGGCTTCCCCAGTGGCGCAGTGGTTGAGAATACGCCTGCCAATGAAGGGGACACGGGTTCGAGCCCTGGTCCGGGAAGATCCCACATGCCGCGGAGGAACTAAGCCCGCGTGCCACAACTACTGAGCCTGCGCTCTACAGCCCGTGAGCCACAGCTACTGAGCCCGTGCGCCTAGAGCCTGTGCTCTGCAACAAGAGAAGCCACCGCAATGAGAAGCCCGCACACCACAATGAAGAGTAACCCCTGCTTGCCACAACTAGAGAAAGCCCGTGCACAGCAACAAAGACCCAACGCAGCCAAAACTAACTAACTAAATAAATTTATTAAAAAATAAAATAAAAGCAAATGCAGGAATTATACGAAAATTTGGGCTGTCTTCTGTTAAGGAGAAATAGTTACATTATGTTTTAAGTTATTTATTTATATAAATTACATATTTATATATAACAAATGTAATGTTCAAATTATATTAAAATATTAATTCTACATAATTATATATTAAAATTAATTACATTATAATAAATTATATTATATATACATATGCTGCTGAGCAGCTAAGGAGCTGGATGGAGAAGTCCCGTATCCTTTGAAAATCCATTCCTTCCCAACACTCCATTCACATGGTTTAGGTTGGAGTTACCCCAACACTGGATCTGGGAGTGGTAAACATAACCCATATCTGGCCAAACAATATACTACACCCACACAAGCCAATCAAGGTCTTCCCTAGAACATTTTCTAGAAGTACAGGAAGCACTAACTGAAGAGATATTGTGAGCCTAGAGCTACTAGTGGCCATATTTGCCACTTGAGCTTCAAAAATCAGGCCAACCCACGCTGAGCCTGCGCGTCTGGAGCCTGTGCTCCACAGAGAACAAGAGAGGCCGCGATAGTGAGAGGCCCACGCACGGCGATGAAGAGTGGACCCCGCTTGCCACAACTAGAGAAAGCCCTCACACAGAAACGAAGACCCAACACAGCCATAAATAAATTTAAAAAAATTAAAAAACACATTTGTTTAATAAATGAATGAATAAACTAAAAATTAAAAAAAAAAAGCCCTTGCACTCTGTGGCAACTGCTATCGTCATATTTTAAAAAAAAAAAAAAAAAATATAATCAGGACAAACCATATGAAAGCAAAGTTGAAAAATAAAAAAAAATGGTCCTGAGGACACTGTTTAAACTTCTAGGACCACCCATACCTAAACCCAACATTACCTATAAACTTTGTAGTTATATGAATAAATATAACCTCTTTTTTCTGAAGTTAGATTGAATTAGGGTGCCACTTACTGTGATCAAAAGAAGTCTTATAATCAAACTAAGTAATGGAAAAGTGAACTACAAATCAGGATTTAGGTGTTCTCTATCATTGAATGGGATGTAAAGTATGCTAGAGAGAAAAAACACTGGCAATATGAAGCCCTCTACTTTTTAGGGAGTATCCTAGAAAAAAATGGTTTATTAGAGAAAATAACTAACTTAAGCATCATATTAATGAAGTATTAATGTCAGAGTGCCTGGATATTGGAGTGCAACAAAATTAAGACATATGTGGAGTATGGTATGGGACAAATGGGCTAAAACACATCAATATCCCACGTTGGGACTTCAAAATGCTGAAACTGCTGAGCCAGTGCTCGGTGGTGGTGGTCCGTGGTAATGGGTTTCCTAAATTTAAGAAATGGGTATTTTCCCAGAGGACTCACCCTGTTGTTGTGGGAAACCCTGGGACCCTCTGCTATTACCACATAATGATCTTAGTTCTCATGGAAATCAGATGAATTGGTAGATCGTGAAAACTCTCTCTTCTTCCAACTACATACTGCAATTATCTGTCTGTCCCTTCTGAGGGTACATAATGCTACAAAGAGAGTGAATGTATAATGCTTGTGAAATTATTATGACATAGCCTTCTTTCTGTCTGCAAAACATGCTTGGTCTTTATATATACATTAAAAATAGTGTAAGAGAAAAAAATAGTGTAAGAGACCCGAGAACCTTCCACTGGGTCCCTGCAACTGTTCCTCTCTACTCCCTTCTACATATGACCTTAGCCCCTTGTTGTTCTCCACTGCTCTGGATAAAATCCATGCCCAAACCACGGCTATGAATCAGCACAAACTATTCCTCACTCTAAGGAGAACACCCTTGACTAATTTTCCAAATCATCTAAATGTTAAGTGACCCTTCGTGCTAAACTCTATACAATTTTGCCCTCCTCCCCCATGTCAGAATGTTCCATTGGACCTTCTCAGGGCCAGTATTTTAGAATAAAGATTTATGCTAATGGTGGTCTGGGTGGTTACTGTCTACAACAAAAGATAGGGGGAAACAATCCCTTTCCCTTCAATATACTGCATGAGATAAGAAAGTTTTGATTTAATATCACCCCAGGTCCACAATTTCTTTCCCAAAGAAAGCAAGAAAGAATACTTCCTTCCAGAGCAGGCTAAGTCTTGTCTTATGGCAGCAGACCTGCAATCTGACCCCTCAGACCAATTGAACTGATATCATTTTAAACCCATTTGAAGACTTTAAACCCATTTGGCCTCAGAGAGAGGCGAGTGTGCACATAATATCTGAATATACCTGGGAATAAAAGAGAAGAAAAACCTTGTAGACGAGTCAAAAGCAGTCTTATGGCAAGAAAGGAAAAGTCAGATGAAACAAAGGAAAGGTCTAGCTCAGAAAAAAAAAAAAGTTAATCTTACATTTTAGGGAACAAAAACACCAAACCTCTGGGATTCCAACTACCTTTCAGCAGCTGATCTAGAGAAAGTGCTTGGGAACACAAATTCCCTGGACATAATGGTGCATCTAGACAATCTCATTATATTTGGTAACTCTTTGGAAGAACAAGAGAAGAGACTTTAAAGCAGTAGACCAGAGCTTCCCTGCTGGCACAATGGTTAAGAATCCACCTGCCAGTGCAGGGGACAGGGATTTGAGCGCTGGTCTAGGAAGATCCCACGTGCTGCGGAGCAACTAAGCCCGTGCACCACAACTACTGAGCCTGCGCTCTAGAGTCCATGCTCTGCAACAAGAGAAGCCACCACAATGAGAAGCCCACGCCCCACAACGAAGAGTAGCCCCCGCTCGCTGCATCTAGAGAAAGCCCACATGCAGCAACGAAGACCCAATGCAGCCAAAAATAATTTATTAATAATAAATAAAGCAGTAGACCATCTCAAAAAGGCGAATCTGAAACTTCATGGTAGTCGTCAATTGTACTGTATCTACTGTATCCCTGTCAAATATGTGGGGCACCTGTTATCTCAGCCAAAGGCAAACACAAAATCCCTTGGAAGACTTGCTCAAACACTGGCCCTGTCCCATGCACTTTAGAGAACTAAAGATCTTATACCTGGGAGTTATCAGTGGGCGGCTGTTGTTTTTTAAGGATTTAGATTTCCAATTCCTCTCACTATTTTGACTTGAGGCTACACGTTCACTAGGTTACCACCTTGTCTTCTCTCTCCTCTGATGACCCCCAGCAGCCTTGGGCACTGACAGAGGAGTGGAGTCATTCTATCCTGGTCCCACTGGGAGAAGAAGCCAGCAGGCAAGCATTCTATGCATAAGTGGATTGACTTCTCAGTGTCACTGTACCAACATCTGACCTACATATGACACACTCACATCTGTTTGGAAGGCTTAGGGGCAGTGCAATATAAGATGATTCCAGAGAAGAAAAGAACAGGAACAGCTGGTTGCCTTTGCTAGTTGAGGGACTATGGAATTACAGAGCTTTGTACTCCACTTACAAACCAGAATTTTTAGGGAATGCCCTGGTGGTCCGGTAGTTAGGACTCCTTGCTTCCACTGCCATGGGCCCAAGTTCAATCCTTAGTTGGGGAATCAAGATTTTGTAAGACACGTGGTACAGCCAAAAATAAAAAGTACAAACTAGAATCTTTAGCACTGGAGTGGGCTATTAGATATAAATTTACAGAATGAAGAGGTACCATTTCAAGTGTGAGCTCATAATTACTCCCTTATCTTCCTATTCTGTGTAAACTGGATGCTTCCCAGGACTACTGTAAGGTGGTATTCTCAAACTATAATTTCAGCATCTATTTTCAGTCTGGGGTAACCATGGAGATTCATATGTCCCACCAGCAAGGGCATCAAAACAGTACGGAATACTGGAGGAGAGAGAAAGTGGTGAGTAGACAGGTACCCGACAACCCACGCCTCTGTACCTGGGCATGTATAAAGCCCTAAACTATATAAACCGAACCCTACTGTATCTCAGATGGAGGTTGAGGACTGGTGAAAGTCTGTCTGGAACATCTGAAGCTTCAGATGGGGTGAAGGGAGAACTGAGTCCTACCTGTGAGGATGAAATGGGAATAAAAGCATTCTTGAAAAAGATGGCTGTGGGTGCAGCTGGCACCTCCTCAGAAATGCTGCCCATGGGAGGCTGAGGTCTATGCATCTTAACTTTGGACACCTGGGGAACAGAGGCACCCCGAGAGCTCATGTAGAAATGCTTCTTCTCCAGGACAAAGAGAGCTGAGTGTCTTGACTAAAATGTGACTCTGGTGGCCAGTGCATTCATTTGAGCATATTACCCACCACAGTGGGCTATCCAGGATAATTTTAATGAACAAACTCACAGAATGCATACCCATGAAGCTTTTTCATAAAATCAGAGAGTAATATCTGTATACACACTTTTGTTGGTGGATCAATCACCTTACTTCCTACCCTCAAGAAGGCCAAATTCTAGCCTAGACATTATGGGGAAAAATATCTCTGCTTTACTCTATGTGGTCAAGGGGGAAAGTCTGAGAGGTGGTTACTAAAGAAATGTCTCATTTGGCAGGGCTTTTTTAAAAAAACGTCTATTCCCTTTTATCCTCAGAAAACCCCCAATCCTGAGAATTTTAATAGAACTTCATCGACAAGGAATGTGAGCAACTCTGCATATAGGAAAAAACAATGGAGCCAATGTGTGGGTTGCCACACCTACAAGGCCACCAGGAATTACCAGCTGCATGACGGACTCACCTTTTTTGATTTCTGAATATGTGCCCTGCTTCCATGAAACAATTTCAGGGTAAGTGACAAGGTGTCAGAGCTGTTAAGCTGGCGCTGAGTTGGGGGAATGAACATCTTACCCCTTGGGCAGTTCAGCACATCACTGACATACAGAAAAGACAAGTTACTCATGTGCAGCAACAGGAATGGCAAGCCAGATATTGGTTCCAGAAATGTCACTTGTGCATTCCAGACATATAAACAACTGACTACTGGAAGCTCATCATATGTAGTGGTAGACGGGTTAGGTTCCCGGAGGTGGATGATGTCAGAGACCATGGTCAGGATTATCTTGGTAAGGCATTTTAGCAAGCTCCTGCCCACAGGAAGATGGTAGGGAGAAAACACACCCTGCCCAAGGCACCAACATTAACGCCCAAGACACAAATTGGAGGGATTACTCTAAATAGTGTCAGAAAGTGACCCTGCTCTCCCCACCACCATCTAAAAGAAACAGGGGGCTACAGATAGGAACAAAAAGGGAGGAGATGATGGGAGATGGAGTGACTCCTTAGATCTAGATAGTGCAGTGACAACATGGAAGACAGAGGAGTACATTCATCTCCACAGATCTTGATTTAGAAGTGGTAGTGCTTAGACATGAGAAACAAGGTCAAAAAATGTGCCTAAATTAAGGATCTTGAGATGGGAAGATTATCCTGGATTATCAGAGCAGCCCAATATAATTACAAGAGTCCTTATAAGAGGGAGGCAGGAGAGTCGTAGTGAAAGAAAGAGATAAGAGAGAGAGACCGGGTGTGTGTGAAACTAGAGTCTCTCCTAAAGCCTCCAGAAGGAACGCAGCCCTGTGGATCCATTTCAGACATCTGACCTCCAGAGTTGTAAGATAATAAATGTGGGGTTTTCTTTTGTTTGTTTGTTTTTTTGTGTGTGGGGGGGTTGTTTTAAGTCACTAAGTTTGTGGTAATTCACTACAGCAGCAACAGGAAAATAACACGTGGCTTGAACTTCAAAATTTGGAATTGTGGCTAACTGCTCCATCTCTTAAGGTGGTGGAGTCTATGAGATCTCTCAATCCCAGCTTCTTTTTGCAAGATGGTGTAATTTTGCCTCCCCTCTTATCATAAGCTTTCTCTGCTACCCTTGTCTTCTTTGCAACATCCTAGTCTTATCACGCATGGGAGTTTGGGCTGGTGGATGGCTGGTCTAGCATTCGTTGTGCATGAATCTGTTCCCCAACTGAGAGATTTAATCGGTCCAGCTTGAGCTACCTGAACAACGCTGACCCAATCATCTATGGCCTGCAATGGGAATGACTTGTCACCTGGTAAAAAAAACTTACTCCGGAAGGGTGGAAAGGAAATTACAAACATAGCAAACATAACAGGTGAAACAACTGAGTGGCAAAGCTGTCTGATGGGACATCTGTTTAGCTATCGAAGTCACCGAGTGTGATGGCAGGACTGAAGATAGAGAGGAAGCCAGTAAATAAGAGGGGTGACCAGGCAAGCAGTAGATGTCGGAAAAAAAAGAGGGTAGGCAGTGGTAGATCCAGTTGGCATTTATATCAAGAGAAAGTTATTTTTACGTAAGAGTAAGGGAATAGTAATCTATGAGTAAAAATTGGAGGTCCCTTACTTTCTACCATCCTGAGTTACAAGGGGAGTGAGGAAAGAAAGATGAAAAGGCTGTGGAAGTTCTGGGGAGTTCTGTTTATCATGAAGATAAGAGGAGCAGAGTGGAGAGGTTTGGGAGACTAGGGATACAGTGGGAAGCTTAGTTAAGAGAAGGGAAACCTAGATCAGAATGAGGAGAGCTCCAGAGTTAACAGATGACAGAAAGAACCAGTGATCAGGCATAATGGACTTAGGCAACCACATGTTTTCTCAAATAATTAGCTCTAGCTGTGCCCTTCTGCAGGGGTTGGTGTCCACTCAAGAGAAACATACTAAAGCCTGCTGGGGTTATTTCTGAATGTGTTCTAGCTCATAAGAGCAGGACAGCACTGAAATCTGGTTCCAGGGACCAATCCCTTTGGGGCAGCCACTTTAATTTTCTTTTACTACCGTTAGAAAGATTCTTAAAATGTTTTTAAAAATATCACTTCTTCACAGAATATCTTGATGACATCATGTCTTTCCAAAGCCTTTTTGAAGGCATATGTGTGTGTGTGTGTGTGTGTGTGTGTGTGTGTGTGTGTGTGTATATATATATTTTTTCCTCTTTCACCATAGCAGCTAGTTTGGGAATAGTGGGTTATAAAAGTAACAAATAAGTCAATCTGGCTATACACCAAATTGTTAGGTTCTTTTTGGCAGATAATGATACTCTTTCAAGAGTTTGATAGGGGTGAATATTAGTAATTCCCCCATCCCACTCTCCAATTTCACTAGCAAGTTAAAATGAAAGCAAGTCTCAGACTAAACTCTATCACATATACATTAAACAAAAATATTTGATTAGCAAGTAGACACAAAAAGTTCAGCTCTGTGCTCTGAGCTCAAAGAAATCCCAGACCCTGTCCTTTAGGTGATCTCATCACATCTGGCATGAAGACTTACTACAGGCAGGGTTCTGTTATCCTTGGAAGGAATCAGAACTGCTCACACAGATTAAGCCTTAGGACCATCACTGAGGTTGCAGGTACAGACCTCATCAGATTCTTATCCCCTATTCATTCAAATGTAGGCATGTCTCTAAACGATCTCAACCAATCCAAATGCCTTCATACAACTAATGTGACCAATGAGAATCCATTTCAGATTGCCATTGTGGTGATTAAAAAGCCACTAATTTCATCAAATAAAACCCTGTGATACTGTAATATAATAAGAAATATGTATTTGGGCTTCATTCATGATTCCTCCTGGCACACAGCTCCTAGTACACTTATAATTTCCTAGGTGAAAAGAGCAATAGAAGGATCTTTTGTTATGCTATTTGGTCTTTTGTGCACCTCAAACAGCTCCTAAAGGAGCTGTGAGTTTTGTTATTCATAACAAGGCCCTTTCAAACACAGCTGAGTTTATAGTAATGAGGTAATTTTTGGAAAGCCCCTCCTGGATAACCAAAAGACGGAGGCTGAATGCCAGAGGAAACAACCACAAGATCAGAGGGTTGAAATAGAAACTTTCAGCCCCATCCCTTGACCTCTCAGGTGGGGAAAGGGGCTAGAGACCGAATCCCATCACCAATGACCAATGATGTAATCACTCGTACCTACGTAATGAAGCCTGCAGAGTATAGGAGCTCTTTGTGCCCAGCCCTATACATTGACCCAGGCAATCCTTCCATTTAGCTGTTCCTGAGTTGCATCCTTTATAATAAATGGATAATAGTTAAGTGCCTTCCTAAGTTTTGTGAACTGTTCTAGCAAATTATCAAACCCAAGGAAAGCGTTATGGGAACCCCAGATTTGCAACCAAGTCGGGCAGAGGTTGTAGGTAATACTTCAGATTGGTGTCTGAAGTGGGGGGCGGGGACGGAGGGCAGTCTTGTGGGACTGTGCAATCTGTACTGACTCTGTAAGCAGATAAGGTAGGGGGTGAACCAGGCATGGCTTCCTTGATGTGAGAGAAGCCATTTTGGCCCTAAGCCATCTTGTGATCTAAGCCTGCCTAGAATGCTTGCCCTTGAATAGGTCTCTATAATCAATGATCATAAGGGAATGCAGGAACAAAGGAAATGCAGTCAAGAAACAACAGTTCAGAGATGAGAGTCCTAGTTCCTCCTCAAGGGATATACATAACAATCTGATACATTATCTTTGAGTTCTGAAAGCACTAAGGCCCCCATCCAGGTGGAGGATGGTAACTACACACTGAGACCTCAGATAGGCCAGAACCTAAGGAATGATGATGTTAACCTTTTCTGACCCTTGGGAGCTTGGACTCTGTCGACCTTTGCCCCAATTCTGTGCTGAATTCTCCTCTGCTCTAGCCCCTTCCTGAATGTGCACATATCCTTAGCTTAAAACTTCCCCAATTTTGCAGTTCGGGGAGACATTCCTTTTGGAAAATCCCCCGTGTCCTCCTTACTTGCTGCAAGTTATAAATCCTTTCTTCTCCTGATCTTTGGCTTGTTTGTGTCTCTTGGCTGGACACCCGCCAAGAGGCAAACCCAGTTTTCAGGTGAAAACTCCAGGTAGTATCAGAACTGAACTAAATTGTAGGACACTCAGTTGGTGGCTGCAAAGAACTGGAGAACTGCTTGGTATGGAGAACACACACACACATTTGGTGGCCAGAAGGGTTCTGTGGGTAGTGTATAGAGGAAACAGAATTTTCCATTAGTTGTGAGTTTTTCTTTCGAATCCATTCTGCTGTGATGAGATATTCCACTTTAAATTTTCTACTTTTTTCTGACCATCGCTTTCCTGCAAGTTGGGAATATCATGATGTCTGGTAATGTCAACATACATCGTGTTATTTCAGCACAGCGACAGTGTCACTGCATAATAAACACAATGCTTTGCCATCTAATTCAATAACAAAATAATCCATACTCTACTGTGCTTTGAAAGTATGACATATAAAATCCACTTTCTTATTTTGACTGGATATGAACTGGTAATAAAAAACAAAATGTCGCAGTAGGGCAGTACACATGAAATGCTGTGGAGTTATAACTGCATCACTAAGATCTGTGTGCTGAGCAGAGTATGAAGCACTGTGACATAAAGTCTGTCACAACCACTCAGCTCTGCAGTTGAAGCATGAAAGCCACAGGCAATACATAAACAAACATGGCTGTGCACCAGTAAAACACTGAAATGTGAACTTCACATAATTTTTATGTGTCACAAAATATTATCTTTTCATTCTTTTTCAATCATTTAAGAATGTAAAAACTATTCTTGGCTTTCAGGCTGTACAAAAAAGGGCAGTGAGCTAGATCTGTGGCCCATGGGTCCTCAATTTAAGGATGCCTGATTTAAACCACCATATGACTATAAAACTGTGCGGCACAGGCTGAAATACATCAATTCTCATTATTCACGGTAGTTTTGTTCTAAAAAGCCACCCATCACTCCTAGAGGAAATTCAGAGTTAGGCTCCTTAAAGCCTTTGGTCACAACAACCAATTTCATCAACCAATCAAGACACAATCATGTCCTATGTGTGTTTCTGTTTAAAGACACCTTACCTAATATATATTGTTGATTCATTAACACTGAACTCATGGCCAGTAGCACTGTAACTCACACTGGAAAAAGGCTTACCTAACACATATTTTCTCTGTGAGGACATCACAGTCTTCTTGTACTTAGTGCTCGGGGGCCATCTTAAACAGAGAAATCATCACCAAAAAGTGTAAAAATGAGAAAAACATGGCACTAAATAGACCACAAGAAGGACACGTTTACAGTATGAGAGCTGAAACAAAACGCAGTGTCACTTGATTTGACTGCTGCTGGGAATGTGTGCACTGGTCTCGAATTTTTTGCTGCTCTGAGCATGCAGCCACGTCTGCTAGTAACAGCAAAAATATCACAAGCGGGCTTCCCTGGTGGCACAGTGGTTGGGAGTCCGCCTGCCGATGCAGGGGACACGGGTTCGTGCCCCGGTCTGGGAAGATCCCACATGCCGCGGAGCAGCTGGGCCCGTGAGCCATGGCCGCTGAGCCTGCGCGTCCGGAGCCTGTGCTCCGCAACGGGAGAGGCCACAACGGTGAGAGGCCCGCGTACCGCAAAAAAAAAAAAAAAAAAAAAAAATATCACGAGCATTTTACAAATAAATTTTAGTGAGTAGGTGAATTCACAAATATGAAACTGTGAATGAGGATCGACTGTATTTTAAAGTAAAGTAATACATTGTGATGTAGATAGGCGAGAGTTAAAGGAAGAAAATATTTCATTTTAAAATCTCTACTTGGTTGTGACTGTAATTTTAAATGGGAATTTCTGGTTTTCACTTGCATCCCAAAATGGAACATCTGTATTTGAAAACTCATATAAGCACAACTGAAGCTTCTATAAGGAAACCACAAAAGGAGAGTTTCCTACCTATAGCAACACATGGGACACATTATGAATAACATGGAATAAGAAGCTGTTAATTCTCTGATACAGAATTCATATTTTTAATACTCCTTACCCTCAGAAGCATCCATCACTCAGAGAAAAGCCAGGAAGTTTGAGGTTATAATTAGAAGAAATTCCTCAAATTATCAATTGTACTACCGTTGGAACATGCAGAAATGCAGCTGCAATGAAAGGGATATAGTTAGGTATATTTCATATTCCAGTTTTAAGTTTTCCCGGAGAGCTACAGTTTAGCCAGAAGACAAAAACCAAAGCTAAATTAAATACAATGCTGCCTTCTCAACTAAGGAAAAACAAATATAACTGCCATATCAGGGACACAAAGGAAGAGGAGCATGACCGTAAAATTTTCTCAAAATAGAAAAGATAGAAATGGGGCATTTTCCCCAGAGGCTTCTTTTTCAAGAAATTCTTGGCCCTCTGGAGTCTAGCAGGGACTTTCAAGGATAGAAATTTCTTTTTTGTTGCCTTAGACAGAAAAACTCATTAACAGTGGCTGCTTTTATTTAAAAAATTAATTATTTATTTATATTTATTTTTGGCTGCACTGGATCTTCGTTGCTGCGCACGGGCTTTCGCTAGCTGCGTTGAGCGGGGGCTACTGTTCGTTGCGGTGCGCAGGCTTCTCATTGCGGTGGCTTCTCTTGTTGTGGAGCACAGGCTCTAGGCATGCGGGCTTCAGTAGTTGTGGCTCGCGGGCCCTAAGTTGTGGCGCACAGGCTTAGTTGCTCCGCAGCATGTGGGATCTTCCCGGACCAGGGCTCGAACCCGTGTCCCCTGCACTGGCAGGCGGATTCTCAACCACTGCGCCACCAGGGAAGCCGGGCTCCTTTTTTAAAGCATTTGTTTTGATTTTAAGGTCTTTCCATCAAGGTTTTTGTTCTCAAACACCCAGAAGTCCTCATTTTACAGAAGAAAATCAGCAGTGTAGGCCTAGGCAATTAAAGGTAAGACTATCTTGCAAAACTTACGTAAAAACTGGGCAGTCAAGAAGGTAGTCAGTGAGAATACAAGGGAACAGGGTTCTCTTGTTACATATTCCTTTGGGACAGTTGTGTCGGATCTCTCTCATGTTCAAGTTACAGCAAAGCAAAAGTTACTGCTCTAAGAACTAGGCAAGGCTTCTGTGTAAAAGTGCTTTCTTGGTTTAATCTCTTCTGCTGCCATTCCTCAGCTGGTATTTTTTTTCTTTTTTTTGTGGTAACTGCCAGGCCTTGTGGTTCCTATGGACAGGAATCAACCAGGATCAAAGTGCTTTTATGTACAACCCTGTCAATAGAAAAATTCATTAACAGTTTAAGAAAAAAATGCAAAAGTTTCAAGCCAATTTGAGGATTATAATCTGAGAGGTAGACTTTCAGAAAGCTCTGGGGACTGTTCAGCCAATTAGGGGTCAAAGCACAGTTATGTACGTTTTTGAGACAAACGGTTTATGTCATACGATGTATTATTAACAGTTTACACAATCCAGACCTACAGGTACAAAGCAAACAGTGGGTCATGAGTCATCATGGTCCCTTACAAGAAGGAAGGTTAACTCCTAAGAGTCAGTGTCCCTTAACGAGATTAAGGAATGTCATCTCCTAAAGAGCTCTGGTTAATACAGATGCACAATACCTGCTAAAGGGGAGGGAGGAGGCCCAAAGGGACAAAGAAAAAATTTATGTTTAAACTTTTCTCATCTTGCCGTAAAACATGAATTTTATTTCATCAGTTCTTAACTGAGATTGTGGAAGGTCTTAGGTGAAACAGATATGAAGGCTAGGCTTTCTGAGTATACCTGTGGAGAACTGTGGGGAGGACCCTCTTTTCTAGGACCTCAGGGGCAATCCCTAAATCTCTCTCTTAAAAGAAAAATTTGAAAGAGATATATCTTATAATATCAAATACATTCAATAGCATCTTCCTCCTGGTGCATAAGCAGCATAAAGATTTTGTTAACAGCATCCACAGAAAACAAATATACCAGTAAACATCATTATATATTTTACCTGACAATGAGAGTTCCAAAACAGCAATGCAATGTTAACAAGAGCAATACAATTACCAAATAAAGTTCAAAGTTTTCTAATAGTCCTTTTTACTTTGAAACTGTATTCCACAAATGACTACAGTCAAGTTAATATGTTCAAGAGTCACAGAATCATTCCCTCTCTGTGGCTATGTTAGTCCTTATCTAATGAAGTCTGGTTCAGCTGTTTGATGGGATTCTAGCTGCTGACAGTTTGAAGCTCTTAATGGTTATGGCTTTGGGGCTAGGAAGACAGAAAGGTCTACTGTACTTTGAGATGACAGGAAAGACTCAAACAGCTCTGTCTCCAGAATTCTGCACAACAAGCTTATTTCACAATTATGTGATCTACCTACATTCTCTAGTGACTGAATACACAATGTTCATATGCATGCTCTCTGGCTGAATGAGATGATTCTTCACCTACTATTTAATTTCTAGTAATAGTGTAACTAATGTATCTTCATGTATTCAGTCATTATTTTTAAAACTTGCTAAATACTGTCCTGATCTTTTGAGCTTTTAAAATTTACTTTGATCCTTTTTTCCAAGCTATGAAATTATGAATTTTGTAATATATAAGATCCTCAGACCAATTTAATGTTATGCATTATCATACCAAGGTGTACAGGTCTAAAGGAGTCTCCCAATTAGCATAACCTTGACCCTAGTACCAGTTTTTCACTTTTTTAAAGGATTATCAGAGATATTGGGTTCCTTCATATTCTATATGATTAGCTTAAGATTTTCTACTTTGGGCTCTAGCGTACTTAGTTCTATGCTCTGTATTCCAGACTCCTTAAATTACAGAGAAAGGAAATGTACAATTTTTGTATTCCTTCAGAGCAAGGTTGAGAAGCAACACTACCTACCCTATTAGGTACTTTCTTACATGCGTGGACTACTCCACTGCATGTATCTCAAGTCCTTTTCATTTCAAAATCACACATTAACTCATCATCAATGTATGTTCCATTAGAATAATACTTATTAGCCAGGAATTACCAGAAGGGGGGGTCAATAAAGGCCTCCATGTTGTGAGTTCCAGGACTTTTCTGAAGAGAAAACCATGGCTTTATTAAATGATCAACCGGGTCTATGATCCTCCACACCCCCAAAATTTTAAAAATCACTTCACTGGATTCTTTTATTTTATAAAACTTCTCTAGTCCTGTTCTCCGAAGTTCTAGCACCTCTCGCAAGTTGTAATTTTATAGACAGGGCCTGACACTTTGATCCCACTTTTATATAACTGAACATACTACATTTTTAGCACTTAAAAGATTTTAAGTACTGTCAAATATATCTGGATTATATCTTAATCCACAGTACTTCACAGAGCTCATGATTTTAAAAAGCAAATTAGACCATATCTGAATTTCTAAATCTTCTAAATACATTAGCAGTGAAACTTGTAATTGTTTCAAAATTACTAGAAAGTATGTCATTTTCTTGAAATGAACTTGGCGTAAAAGGCAGCAAAGAGGTCTTTATAAGGAGTGTCTGAATCTGACTTGGTCAACGGTATTCGACAAAGTTGGCGAAATCTAGGAGAACGCAGCAGCAAGTTCTGTGAAAGGCCCATGAGGCTGGAGCATAACCAGTAGAGAACAATCGACTGTAAAGAGAAGAAAGGACATGAAAGTTAGCATCTCTCCATTTTCCAAGGACACCAAGGTCTAGAAATAGGTAGGCAATAAAAAAAAAGTTACAATCTCTGTAAATGTTTAAGTACACCAGGACTGACCAAGACTTTCAGTAGCTATTAGATATGTGTGACAGATCAGATAGGTAGGTAAGAAAGTTGAAAGGAAGACTCAAAAGCAAAAAGAAACAAAAAGGAGAGGTATTCATGACAGAAAGTGGATGACAGAGAACAGCTCCCAAGCAGAGGTCCAAGAGAGATCTCACCTCCATCTCTGGCAGTTAAGCATACTTTTTCCCCACCAAGAGTCTTGATAGGCTGCTACACTGAAGGTACGCTACTGGGGGCACAGCCATTTATCATGGCAAACTTAGCCCCCCCAGACCTATATACAGTCACCTATCTTCCAAATGTTTCCCACCAACCAGTTTCTAAGTGTAGTCAGGACTGCATTATCTTTGCCTTTTCCTGAGACAAAGAGTCTCAGCATTATCTTCAACTTTCTTTTTTACTACCATTCAGATTGACTATTTAGGTCAAAGACTAAGTTCTGCGGCCTCTCAAAACATTCCCATACATACCTACATACATCTTTCCCAAACCTTTCTTTGGCATCAGAAGGTAATCAGTCCCCAGAGGCAAGACCATGTGGTGGTTGAATCCAGGTCCTGGAGTCAAACTGCCTGAGTTTGAAATCTATTTATCTAACTTTGGGTACATTATTTTTCTTGTTTCAGTTTTCTCTTCTATAAAACGGGGACAGAACTGTACCAACCTCTAAGAGATGCTGTGAGGAATAAATGAGAAAATTTAGGTAAAGTGGTAAGCACAGTATGTCGCCCATATTAAGCACTTGCATTTGTTCCAGAGCAATTTTTTTTTTTTTTTTTTTTTGGCGGTACGCGGGCCTCTCACTGTTGTGGCCTCTCCCGTTGCGGAGCACAGGCTCCAGACGCGCAGGCTCAGCGGCCATGGCTCATGGACCCAGCCGCTCCGCGGCATGTGGGATCTTCCCGGACCAGGGCACAAACCCGTGTCCCCTGCATCGGCAGGCGGACTCTCAACCACTGCGCCACCAGGGAAGCCCCAGAGCAAGTTTTTAAGGGCAGTAAGCAATACATCCTTAAAGGCAGGTTAGCACAGTAGTTAAAAGAGCCAAACTGCCTGGATGTGTGTTAGACTCTGTCACTTAAAAGATGAGTAACCTTGATGAGTTACTTAACCTCTCTGTGCCTCAGTTTCCTCAGCAGTAAAGGAGAGATTATAATAGCTCCTACTTCAGTGCACTGTTGGGAGAAATATGTATACTAATATATGTCAATGATTTTAAAAAGGGCCTGGTACAATGTTAATGTTGAATAAATATTAACTACCATCATCATCAAACTTATCCACGAAGCGAACAGTATCCTGAGCCTCAACTACGTCAGACTAAAAACTGCCTACTAAGTATCATTCTTCCTTCTTAGTAAGAAAAATACTAATTTTCAGCTGGGTATACTGCCATTTAAAAAAAAGAAAAAGAAGACTATGCTTCCCAACCTCTGCTGCAGTTAGGTACAGCCACATATTTAAGATGGAAGCTCAGTGTTTGGTGGGGCACCTGGCCAGGGTCCTGAAAGGGGCTGACCGTGCTTGAGGAACCTTTTTACTATTCTCGCAAGGTAACAAGCTCCAGTGGCATCGTGACTATCCTGCGGCCTTCAAGACCATTACAGGCTGCGGATGATGCAGCACTGAGAGAGAAGCAGGCTGCCTTTCTCAAGTCTTCACAGGGACGCTCCATCAGCTCTACACTGAATTACCTAATTCAGAATTTCCTGTATTTGAGAGAATGGATTTTTGGGTACTTAAGACACTGTTTTTCAGGGCTTCCCTAGTGGCGCAGTGGTTAAGAATCTACCTGCCAGTGCAGGGCACCTGGGTTCGAGCCCTGGTCCAGGAAGATCCCACATGCCGGGAAGCAACTAAGCCCGCGAACCACAACTACTGAGCCCGCACGCCTACAGCCCATGCTCCGCAACAAGAGAAGCCACCGCAGTCATGAGAAGTCTGCGCATTGCAACGAAGAGTAGCCCCCACTCTCTGCAACTAGAGAAAGCCTGCCCACAGCAACAAAGACCCAACACAGACAAAAATAAATAAGTAAAAAAAAAAAAAAAAAAAAAGCTTAAAAAAAAACAGACACTGTTTTTCAGATCTGTTACTCACTTTGAATCCAACCTCTCACTACAACTCTACTGCTCCTATTTCACTTGATCTGGGTGTTTCCTCAGTTATAACAGGTATTATTTCTCCTTAGAAATGTAGTGAGTTTGTATTGTTCTGTTTTTACAGAGTATTTTATAATATTATTACATGAAAAGTACTATAATAGACACTTGTCATTTCATTAATTCTCACAGACATTACGGTGTCTATTTTAGAAACAAGGAAACTTATTTTACACAGGATTAATGATGGTATTATGTCTAAGTGACAGCTTAAAAACATTTAACATTTAATTGAGCCCATGGACACCGCCAAGTAAGTGTCGTTGAAGTCTCCCCCATCTACTGCCATCATGTGTTTAAGTCGGAGTCTCCCAAAGAGCCCGAACATCTGCAGAAGCTCTTCATCGGAGGTTTGAACTTTGAGCTTTGAAACAACCGATTAGAGTCTGGGGAGCCATTTTCAGCAAAGGGGAATGCTCACAGATTGTGTGGTAACGAGGGATCTAAACATCAAGCGCTCCAGAGGCTTCGGGTTTGTCACGTATGCCACTGTGGAGGAGGTGGATGCGGCCATGAAGGCAAGGCCACACAAGGTGGATGGGAGAGTTGGGGAACCAAAGAGGGCCATCTCAAGAGAAGAGTCTCAAAGACCTGGTGCCCACTTAACTGTGAAAAAGATTTTTGTTGGTGGCATTAAAGAAGACACTGAAGAACATCACCTAAGAGATTATTCTGAACAGTATGGGAAAACTGAAGTGATTGAAACCATGACTAACCAAGGCAGCGGCAACGAGACTTTGCTTTTCGTAACCTTTGGTGACCATGACCCCACAGACAAGACTGTCATTCAGAAACACCACACTGTGAATGGTCACAACTGTGAAGTAAGGAAAGCCCTATCTCAGCAAGAGATGGCTAGTGCTTCATCCAGCCAAAGAGGTCAAAGTGGTTCTGGAAACTTTGGTGGTGGTCGTGGCGGGTGGGAATGACAACTTTGGTGGTGGAGGAAACTTCAGTGGTTGAGATGTCTTTGGTGGCAGCCACGGTGGTGGTGGCTATGGTGGCAGTGGGGATGGCTATAATAGATTTGGTAATGACGGAAGCAATTTCAGAGGTGGCGGAAGCTACAATGATTTTGGCATTTACAACAGTCAATCTTCAAATTCTGGACTGATGAAAGGAGGAAACTTTGGAAGCAAAAGTTCTCGCCTCTATGGTGGTGGAGGCCAATACTTCGTCAAACGATAAAACCAAGGTGGCTATGGTGGTTCCAGCAGCAGCAGGAGCTATGGCAGTGGCAGAAGGTTTTAATTACTGCCAGGAAACAAAGCTTAGCAGGAGAGGAGAGCCAGAGAAGTGACAGGGAAGCTACAGGGTACAACACATTTGTGAACTCAGCCAAGCACAGAGGTAGCAGGGCCTAGATGCTGCAAAGAAGACATGTTTTAGACAATATTCATGTGTATGGGCAAAAAAACTCGAGGACTGTATTTGTGACTAAGTGTATAACAGGTTATTTCAGTTTCTGTTCTGTGGAAAGTGTAAAGCATTCCAACAAAGGTTTTCACTGTGACTTTTGTTTTTTTGCACCCATGCTATTGATTGCTAAATGTAATAGTCTGATCATGATGCAGAATAAATATCTTAAAAAAACCCATTTAATTCACATTTTTTACGATGAAAACATACTATTTCAGATTCCTAAGACAAGTCCTAAAAAGTACTTTTATATAAATGACATAACTCTAACTACCAGCAACAAATGACTACTACTTTATGGTCTATGTGTTGGCTCAGAGCTAAGACAGCTCTATACCTGACATAGCTTTACCCATCTTAGCAAGTATCCATGGAAGCAAAAGGCTAAGAATATGAAATAACTGCAAATATAACACTTCTTTTTCTATTTCTATAAAAGTTTAATTACATATAAATAGGGACAAGTATATGTATCTCATAAAACTGTTATGAGATTAAACAATATTACATATGAACCCATACAAACCTAGCACAAAGTTTTGTTTCTTTTTTCAGTGCTAAAATTCCTTGGACCAGTCTATGAAGACAGAAGGAATTCAATATATCAGTTAATCAAACAGAGCAAATACTATGTTCATAGTACTGCATCAGGTACTTTGCAAGATTAAAAAAAAAAAAGAGGAAAAGGAGTTTGGTTTAATAGGAGGGTTAAGACACATTCACGTAAAGGAAGATTAACCAATCCCCCAAGAAATATTCAGATGTCACTTGGTGATAGAGACAGTAGATTCGTTACTACAGAAACCCAGAAACCAGTAAGGGATTGAGTAGTCAGAGGAAGCTCAATAGAAGAGGCGGAATCCCAGCCAGTCTAAGCTAGAAACAGAAGATTTATATTTAGCACATGCTTCACGCAATACTGGTGCTTACTCACTGAAGGTACTGTCGCTGCAATTGGAATCATCAACACTGATACTGCACGAACAAAGTACGTAATATATGTCTGGAAACGAGACATTCCAACTTTTTGCAGAGCAAAAATCTGAAGGGGTAGAATATATAACATATGCTGATTATTGAAATGCACATTAAATGAGACAAGCTTTAAAATACAAACTGATTTTTGACTGGCCTCTACCTATATTTTATGAAAAGCAATAAAAATTTAAAATACAACTGATAAATTTATGTAAAATTCTTAAATGGAACTTTAAATAACAGCAATAAAGAGATTCATCTATACTAAACAGTATCACAGCATAATTTTTACAAGTCAATGTTTTTTAAAGATTGTCTGTAAAACTGAAGTCCCTTCAAGATAGGTATTATGTATGAATCACTGTCCTTGTTTTTTAGCACCTAAACACAGGACCTGGCATAAAGAAGGAACTTAACAGGTATCTCAAAGGTTTGTGATCGGGCTACGTGGAGTACAGAAAAGAACCAAGGCTAGGAAAAGGCAGTTATGGTTTATGAATTACTTATTTAAGAGGCAGCATAACTTAATGATTACGAGCACAGATTCTACACTCAAACTACCTAGATTCACAAGGCAGCCCTGCATTCAGTGGTTATGTGACCTTGCACAAGTTACTCAACCTTTCTGTGCCTTACCTTCTGCACCTTAAAATGGGGATAATAGTAGCACTGACATCACAGGATTATTTTAAGAATTAAATGAGTTAATTCATGTACATTGCTTACAGTAGTGCCTGGCACATGGTGAATGTTAAGTAAGAACAGGCTTTTATTAAACTTATGCATGCTGGGTCTTTAGATGGAATAAAAGAAAGACTAGAGGACTGACATTATTCACTGTGACCCTGTGTTATCGATTCTTTCTTTCTAAGAAATATTCACTAATTACCAACCACGTTAACAGCACTGTGGTAGATGCTCTTAGGCTAACACACTTAGACTACACATAGAGTCTTTCCTCAGGAAAACTTCACGCAAGACCTCAGAGTATCATCCTCACTTTTCTCGTCTGAAAAAATAAGGGGTGTATTAGATTTCCCAAACAGAGAGCTGTGGATATGAGGTCTGTAAAATCTCAACTGAGTTAGGTCTTTTCTAAGGTTTCTTCTAGCTCAAAGAGTCTATGTTCTACTCAGAGGCTGAGAACAGTTCTTTATGGAATAGGGGTCATATTTTATATGTATGTTTCTCCACTCCATCTTATAAAGAAGTTCTATGGCTTTTCTAAGGTTGTGTAACTTAAAAATGGCAGTCAGGTACTGACCACCTACAAACTGACATATTAAACATATACACAAAACATCAATATATTGAGGGAAGAAAACCAGATTCATTAGGCATTTTAATTGTTGTCTTTACCAAAAAGCAAATCACAAAATTGTATGTATTAGAATCATATAATTTTAAAGCTAAAAGACATTTTGGAAATGTTCAAATTCAGCTCTCTTATTTTAATTATGAGCATTCTGACCCCCAGAGATGTTAAGGAACTGGCCTAAGACAATTTATCAACAGCTGATCAGCGACCAAAACTAAGGAGTCTCAATTTTAGCTCAGAGCTATCACCACCAACTCAAATACGTTTACATTTGAGGTCAGAACAGCAACAAAAACCCCAATGATTTAAATGGCAAGCGAATCTCATTTAAAACCACTGACCTCCACTATTAATAAGTTGATGACACCAATGGAGACAGGCAGAATCCAAGTGGAATCCAGGGCAGTGAGGTCAGGAAACCACAGGACCCCACCAGTAGCTAACTGCTCCTGAACAGAAAAACCTGCTGAAACATTTTTATAAGTAAAACAGAAGAATTTCTAAAATAGCAGAGGGAAGTAATTGCAATAAGGTGTTCCTCACACTAAAGATTTGCACTTTTTATTCAGGTTATTTTCACTCCACAACATAAGTTGGTTCTTCCTGTACTGAGAAAGAGGCAAGAAGCTTTCTGTAGTAAATAGATGGAGAGACAATAAAGATATGTAGCAGTAATCTTTTCAGACTTAAATTAAAAAAATTAAAAAAATTAGACTTTCTTTCAAGTCTATTTAGATTACTTTCTGGTCAGAAATGCCTTTAAATGAAAGTAAAAAACAAGCCCTTTAGTTTATAACCTTTCTTAATTAATGTTTACACTTATAACTGTGAAAGCTTTTCTGGCTTCTTAAATTTATTAATAGAAAAAATTCTTGGCCAGGAAACCGTATTATGGAATTATAACCATGACCTTCAAGAAGCAGTACTAGTGACGTCCTTCCTAGATTGATTTGTTTTCTCAACACAGCTAGTTTGCTTTACACTTAATATTTTAAATTCTATACCCTTGTAAGGGAGATGATAAAAGTGTATTCTAGTTATGAGAAGTATGGATGTTTTTTATTTTTTGCTTGTTTTTTTCTTTTTTTTAAGAGTACAAAGACAGGGCTTCCCTGGTGGCGCAGTGGTTGAGAGTCTGCCTGCCAATGCAGGGGACGCGGGTTCGTGCCCTGGTCCAGGAAGATCTCACATGCCACAGAGCAGCTGGGCCTGTGAGCCATGGCCACTGAGCCTGAGCGTCCGGAGCCTATGCTCCGCAAGGGGAGAGGCCCCAACAGTGAGAGGCCCGTGTACCGTAAAAAATAAAAAAAAAAAAAGAGTACAAAGACAATGTTAGAAAACTTATTTGGGGGAAACAGACTTCAATGATAACTACCTTCTGAATGTGTTGCCCCTGTGCTGAAATTCCGGAGAGCAACAGACACGAATATCCACATTGGAAGCTGAATCCAGACCAACACAGTGGCTTTGAAAGGGTGGCAGTTATCCCGAACATACAGCTCTGAAACAAGCCTCCGCATAGTCTTTAGATAAGTGAGCCTAGTTTGAGGGAAGAGGGAAGAAGGGAAAGGAGAAAATGTCATTTGACTACTAGCAGTGTTTCATCCCCACAGCACAAACACACCCGTGCTGTGGTTACTGGCTAAAGGATTTATGCAGGATTTTTGGTTGTTGTAAGCTATACCACAGGGCTGCCTAAACAAAAGACAAATAAAGCCTTTTACTCGAAGTTCTTTAACAATGTACGCAAATTACATTAACAATTTGATAAATCTGACACTGTCAGACTACAGTCTTTGATTCTGGTGATCTCTGGCAAACTAGGCTTTGAGGGAAATTTCACTACTAACATGGTATGACCACAATTTAAATCACAAATACTAGAGGTGAAAGCCCATTTTACTCACATCTCTCCACTCCAGCCAAGCTCAATCACTTGATCCCCGAACATACCTTGCAATGTGGTTCTGTACTGTGTATGCTCTTGGCCCGTCAAAATGGTTTTCACTCTTCAATCAACTCTTTCATAAAGGCTTACTTACTCTGTTTCTCTATTAACCATATTAGTTATTTCTGTTAAGTCCCACTTTCTGTACTATGGTATTGGGTCTTCATCTTTAAATCTCTCACAGCATGTTTTGTACAAGGTTGGTTTTCAATAGGTTTGCTGAATTTAATCTAATTATAATGTACTGAATTAAGACAGTATACGGAGACATTGCAGGCTCTTTGTAATTCAGCCTCTGCCTGCTTTTCCAACTTTATTTCCTGTTACTTTTCTTTAGACACCTGTATATTCTGGGCCCTTGAATGACTGGGGTCATCCAACAAATCAGACTTCCACATCAGCGTGCCTTTGGAAGTTATTATATCATCTGTGTGGACTGCCCAGTTTCCTGGCTGTTCACCTGACAACTTCGCTGTCACGCTTCAAAACCCAGCTCCATTGAAAATGCAGGAAACCTCAGATATGTCTTCCTAGAAAGCCACTCATCTGTCTAAGGATGTGTCTGGACAATCATCCTGCCAGTGTACATAAGCAAGGTGCCACAGTCTTGTCTAGGCTGCATTTATAACCCAGGTGAGCAGCTACTGATTTGTTCTTCTGGCCTAGAGCTGTAGTCCTCAGATTTCCCTGATCAGTAAAACTTCAAAACTATAGGTTTACCAACTTCCTATTTTTTAACTCTATATAAAGAGGGACACAATTTCATACCGAAGATAGTTGGCAAATTTACACCTATATAGATAAAAATATATGGAAAGCTATATATATTTTACATATTCATACTAAAAAAACCTTATTTTTCTCATTGCTGTGAACTGGTGAACACTTTGTCACAGTCAAGTAAGGATCAGAATTTGGGAAACTGACTAAGCAGAACTAGCTTAGGCCGATAGAAGGAGGTGGACTTAGAAGTTCATAGTGCATGACTGTAGGCATAGAACTGTGCCATGGTCGAGCACCCTTGGGCAAGGGCTTTCTAAGAGCCCAGGCAGACAACTACATAGGGTAACCAGAGCAGAATGACAACACCTTGCCTATCCAGTTGCTTTTACCATGTCATTCATACTTTCTACCCCCCCATTCCTTTGGGCTACTACCTGCTGTATGTTGTCAAAAGGTCAAGTTTGTAAATAACCTGTATCATTTGTTGACAAAAATCCCAACAACTGTCACAGTATCTTCATCCTGTGAAGCCTTTCCTGACTTTCCGTGATGACCCAACTCCTTGTACATAATCTTTTGTACAGTACTTAATTCAGTCATTATTTGATTACATGTCTGTCTTTTTCAGTAGCCTGAAGTCCCTTAAGGACAAGGAACTCTCTCTTCTTGTTTCCCTATTTTTTTTGCTTCCGGTCCAGTATATAAAACTACCATGCCACATAAACTTATTAAAATATTAAAGAGAAAAAAGAACTACTTTGCTGCTAAAGCTACAGAATACCAAAATCTATAATAAAAATCACTTATACATTATATATATGTATATATATTTTCATGGTGTTATATGCACAGAATTAGCTTACCTGGCAGCTCTTTTGGACCACCCCAACTGATTTGCACGAACTGCAACGTCTTGGTTAAGGTGCCTTGCAATGCTTTTTATTTCTGGCTGCAAATTTTCCACCTAGCTAAAGAAAAAGTAGGTTTTGTTATGAGAACATAAAAGATCTTTATTCATAACCATTCATAATTTCACTCTCTATTCCCTCAGCTCATTTAAAAATGTGGTTTACTGGTCATGTCAAGAAACCCTAAGTCTGCGTATAGGATGTTAATTTAACATTTCCTCAGTTGCAACCAAATTCAAACTCCAGCTTGTACATCAGTATGATCTTGGACAAATTATTTAACCTCTAAAGTCCTGTTCTCTCATATATAAAATGTATATCAGCACCTACTTCACAGGGTTATTATAAGGATTATATAAGAACTACACTCTGCACTTTAATGTTTCAATTCCTGGATTTCCCAGTAATGTCAACTGAGGAAACAGAAGTCTATTAAGAATCTTTAATATACTCTGTGACAGTCACAGAGCCACCAAAACTTGCATTTACTTCTGCCCTGTGTTAATTCCTTTTTGTAAAGTAGCTCACTGCCTTACTGGTACTGATGACTAACACTAAGCACTCCGGGGGTACCTGGGGACCTTAAGCCCCGGGTAGACGTCGACCAGTCCTCACCACGGAAGCGCGTCCACGCGCGGCTCGGCGCCCCTCACCTTGGCCAGGATGTAGTGCTGGTAGGCGGCCAGGGGCAGCGTGACTGCGCCGCGCAGGGCCACGGTGGTGAGAAGAATGCTGCCCCACCAGGGCAGGCCCGAGGCGGTGTGCGCAAACAGCAGTACGTCCTCGGCGCCCTGCACCGGCGCCGACGTAGCCAGGGCTTCATACCAGCCACCCGCGCCGCTCGGGCCAACTGCAGAGACTGATGCCACCGCCCACAATGGCAGAGCGGAGGGCTTGGCGCCGCCGGTGGGGGCCGGTACGACCGGTGGGCCCAAGCCCCGGAGCTGCAGGGCAGACCGCGGCTGCAGCCACCTAACGCTCAGCCGGCACAGCATCTCTGCACACGACTGTATCCAACACGCGGACGACACGGGAGAGCTGCGCGTACCGCTCACCGAGACCGCTACGCGCATGCGCCGGCGACCCCGGGCGTAAAGATGGCGGGAGTCCGCCGGCAGCCATAATTGACTTTCCCAGTCACACTAGTGACGTATTGCGTCGCACTAGAGATGACGCAAGACGTAGGGAAGTCCCGCCTTTCCCACGCGGCACTAATCAAGCCTACTGCGCACACACGATGCGGTGGAGCTCCTCAGAGGCTCGACCGGAATTGCAGAGGCGGAGGCGGGGCTTGCTGCCCGGGGTGGGGCTTGCTGCCCCGGGCCGGGAGAGGTGTTTTCTGGGAAGAGCTCACCTTGTAAAGTTGGTGTTCGGGTTGTGCCTTTCCGTTCTTTTTCACTTAAACTAATCGGGTCACGGTTTAAGTTTTACCTTATGTGATCAGGAGGTAGTCCCCCACGTCTTTTTGTGCGCCCCAATTGCTTCCGCTAGAGATTGAGATGGATTATACTACCCAGGAGTCAACATGTTGCTGAAATGCCAGTTTGGAGACAGGCGTGTGTTTCTGGATTGTTTTAATCAACAACCTTTATGCACTAGGCATAGTTTAGTCTGTGGTATGTTTAATTGGCTCATCTGTCATAATAGACATTTTCAGACCCAACTTAAGTGTTTTCTTTCATCATAAAGAGCAGCAAAACACCTTAAGGGTAAAGTACCATCTCCTAAGTTAAGGGGAATTATCACTGGCAGCGCGGTGAATTCTTTACTGGGGCTTAACATATATCCTATATAAGCTTTCAAGTGCCTGAACAGCAACATTAGGTGTCTTCTGGTTAAAAGGAATAGGCTAAATGTATATGGACTAATTTTGGGTTTTTTGCTCCTGGCAAAAGCAAACACGGGAATAACATGAAGGAGTTTCCTAAAAGAAGGGTCACCCCCTACACCTAGAGGCCAAATTGTGTTGTGAGGAATAAAACGTTGATTAAAACGAAGGCTCCAACCAATGTTGGGGTAATGTCAAAATGAAGCTACTGTTCTTGCTTCATTATGCACCTACCCAAGGGTACCAGATATACCCTTTCCTCTGGATTCTGGAAGTCATCTTCCTTCAAATTGGCTGTTAAATCCATGCATGAATTTTTGAATGTTAACACACACATCCCAATATATGTTATACATAGAATTTCCTTTTTAAAGGTAAAAACCTATCAATCTATCTCCCTATCCGTTTGTCAAGTTAAAACAAGCAACCTGTTGCTACTGACTACTGATTTAAAGTGGAAAGGAATTTTAGAGGGAAATATCTTGGCCCAAAGATTGTGAGTAAAGAAGCAACTTCTATGCTGCTGCATTCCTCTCCTCCCAGAGAACTGATGACATTAGGAGTTGGTCCTTCCACAGTGGCACATAAGCTTAGGGAATCTGATCTTTTGATATCCAGGAGAAAAGGAGATTAAAGGATAAAGATCCTAAAGTGAAAAATTCATATTTATGCATTCACTGTTCATATAATTTAAATCAAAAGCTTGTCAAGCTATTCCTCAAACTCCTAAGGCTTCCTTTTGTTAAGCTGTATCAGGAGTCGGGACTGGGACCTCTTCAACCAGTGTAGGTCCACCCTTTCTGCTACATTTTGGGGTCACAAATTACATTCTCATTTACAAATGTTCCATTGTTTTAAGCTTGAATATTGTGATGTAAATAAAATTTATGAATATTTAACTTGATAACTTCATATACATAAACATACATTTTAAAATTTGGATAATGGGGATAATCAGAACTGGCTGTCTACTTGGTAGAGAATGTTGGGAAAAGTATTTGTCAATTATAAAGCCCAATGCAAAAGAAGTGTCAGCACTCATGTATATGTATGTACTGGTAACATTGTGATACCTTGTATCTTTTGAGTTGCAGAGTACAGTACAAAATGACCATGCAAATATCGGGCAAACCAACCAACTGAAATCATGTACTTTGCAAATGGACATACTAAACATTTTTTTAAAGTTCAACATTATTAGCCTATTCCTGTCTTTTATTCTTACTACAACACACTTTTTTTCTTAATTTTATTTAAACTCCTTAAAAACAAAGACTATATATTTACTTTCTAAAGTTTCTGAAATTCTTATCCATCGCTGTGCTGAACATAGGAATGGAGGTCAAAATATGAATGTAGGCTATTATACATAAACTGTATATATGTACAGTCATTTAAATTTCTCATTTCCCATATATGCCTTCTGAAATGTTTGACTTTAAAGGATATTTTCACGAGGAATTGTTAGTGTTCCCTGGGAATCAGATTTAATTTCTTCTCTTTTTCCTATTTAATACATTACTTTTTAAAACCAAAGATACCTAATGTAGAATTAGCTTTTTTCTCTCATTAAAAAATATCCCCTCGTTATCTTATCATTGATTTTTAAGTATTGAGCATGCAAAATTGGCTTTTACTTTTCAAAAGTGTGAATTCATTTAAAGGTAGAAGTCTAATATGAGACCCCTTGTAACACATCTATTAGTCCTACATTCCAAGTGTCACGTAAAGAAATTCTTATTTCTAAGAATTTCTAAGCTACAGTGGCACATTTTTCTCTATATTCACTTACCCAAAATGGTAAGTGATGGTATTTTTGCAATCAAGGTGTGTAACACAGTAGATTAAGTATTAAAGCATTCATGATGCTCTCACCCTAAATTCCAGTCACCTGGAATTAACACCAGTTGATTCACAATAACACCAGTTGATTCACAATAACACCAGTTAATTGAGTGTTGTGACTTGTTTAAGCATTTATCAATAGGGTATATAAATTTCCAAAGAGATTCAGGAGCATCCAGAATTTACAAAGTATAATGTAAGTGTCCCACACATTAATATTAAAAGACATCTGAATACATTTATCTAAAGTAAAAATACATTGAGTACTGGAATACTGAATCTCCATATTAGTAATGAAAAACAGTGTAATGGTTTTCCTTTGATATTTTAATCATTTTGAAATAATCCTGATTTTAAAATTTGTTATTTGAAAGTTTTGTCATTCTTTAAATGTTCTGTTCTCTAATGCGAGATTTCCAGTTTAATCTAACACTTTGCATTGTTTTAAAACTAAAGTGAATAACGTATTCACTATTGTGCAAACTATTGTGCAAAATAGTTTTTATGAAATGTGTATTAGGTCATTTGAATCAAAAGAAAAATGGAATAATATTTTCATGAAAAACAAGACAGGAACAGTTAGTGAACTATTTACCTCCTTCTTTTTCCTGAGAAGAAAAATGACTGTAAGGTAAGTATAATAATTACCAAAAAAAAGTAATTTTCAATTATTAATAAAATAAAATGATTTAACTTTACAGTAACAGGGAACAGAAGGGGAAAATATCTTTCACATGAATACTAAAATTACTTTTTTTGAATATATTGGTATATGTTGAAATATATGTTGAAAAGGCATGAAATGGGGATTCTCTTGGCACAAGTAAACAAAATTATCTCTAAAATGGAATGGTTGGTATAAACAGATTACACAATAATTGGGATATTAACTATTTTGGGATTTAAGGTGTGAACTAACCTAACCGTTATGTCCAAGAGTTAAGCTGCTTCTTAAAAGAATAAGAGAAAAGAAATACCTTACATAGTCTGCAATTATACATACCACATTACTTTCAAAACGGGGGAAAAAAAAGACCTGCATGGTCTCAAAAGATTATGTTTTTTATTGTTCAAATAAAAGTGCACTGCATTACATCTGAAATATAAAAAATGTATTTGAAAAATGTTCCTACTACAGACTTCTAAAACCATGGTATTGTATTTAACAAGCCTGATCCCCAAAACTAAATAAGGAACATTCCAATCAATACTCCCCTGTCCTGTAGCTTTAAAGTAAAAAATATATATATAAGGTTTTTTTTTTTTCCTTTTCTTTTCTAGTAAGACACCCTATCTTAAGAAATTCACTTTTGTGAGTCAACACAAGTCATGTGTTTTGATAAATACTGGCTAGTATCTGTTATCTAGCAAGATTATTTTAATTAGAAAATAAACTCTAGTAAACACAGCAAAGAAATCAAGCAAAAAATTATAGGATGGTGGCAAAAGTCATACATAAAATACTCTGTTAAATAGCATTATACCCCTTTCTTAGTAAAGTGCAATAATTTTATGTCATAAGTATATTTATTTGTAGGTTTTCATTTAGCTTTTCCTTTAAATTTGGTCATATCAATCAAGGACAGGTAGGAAAACAAATTTATATATTTTAAGACCACCTCCTAAAATAAAAGATATAAATGTGTTGTTTACAAACTTCTGGATATGTTTGAGAAATCCTCTTTTTTACTCTTTACTCAGGCTACCAGAATAAAGAAATCATTTCATTTACTTGAACAGCCAAGGAACCATATTAATATTGTCAACTGTGGGTGATCTATCTGAATCTTCGTTATGTTTCAACAGTGAGGAATTTAGGTCTAATTTTTTTTTTTAAAAAGACAGATTGATATATACATCACTTTACTTTTATGCTTACTTTCTTTTACATTTCAACCATATAATTTATTTTTCCACATGAGACGGTAGGATACATACTCTTCTTGGATATGTTACTGTTTATTGTTCAAAGTGAACTGAATAGATAAATTCCACTGAGTAGTTTAGTGTGGCCCTGTGTTTTATATAAACAGGTTAAATGGAGACTTCATTTTGTAACCTGTGTATTCATGTCTACCATAAATTGTCTTAATGAAAAATGCAAAATGTATTTTATTACTTGCCCCAAGTTAGCTGTTGATCCCTTTCACTTTTAATATACAAGTGTAGAGATTAAGAAGCCTTTAAAATTGAAAAAAAAAAAACCCAAAAAACCAAACACCTTCCACTAAATTACTGAAAATTGGAATTTTTATGTTGACTCCTGGTGACCAGAAAGCCAATGTTAAGAATCAATATTATCCAATATAAAATAGTACATTGAATTGTTTAATAATAAACAGTATATTAAGGGCTTATATATGCTGACTGGGAACCAGTGGTGGCTTTTTAAATTCTCAAAAAGACTGTATGTTTTATGGTTAGAAGAAACGACAAGTGATGATGAAGATTCTCCACCTCTTCGTAGCAGCCATTAGAGTAAAAATCTTTACAGAATTATTTCACTATCAGCAAGAAAATTTTACCGGTATTAGTGGTAAGGGTGAAGAGAGAAAAAAAGAATGAAGAGAGAAGTGTGTATTAGTTTTAAAAGTGTGACAAGGTAATAAAGAGACATGAAAAAGTGATAAATTTCTTATTCTATATGTGCCTTGCTGCAAACAAACTCAAAAGAGAGAAGCATGGGTATTTTAAAAGCCAACGTCGGGAAGCATTCACTGATAATGCCCATTGTTTTACTTTATACTTAAATTACACAAGCAAAAAAGTTGTACTTATTAATAGTTTAATGTATGAAGGAAACATCCAGATTTCTGAATATGAAGGTACATATCTCACATTAATTTAAGTCTACATAAAGTAGAGCCTCTATACTGACATATTGAAATTTACTTTCTGCTTAGCCTTTTCTGTTATGTAAACAATTGTACATTTATTTGCCATTCTAAAACTTCAGGATCAAGTTTACATAATTTTGCTAAATTTCCGTGTTTGCTCAGAAGCAGTTTACAGTACTAAAACCAACCAGCCAAAGAACAGCTTCAACAGAAAGTTATGTCCAAAGGGGAAGAGGGAAAGAAAAAAAGAAAAATGATAAGAAAAATGCTAACTAAGGTAAAACAGATGATGATGGGGAATGGGCAGTCACAAATGTTCACAGAAAGTAGGTCAGTTAGTAAGTTCTTCTGCAAAAAGCCTACACACTTCAGTCAAGCACATCAGTAGAATGATTTGGGAGCATAAATTTTTTTTCGGCCACTTGTGATTTCCTCTGAATGAAAAGGAATCTGCAGGCTAACAAGCTGATCCTCATCAGCCAAGCTGGTTCATATGCACACTGTTCATGTGAGGTGCCCAGGGTCCAGTCCACACCTATGAATACAGAGCACACATCTTATTAAATATGTATTGAATGTATATTTGATTAAAACAAAACTCTTCAACACTAAGGAAGTGCTCCTAATATTTATGAACTAAAATAGCTAAGTCTCAATCAGTTTGCAACATGCTGGGAAACAATGAAGAAAAGCAGTGATAAACCACTTTTATCTGTTGTTTTCCTGCCTCTCCTCTTATCTCTCAAACAGGATCTGAATTATCATCGTTTTTTAAAAACCATTATGTGAGTACATACAGGTTGATGACTGTGGAAGGAAAATGAATCAGGTATTAAACATATACCATAATAAGCTAAAATATACAACCATTTCTGTGCATTTTCACAGTTATATACTGTTTTGACATTTATAATACTTTTAATAAATAACCTCTAGATGGCCCTTTTCACACCACTAGTAAATTCTGATACATAAGATTACATTACAACACTTTGCAACTTAAAATGTTTTACTTACCACCCAACAGAATATATTAATTATACCTTTCATAATTTTAGCCCCAAACCACTACCTTTGGTACCATTTTCCATATCATTCTGCTGTATTTCAGCTACATTAAACTTCCCTCAATTTCCTCAACTGCTCAAATTCACCATACGCTCTCACAACAATGATTTATCTTTATCCCATTTGTCTTGGCAGCTCATAAACACTAAATAAAAGTTCACTGAATGATCAGCCTTACCGTTTGAGGGCCATTATTTTCTGTGGAGCTTGAAACCATCTTTATCAGGGAATTCCAAGAGGGGTCCGCAGCATGAGGGCCATTAAATATGGGTCCTCCAGCACCATCAGGAATAGGTGCTACTGGAGGAATCATTGCATTCCCATACACAGAAAAAGGCATACCCTTAAAAGAGGAGAAAGCAAAGATTATGGACATTCAAGTCACTGGTTACTTTTCCCAGTATAATCAATAGCCTTAAAACTGATATTTGAAACTTCATCTCATTTTGGAAAAGTATAAGTTATCTAGGTGATGTAAAAATTATTTTCCACAATATTATTTCTTCTAGCACTAAACAGAAGATACTATAAGCCTAGTATATAAAATATTTTGTCAAAAAATATTTCTCTAAACTGGGACAAAGTCAGTATTTATAAATGTTTATATTTTAGCCAGCTTTTGACCTATAATTCCAAGCCAAAGCTCCAGCATCATTTCAGAGACGCTTATACTCTGGTAAGTGAAATAAGGCTAATAATCAGAAAATCATTTTGAAATAATGAAAATGCTTTTAAATCACCATTACCCCAACTTTAGGAAAGTCCATGTATCCTGCAGGAACATGCTGATGGAATGTACCAGAAGGAGTTACAATTCCTGTGCTCTCTCGCTCCATTGCTTGATGCTGTGAAAACACTCCTGGATCAGACATTGGCCTGTGCATCATAGGATTTCCCATCCCAGGGTTACACCAGTCTACTTTGTCTGAGGGAAAATGAAGAGGCAGAAAAAAATAATTGGTGATATTTAAAATCAGAAAGCAGCAAAAAAAATTTATATATTTTGAATATTTTCCATACTGAATTGTGAATCCCTTCAGAATAATGACCTACTTTTATATGTTTATCACAGTATTTCCATGTTTGTAGGTAGTGACATAATAGCCTAACAAAGTAACATAAACACTTTGTGTTACAAAACAAAAAAAGCTAAGATAAAAGCTTAAGAGACCCAAAAGAAATATTAATATTTCCTTAATATGAAGAAAATAATATGCTTCCATTAAACTATCTTCAGAAAGCAATGATAAATTCAGTAAGAGCTCACATGGGAACAAAAAAATGTTTCAAACTCTTAAATAAATTGATTAGTCAAAACAAAAAGACATGAACACAGATTTTTAAAGAATGCCTATGATAATTAAATACTGCTTACAATATTTTAGTTAAATGCATAAACTTACTTTCCAGTAAGCAGAATAGCATATCATACCTTGATTGCCACCAATCCCTTCAAAGGACCAGATGCCACTATGCCCTACTGATGTGGACAAATTACTCCCAATAACAGATGGAGCTGAAGTTCCAGTTTGCCTGATACGTGCAGAACGTTCCGTCCCAATAGGGACTGGAACTTTTCTATCCTGAGAGACGTTGCTGGGCTTTTCTGACCCTAAAGGTACTGATGATGGGGCAGGAGAAGGTGCACGAACTCCGGAGGATACCGACTGTGCAGGAGAATCTAGAGAAAAGATATTTTCAAATAATATACATGTCAACTATACAGCCTGTCCTTTTGTAAAACAGAATCTTAAATTCTGAAGATATCTTAAATATGCATTCTTTGAAGAAAAAATGAAATTTGAGTATAATGCTTAGATAATAAATTATGTATATTAAAATTTGGTTAAAGTTCTATGACTCTGCAGTCAGTTTTTAATTCGGCTCACAATTTTCCCATTTAGTTTCGTGATAGTAGAATGTGAAGGTGTGAATGCTGCAACTACACACTAATTAATATTTAAATAAATTTACCCTTGACAGTGGGTAAAATAGATACCAGAGCAATGAGAAGACAATGTTTAAATTAAAAAAACAAACAATGACAACAACAAAATGGAGGTGGGGAAAACCACTGCCTGTATTGGCAATTCTCAAACTATTTTCCTTGGGAACATTTGTCCCTTGGTATGTTATGATGAAAAAACAAAGATATTCGGGTATCTAACAAATTTGGAAGATCAAGCTTAAGAAAAAAATAAGTTTCTTTAAATCAGGACTTCACAGAACTTTAATATGCTGATAAAATACCAACAGAAGGCTATGCTTCATAACCCAAATGTTTCATTCTGTCTTGTGGGTATTCCACAGAACACTTTTAGAAATGGCAGTTTAAGCTCTACTTATCAAAACAAAGCTAGTTCTTAATATAGGCAATTTGGGAGCATTCATTAGTGATTTAATCTCTTTACACACTACAGAGAAGAAGGATAAACAAAAATAACCAAAACTGTATTTCTTATGAAAAGTTCAAATCTCAAGCACATTCAAATTTAAATAGAGTCTGAATTGTGGAGGAGCTTGAAGCTTAAAAGTCAAAACAGTTGGGCTTCCCTGGTGGCGCAGTGGTTAAGAATGTGCCTGCCAGTGCAGGAGACACAGGTTAGAGCCTTGGTCTTGGAAGATCCCACATGCCACGGAGCAAGTAGCCCATGCGCCACAACTACTGAAGCCTGTGCTCTAGAGCCCACGAGCCACAAGTACTGAGCCCGTGTGCCACAACCACTGAAGCCCATGAGCCTAGAGCCTGTGCTCTGCAACAAGAGGATCCACCGCAATGAGAAGCCTGTGCACCACAACCAGAGTAGCCCCCGCTAGCCACAACTAGAGAAAGCCTGTGTGCAGCAACGAAGACCCAACGTAGCCAAAAATAAATAAATTTAAAAAAAAGTCAAAAGAGTTACCTGCATAGATACAACTTATTCATAACTGACTCTATGCCCTAGTGATAGTCATTTAATATTTTTTCATTTATGTTTGCATTTAAGTTTTCTATATGTATGTGCGTGGGAATGTGTGTGTGTGTGTGTGTGTATGTATCTATCCAAAAGGACTTAGGTAGCTAATAAATTTACAAAATCAATCAATCTATCTGTACACACAAACATAGTGCTTCTATATCCTGAGGTACTTTTCAGGGAACTTGGAAGACAGAGAAAATTCAATAATATTATTGGCCTGAACATGTTTTTTAGAAGACTTCTCACATATATTTTAGAATCATACAAAATTGGAAAGTACTGTGGGGATCAATTCCATCTTACTAGTACTTGCAGAAGTCTATTTTGGTTAAATTGATAGTACCGCCACTCAATGAGATGTAGTGACTATTAACTAAAAGGAATGAATGCTAAAGTACCTTATAAATTATAATTTATTGTATGGATACTGATTTCATTGGGGAACAAAAACATGAAACATGGACTTAACTGTAAAAGTAAACAAAGAAAACTATTACCTTCTAATGAAAAATTAAAATACATTTCCTGCGGTCATGGATCCATTAGCATTACTTGACAGCATTTACTTTTAACAAATGATAAGAAAATGGAAAAGCCACATGTGTCTTCAAAAAATTATAAATATTTAAAAATTCATCTTACAGTGGTATAAGAAGGAATTCTAGGATGATGGAAGTAACAGTAGCACAGGTTTTGATTCTTCCCATTAAAAAAAGCCACTAAGTTAGCTAAGCCCAAAACCCATGCCCATGGATAACATCTATAACAAAACAGACAAGATATCCAAATGAATCCAAAGATACAAGTGAATGGGGACAAATCACCAACAGCTATAAGACTCATGTAGTAGTAGCATCTGTGTGGAAGGAAGCAATTCTCTAGACCTGAGAACAGAAGAGCCACAAAACAGTCAAAGGTATTCAAAGGAAAGCAGGGCAGGCCAATCTGAGAACAGCAGGTGAAAGTGGGAGAGTTCTGCCTATGCATGGGTGATTGTAAGGGATTCACAGTAAGGTCTGAAAAAGCTGAAGCAACTTGGGCCCTATGACTTTAAAAAAATATATATTTATTTATTCGGCTGCATTGGGTCTCAGTTGCAGCACACAGGATCTTCGTTGCAGCATGTGGGATCTTTCATTGCGGTGCACGGGCTTCTCTCTAGTTGTGGCACGTGGGCTCCAGGGCAGTGGTCCCCAACGTTTTTGGCACCAGGGACCAGTTTTGTGGAAGACAATTTTTCCACAGGGTGGGGGATGTGTGGGGGGGTGGGGAATGGTTCAGGTGGTAATGGGGGTGATGATTCAGATGGTAACGTGAGCTATGTGGAGCGATGGGGAGCAGCAGATGAAGCTTTGCTCGCTCGCCTGCCACTCACCTCCTGCTGCGAGGCCCGGTTCCTAACAGGCTGCGGGGGGGGGGGGGGGGGGCTGGGAACCCCTGCTCTAGAGCGTGCAGGCTTAGTTGCCCCACAGCATGTGGGATCTTAGTTCCCCGATCAGGGATCGAACCCACGTCCCCTGCACTGGAAGGCAGATTCTTAACCACTGGACCATCAAGGAAGTCCTTGCTATAACTTCTTAAAGGTACCTGCTGATAAAGTCCTACACTGACAAGAAACTTCTGGGAACAGATTCTAAACTGAACAGGAAAGCGACAACAAAAGCAAAGTGAAGAAATATCCAGTCAAGAGTAAGGCAGAGGTAGAAGAGGTGTGGGTAGGTTGGATGGGTGGGTAGGGACAACAAAGCCAAGAGATTTAACAAAGTATAAGACCATATTTTTGCACACTTTCTTATAAGAGGAAATTCTAGAGTCTTTAAGCTAGAGAAGATATCCGGATCCACTTACTCCTTCTAAATGTTCAGGAAAATTCACTTCATTAAAAAATTCAAAACAAAATAGAACTGCAGTCGAATTCCATGCAAAGCTATTCTATTAACTAAAGGAGATATGGACCCATAATAACTTGTAGACCAGAGGTCCCCAACCCCTGGGCCGCAGACCGGTACTGGTCCTCGGCCTGTTAGGAACCGGGCCGCACAGCACGAGGTGAGCGGCGGGCAAGCGAGCAAAGCTTCATCTGCCACTCCCCAGCGCTCCCATTACCCCCGTCCATAGAAAAACTGTCTTCCACGAAACCAGTTCCTGCTGCCAAAAAAAAACAGTCCCTGGGCTTCCCTGGTGGCGCAGTGGTTGAGAGTCCGCCTGCCGATGCAGGGAACGCGGGTTCGTGCCCCGGTCCGGGAAAATCCCACATGCCGCGGAGCGGCTGGGTCCGTGAGCCATGGCGGCTGAGCCTGCGCATCCGGAGCCTGTGCTCCACAGCGGGAGGGGCCGCAACGGTGAGAGGCCCGCGTACCGCAAAAAAACCCAAAACAAAACAAACAAAACAAAACAAAAAACAGTGCTATATTCTAGTCTAATATTGTAAAGGCACATCAGGAAGAGACTATAATCTAAAATTCCAAAGTGAGCTTAAAGAAATAAAAGATTTGAAAGAACAGCATAATTCAGAATTAGTAAAACTAGAAACAAGATGACAAAACTCAGGAAAGGATTAGAAATGAAAGAATATTCCAGAAAAGACTAAATCGAACTGCAAGGAACACAAGCAGTTGTAAATATGATACACAAAGTTCTATTTTTTGTTTCTTAAACTACATATTGAAAGGGCACAATTATATACCTGAGAAAAATCAACCCAGAAAACTAACACGAAGACACAGGCAAAGGTGACAGGGAGGAAGGAAGCAGAGATGGAAGGCAAGCAGGAAGGACTGATGGAAGGAGAACGAATGAATCCTACCTTTCCTCAGACTCATCTCTGGGAGCCTGCCCTAACTTCTACGTTAGAGCTAGTTTTTCACTCTTTTACTGTATCCTTCAAAAAACAAAAGCAAAGCAAAATAACAGAAACCCTCCATATTCTGTTTTATTTATTTATTTATTTATTTTTGGCTGCTTGCATCTTCATTGCTGCAAGCCGGCTTTTTCTAGTTGCGGCAAGCAAGGGCTACTCTTTGTTGCGGTGCCCGGGCTTCTCATTGCGGTGGCTCCTCTTGCTGTGGAGCACAGGCTCCAGGCACGCAGGCTTCAGTAGTTGTGGCATGCGGGCTCACTAGTTGTGGCTCACAGGATTAGTTTGCTCTGTGGCATGTGGGATCTTCCCAGACCAGGGATCGAACTTGTGTGCCCTGCATTGGCAGGTGGATTCTTAATCACTGTGCCACTAGGGAGGTCCCAAGAAACCCTCCATATTCTGTTTAAATGAGCAGAATAACGAGGCTTGCCTGCTAACCCACCTCATTTAAGAAATTTGCCCTGGGATGAGATTACGAAGAAGCCTAGGTGTAAAGAGAGTAAGCAAGATAAGAAACAGACCATGAGTGAGAGATCATAAATCCACTATAGAAAGAGATAGAGAGTTGCTGTACTAAATCCTGGACAGTTCTGAAGATTGCCCTGCACAGCCTTAAAGTAAATACCATTTTCCTTGAGATTGCTTGGGTCGGTCTATATTCCTTGCTACGAAAAGAGCATAATTATAATTTCTCTTCTCATCTCTAATTATTATAATTTCTTTAATTAGAAAAAAAGAAGCAAAATCGAAATCAGAGTCATGTTATTAAATATGCTAACATATATTAGAGAAAAAAAGGTTTTAGAGGTTTTGTGGGACCCTATATAATCTTGGGAATCTGTTTTAGAAAAAGAATGCGAAACTGCAAATACAAAATCAGGTACAGGACCTTGGCAGGGCCCCCTGCAAATAAGATTATACTGAAACTGAAGCTTCAGTAAATCCACCTCAGTTCTGAAATGACAACAGGGTCCTGAATTCAAATTGAAAGAGCAATGTGACTTACAAATGGAAAAAGTGCTCCTGCAGGAAAATTACACTGTACTTTCATGCTTCAGTTCAGTGTTGATTAAACTATAGTAGATCATGAGATGAATGTGGTTGGTCATGACTAACGTAAAAAATTGTTTTAAAGGTTAAAGAAAACAGAATAGAAAATACCAGCATGCAACATATATTGTAAGGATAAGTATTGTTTTGTAAATATATTTCAATCACACACAGGTACATGTGTACTGAGTCACGATGTAAAATTAGTTTTTTCCTTAAAACACTGTTAATGCTGTTTTACTGCTTTTTGATCCGACAACAGCTTTGTAAGACTGAATGTCAAAATGGCCCACTGACTAAATTTGCCAAGGCCTGAAGCTCAAAGACCAGACCCAGTGATCAGTACTCAATGCATGGACTGGTTGAATGTTGGTAGGATAGACCTTAGCAGTTTGAGTGGAATAAGGGCTGAAGTGATCTCTGCCCAGACTGTATGCAGAAGGGTCTCCGGCATCACCAATCTGCTGTTTGGGGGCCTCAAGGAAGGTTCTTTGCTTTCTTTTTTTATTTTTTTGAAGGAAGGGACCCATGTCCCCCACATCCCAACTTAATTTGCCAGAGTCCTAATACCATGTCCTGATGTCCTAAAGAGGGGGGAGGGAAAAGAAAAGTGGAATGTATGGAGAAGTGGTGATAAAACCTGTTCAAGTACATAAAGCAGATACATATATTGTGAAAAACAAGTCATGCTTCTGTGGTTAGTTCTACAACAGCACCCAGAATAGCAATTTTTAAGAAAAATATAAACACTAAAAACAAAATTTTAAAAGACTACCAGAAATAAACAAAAACATGAAATTACACTCATGTGAACAGATTACTTAAAGAAGAGTTAGAAGTCAGATGAAACAAACTAAATGGTCATTAAAAAGTATTAAGATTTACATTAGGTAAGGAAAATGCAAACTAATTAAAAGCTCAGTACTAAAGGTAAAAAAGTCTGAGAGTTTTGCCTGAATCAATCATTCTAACAGTTGCAAAATGATGACTCAAATTATAATTCCTCTACATTTATGAGTTGTCATTATACTGTAAGGAGCAACATTCCCTCTTCTGCATTTTAAAATTTTATTTACAATCATTATGTAAACATGGGTTTTTGTTTTATTCAATGAGCTGACATTATTCATTTTGATGGTCAAATTGTCCTGAATTTGGCTAGTGGGAGCCCCTTTCAAGCCGCCTCCTGTGTCCTTTTGACATGTCCCAATCATCTGAGCACAGAATTACTTTCTGACACTCTAAGACTTTTGCAGGCTCCCCTTATACTTTCCCTGCCCCAGCTCTCCAATCAGCTATTTCCCCAAGAAGACCTAGTTTCTTTTAGTAAACTAAAATATTTAACAGACAGATCTGGACACTGAATACGCTTAGTGCTACTGAAAATTCATTGCTTCTAGGCCCTTTCAGTAGGCAGTGCTGGGGGGGTGGGGGTGGCGAAATGGCAATTTTATATGACTCAATGCAACACATAACATCATTTTAAAATTATGAGTTCATGGACTTCCCTGGTGGCACAGTGGTTAAGAATCCGCCTGCCAAAGCAGGGGACATGGGTTCAAGCCCTGGTCTGGGAAGATCCCACATGCCGCAGAGCTACTAAGCCCGTGCGCCACAACTACTGAGTCTGCGCTCTAGAGCCCATGCTCTGCAATATGAGAAGCCATTACAATGAGAAGCCCATGCACCTCAACGAAAAGTAGCCCGTACTTGCTGCAACTAGAGAAAGCCCGCTCACAGCAAGACCCATCGCAGCCAAAAATAAATAAATTTATTTTAAAAAATAATAATAAAAGAAAAAATAAAATCATGAGTTCATATTGATCCTCTAATTCCAATCCAATTCCATGGCGTTTTTCCTTGCCTTACTCTACTCTATATTTCTCTCTTCTTACAGTGAGAATCCTGGATCACATCATCATCAATATTTTTACTTATTCATTTGCTCAACCTGACAATATACCCCATATAGTTTTAAAATTGTTTATCCATAATATTATAAAAAAACAAATGTCCTAAGTAGAATTGCAGATTTGTCTGAAGTTTATTTGTCTTTAGACTGAAGGGTATACAAAATACTACTGTCTTTAAGAGTTTTTTGGATTGTTTCTTTTTCTTTTAGTAGGTTTATGTTAATAACCTAAAATACAGATAGGTTTACTTGTTTCTATTTACATTCAATTTTAGTGTTTTTCCCTTTATCAAGGTTGGTTTTGTTTTAAATTTATAAATATTATCATGGTTACAAAAATAAAACTATTATTTCTACTGAGATAAGCGCTACTTCTCCACCCCCCTTCCCTTATATTCTGCTTGAAAGTCTGATGAGGAATAAGAATTGTCTCAAAGCAACTCCCCACATATTAATTATAAATTACAAAGGGAAAAATGACAATTTGACAGTGTAGAAATCTGTGAAACCAAGAGATCAAAGTTAATAGCACCAATAATAGCACAAACTGACATTTTATACCTTCTAATGTCAGTGAGAAAGGGTGCAATGTTGACTAATACTAATATTCGTGTCAAAAATATATAACTTAAACTTAATCATGAAGAAATATCAGAAAAACAAACTGAGGCATTTTACCAAACAACTGACCTATAATCTGGAAAAAAAAAAAAAAAAAAGCTTTCTTTGAAAGATACAGAAAGGCTAAGGAAACAGTTCCAGATTTTCTGAGACTAAAAAGACATTGGAATTAAATGCAATCTGTGATACTGATTTGAATCTTGAATGAGAGGAAGTAATAAAGGCATTATTGGGACAAGTGATGAAATGTGAATATGGACTATACATTAGATAATGTATCAATGTAAAATTTGTTGAAATTGACAACTGCATTGTAGTTGTGGAAGAGAATGTTCTTGTTCTTCCAAAATATTATAATTTGGAGTATTTAGGGGAATCAGCTTGATATGTGCAACTAACTCTAAAATGATTCAGGAAAAAACCCTACAATCCCTACACATACTCTACACACACACATGTACACAGACACACACTCACTCACTCATACACACAGGGATACATGGTGGGGAAAGGGAGGAATGTGGCAACATGTTAACAATTAGTGAGTGGGGGTGGGGGGATATACACGGGTTCTTTGTGCTACTCTTTAAAGACCCTAGAGATATAATCAAATGCAACATGTTTACCTTGAGTGGTTCACAGTTCAAAAGGGGAAAAAAAATCTCTAATGTATTTCCTAAAGTAATAAACATTAGTATCAGTAAGTATGTTTTATTTTATATTAAAACATTCTCTGCTTCTGAGAATCCACTCTATTTTAAAGATTAAGTACCAAAAAATTTCAGGTAACACATTTCAATAGCAATGATGTTACAATTTTAACACCTTTTCTCCCAATTCCTATTTCTTTATGAACATGAAAATCAAAGACTATCCTTATTTTTATATAAAAATAGGTGAATATGAATCACCCATATGTAGATATTTTAAGGAAGATGTTTTTATTCCTATAACGGTTTAGTTTCAGCTCAACATACTCAGAAGACACTGATTCAGATCTGTTCTATACTTAGGAATAAAAACTAATTTTAAGAGGAGTCAAAGAAAAAACTAAGCAGGTAAAATCATTCAAAAATTATGTTTCAGACTTTTTAATCACTGGCTACTTATAAATATGTTTGCTCTTCTGTTACCATTCCATTAGTACATTTCTAAAACTATTAGAAAACAGGACTAACACTTACTGTTCATTATCATCAAAAAGAAAAAAGACCAACAGTAATAGTAGATAACAGTAGATAATAGTAGTAATAGTAGATAATAGTAGACCAATAGTAATAGTAGATTATCCCATTTACTCCTTAAACTAATCCAGTGTGGTGGATATTAACAGATCAGAAAATTGAGGTTCACTGAAATGACTTGTCTAAGCTCACCTAACTGTCTATATTAGGATTTTGCTGACAAAGGCAATCTGGGGGGAAAATTACCTTGAAAAGTATCTAAACCTCAGTAAATTAACTGTTGTTATTATCATTTAACATATGGTTATTAGCTATACTACAAACAGAGTTCATTGGTAATCCTCAATATTTTACTTTTCTTTTTCTTTTTTTCCTTAATTGTTGTAACTTGCCCTAAAATCTCTTCAAATTCACCTCCCTAAAGGGAGAGAACCCTGAATTAGGATAAAGTACCATTTTTTTCTGTTTTTTGCTGCACCACATGGCGCGGCTTGTGGGATCTCAGTTCCCTGACCAGGAATCGAACCCATGCCCCTGGCAATGGAAGCTCGGAGTCCTAGCCACTGGACTGCCAGGGAATTCCCCCCCCTTTTTTGGCCAATGAATTTATTTATTTATTTATTTTTGGCTGTGTTGGGTCTTCATTGCTGTGTGCAGGCTTTCTCTATTTCTCTAGCTGCGGCAAGCAAGGCTACTCTTGTTTGCAGTGTGCAGGCTTCTCATTGCGTTGGCTTCTCTTGTTGCAGAGCATGGGCTCTACGCACGTGGACTTCAGTAGTTGTGGCTCACGGGCTCTAGAGCACAGGCTCAGTAGTTGTGGTGCACGGGCTTAGTTGCTCCGCAGCATGTGGGATCTTCCCGGACCAGAGCTCGAACCCGTGCCCTCTGTATTGGCAGGCGGATTCTTAATCACTGTGCCACCAGGAAGGCCCAGGCCAATTTTTAATACAGAGTGAATTACCTTCCATTCAATATATACCTATCAATCTTCCTTATAATAAACTAAATAAATAAAACAGTTACCATATTCCTCTAGTACACAGAAATTTATGTTGCATTGAATACAGCTTTAAATAACTGAGGCTATAACCTTTCCTTATAAGCCAGATAGTTAAGACTTAAATGTCATAATCAGTTATTCCTTAGAGCTATATTTAGTTTCAGTGTTCTGTTAATAGCTTAGTTTAGATAAGCCAGGCTAAGTAGCTATGTTATAGTATATTCACTTTATCTTCAAAGATGGGTAAAGTATCCTCAATGAGAACTGCTGTAAACTTTTTTTCTTCTTACATTCGTACTTTATTCCGTACTTCTCACTTTGTTTCTGGCATGTTTTTATCACAGTCACTTTGAATTCTTTCTTAAACCACGTCTTTTCACTTAGGGACACCTGTACAAGGATAATTAATATTCCAAGTGACAGTCCTTGTTATTTGACAAACACAAGAAAAACTATAAATATGTAAATTCACTATATGCTACACCTTACTTCATGCTTTCACTGGCAATGTACTTTGATATGCATCTCTCAAATACTAATATTCTTTTACTCTTTCATTCAGTTAACCAGTCTCTATTAACTGGGCTCTAACACTGTTAGAAGAAATTTGGTAGTTTAAAAAAAAATGGATTCTTATTAAAATTTCCTCAAGGTGAAAGCAATTTGATGCCTTTATCCTCGCTAAATAAATAAATAACCACAAATAATAGCCTCACTATGGAATTCTCTTAATGTGAGTTGAATTCCCTAATGATGAATGATCTTCCTTGGTCTGAAAAATCTGATCACTGCTTCAAAGTCTGACTACAGTTAAAATCACATATCTGGTAATGTGAAATCAGTTGTATTATTTATGTAATAGATGAGATTTAAAGGTAGCCCAAAAGAACATTATATTTATACTACTTTTAAGGCTACAAATCTTTCTTCTTGGGAGCTATATTCTCAAACCTGAAAGTAAGTGTATATCAATAGATGATACAACAAGATTTTTTATTCTCAAAAAATGATCCCTCTTAGAAATCAACTTCAATATAATATGCTAGGTTTGATAGAGCCAAAGCTGATTCTAATACTTTAAAAACCTGGAAATTCTATTTAAATTCCTCCTGATTTCAGATTGCCATGAATACAAATTACATTTTTATAGAAATTAAATTATTAAGAGATTTAAAACTTAAAGACTCCAAACTTTGAAAAACTTAAAACCTTTTCTTTTTGGGGGGATTTTTTTGTGGTATGCGGGCCTCTCACTGTTGTGGCCTCTCCCGTTGCGGAGCACAGGCTCTGGACGCGTAGGCTCAGCGGCCACGGCTCACGGGACCAGCCGCTCCACAGCATGTGGGATCTTCCCGGACCAGGGCACAAACCCATGTCCCCTGCATCGGCAGGCGGACTCTCAACCACTGTGCCATCAGGGAAGCCCAAAACCTTTTGTTTTTTAAGGGAACATACAGACAAACTCTTCCTCTGGAACTACAGTGTATATTACTCACCATTTGATGCTGATGAACATGGAGTCAACAAACTAAGTGGGGAAAAATGTTGTCTGTTAAAGTTAGCAGCTGTGGGTGCTCCTCCAAGGGGTGCCCCAGGTCCATACATTTGACCTCCTGAAAGGTTTGAGGCAAAGTTTCCCAAATGTGTAGAAGAAGGTGTTACAGAACCATATGGTGAGTCCATATTGACAATACCTATAATGTAGAAGATAATCATAATTTATAATAGTTACCCCTAGGAGATACAATTAGAAAAACCTAAAATTCCAAGAGGTCCCTAATATATCCAAAAATATTTTAGATTATTAAAAAAATTTCTCCTTGCTTACTTCTTCCACTCATTCCACTCATTATTCCACTCATTATTTCCCCCTTTATTTCCTAAAGATAGCTATGAAAAAGAAATTACCAAGGAAAACATTTTACATTTAATTTTAATTCTGATATTTTATTACTTATTATAGAATACATATAGATTTAATATTAACACTAGAATTTAAATAGGTTTAGTGGCCAAGGAGTTGTATAAAATTTTACCTTTAAAAATGTATGGGGAAGGGAGGGATGAGTAGGCAAACCACAAAGGATTTTTAAGGCACTGAAAATACTCTGGATGATAGTATAATGGTTACTATACTAGACTTTTGTTCAAACCCACAGAATGTACAGCAACAAGAATGAACCCTCATGTAAACTACAGACTTTGATAAGGATGTATGACTGTAGGTTCATCAACTGTAACAAAAATACCATTCTGAAGTGGGATGTAGTAATAAAGGAGGCTATGCCTGTGTGAAGGCAGGGGGTATATGGAAAACCCCTGTACTTTTCTCTCAATTTTGCTGTGAACTTAAGAGTGCTACTAAAATAAAAAAACAAAAACAAAACCGAAAAAACCCCACAAAACTAAAAACAAACCAAAAAAAAACTATAGGAGAAAAAAAAAGATTGTAGCTATACTTTTTTTTTTTCTTTTTTTTGTGGTATGCGGGCCTCTCACTGTTGTGGCCTCTCCCGTTGCGGAGCACAGGCTCCGGACGTGCAGGCTCAGTGGCCATGGCTCACGGGCCCAGCCACTCCACGGCATGTGGGATCTTCCCGGACCGGGGCACGAACCCATGTCCCCTGCATCGGCAGGTGGACTCTCAACCACTGTGCCACCAGGGAAGCCCCTGTAGCTATACTTTTATAATAGAGAGATCTGACAATCAGCATTTTAACTAAGTGGCCATGCTTTCCATAGATAAGAGAAGGACAATCTGTCACTGAATGCCTCCTGATACAATGCAGTGTGAGATTCAAACATTACCTATCTGATGTTCCTGCTAGAAATGTTTAACCAGAATGTAACCACAGATTGAGAAAACAGGTGAATCTGAAATGTAGGACATTCTTCAGTACAACTGGACTCTTCAAAGGATTCAATGTCAAGAAGAACAAAAGAAGTTGGTGAGATGTTTTAGACTGTGGGAGATCAAAGAGACATAATAGCCAAAAGCAATGTGTGAATCTTGATTGGTTGGATCAAAAGGAGAAAAAAAAGAAACATACAGGCATAAAGGGTAAATCTGGGATGATGGTACTACATATTGGGTGCTATTACTGAATTAATGTTAATTTCTAGGGTGTAGAAATAGTGGTATAGCTGTAAAGGCAAACATGCCTATGTTGACCTGAATCTAATACTTCCCTCTGATAGACTCTTAAGTTAAACTTCATTGCTAATTTTGGCTCTAATCAACTGTACACCCCAAAACCTTACCTCCCGATGGAGCACGGCTTTTTTCTATACTTTTCCACAAAACAAGAATTTATTTATTTTTCTCTAAATCTTAATTTTAGTCTTTCTTAACACATTACCTAGATTTCACATTTTTTGAAAAGTGAAGTATTTTCACTAAATTCCAACTCTACAAAATGAAATATAAAAGCATTTCCAATTAATCCCCAAAATATACAAACAGCTCATGCAGCTCAATATCAAAAAAAACAAACAACCCAATTGAAAAATGGGCAGAAGATCTAAATAGACATTTCTTCAAAGAAGACATACAGATGGCTAAAATCACATGAAAAAATGCTCAACATCACTAATTATTAGAGAAATGTAAATCAAAACTACAATGTGGTATCACCTCATACCGGTCAGAATGGTCATCATCAAAAAATCTACGAACAATAAATGCTGGAGAGGGTGTGGAGAAAATGGAACTGGCCTACGCTGTTGGTGGGAATGTAAATTGGTACAGCCACTACGGAGAACAGTATGGAGGTTCCTTAAAAAACTAAAAGCAGAGCTACCATATGATTCAGCAATCCCACTCCTGGGCATATATCCAGAGAAAACCGTAATTTGAAAAGATACATGCACCCCAATGTTCACTGCAGCACTGTTTACAATAGCCAGGATATGGAAGCAACCTAAATGTCCATCAATGGAGGAATGGGCAAAGAAGATGTGGTACATATATACAATGGAATATTACTCAGCCATAAAAAAGAACGAAATAATGCCATTTGCAGCAACATCAATGAACCTAGAAATTGTCATACTGAGTGAAGTCAGAGAAAGACAAATATCATATACTGCTTATATGTGGAATCTAAAAAAAGAGTGCAAATGAACTTATCTATGAAACAGAAATAGAGTTACAGATGTAGAGAACAAACTTACAGTTACCTGGGGGTAAGGGGCAGGGAGGGACAAATTGGGAGATTGGGATTGACATATACACACTATTAGACAAAAAATAGATAACTAATAAGAACCTACTGTATAGCACAGGGAACTCTATTCAATGCTCTGTTATGGCCTATATGGGAAAAGAATCCAAAAAAGAGTGGATATATGTATAATGGATTCACTTTGCTGTAACCTGAAACTAACATAACACTGTAAATCAACCACACTCCAATAAAACTTTTTTAAAAATAAAAAAATGAAAAAAGTAAATGCATTTCCAATGTACTAGTTAGCATATGAAGCTTTTACAACCAAATTATATTGATTCTATTTAGTATTAAGAGAAAGTGTTTTTGAAAGTACATGAAAATATTTCAATCAACCCCCAGCAAGGAAATATTTACTGACCATGTTCTTTACATTATATTTATGTGTTATAGAAATAGGTAAAAATAACAATCAGTTCCCATTCTATTTAGAAATTTTTAGTCCCAGAATGTCATCTCTTCAATAACACATAACAAGTTGGCAACCTTTCTGTAAAGGGCTAAATAATAGATATTTTTAGGCTGTCAGCAGAGCATGGAAGCAGCCATAACACAATATGTAAATGAATGGGCATAGATGTATTTCAGTAAAACTTTTATTTATGAACACTGAAATTCGAATGCACTATTTTATTTTTTTTTAATTATTTATTTATTTATTTTTGGCTGCATCTAGTCTTAGTTGCAACATGTGGGCTTCTCTGTAGTTGTGGCGCACGGGCTCCAGAGTGCGTGGGCTCTCTAACTGCAGCACCAGGACTTAGTTGCCTCGTGGCATGTGGGATCTTAGTTCCCCGACCAGGGACTGAACCCACATTCCCTGCACTGGAAGGCGGATTCTTAACGAGACAACCAGGGAAGTTCCGAATGTACTATTTTTTGTGTCACATATTATTCTTTTTAAAAATTAAAAAATTTTTAAATCTTACATAATTGTTATAACTCAATTTAAAAAACCCACAAATGTAAAATCAGGTAGTATGCCATACTTGGCACATGGACCATAGTTTGTCTATCTCTAGCATGAAATTATCTTTATTTTTATTTTATTATTGCTTTAATGGTAGACTTTTTTTTAACATCTTTATCAGAGTATAACTGCTTTACAATGGTGTGTTAGTTTCTGCTTTATAACAAGTGAATCAGCTATACATATACATATTTCCCCATATCTCTTTCCTCTTGCATCTCCCTCCCACCCTCCCTATCCCACCCCTCTAGGTGGTCACAAAGCACCGAGCTGATCTCTCTGTGCTATGCGGCTGCTTCCCACTAGCTATCTATTTTACATTTGGTAGTGTATATATGTCCATGCCACTCTCTCACTTAGTCCTAGCTTACCCTTCTCCCCTCCCCGTGTCCTCAAGTCCATTCTCTACATCTACGTCTTTATTCCTGTCCTGCCCCTAGGTTCTACAGAACCACATTTTTTTCCCAATTCTATATATACTTGCATACAGTATTTGTTTTTAGCATACAGTATTTGTTTTTCTCTTTCTAATTTCTTCACTCTGTAGGACAGACTCCAGGTCCATCCACCTCACTACAAATAACTCAATGAAATTATCTTTAATTATTTGAAATATTCATATTAAAACACAAAGCTTGGGCTTCCCTGCTGGCGCAGTGTGAGAGTCCGCCTGCCGATGCAGGGGACACGGGTTCGTGCCCCAGTCCGGGAAGATCCCACATGCCGCGGAGCGGCTGGGCCCGTGAGCCATGGCCGCTGAGCCTGCATGTCCGGAGCCTGTGCTCCGCAACGGGAGAGGCCACAACAGTGAGAGGCCCGCATACCGCAAAAAAAAGAAAACAAAAAAAACAACAAAACCACAAAGCTCAAAATGCAACTTGGTATCCTGGACACTGCAACAGAAAAAGAACATTATTGGAAAAACTGTGGAATCTGAATAAAGTCTGTAGTCCAGTTAATTGTACTGTACCAATATTAATTTCTTAGTTTTAATAAATATATGGTGTAAGAATGTTTACTTAGGGGAAATTGGGGTTAATTATAGAAGTCTTCTATAAATCTAAAAATATTTCAAAGTAAAAAGTTAAAAAAGAAAAAGAAGTCACTCAAAACCAGATCTTTAGATCCTCTTTAGATATCAGCACTGTCTAACAGAACTTTTTATGTTAACAGATGTGTTCAGTATCTGGGTTCTCCAATATTGCAGCTACCAGCCATTATGTGCTTAACAAGGAAGCACTTGAAATATGACCAGCCTACAGCCACAATGGAAAACAATAAGGGGGATCCTCAGAAAACTAAAAATAGAACTACCACATGATCCAGCAATTCCACTTCTGGAACTATATCCAAAAGAAACACAAACACTAACTCAAAAAGATACCTACACTTCCATGTTCGTAACAGCATTATATACGATAGCTAAGACGTGGAAAAAACCTAAGTATCCATTCATGGATGAATGGATAAAGAAGCTGTGGTATGTATACATATATGTATACATACCACACACATACACACACACAATGGGATATTATTTAGTCATTAAAAAAAACACAAAAAAACACGAGGAAATCCTGTCATTTCTGACAAAATGGATGGGCCATGAGGGCATTATGTAAAATAAGTCAGACAGAGAAAGTCAAAAACTGTATGATCTCACTTTTATGTGGAATCTCAGACAAACTCATAGAAAAAGAGATCAGATTTGTGGTTACTAGAGGTGGAGGTGGGGTGGGGGGGGAATTGGAGGAAGATGGTCAAAAGGTACAAACTTCCAGTTACAAGATAAGTAAGTATTAGAGATGTAATGTGCAACATAGTAATGGTAGTTAACACCGTTGTATGATACATAGGAAAGCTGTTAAGAGAGACTAAATCCTAAGAGCTCTCATCACAATGAAAAATATTTTTTCTTTTTTCTTTTTTTTAAAAAATTGTATCTATAGGAGATGATGAATGCTAACTAAATTTACTGCCGCAATTATCTCACAATGTATGTAAGTCAAACCACTATGCTCTACACCTTGAACTCATATACAGTGATGTACATCAATTACATCTCAACAAAACTGGGAAAAAATTTTTAAAATGGGCAGTTTGACTGAGATGAATTTTTAATTTTATTAAATTTAAATAGCACATATAGTTAGTGCCTACCCTTTTGAACTATGTATCTCTATATTTTTCTCATTATTTTTAAAACAAAAAAGACAGTCGGAAGTGAAATCAAAATTTAAAAATCTTTGGTAATAATTTTTTATTTGAACTAAAAGCAAACTTTTGATGGCATTATCTTATTAAATTAAAATGAGGGGCTTCCCTGGTGGCGCAGTGGTTGAGAGTCCGCCTGCTGATGCAGGGGATACGGGTTCGTGCCCCGGTCTGGGAAGATCCCACATGCCATGGAGCGGCTGGGACCGTGAGCCATGGCCGCTAAGCCTGTGCGTCCGGAGCCTATGCTCCGCGACGGGAGAGGCCACAACAGTGAGAGACCCGCGTACCGCAAAAAAAAAAAAATAAAAAAAAATAAAATATTTTTATTTATTTATTTGGCTGTTCCTGGTCTTAGTTGTGGCATGTGGGATTTATTTCCCTGACCAGGGATGGAACCCGGGCCCCCTGCATTGGGAGTGTAGAGTCTTAACCACTGGACTACCAGGGAAGTCCCCTTTTCTTTACTTTGAGAGAGAAAAATATACCTGATGAATAAATTTATTTATAGTAAATTTAAGATAAAAATCCATTACAGCTTCTAAAAAGATTTAAAAAATAATAATGCCATTCTAGACACAGTCAATACAATAGCATTTGAATTAGTACTACTGTCTATCTGACCCAGTCACAGAGTAAAAGTATTAGAAAATAACCAAGAGTTTCAACATCATTTGTATAAATGAGCAGCTGCAGAATGTCAGAAAATACAAACTTACCTGAGGGACTTGGAGCAGGTCTCTGTAATGGTGGTCTAAAACCTGGAGCTTTGGAAGTATCAGACTGATGTAAAGGATCTGAATTTGGCAAATATGAGGATTTTCCTGATAGCATAGATTCTGGTGTTGACTGAGATGAAACAACAGATCCTCCCCAGAAGGCATGAGCAGAAGTAGGGCTATTTTCAAACAATGTGCTAAAGGGCCCAAATGGTAAGGGGGCACTGAAATTGGGAGCAATAGGCTTATTTGCTGGATGTATTGAATTTTGACAAGCACTTTGTGTACTTAAGGTCGAAGGTAGCTGGACAGAAGAGGGAACACTGTGAGGTCTTTTAATGTGATTGACACTGAGGACTGCAACAGATGAATTTTGCACAGGAGCTGGATTCTTGTGAGGGGCAGCTGTGCCATGAGAGGGTGGTCTAATAGCAGGGGGTTCCATTTTAGGCGGAGGCTGGGAGCATCCCATTTGTGTCTGAGGCATAGGGTAAGTCACTGGGGCAGTAGAAGGCACCGCCACTGGAGCAGAACTTGTTGTTACTAAAGGAGGAACAGTCATTCTAACTTCCGGGGGAGGAACCTGAGACTGCTGAAGAGGTGGTCTTGGCTCCTGAGAAACAGATCCCGGAGGTTGCTGCTGAGTAGAATGAACTGATGAACTCCCAGAAGAACTGCTGCTGTTTGGAGGTCTACTGTTTGTTGTTTCTACTACTGGTGGACTACCTGCTTCCTGTTCAGAGGAAGATGCCCCTTTATTTGGAGATGCTGTTCCACAATCCAAAGGGCTGTTTCTAGAAACCCCTCCTGGCTGGGCTGGTGGTGATGGGGAAGATGGGGATGATACTGGGTAGTGTTCTTTGGCAGTAGGCATAGGATATGTGGCATTTGTGGGTGCAGTGCTGTTGTTACTTGCTGTGGTTGTGACTGTTGTTGTGGTGGCATTGGATGTCTTCACAACGGTGACGAAAAGCTGCCTTCTAACAGAAGGTGAACTTGGACTGCCATTTGTAGATGTACCAGGCACCGTTGAAGCTGATGAACTGGTTGTAGTTGTTGGACTTGAAGTTAAAGAACCTGCTGAATTCACCTGAGAACCACTGCTATTCTGATTGCTATGGCGAGGCACCATGTGAGGCTTAGGCGAGTTAGTAGCTCTGGCAGGGCTCAAAGGCCTGACAGGAAAAGGACCCCAAGTGGATTGAGCTGGTGGAAAAGTACCTCCAAAGTGCGTCATGGGCAACCTTGGTGGACGGATCTGCTGGAAAGTCTGAGCAGCAAGCAAAGCATGTGCAAACTGTGGAGGAGGATATGCTAATGGAAGAGAAACTGGAAAACCAGGCCTCACATTATTCACTGGGTTCTTAATGGTTTTGTGAGTAGATGCAGAAGAAATTGCAGGCACAGTGAGTGCTGTGGCAGTTTGAGATGTTGATGACAGAGCTACAGTCGTCATTTTAATTCCCATTAAGGAACTGTTAGCAGCAGTGGTGGTAGGTGCTGATGACCCAATTTTGGAATTTGCTGAGGAGCTTTTCAAACGATTCTTTGGAATAAGTTCATCAATTTCTTTGTCTGGATCCTTGATCAGAGCATTGATCAACTGAGTTGCTTGTCTTGTTGATTCAGTGCCACCCCTATAAGTTGACAAAAAAAAAAAAATTAGGTCCAATTTCCCCTTTTTAATATGTAAAGCCTAAATTAATTCATGTGTGTATGTGTATGTACACACATACAGAGAACAGATACAAGTTAAGAAGCAATTTTCTGACTATTTTTGAGGTATTATGCAAACAAAGCAATAAACTGTCCTGACACACCACTATATTTTTCAAAGGAAAAGTAAATGACTTCTTTTCCCAAAAATTTAATTTCACTATTGTTTCCTCAGACTAAACAATCATCTTCCTACTGTGAAATGCATTCTAGACAGGAAAAGCACTGCACTTAAAATCCTACATAATCTATATTGTTACCATGAAGTTAAACAGCTGATCAATATTAAAAGCAGTACAAATAAGCAAGAAAAATAATACCACTGAGTAAGAAAATAGTATTTTATTTTAAATCCTGGTAGCTAAGATGACCCCATTTATATTTATTAGTGGTTTCTCTATTAGTAGAGTGATTATTATAACTCCTTTGGACAGATGTCTCAAAATGAGAGAAGAATCCTGATAATTACAACGATGGCCATAAGGTCAAACCCCAGTCTTGGATGTTCAGGAAAATATTTGATTGAAAGGAAAGCCTTATGGAGACCCTAAGGGGAAAATTACTTATAAAGGGTATCTACTTCCCCTCTTCTCTGGATAAGGCAAGTTGTGACTACACCTATCCCAGGGGAGGGATAAACAAGATAGGAGAAGGGGATAAGTGCAAAACAGAGCTGGTTAATTGCTTCCTTCCTCTTGAGGCAGGCTAAAAAACTATCTGTCCTTCTATTACGGGGAAGGGCACCTGTCTCTCACAACCAAATTTATGATTTCTTAGAATATCATCTTTACTCTAAGTGTATTCAGGCACAGACATGTTCAAGTATTCAATTTAAAACAAATATCCACTTCAGATTTACACCTATTACTGAGCTCATATTCTAAGGATACAATCTCAGAATAACAAATCTCAAATGCTAATTTAAGAGAAAGATGGAAAACTACAGATTAGAATGTGTTAGAAACCCATTCCTTCTTAAAAAGTTTTTAAGAATGTCATATTAAAAGTTTATATAAGGAAAAGATTATTCAAACCTTTGTCATACACACACAAAAGAAAAATTCCTTTAAAGCCCTTTGAAATACTTCATAAGAGCATATAAATAAGAAAAAAAAAACTGTAAAGGTTATCTTAAACACGAATCAAATTCCCATTTAAAAAGTATGCTATTAAATACAAAGTTCCATTGAAAACTCAAATGCTTATATATATTGATAATTAAGCTCTAGTGCAATAAAATACAAAAGAAAAAAACCGTAAGAGACAAAATTTTGCCTTATAGTTATTATCCGGTCTCCTGTCTTGTCTTTCTGCTTATCAATATCTATGTGTGCACCAGTGAACTCCCGAATAGCATTAATGTTACAGCCTCCTCTTCCAATCACTCTGGATATCACAGTTGATGGAACAGATACTTTCTTTGACCTGTTTAACAGTTGCAAAAATAAATTAAGATAAATCATAATTATCAGTGGTTATAATTAAAATAAGAATTATTACTAAAATATGTTTCTGTAAATGCAGAATATTGTCGAATAAGCTTCTTCTACTCTCACTCTAAGTGATAAAAGGCAACTAAGAGCCACAGAAAAGAGAAAGAGAGAGAGAGTGAGCTTTACCACAGCTTCTCATCTCATTACCAAAAACTGTTTGCTTTTCTGACTTTTGTCCTTCATTAATATCTGTGACGCACATACATGTAGATATACGCTGTGTTAATGCAAATACTAATGGCAAATAAAAGACAGGGGCTCCTGCCTACATATACTGACTATGTAGAAACCAAGTAAGAAAACTACAACATGATGTTGTAAGTGCTCTAATAGGGTATCATAAAGACACATTGGTTGGGGCATCTAATCTACCCCAAGGAGTCAAGAAAGACTTCTTGTGGGTACCTTTGGGTGTTTGACTCATATTCTTGTTTTTATTCCCTAATATATAACTGAAAGGATGATACTAAAAATTCATTGTTGCCCTGCATTCTTCTAGAGTCATTAAAATGATTATCCACAAATATGGAAACTTGCTAAGGGACGTTTAGTTGTGTGAGGAAAGAGAAAAGCCTGCTGGAATTCCAAAAAAGCAAAACCCACCTAACACCTACAAAATTACATTACAATTTTAAACATTCAGATTCAGGAAAGGTAGATATAAATTTCTGACAAGTCTAAATTACAGAATACTTCTAAAAGAAAAACAGTATAACTCTCAATAAAAAGAAGGAGCCAACTGTGCTTCAATGAGGAGCCAACTGTGCTTCAATGAGTAAGTAAATTATTTATTTAGAATAGATTAAATATGAAATTATACATTATTTTTTTAAATGGTAAGGTATGATCCCTGCCCTTTTGTATACATAACTAAGTTACTTGATAATTCCTTTTTCCCTAAAGAACATAATAATCAGTCAGTGATCATTATTTTAAGTTAGTTAAGAATTTGCTTGCATACTACAATATAAAATACATGCAGGAAAACTGAATTCTCTTATTTTTGTACAGAAAGTATTCTGATGTTGTGATTTCAGTTAGTTCAAAAGAATGTGTGAGACAGAGAAAGAGATAAAGATAGAGATGGGGGTTGAGGGGAAGTGTTGGCCCAAAATAAGATAAAAAATGTACAGTACATCTTGAGATTAACAGTAATAAGCTTGGTTCACTACAGATTTTGTTTTAAAACAATCAAAAGTTTAATTTTTTTGATGGAATTTCTGGAGAGTTCCTTAAAATAGGTTATCAAAGATTTATAATGGATCACATCCTTTCTAGGTCTGTGGTATCTTACCACCTTTTAGTTTCTGGGATGTTGTTTTACTTTTTAATACATATTATTTTAAAATTCCAAGCAAAACATTTTAGTCCTAAAACCCCTGAAATAAAGGTATCCTATGATTTGAAGAATAGTTTAAAACCAATAGTTAATTCATTCTCCAAATATTTACAAGTATGTAGTAGACACTACATATTGGGCTCTGAGGTTACAAAGCTGAACAAGACAATCTATCACCTTGAATAAATTAGCTCACTACCAAATACCAATACCTATGGGGGTCAAGCAGACACCACAATGATCTAACTTTTTATGTAAAATTTCTCAATTTTAAAAGTGTTAACATACACTTTTTTTTTCAATCTAAAATATAGTATAGGTCGTCTCTGTTGGCCAGATGCAGCCTTGGGCCACCAGTTTGTTTGCAACCTCTGGAAAAGTTAGGGGAATTTAACTGTAAGGTAAACTATGCTTCATTGTGAAATAGAGCACATATAAAAATGAGAAAAACAATCAAAGAAATAATCAGTCACCTTCTTACAACTTCTTTCCATCCTTCTTCCCTCTTTTGTCCACGCTTAGGACTTGCTACTGTTAATTTCCCATTTGGAGAGGAAAGGGGAGATGGACCAGATTTTGTGCAAGTGGAAAGAGAATTACTGGTCACTTCACTGATAGTCTCTGACAATCTTTAACAGGGAGGAAAAACACATTAAATATAGAAGAGATGTAGAATTTTTAATGATAAAGGCAATCTACTACATGATTTTATTCTTTATTTTAAGAATACTATGATGAATAAATGAGAAATTTATTTTTCACTTTTCAATACTTAGCATAATATGAAGGGCCAATTTTAAGAAGATATTCTCTAGAGGTCAAATTTAGCAGAACTGAAATACAATAATAATCCCTGAGAAACCATAATTAATACTTTTCATGGGTTAAGTTTAACATCCAAAATGAAGAAATTACACAGTAATTCTTTTTTTTTTTTTGCGGTACACGGGCCTCTCACTGTTGTGGCCTCTCCCACTGCGGAGTACAGGCTCCGGACGCGCAGGCTCAGTGGCCATGCCTCACAGGCCCAGCCGCTCTGTGGCATGTGGGATCTTCCCAGACCGGGGCACGAACCCATGTCCCCTGCATCAGCAGGCAGACTCTCAACCACTGCGCCACCAGGGAAGCCCCACAGTAATTCTTTAATTCAAATGAAATCATGCCTTCTTTAGAACAAAGACAAACCCTTATTTTGTCAGTTGTTCATCTGCCTGCTTTACTAAACAATTCAGCAACAAAGTATTTCATAATGATACTATAAATCATGAAAATGAAAATTGAAACTAACTTTATTGAAGCCTTGCCAGAAACAGATTTTCTCTCCTCCTTTGGAAATGTAACCAGAACTGATGGCTGCTTCTTGCTGGTCACAGTGGTGGTGACCATAGCAGGTGAATGATTGTCACTCTTTCGGCTGCTGTTGCTGTTACTACTTTCATCACTGCAACTGGAAATTCTCATGTTATCACTGTCTCCACTCTCGCTGGTACTGCTGCTCTTGGACTCTCCATTCACCTTCTCTGGCTGACTGTATGAGATTGGTAGTGGATCATCAAATATAATTTGAACATTTTCTGGAGTAATTTTATTTTTCCTGTTTTTCCTCTTTGAACTGGTTGTAGTTATGGTATTGTTTCTTTTACCATGGGAACCTGCCAAAGTGGTCCAGGTTGCAGATATACCTATGGTAGTAGTGGTTGTGGCACTTGGAGGCTCTGTCAAGACTTCAGGCTCATCTGTAGAAGTAGCAATACTGAATTAGCAAGTTCTAGCGTTCTTGGCATATATTTAGATTTAAGCACTCGACAAAAATAAATGCTGAATTTACTTTACTACTACTATTAGATATAAAGTTATCAGTCATTCCAGCATTCACTGGTAATGAGATGGATATGATTGATCTATTCTCTCTGTCCCTAAGTTCTAAACAACGCACAGTAGGCAGTTACAAAAAATATGTCGGGGACACTTTGGGAAATATGAATATGTACCGTATATTACATATTATTACATAATTATTAAATTTCTTAAGTGTAATAATGTTATTGTAGTTATGTAAAATAATGTTCTTTTTCTGGGAAACACTGCTCAAGTATTTAGGGGTAATTTCGTATGATGTGTACAACATATATAAGACTATTCAAAAAAGAGAGAGGAAAAAAGATAAACAAATGTGCCAAAATGTTATATGAATCTAGGTGACTTACAGGCGTTCATTATACTAATCCTTAAACTTTTCTGTAGTTTGAAATTTTTCAAAATAAAAGGCTGGAGGAGGGGGAAATTAACACACACACACAGCATAAATATTTGGTGGTTTAATGACAATGGTTCTTTCTAACAATACCCTCATCTCAAATAATTTTTTATTTAGAACCAAGTTAAAAATAATTCCCTCATTTAAGAAAAATCTGAATATGGTCTTGGCTGTAGATGAAATTACTGTTAATTTTTTAAGGTATTATAAATGGTATTGCAATTATGTAAGCAAATGTCATTCCTTGGATGTGTGCTGCTGTTTTATAGGTGCAATGTCAGATGTCTGCAATTTACTTTCAGATGGCTTAGGAAAAAACTATGTATGTATATTTAGAGAAAAAGATAAAGCAAATATAGTAAAATGTTTATTTTTAAATTAGGTGAAGGGTATTTCAGGTGTTTGTTTCATTATTCTTTCAACTTGTGTGTAGGTTTGAAATTCTTTATAATAAAAAGCTGGGAAGAAGTCAAAAAATGAAAATAGCATATGAATACTTTAGGCCTTAATAACGTAGAGATCTTTTTTCACCTTAAGTTACTGATATTTAAGGAAATATAATTTTGAGTAGAATATATTACATGAAACAAATTAGATGGTTTAGAGAAAATACCTTCAACTTTATGCTTTTCTTTTTCTTGAGCAGCTTGGAGTTCAAAGTTTTCTTTATTTTTGGCTTCAATCTCTTCTAGTTTTCTTCTTTGTTCTTCTTTTTTCTTTCTTCTCTTCTCCTTTCTCTTTTCTCTTTTTGCAGCCAAAGCCAGCCTCCGGCTTTCTTCCCTTAACTGTTAAAGAATCAATAAAACAGAATTGTAACACTGGAATTTACCTTGGAAAAAAGTTGTCACATAATGTCATTTTATCATTAAGGGTACTGGGATACCATACAATTCAAAGTCATCTTAGTTCAATTAATTGTTTGATCAAGATCATACTCAAATCACTGTAAAGAGAAAATAATATTTTTAAATGTCAAGGTCAAATTAATGATAAAGACAACCTAATTTCAAAATGGATGAATGATAAAGATATACATAACTTCATAATCACTATGGAAATATAAATTAAAATAACAAGCTACCATGTTTTGTTCATTAATTTGGGAAAATTAAAAAAGATATCAGCTAGCAAAAGTTTGGGAAAATGAATTCTTCCCTACACTGCTGTCAGTATAAACATTAACATTTTTAGAAAGGTAATTTGAAAGCCTCCTATGAAAATTACAAAGTGCTTATCCTAAGAATATATTCTATAAAATGACTACCTCTAGTGGAAAAATATAGGCTCAATACTTTCCATTGCAAAGTTGATTACAATACTAGTAAATGGAAGCTAGGTAAATCCATGGGGTGGGGAGAAGTTAACAAGAGTATACATTCACAGAATACTGAAAAAAAGGCAAATTGCAAACCAATGATCTCATTTGGTGGCGGGGGGGGGGGGGGGGGGGGGCGGGGGGGACGGGCAGTGCTTTATGTGAATCTATCCAGGATACAAATCAAAGGTTTACTAGTGATTACCTCTAGAGCATGGGCTTGGACAAGAAGTAGCAGAAAGATGGTGACTTTCAATTTTACTTTATATAACTGTACATTGTTTCTATTTGTTAAACTGTATACATATTACTTTCACAGTCAAAAAAACTAGGAATAAGTTTTAAAGTCCAATAACATCTCTTAATAAGCTATTTTAACTATTAAATTTTCCTCTTTGGCTCATAAAATGGTAAAATCATCTACAAACTCTTTTGTTTGCATGTTCTCTAAATGACATTTTCAAAGTACATATTCCTTGATATAATCTAGCTTTCTATATATTTTATGTATATTTTAAATATGTGTCAAAACAATGATACTTAGTTTATGGAAAATGTCACAATATCCTAACTACTGAAAGCAGCCCTTAAAGACAAACTTACAAGCCAAATCAGACTTACTTTTCTTGAGAAAAAGTCTGACTTTTTAAGTCTCTAGCTTTTGCTAGACACTCCTCCTCCCTTTTGAAATAATCCTTGTTGGGTGCCTAAAAGGTTTTGCCCACCTTGAAAATTTTCACACCCTGGGGCAATGCACCATAATTACATTCTCTTGGGTAAGAGATATGACTTTTGTTTCCGAAAAGGTAAATAATTAAGGAGAATCTATAGAACACCAGATACTTTCTCAAGCATATGGATTTTAGGAAAGAACACAAATGGAAACTGGAGATATAAAAACTGTCTGCATAGTACCTACCCCCTAGAAATTTTTGCTGGTCTTCCAGAAGTACCCAAGTTTCCTCTGAAGACCAGTAAGGGAGCAGCTTTTGACCTTTCCAAAGGACTGAGAAGAAAACAGTAATTGGTGACCTTCACACCCTAGTTCACTACAAGGAAGGAGTACTACCTGATTGGTGAGTTTGAAAGAAGGAACTGAGCGTGTATGACTCAGCTCATTCAGCCTTGCTTTAATGTAGCTAAGCTCCTGTCCTCAGGATCCGTATACTTTCTACATCTCTGCCTGAGCTCCAGTGAGGGAGGCCTGGGGTTGATCTGTTTTGCTGACTTTCAAGAAATAAATAGCTAAGTGTAAAGGGAAGAGAAGGAGTAGAAAGGGGGGTGAAGGGTGTGCCAAAGAAACATTTTCAAAGCAACTGTGGCTACAGATAGATACTAAGCCTCTCCAATTTAGAATCAGGAATAATAAAAACTGATATTTCATCTATATCACATCTGTATGGAAAAAAAGCCAGGAAATAGATTTGGGGGGATAAAAATAACAAGTTTAAGACTTTTGGCTCGGCCAGATGAATTATTAATTTTGCTTGATTTTTAAAATGTGTCCAGTGGTAAGAAATAATTGTGATTGGTATTCAAGAGGGGGGAAGAACTTTTAAAAATTGAAAAACTAGGGCTGCCCTGGTGGCGCAGTGGTTTAGAGTCCACCTGCTGATGCAGGGGACACGGGTTCGTGTCCTGGTCTGGGAGGATCCCACATGCCGCGGAGCGGCTGGGCCCGTGAGCCATGGCCGCTGAGCCTGCGTGTCCAGAGCCTGTGCTCCGCAACGGGGAGAGGCCACAACAGTGAGAGGCCCACGTACCGCAAAAAAAAAAAAAAGGAAGATCAAATGAGACTTTTAGAAAGGCATATATCTGGCAGAAGAAGACAATCAGGAGAAAGCAGCTTCAACGGGAGAAGAGTTTCATAAAAGAAGGCAAATCAACACTGGTAAGTATCACAAAGTATCAGTAAGGACACAAGTATGAGATGTCTAATCTTATTCTGGATTTGGCAATAAGATGTCATTGGTGACCTCTGCCATAGTTAGTTCACTGAATTAGTGGAGAAGTAAGCAGCAAATGGTCCTGGATGGAGAATTACAAAGAAAGGTAAAAAAAAAAAAAAAAAAAGGAAAAAAGAAAAGTAGAGTCAACAAGACATAGATTATTCCCTTAAAATATTTAGATAAGGAAACAAAATACTAAATTTGTGGTAAGGTTTCATTAGGATAGTTAACTTCATGAAGTTGTAGAAAGAGGGTAGGAGTTAATGAAACAGCAGGCCCTAAAGTATGGGAGTGGTGGTAATAAATGATACAAGATCCGAAGGAGAAAAGATGAAAACAGAGTATTTAAACCATGAGACTCGAGTAAGTCTAGAGGTGCAGGTAAACAGGGTTAGAAATTCAGCCTACATTCTATATTTTCTCACAAGGTACATGCCCTAGACCTCATTTCACTTACCGGGGAGCTGCTACATGTTTGTGAGCATTTGTGGGGGAGGGTAGAGGTTTTGAAGAAAAAAGAGTCAAATTGCAGAATAAATAACCTCATTGTGGAAAAGGAAAGAAAGGGCACTAGGTCCAAATGAGTTTTTCTTTTGTCTGCAGGATCTTAGTTCCCCAACCCAGGCCCCAGCAGTAGCGAAAACACTGAGTCCTAATCACTGGACTGCCAGGGAATTCCCTAACTGGTGATTTCTAATTATAGATTCAGGAAACAAATTGATGTTTGAGAGTTAAGCTTTTTAAGATGAGAATTTAAGGATTCAGGGAAAGGCAGTCCAGACTAAAGAAATACCATGTGCAAATCTGTTTTTTTCTTTTTTTGGCCACACCTCGAGCCACGTGGGATCTTAGCTCCCTGACCAGAGATAGAACCCACATCCCCTGCATTGGAAGTGCGGAGTCTTAACCACTGGACCGCCAGGGAAGTCCTCCATGTGCATATTTGGATACAGTTATGTGAATGAGATATGTGAGGAGTAGAGAACCATAGTGAGTGATGAGCCTAGAGAAGACAGAAAGAGCCAAATGTTTTAAATTTCCCATGCAGACAATGAAGACTGAAGGATTTCGAGTAGGGAGTAAAGGCAATCATATCTGTGTATCAGAAACTATGGGAACTGGAAAAGTTACACTGGAATAAAGAAGGATTAAACTGAAGGCAAAAGATGACAGAGGCAAAGGTATTTATTTATAGACAGACTGTTAAGAAGCCTACTGCAATACTTCAGGTGAGAAGTGATAATTTAGGAGAGGATGGAACAGAAGACATAAAGAGACTGCCAAAGCTCAATTAAAGGTCATGATGATGATACTGATACCATTAATATTTAGGGGGTTAATATGTGCCAGATACTGGATTAAGTTAATTTACTACACTAACTTATTTGATGGATATAGAGAATGCGGAGCGAAGATAATTGAGAATCTGAAAACTACATCAAGATTTCAATTATTTCTGAATTCAGTAGTGGTATCAATAACAGAAAAAGAGATCAAGGAGTACAGGGGAAGGGAAGGGCAGGATCCAGCAAAATTTTTTTGATAACTGTACTAAGCATGGTTCTAGTCTCTTAGGACTAAGCAGAAGACAAAATATCCCTGCCCTCATGAAGCTTATGAAGCTTACATTTAGTTGCTGGGGGAGGCACACAGATAGCAAACATAATACATTATACAGTTTTTTAAAAAGGTGTTAAGTACAATGTAAAACAGGAGTACTGGAGCAGAGGAAGAGAAGTATGTATATGGGGACATATAGGGGAACATGAAGGTGAAGTTTAAGTAAACATTTAAAAGATTTGAAGTATAGCAGGCAAAGAGAACAGTCAGTATATAAGCTGTATGTTCAAGTAGGCCTGGAATGTTTAAGTAGGTCAGTCTGGTTGAGAATAATAGAAAATGACTTTCAGAGAACATATCAGGAGACTTCATCACCTAAGGTCCCACGGGGCATTTTAAAGACTTTTTATCTTTTACTCTGAGGGAAATGGCACCGTAGGGTTTTGAGCAAAGGAGTGATTTGATTTAACTGATATAGAGGATCACTGTAAGTGTTAAATAGAGAACAGACTGGAGAGCAATGATGGAATCAGGGAGATCAGTTAAATGACTACTGTGGAAATACAGGTAAAAGATGATATTAATGACTTGAATCAGGGTGAGAAGTGATAAATAGTGACTAGGATCCTTGATATAGTTCTAAGGCAAAGGTAACTAGATTTTCCAACACAATGGAGGACAGAGAGAAATCAAGCATGATATTGATATCTTTAGCCTGAGCAATTACAAGACAGAGTTGTGGGTTTGGAGTGGGCAAAGATCAGGAGTTCACATTTGAACGTAAGTATGAGATGTCTAATTAGGTATCCAAAACGACATGTTGAGTAGCTAGCTAGATATGAGACTGGAATGTAGGGAAGAGGTTTGGGCTAAAGATATAAATTTGGGATCAGCTAGTATATATTTAAAGGTAAGAAGCAGGATGAGATGACCAGTGGATAAAGAAGATCATGTAATAAGCTAAATGACTTGCCAACTAAGAGGAGAGAAGAGGAGGAACTAGAGATACAGAAGGAACATTCAGAAAGATAAGAGAAAAACCAAGAGTGTGTAGTGTAATGAAGGCCAAATAAATAGAGTATGTCAGGTGTTACTAGGCTTAGTAAGATAAGGATAGAGAAGTAATCACTGGAATTAGCTAGTGAGAGTCCCCAAAGACCGTAAAGGCGTAGTTTTGGTGGAGCTGTAGGAGTGAGAGCCTGGTAGGAGTAGATTCAAGACAAAAAACAATTGGAATACCCAAAATAGACAAGTTTTGTTGCAAATGGGAGCAGAAATGGGCTTGTAGCTGGAAATGGGGGGGCGGGGAGGTGCGTGTTGGAAAAATCAGAAGTTTTTTTTTAAGATTGGACAAAGAAGCTTATATGATGATGAGGATGATCCAGGAGAGCGGGGAAAATGATATCAAAGAAAAGAAAACTGCCACAACAATTTTTTTTTTTTTTTTTTTTGGTATGCAGGCCTCTCATCGCTGTGGCCTCTCCCGTTGCGGAGCACAGGCTCCGGACGCGCAGGCTCAGGGGCCATGGCTCACAGGTGCAGCCGCTCCGCAGCATGTGGGATCTTCCCGGACCGGGGCACGAACCTGTGTCCCCTGCATCGGCAGGCGGACTCTCAACCACTGCGCCACCAGGGAAGCCCCACAACAATGTTTTTGAGTAAGGAATGGCAGACAGAAAATATGATGTAGTTCACAAATGGAGGGATTGGTTACAAGTTTATCTAGTAATTGGTAGGAAATATATGGGTACAGGGCTTGGTGGGTTGGGGAGATGGGGTAGGGGAAGTCTCTGGCAGTTTTCTTCTGGTGCTTCAGTTTCCTTACTGAAGTAGCATGCAAGGTCATCAGAGGTTGAAGGAAGAGAATGTAGCAGAAGTCACAGGATAAAGGAGAAAGAACTAATGGTCTAGAAGAGTGGGAGAGTAAATTAACCTAGGGAAATATATAGTATGACTACTGGGCAGCATTAAAGGGTTCACTTTCACACATTTAAAGTAAAATTAGTCATCAAGGTTGAATGCTTTTTTTCCTTAGACACCTTTAGTTACTAGGCTTCAGTAAAGAAAAAGGAGAAAGAAAAGAGTAAGGCCAGTGAAGGGTGGTATGATAAATGGATCCTACAATTTATTGGCAGACAGAATGTTTTTAGGCTTGCTGGAGGTAGAATTCTAGAGGGAGTAAAGCTGAAAAGACAAGAGGTGATCATCAGAGAATGAAAGGTATGAAACTGAGATTGTGAGGTGGGCATATTAATAGCTTCAGTGGTGGCAAAAAACCCAACTGAAAACATCTATTAGGAATATTTTAAAAATATACCGTACATAGCTCCCTAAAAGATTATGAAAGTTTACAAAGAGAAAAAACAATAAGTGATAAAGTAGAGGGGTAAAACATTAAAAATGCAGACCAATAATACCCACTATGGATTCTAACAGCCCAAAACATAACCTAGTTGTTAATGTCCTAAGAGAACAAGAAATTAACTGCCAGAGTATTCCAGAGTTAGACCAGATGAACTGCTCTAGAGCATGGACTCTTCCATATAGTGTTTGCTGCATAAGGATAAGGGAATCTGGTAAACATAATGAGCAGCATTCTCAGCAGCAATTTTTACAAACCTATTAACCAACATTTTCAAATTAGAAAGGTTGATCAAAGGAGCATTTTTACACAAGTTACCCATGCAGAACATCCAAGTTAAACCAGACAAGACGACTCCAATGATATTTCTCAATCAGAAATGGTGGAGCCAGAATGTACTGAGCCTCAAAAGGCAAAATGGTGTATTTTTCCAGATGTAAATCATACATAAAATATAGTGAACCAAACCCTAACATATCTCAATCTGATAATTTTTCAAATAGAAATAGAAAGGGGCTGGAGTTCAGGAAAGAACAGTCTCGTCCACAGTCTAGAATTCTATCTATGTACCATCCCCATTCAAAACTGTTTATAAAGTATCAGTCCATGAAGAAGAATTTGCAACTAATTAATTTTTGATTAAGAATTAATACTGGAAAATAGGGCTTCCCTGGTGGCGCAGTGGTTGAGAGTCCGCCTGCTAATGCAGGGGACACAGGTTCGTGCCCCGGTCCAGGAGGATCCCACATGCCGCGGAGCAGCTGGGCCTGTGATCCATGGCTGCTGAGCCTGTGCTCCGCAATGGGAGAGGCCACAACAGTGAGAGGCCCACGTACCGAAAAAAAAAAAAAAAAAAAAAAAAAAAACAAAAACTGGAAAATATGCAATGACATTGAAAGAAATTCCTTTTGAATTGCTTTAAATCTGAGGCTCTGAAAGCATGAACATCTAGGTTAAGAAAGACTGGCAAGAATTCAAGGAAAAAACACTATGTATTGCTGATGGTAGTAGGAAAATATTCTGAAAGTATCAAATTTAAAATACACTGACCTAAGTGAAGAAACTTACTCCATAAAAATAAAAGCACCAAAATATAAAGAAACATGTATAATGATGTTTATTGCAACATTATTTGTAGTGACAAAACTGGAAACAAACCTACTATGGAGTATATTATGCAGTTATAAATCACTATCAGTTGACAATATTCTTCACTTATTGAGAGAGTTGAAAAGCAAGTATTAGAGTAATATGTTCACATGATTCTAATTTTTAAAAAGTACAGTTTTCATATACATGGATATTTATTTGTTCAACAAATGTTTACTAACATGCCAGGCACCATTTTGTAGTTCATACAATCTACTAGTAGAGAGAGACAAACAAGATAACTAAGTAAAATACAGTATTTAGAATATTAGAACAGGAAAATAAAGAAGGGAAGAAGAGTAGGAAGAATGTGAAAGGGAGACTAAAATATGAGGCAAGTGAAGTGACATTCAAGGCAGAAGGCATAGCAAGAGCAAAAAGGATGGTCATTATGGATAGAGCAAAGTGACCAAGAGAAAGTAGTAAAATAAGATCAGACAGGAGTAAGAAGTGGTGTGAGTGGGCAGAACATGTAAGGTCTTAAAAGGTTTTAAAGGTCAGAAGTGAGGACTTTTAGTTAATTACCATACCAGGTTTTGAACTTCAGTAACCTTACAATGATGGCGTATGCTTTTCTTTTAGTTATCTTTGCATAGTTCACAGTTTAAACCGAACACATTATTGTAATAAAGAAAAAAGAAAATAAATCATTGAAGTTGACTGAGAATACACATGCACAATAGGACATTCCTAAAAGCTGCTTCTTGACTTTGATCCACAGGTATGCAGTAAATCTCTAAATGTATTTCATGTAACGTATAAACAAAGGTATGAAACAATTAAAGATTTTATTTAAAAACAGATATCTATGTCTCAGCTATAGAAAGGATGTCTTCTAAGATTTATAAAAATGCAAACAGAAACAATATTATGAAATAAATTAGCGATTCTAACATCTAAAAATGAGAGAGTAATGCAAAAACAGGATATTATAGTATTATAAGAAGAAAGCACTAAAATGTAGGTTGACTTTCAATTAAGGGAGGAGAGGAAAGCAGGGAATTTAGAATTAAAAAAAGTGGATTTAAATCTTAGCCTAGCTTCGGCAAGTTACTTAACTTCCCATAGATTCAGTTTCTCCATTTGTAATATGAGGGTAATAATATTTCTTACAGAGAAGACTCAAATAATACATATTCTGTCATACAACTTGGCCCTATTATATTGCCTGGTATTTAGTGAACATTAAATAAATATTTGATGAAACTGAAGATTAAAAATAGGTAGAGTATAGTTACAATAATTATAACCATATCTGTTCTCAATGTGTTCAATTAAAACTTCAAAGTGGCCAAAAAAGCCAATTTTCATTTGATCAGAATCTAAACTAGAAAGTTTTTAAAATGAAGAACCTCTGGGGCTTCCCTGGTGGCGCAGTGGTTGAGAGTCCGCCCGCCGATGCAGGGGACACTGGTTCGTGCCCCGGTCTGGGAAGATCCCACATGCCACGGAGCGGCTGGGCCCGTGAGCCATGGTCGCTGAGCCTGCGTGTCCGGAGCCTGTGCTCCGCAATGGGAGAGGCCACAACAGTGAGAGGCCTGCGTACCGCAAAAAAAAAAAAAAAAAGAAAAAACAAAAAGAAGAACCTCTGATTTTAAATATATTTTTCAGAATACTATATTTTCACATTGACTTTAGAACAAAATGTTTAAAATAATTCATACTTTCTTTATGTGAGATGAAATATATAGCTTAACAAAGTCAGTAAGTCTAATTAAAAAGAATGGACCTGATTCAAATGAAAAATGTTATATATACAATTGACCTGTGAACAACACTGTGCAGGCCCACTTTATGTGGATTCTTTAAAATGAATAAGTACTACAGTACTACATAATGGTTGGTTGAAATCCATGAAACTGCAGATATGGAGGGCCCAAGTGTAAAGTTACATTGCTTTTCAACTGCATGGCGGGGGGGGTGCCCCAGCCCCCACTATCACTACATATCCTTTATAAATCTAAAAAGTATATGTTAAATTTCATAGCATTTTTAACCTTTTTTAAAAAGATGAAATATGGCAGAATATATATTCCATAATATTCAATACCAACCAATTCTTTTCCTACTATTACATTATAGAGTACAGTTATTGATAGGAACAGAGAGTAAAGAAGCAGCTATGGGACTGCCCAAACTGTACATTGTTTGGAGTGTTTTACTCCCCATGGGAATAAATGGGAATTATACTGTAGTGTGCCTGAAAGAGAAAAATACAAGAGAAATCATCCATTTAAAAAGGTACGCATTAAAGGGCAGGAAAGGAGTAACGAGGAATAAAGACACAGACGTAGAGAATGGACTTGAGGACACGGGGAGGGGGAAAGGTAAGCTGGGACGAAGTGAGAGAGTAGCATGGACTTATATATACTAACAAATGTAAAATAGATAGCTAGTGGGAAGCAGCCACATGGCACAGGGAGATCAGCTCCGTTGCTTTGTGACCACCTAGAGGGGTGGGATAGGGAGGGTGGGAGGGAGGGAAATGCAAGAGGGAGGGGATATGGGGATATATGTATATGTATAGCTGATTCACTTTGTTATAAAGCAGAAACTAACACACTATTGTAAAACAATTCTACTCTAATAAAGATGTTAAAAAAATAATAGATATACAATAAATTTCATGCATTTAAATCGTACAATTTTATAAAAATAAAATAAAATAAAAAGGTACGCATTAAACATTCCATCAACTGGTCATATTTCACTAGTTGGTCATGGCTTGGTAGTGTATGCCTTCCTAGTGTATTTGGTACTTCTGATAAATCCGTTGGCAACAAATTACAAGGTCTAGGATCAATGAAGTACAGAGTTGGATGGGGATTAACAGAACATTAGTTGAAATAATTGAGCATTAGAGGCTAGGTTCCCTGACTTGCAGATCAATGCAATTCCTACAATAACATTTTGTTAATTCGATTATAAAGAAAACTATTTTAACGATATAATGATGTTTAAAATACTCATAATCCTCTCCACTATTTGAGCCAAACTTGGAGAGAAAAATCATGTACATAATTTAAAGCAAAACCAAACCAAAACAAAAAAACACAGATTACAAATTAGGAGGAAGAGAAGCTGAAAGGAAAAAAGTAGGTATTTTTCATATGTAAAGGTTACCATTACCTTTTCCAAGTCTAACTCCTCTAATAAAATGCTGGCATTTTTGTTTGCTTCAGCAGCCTGTCTATCTTTGGCTTGTACTATTGACTCCATACAAAGGTGGCACTTCTTCAGCATCTCCTAAAATGAAAAATTAAGATGTTTCCAGACTCAAAAAATTAACATTTAGAGAGATTCCTGAAAACATGAAAATATTAATTAAGGTACTTGAATGAACATAAGCAATAAAGATCAGTAGTAGGGCAAAAAAAGAATGCAAATAAAAACATAATTTAAATGGTATATTTTAAAAAATACATTAGCAAAGAGCCTCTATTGTTCTTCAAAATAATATCCATTTGACTAGTACTAAAATTATTTACTCCTGTTATTTAAATATAAGAAATCATACTGTAAATAGAGCTGCAATAATCTGTCAGTTGGTTAATGGGCTAAAGGAAAAGGTCAACGTCAACAAAAAAAAAATGGGTTTAAAACAATTTAAAATACTTATTTGGCAAGAACTGTTCTCAAATATTTAAGCTTTGTTGCTATAACTTCTTGTGCTGAAATCATTCATAAAAAGCACGTATTTATAGACATGTCAGTGATTTCATTCTTAGAACATACACTTTTTGACAGGAAAGGGATATTTCCCTATTAAGACAAAAGCTTTATTTTTAATCTCTGCCCCCCTTCCATAAGGGGTATCTAGGAACATTAATTGTCATAAATGAATCTAGAGGCAGGGAAGACAGTGGATTAGCTATGTTAAGTAAAACTTATGGGAAAAAGCTGTTCACTATCATGTGATAACTGCTGAGAAAATGAAAGGCATTTTTAGATTTTCAGAGGCATGTCTTAGGATTTTATTCAAATATTTTGATATCAATTAGAATTCTAAAGGGATTTATTTTATTTTCCTTACTTTCCCTGCAAAAATCCTAGCAAATTCATTCTTAAACTGACAATTACTCCAACTTTTATATTATTTTGAACATGTTAAGAGTTTTCTTGACCATAATTAAAAGTACTGTGTTAATTTTTGTTTAGGCATAAAAAAAATCCACTGACTTGTTCCTCTCAGAAGAGATATCTGTCTGAATAGATTACAGCACTAATGAATAGTAACAATAATTTGCTTTAGATTGTTTAGTATTTACATTAAAATTAAATTAGCTTAAGTACTATTTAAAAAGATAAAGTAATTCTAAAACAGAAAATGTTTTATTACTTCATGAAGTAAATCATCTGAAGAGATTCTTAAATATCATACTTCATTCCCAAATCCTAGATAAAAGAAAAGTGCTATGTACCACACGTTATTGTTCAAACTAAGACTTTTTTTATCTTAGTGTGGAATATACATATGTATGAAAAGCCAAATGGGATCCCAAGCTCATATAATGGGGATGAATTTAATCAGTATATTACCTTATCAGTGATCGTTGCTATGTATCTCATACATTCAGAATCTGATGGAAACTGATTGACTTCTTTGACTAAGTAGCGCACCACCTTCACATGACCCTAAAAAATAGATATCAGTGTCAGACTGAAAACAGACTCTATCAGGATTCAGTAAATCTAGTCTGTCTTAACTAAGATTCCATTAACATTAGTGTCACAAAATACAGACTTAAATTGGGTATTATTCGCACTTTAAATGAAAAAGAGACAGACTTCGGTTCTAATAAGTTAGATAAATCTACATTGTTCATTTTCATCCTACCCTCCAAAAAAAAAAAATACAGAATAACCTGACCTAAAATTCTAAACCATTCTGAATTTAAAAAAACAATAAAGTCAGTATGAAGAAATGCAGGATATGTGTGAAAGAAAAGAAAAACCTCATCTTTTTTTCCTAGCTAATTCATTAGAACTGAGTATCGTGCTTCAATTTTAAGCATTAAAAGAGTAGAAATAACAATTTTGTTCTTTCTTTGAGATAAAAACTGAATGCATAGCACTATACTAGGTAGTGCAAAAGAAATAACATACACTTTCCTAAAGCTTGAGCGATGATTATATTATTCACTGTAACACAGTTCACTAAGTTCAAGATCTTTAGACCAGCCTTCAAGAGGCTCTCTACTTTCTCTAATCCACACTATTACTGACACAACACATATAAACGGATGAATAAACATCTGTTTATATTTAGTACATTTCCTCTATTGCATTTATTTCTTCCTTCTCATCTGCATCCTTTTGAACTATCCCTATCTTTTAATGAATAGCTTAAATGCCATTTGCACCTTTCCTTGATATCTCACCAACACTTCTATAGTATTTAAACTATTTATATGGGACAATTCATACAGTTACCTGACTTTGTGTGTGGATCCTTGATTATTACATTTTGTACAAAAAGCAACAGTTGGAATCTGTACAATTACAGTTGTACATGGTAGGTACTAAGAAAAATAATGGAATGAATACAAAGAGTATAAAAGATAAGTGCCTTTCTTAAGGAGCTAAGTCTATTTGGAAAGATGAGATATATGCATGTTAGATGTTAAGGTAATAACAATATATATTTGTCAAAATAAATGATAAAGATAATAATGAATTGTAGAATTTCTACAACCTTTAAGAGATCAGATATCTCAATGTGAACTCAAATGGAATGGGAAGAGTTTCTATAGAAGGGGAGATTTACACTATACCCAAAGAATGAGTAATTTTGGAAGAATGAGGAAGGACATGGGCATTCCCAAGATGAGAACAAAGGTGCTATGAGAGACAATGACAAAAGACCAAGCAAGGAGAAGACTCCACATTAGGGACTCAATGGGAGATGAGTTCTAAAAGCACTAGATTGGGCTTTGAATAACAAACTAAGATTGGATTTCAAAGGATTACAGAGACTGGGGAGACATGAAAAGGTACTTGAAGAGGATACTAACATAGTGAAATGGTTTGGATGATAAACTTGATATGCTAGCTTGCTTGGAGAAGAGGTAGGTAGCCACTGAGAATAAGTTTGATTAGCAAGGAAAAAAAAATTCAGAGAGTCAGTGGGAAGGTAGTCTAGAACACCCAGGGAGGAGGTGGTATAAAGAACAAGAGTCAGAGAGAATAATAAGAAAAAAAGGAAAAGATGATTTTTTTACAATTTATATATTAAAAATTTTCAATACAACAAAGTAATTTGGAGTCTATAAGAGATTTTACCTACGTGAATGACAAAACTCAAAATTATACCTACAGAATGACAAAACTCAAAATTATAATCCCTGGAATAGTAGTCTGGCTTCCCCAATAACAAATCAGACCTGCATTTAAGAGATCAACCAAAACATTAAATCAAATTACTTATACACAGTTCTGTGCTATGCATTACAGAAAGTTTCAATTTCACAAAATTTATTTCTACTTCTGAAGGTTTCAAATACTGGCGGCTGAATTTTCATTTTTCCTTTTTTTCCTAGAAATTAAAGTGAATAATTAAAAATGAAATCAATTTAAGCTAAACTTTTCTCTGCTGTGCTAATACAAGAAAACACTCATTCATCAACAAGTAATTAATTACTCTTAGTTGGATTTATATTTTGTGAAAGATTAAGATTGCAACTAGATTTTGAAAATACTATTCGAACAACTTTTTAAAAGTTTACTTAGGGCTTCCCTGGTGGCGCAGTGGTTGAGAGTCCGCCTGCCGATGCAGGGGACACGGGTTCGTGCCCCGGTCCGGGAGGATCCCGCATGCCGCGGAGCGGCTGGGCCCGTGAGCCATGGCCGCTGAGCCTGCGCGTCCGGAGCCTGTGCTCCGCAACGGGAGAGGCCACAACAGTGAGAGGCCCGCGTACCGCAAAAAAAAAAAAAAAAAAAAAAAGTTTACTTAGCTTTGACATCCAATATGGATACTATTAATGGCTTTTCTGGCATACCTGTATCTACCTTTCAGTGTTGCCATCAGAGTGATTATTTGCTTATTATTTTACTGCTTTCATCACTACTGTTAGATCGTAAAATGAGAGTCTTTAGTGATAATTAAATTATGCACTTCCTAGCCTAAGTGAAAAATATCCAAGTGACTGAGGATGAAAGACTTCTACCTTTCTAAATGCTGCCATAAGAGGAGTTATCTTGCGGTTATCAGCTGCATCCACATCTGCACCTGCTTGCACCAGTAACTGAACCACATCAAGGTGTCCACCATTTGCTGCCAGCCACAATGGAGTGTTCCCCTTCTTGTTACGTACATCAATGTGAGCACCCCTAAATGAATGACACAAATATCACTTTTAAATGAAATGACACAGATAATAATAAAAATCAACTATGAATTTTGTGAAAATATTTTGTAAAGGAAAAAATTGTTTAAAATATATAGGACTAAAATATATTTCTCTATCAGAATTACATTACAAAGAATTTCCAGTCATCAAATTAAAAGCCATTGAATCAAAACTAATGATATATCAATAATTGCTTTTCTTATTTTAAAAATAATGACTCTGTGCATAATTCTGAGCTTAAAATCCTGAGAAAATGTAAAATTTTCTTTAGTGAAAAATGATACATCCTGTTAATATCATAATATATTAAACAGTATCCTAGAGCACAAACAGTATCCTATGAGGTGATTATATCTTTCAGATTATTTGTATTCATGTATTTATATTATATGGCTTCATAAAAGAATGAATCTTAAAATAACATGAAGGTTTAGCACTAAGTGGGCATCATGGTAGATAAGACTCACGGTAAATAACTAGTTGATAGTAGCTACTACTAATTACTACTGTTAGGACACCATGCAGAAGTCTTTCAGACTGTTAAAGTAGGAAATCTAATTTAGCAGACAAGCAACTTTGAAAGACTGGCAAGTAACTCTTAAGTGACTGAAAACAAAAAATATCCTGGACTCTATCTCATATCTTGAACAGTTCCATAACTGTCTCTTAAAAGCCCTAATTACAGAACAAGAAAATCAACAATGAAGCCTTAGATTATTGCCAGACTTACAAGACTTAAGGTGATATCTTTGCAAAACTGTGTGGGAGATGTGAATATGGATGACAATAGCTGGAAGTTCAAATAGCTTATTATAGTACTTTAAAAGTGTATACATAGACAAAAAAGGAAGAAAAGAAGTATTTCTAGATTGCACTGAAATATATTAAACAATGCAGCATAGCTCTGGATGGGTGGAAAATAATAGATAGGTTTAAAACATAAAAAAAATACACTGCAGTTTATAGAAGTAATCACATTTGATTTTTTAATAGTTCAATTTGCACAGAGAATAGTAATCACTAGTAATACCATGTTCATATATGAAGGGTATGGTAGCATCATACCTGCCAATGAGAAGCTCACAGAATTTATAATGCCCTTTATCTGCTGCTATGGTTAAAGCTGTATCTCTCGAGGAGGGCACTGGAGGGGCATTAACATCAGCACCTTTATCCAAAAGAACTCGGCCCACCTCTGCATATCCACCAGAGGCAGCTTCCATTAGCGGTGTGAGGCCAGTCTAGGTTTGGTGGAAAATAAAAAACAACAAGTAAGAGACCAGAAAGTACTAAAATATTAAAGAACAACGATCTGGGGGAGCAATACGGTACAGCTATTACAAAATTCACGACTAAATTTCAGCACTGACACTGCTAACCTCTCTCAGTTACAGTGAGGTCTACTGAAAGCAGATGATTCTACCTAATGTCAATTTGTTGGTAAAAATTTTAAGACACATGTACTTGGCATATAACTGGCACTTAATAAATGCTCCCTCTCTTCTCTTTCATAATACTACATAGTTTTCAGCTGATAACCCCAATGTCATTATTACCTATAAAAATCTATTGCTGAGGTATTTCAAGAGTTAATGCTTAACTGAGTCATACAGAATGATTTCTGTTTAAATATATATGTAAGAGATAAATGTTACTACAAAGTACTAGAAGTATAATTAGCATATTGCTAATGTACACCTTAAATGTCAAAGCAATAAACCCATGGGTAAATCTCAGACTTTTTCTTACCTTAGCTCTGTGTTCCACATTTGCTTTTCTATCAAGCAGAAGACTAACCACTTCAGTTCTTCCTTGGAAGCAGGCTAAGGTAAGGGCAGTGTTCCGATTGGTTTCTATTTGAGCATTTATGTCAGAGCCCATGTCTAACAGGAGCTTAACGGCAGCTGTGTGCCCATTCATAGCTGCTAACATCAGAGGAGAAATGCCCAATTTGCTACCAGTTCTGGGGGTGGAAGTATGGGGAGAACAAAGGGAAAAATATATTTTTTATTTTTATTTATTTATTAAAATTTTTTTTTTTTTTTTTTTTTTTTGCGGTACACGGGCCTCTCACTCTTGCGGCCTCTCTCGTTGCGGAGCACAGGCTCCGGATGCACAGGCTCAGCGGCCATGGCTCACGGGCCCAGCCGCTCCACGGCATGTGGGATCCTCCCGTACCGGGGCACAAACCCGTGTCCCCTGCATCGGTAGACGGACTCTCAACCACTGCGTCACCAGGGAAGCCCAATATATTTTTTAAATGTCCCAGAAAAACTAGATGATAATACAGAATTCTATCTTAGGATTTAAGATTCTTTATTCTGCAGAATTATTTAAAATAATCATTCTTCTCAGCCCTACTAAATCTTTGAGATATTACCAAGACTACACTACAAATCTTTTACTACCCAGAACTAGAATAATTTCTGTATCTCATTCAACATAATGACTTGGGCTGAAAGTGATAAATTATTAAGTCATTATTAAAATGAACTTTCCATTCTAAAGTATATACTTGCTTGCTAATAAAAACATAAGACAGATGTGTTTACATTTATCATAAGAAATAAAGTGATAATTTTTTCAAGTTCTATGTCACCAATTTTAAACACTTAAATTCTAAATTTGTAATGAAGGCATTTCCTAAATATGGCATTAAAAAGTGTGCTACAAATATCTTTAACATGACACTCTTAAGGGACTTGGAGAGAGAGAATAAAACTTGCCTAGAATTAATCTCAGCTCCTGCATTTAGTAATATTTTGATAATGTTCACATAGCCACCAGAAGCAGCCAGGCTTAGAGGTGTGTAATCAGAAACATTCCTGTGCTCTTTATTTGCCCCTCGAGCTAACAATAGCTCCACCACCTGGAAAAAGAAAAGGAAAAAATGTGTTTTCTTCTTATGGTGAGACAACTTGCAAGGTGTATATTTCTGATTTCTCTTTTTTTCTGCTTTATTGTAGAACAAAAGAAGGGGAAAGTCATTCATCCTTTGCACAAAATCAGTCTCAAATGAAAGCAAAAGGTCTTAGAGGCCGATAAAGGAATCGTTTCTCAAGTAAAATCCATTTTGGAATCTGTTGAAATGGCACAGTGTTTTCATTGAAAGATCTTGACCTCATGTGTTCTTGTGCAATGCTGTTTTGGAAATTAGTATTTCTGTATTATTCCACCACACAGTGGTAAAATAGAATAAGATTTTTTCATTTATACATGTAAATGTCCTTAAAATATTTTTTAAACTTAAAATCAAAAACTAAATGTTAAAAACATTTTTGGAATAAAGCTAACACTTATCTTCCCCCAACATTTTACCATAAAAATTTTTAAGCACACAGAAAAGTTGAAAAAAATTTACATACAATCATCACCTAGATTCTACCATTAACATTCTCCTCTACCTACTTTATCACATTTATTCGTCTGTCCATCATTTTTTGATGCATTTCATTTCTAAGTAAATTGTAGACACCTGCAATTTCCCTTAAACACATCAGCATGTGTACCATGCACTAAACTCTTATTTGCTTTTAGGCTTTTTAGGGTTTTTTTAGGTGAAATTTGTAACTTTCAATAAATGCACAAAACTTAAGTGTATATTCACTGAGTATCGAGAAACGCATAAACCTAATTTGTATCGAGAAACGCATAAACCTAATTTAAATCTGTTATTTACTCATGTTCTTTCTCAGTCAATTCTAGCCAAAGATTAGTTTCATTTACCATAGATCTTCATATAAATGAATCACAGAGTGTTTGAAAGTCAACTGTGTGTATTGCGTAGCATTCCATTATGTGAATGTACTGCTTTATCCCTTCTACTGATAAACATCTCTACTGTTTCTAGTTTTGGGCAATTCTGAATAAAGTTGCTATGAACATTTCTTGTGGAAATATATTTTCATTGCTCATGGGCTCCACCTAGCAGCAGAATTTCTGGGTGCATGTTTAGTTAAGAAATTGCCAAACCTGTTCCTAAAGTGGTTGTACTATTTACACTCTCATCAACAAGGAGTTCTAGTTACTGCACATCCTCAGCAAAATTTGGTATTGTCAATCTTTATAATTTTAGCCATTCTAGTGGATGTGGCTGGTGGTATCCCACTGGGGTCTTAATTTGCATTCCCTGATTGCTGAGAATATTTAGCATTTATTTAAGTGCCATTCATAGATCTTTTGTCTATTATGCCATTTAATGCACAAAACAACTCTTTGACACAGGTACTAGCACCTTATCTTCATTTTACAAATGAGGCATAAGGAAGTTAAGGATTGCTCAAGCTCATAGCACTTATCCTTGCTCTTACTGTCAATAATATATCTAACTGGGAAATAAATAAATGTTAATGAACAGTGCTTTGCCTTAGTACCAGCTAAAACTTTACTCGTTTGAATAAAGCTATGACCAATTTTATTTTTTTTTTTGTCTTTTGGGTTTTTTTAAGTTCACATTCATAAGCATTTTCTTTTTTAAATTTCATTAAAATTTTTTTTTAATTGAAGTGTAATTGATTTACAAAGTTGTGTTAGTTTCAGGTGTACAGCAAAGTGATTCAATTATACATACATATACATACTTTTTTTTGCCAGATTCTTTTTCCTTAGAGGTTACTATAAAATATTGAGTATAGTTCCCTGTGCTATACAGTAGGTCCTTGTTGGTCATCTATTCCATACGCAGCAGTGTGTATATGTTAATCCCAAACTCCTAATTTATCCCTCCCCCACTCCTTTCTCCTTTGGTAACCATAAATTTGTTTTCTGTGTCTGTGGGTCTATTTCTGTTTTGTATATAAGTTCATTTGTATTTTTTTTTAAGATTCCATGTATAAGCGATATGATTCTTATCTTTCTCTGAAGCTATGACTAATTTTAGATGACTTTCTATCACATTTTTGCTTTTAGAGCCAGTAAGACTAACTGGCTTATGTAACAACATCATAAAAACAAGCCCCCAAACTGGCATTAGGCTATTTTATTTTACAAAGAGTCCCTTAAGCAATTAAGTAGAAAACCCTAATCAAATTTCTAAAGTTTTCTTAATTCCTTTATGCAAAGATAAGTGACCCTAGTTATCTCTCAGAGGGAATGGTCTATTCCCCAAAAGTAATAAACATTCAATATAAAAGAATTATTTTGTGATTTTATAGTAAAATGACTTTCTAATATTTTATTAATTACTTCAAAATACTTTACTGTTCTAATGACACCAAATAAAAGCAAGAGTGTTATAGGCAAAATTATTACCCTAAAAGACTTCTATAATTATTATTACTTCATCTGTTACATTTTAGTAAGAATACATAAAGATTACAGTAGGCTATAGGCTTTAACATTGCTTTGAAAGGAAGAAAATCAATTGATTTCTTTTTGATTCAATATTGAAAAATGTTATGAGACAAGTATGATTTCAAACCACACAGTGATTGAAAATTTCAGTTAAGTCAAAATTTTACTTTCATTATATATCAAAAACAGAACATTTACATTTCTGACTGATAGAATCACCTCCACTGTGGAATACAGAAAATAATTAGAATGGTGAAATAAAAAAGAAAAAGATTTTTAAGCTGAGGGTAGGAAACTCACCTGGAACGACCTAGAGTGCTTCCTAAATATATGATTCAACAACTCCCTAATTGAGAAGTTACCAATCCATAGAGACAGCACGACTGGTGAATAGAATTGGATTTAAAAAAGTGATTTAAAATGAGGTTATCCAACTAATTATTAAATGCCAGAAGAATGAGGTTATCCAACTGATTATTAAATGTCCGAAGAAGACACACAATTGAGCAAACAGAGGCTGAGCTTAAGTACCTTTCACACTAAGTACTCTGGGACAGGAAAAGATGAGTGAATATAAGCCCCACTTATCAGGAGCTTGCTGATTTGATTTGGGATGTCTTAATCATTCTCTTAGCCTGAATGCAATATAGAGGGATTCCTATGGCAGTTCGTACTTTTAGATGAGTAGGATAATAAACAATGTATGATTTTTCTGGCAAGACAGTTTATAACACTAATTCTTATCCTTTTGCTAAAAGATTATAGTCTCAGTTACTGTGATAAATCTTAATGTCTGTCCACTGTTACCACAAAGTCATATAAATTAAAGTGCACATCTGTTAAACAGAGAGAAAAAAAAATTACACTTGGGGACAATACCTCCTGTCTTCCCCCAGAACAAGCCAAAGATAGCGGTGTGTCCTTGGTTCTTTCTGACTGGGCTTCAATGTCTGCACCATTGTCCAGCAATATTTCCACAACACCAACATGACCAGCTGTAGCAGCCAAGATGAGCGGAGTAAAACCTGAAGTAAAATAAAGATCTTCTTAGCTAAGCAAAGAAACAGTGCTGTTGTCCATCAAAATAGGGCTACAAGTAGTATTTCGTCACAGAACACAAATAATTCAGAAGAAAAGTTAACAAAAGTAGGCCTTACCTTTCTTGTCTCTGTGCTCAATACTAGCTCCTCTCTCTAGCAACGTCTGTACCAGTTCCTCATGACCACCAGCACAGGCAAGCGTTAGTGCCGTGTCATGATTACTCTCAGTCTGTAAAAAATTGTTGATTAGCTCATTAGACAATTAAAAATGTTAACATCAATTACATAATATGTACATATACCAAATACACACACACACACACACACACACACACACACACACACACACACACACACATATATACCATTCTACTATATCAAACATTTGGATAGTAACCTCTTTTTTTTCCCCCACAAATGGTCAACTTGTGATTTTTTTTACACTACAAATAATACTTGAACTTTATGGGCAATTCTTCAAGCAAGAAGAAAAAAAATATGATTTTCAACCATATGCTATTTTCAACTACATGTTTTAAGAAATACTACTGTGGACTCACTTTCCCTTCTACCCATAAATGGAGTAGCATAGACAAGATTTATCTTCCCATCCCAAACGACAAAAAAAGACAAACTATTTGAAATGATGTTAGTTAGACAGGCAACACATGACAGTGATCACTGAGGACAGAAATGATTAACTTATTGTATAGCCTGGAGAGTTTCCAGGCTAAAGTGCAGGAAGAGGGTACCCAAACAGAGCCTGGCATTCTCCCTGCATTGAAAAGAGAGTTTGGAGAAGTGAAGGTGGCTAGAATTCATGGGGTAGACTACTGGAGAGGAAGGCACTACATACAGAGGGTACTCCAGAGATCTGCAGAGGGCTCCCCTTGAGTCTTCAGCTGAGCTCTGATCAACACACGTGCATAAGAAAAATTACTGGAGGCCAGGGAAAGACTACCAGAAGGGACTGAACAACACCTAGAGCTTACACAGAACTGGGAATAGTTTGGTTCCCACAGCCAGAGCAGAAAGACCCTCAAAACACACAGAATATCAAGAAAAATCCTCAGCCATTAGGCCAAATTAGCTACTTTGGACCCATCTAACAAAGCTGAAAAACAAGTCTTGAAATGAAAACATTATTTCCAAGTAACTTAACTGCATTCGAGGAACAAAGCCCCTAAAAATTTAAAGGAACAAAAAAATATAATATACAATGCATTTTGAAAGACAAACACAATTATAATTGAGACATGACACTGTTTATATACAGTTTACTTCTGACTTATGCCAGTGATAGTGACCAATAATAGATTTAACCAGTGGTCACACTCTATCATAGTATGTGGCTACCAGAAAACATAAAATTATATGAGTCTTGCATTATTTTTTTATTGTATAGCTCTGTCTAAGCCATCTTCCTGCTTTTACATGTTCACCTCTATTACAGCATTTATCCCCAGTCTTCCTTATGTTAATATTACTTATGTGTCTATCACCCTCAGGGGACTATAAATTCCTGGAAGGTAATAAACATGTCTTATTTATGTTTGCATTCTCTACCTATTAGTGATGTCTTACCTAGGAAACAATAAAAGATAGTTAAGTTGAATGAATGACAGTAGCTGTAAGGGTCATAGAATAAAAGCTATCACTAATAAAACAAAGGATTACATAAATGAAATATACATTTACTGTGTTATATAATATTATATTTATTTCAGGTTTATAAGGAAGGAATCTGATTTCAGAGAAAAGGAGACAAAGGTCAGAGAAATAACCTTCCGATGGTCACACATGCTAACAATGGGTAAAGACTGGTGTAAAAAAACCCAAGAAGATCATCGATAACAAAATGCTGCTTACCCTCTTACATCAGAGAGCAGCCCTAAGGCACAGCTGACTGAGGTGAACAGAATGCTAAGTCTATCTGTATTATGTGTTCTCTATGTTAGTATAGACAATCAGTAGAAGAGTAATCTTTATTACAAAGAGTCAACTTTATGATAAAGTTTATGAGGTTTCTAGAAGTCTTCTAGGGGTTAAAGAGTAATTCAGGAAACTGGTGCCAATCATAATAGAGAATGAAGAGACAAACGAAATTTGGAAAAGGTAAGCATGGAAAATTTCAGAGGATCAGTAAAATTTGGGTTTTTTTTCCACATTATAAAACATCAATTCAATTGACTTATTAAGCACCTTTTATATTCAAAGTACTCTGCTAGATACTCTAGCGCTGACAAAGATAAGTAAATACAGTCTCTGCTCATTAGGAGTTTACAGGTTACTGTACAGGGCAAATTTAGGTTGAAACTAAGAGAGAAATAAATATGAACAATGTGAGAGTTGAAGGAAAAGATATTTAAAGCTGAAGAAGAGGGGGAGGTTAGTCAAATTCCCTGGGCAACTTAAAAGTAGGTAACTTCACTATATTTCTGCATTAAGGTGAAATTAAAGCAATTTACAACAATCTTTTTAAGACAATAATGAAAGAATTTAAAGATTCTGAAGTGAGACTTTCACCGCTCCCCCAAATATATACTACACATTCCCAAAATGGTAAGAAATATCCTGATTTGCAATATATCAAGAAACAATTTAACTGAAGTAGGAGTTTGGGTTAAAATTAACTACTGATAAGATGCAGGTAGTTTTGAATTAAAGAAAACAGGTGTTTTGAATATTTCTAATCAAGGAAGTGAAATGTAGGTGAAGACTTTCTAGAAGGCAAAGTAACACTAAAGTTATGTTACTATACTGGTTACCAAGTCACATTCTTGGTCATATATCTAAGAGAAACCTGGAAAGGAAAAAGATGCCCAGAGCTTTGTTAAGAGCTTTCCAGGTTTATATTCTAAAGAAAATTTCCATTTAGCTCACAATATCATAAAATATACCATTCTGTATCATAACATGTTATGATGATTCAGGCTTATAAAAAATGATAAAATTATATTCAATGTAAAAATATTCTGTAAATTACCAGCATGACTATTCAATTTTACAAGATAAAAAAACAAGCAAGAATCATAAGACAAATGAAATAGTAAAGGAAAAGGCAGCTTTTAATGAGCTAGAATATAAGTGAAAAAAAAATCTGAACTATAAAAAAGTGTATCTATTCATTTCATTTAAAGTAATTAAATAAATTACTTTGAAAACTATTAGGATTTAAAGGGCTGAATATTTTTTAGACCTCCATAGTCCCAAATATCTCATTCTCTAACCACGTTAGGGGTCATGTGTAAGATTAAAAAGGATGACACTTTAGGGCATTCAATAAATGAGAAAAATCAGTAAGACAGTACGTAACCTATTTAAAACACTTCATATAAACAAGTCGAATGCATGCATTTTAAAGTAGAATGCTTTAATGGCAGAGTATTTCATATTACTATTATGAGTTAAATGAGTTTTTTCCTGGGCTCCTTAGTTTCTCATTAAATCGTGGTGAAACTGTTTTCCATGTTGCAAAAACAGAAGAAAAGAGAAATACCAATGACATTTATACCATTAAAGGTAAAACATAATTTTACATACTCTACAATTTCAGTCTTGATATGTAGGTTAAATTTAACATCTACCTCTTTAAAAGATAATGGATACATGTTAATTATTAAAAACAGGAAAAAAAGGCAAAATTACATGAGGAGGTATTTATTTTTCTCATTTTTGAGATGTGCTAGAATAAGTTATTCCAAGTTTAAGGAAAGTCTTTAGAAATTTGAGAATAAAATGTCAAGCAGTTCAGAACTGGAACACAAGTTCAGTTCATGCCAGAACACAGGTTTTAGAACCTATGAAGAGAAAAACTAATTCTTTCTCACTTTCGGCTAGCAGAGTTAATAAAAATTCACTCTATAAAATACAGAAAATATTTAATTAATTCAGGGGATTCAGCTCTAACCTTCAACGAGATTTATTGTTTCATATAAAACCATAGTTCTTAAAAATCTATATGTGATTCCTAATTTCCATATCTAGAGTACCCAGGTATAAGTTTTATTATACCACTCAAGCAAAATAAAAAGAGATTAGAGCTATGTTATCAGAATGTATAGTAAAACAGTCCCAAATAATTACTTCAAACTATCATTTATTGACGTTTCCCAAAATAAATTTTGGTAACAGCACAGTGTGTAGTATTAAACTTAAAAGTTTTGATAGTATCCAAACTTAATTCAATAAAACAATTACATGAGAGGTGGAGAGCCTGTGGCACACAAACCAAGGGTGATTTCTAGTTATAGAATGTAAGATTTGAGGAATGTTATAAAGAATGCAAACTCTTATCGTCAGCATTCTTTAAGGGCCAGAAATTACACACATGATTCCAGCTAATCCTTGTTTAAAATATTAGTTCCCTATTATAATGATCAACTAAAGGACCATTTTTCAAAAATCATTAGCATTTAGAAAAAGAGACTTATATACTGAGGCATTAAAAAAAAAAAAAATCGGGGGCTTCCCTGGTGGCGCAGTGGTTGAGAGTCTGCCTGCCGATGCAGGGGACTCGGGTTCGTGCCCTGGTCCCGGAGGATCCCACATGCCGTGGAGCGGCTGGGCCCGTGAGCCATGGCTGCTGAGCCTGCGCGTCCGGAGCCTGCGCTCCGCAACGGAAGAGGCCACAACAGTCAGAGGCCCGTGTACCGGAAAAAAAAAAAAAAAAAAAAAAAAAAAAAAAAAAAAAAAATCACACCTCTTTTGTTCTTCCTTAAGATTTGTGGTAAATATGCCGTATGGCCAAGGAAATATGCTAAACAGATGTAAAGATTAAACACACATGACCCTTTGCTATCTAGGCAGACCCATTTTCTAGATTTTAGACCCAGAGTCTTATTTTTGTTTGTTTGAAAGCTGGCTCCACTAAAAAATTGGCTGTTAGGCAAGGCCTCTTTCCTTACCTGTAAAATGGTAATAGCAACAGTACCTACTTCATGGAATTGTTACAGAGATTAAGTTAAAGAAGTAAGTATCTGTAAGAGTAAGAATGTACATGTTGGGCTTCCCTGGTGGCACAGTAGTTGAGGGTCCGCCTGCTGATGCAGGGGACACGGGTTTGTGCCGCGGTCTCGGAAGATCCCACATGCCGCGGAGCAGCTGGGCCCGTGAGCCATGGCTGCTGAGCCTGCATGTCCGGAGCCTGCGCTCCGCAACGGGAGAGGCCACAACAGCGAGAGGCCCGCGTACCGCAAAAAAAAAAAAAAAATGTACATGTTAAGTTTTGTTAAATAAACAAATGGAAGATCCAATTATTAGAGGAATTTTAATCTTTCAAAATAGAGGAAGAATCTTAGTATTAACTTTTTCATCATATCACCTGTCTGTAATGGCACAGCACTGTCACACATAAACCAAAATATCCATTACGTAAAATCTCATGGAATTTGTATTGAGAATCTAGAAAAAACTTCAGGTGGATTAAGCATAAAAGAATCTTTGTATTTATCACTTTAAGTACCTTCTTGGTATCATAAAAACTAGTAAGTTAAAAAAACTAACACTGAAGGTTAAAGAAAAAATGGTGAACAATTATTTCCAAATAATTACTTTGTATTATGTGTTCCAAAACAGGAAATTTCTAACTAAGCAGTTATGGTAAACTCCATGAAAAGTATTGTAACTCTTATTAGGCTAACCCAACTGAAAAGCCTCAATGTAAAGACCAGATAAAGAAGCAGATTTTTAAGGAACCATAGTCAAATCTTTTTACATAAGTATGTCTACTACATTTAAAATGTACATCGTTTGTTCAAATTAACTTTTTAAAAGTATTTATATGTAACTTCTCAGAAATTAATTTATGGTTGGTTGAGTGGTATAGTCAGGTAAAATTTCATTATCACTATAATCTCAAATTCAATAAAATCATGATCATCCTTGATGGAACCTTTTCTGTAGCTGATTGATTAATTGATTTAATTTTGGCTGCACCGTGCAGCATGCGGGATCTTAGTTCCCCAACCAGAGATCGAACCTGCCCCACTGCAGTGGAAGTGCAGAGTCTTAACCACTGGACCACCAGGGAAGTCCTTGTGGCTGTTTTATTTTAAAGCATTAAAAAAAAAAAAGAAGAAACCCTTTATATTTTGGTGAATTTTTACTTTTGCTTATGGATCAATTTTTGACCTCACAAAATTAGAAAATATACTTCTGGTTAAAACATTAACAGACTCAGAGCAAAACAGATTAGAGGAAAATAATGCAAATTCAATAATAAGTTCAATCCAATTCTATAATGCTGTCAATATGAAATGTAAACCATTGTGGTTCACCAAATGAATGTCTACTTTTTTTTATGAGACTAAAAATGAAGCCCTATAGTATGGTATTTGGAAGGGTGCCTTTGAAGTCAAACCAACCTAAGTTTGACTCCAGCCCCACCATTTCTTAGTTAAATGAAGTGATTGTAAGCCAAATGCTTAATCTCTCTCTTAGTCTAGGTTTCTTCGTCAGGAAAATGGGTGTTTAAGAGTAGCTACCTTATATGTGTAATCTGAAGATTGAATAAAGTTATTCCTTAAAAAAAGCCCTTAACTATTTTAGGTGCTCAAAAAAAAGTTAGCTCATATAAAATAAGGGAAGCAAGTAAGAACAGAAATGAAATTCCTTTTTCATAGTATTACCAAGAAACATCTTAATGAAAAGGAGGCTTTATTTCAATAGCTTAATAGTACAGGCCCTTAAGGATGCAATAATACAAACACACACACACACACACACACACACACACACACACACACACACACACAGACTCTCTCTCTCTCTCTCCCTCTCCCCCATCCCCCCTCCCTAAAATTGATGCTTATAAAGAAGTGATCATTTATAAAACTGCAAGTTTTATAATGTACACCACCACCCTCACACTAGTCTCTCCATCAGGCATTAATCAAAACACAAAACTAAATAAACTTCAAACATTTCTCAGTCCTGAAGAAAGCCACATACCCTTACCTCATTCAGCAGTCTTCTAAGCTAGGCTGCTTGGCATTTCTTCAGGACACAACACAAGCTACCTTCTCTTTTCCAACCTCACTTTGCTCTTGACATTTCATGGTAAACTAATTCTTTTAAAAAACTTGTTTTTTAAACTTAACAGTGTTATAGAAACAGACACATAGACTTACTACATATTTCAGTCAGCAAGATCAGAATTTTCAAAGACAATATAAATGTAACTGAGTATATATGCTATATAAATAGAATCCAATATGAATTTTAAAACACATCTTCTAATTTAAGCTTAGAAGAAAATACATAATCTTAAATAAGTTCTTTCTTTTTACATCCGTTTTTAAACTAAAGTTTAAGAAAAAAAGATTACTTGATGACATCAGAAACCAGATCTTCACAATAATTATCAGTAATAATCCGTATTCGGTATTTTATTTTTTTAAATGTGGATTCTAATTTATAACTGTGGCTCAGGTCTTTGCCCAGAGACAAAGCAGTCTAAGATGATTTAAATAACTGATTAATGTTTCTAATGATGATATAATTCCAGCTAAAAACTATCACTCCTGAGTTTGGAGCTTACCTGTGCATCAATATCAATGGCAGGGTAGATAGGAAGCATGGCTGAAGGAGAGATGATAGGACTTGGAGTTGGAGTCTGAGGTTGGGAAATGGAAGCAGCGATACTGTGGGTAGGAGTGTTTGACATTGCAGATGCTCTTCCACTGACTGCTGTTGAATAAAATAACTGTACTTAATGAGGATGAAACATTGTTAGGTAACAGCAAGAAATAGTTGTCAGAAAATATTTAAATATCTTTAAAAACAAAATATCTACAGGTAGACTGCCATAGCACTAATAACTCATTTTCCTGGTTATTTCTGACACTGGACAACAGACCAAAATTTAAATATATATTGAGAGTAACCCATTTGCTAAACAATAAACCATATGAAAAACAAATTCCCCTCTTATGGTATGTAATCACAAAACCTTAATTCAAAATAACCCTGAAAACAAAACTATTTTTATGAATTAAAATTAAATATATATGCAAATGGTTATCCATTATATCTTCTTAATCAGAAAAGGAATAAAAGTTAAAATAGTCAAGTTAAGAAGGAGAAAATGTGTCTTTTACCTGCCAATTTCACACCTTATTTTCTAGAACTAATGAAAGTAATATCACTGTTTGGGGACATTCGCTATTGAATATTTAAAATACTTCCTATTCTTTTATTAACTGCAGACAGGGGGTGGCCCTCAGTATGACAGCATATATATATAAAAATTTGATCCTCACACAGAAATAGTTTCTCACATACAGAATTATTCTGAAGGGCGTAAAACGCTCACCAATCAATCTAGCAATCACACTGACTTAGGAGACAAAATTTAAATATTAGGGTAGAAAAAATGTATGCATGCAATCAGCCTTCAAATATAGATTACTGTTAGTTCTTCTAAGTATAATTTTGCCATGATATTATTTTCATCAAAATAAGCAAATTAAGAAGGGGCTAATTAGGTCAGTACTTGAGATGGGAGAATTCCAAAGGTGGTAGCAGTTGAGGGTACTTTATTCCCTCATCAACTCACTTCTGGAGTTGCCATGTGAACATCAATCCTTTTTCCCCCTTATTAAAAATGCTATAGCACTAGAGTCTAGGCATTAATCTTTGAATTATCAACAGTAGTGTGGATGTATGTTACCAATGTAGTTATCAACTACATCAGACAGAAAACAATCATGATTCACAACTGTATCTGAAACCAGGCAAAAGAGGTTATGCTCCTACCAAGAACAAAACTGAAATAGACCTTATCATAACAATTATAAACACAATTGTCAATTAAGAAATCTATTTTACATGAAATCCTTAGTTCAGGCACAAACATACACTATACATTATAGCAACACACATTCTAAAATTATACATTTTTAAGTCCACTTAAAAGCCAAAGGAAGAACAAAGGAGGAAACAAAACAAAACAAAACAAAACAAAACAAAACACACTATTTGAATCCTTAGGGATCCAGATCAATAGAAAAGGGCATGTATTCAACACTAACATGTTAATCATCTAATGACCTTGATATTGTTACTCCACGTTGACAGTTTTGTATGTTAAGAAAAAGATCAAGACAATTCAAATGTACACATTCTAGATATAAATTTCAAGACCATATAAAATCTATGGCTCTTAAAATGGGTTCCATATTCTCCTCTGATTAGACTGATTTTCACAAATGAAAATGCTAAACACAAAATTAGCTTAAACAGAATGAACACCAATCTGTCCAAAAAACTGAATTTTATTTCATGATACTGAACAAAAAAATCTAAGTTTATTGTTAAATGACTAAATTATAATTTACATTTCAATTTGAATAAGTTCTTTTAAAGAATATATTAGTTTTCTTATTTTTGGTCAAACTGGTTGTTCTTATCACCTCTTCTAAAAGGAGACAGGAAAAATCAATTCCCTCATTTAATTCCCTTGGGGTACCTATGATATTGGTTTACTAAAACTAAATAGCTGCCTGTCACTCATCCATTCTCTACAATTAAAAGTAACAATTGTAAATATGTAGGTACCTGAAGGAACCATGGTACAGACCAGATCTTTACATGTGGAACTTCATTTTAGGGTCAGAGAGGGAAAACCAGATGCTCAAAGAAGTTTTAACGTCAGGTAAGGAAAGAGGGAACTTGACAGCACAGCAAAGGCAAGTTGTTAAGACTGGTTAAATAGGGAACTGATTTTGCTTTGGCTAGTACAGAAACCAAGGAAGATAGAAGATTCTGACCAGCCAAGTACTAGAGAAAAAGAGACTGAATCTTATAAAAGCAGTCTAATAAATGGGGACTAAGGAATAAAGAACAGACATTACGCTGAAGGAGAGAAGGAAGACTGAGCCTAATGAAGTTGTAAGATATTAAAAAACCCAAAGAAAGAAAAATGGAAATGGTCATTAGTCAACTGAAATAACAATTACTACCATAGAAGAAGTTTAAAGGCTGTGGAAGTGAGTGTATATGTGTATGTTTGTGCACGTGCACATGCATGATGCAGGAATGGGTTGCAGGGAGGTAGCTGGATGTTTTTAATCCTGTTCTTTCTTCTGGCCATCTCTCCTCTCCCCATATAAATGAGAATAAACAGGTAAAGTATTTTTATAATATGACAAGTATCTGTCATATTTCCTAAGAAGTTATAAGCTTTAAAAAATAATTTTATATGAAAACACCTGGAACACATAGGGAGAATTTAATTGTTTTCATTTGGTAAACAAATCAACAGAAAAACTACTTTACAAACCTCCGATAATTCTGATCAGCATAAAAATTATACAACTGGCAAATCATTACTGAACTATGCCCAAGAACATCAGGTAAATTCTGATAGCATATCAAAAAATTTTTAATATTCATCGGTATGGAATGTCCATTCTTCATTTAATTGAATAAATAACATTTAATTCTACACATTCTTTGGTAGTTGAATTGACATATTATAAAGAACACCATTATGATCTAGATTAATGGCCATGAAAGTAATATCAAATTTGGCATTTGGAGCTACTGTGCTTCAATTTTCATAAGATATATACTGTTTTTAAAATTACATTCCCAGTTATTATAACCCACTAATGGTGATTAGTAGTAACTTTCAAATCTATAGGAAAAATGTATACTTCTTAATATAAGAAGATTTGTAGTTCTTACTAACAATTAATAGCATTTTTTCCGATGTAGTTACTGTACCCTCTAAGATTAGCAGAGACTTTCATTCCACATACTATTGTTGACGTGATACTAAAAGAAGACTAGGAAACTTTAGAGCAATTTCTAAATACAAAATCTGTCTCATTAGCTGGTTTCTTAGTTTCTGAATGTTAGCTAAATATCTCAACACTATACAATTTCATTTTCTTTTATTCTTTTAAAAGATTAAAGTTAAATTATGTATAATCTCATCATAATATATAATGCTACTTAAACATAGTTTCAAAATTAGAAAAAATTTAATCATCCTTTAAGTATAGACCAAAGAATTAAAAGGGGGGAAGAGAGCAGATGAAAATTATCAAAATTCACCTATTTACTCCCTTTGTTTTCCCCTGTTAACCTTCTTTTTCTGTTTTTTTTTCTTTACTTTTTTTTTAAGTGAAGAAAATTATTCTTTTCAGTACAGTACTCTTATGGCTTATAATCCTGTAAAATCTCATTCTACTACTTTGTTACAGAACTCACAAAAACTAAGTACCCCAAACTAGAACCATTAAAACAACCCCTAAAATATTTCTTTTTGCCAATGAATCTGATTAAAATGGAAAAAAATTTCTCTGCCTACCCATTTAAAGATATATCATTTATGATACTATCAAGGGACCACACCTGCTCATAATACAATTAGAAAGAAACTACACATGAACATTCACAGGGGATAAATCACTGACATACAGTATAATCAAACCTTATTTGGTTTGGTACTTTATTATTGTTGTAAAAGTATTTACTTTTTTTTTTTTTAATATCCATCAGGTTTGAAGTCTGATCCATTAGGATATAAAGTATTTCTGTTCACAAATAAGCTTTCTGATATATACTACTAGTTTTGCACTTCAACTTCTATCAATTTCCCAGTTTACTGGTGTGAATACAGAAGCAAAAAAGCCAAAATTTTATCAGTATTCTGAACTTAAAAGAGAAAAAACAAAACCAAAAACAAACAAAAAAATCAAACATCAACCTGACTACCGAAAAACCTAGATTCCCAGCCTACCCACCTAAGTCAGAAAGTTTCAGCCACTTGCATTGAATAAGCTAATCTTTAATTTGACCTGTATCCATCTGAGAACGTCTGAGATTGAACTAATATTTCTAAAGATATACATGGTTCAAGAGTCCAGAAATAGTTCTCAAGTTGGGTAATGGCAAAAAATTCTGGCACACTCTTACTCGCCTTAAGCAAATCATATTTGATACCTGCTCATAACAATATAACCCACCTGCCATGATGTCATCCAGCGTGTCATTGAGGGTCTGAGCAGGGCTGGCTACCATTAACCCTTGTTGTGTTTCTGTCAGAATTCCTTGCCCCAGCCCTGCCAACTGTGCTTGGCCCAGTACTGGCTGTCCAACTATCACTCCTTGCAGTTCTGTAAGATTTGCGATGGACCCTGGAGGCAAGGGACCTGCCGCCAGAGGCAAAGCTTGAGGCATGGCCAGAGGCTGGACTGGTGCAAAACCCATCTGAGCAGCAGTTTGCTGGGGTTCATCTTTAAGCAAAACGGGATCCACTTGCTGTAACCGTGCATAGTCTCCCTCGGAAAGCTGTTCTCCAACCCCAACAGGAGTTAGCAGTCCCAGATGTTGGCAAGACTGTTGCTGCTGCTGCTGAAGTTGAATTCTTTGAGCTTTAACCTCTAGATACTGCTTTTTTAGCTGCTGCTGAGTTTTCAGTTGTAATTCTCGTTCTACTTTCTGTAGTTCCTCCAAAATCTTTTGTTTCTTCTGAATTTGTTCCTCCCTTGTTTTGTTCAGCTCCTCGATCTTCTCCTTGGTAAGTTGGTCAGCATGAGCCAGTTCCAAGGACTGCAGCTGTGCATTCTTTTCTATGGCTTCTTTTATCCTCTGTTCCAGTTCTGTTAACTTTCCCTGAGCCTCTTCTACAATGCTCTCTGGAGACTGATTGGTGATGTAACCCTGTACATCCTGGCTGTTTGCTGGCAAATGGCTGCTGGACTTTTGTTTAGAAGCAGCTGTGTGAAAAAGAAACCCCCTCAGAAGTGCACATGAATGGCATCCTCATTACAGAGTTACTGTTGGGAGGTTTAGTGCCAACAGTTATGCACCAAGTTAATATATCCATAGAAGGTGAAAATGCACTGTTAAGGAGTTAAAAACAAATCCACCTTCTTTATCATAAATATAAAATGTATGTATTTTATGTGCATAGAGTAATCTTTGGGAAATTAATTTCAGAATTTTAAAATATCACATGGTTAAAATTAGACAATAGAGGGATGCAGGTTTGTGATATCTAAGTGGTACAATTAAAGTAAAATCTAAGGCTATGTGTAGATAGATACCTCATCTGGTCATAAAGATGTAAAAACTTATCATAAGAACAGAAAAATAATGCTAAATTATTAAGATGTAGGGAACACTTAAACCTCTAAGTCAAGGTTTTTCTACATTTAATAGTCTGTGCCTTTTAAACACACACACATACACACAAAGAGTACTCAAACCACTGAGAAGTGCCAGGAAATTAAAATCCAACTAAAATATATGTCTTTGTTGGGGCCTACCATCTCCAAGACTGATAAAGGTAAGATAGAAATTCACATATTCACAAAGCTACCTGGCCAGTAGAGAAATGGGATTCAGTTTCCCTGGAAGAAAAGATGCTGAACTATGACATCCACTGTATCTTCTGACAGCCAGGTGAATAAACATATCTGGCTATCGGTATAGCAATCATTTGCTTGCTATACCAACTGAAAAAGGTGCCAAGGCTCTAGATTGGTAGTGGTGATTGAAAAGAACTGGTGGAAATACTTAGTATTCTTGTTGGTAAAATAATATAGGTAGCCAAAAACCAAAAAATTAAAACCACATTGGTTCCTCAGGTAAAACTTTCTAAAAGGAAAAACTGATTAAAACTGGTAGCTGTAATCTTTTGGGACATAACTTACGAACATGCATGATGTAACTTCCACAAACCAAATATGGACCTCAGAGTTCTAGAGCAACAAATAACCGTATCTGAAGTAACTTTGAATTCTTGGTTGAGAAAAGGTATTCCAGATATAAAATCTATATTAAAACCAGTTATTCTAAAATAAAATTTAATTTTGATCTAGCTTATTAATCTTATGCCTCATATCACTACAGAAATTTTAGTAATTTACAAAAATGTCACCCAATTATACGCAGCCTAACATTTTAACATGAATAGAAATGACTAGTTATTAGAGGAAATCATGGATAATCAGAATTGCATCAAAGATGAGCATCTGAATTTCTACTGCTAATACTTCTGATTCCAGCACAAATTAGTGTTCTTAACTATGTTCTCTCCCAATAACATGCTTTTTTCATTGTTAAAAAAAAAATCTTCAATTATGCCGACCTAGTAAAATTCATTTTTTGTGGAATAATAATTTTAAATGGCCAGTTTTTGGTTTTTTTTTGCAATCTTATCATTTTTACTTGGACAACTTGTTAAGTCTTTAGAAGTATAACTGACCTTTATTCCTGATGGGAAGAGTAGTGGCAACATTGGCAGGTGGTTTGTCAGGCTCCTGAGGTGGGACAACCATGGGCAGTGCTTGAACTGGTACACGAGGAGCCTAAGACAAATGAAACTGATTATATATCTGCTTTTCCTACACCTTCCATTACATAATTTGCTTTAAATGAAGAATAAGTTACAAAGATCCATTCGAAATATTTTTTCATATGACAATCTCAGGCGATATATTTACTTAAAATGTGTTGGTATCAAATTATTTTCCATGACTCTTTTTTTTCAGGCCATGCTGCACAGCTTGCGGGATGGGATCTTAGTTCCCCGACCAAGGATTGAACCCGGGACCCAGCAGTGAAAGCGCTGAGTCCCAACCACTGGACACCAGGGAATTCCCTCCATGACATTTTTTTAATGAACTTTGAAATCAAAAGATTATTCTGGCCACAGTAAGAAAGCAAAGCAAAATCATATCAATCTAGAATCTGAATATTACATCAGAGGTTCATTAACCATATCAAGTACGTTATCTATAAAAAGAACTACATATTATAACAAAAAACAATCTAGTTTAATCTTGAGCTATGACCGAAAAAGGGAAAAAGATGATATAACATAAAATGCTTTAGTTTAGAAGCTTACCCTATTTAAATCGTGGGATGGGGGCGTTAACTGAGTGACATCTGGTGGAGGGGCTGAAAGCAAGTTATTAGGATAGTCCAAAAGGTAGCAAACAACGCTTGTATGACCACCTTTTGCTGCTTCTATCAACATAGTCGAGCCATCCTAAAAGAGTGAATATGGAAGGGGAAAAAAATTTTTTTTAAAGTTAATTTACAGAAACATTAAGGAAGATATAGCCAACAGGCCCCAGACACATTAAAGTTTTAGGTTTAGTAAAGAACACTTTTCTCCAAAAACAGAAGAAAATGAACACATTTAGAATGCCAATACAAGTGGAACTTATAGATAATAATTTGTTATGCTCAAGAGTGAAAATTAATTCACAATGCTACCTGAAACATTTGAGTTACATACTTTTAAACGGTGAGTAGGATCTGCCCCATGAGCCAAAAGTAGTTCCACCACTGCCAGATGACCCCCTGCACAAGCCAGGGACAGTACAGTATGGTCATTGTTAGCTGTGGTTCTATTCACATTTGCTCCTAAAACAGACAAGGCATGATAAATCATGTTAATAGAGTGTTGTTTCTTAAATTATGGTAAACTTCAAAATCGAAGAGTAGAGAGAACAGTATAATGAAGCCCCACATACCCATTACCCAGCTTCAATGATTATAAACATGGCCATCTCATTTCACATATACCCACATCCATTCTCCTCTCCCATCTTGAATTATTCTAAAACAAATCCCAGACAAACATGATATAATTTCATCCATAAATGTTTCAGTATGAACCATTAAAAGATAATGATAAAAGTATATATTATTCCTAATATAATCACTGTTTTAAGAAAGTAAAATATAAAATTTTATCTATATTTTAATATCTTCAGTGGGAAAGATGACTAAAAACCAATAAAAAATAAACCACACTGCCCTCTATGGGCCAAATATGGAAGGAATTAACAAAAAAATAGTAAGTAATAGTAGTATAATCTTTTTTCATTGGGAAATATCTGAGAATGAAAACAGGTATATTTTCCGCTTAATATGAATTCATCCCTGATTTGGAGCACCGTGCTATGCATGTGGGAAATGGAAATAAAATACCAGGAAGAAACTGGAATCAGATTCATTAAAATTAAAGAAGAGAGGAGATAATAACTGAAAATAATTTCATTCTTGAGAATACTATGTCTTATTTATAAACATATAACACAAGGAAGTGTTCAAATTGCCTAAAATACTTTGACCAGTAAGTTATTTCTGATTTATTTTCTTTACCTACAAACAATTTCAAACTTTAGGCTACCTTTGTTATTAAGGATTTTGGTATTCAAAGTAGAATAAATGACCATGAATGAAAATGCATTTTTGGCATATTTGTTCCATTTCAATTTTGATTTTTTGGGGGGGGTGCTATATTTATGACCACCTCTCTATATTTTACAAAGAAGGAAACTTAGGCCCAAGGAAATATAAAGAAGAAAAGTGACCTGCCTTCAAATTAATCAGTGGCAGAAACAACATAAAAATCCAGGTTTTGAGATATATTATTACATAAACAGAAAAGACTTCAAGGTATCTAAACCCTCAAAGTTTTTTACATAGAGAAATTTTTCTGTATTGAAATGTTTTTTAACAAGGGTGGTATTCGGTATCAGAACTCTTCACAGTTTGGAATGGTTCTATGTGTTGCAGGGTGTTTATCAACTACCCACTCACAAAAATCTCAGTAGCATCCCTCCACCACGTGACACCTCCAAAATGTTATTTACCTGTAAATCTCTTAATACCCAAGGGCAGGGGATAGATACCTGTGGAAAAAAATTACTGCCTTACACAAACCTACCTTTACTAATTAGGAACTGAACGGTACAAACATGACCAGCTCTTGCAGCTTTCATTAAAGGAGTTCTTCCACCTTCAGATTCATGCTCCTGTTTAAAAACCACAGACTTACTTGATATTTAATTTCTAATGAACAATTATTCCCTTTCATGAAAATCAAAAGGAAGAGAACTGAAGTAATTTCAGAATCTAAATATATTAAATAACATGCTTTGAAGTAAATCTAGGAATACATTCTTTAATTTAAACAATCTCAAATTGGAAACATGTTCTATGGAAATGGGGTTATATTCATGTGATTGTTACACCCTCATCTAAATCCATCTGGGTAATTTTTCCTTCTGTCTACAAAAAGGACTGTGGAACTTGAACAATGAATGGCACTCTAGCACAGCCCTCTCCAAACAATCAACATTATCAACATTATCCTAATCCACTACAAGTGATTTTCTTTCCATAAGTTTGTATCCTACGTGTATGAATTTCTCTAAGTATATCACTCTCTGTCTTTACAGACTTCCCATTATCTCTATTTTACCTTACATAAAAATAACAAGGCTAGTGATATTTAATACCATCAATTATAAGATATTACTAGAGATTTCTGGGCTTCAAAAGGATGGAGAACCAGCTGCATTTTTGCAATTCAGAATATCAGCACAGGAAAAATTTTCAGATCTTAACAGTATAAAGGTTTGAGAAAAAAACACCTTTTATAAAGCATTTTACATGCCAATATTTTTTACACTTACATCTGATGATTCTTCTCTTAAGTCATACACTAAGTTGTTTTCATTGCAATTAACTAAGCAAGATTACATTGCTGTATGTTTCACAGTCACTGTAGTAAACACTGGAAATTTAGTTCCTAAGCTGAAGAAGCTCAAAACCTAATAAGAAGAATATATGCATGACTAGCTAGAATATAATGTGCATCATAAGTTCTCCAAGAGTTGTACCAACACAGAGCTGAAGGAGGCCACAATAGTAATCTAATTTAACCCTCTCCTTTCATAAATGAGGAAAGAGAAGTTAAGTAAAGTTAAGAAATCAGTTAACTGAGGAGCCTGTTTCTGCCTGCATGTGAGTTTCTGTCATAAACTATGAACTTCTACAGGAAAACACATTTGCTTATTAATCTCAGCCCCATGAACACACGGGTGCTTATGTTTTAACTAAAACCTACCTTTCTTACTCCCTCACAGGCTAAACTGGAAGAATGACTATTTTCCCCACACACAATTGCTTTTTTCTTCCCTGCCTCTCAGGCTGTACTCATACTATTTCTTCCAACTGGAGTATCTCTTTTGTAACAACAGCGCAAGTATCTACCTTTCTAAACCTTACCCAGCCCCAAACATAACATCTCAGATGACGTCTTCACCTCTTCTGAGCTTTTTTACTGTCTGTCCTTTCCCTATGACATCTCTTTGTAATCTACCTTAAAATGATCTCAGTAGGGACTTCGCTGGTGGCACAGTGGTTAAGAATCTGCTTGCCAATGCAGGGGAAATGGGTTCGAGCCCTGGTCCAGGAAGATCCCACATGCCATGGAGCAACTAAGCCCGTGCGCCACAACTACTGAGCCTGAGTGCCACAACTACTGAAGCCCATGCACCTAGAGCCTGTGCTCAGCAAAAAGAGAAGCCACTGCAATGAGAAGACTGCGCACCACAACGAAGAGTAACCCCCGCTCGCTGCAACTAGAGAAAGCCTGTGTGCAGCAACGAAGACCCAATGTGGCCCAAAATAAATAAATAAATATTTTAAAAAATGACCTCAGTATTTCATCCTTCTCACTAAATAAAAAGTTATTTGAGGGAAAATATTATTTACTGAATACTTATCTTTTTAACTCCGTTACTTAATAATGCTTTGAATGGTATAGGTACAATTTATTTCCTAAACTACAGTGAAATGCCTCTAAGCCATATTTGCCTTTTTATGACAGATCAGAAAAGCTTCTAAAAATAGCTAAGTACTTAAGAGAAGATCTGTATTAATTATTATGATTAATTATTAACATATCAAACACAAAATTTTCCCTTTTTTGTAGGGGAAAAGGAGTAGTAGACTGGATAGTCCTGCTAACAAGGAAAATAAGAATGGACACCAAACAGCATAGGAAAAAAATATGACTAAATGAGATAAAGAATGGCAAAAAGGCCAACATAAAATCAGAAGTAAAGAAATACCTTTTGTCTATAATCTCCTTTCAATTAATTTCTCGTCTTAGCTTTAAATATTAAGATTTAGAAAGTGACATAGCTTACCAGATCTGCTCCTGCCTGAAGTAAGACATCGGCTACATCGGTATGACCATTTTCACAGGCGTATGTTAGTGCTGTATCCCCTGTTGCTGTTGTTGCATGAACATTAGCTCCTGCAGTAGTGTTAGATACACAGCCTTAATAAAAGAATCATAAGACACAAATGTGGATACTGAAATTTCTTCTAGATAAGCCATATCTCCTCAAATTAGACAAAACAGCCTTATCCATTTCTAGAAATAGAGAATACTGTCAGCATCTTTAAAAGCAAAAAAGAAAAAAAATTAGAAATAGATTACTGCTTAAAATTAAAACTGCAGATATTTCAAACAGCAATAAGGTAAATTATTTATTCAAAATACACTAAAAAATTTATCACATTATTTTTCTATACACATTCAGTGCATCATACATCAAAAAAAAGCTATTTGCATTGCAATATTTTTACTTAAATAAATCATGTAAAAAAACTCCCAAATGCAAAAATGCCTACCTGCAGCTAATAAGTATTTAACTAACTCCAAATGACCCTCTTGAGCAGCTTCCATTAAAGGGGTAGAACACCCTAGTTCTATATCAGCTCCTGCCTTAATTAGAAAGTCTGCCACTTCCAGAAAGCCTCCACAGCAAGCCAAAGTCAAGGCAGTTTCTTGAGTTTCTTCTGTCTGTGCATTGATATTTGCTCCTAAAATAAAGATTCTAATTATTTAAAGAAAGTCATTAACTTATTCCAGAGATAAGCAAAACATGATTATTTCCTAGTAAACTATACTTCAAAAATGAACATTTATATTAATTTACTAAATGATGAAGTACCTCTCCCCTATTCTAGGAGGCAGTTAAAAATAAAGAAAACTATCAAAACCACATCCACTAGTCCATATTTGACGTACACTGCTGGAATAAGATTTATTTAGCTAGAAGGTACAAGTCATGTGATTTAAGGCCTTAGAAAATAAACCACATCCCCTAGTTATAAAGGTTCAAAATAATGATGATAAAAGATGTTGATGAAAATAATAATAGATAATATTTCATATGCTGTTATTTGTCAGGTAATAAAGCATTTTACATATTATTGTTAGCTCCATTTTTACAGCTAAGGAAATTGAGATTAACTAAGTTGCCCAAGGTCACAACAACATTATCATCATCACTACAACCACCATCACCACAGTTAACACTTAACAGACACTATATGACAAAGTGTTCTAAAAGCTTTAAACACATCTATAAATTCTCACAACAACCCTACAGACAACAAAATTGAGGCACAGAAGGTTAGAAACTTGCCTAAAGTTACAAAATCGGCAAGCAGTGGATTTGTGATTCAAACTAGAAAGTCTGCTCCAAAAACTATGCTTTTAAAATTCTAGTCAATATTACCTTTCAGTAAAAGGTTTTTTTAAAATGTGCCATTCCTCCTAAATTTGTACAAACAAAACCTTTACTACTAAAAGAGATATAAAACCAGGCTACCAATATGGATAGAGATGCGAGATTACTTCTAAAGTTAAGGTATCTTAATACAGTCAAGTAACTGTTTCACTTTCCCCAAAAGAGAAGCCCACAGTGTACTGAGCTCCTTGACAGCTTCTTACACATGCATTGTTGCATTCTCATCAAGTTAGTCCTTATGGCAAGATTTCCCATAGTGTACTTTATGAAACACTAGAAACATCAAATATTTATTAATAGGTATTCTGCCCTAAGAGGCATTCTCTCAATATATTAGCTGCAGAAATGCTGAATCTCATACATGCCCCTACATAACCTACAACCCTATCCCACCCCCACTTCTCTCTCTTTTTATTCACACAGCACAAAATGGCTCTGAAAGCTCTTAAATAGTAAAGAAGTCCATTTGATTTTATTTAGTATAGTATGAGAGCTGTTTTCAAAGAAAATATTTCATCTTTAGTTTTTGTGATAGCACCTCATTACAAATCTACTAGAAAAATGAAATAAATTCAATTTTATAAAATCATAATCTTACATTTTACACATTTATGTGTTAGTGTCTTGATTGGTATTGGTTACCTTGGCCTAAAAGTAACGCCACCATTTCTTCATGTCCTTCACGAGCAGCTTCCATCAATGGTGTATAACCTTCATCATTGACCTCTTCCAGGCTAGCTCCTCTTTCAATAAGTAAAGCCGCAAGTTCCACGTGCCCACCACATGCAGCCAAAGTCAATGGTGATTCAAATGAATCAGCAGGCATGTTCACTTGGGCACCACTGTCAAGAAGTAACCTAGCTACTTCAACGTGGCCATCCTGATTACAATGCAATTAAAAAAACTGAATCAGCACCATTAAAAAATCTTTAAAAATACTTCTCAATTGCTATACAATGAAGTTTACTGATCTCAATTCAAATAAGAATTAATAAATCTACATTTAACAGGTGAGTAAGCAAGCATTAATTAAGACATATCTTCAGTTTACTCTAGTAGTAAATAGCAATTGAGGATATAAAATATGTAGAAAAATATCTTCAATCAAAAAGCTTATTAACCATCAGAAAAAAAAACAGTAAGCACATAAGAGATTACTGTGAGATAACATCAACACTGCATAGTATAAGCTTAAATGCTAAAAGTATAAAGTTTAGAAAGGGAAAGTAGGATTTTCATAGAAACTTTAAGGATAAGCAAAGTTTTGGCTAGGTAGAGAAAGAAAAATCCAATACTTTTTAGAGGAGTGGGGGAATTGAGCATGATGGGAAAAGGGAACACAATATGTACATGGTAATTCCTTTGTTGTTCAACAATCAAATGCCAGTGAAAATTAAGAAAAAGAAAAAGAAGTTCTCTCTTAATATCTTCTGTCTTCTTTACCAGTCTCCCTTTCTCACAGTTTTCCTAAATATTGGCAACCCCAAGGCTCACTTTTCCATTCTTTCTTCCTTTGATACATTTTTCCTTCTGTATTACCTCACAGACATTTCATCTTTTTTTGAACATGTCATGCCCATTTTTGCCTTGGTACTTGCCATATTACACAACTTTAATGTCTTATCACTGTGGTTACTTTGCTGTTCCTTTAGCTCAGAATTTTCTCCTTCCATAAGTAGTCAACTCCTACATTTCCTTTAAAGTCCAGTTTAGAACCTCAGTCTCTTAGCAAATCTCCAAAACGTATGGCCCCTACTAGTATCTTTCATCTACTTATAACACTTACTTATATTGCATGTAGAGTAGGTCTACAGAATATTCCACTTTCATTTTTTAATCTACATATAGTTTGTTTCTCTAATGGGGGTGGCAAGGATGTTTTAAGTTCCTTACACACATTATGTCATTTAACCCTCACAACAACCCTAGAGAAGGATATTATTTTAACAGATGGGGAACTCAAAACCCTCCCAGAAAATTTGTTTAATCAAAAGAATAATTTACTAAAGCAAACACTGGTATGGCAATTAGAAAAACAAAAAATAACTCAAGTCTTAAATGGCTACCTAATTTTTTTTAAATTAGTAATTAAAAGTTAACATCCTTTCAATAATCATTCTCTGAAGGGAAGTTGAGACAAGAAACTTAAAATTTGGGGTCTGTTTTATCTTTGGTGTGTTTTTCTCATAAATCTGCCTATAATGTTATTCTGATTCATTTCTGTGCCACAAGTCATAGACTGAGATACAAAAGTTTAAGAGTACTATTATTACGTATTCTCAAGTACAAATTAAAAAAAAAGTTCTTAAAAAAAGGAATTCAGGGCTGAGAAAAGACCATGATAGAGGATCTCTGGGAAGGGAAAATCTCTGGAAAGGGATCTTTGGGAAAGGAGAATGACAGAGGGAGAATTATGTAATGCAGATAATATTCTAATTTCAAATTTTTCATAAATTTTAAATTACGGGTTTGATGAACATGTTTTACTTAGTATTATGTGCATACTCTGTGGATTATGTTCTCATTTTTAATAGCCTTGATCAACTTTTAAAAAGTCACTTTTTGTGCCAATTACATAAAACCAGTATAACTATGGGAGACGAAGAAAATGAAGGTAGTGCTACAAAGCTTCAGAAAGCACCTCTGATAGAAGTTAATACTGCACGACTGGCTCTTATAATTCAGATAGCTGAGGTTCTGATCCACAAGTCATGATAAACAGAATCTTTGAACCCAAGGAAACGGCACTCACTATACACTGACTCTGTCTCTACCTAATATATAAATATATTTCATGTATGTATTTCACCAATCTTACCATGCAAGCCTCCATTAAAGCAGTGTGCATTTCATCTGTTTTATGCTCTTGATCTGCGCCTGCTTCCAAAAGAAATCGCACCATCTCTAGATGTCCTAAACCAAAAGTTTATAAGATTACTTAAAAATATTTTATTATTCCCCAAAAATAAAATTAACAATATTTTGAAAAGTTGTATTTAACTTACAGCAATACATTTATTACCATAATACTAAAGTTAGCTACAAGCCACCCTCAAGTGCCCAACACAAATTATATAAGTGATCTGTGCTGTTCTACTCCTTACCCTGTTACCCTAGAAACTGCTATTACTAAAATCCTTGCTGTAGGTGAGCAAAGGTGGCCCTAAAATGCAACACCCAGAATATCCCCTCTACAACCTTTTTAGGGCCCAGGCATGCCATAGTTATTTTATTTATACTATAGACTAAATTAGCTTTTGTGAACTAGTAGCCTGGGATGATATTCATCATTGAAGTTATTTCTATGAGGAAATGAGCTTTAAGCTTCCATAACTAACTCACAGACATTTTAGGAACAACCTGCTTGTAAGTTGGAAACCATATATATAAAAATATTCTTGAAACAACACCATTTATATTTATTCATTTATTTAGATATAAACATATACATACACATACATATATATACACACACATATATATACACACACATATATTTATGTAGTTTCAAATAAACCATATGCTTCAGTTCAGATAAAGATTACCTTGTGAGTAGTTACAATGAACATAAATTATATTTTAAAAAGGACTTCAGATACTATGTAAGAAACAGTAGAAAAGTGACTAATTTTTTTCCAACTTCATCTGGAAATGAGCTGCAGTCAATTTTCAGTCAACTGGAAATGGAGGAAGGAGTGGATGGCAGAATCATGAACAGTTAAAATTAACTCTGGTGAATAAGTGTAGAACCTGCCATACCTTGTTTTTGCTAACAAACTCTCTCTCCTTCCTCTCTGTCATTCTCCCTTCCCAAAGATCCACATCAATGTTTAGTCTCAGCCTGAATTCTATCCCTTCCCCATCTCCTCCTTGTCAATCTGTATCCTAAGAGACCTCACCAGAAATAGGGGAAAGTAAGAGTGTCCATGGATCCTTGGAAGTAGTAGAGATGTTCTCCACCAGCTCAGTTCTATATCCAGTTTCTCTAAGGAAAGCCTGCAAGCCCCAACCTCAGCAGGGTGGGGCTACAAGCATAGGAGAGAGGGAAGAGTAGTTATATATAGCCCCATCTCAAAGCTCATTGGCCAGCTGGGTCTCAGTAGTAAAATGGAGCTAGTTCCGGGTTCAAAAGTATTTGATGGAAAGGTAAGACAGAGCCACCCAATCAGCCTGCCCTGGAGAGGCTGCCCCAAGGCTTAATTTCTCCCCTCCCAATGAAGATCAACCTCTGCGTAACTACTGAACAGAACTGGAGAAGTAAGAGACCTCAGCTGTGCTTCCTAAGTACCCTTAATCTGAATTATCTGTAACACGAAAAAATCAAAAGTCCTTTAGAGCACATTTTTACATTTAACTTAAATTTTAGTCACTTATGTGTCTAAGGAGTATTTTAGCCATGTTTTTTAAGTGAAGTTATTCCAAAAGACCTCACAAAATCCTGGCCACTCTGAAGTACTGATAGAATGAAACAAAACAACAGGAGGTCCAACACAAGGGTGAAGGAATCAAAGCCCTGGGTGCAAAATTTAAGGAGACATTCACTCACAAGCTAGTGTATGTGAAGATTCAGCCATCGAGAGTGAGTGCCTCCTTAACTCTTTTTTTTTCCTCCTTAACTTTTATACCTTGCCTTGCAAGAGCTTTTTCTTGATGCCTCTGGGTCAAAAATGTATCACTTATTTTATGATACAATCATGACACAGCTGCAGACGGTAGAAAACATTGAAGTGAATGGGCTATGCAGGTAAAAAATTTCATGAAATTTTCTTTTTAAAAAGTTTTAGTTTAGGGCTTCCCTGGTGGCGCAGTGGTTGAGAATCTGCCTGTTAATGCAGGGGACACGGTTTTGAGCCCTGGACTGGGAGGATCCCACATGCCGCGGAGCAACTGGGTCCGTGAGCTACAACTACTGAGCCTGAGCATCTGGAGCCTGTGCTCTGCAACAAGAGAGGCTGCGATAGTGAGAGGCCTGCGCACCGCGATGAAGGGTAGCCCCCGTTTACCATAACTAGAGAAAGTCCTGGCACAGAAACAAAGACCCAACACAGCAAAAATAAATAAAATAAATTAAATAAACTCCTACCCACAACATCTTCTTTAAAAAAAAAAATGTTTCTTAGTTTATAGCAATTTATCTGTCAAAAAGGTTGATTCTGAAAAATGTCTGGCTCTGTGGCTGTCTTTTTAGAATCTAGATTAACTAGCTGAGGACCAAGTATCTTTCCAGACAATTATCTTGCCCCTCCCAAAGAAGATATTTTACTCTATTATCAATATTTTCAGGTTGATTGACATCATTTAGAACACTATGTACCCCCTTTGTACAGCTATATATTGGTAGGTATTCTCAATTTCAACCAGCTCTTCCTTCTAACTTTATTAAACTTGTTAATGATACTCTAAAATTGTTCTTTTGAATACAAACTCCCTCCACAACACTTTTTATTTTCCTTTTCATATATCCTCCTTTCTCTTCAATTCTTTTCCTTTCTTCTTGGTATCATGAGAAATAGCTTAAGCACCTTCTTGTTAATAAATCATTCTAGCTTCTATTTATTTATTTATTTATTTACTGGCCATATCGCACGGCACGTGGGATCTTAGTTCCCCTACCAGGGATCTAACCCACGCCGCCTGCAGTGGAAGCGTGGAGTCTTAACCACCGGACTGCCAGGGAAGCCCCTCATTCCAGCTTTTATTGCATTTACTTTAAATTTACAGGCTAAACCCTTCTGGATTCAATAGGATTCTTTTGTGTAAACCAGGCAAAATACTCTGACAAGCAAAATCATTAAAAAGTGCAGTGCATATTAAATAACTGTTTCTAATAAAACAACCAGATCAACAGTCATTTTTCACTGACAATATTTATAATATTGAGTGTATATTTTAAAAGTTTAATATATAAACTTTAGATATTAAACTTTTAAACTCTAAAACACTTTAAACACTTATTTATAACGTACTATACCATTACCATATTTTATTTTTTATTTTAAGTGACTATTCTATATGAAGTAACTGTCATTTCATGAATTTAAAAACTTTGTTTAAAAAAAAAAGTTCTTTACTGTACCTTTGTAACAAGCTAACGTAAGGGCACTCTCTTTAAATTCATTGGAATGCGTATTAATGCCAGCCCCATTTTCTAGCAGCAATCTGGCTACTTCCACATGTCCAGCACTTCCAGCTTCCATAAGAGGAGTATGACCATTTTCATTATGGTCCTCAATACTAGCACCGGATTCCAAGAGCACCTTTACAACATCTACATAACCTCCAGCACAAGCATATGTAAGTGCTGTATTGCCTATTTGAATGAAGAAAAACAAAGACATTAACATAAAATACCAAAATAAAACAGAGGTTTATTTAGTATCAAAGACAAAACTGAAATGAGAGACTATAATCTTAATAAATTTAGCTATTACACTTATATATATAATTCTTTTCTTCATTACATTTTATCTTACTGAAATCAACTCCCTATTCTTTCCATTTAAAAATCAGGGTCAAACACATGTGGAAAATCAGATACACTTATCACAATTGTAGAGTTATAAAAGAACTGAGCAATTCTGAAACTAACTTCCCACATGAGGAAAAAGTTACACTGATTCTAACTTTAATCAGAGAAATGGTTCCCCAGCTTTATTTTTTCTTTGGATTATAATTATTCATCATATATAGATATACCTCATACCGTTCCTTTTAATCACGTACTGTTTTCACCACAACTTTACACATCAGTTAACTGGTGGCCAAAGTTAAAATAATTTCAAAAACATTCCCTCTTAATGATAAAAATCTCCCATGTTACATGGGGAAAAAAGTTAACTTCTGGGTAAAATAAGAATTCCTAAAACCCCCACAAACCAGAACATGCAGACCTTTAAAATTATTTAAAATATTTAATAAATTTAAAAATCTTGCATGAAGGAAATGCACAAAATATATTTTCATATATTTTAGAGCTTTTACACAAATCCATCTATGCCCAAATTTGAAAGAAAAAAAAAACTGATTTAGATTAACATTGTCTCTTGTGTAACATAATGTTTTCATAATACTTTCTTTTTCTATAGGCCGCAATTTATTAACACTAGGCAATGATAGACCTGCCTTCTGTTGCATATCCTTCTTATTCTCCCTATCTTCCCTTCCATTTTCCCCTGATAAATAGGAAACTTGGGTTTGAGAGGTGGAGACCATCCTCTCCACTTCCAAGAGGATGGTCCTTTTAACTGGGCCAGTGTTTAATATAAAAGAACCAAGGCCAGTTAATAGCACTCATACACAAAACAGGAGAAATTTCATTCAAGATACATTCTATGTACTTTAAGCCTAATGCACAGATATATACAAATGTGCAGCACTGATAATTGTGAAAGCATCACTAATGATCACTTTCATGTGAATTAATTACTATCAGAGGGTGTTAATATTTTAAAACTGAAAAAGAAGTATGCATAACCTGTTGAAGACTGTGCATTGACATCAGCTTTATGAGCTAGCAGCAACTTCACAATTTTGACATGTCCTCCATTAGCAGCAGCCATTAAAGGTGTAATGTCACCTTTGATCCCCCTATCTTCCACATTGGCATGCATTGCCAACAAAACCTTATGAAAGAAAAAGTTTAAAGTATATTAGAAAATGATATTTTCATCAAAAGTTTTGAACATATATTTATGTTAACACCTACCTAGTCATGTTAGAGAGCCAATAAACAAAAAAAATGTATCTAACAAAACTATTTCTTGAAATGAGCCTGATGGTTGATTTTATTTTATTATTCCCTTAATACACAGGCCAAATTAAAACAAAACAATCAGAAAACTGTGAGCTTTATTTTGATAATACAAACCTGTGCAAGCTCATAATATCCAGCAGAACAAGCTAAACAAAGGAGGCTCTCCCCTTCCTCAGTGTGTTCATTTACACTTCGCCCTTCAATGAGTAACTTTCGCACAGCATTTACATCTCCTTCTGAACAGGCTTCTGCCAAACTGCGGCTATTGGGGGAAGAATATTGTAATATCAGGATATAAGAATATAAAAAATTGCCCAGCATAAGTGTTGATTTTTTCAAATTAATCTGGACAGTAGTGCTAAAAAGAATGATTATTTCAATATGACTCATAACAAAAAGAAAATTAAATGATTCAGTTCACTGAGTTTTTAAAATCTACATATAAAAGTCACTGAATTAAAATTATCCCCATTACAAAATGTTTTCAGTCATGTAACTGAAAAAGTCTAATTTACTATAAGTAGGGAAAAAATCCAAAATTTTAAAACATAAAATTGTATAGAAAAATCACATGAAGGAAATACAAGTTATAATTACACTTCTGTTTGTTTAGTCACTAGAAAAATTTTATACGGTTTAATGAAATGGGTAAAACTTTTACTAATTATAAATGCCTAAGTTCTTCAATCAAGTAAAGGGAAATCAGATAGGAAAGTTGTAAGCATGTAATTTTGACTAATCTATGAATAACTGAGAAGGAGATTCTTTTTTTGAAGTATTTACTTATGCCATCACGTTTTGGGGAAGTATGAAAAATATCCAGGTAAGGCAAAGGTCTAATTCAAGCAAAAGGAGAGTGGAAAAAGTGGTGGAACAACAGAAAATTATACTTAGAGTAAAGCATTTGCCCTGCAAATCTTCCAAAAGAATTTCAACTGTGGACATTTCTAAAGATTCCTTCACTTGCGGCTAAAATCCATTCTTAGAAAAACATTAATTCCGAGTCTCTTCATTAATATTCTCTTTATTTCAAATATACCTCAATTCTTACAACCTCCTCTTAAAACATGGCCCTGTCACTTCAGGTACTAAAGCCATCATCCATGGATAACCTGTTTTCTATACCTATATTATCACTACCACCCAGTTTTAAGAACATCATCCTTAGCCAAGATTATGGTGAAGTCTCCTAAGCAGTCTCCCTGCTTTTACCCTTGCTCTCCTTCAGGCTCTTTTCGGTGAAGGAGCCAGAGAGATCTTGCTTAAAAGGAAGTAGACCTGTCACTCCTCTGCTCAGAATCCTCCACTGGCCTTTAATCTTACCCACAGTAAAAGTCAGAATCCTTATAAGACCTGTCCAGTGGTAGGATCTCAAACTCCTCCTTTTACTTCTCTGGTTTCAACACCTAATATTCTCACTTACTCTTTCCGCTTTAGCCAAATTGGCTTTCCCGTTTTTCATCAAAAATGCTAATTAAGCTGTAACTCCAAGATTTATGTATCTGCTATCCCTCTGACAAAAAAGCTTCTCCCAGGCGCAGCTCACTGCCTTATCTTATTTCAGGTCTTTGCTAAAAAGCCACCTTTTAAATGAGGGTTTCCCTGACTACCGTATTAAAAGTGCAACATGATCCCTAACCCCAAACACTGCCTTAGCACTTCCGCATTCAATTTCTTCTGCCCATAATCGTATCATTGTATGCCATACTATATATTTTGTCTACTTGTTAACTGTACTGTCACAAAACACCCACCGCGCTCCACTGTTTCTCAAGCTTTGCTGAACAAACATGACTGTCACAAACATGGCCTAGTGTTTTGCTGATCACTTTTAGTAGTGTCAGTGCCAAAGAATCTATGACTCTTTATTTTTCTATCCTATTTCCTGCTGAACTAGCCTTAATATACTCTTCAAGGTGCTTTGCCAGTCCCAGAAGGCACATTAAAAAATATCTGGAGAATATCAATAATATCACAGGCTAGTAAAACTGAACGTTAACTAAGGAACAGAACTGGAAGTTAACTAAAGAAGGAGAGTCAATCTATGAGAAGGATGGTAAAATAAATTAATAAAAACAGAAAACTTAGATGAATGAAGACAATCAGAGTTAAGAGAAACAGCAAATTCACATTCTTGTTAATACTAAAAGATGTTGCATAAAAACACTATTATATAAGACAATTCTTGAATGCTATTTTTTATTCTCTAAACTCATATATAAAAGAGTATTCTCATTTTTTTCAACTATTTAAAGGTAACTGCTAAAATACAGTTTACCCTTGAACATCACAGGGGTTAGGGGTAACCACACTCCACTCAGCTGAAAATCTACAAATAACTGATCAGTCTGCCCTCCATAAATGCAGTTCCTCCATATCTCTATATCCATGTTTCTGCATCCATGGATTCAACCAACCACAGACTGTGCAGCAATGTAGTATTCACTACTGAAAGAAACCTGTGCTGGGAGCTCCCTGGTAGTCTAGTGGTTAGGCTTTGGCTTTCACTGCTGTGGCGTGGGTTTAATCCCTGGTTGGGAAACTGAGATCCACAAGCCACGTGGCGTGGCCAAAAGAAAAAAAAAAAAAGAAAGAAAGAAGAAGAGAAAGAAAAAAACCCTGTGTGTAAGTGGACCTGTGCAGTTCAGACCTGTGTTGTTCGAGTCAACTGTAAATAAAATGGCTTAATGGCTTCTTTTCAGTTAAAGGAAAAAAAGAAGCCTCTGAAGGGTGAAGACAGTAGTAACATGTATTAATGGTTCTTTTCCAGCTGCTTCCTTGGCATTGTATTTTTCATTATACTACCCATAACTGTTTTATATACAAGATGGTGTGATTGTTTTTTATTGCATAACATCATCAGAAAAACTTTAAAGGCCAAGTCAGAAAATATTTACTGAGTTCTTACTAAACGTGAAATGTTATATAAAAGGAATTATAGGACAAATAAAAATAACATCCCTGGAACTCACGTACATTCAAGTTATGGAAACTAGATCTCTGACATTTTTGAACATTCATAAAACAAATAAACAAATAAAAACCCTGCCCTTTAAAATGGTCAGAACTATGCACATGAAGTAGAAAATGGCATGACTAATTAGATATCATTTACTTCTTTGTCACCAAAACATTAAAAGAAAACAAAATCTAAATAAGCAAAAGGTCTTTTATAACATATTGGCTAAGAAGTCAGCCTTGTAGTCAGACAGACACTGACGTCCTACCTCTGCTACTTGTTACCTATTCAATCTTAAGTTACTTCTTTTCTGCTTTTCATGAGTAAAATGGGAATAAAAACAAAATCCATGGCTAAGGCTTTTTGTGAGTATAAATAAGATATCACAGGTAAAGTGGTTAGCACACTGCCAGGCACAAAATACATGCTCAGTAAATGTTAGCTATTTTAATTATTTTTAAGAAAATGTTTTTATACTGATCACAGTGGAAATACACTTACTTGTCCGACTGCCCTGCATTTGCTGTGCTTTCAGCTCTCATACGGGTAAGTGCAGCAGCAGCTTCATCCAACGCACAACTAACAGATGATGTCAACCTCCGAAGCACTTCAGGATCTGCAAAGGCTTTACCATCAGCCGTAGATAATTTGCCTATTCCTATTATATTATTTTCACACCAATTCAGATATACCCAAAAGGAGAAACAAAGCAAAATTCAAGTTACTTAACTCTATTTATGTTAAACTCCAAATGATACACTGGACATATATATTGCCTGGCCAGAATCTTCTGGGAAATCACTGTTCTCCAATTTTCTATTAGTCTTATTCCTTCCATGTGGTCCATAAGTGCTCAACTCTGTGACTCTCTGGTTCTAGAAATGGGTCGTAGGTCTACGCTGGGACAATCGGGTGTCCTCACTCAGACTTCTGCCATACGTTTGCACGAAGAACCTATGCTCAAAGGTTGCTAAATCGTGAGTCATGAGCTATTTGGTCACTTTTATCACCACAAAGAGAAAAAGACTGCCCAAATTAAGTCAACATAGAGGAGAGCAGAGAAATAGGAAGGAGACAGTTCTGATAAAGTTATATTTGACTCATTGACACTAGTAGTGCCAGAAGCCAGCACCATACCTATACCTTTGGTAAATGCCCATTTTCATTTAAGAATGTTTAGTTGGGCTACTACCACTTGTGACCAAAAAATGGCCATATAAGACATTATAGGCTATATAAAAGATAACCTATCTATGAGTACCTATTTGCTTCAAATTACGACTACAATTTATTACATACACCCAAAATCATGTCTAAAAACACCATATCTAAAAAATATTCAGAACAGACAAAATTTTTTTAAATTTCAAAAGCAGGAATGGTTAGTTACCATAATCATGTGTTACATGTACATGAAACACAACTTGTTGCTACTCTACATATCACTATAAAGCAAGCTGATCTCTAACATTCTAAACTCAGTGCTGCTCAATCCAGGCTGCCCATCAGTGGAGCCTTTCAAAAGTACAGATGCTGAACTCTCCTATATCTGAAGATATAATTCAGTAAGTAAAAGGAAGGCCTAGGGATCTACATACTTTAAAGGCTCTAAGGAGATTCTGATGCACAGCCAGGATTAAGAATCTTTGCTCTAACTTGAAGATAAAACAACTAATGTTACAATGGATATTACAGAACCCCGCCACTCAACATGTGGTTCATGAACTACTGATAGAAGCATTACTGTCACTTGGGAGCTTGTCAGAAATGCAGAATCTGAGACCCTAAAATTTACTGATCAATAACCTGTATTTTAAAAAAAGATCCCCAAGTGATTCAAACGCAATTAATGTTTAAGAAACACTATTTTAAAAAGGTTTTAAAACAAACTAACTAAGACAAAGACCAAAAAGATCTCCCAAATGATAATAAACATATCTGTACAGATTTCTTTTAATAGTGGAAGGGCTCAATAATATAAGTTTGTGTTTGAAGTTTATTTTAAAAAAACTTTATACGCATTTGCTTTTCCTTCTGAAAAATCCAAGATATGAAATATTACATCTTACGGAATAAATATTGCAAAAAGCATTTCTGATTTTAGATATTTAGATATAACAAATGTTCAGAGCAGTCAAATTTAGTGTCTGCTACAATCAAGACATACAAAGGATAAAAACAGTCTTAATCTGGTAAGACTGATACCTACTGCATAATTTGTGTCATGAACATGCTATAGTAGTATTTATTCAATAAGTATTTATTCAATAAGATATCGGTGGTTAGTTAAGTATCCTAACATTATTGAGACCAATATCACAGATGCATTCTCACATGAGAGAATTAGCTCCAATATTTTAGCCAACTCAGATTGGCTATATAACAACTATTTGTCAGTGACAAAAAAGAACTAAACAAGAGGATATGTCCAGATCAGAAGAAAGTAATCCCTGTTTTTTAAAAAAATAACATTTAAAATAAAATATTCCATATTAAATTTTTATGAACTTCTCATACCTTCATAAGTAAAGATAACTATTTTAGTAAAAATAACTAGGAAGTAACCTAAGAAATACATAGTAACCTTTCAAATAAATAAACAGTGATTGGAAATTAATTTATCTAGCTACTCTGGATTATGGTGATTTTTTTTTTACTGGTCTTATTCAATTATCAGATATTAATCAGTGAAGATCAAATAACAGAAAAGATACACGATGACCAAATTATTCTTTCCAAGTTATGACATTTAATCAATTGAACAGAACCATATAATTTCAGAGAAAAGGTGTATTAAATGATTATCTAGATTTTTGATTTCAAGATGATTTTAAGACAATTATTTCCCCCTTTTTTCTTCTCAGAACTTACTCAAAGGAGAACTAAAATACAACAGGAACTCCATCTTTGATAAAACTAGAAGAAATTTGTAAATCAAAGCTAATATTCATGAAGACATAGTAAAGAGGAGATTAACTGACTCAGCAGAACAGAATAAGCAGAAACATAGAAATCAGTGAGAAACAAAGTGATCAACCCAATAGGTCTCAGGAGTTATATATAGGTTCCAGGTTCACGGGTGAGGCTTGGGTTGGAAAACAGAGAGACTGGCTGAACACCTGTGAGGAGCAGTCAGACATTTAAGACTCCATCCCAAACTGCACAGCCAGATAATTATTCTCTAAAGAGACTAAACCAGAAAGACCCTGGGCTAGAAGATATTGGGTATAGATGAGGAAGAGATAACACTAAATTGAAAATGAGGATTAAGTGAACATATGCATGATAAACAGTGAGATCCTTAGCCCCTTTTCTACTCTCAGCTCCCAAAATGCTGGCAGCCAGCATTTATAATTCACTAGACAGAAACAGGCAGATGTGTCTCTCAAGAAATTAAACAGCCACAGAGAAAAGACTTAAAGATATTGACATTTGGGGGTTCTCAAAGAAATGGAGAGGCTTCTGTCCAATCACTGGTATACTAGGAATTCTAAAATGTTCCCAAGATTACCCAGCTCTGGTGTACACACTCTATATAATCTTTGGGACTGTGAATTTGATAGATTTTATCTGCATGATTAGGTTATGCTATATAGCATAGTTGACCTGAAGATAAGAAGGTTATCTGGGTGGGCCTGACCTTATCACATGACCCCAGGAAGACCAAGAGATTTCTTTGGCTGGTTGGAGAAAAGGAAATCAGAGATTCAAAGCACAATGATTCCACAATGCCATGCTGATGTGAAGATGGGGGGGAGAGTGGGCGACCTCAAAGAGGTGAGAGCAGTTTCAGCTGACAGTCTGTATGAATATCAGGATCTCAGTCCCACAATTCCAAGGAATTAAATTCTGCTGCCAACAATAATAAACTTGGAAATGGATTTTCTTCTACAGCCTACAGATGAGAACTCAGCTTAGCTGACATCTTGATTGATTGTTAGCTATTATAAAGAAAATGGAAAAAAAAAGGGAATAAACACAGAAGTGAGAAAAATGAAGCAACTATTAGCATCCTATAAAAAGGAACTCTACCTCCAAAAGTAGCTCCTTTCAGCTGAAATCTACCTTCATGTAGCATCTTTAAGCCTGGTTCTGCCTCTTCGAACCACAGAAAACAAATATCCCTTATATTCAACTTGAGTCTTCTCATCTTCAGGAGAAACATTCCCTGTTCCTCTTATGACATGTTTTCAAATAATTTCACAATCCTCATTTCTCTCAGGTAAACTCCTAAAGCAACATCAAATTTCAGGCAAATGCTAAATTATATCACTGCTACCCTGTACAGTTTTCCATACTCAAGGAAAGAACCTTGCATGTGCCCCTACTATGTTTTCATCTGTATTTGGTCAAGATTCCCTTAATAATCCATTCTAGAATTTTACCCAGGATAGAAATCAAACTTAACCATGAGTCCTTCAAATATTTAGATGCTGTGTTATGAGATATTTATTGAAAGCATTATCAAACAGCAATAGGTCAGTTTTATGCTATAATGAAATCAGTTTATATGCATTGAATGTACAAAATCTAGCATTGGTTCAGGGTGCTCAAGCCATAAACAATTAATGTTCACCATATATTTATGTCCACTTTAGGAAAGTTAAGAAAATATGGTTATTTTAAATGATCATAGAGATTTAGAGTTACTATTCCCTTATATTTAAGGCATATTATATATTATGATGTTTACTCTTGGTTATGTATATAAACTCTAATTAAAACACTTCTTATGAAGACAATATAATGATGATCCACTTTACAAAAATATAATGATGATTCACTTTACAAGGTTTTAAAAGACAATCTGTGACAAAAAAGTGGAGGGAATTATACACAGTCAATTCTTATTATTCATGGTAGTTATGTTCTGTAAAGTCACTGGGAACACTGAACTAATGAATACTGAACCACTGCTCCAAGGGGAAATACAGGGCTAGGTGCCTGAAGTCTCTGGCCACCGCATTTGCATTAACCAGTCAATACATAAGCTTGTTTTATGTGTGTTTTTATTTAAATACAATCTTATTTAATATATTATACTTGATTTATTAACATTGAACTCACAGCCAACAGCACTATAACTCATGCTGAAAAGGCTTATCTAATAATACACGTATATTCTACAAAAGGCATATCACAGCCTTCTCACATTTAGGAACACTAGATAGCACTTAGGCATTATACTTGGGTGCCATTTGAAATCACCAACAAAAGGCACAAAAATGTGGAAAATGTGGCACTAAGTATACCATGGAAAGGACACTTGTTTACAGTATGAGAGCTGAAACAAGAAGGCAGAGAGCATCACCTCAGCGGAAAACATGCACTCAGAACAACTCAAAATTTTCACCGTTCTGTGCATTTCTATGAAAGACTGAGAAAGCACTATAATTTGGGGGTATAAATATGTTTTATAAAGTAGGTGAATTTTCAAAGATGGAATTCAGGACTAATGAAAACTAACTGTATAAGAAGTCTCTGTTTGGACTTCCCTGGTGGCACAGTGGTTAAGAATCTGCCTGCCAACGCAGGGGACACGGGTTCGAGCCCTGGTCCAGGAAGATCCCACATGCCACGGAGCAACTAAGCCTGTGCACCACAACTACTGAGCCTGTGCTCTAGAGTCCATCAGCCACAACTACTGAGCCCATGTGCCACAACTACTGAAGCCCGCGCGCCTAGAGCCCGTGTTCCGCAACAAGATAAGCCACCGCAATGAGAAGCCCGCACACCGCAACACAGTAGCCCTGCTCGCCGCAACTAGAGAGAACCCACGTGCAGCAACGAAGACCCAATGAAGCCAAAAAAAATAAAAAAAGAAGGCTCTGTTTATAAGGTTTACAACAACCTGTCAATTTTATTCCGGTAATGAAACTATGCTTGTATGAAATGTTGCATGTTATGCTCTAGAAAGTAATCCATTAACCTTTATTAATAGTCTTATACTAAATATCCAACATCAGACATTTATAATAACCGGAGTTTTTTTAAGAGTTATGTAGAACTTTGGAAAATTAGGCTTATTATATATGTAGAGTTTGCAGACTTACCTGCAGCTTCTAGTAAAGCTTCCAGTCTAGCTTGTGTTTCTGGATCTACTGTCCTGAGGTCTGCACCATCAGCAGTACCTGACAAGAGTAACTTGGAAGCCGTTTCCAGCATTGGATTTTCCAAATCATCCTGATCCAAAATGAAAGACTCCACCTAGAAAACAAATACCAAAAAAAGAAGAAAGGGAGGAATGAAAGGAGAAAAGGAAAGTGGGAAGAGAAATAAACAGAAGAAAAAGGAAGAGAAGAGAAAAATATTTTAACATCAAAATCAATGATAAATACAATGCAATCCTGAATAATTTCAATGGGATAGATAAGCCCACAGTTTAAAGGAGAAAATTACATTTGTAGAATAATTTAAGAATATATTATTCATATCATATGTAGTCTATTTTCTTTTCTTACTGAAATCATATGTATTCTTTTCTATTCTAATTTCATGGGGGAAGGGTAGTGTATGGGAGAGGTTATGAGGTTAATACTTAGACATGAAACCTTTGGCTTTGGTAGAGGACCTAAATTAGCTGTTCTTAAATCTTTTGTTCTCAGGACACCTTTATACACCTATAAAGTAGTGCTGCTCCCAAGGACTTCATATAAGGGTTATATTTATTAATATTTACTGTATTTGAAATCAAACTACAATACCAAAAAATCAAAACATTAATATCACTACTGGTTTCATTACAAAAGTTTTTAAGTACTGGAACGCTGTCAAGCCCAGGCAAATAAAATTTCCAAAATTCTAGTTTGTGCTTGAAAGCTTAATTTTATCTTTGGTGACAAATACTGTTGATTGTTTCCCTTAAAGGCTCACTTCAATCATTTCTGAGAACATTTGCCAAATGCCCAAGTTTGATAGGCATAGTGTGTCTGTCTTTTATATTTTTCCAGCAAAAAAAGACATTTCATTAAAAAAAAAGATGGACTCTTCACCTCACATCTCAAAAAAGCCCAAGTGCTTTTCCCTCAAACACCACCATACTTTCATATGCATAAGTGCTTTAGGTGTTCCTCCCATTTTGTCACACAATAACATTAAAAGGACATGTATTCAAAAGTGGAAATTTCAAAAAATTACTATTTATTGCTCTATCAAGATTATTCTTCAGGTGAAACTGGCTTTTCATTTTATTTTTTTAACTGTGAGTATATATGGCAGTGATAACTACAATGATACTAGCACAATTTTGTGCCATGGCCTTAAGAGGCCAGCAGTTTTACCTACCATTGCTTTTGTATCATCAGTGCAAATATCAACCCAGTAAAAAGGCAAGTAACATATTAGTATTGTGATGAAAACATTTTTGACCTCTTGAACATCCTGAAATGATTTCTGGGAACTTGAGAGGGCTGCAGACCATACACTGAGAACCACTGATACAGTAACACATACCAGATTCAATTAAAAGAAATGTAAAGAATTAGGAAATAGCAACTCTTAAGACATGGGGAAAAGCTTTGTTTTGACATCCCTTGTCATAGTGCTACTTACAAATAGGTATAAAGATATAATTCTTTACAGTTTGCTGATAAAAAGTTGATAATTATTATATAAAATATCACTAACATGATCAGGTGAAATTTATTTCACAAGTCTAAAGTACTTCTAACACTGTAATAACTAAAATAGATATAAAAGTTATTAATAACCTAGAATACAATTACCCTCATGCCTAGTATCTAGCTGTCAGAAATAAGATTTAAAAACTTCAGAAATAAATTCTTAACCAACATAACATCAGAACTCTATTGTTCCATCTTTAAAAGTCACCTGTCTAGCAACCAGGCATAAATCTTATATCAATACATATTTAATACTGAATGTTAAATTTAGGGGGAAATAATATGCTTCTTTCTAAATTTCCATTAAGCTAATGCAGTTTAATATGAAATAACATTTCAGATTTCTAATATTTCAAATATAAACAGACACCGAATACTCTGAAAATAATCTCCGTAAATATTTGAAAATTTTCAAGAATTTTGCTATATATTAACCTTAAAAATCTATATGATAGGAGGGAGTTAAGAAAAAAACAATAATGTTTTTTAAACTTTATTTTTAAAGGCAGTAGTGAAAGCCTAAGTGTTATACATTAGGAAGGGGACTTTTCAGCATGGTTTGGTCATAGACACATGTGATTCAATATTATAGCGTGGTAAAAACTATGTCCTCCTATCTTTAACCATGGTCCATACGATGAGTCTTTCTAGAGAAAAAGTTGCATCCCAATGAAATTTTCTCTGTTAAAATATCTACAATTTTTCAATCCAATGGGTGAAGACAAAAAAAAAAAAGAGGAAATAATCATGGAAAAATGAACACAGGTTAAAATGAACAGGTGAAAAATTAAATAATGTTTCAGATTAAGGTTTTAGAAAACAAAAGATTCAAAGAGCAGTACAAAGTGCCAAACCAAAAGTACAGATCAAAGGTACTAAGACTGTTTGAAGGAGACAATGCATGCAGAAAGAATATGAAAGGATTTTGACCAAAATAACTAATTGGTATAAGAAAAAAGGAGAAGAAGGAATGTAGCACTGGTAGACAAGCATAAAATTTCTATATGCTAGAATACAGGGTTTACTATAGGAAAAGTCAGAAAGCTACAAGTTAGATCACAGAAGGTATTAAATTTCAATCAAAAGTGATTTGCTGACACAAGGTCCCCTTATGCCACATTGTATCTTAACTAAGTTTGGTGAAAATTTACTAAGAAAAATGCATCTCAATCTTTTCATGAGGGATACTAAGTGCAGAAGAAATATGTTTTCTTATTGATTTAAAACGTCTCCATAAAAGTTCTTTTCTTTTGGCCGCACAGCACAACTTGTGGGATCTTAGATCCCTGATCAGAGATCCAACCCGTGCCCTCAGCAGTGAAAGCCCGCAGTCCTAACCACTGGACCGCCAGGGAATTCCCATCCATAAAAGTTTTCATATTGATTTTTAAAGCCCACTATTCTTGATATGTGAAAAACTTGATAACTTAAAAATCAGTAGATTCAAGTGACTATGAAATACTATATATAGATTTTTAAAAAGATATTAGGATGAAAGAAAAGGATAGGAATGGATGTCTATTATATTCTCTCCCCCCCCCCCCCCGTTTAAGATTAATGAAGAATAAACTAATTTCAAGGATACTGTTAGGATCTAAAGACCTAGGTACCATTTCTGCTTCATCTGCTACCTGTGAGACCTAAGCAAGTCTCTCAGCCATCTCTAGATGCTTATTCTGCGTAATTTTTTCATGAATTTTTCACATGACTTATTATATATATTTACTGTCTTTCTAAACTCCATGGAAATAGGCACTGATATATATACAGCAACTAGAACTATGCTCATCACATTGTCAGGACTCAAATAACTCTTGAATAAATAAAAGATGATTTGGGGACCCTTCCCTTTCAGATTCTAAAATGTTGCAGTGTATTTGGAGAAGGGAGAGGTAGTTACAAAAAATAAATTTAAAGGTATATTTTATAGATATAGAAAAATCAAATATTAGGTAGCAGGTAGGGAAAAATGCTATCTTCATTGATTTATTAAACTTTTATTACAAACAGTCTTTGTACAAGAGATACTGATGCTTACTACTATGAGATGTGTAAAATTAAGCCTACTACCTAGGAGCTTGTTTCTTTAATGTGAGAGTAAAATTATACAATAACAATAATACAAGGTAGAAAGTACGTAAGATGAAGAAAGGAGAAAAAAAAAGAGCCATAGGAGTTCTGAAGAGGTAGCAGAAGAGGACTTCCTCATTTAACACCAATTCCTCTTTTCCCACCTGGAAAAGTTCTTGTGCTACATTACAGAACAAGTAGAGAGACTGATATAAGGAGATGCAGTCTTATAAAAATACAAAAATAAGTAATCCTTTATTCAAATGTCAACTAAGTTATGGGCATATACCTCTTTAACATGTCCTTAGTTGAGGAAATTCAGATTGAAAACTAAAATGCATTTTCCCATTGAAACCTAACTCATTTTTATCATATTATTTCTATAGAAAAAAATTCATTTTGAATAATGGCCAAGTTCCGGAACATTAAAAATGGTCTGAATAAGAAATTCACATAAATATTCTGAAACATTTTCCTTAAATGAAATGTATAAATAACTTTCCTGAAGAGGGGAGAGACAGAAGGAAAGGGATGTCCTTATTAAGTTTATTCATCCTTAAGGTAAATAATGTCAAAGTTATCAATATTCAAAGCATGACAATTTAAGTTATATCTAAACTATTTTGGATGTGCTGTTTTGACTAGCTGGATATTTTATGAAATGATGTTTGTGCATCAAATTCTGGTCTAATATACAAAGAACCACCAAAATGCAAGAGTCTTAGAAATCACCACGTTCAATTCATTGTTACAGATGAAAAAACAAAGCACAGGATCTGTATATAAATAGCAAGTTTCTAAATATCTAACACCAAGAGATCAGTTATCCAATTAACAAGTTCAATATTCTTTCCACCAGAAAAAGAGGCTGTTGTTTGACTCTGCTCTAGAAAAGCTGACTTTAAATTGTATATTTAAAGGATAAAGCTGTTAATACCTGAACCCAATGTTTAATTACTAAAAGTGAGACAACTAAACATTATATGCCCCTGATTTATGCAACATAAAATACACAGTACCTCCTATGAAGTACTCTTGCCTCCCTGAAATAACTTCCAGTTTATAAAAATTATTAAGGCAAACATCAGGAAAAATTTAAATCAGGGCTCCTCAATCTTGGCACCATTGACATTTTGAGCCAGATAATTCTTCGTTGTTGGGAGCTGTCCTATATATACACTTCAGGATGTTCAGCAGCATCCCTGGCCTCTACCCACTAGATGCCAGTAGCAATCCTATCACAGGTTGTGATACTAAAAATACCTTCAGACATTGCCAAATGTCCCCCTGGAGGAAAAAAAAAGACAAAACCCTGGGGGTGGGAAACTGGGAACCACTGAGTTAAACAGAAGCACACAGACTAAACTAAAATCTAGAACATGTTTTAAAAGAGAGAGAAAGACAGAGACAGTAAAAGGGAAGAACTGTTCTAAATTAAAGAAATTCCAGAGACATAACCATCAAAATAATATAGACCTTATTTGAAATTTTCAAGGAAAATGAAGAAATCTGAATATGAACTGTGCATTAAATAGTATAAAGGAATTACTCTGGTTAGGTAAGAAAATGCCCTTATTTTTTAGAGATGCATATTGTAGTATACAGAAATATTGTCAGGAATTTAAAACAAAGTGGTGTGGCGAATTCTTGATACTGGTGATCTGAAAAAGAGATTTATAGAGGCTTTATTTTACTAGTCTCTATACTTTTGTGCACATTAAATCCTTTTAGTTTTTAAAGATTAAAGGTGATGTTTTACTGCAGAGGTTGCTTTTGTTTAAAAAAATTATTTAATGGTAATACTATTCAATTAACAAAGTATTTTTTAACCAGTTTGCAGGGCAGAAATAGAGACACAGATGTAGAGAACAAACGTATGGACACCAAGGGGGGAAAGTAGGGATGGGGTGGTGGTGGGATAATTGGGAGCTTGGGATTGACATGTATACACTAATATGTATAAAGCAGATAACTAATAAGAACCTGCTGTATATAAAAAAAAATAAAATTCAAAAAAAGTTTTTTTTTTTTGCGGTACGCGGGCCTTTCACTGTTGTGGCCTCTCCCATTGCGGAGCACAGGCGCCGGACACGCAGGCTCAGCGGCCATGGCTCAGGGTCCTAGCCGCTCTGCGGCATGTGGGATCTTCCTGGACTGGGGCACAAACCCGTGTTCCCTGCATCGGCAGGTGGACTCTCAACCACTGAGCCACCAGGGAAGCCCCCCCAAAAAAGTATTTTTTACTTTCTCCCCAAAATAAACTTGACACAAATGCTTAACAATAAAAAGCAAGGTCTTTTAACAATGGTCAGAGCTGAATGAATTTGTTTATGCTATTAATGGCATTCCCAATCCTTGTATACTCAAAACACAAAGTCACATGAAAATGTGGAAATGTAGCGTCATTTGGACCAACTGTGAAAATTAGCATAACATTTCAAATTAACTCCTCTTCAGAACAAATGTATTATCACTGCTATATAAGAGAAGAGCAGTCCATTTGGTAGTATAATAAACTGGTATTTGCTCCAAAGAATAAGGATACAGTATATTCTGATTAACTAGACATCATATATACAAACTCTATTCAATTTAACAAATGTTCACTGCCAATTACATACTACGTGCAAAGCAGTAGGACAGCCACAGGAGAATGGTAATCCAAAATGATTTTTTTAATAATCAATGCCTTCCACAAATATAAATATAGAAAGGCAACTCTATGTACAAATAGCTAACTATATCAAACAAAATTGGAAAACAGTACAAAATAGATACTAATACAGTGATTGTACAGAGGAAGGAAAAGACAATTCTGAATGCAAATAGTAAAAAGAATAATGCTTGAGTAAGATGGGGTCTTTCAGTATCATGCTGAGAAGTTCAGAATTTATATGGTAGCTTACTGAAGGGTTTAAGCATTAAAATAAATACTCAGCGTTCTAGAAAGATAGAGGCCACATGAAAGATGGTTTTGGATAGACAGGACAACAGAGACAAAGAAACCAATTAGGAATTATCAATCATTTGATCAATATATCAAATGAAAGATTATGCAAGGCGGGGATAGGAAAAAGGGTCAGTCTTCCAGAGTAAACATACTTTAAAAAACGAGAATGCTAGCAACTACAGAATTTGGATTTCTTGACCTTTAACACTCCCCATCCTCCCATCTCATCACTATCCACCAATTTATTACTGCTTTTGTTGTTCTGGAAACCACCCTCCATTTATCATTGAATGTCAAGCTGGTAATCTGAACTTCAAGATGATAATAATATTAAAAGGCTGTATATAGAAAGGTAAATATTAAAAAAGAGATTAATTTGAATCTATGATAATTTTATAACACTGATTGAATAAATTCTTAATAGTTTACACTATGTCTCTCAAACAAGCCCAGAAAAATATGGTATGTGTTCTTCCAAGTTCTTTGAATACAAACACATATTTATTATAAGAAACAGTCATCATCACAGTCATCATAATTATTTTCTTCTGTACATCATAGTTATTTTCTTCTGTACATGGTCCTAAAATCTAATAAAAATTTCTTTGCTCTGTATTTTTTATAGTCTTTTTTTGTGGGGGTGGGTATAGTTGTTTTACAATGTTGTATTAGTTTCTACTGCACAGCAAAGTGAAGTAGAGTTCCCTGTGTTATACAGCAGGTTCTCATTAGTTATCTATTTTATACATATTAGTGTATATATGTGAATCCCAGTCTCCCAATCCACCCCACTCTATAGTCTTAAATAGGGTAAAATTCAGCTAAAATACTGCAACTCTTAATAGAGTAAATTATTCCAAAATTAATACATTTGGGGTATAATTTTTCTGTACTACTGGAGTCCCTGAACACTGATCTATGTATACATTAATATAAAATAAGGAAATAAAATAAAAGCCCACTTAAAGTCCTTGTAAAAAGAGTATCAATTAATAGTCTGACATTATGGTATTGGTATCCTGCGATTAAAGCAAATAAAACTAAAGTGAACCTGACTAAAATAAATTTAGCTTTCAGAAGTCTATTCATTAAGAAAACACTGATTTATACCTATATTCTTTCATTCATACTCATCTATCCATCTAATAAATTTTAGTTAAGATCTAGGAATGTGCTAAGCATCAGTGATATACTGCAAAACACAGCAGTGTTCTCACAGAGCTAATACAAGACATGACGTCTTTTCTTACGCTTCAAAGTACATACCTGCCTGCAACAACTCAGTATTAAATCATCAATATGAAATTTTTGACATTAATTATAAACTTTATAAAGTGAACAAATTATTAATGTTTAAAATAAGCAAAAACTGTATGGAATTCTCAAATCTAGAGTTTTTAAGTAGATTTTTTGCTAACAGAATTAGTTATAGATTATTTCAAGGGTTTCCTTAAGTTCGATATCAATAATACAATGTAATGTAATTATAAATTTAGCCTACTTCTGCTATTTATCATTATTCATCAATTATCATAAAAAGAGCCTCAAAATAAAACAATTTCCTGTAGGATGGCATTAAAATGCACATGCAGATATACACACACATACAGATTACACACCTACACACAGAGTCATGACCTGGTAAAATTTGAGAATTCCAAGGATATAAAGTCTAGAAAGATTCCAGGGGGGTGTTGTTAATAAGAGAATTAAAACTCAGATTGATATTAGACTTTCCAAATACAAAACTAGATGCTAGAAGACAATTTGCAACAAAAAGAAATGAAGCACAATTATTTCTAAAAAGTCTAAACTGTAGAACAAGGTAATTTTTTAGAGATGTAAGCACTCTGAAAATTTAAAAGCCACAAACAGTTCTGAATTTAGAGAATGTATGCCTTAATAACAAAAATGAATCCAAGAAAAGGACAGCCTTGGAATCATAAGATTAAGGAGTTAGAAAAGAAATTAGTAGAATATAATCTTTCATTAACATTTCAGGTAGTTGTTAATAAATAATTCCTTAAAGTTAAAAAAGTAAAAGCATATTAAAACAAATATATTACTAAAATTTCAAATTATTTAAAAAACAGTAAAGTCAAGTTTGAATGAAATAATGTCAAAAGCCTATGTTAAGGGAAAGGGAGCAACTAGTTACAAACAGCGTTTAATGCAATCCAATGCCTGCTGAAGAACAGGAAGAAAACATATTTTTCAAACTGGGAGGGAAATAGAATTTTAAAAACTCCAATTCAGTTAAAGACAAGGGGGTGGGGTGTGGGATAATAAGAAAATACATCTTCGCCATAATCTTCAATGTTAGGAAAAAGAACAAAGACCAAAAGACCAAGTTAATATAAAAGTGAATGGGAAAATTCCTCTTATTTTAAAACTGACACGTAGATTAGGATTTAAAAAAAAAAAAAGGAAAAAACTCAACTATACGCTATTACGAGAGAGATCTAAATTTTTTTGTCATAAAAGTTGAAAACAGAGGTGTGAAAAAGCAATCCCAGTCAAAGGTGTCATTATTAATATCAGTCAAAGAAGAATTTAAGGCAAAAAGCATAGAAAAAAACATTTCATAATGATAATAGATACAATACACCAGGAGTGTGTGATAGCTCAACTTCTATGTACCCTAACAATATAACAGAAACATATAAAGTAAAAATACTGGGAATGTAAGCAACTTGAAAATTCACACAACTTAGTGGGAAACTTTCCACACATCTTTCTCAGAAAATGACGAAATCAAGTAGATTATGCAAAGATATGGACAATTCAGAAATAGAATTAATGAACTACACTTATATTTCATAGTAAAATAGACCTGATCATATCTTAAGCAAAGGAAAATCTCAACATATTTTTTAATACATTTTTTTAATTAATTACATTCTTGGTCCATTAAGCTAAAAGAAACTAAATATTATCAATAAAAGAATAACACTGTACTTAAAAATTTAAAAAGAAAAGAAAAAAGCCTACTCATGAACTCTCAGAATACGGAGGAAAAGAAAATTAAAATTGTGAGCATATTATTTCCAATGGAATTTGGTCATAGCAATCCTTAAAGAAAAATTTAGAGCATAAATGTATTCAGAAGAGCACAAGAAAGGTTTAAAATACATAAAAAGCTTCAAAAATAAAATACAAATCAAAATATATCAATATAATTTATAGTGATAAATATAGAAATGAAGTAATTCAGAGAGCTACAAAAGTAATTAATAAACCCAAAAATTGCTTCTTGGGTAAGTCTAACAAGAAAGAAACAAGCCTTTGACAAGTCTGATTACAGAAAATCAGAGAAAGAAAAAAATATAAGGAGAAAACTGAGCACAACTATACATCAATAAATGTGAAAGTCTAAACAAAATGGATGGTTTTCTAAGAAAAGAAATCATCAAAATTACCTCAAGGAAAGGCAGAAATGTAATAGAATATATCCATAGAAGAAATCTTAAGGGTAGTCCTTTCAGAAGGAACAGAACATTATTATCTTATTTACGAAGTCCAGAAATCAGATGGTGAAACTCCCTAGCTCATAAGCATAAATAACCCCATTAGCAAACCTAAACAGAAAAAAAAAACTAAACAAAACAAAAACTTAAATAAAACACCATTAGAAAATTCAGCAGTTGTGTAAAAAGTATAGCACACACGTATATGAAAGGGGATCAAGAAGACATTAAGAAATACAATTAATGTGTGATCTTCCCCTACCTGGAATGCTTTTCCCAATGCTTTCATCATTCTTCAGGTCTTAGTTTATATTTTACCTTCTCAGATGATAATATCAAAGGAGGTACTCTCCTCATCTCTCTACCATACCATTCTCTTTATTTCCTCCACAGTACTACCACAGTCTAAAATTATCTTGTCCTTGGGTACTTGCTTATTATCTCTCTTCTCCATATAAAAAGGAGAGGAACCATTCAGACTTAGTGCTATCACCATGTTTGTGGCAAAGTTCCTGGCACAATGCAATATCCGATATTGCAAGTATCCAAATACTTGCTGAATGAATACTAAAAATGAGAATCACCATTACCAATATTAGGTCAATGTATTAATGTAATTCACTACATTAAAATGTTAGAGGTGAAAAGAATAATGTGTCATCTCAACAAAAACACATGATAAAACATGATATCTATTACCATGGAAATACCTGGTAAGCCAAGAAGGACACTTTTGTTCTTGACAATGTATTCTATCAGAAATCTAAGGCATATATAAATGTAGAAGTTTAAATATTAGAAGCATTCCATTTAAATCAGAAAAGATGCCCAAATCAGAACTAGTAGGGAAAAGATCTGGAAACCTAACCAATGCAATAAGACCAGAAAACAAAACACAACAAACAAAAAAACAAAATAGTGAAGTAAATACTGAAAAAAGGAAACAACAAAATGCCATCATTTGCAGAAAACATAATAATCCTTCTAGAAATTTCAAGAGAATCAATTGAAAATTAAGTAAATGGTAAGATCAACGTACAAAAATCAACAGATTTCCTATATAGTAGCAATAACCAATTGAAAAATAAAGTGCAAAATGGAAGAAAAGATGAATTCACAATAACAACAAAAACTACAAAATACCCAGGAGTAAACCTAACAAGAAAAATGTAAGACCTACATGAAAAAAAACGATAAAACTTTACTAAAGGACATAAAAGAACACCTGAAGAAATGGAGAGGCATACCATGTTCCTGGATGGGAAGATTCAATAGTGTAAAGATGTCAATTCTCCCCAAATTAATCTGTAAATTCAATGCACTTCCAATCAAAATCCCAAAGGGATTTTTAATGGAACTTGACATGTTGATTCTAAAGTTCATCTGGAAGAGAAAATACACAGAAATTGCCAAAATTTTTTTGAAAAAGACAATGGGGAGGGGTGCCCTACCAGATGTCAAATATAAAATGACAATCATCAAAACAATGGAGTATTAAATCCAGAACAAATATATTTTGGACTTTTAAAATATGATAGAGATTGTATATCAAGTCAGTGGAAAAAAAGACATATCGTTCAATAAATTATTTTGGGAGAATGGTTACAAAACTGAAAAAATTAGTTAGGTCCCAACCACAGAATATATATTCTAAGAATTCCAGATGAATTAAAATCTACTAGAAACATAAATAAAACTAAAGAAGTAGTGGAAGAAAATATAAGAGACTAAATTACTATAAGAAGCCTTTTCTGGAAAGACACAAAACCTAGAAGCTAGGAAGGAAAAGACTGATAGACTTTGACAGTATAAAAATGAAAAATCCAAAGATTCCATAAAGTAAGACAATTGACAGGTTAGGAGAAAATGTTATAAAATATGATGAGTATATTATAAACAGAATTATAAAGAAATCCTAAAATTTCAGTAAGAAAAAGGCAAATCCCGCAATGGGCAAAATGATATGAGTAGGCAATTTACACAAAACATAACAAATGACCAATAAATATGCTCAACTTCACTGGGAATCAGGTAAATACAAATTAAAATGTGGTATTATTCTTTATCCATTGACAGATAATGCCTATTTTGGAGAATAATTTGGCAGAATCTATAATAGACATTTTAAAATGCAGTTTTCCTTCTAAGAATTTAGTGTACAGAAATACTTGTACATGTAAGCAAAAAAATATGTACAAGGATGTTCATTAAAGTATTGATTATAACAGAAAAAAATCTAAGTAATCCATATGCCCATCAACAGAATAAGTTAAATAAATTATACTATGAAATAATAAATAACCATCTAAAGAATAAAGTAGGTCTACATATAAAAGCCTACACCACGACTACCTAAGGTACGTATCCTGTTCATTCTGTCCCTTCACTTTTCATCTCTTTACACTTCATTATTTATCTTTATGAAACTTAACAATATAGTGACATTTTCCCCCCAACTTGTTTATTATCTTCTTCTTACTTGAATATAAATTCACTTAGGCAAGGACCATATTTTGTTCCTTGCTCTGTCCTTTGCAACTAGAACAGAGTCGTAAACATAAAAATATTTCCGGAATAAATACATGGATACTGATGTAGAAAGATATCAACATTACATCAGGTGAAAAACGCCTCAGTAAAGCAGGCGTGGTATGCGTCTGCTTAAGTTGATTTTAAAAACAAAATGTATGTGTACAAGAACACAAACAAAACATTTCAAGATATATAAACCCAAGCGATTAACAGTGTAATCAAAGAGTGAAATCAATGAGAGAATTTTACAGTTTTACTTGTCTGTACCCTTCTATATTGCTTACCTTTAAAAACAACAACAATAAAAAAGACCACGTAGTTTCCTATTATGTAATCTTCGCAAATAATTTAAAAACAACCTTTAGATCTTCAAAGAAAAATATCAAGAATAACTTATTTCCATATTTCTAACAAAAATTCCAAAAGAACTACCATAATAATTTGTATTATTTTGAGGTATATAGGATTAACTTGCTGGTATATGTAATTCAGTCTGAAACGCACATGCAACCCAATTATTTTTAAATGAATGAAAAAAGTCTTGGCATCAAAGTCAGTCATTGTAAGATTCAGTTAAAGCAACTGCTTGGTTTCCCAAGAGAAGAAAAATCAGGAGAATATTATATTCTTTCCCTTCATTTTTTTCCCTTCTGTACCCAATTAAATTTTTTTGAAAGTCAGGTTTATTGAAGTATAATTTCGAATATATTCACCGATGTTTAGTTGTATAAATCTGTGAATTTTGACAACTAGTTACGTAATTGCCACCATAAACAAGATAGACAATATTTCTTATATTCAAAAATTTCTCTTGTTCCTTTATAGGCAATCTCTTACCATTACCCTCTGCCCCTAGCGATCATGTTTTCTGTTACTTTCATTTTCTCTTTTACAGAATGAAATGGAATCATCCAGAGTTTTGGGTGCAGCTTCTTTCACAAATGCACAATGGCTTTAAGATTCATCTACCCTACAGCATGCGTTAGCAGTTCATTCCTTTTTATTGCTGAATAAAAGTTTTTTTAAACTTACCTGACTAGGATCTCTAGCACTATGTTGAGTAGGAATGATGAGAATGGGCAACTCTGCCTTGTTCTCAACCTTGGGGGAAAAGCATTCATTCTAACCGTTAAGTATGACATTAGTTCCAGGTTTTTCATAAATACCCTTTATGAAGTTAAAAAAATCCTCAGCAAACACAAGAATTCTCTGAAAATTTTGCTGAAAATTTTTGCTGAAAATTTTTTCAACAATGCATGTTGAATTTTGCCAAATTCTTTCTGTATATATAGTGAGATTTTAAAATAATTTTTCTTGAGTATATAAATGTAGTGAATTACACTGATTGATTAGCGAATGTTAAATCAACTTTGCATTCCTAGAATATACACCATTTGTTCATGATGTATAACCTTGTTTATATATTGCTAGATTCTGTTTGCTAATATTTTGTTAGGATTTTACATCTAGGTTCATTGCATATTGGTCTATAATTTTCTTTTCTTATAATATCTTTGCTTGAGTTTTGGTATTAGGGTAATAATGCAGGTCTTATGAGTTGGGAAGTGACTCCTCATCATCTATTTTCTGGAAAAGTTTCTGCAGAATTTGAACTATGTCTTCCTTTAATGTTTCATATAATTCACAGATGAAGCCATTCAGGTGTGGAGTTTTCTTTGCTGGAGGGTTTTTAATTAGAAATACTATTTCTCTGTTAGATATAATATTATTCTGGTTATTTATCTTGAGTGAAATTTGATATTTTGTGTTTTTCACAGAATTGTTCATTTCATCTAAGTTAAATTAGCTGGCAAATAATTCATAATACTCCCTTATTAACCTTTTAATGTATATGGATGGGATAGCTTGTCTTTTCTCTCTCTCTTTCTCTCAATCACTTTTAATGATTCTTTCAGAGAACCTACTTCCAACTTTCAGTTTTATTTTCTTGTTTTTATTTTCAATTTCATTAATTTCTACTATTATGTTTATTTATTTTTGTTAATTTATATTCTACTGTTATGTTTATTATTGCTTGCATTCTGCCTACTTTGGTTTAATTTGCTCTTCTTTTTCCAGTTTCTTTTCTTTAAATTTATTTTAAATTAATTATTTATTTACTTCTGGTTGCATTGGGTCTTCATTGCTGCATGTGTACTTTCTCTAGCTGCGTCGAGTGGGGGCTGTTCTTTGCTGTGGTGTGTGGGCTTCCCATTGTGATGGCTTCTCTTGTTTCAGAGTATGGGCTCTAAAAGCGCGTGGGTTTCAGTAGTTATGGCATACGGGCTCAGCAGTTGTGGCTCACGGGCTTAGCTGCTCCATGGCATGTGGGATCTTCCCAGACCAGGGCTCGAACCCATGTCCCCTGCATTGGCAGGTGGATTCTTAACCACTGCACCACCAGGGAAGTCCTTCAATTTCTTAATGAAGAGCTTGAGGTCACTGACTTTACTCTTTTTTAATATAAGCATTTAATGTTATAAATTTCCCTCTAAGCATTGCTTTAGCTGCATACCACAAATTCTGATTTATTTCATTCAATTCAAAATATTTTCTAATTTTCCATGTGGCTTCCTCTTTGACCTATGTATTATTTTTAAGGTATGTTATTTAATTTCTAGATATTTGGGGGTTTTCCAGAGATCTTTCCATTTTTTATTTTTAGTTTAATTCCATTAGTCAGAGAACACAGAAACTTTTAATCAAAGTCAAAATAAGTTTGAAGTTTTATAGGAATTTTAAATAAAGTTAATGGAATGATAATTGACAGAAAGTCATACTGTACCAAAGCTGTATGCTTAAAAATGATAAAATTTTACTATTCAATAAGCATCAAATATGAGAAGGTTAAAAGTCAATTAAAAAGAAAGATTTCTAGTATCAATATTTCTTTTATATTTAACAACAACAAGAAAAAGAATGCTCCATTCTAAGAATCCTAAATTTTTGAAGGTGGAAAGGATCTTAAACATCACCTGATCAATGATAACCTACTCTCATGGTTATACATTGAACACTTACACCTTTTTCTAACTCTGAAGTTTTACATTTTAATATCTAGCCTCTATAATTCTATCATTTTGCTATTATCTATTAAATCTGTATTTAACTGCATTCTAGGATCCTAAACCTTTCCTCTTTCGTTCAGTCTATCTGTTCCCTTCTGGATCATTTCTTTCCCGACCAATTCACAAATAAATGTGCCCACCATCTCAAGTATTTTCTAATCACGTCCTCTGAGCTTCTCTTCCTTGACTAACTCATTTAAATACTAATATGTCCCCTTTGTTTCATCTTGAGTCTTTTTGTTTGTTTAAGTTACGTTTAAGTTAGGTAAGTTAACAAGGTAACGTCATCTATAAACACGTTTTTTTTTTTTTTTGCGGTTCGCGGGCCTCTCACTGCCGTGGCCTCTCCCGCCGCGGAGCACAGGCTCCAGACGCGCAGACTCAGCGGCCATGGCTCACGGGCCCAGCCGCTCCACAGCATGTGGGATCTTCCCGGACCGGGTTCCTGGACCGGGGCACGAACCCGTGTCCCCTGCATCGGCAGGCGGACTCTCAACCATTGTGCCACCAGGGAAGCCCTACAAACACGTTTTATAACTGATAATTTCAAATATCAGTTTCCACTGATCTGGATGTGCTACAGGCACCTCAATTAAACATATCTTAAATTGACATCTTTCTGTATTCCCCATCTCCAAGAAAAGAAAGCTCTTCTTCCTCCTGTATTTTTTCTCAGAGGAACGTACAGAGCCTTGCCTTTACTATCTTCACTGTCTCACTGCCTCCACTGCTCAGAGATAATACTCTACAATGGACAGCAACAGAGGAGGGGACAGACTATCATCCAAATAAATGACTGAACCCTATCTAAATTATATATGTTTTAGGTTTTATATATATAATTTAAATAATATATATATAAAACCTAAAACTTAATCAAGCACAAATAATTAAAAGTCAGATTTCTAAGTATTCCAATTCCTTTTAAAATGTAAATCAGATTTATGACTTTTTTGTTAAAAACTGGCCAATGGCTCCCATTTCACTTAAAGCAATGCCAAAGTCTTTACAATGTCCCAAGGTAGGAAAAATTATTATATTTCAGTGACTTATGTAACCAAAGCTCTAAGAACACAAATAGGTACTCAATAAAATAATTGCTAAATGAATAATTTCCAATATTTGGGTAAGATCTAAAAAAGAGAATATTCTTGGCATATCAAACAATGGTGAGCAGCAGCAACATTAGGACACTAGATACTTGCTCACTTAAATTCATAAGTATTTCTGTACCATATTTGATAAATTTCAGTAATAACTGGAACAGATCACTGCTACCTATTATAATACTTTCCTTTATCCATTAATTTTACTTTATTTGAGTCGAGGTAGTATTTAAAAGGAGGTACATTTTTTATGCCATGTAATAAGAATAAAGCCACTACTTCTGCTCCCTTGTGATTTTCACTAAATTTTAAAATCCTGAAACTAGAAAAAATGGTAACACTTTCATAGGTGAGGCTTTAGAACATCTGTATTATCAATCTCAATGAACTTACAAAAAGATACCTTTTAATTTTAAAATTAATTGTATTTTGCATAGAAATGAGTCCTAAAAATCTGAATTTATATATAGAAGCCAAATAGACTATACAACCAAATAAAGGGTAAAGCAATGCTTACCCTCCTCCACCCACACCAAAAAATGCTTCAAAAAACGGTCAATCACCTTGTCATGCTTCCTTGTTTGGGAAAGACACATTAGTCCAAAACAGTGCAAGACTAAGATATAAATATATACAAAATTCACATGATAATTTTTTAAGGCAAAGAAATATAACAAGGTTAAAACTTTATTCCCAGTCTTCAATTCTAAATGCTGGATGGATGTTATTATAAAGAAACCTTTCAAAGAGCACATTTTAAGCTACTCAGTAAATGATTTCACTGTAGCAATCAAGAATAGATAGCTACATAGAGGAAAAATGAAAACCCCAACTGTCTTAAGCTATAAGAATAGGTGTTTGTGGCTTTAGATTCAGTCATTATAGACAGCTGTGAAAGTACTTTATCTCACTAATCTTAAACTGAAAGAAAGATGTATTTTGGCAAGCTGTGCTAATGACCCAAAACATTGTGTTAAAGACATGTATGTCAAGGTATATGTGAAGAATAATGAATAAAATTATTTCATAAAATGTTAGTGTGGACAAGAATCAATATTTTTCAAAATTACTTCATAAAGTAAGTAGACATTTAAGTAGATCCTCTATATCCTGAAGTTTATACTTATGTAGCTGTTTCAAGTAACTAAATTCCTTGCTTAGCACCGACCTCAAGAACCATTTCAAAGGACTGAAACGTACTAAGAGCTCTCCCTAACTAAGTTTGTGAGGATTTTTTGGCATGACCTGATAAAAGGTTCACAAAATTACTCAAATGGCCTCTGGAAATTATACTGCTCTTTTCAAGCTGTAATTAAGTAACTCTTACTCTGGAATAATTTTACTAGACATACATAAAATCACAATCATGAAAATACATGCCTAGGAAAAAAACCTCAAACTTTGTCCTATCTTGGTTTCCTCAGTGAAATTTTACTTTTTAAGTTCACTGATTTTGTTGTCTGCTGGCAGACAAGAAGTAGCAGGCATGCAGTTTGCGTCACATAGTGTTTCCGCAAAAGTTTTGTTTCCATCCTCGGAATAGGACTATTTTGCAGTGAGTTAACACAAATATGAAATTTAAGTATCTTAAATTACAAAGATTAAAAATTAATTATCGTTTACATTATTAAAAGAATCTTCACGGCCAATTCAACTCACTAGATTTTCTTAGCTAATTAATTTGGATGTGAGTCTTAATAATGAGATCCGTAACTCCTGGTTGATAGGATCTATGTCTTTACTAATCTATTTCTACCATAGCACTTCACACATCAAATGTCACAGACATAGCATATTTTATTTACTACATTTAAAATGTTTGAAAGAAACTAATACATTCAATTTTCAGAAAAAGCTTTGTAAGCGTTCTCTAACTAAAATGTTCTATTTCTCTGCTGGTTATCAAGAACTCAGGATGCATTCTGAATAGCACTCTTTTAGCCTCCAACTCCCCAACAAACACTCTAAACTGAGCAGCTCTGAAATAGTTGTTAGCTCTTCTGTTGCTAATATATCCTACCCACAGTAAGAAGGGTTCTTGTGGTAGAAGATGGAAAAGCAGTTATTATGCAAATACCACTGGTCTTATATTCTTATAGTCATATAGTAAATACCGTTTACATTATGGAAATCAAGGTTTATGCAATGTTTATGGCATAGACAATTGTGCTATAACACAATAAATGCATCCTGATGAACCTCACATTCTGCAAAATAGCACATTAAAAATAATATGACTTAGGAAAAAAATAGGACTAGGGACATTCCACTCAAAACTTAAGCAACTCTAATCAGAACACCACAAATAAAGAAATATGTCTTAACTTTTAAAAGAAAAGAGAACCCTGTTACAGCACTTTCAAGAAAGAACATTTAGCCAAACTAAGCCAAGACAAAGAAATTCAGGTGAATGAGAATCACATTAAATATATTATTTACTCTTTGACTTGGGGTATTCAAGTGTGTTAGTATACTTTACATTCAGCTTCTATTATCCAGTGGTACAAAACCTAAAAATATTGGAAAAACCATGTATGAACCAAAGTACCCTCAGCCTTATATTACTGCCATCATTCACCTTAGATATCCATATGTATGATCTAGATCAACACATTTTTGAAATTACCCCAGGAAAACAAATATAGACTAGAATTGTCCCAAGCAAACTGAAACATGGTCACTGCATCTATTTAATAATTGTACGTGAGCATTCATTTGCTTTAAATAAACATTCAATGGAGCAGAACAGTTTTACTAAAATATCACTGACTTTGATCCATTACATAATCATGATAATAAAGTAATATAAATTATTATTTAATTAGCAATAAAATATTTAAGTCTATACACCGAACTTAAATTACCCAAACACATCATTTACTTTAGTTTCTCTTTGCAAATGAAAATCCCATTTGTTGCACTGCAAATGTACACCCAACAAATTAACTGAATAGTTATGGGCACTATGTTCCATTTGATAAAACGTTAGATTATTTAAGAATATGTCTATTTGACACTCAAAAGCTCAAGACTTCCTAAGAAATGTGTCTAAGTTGTCTATAAGATATGCTGGCAAAATGGCTTTGAAATATATGCATATGCAAAATCTCATCCCAAATCCATATTTTTGTAAAAGAAAAAAGACAATTTGAATGTTGAAAGGCATATGATTTATAATTAGTAACTTCAGACGTAATTCCTTAGTATAAATAGTCCAATATCAGAGAAAGAAAAAAATTAAGATAATTTACTTTAGCATACTACAGCTTCACCCCAAATCACAAAGGAGATTAAACCAAAATTATAAAATTCCTTTCACTGGACATCCGGCCCCCACCACATATCCCCCAACAAAATCAAAGCCATCCTTTCCCAAAATGATACCCCAATACATTCTCCAATGAATTACATAATAAATGAGATGAGTCAGAAACAATACAAAGTTTTAAAACTGTGAAGGTAAAATATACTAGCTAAGGAAGGTGACCTAAAACTTACATAAAAAGATATATAAGAATTTGAAGAGTCTGCTATCAAAAATCTTAACAAACTCTTCTGTGAGCAAATCCAAGAGAAAGTAGCTATAGTACATTTTTAAAATTCCCCATTCTCTTCCCAACACATCTCCTTCTATTCATGGCTCCATTTGCCTCAAATTATGGCAACAGGACATCAGCAATTATACCACAGCTATAGAAATTATTTCCACACTTGCCCCGGGCCCTTCCCCGTAGGCCGCTAAAAAATGTAGCCTCCCTCTGCAGGTGCCCATGCATGTTCATAGGGCAGGAAGAGGCGGCGGGGGCAGAAGGAGAGGGAGACAAGAAAAGTGGGAGGAAAAGAAAGCGGGGGGGGGGGGGAACTCCAGCAGGACAAAGAAATAGGCTCCCAGGCACTTTTCAGCAAGAAGTCATCTATTTACCTGAAGAAAACACTTTCTCAATTTTCCATTACCTTATATAAATATCCTCATTAATTTTACCTCTTCTAATCCCCTTCAAAACATTAACTGTAGGGCTTCCCTGGTGGCGCAGTGGTTGAGAGTCCGCCTGCCGATGCAGGGGACACGGGTTCGTGCGCCGGTCCGGGAGGATCCCGCATGCCGCGGAGCGGCTGGGCCCGTGAGCCATGGCCGCTGAGCCTGCGCGTCCGGAGCCTGTGCTCCGCAACGGGAGAGGCCACAACAGTGAGAGGCCCGCGTACAGCAAAACAAACAAACAAACAAACAAAACAACAAAAAAAACCCCATTAACTGTAGAGGCATACCCCAGAAATTTACAATTACAGTTCCCTCTGCCTGGAATTCACTGAGATTTTCAAATGCCTAGTTTCTTCTGAACATTCAGGTTTCTATTTAAATTTGTCATTCCTTAGAGCAGTACTTTTGGACCCTATGAACCCTCCTCCTCTCTGTCATGGTCTACGCCCATCACCTTGACTTCATTTTTTAATAGTATTAATGATAATATTAAATTGTATTATTTATTTTCTAGTTAAATTATATACTGCCAGTCTTTATATATATAAGTCCCAAGAAAGTAGGACCTTCATCTGTCTTTTTCACTGCTATAGCCAAGAGCAGTACACCTAGGAGGCAGTCAATAAATATTTGTTGAATGACTATTATATCATTAAATATATTTAACTTTGACAAGTCCTTTATTTTGAGACCCTGAAATATGTCTCTATGCTTTTCATATTTTTTCATTGCCTTAAAAAAATTTCTGACAACAGAGTATATCCATGAAGTCTATCTTTTTCACCTAGAGGAGTATTATTGTAATGAAAACTCATACAGTTAGTATATATCCTTTTTTGAAGCTAGAAAAACATTAAACACTAAAAATGTTCTTGTGCTAACAAAGATTTACTTATATTTTTAACCCATCATGAATTTCAGAATCCTAAAAAAGAACACAGAAGAGCTTTTGTCTCTTGTCTGCATTGATTACAGACAAGATAGGCTTATATTATAAAATAAAATAAAGACAGGAGGAACATATTTGTCCAGATTATTTAAATATTGAAAAAGTCTATCATAATAGACTACAGAATCTCCCCACCTGAATTTTTTTAGAAAGTGCCAGCCAATTTAAAGGTCTGCTTCCATTCAGCATTTAATAAAGAAGCAACTTTACTTCCTCGATGCTATGGACTAAAATGCTTGTGCCCCTACAAAATCATATGTTGAAATCTACCTCACAATGTAATGGTATTAAGAGGTGAGGCCTTTGGGAAGTAATCAGGATTATATGTCATGAGAATATAGCCCTCATGAATGGGATTAGTGCCCTTGTAAGAGTCATAAGAGAACTTGCTTCCTCTTTTTGCTCTCCACCACATGAGTGGTGGAGAAATCGGCTGTCTGCAACCTGGAAGAGGGTCCTCACTAGAACCTGACACCACACTGGTACCCTGAGATCTCAGACTTCCAGCCTCCAGAACTATGAGATGTAAATTTCTGCTGTTTACAAACCACTCAGTCTATGGTACTTTCTTATAGCAGCCTGAATTGACTAAGACATTTGGAAAGTTTGGGGGCATATCACTTCATATTTTCTTTATCCACACTCTTAGAGCAGTGGTTCTCAACTTTAGCTGTACACTAGAATTAACAGATAAAGTACTAATGTCTGGGCCACATCCTCAGATATTCTGATTTAATCATTCGGGGGTATTGGCTTGGGCATAAAAATTTTGAAAAGCTCTCTAGGTAATACAAATGCAAGACCAAGGTTAAACCACTGCTTAAAAGATAAAGATTAATAACTCCATCATGAAAGTAGTTTACTATATGAAGACAAAAATAACTTCCCTTAATTGAAAGGCATTTAGTTGTTCTAACTGCCATTAGCTTTTGTTTACATTCAAAAACAGCCAAACATGTTATAAATCACATAAAAGACATCAGAACCTTTCTTTCTCATGCTTTCTCTCCATTCACAGGTGGGCAGGGTCAGACTGTCTCCCTGTGAGCTGAACAAAGGCACTTTAACATTCAGGCAGAGGGGCAGGGTTCTCTGAGGCAGGCCATTATTTATGATTATAATAACGAAAGCAATGAAAAGCAAGGGTTAAAGTAAAAGAAACAGATCTAACACAGAGTCAGATTTTGCTCTTCCCTGTTGCACTCTCAGGAAAGCAGGGTTGGTGCCCTGGGAGGTGTGTTAAGGGTGAAGCTCAGTTATTAAACAAACACATCAAAATACCTCTAATGTACTCAGCACTATGCTAGGCACTGATGAATAAAACTGGATCACAGTAGTCTTGTAATCAGGCATTCACCTCTACCTTTCAGATGCCCCCACCTCAACCAACACCATGATCACTCTCTCCTTTCCATCAGAGGTTGGACTGTATCAGGAATACAACTGTAATGCCAAATGTATACCTTTGGGGAACTAGTGTTCAAGTTTAACTACAGGTTTGTTGAATGTCAAGCTGATTTTACTCAAGGATTACTCATAGGATTTAGTCAATCCTAGTAAAAAAGAAATTGATTCTGTAAAGAACAGGTATCTTGGAATATAAAATGACCTCACTACTCATCTGTTTAAATGGTGCTAGGGTAAAAAGTTAAGATTCTTATCTCATCACATCATGTATCACAATATAAAATAAATTCTACTAAGACTGGATTAAAAACCATATAGACGAATATTATCTGATCTCCAGAAGAGGAAAGATGTTTTTAAATATAAAATAAGAGAAATTATTCAAAGAAAAAGATACACTTATATAAAAGTTTTGCAAAAAAATAAAAAGAAGGCTTCCCTGGTGGTGCAGTGGTTGAGAGTCCGCCTGCCGATGCAGGGGACACGCGTTCGTGCCCCGGTCTGGGAAGATCCCACGTGCTGTGGAGCAGCTAGGCCTGTGAACCATAGCCACTGAGCCTGCGCATCCAGAGCCTGTGCTCCACAATGGGAGAGGCCACAACAGTGAGAGGCCCACATATCGCCAAAAAAAGAAAAACCATACCAAAATAATGTAAATAACTCAGAAAAAATTCATCACATTTGACAAAGATTCACATCAATACATACAGATTCTCTCAAAAAATAAAGCCACATTTCCTTAGCAAAATGGCCAAAGGACATTTAAAAAATGTATTTCCAGTAGAAAAACTAAAACTAACCCAGATATCCAACAATATAAATGCACAGTAAGTTATATTCTCAGGCTAGAATATTATGCAATCACCAAAAGAATTATTTTCAAGAAAAAGTAATAAAATAGAATAAAGCTCAAGGTATATATATTAAAAGGACATAAAATTCTAAAGTCTAGTAAAAATAAACCAGATGTGAGCAAAAAGACAGATACAAATATTCAAATATTTATGTTTCTCCTTTATGCTTCAAAATCTTTACACTAAATACGTATTAATGTAATTAACAAAAAGTTTCAGAATCCATACCCCTTGATCTAGAAATGTACAATAAGTTTTCCGAAATCTAAAGGAAAACACAGGAAAATACTCATTGCAGTATTATTTATAATAGCAAAAGAAGAAATAAAAGTCAATTTGACATATTTATTTGATACTTTCAGCAAATATTTAAGGACACAGCAAAATATAAATAAGGTGTGAGGGGGAAAAAAATAATCAAGACATATAATATTTTTAAATAACATGGTCCCAATTTGTTAAAATGGTGCATATATCTGTATTTGCATAAAGAATGGACTGAAAGGAAACATACCAAAATATAACATTGTTCATTTTAACTTTCTTTGAACCATTTTACAATTTCCAAGTTTTCTATATGATTTTATAATTAATAAAGTTTTCCACCTCATTCCTAAAGACCTGACAATAGAGTGTTTGCCATTAGTAATAACCTGAAACAGTTTATTTTAAATTGCTTCAAAATGCAGCTGAGAGCAATTTTTAGAATTTTTCACTAAGTATGTTTAGGCCTCCTTAAAATGTACTATGAAACATAAGCATATTAGATGCTGGTATATAAACACAGTACTCTATCAACAGTTAACACTGGCAGTCAATTGTTTCACAAGTATCTGCAATGGAACTGCTCGACACTGAGTAAATATTGCATGTATAAAATATGAAATGACTTTACAACTAAACAGATGAGGGCTAGAAAGACTATAAGATGTGGCACTCTATTAGCCATGAAAGATATTTCATTGCAAATTTGCCATAACTTAGTCTATTTTAGTATAATTCTCTCCACAACCCAGGAGTTTAAATATAGTGACTATATGGTTTACAGTTACAACAAAATAACTGGCACTTGACTAAGCTTCCCATCTCTTTTAAGACAATGGACAACAGGCAAAGAGGGGTATGATAACTGAAAAGAAAGAAGTGAACACTACTTCTCCATCTTTCCGCTATATCCAGCAGTATTTGAGGAAAACAAACCAGAGAACTTAAGTCCTATTTAGTTTAGGAGACAAAGACCAGAGGTTAGAGAAGCTGAGAAAGCTAAAATTTGTAAGGCAGAAAACTGGAGAGAAGAACCGGGAACAGAACCACTACGGAACTATAATCTAACAACCACAGGGGCTCCCACAGAGCTGGGATACAAAAGATTCAACCAGACAGAGGAGAGGGATTTCACTGAACACTTGGGGTACTCGGTAGAGAATCCAGAAAGGTCACACATACGAATGAGTAGGGCTTCTCTAACTTTAGAGCATAGAATACTAGATAAGAATGCTTCAAAACAAGCCTCAAAAGAATGAAGCTTATTTGCAAGTAACCTGCTAGCCAAAATTAAATTCAATACTTTTTAAAGGACAATAATATTTAGACATTTGACAATGTTATATCACACTGTCCAACACCAAATAAAAATTACTAGACTTGCAAAGAAGCAAGAAAGTATGTCCTATAACTGGGGGAAAAAAAACAGATAAACAGAAACAGACCTTAAAATGACAGGCATAGAATTAGCGAACAAGACTCTTAAGCTCTTTAAAATATGCTCAAAGACACAAAGAAAAATGTGAACATATTGAGGACAGAAATAAAAAATATAAAATTGAAAGATCACACAGAATTTCCATAGCTGAAAAACACAGTATTTGTTACTGAAAATTAACTGAAATCACACTGCAGAATAAAGGACCAATGAACCTGACACAGAGCAATAGAAACTATCCAAACTAAAGCTCAAAGAGAAAAAGACTGAAAAAATGTACAGAGGCGATGCTACCTTTAGCAGGATGTAACAGTGTGTAATTCCGAGGAAGAGAGAGGAAGAGGACAGAAAAAAAAAATACTTAAAGAAATATTGCTGAGAAATTCTTGAAATGAGAAAAATATAAACTCACAAATTCAATAAGCTCAACAAATTTCAAGCAGGATAAACTCAACAAATTTCAAGCAGGATAAACACAAAGCAAACTGCACCAAGGCATGTAACAATAAACCCACTGAAAATCAATAATAAAGGAAAAAATCTTACAACACCTACAACGCTACATGCAGTGAAAATATCCTTCAAACCTAAGGGGAAATAGATATTTACAGACAAAACCTTAGAAAGTTTGTTGCCAGCAGACCTGCACCATAAGAAACATTAAGGAAAATTATTCAAGTGGATGTAAATTATTCAAGTAGATACCCAATAAAACTGAATTCGTGCAAAGTAATGAAGAACACCAGAGTGATACAAAAATGAGTATCTTTTCCTCATTAAAAAAAATCTTTAAATAATAATAATCTATTCTGGAGATTCACAACATATGTAGAAATAAAATATATGGCAATAATTCCACAAGAGACACAGGAGAGAAATAAAATAAACTGGTATAATGTTCCTAACATTATGTGTTAAAGTGGTATATTATTATGTGAAGGCAGCTATGGGTTAAAATATGTATACTGCAAACCCTAAAACAACCACCTAAAAATAATAAAAAGAGGTATTAAGGCAACAGAGGTAATAAAGTGGAATACTAAAAATACTCAATCTAATAAAATACATTAACAATGGAAAAAGGGGCAATAACAAATGGGACAAGTAGAAAACAATTAGCAAGATGGTAGACTCAAACATAAAATATTGATAATTACATTTAGTGAAAATGGAGCAAATACACTGACTAAAAGGCGAAATTGACAGTCTGGATAAAAAGGCAAGAGATAACTATATGCTGTCTATAAGAAACACACTTTAAATATAAAGACAGAGAGAGGTTAAAAGAATGGAGAAAGATATACCAACAAAGTAGAATCTAGACAAAACAAGGGATACTAACAAAGATAAAGAGGAACATTTAATTACATAAAAGGATCAATTTAGCAAGAAGACATAATAATCCTAAATGTTTATGTACCTCATAACCGACCTCCAAAATATAATGGAGCAAAAACTGACAGATCAGAAAGAAAACACGAGACTCTCCATAATTATAGTTGAAAATTTCAAAACTCATGTCTTAGTAGTTGGTAGACAAGTAGACAGAAAATCAGTCAGGATATAAAAGACTTGAACATTATTAATTAACATAATCTAATTGACATTTATGGTACACTCACCCCAACAACTGCAGAGAATATATTCTTTTTAGGTATGCATGGAATATTTACCAAAATGAACCATATTTTGGACCATAAAACAAGTTTCAATACATTTAAAAGAACTGAAATCAGAGTACAGTATATTCTCTGACCACACATAACTGGAAACCTACAACACCCCAACATTTTAGAAATAAAACACTTTTACATAATCCACACAACCGTTCTCAAGAATAGTTCCACATCTGAACCACAGATGACCAAAAATGACTTGAATGACTATTTTCTCAATTCTCCCAAGTATGTTATATAAACAGTATCATTATACAGGCACAGGAGAAAAGAGATGTCTTAAGCATTAAAGTGTAATTCTCCCATGAAACCCCAGATGAGAAAAGAATGAGTCAAAGAGGAAATCACAAGGAAAATTATAAAACATTTAGAACTAAGTAATAATGAAAACACAACACATAAAAATGTGTGGTATAACCAGTGTATGAAAAGGAAATTTATAGCTTTTGATACTCACAGTAGAAAAGAAGAAACATTAAAAATGCAAATTATCAATATCAGGATTGAAAGAGGGAAGATTATTACAGATCTTACCGTCATTTAAAGAGTACAAGACTGTTATGAACAACTCTATGTCAATTAATTCAACAACTTAGATTGAAATAGACAAACTCCTTACAATACTTAGAACTATCAAAACTGACAATGAAAAGCTAAACAGCTATATTTCTATCAAAGAAACTGAACTTTTCATTAAAAATTTTCCCACAAATAAAACACTAGGTATAGATGGCTTCACTGGTCAATTCAAACAAGCTTTCAGAAAATAGAAGAGAAAGATATACTTCCAATCACTTTATGAGGCTAACATTTATCTAATACAAAAATGGTCAAAGGTTTTTTAAGAAAACTAAAGACCACTATGCCTCGTGAAGAACAATAATCTTTAATAACATACTAGTGAACCAAAGCCAGCCATATCCAAAAGGGGTCATACATCATGACCAAATAAAGTTTATCCCAAGAATACAAAGTTGGCTTAAAATCCAAGAGTCAATTAATATAATTCACACAATAACAGAATAAAAGAGGACAATCATAGGATCATCTTTTTTTTTTTTTTTTTTTTTTTTTTAATAACTTTATTTGACTACATGGATTGCACCTTAATACATTTAACAATTTTCCTACACTAAGACATTAAGTGTTTTTCTGTGATCTCTCACTGTTGTGGCCTCTCCCGTTGTGGAGCACAGGCTCCGGACGCGCAGGCTCAGCGGCCATGGCTCACGGGCCCAGCCGCTCCGAGGCATGTGGGATCTTCCCGGACCGGGGCACGAACCCGTGTCCCCTGCATCGGCAGGCGGACTCTCAACCACTGCGCCACCTGGGAAGCCCCATAGGATCATCTTAATAGAAACAGATAGAACACCCGACAATTCAATATCTTTTGAACCTAGGCGCCAAGTTCAGCTCTCACTAACCCACCTTAGAGGTGCTCACAGTACATGTTTTGAGTACAGTTGACCCTTGAACAACAACACGGTGGGGCGGGGGTGGGGGGCGGTTAGCGGCGCTGACTCCCATGAAGCTGAAAGTCAGAAGCCTTACAGTAGGCCCTCTGTATCCATAGTTCTGCATCTGAGAACCAACTGTTCAACTGCCTGCAGATCATGTAGTATCAATACTTTAGTATGGATTTATTGAAAAAAAATCTATGTATAAGTGGACCTGCCCTGTTCAAGCCTGTGTTGTTCAAGGGTCAACTGTATTATAGTTACATTTTAACATGTTCTTTTTTTGTCTCCATTGATTCTTTTATTTCATATGTATTTTTGTAAGCCACATAAGTAACTTGGAACAAAGTAGAGAGTTATCAATAAATGTAAAATACCTTATTCAGTGAAATAAACTGAAATGCTTCAACTAAAAAATATATATATATATTATTTTTGATAATAAAAATTCCCAGCAAACTAGGGATAGAAGGGAACATCTCAACCAGATAAGAGAATCAAAAAATGAGTATAGATAACATCATACTTAATTAGGAAAAACTAAACTTTCCCCCCTAACATCAGGAACAAGGCAGTGTTGTCCACAGATCACCAATTCTATTCAGCATTTTATTGGAGGCCCTACCTAGGGCAATAAAGGAAGAAATAAAAAATTAAAGGCATAAAAATAGGGGAGAAAAAACTGACTTAATTTGCACTGGTGACCATGTATGTAGAAAATCCTACCATCAAACAATCCCGGTAGAACTAGTGAATTTAGCAAGCCAGTAGGATACAAGGCCAATATACAAATGTCCATTGCATTTCTATATATAAGCAACTGCCAAATAAAATATAAAGAATTATCATTCACAATAATTTAACAAAACATAAAACACTTAGGGAATAAAGGACATTAGAATATGCCACCCCAAAATATACCACTTTAGCATAAGGATTATTTTGACTGAAGGCAACTGAGAGGCAGATGCAGAAGGAACTCTATGCCCTACCCTTTTCTGCTTAAAAGAACACAAATGTCCCCTTTGCGAAGCATACCCTCCTGCCCTCTCCCAAACCAGGAAGAGGAGAAAGACTCAATCACTGGAGATGACTCTTCACTGGTGATGGCTCCAACTTAAGTCTGCATAAGAAACTTCAATAAATAATCCTTATCTACCAATTAGTTTTCCCATATAGTTACCTTCCTACAATTTACCACCCTAGAAGCCCAAATTCTTTTTCCTTTGGCTAGTCAGGACACAATTTATCACCCTTTGTTAAAATGGCATATAAGCTCCCAAGCCTAACTGCTTCTTTGGGTTTTCACTTCTTTTCTATGAGGCCCCCCCATGTGCATATGTAATAAATCTTCTCTCCTGCTAATCTGCTATCAGTTTAATTTGCAGGTCTCAGTCACTGAATCTAAGAGGGTAGAGAAGTTTTTCCTCCCCTACAGGGACAAATTTAACAGAACATCTGCAAGGCCTGAACAGTGAAAACTGCACAAAAGTTATGAGAGAATTAAAGAAAATGTAAATAAATGGCCATCATGTGGGCCAACATTATGTGAGCTATACAAAATACATTTCTAAATCTGATATAGCCAAGAAAACATGAGTTTGCAACCTCTGCTCCGGATGTTCTAAATTTTATCCTTGAAACAAACCAGACCACCAGAAAACTGAGTACTCAGGCTACAGTACTATTTTTTTTTAACCTAACTGAATTCTAACAGAAAACCCTTCGCTTACATTCTGTAGAAACAATATAAAGCTTGTTTACTTTTGGAATGATGAAGTTATTTATTACAACAAGCAGTTCCTCCAATACAGGGGCCCAAAGAAAAAAAATTTTTGAGACCTAAATTGCACGAAATATATCAGTTATCCAGATCATGTAGTATGGTTGTACAGTTTATGAATAACATAAACCTCAAAACTCATCAAGTTTCTAATTTGGCTCTGGTTGCTAGTAAATTCAATCTAAGTCTAGTAATTATATATTGTATATGCTTTTCTGTGTACTACTTTTACCTCTGGTCTTCATTTACTATTTCTGCCTTTTGTATTTTTATTTTTTATAATATATACTTTTATAAGCTACTTCAAATTCTTTTGTGGGATGAAATATCTTTTACATAAATACAGAAGTAATTATTTTAATTTAAAAAGAGCCAAGGTATCCATATTAAAGAATTTAACATTTACCAAGGACATTACAGAGACATTAAAATATTTTAAATGTACAAAGTTTCGCATTACTTTTTAAGAGCAGAAAAGGGTAGTAGACAATCAACTTGAAAGGAAAGCTAGAGAGAAAACCCTAGGGAAGGAGTAGGACTTTGAATAATGAATAGATGTTGAAGAGGGTAGCAGGTAAACAATGTAAGTACTACAGAATATTAGAATACAATGTAAAGGCAAACAATTCATATTAAGTATGGTAAAGATAAAGTTGGGTGGGTATAAGAATGTCAAATAAAAGATAGTTACATGAGAGATACACACCATCATCTCAAACTTTTTGTTTAGACTTTACTGAAGCCACTGTCTTAAAAGTTCTAGTTAAGACTTTTATATCTAGAAGGGATGTTAGAGAAACTATATGGTACAATCTAACTTTAGAAATTAAGAAGCGCGAGAATAAAAAAAATCATTTCAAGTAATATACGAAGACTCTAAGTCTTAGAACTCCAACCTACTGATCACCTGGGTTGATTTGAGTAATGTGATTAACTTTTAGTTCTTCTTCCTCATTCCATGTATATACCTAACCAAAGCTAAGAGTTCAAAGAACTTCCCAAGAGAAAAAGATACGAGGGTAATTCCTCCATTGTATAACTCAAATTAAAATGACAGGGCTTCCCTGGCGGTACAGTGGTTGAGAATCTGCCTGCTAATGCAGGGGACACGGGTTCGAGCCCTGGTCTGGGAGGATCCCACATGCCGCGGAGCAACTGGGCCCGTGAGCCACAACTACTGAGCCTGCGCGTCTGGCGCCTGTGCTCCGCAACAAGAGAGGCCGCGATAGTGAGAGGCCCGCGCACCCAGATGAAGAGTGGCCCCCGCTTGCCACAACTAGAGAAAGCCCTGGCACAGAAACGAAGACCCAACACAGCAAAAATAAATAAATTAATTAATAAACTCCTACCCCCAACATCTTCTTTAAAAAAAAAAAAAAAGAAAGAAACAAGCATTTACTCTGTTCAAGATACAATGCTAATTCACGGAAGACACCAAGAATAAAACTATTCACAGAAAATCATATAATAACACTATAAGCTCAAGAAAATGAAAAAGGCAGCCTATTAAATATACTCTAGAAATACTTAAAAATCAGTGTCAATATAATTCAGCATTCTCACTTACCTATCACACTTTATAAAAGATATATTCTTTGTAATTCATAAAATATTTACAGAATGATGATCCACCTGACAAGATTTTTTTCAAATGACATTTATAGGGCTTAATCTTAATATTTTGGTTTTTTAAATAAATAAAGTTTCATAGAAGAAAGCAATTTTCCATCTACTATTATCACCATTTACTTTATTTCATAGATAAAACCAAGAAAATCAGGAAAAAGAAACTGAGAAAGATATTTTGGGAAGATAACAAATATTGTACAAATGTGACAAAATAATAAAAAGGAAAACTTTCCAATGTCTGTGAACACTTAAACACAGCCCAAGTTTTTGGAAAATCTTAACCAGTATTTCCTATGGAACATAAGAATTCAGAAACTGTATTTCTCAAACTTGCTTAAACGGTTCATACAAATACATGTTGATCTTTTTATGATGACAGTGCATAAATTACAAATGTAGAACATGTGACAAAGACTAGGGAAATGGCAACAGGACAAATTCAAGGTTAAAGCCAGTTAAGGATAAACACTAGTTAGACAAAGGAGAAGGTCAACAAATGAGAAGGTCTGTGATCAAGGAGTTAGGCTGGTCACAATATTCAAACATCAAGTAGAAGAGCAGAATCTAGACCATTTGTAGCAGGAATAAGAAATCAAAATAAAGTGGGCAGCAGGTATCAAAACTCAGAGAAAGCAGCTAAATGATAAAAGGTCTGAGACTAAAGAAGGAATTCAGAGAGCAGAAAACACCAACAAGCAGTTTAACACTGGCTCAACATTGCTCCTCCTCTCAACAGTCCCTTGGAATTTGGAGTTTGGGAGAAGAGTTGCAGCACTTAAGAAGTGTAAAGACAGAGATGTGCAGATGTAACTGACCATCTTTTCCTATGGGACCACATGATTTCAGTGCCAATTTCAAAATTAAATTGTGGCAAAAACACAGTACATATAAATACAAGAGGAAAGTATGAAGTAGATTTTAAATGACTTAATTTGCTACTATGCAAAGGAATTTGAAACAGCTTAGTCTTTGGATAACCAAGATATATATTATCTTAATCTCATTTTTCATTTTCATAGACAATATAAAATAGAACTAGTCTCAAAGAAAGAACTTCTGTGACTGCATGAAAACCAGCTGGCCCCTGTGACAGAATATAGAAAGAAGCCTAAAACTTTCAAAAAGAAAAATATTCAAATTTGACAAATACTTCATATACTTTTTCTACTAGCTAAGATAGGAATATTCAAATAGTTATAATTTATAAAGTCCTTTCCTAATCATTTAGAACTGTAACATACGACATTTGATGAAATTTATAACCCATTCAAGTTTTTAATTATCCTTACCAAAATCAAAAGTGTTACTTACAGAATGTTATTCCTCAAGCAAAACCACTTTCTACTTATGTCTAGCTTCTTTCACTCACTATTTCACTTGGGAATCCTCAAAATCCTTTTTCATAAATTCTGAATGACTAATCTAGGGCTTGTAATTGTAAAGCAGTATTTAAATTTTTTTCCACAAAATGTTTCCCATGTCTTAAATCTGCTACATTGTAGTTGAAGGAAAAAGAAACCTAGAAAGAGTGACAAAGTGATTAGAGAAGTTGGGACTATGTGATAAATTAAGAAATTTGATAAAATGGTAAAAGAAAACATTTTAATCAAATAGACTTAAATCTAAATCTTAGTTTTATGCCATTACTGACTGTAAAGTTGGGCAATATTCTAAACCAGCGGTTATTCAGGTATGGTCCACAGGATCCATGGGGATCCTCAAGACTCTTTCAGAGGGTCTCTGAAGTTAAAACTATTTTTATAATACAGTACTAAAATGTTATTTGCCTGTTTCACTGTGTTGACACTTGTACTGATGATACAAAAGTAATGGTGGGTAAAACTGCTGTTTCCTTTACACAAATCATGGCCATATCATGAATCATCATATTCTTCTGTCAATAATTAAATGAAAGGAAAAAAAAAGGTGAGTTTCCATTATGAAGCAGTAAAAAGTACTAATTTTTAAATTTTCAACCTTGAGTATATTACTTTTTAATATTCTGTGTAACAAAATGGGAAACATTTCTGCTGCATACCAAGGTACTGTAGTTGTCTCAAGAAAACACATATAAATGTGAGCTAAACCAATAGTTTTTTTCACGAACACCAATATCATTTCAAGGAAAACAACTCACTTTCTTTGTCATCAGTGATAAAATCAAGCTTTCAAGTATACATTACAATTTTGGAAAACATATCTGTCATCGAATGTGACAGCTTCCCACTTTTTTACTTTTCTAAGGACAACAGTGGTGATATTAGCAAATGTTATTACTGCAGAATAAAATGCAGCAATATTTGGAAGTCAGTAAATCAGTATTTTCCAATTGCCAATGTATGGTGCTACAAAATCATGCACCAAGAGATCTATTCAAAACACACAAAAAAACAGTGGGTTTTAATTGAACAGAGTTCAGAAAATTCATTGATAATGTTTCAGATTACACACTGCAACTGACCTCCAGGAAACCCCCATTTGAGTAGTTTTAGGAGTGGTATCAAAGAAGAATATCCACAATTATCAAAAGGGTTATTAAAATATTCTTCCCCTTTTTTAACCCTCATATAAACGTGACATTTTCTTCTTAGACTTCCTCCAAAATAATGTATTGCAACAGACTGAATATAAAAGCAGATATATGAGTCCAGTTATCTTCTATTAAGCCAGACTTAAAAGATATTTGTAAAAATGTAAAATAAGGCCATTCTTCTCAGTTGTTTTTCTTTTGGATAACAGTTTTTTTAATATAAAATTATGTTAACATGTAATGACACAATCCCTCTGTATAATAACTTAAATTTTCAACAAATTGTAACTAATGTGGTCAATTTCTATTGCCACCATAAAATTATGTGGGCATCCTATGTACAACATATACCTATCTATTGACATATAGCCAGTTAGTTAAAAGCGTGATTCCATCCAAGACCAATATTAATGGCCAATATTAATCTAACCACTCATTAAACCAAAAGTTATCTCACATACATTTACAAACACCTCCTGAAAGACGTTTATCTTGGCAAATCTGGAAGCTATATATTAAAACCGAACCAATGATTAAGCAGGACTTTGATACTCAGCAAGTTTGTAGTGATCAAGTCATTTCACATCAGACTGAGTTCCTCAGTCAAGGGTCAGAACAGGGCCCCTAACAATTCAGAACCAGGAAAAGTGCCAATGTTGCTACATGTATATGCAGGTAATACATGATGTAGACTTTTCCTAATGCATGCTGCACAGCATCCTCCACATTAACCACTGGACTATGTTGGATTAATGTGGGACCAGTGGCATTTGGATGACCCTGCCTTTACTCTCATGTGAGAGTAATAACAGATTAATTCACATACCTCTAGTTATACTATCTTTTTGCAAGCTGTTTGAAGCCTTTATACTCCACTAAAATATCAGTCTTCTTTAGAGGGATTATTAACTAACATAAGTGTATCTCTTAGTCATCTTCTACTACTCCTATATGCATTCTCCCAAAGTTGGTGTGTGAAAGCAATGTTGCAACTTCTGCCTCTCTGTTCAATATAGACTCGACTTTCAAATAAGAGTATTCATAAAGCATAATATAGCAGGGACATGAATGTGTGTATGCAGAGTATATGTAAGCATGTATCTGAGTGTGTTGCATGAAAATACACATATATACATAAGAGTATTCATAAAGCATAATGTAGCATGAACATGGATGTGTGTATACAGAGTATATGTAAGCATATATGTGAGTGTGTTGCATGAACATACACATATAACATACACATTATGTATAGCAACATACTGATTGAATTGGTAATAGAAAAATCTTTACAGATAAAAAGATGAAAATGGGATCTAGGGGACTTTCTAGACAGCCTGACATTCATAAATATGCATAACAATTAGATAAGCACAAAAAAGATAACGTAAAGGTGCTTAAAGAAAGATATTTGCATACTAAAAAATTCAGAATGCTAAAAACATGGGTTTCAAACTATTCAGATGAACAAATGAAATAAAATACTAGTATTCGAATACAAATCTATACACATCCTGAATCCAAGAATGTTTAAATACCAATGACAGACATTCTATCTTCCGAATTTTTACTTTTATGAAGCAAAGTTAGCTGGACTAATAAGCTCATTGCATTTCAAGTGCCTAGCATGTTAAAGATGCTCAATACTGGAGCGAAATTATAAGATTCAATCTGCCCCAAATGTCTAATCTTTCCAAAGCCTCTTAATGAATGGAAAATGTTACTTACATTAATTCAAATAATTTACATATTTAGCTAAACTTTTCTGTCTCCAGATCAAATTATATTTATGTCCTAAGAGTAACTCCAACTATTCCTAGTGAAAAATGTCGCCAGTATTATACTAACTATATAGATACAGAACTTTAGAAATCCATGGAAGACTTACTGATAAAATATATAATGTGCATTACATAAGTCAATCTATTTTATAGACTAAAAAGAAATATAGGAAGTAACTGTCAAAAGAGTCTACTTCACAGAGATTTTATATCATTACTAAAAATAATTTTTATGATAAATAGCAAATGGACTTCCCCTGTTTAGACGAAAATACCCTATTTACCTCTAGTCCATAATGGTGACAAATCAAAAGGAAACAATAGTGTCCCTGTGACTCTTTCAAGCTTATTTTATTAAAAACCCTCTGATGTCAAGATAAATACAGAGAAAGAAATGGTTCCATAATAAACCTACTTAATATGTTTAAATCTGCCCCTTAATTTAGTTACACCCTAAACAGTTCAGCCAAATCCTCAACCACTGAATCTCTAAGGAACAAACACAGAGATTTAAGGCTTTTAGATTATGCATTACAACCTGTCAAATCAAGTACAGATGAAGCCAGAAACTGGCTCTAGCTGACAAAGGAACAAGATTGGGCATGAGAGTTATTATACTTAACACTGTAAATATTTTTTTTTTTTTTGCGGTACACGGGCCTCTCACTGCTGTGGCCTCTCCCGTTGCAGAGCCTGTGCTGTGCTCCGGACGCGCAGGCTCAGCGGCCATGGCTCATGGGCCCAGCTGCTCCTCGGCATGTGGGATCCTCCCGGACCGGGGCACGAACCCATATCCCCTGCATAGGCAGGCGGACTCTCAACCACTGCGCCACCAGGGAAGCCCTGTAAATATTTTTATTTTCAAAAACTTGCTACTTTTTTAAAGGAAAAATACATCAAATGCTATAACCTGAAGAAAGTATTTTGAATTTGATTAAAATTAAAAGATTTGTGAAAATTTCTCATTTCTAAAGCAATTCTTATAGAAAAACTACTAAACATGGTTCAAATAGAAACAATGAAACCAGAATATATAGTAATCAAGTTTCTGAAATGAACTTTCATATGTTTTATGTTTTCATATTTAAAAAGCTTATGTATAAACTTAAGGTTTATATACACAGCACTTGGTCACACAAATTTGGAATATACCCTTCCAAAAAAAGTTTGGAGGACTTTTTCTTCTTACTGATCTTTCTGAGTATTAAGATTCATTATTATATATGACTTAGAGGAAGAACATCAAAATTCTAAAATTATAATCAGCAAAAATAACATAAGCAATACAAAAAAAAGAGATATTTACGTAGGCTCCCAGCCCTCTTCCATCATCTGTATTTGGCTATTTTCCTGAGTATTAGTTAAGGTGGGCAAAAGGAACAGAAACACTTTGACTACTTTGGTTTGGAGAAGAAAATTACTGACTGGATTATTTGCATAATTAAAACAACCAAGTTATTCTATTAAATCCATTACCTTGGAGAGCTGAGAAGCAATGATATAAATTGAAATCAAGCTTTTCCAGTTTTACTATAAGTTTTAGAAACTTACAGTATTTTACTCAAGATATTGATGATCATCTAAAAATTGAGGTTAAATACACAGGGGTATATATAATAAACAATCACAACTTAAAAGGTAAACAATAGCATTATGAGAATTAATCTGCACTAATTCACTGATATTGATTTTGTTTTCCTTTTATTAAGACTTAAATAAAAGCACCTTTTAAAAATGCATCATTCAAAAGACCAAGTTACATTCAAAGAAGAAAAAAAATAGCAGGAATTCAATGTTTAATGTAAATAATCAAAAATCTATATAAAATTCCAGATGCTCAATAAACAGTCATAAAGATGAAAATTATGGTGACAAACTTCACATATTAGAAGTTTGTTTGGCTCAATATTAGATACAATAATAAAACTGTCAATGTGACATATAGATGAACGTCATTATTAGATATTTACACAAGGAGCTAACCCATTAAAAAATTTTTTCTAGAAAGTTCACTGTATAAAATATATCTATCCACTTGCAATATGAGGTACTTTAGAATATGGTATATTTAGCTTCAGAGTTAGCAAGTCTATTCTTTTTAAACTTTTATTTTTAGCATTAGGTCATTATGAGCACTTTTAATTTTGGAAAAGAATATTTTATTACTAGTTGGAAAATTTTCACTTCTAGTCTGCCAGTAACTGACAAATAGTTAAATAAAATAATATTAAATAAAGAGAAAATTCACTTAGTATGGTTTAATGCGACAGGTGTATAGGAACCAAATTAAGAGAAACTGAAAACTAGGGCAAACAATAAAAATTACAGAGGTAAAATAACCTCTGTAACTAACAAGTGACTATGAACAAATTAGGCAACATAAAATCTTAACATGACATTAAACACTTCAGTGTTTAGTGGGAATAATGAAAAGCCAATTTTTAAGATAGTATTAGAAAAAACCTATACTTAAGGCATAAAACTATGCCCAAGTGGGTTTTCCCCAGAAAATAAATAAGACTTCTAAAATCTGTCATATGCTGAAATTTTAAATGACCAAAGAAAATGTCATATAAATTTACTGAAATCTATACGGTACGCTTCTTTTAAAATCCAAAGCAAAATTTTTAAAAAGCAAATAAATATGTCCCACTAGAACTTTATAATTAGACTTGTTTAATCTGAACCACTAATAGTCATGTGACCACTGCTAATTATTGAAGTGCCTTGATGAAAGTATATATCACTATTTATAAGATACACCATACCACTTCTAAGGAGACTCACTAATTCTATCAAAATATAAAAAAGAAAAAGAAATGAAAAGAATGGAAATTAACCAGAGAATTCAACTCAGACAATAGCTCTTAGGAGAGGGGTAAAGAGCATGTTGGCAGGTGTCTGCAAGGAGCTAGATAATACAATGGAATCAGTTTTCATTCTGCAGAACAACCATGAGACTTGCTGCAATGTCAGCTCCAAGCATACACTGAGGGACTCCAGAAAATGTTCATTGATCATGCAGCACTTTATAATGCGCATAGGCTTTTTTCTCTTGTTAACCCCGCCTAGCTTCCCTTTGCAGCTTATTCTCCCAAGCCCTCTCCCCCTAACAAATTCTCTTCCTGAAGATAGTAAGATATTTAACGAATTATCTTAACAGTCTAAGTATTAGGAATACCACTCACCATCATGAAAATTAGCCAGTTTTTTTTAAATGAGGGGGAACCCTACAACCCCCAAATAAGAGAATGGGATTTAAATATCTATATATCTATAAATACAAATATTTGATGGTATATTACATCCAAGGCCAAAACCAATTATAGTTTCACTTTGACATGTATTTTCTTGAACTGATTTATATGCAAATAGGTTCTATAACACTGACACAAACAGGAAAAAAAAGAAAATATAATTTAAAATTCTCATGACTCAAAATGTAGATTTTTGTGAGCTCTCAAGCATTAGTTAAATTTTACAGTCTTTTAATTTTTAATTTAATAATTTATTTTATAATAAAGTCACATGAAAAACCTAGAAGCAGAATGTACCAGCTAAATTAAGCAATTAGATTAATATATATGCTTAATTTTACCCTAGAAACTAAAATAACCAGCTGTTTTTAATAGTTAACTGCAAGCAGAGTTTTGGGCTTAGATATGTAAATGAATTCTAAGACATATGATACTAAACCTACTCAAAGCTGCTTTGCAGACCCCACCTTCTAATGAGTTAATCTAAAGGTCACCACCAGCACAAGGCTTTTTATTAAGTCCGAGGCCCTTCCTTTCTTTTTCTTTTTTCCCCTATCAAACTTATATCTACAATTTACAAAACATTAGGTTTAAACAAAATAAGGTTTTAGTAATCATGTGAACTAGATTGGCACATTCTCACAGAATAAGGTCTGACCGTATCTTGCTTTTATGCTCTGCCTCTCTTTGCTCTCTCCTCTAATCTATTCATCTGTAAAATAATTCCGGCAGATAAGATTTCTTTGTTCAGATTTCAACTTTCATTTCATTTACAAACCTAGCCCTACCTCAAGAATGTCTTCTAGAACATATGCTTCCATTTCAGCCGCTGTCTCCACCATATTTTATCAAACTGCCATGTTTCTTACTGCACTATGATTAGATCATTGCCAGCAGGAACACTCCTCTGTGTCAGCAAGGGAACAGGAAATGGAATGTTCTATTACATGCCTAAAGCAGCTTAGCTGTTCACTAGCCAGGCATCTACCAAAAGAGCAGGGGGTGACTCACTGTGTATTTTTTAAAGATACAGAAGCTCTATTCCAAAGCAAACTTCTGTCAAGTAATTTCAACAGGCAAAATAAAGTCTCTTATTTTACCATTTCAAATTTTAAAACTCTAAAATTTCAAAAAAGAAATAATAACATTTTTTTAAAACCTATTTAAACACGTCTGGCTTCCTGGTTGAACAAAAGAGGTTGAAGTGGGTTACGTAGCAATTTATCCTTAGTAAAGCCTTGTAGTAAGATTAATGGCTGTATTAAATACGCAAAGAACGAGGCAAGGTAATACCAAATCAGGAATTTGTTACATCAGCCATATGTATTATGTAACACATATATTACAGGTGCTGACTTGAGGGTGCCAAAAGTAATAATTTAATGTAGTTTTTTAATGGTAAACTGGTTTTCTATGAACTAATCTGTTTGGAAATATCTAAGAGAAATGAGATTAACATTCAACAGATTTATAATCACTGAAGCAAGCCATAACACATCACAGTTATATGCATTTTCTAGGAATGTCTTTAACCTCATTTACTAACCAAAGAAATGGCCTCCCCCCCACCTTATCATAAATACTACAAGAGACTAAAATATTTCAGATGAATGAAATTCAGAAACACTGTTTCTGGATCATTTAATAGCAAATAAAGCGGGTAAGTAACAGTAGAGCTAATTTTATATTTATCACTGTAATTGACCCTCACTTTAGTAAAATTTTTTACTTTGTCAGATTTCTTCCTTATATAATATATAATATACAAAATGCAATGGGAGAGGAACAATGTTTTGTGCTCTGCAGTATTAACAAAATAACCCTGTACTTGTGAGAGTGCCATACAAACTGAACTTGAAGTGATCCCTCAATTAGGTTAACCAATCTAATTATAACTCTAAGGTGAACAGTTCTTCTAGTCTAAATTTTCCTAACCTAACTAGAGAAAGTGAATTTTTTAAAGGAAAGGAAAACGACAGGAAAGACCATTCACCATATGGTCAAATCTCAATGATGATATGAATGGCCTTTCCAGTAATGTCTCCTCAAAGTGATGCCATGTTTTAGTAGAAAGATTTTGTAATTCTCTTGGGCCTTAGTTTATTTATCTGAAAAAAGGGATAACATTCACTCAACAATGGATTTTCTATTGTATATCAAACTGTCCTGGGTACAGTCAACAAAACAGATAAAATTTCTTCTAAACAGGTTTATAAGAAGATTAAATGAGATAAAGTATCTACTACTCAGTTTCTGATATTTAGGAGACATCCTCACTGTGTCAGGCAATATACAAGTCATTGTTTTTCAAATAAACATGTTATTTAACCTTCACAATACCCTAGATGATAATAATTCAAAATAATAACATTAATAATTACCTTGTGCTTACTGTATGTGATACACCACTTTAAGTGCCTTGTATATATTAACTCATTAAATCTCACAATAATCCTAAAAGAAAGGTAGCTACTATTATCTCCATTCTGGAAACTGAGGTACACAGAAGTTAAGCAACTTCTCCAACTTACTCGCAACTAAGCTAATTAAGTTAAGAAGCTAAGATATGGACCCAGGTACTTGACTCCAGAGTCTGTCCTCTGAACCATCTACTATACTTCCTCCAGATGATATGACCCTCATTTTACGGATGAGAAAATCAAGTCGCAGACAGTACATAGTTATATAGCAGAGTTGAGATTCAAACCCAGAAGGGTCTGACTTCAAAGGATGTGTGAAATTAATGGAAAACAAATGATATTAAAAATGTTTTCCCTCAGACCATATACAGCGCTTTCACTTATGTATAAGTGTGTCTGGTATTTGGAGGTTCTCAAACAAAATAATGTCCATTGTTAAGACACAGCTCATGAAGAACCAGAAAACTGATCTTACTATTTTCCTCTTTCCAGCTCAATCCGTTCCATACTTCAAATAAACTGCTTCATCCTTAGATTAGGAGAAGTCATCAACGAAGTTTCTGTTTCTCAAACCTTCTTCCAACAGAAGCAAGTAATGGTAGATTTGAATTCAAGGAACTCATATGTTCATACATTCTTATTTCCCATAAGCCAAGAACAGGCTTTCCAACTTTGACAAGAAATCGGGCCCCCTAAGATTCAAGTCAATCAAACCATTCACTGTCTCCTTCCCTCCTGTTCTAGGATTATACGGTGCTTCCCTTATGTTTTCTGACATATACTGTTAAGTTTTTAGTAATAAAGATGTGATTATGGCTTTCTTACAGAATTACAGATATTTATATATCATTTATCATGTCTCTCCCTTACGGGTCACAAGCTTGATGAAAGCAGGCAATGCTCTGTTTGCCAAGGTATACCCAGGGCCAGCACAGTCTCTGGCATAGAGCAAGGACTTAAGTATTTGTTGATTAAATAACAAATGCATGAATAAAGGAATCATCTGATATCCAGATTTGTATCCTAATCCCTTTTAAATTATTGCTACCACTAGGAATTATTTCTGATGACAAGAACATGTGTTCTGTGACTATTATCTTTAGGTCACTGAAGTAAGATATTAGAAATGTTAAATATAAACAGAATCTATATTTGAGAATTTCTGTAATTCTTTTTTTTTAAATAAATTTATTTATTTATTTTTGGCTGCGTTGGGTTTTCGTTGTTGAGCGCGGGCTTTCTCTAGTTGCAGTGATGGGGGCTACTCTTCATTGTGGTGGGTGGGCTTCTCATTGCCGTGGCTTCTCTTGTGGAGGAGCACGGGCTCTAGGCGCACGGGCTTCAGTAGTTGTGGCACGCAGACTCAGTAGTTGTGGCTCGCGGGCTCTAGAGCACAGGCTCAGTAGTTGTGGCGCATGGGCTTCGCTGCTCCACAGCATGTGGGATCTTCACAGACCAGGGATTGAACCCGTATCCCCTGCACTGGCAGGCGGATTCTTAACCACTGTGCCACTAGGGAAGTCCCTGTAATTCTTTGTTATACAGCAAAGTAATTATTTATTCTTAATTTTATTTTCTGGTTCTTTTGTTAATATGAGGACCTATGCCACAGCATAGGATACTTCGGGCAAAAGGGTGTGTGAAAGGAGATTCATATACATCTGCTATAAGACCCTACATCCTAATAGTAAGCCACTTTCCTTCTAGTTCAACCTCAATTTGTAGGCAAAAAAACCTGTTTTCCCATTTGCCTAAAATGGATTTCAAAATCTTTAATTTTCACCTATGGCAAAAGCATTAAAGCATAAATGATTGTTAACCTACTTACAGTTATGCAAACAAATACAAACTAACAGATGTAAGTGACTTAAATCATAAAGGAAAATACTTACTACAATAAGAAGATTCAAACGTCCAAAGTGAAGAGAAAAGTCTCCCATAAAAAGTGGGGGAAAAGGACAGAAGAAGCTTAATAAATACCAAGACTGCATAAAGGAATCTTCTGAAAGTTACAATTTTATTTATGACCAACACTGATTTCTTTGAACGAGGAGCAAAGAAACCAAACACACACACACACACACACAGAGAAATATGTTGACAAGCAAGCAACCCTATTTTGTATGGTTTAACATTTTGTTGATGTCTGTTCCTCCACATAAAACATTTATTTTTCAATCAAATATTCCTTGTAAAGAAGTTCTGCTCCCATCAAATATTTTTTTCTATTTAGGGAAGGGCGAGACTTATCAAAATCCACATTTTCAAACAAAACAAGGACAAATAATTGGTTGCAGCATAAATATAATTATTTCACCCACCTACATAAAAACAAACTACTAGAAAAACAAAATCTAAACCAACTTCACCTCTCAAAATGTGTGAAATGTAGTCATTACTTTATAACATCTCTATTTTTCTCTTTTCTACTCCGTAAGTTATATTTCAGCAGAAGTGTAAAATAGCCTGGACCAAGCATAAGTGACATACATACATTAAAGAGTTAAACAGAATTTAAATTAAAAGGATAACAAAATATGGTCAAATTTCTGATACCCTATATACATTATTAAAATAACTCTATCACCATAAATTTACCTTATATTTCTCCTAAACCAAATCATGCCACAATATGACTGGGGGTTCTCAATATATGTCTTTTTTTTTTTAACTTATTTTTTTTAGTTTTGGCTGCGTTGGGTCTTCGTTGAGGTGCATGGGCACGGGCTCTAGGCACGTGGGCTTCAGTAGTTGTGGCTCACAACTCAGTAGACTCAGTAGATGCTCACAACTCAGTAGACTCAGTAGATGCGGTGCACGGGCTTAGTTGCTCCGTGGCATGTGGGATCTTCCCGGACCAGGGCTCGAACCCGTGTCCCCTGCATTGGCAGGCAGATTCTTAACCACTGCGCCACTAGGGAAGCCCTCAATATATGTCTGATGTAGCACAGTAATATTCTTTTCATTACCACCACAGATTACTTTCTTTTTTAAAAAAAACTATGGTTTTTATCTGCAAAGTAATACATGTACATGGAAAACATTGCTATATAAAAGAGAACATAGGGAAAAGTAAACCTATCTCTCACCAACTCCTAAAAGCACAACTAGTGTATTCTTCCAGAAATAACCTACATATATAAAGCTTATCTTAGTGTAGATTATTTTTTATACAAATGGAAGCATATTGTACATACTTTTCTTCATCTCCATTTTAAAAATGTAATACTCCATAACTGTTTCAGATTAGTATATGTATCTCTCTCTTTGATTGTGATAGTTGCTCAAATTTTCACTAAAAAACTGTACTATAATTTATTTAATCAGTTCCCTTTTGATGGGCATTTGTGTTTCTTCAACATTTCACAATACTGCAATGAACATGCCCAAAAAAGGGGCACACATACTCTGCACATACCTGAATATAACTGTACTGTAAATTCCTTGATGGGTACATGTATTTAAAACTTTATGTTACCAAATTGCCCTCTAAGGTTGAATTTACAGTGAATGAGACTGCCTGCTTCCCTACAAATAGTAAGTATTAATGATACAAAGTCTATTAAGAGAAACCCAGATCAGAAATAAGCATGTTTTAAAACATGATTCTAGATTTATCTTTACTCCCTCATCATTTCCACTTTTCAAGGAAATGCAAATGAAAATTACATCTCCTCTCATCTAACTTCTGTTCCCTTAACAAAAAAAATACATTAATTCCCTGACAGAATAAGAATTTATTTACCACAAAAAAAACCCAAAAAACAAAATAAGGAGCCACAATGCAGATTCTGTCTATATGTACGTACTTGGAGAACAGAGAAGAATGGTGAATCAAATGACACTTTTAAAAAATCTACTTTGGTTAAATACAAATTCCACCCAGGTTTAATGGACTCTTTAACTAAGTTGTGAAGTTTCTGCCAGAATTCAGTATCATGAAGATCCAGAATTCTTTGGGTATGTTCTTACTAAACTAAATTAATAAAATACTGTTGGGTACTCATTTGTTTGCCTTCCACATTTATTTCAAACTATTCATTTCTTTTTTTTTTTTTTTTTTTTTTTTTTTGTGGTACGCGGGCCTCTCACTGTTGCGGCCTCTCCCGTTGCGGAGCACAGGCTCCGGACGCGCAGGCCCAGCGGCCATGCGTCACGGGCCCAGCCGCTCCGCGGCATGTGGATCCTCCCGGACCGGGGCACGAACCCGCGTCCCCTGCATCGGCAGGCGGACTCTCAACCACTGCGCCACCAGGGAAGCCCAAACTATTCATTTCTAAAGCATAAATTTCTAAAGTAATCCTTCCATCATTCTTGGAAAAAAAATCGAACGCAAACTAAGATGAAGAAGATAGGTTTTTATTAACACAAAGAGCACTAAACAGCTTCTATCACAGTTTCTTGACATGTATCCCAGGTCAAATTTTTTTTTTTTCTTTTTGCGGTACGCAGGCCTCTCACTGTTGTGGCCTCTCCCATCGCGGAGCACAGGCTCTGGACGCGCAGGCCCAGCGGCCATGGCTCACGGGCACAGCCGCTCCGCGGCATGTGGGATCTTCCCGGAACGGGGCATGAACCTGCGTCCCCTGCATTGGCAGGCGGACTCTCAACCACTGCGCCACCAGGGAAGCCCCCAGGTCAAACTTTGATGATAATGTTTAAAAATAAGAATAATTAAAACTTCACCAGAACCTCCAAAATAAATGTTAATAGTTGGACAGGCTTCTAGATGTGTGAGGAACACCTAAAAGGCTTAGGTAACAAAGGATTAAGTAAGGATATATAAAATTATAACCTAATATATAAATCATGAAAAGGCCATCCATTAGTATATTCTAAATGTGAGGAAGGATATTTATTGCTTAAATAAAATTTTTCTCAAGGCTAATGCTATAAAAAGGCCCTAGTAAACTTTCTTTTGAAAGATCATTACTATTTTGATCATTCATTTATACAAATATTTACTGAGTGCTTACTAGGTGACAGGCTTTATACTACACAATGGATATAGAATGACAAATAGTTACTGCACCTTCAAGAGTCTATAATCTAGAAAAACTTGATCCTGATTTTCAACAGTCTAAAATCAAAATCTTCAATGATTTTTTCATCTTCCCTGATATATAGTCCCTTTCCATTTTTCTTTAATCTAACTAATAAATAAAACTCAAAACTCCATTCAGAACAGTACAGAAAGTATTATATTTAAACAAATATTTCATCCAGATGTGTCCCATGTATAGAATTAAATACAACCACAGTCTTGTCCAAATATAAGTAACAGACTAAGCAAAGTAAGAAACAAAACAGCTTTCCCTCCTTTCACATCTGCAATTACAGTTGTGTCTGCTGGACACTTGCACTTGTTGTCTCTACCGATGCTAGGTCACACCATGAATTCATTCTTTTCCTAGTATTTCACAATAGGTTCTACGTATACAAAATTGACAAGATTTTTATTGTTTTTGGAGAACATTCACCTCCCAAATTTGTCTGTACAACATTTCAAATAAAAATAAACAAGTACATATATAATAGGAATAACTTACTTCAACATTTTTTGGTTTTGTTTCAAATAGGCTAAATCTAGTGATAGTACAGTGCTCTCAATTTCTTCTGTTCCAAAGCAACAAGTATCTACCAACAAAAATAAATATACCACACACACACACACACACACAGCCTACCACCCTACCCCAACCCCACAAGCACAGTGGTGGGGAGAGTAGAGAGCCTGGGGATAAAAATGCGAATTACAACAAGAGACAAGTCCAAAGCTCATTTTTTTGAGTTAACCAATTTCTACCACCCTTCTGGAAGGACGACTGTCCTACTCTAGGGCAGCGGTCCCCAATATTTTTGGAACCAGGGACCGGTTACGTGGAAGACTATTTTTCCGAGGACCTGGCGGTGAGCGGGGGGATAGTTCATGCAGTAATGCCAGCCATGGGGAGTGAAGGGAAGTGGCAGATGAAGCTCTGCTTCATCGCCACTGACCTCCTGCTGTGCGGCCTGCGTTCTTAACAGCCCGGGAATTGGGGACTCCTGCTCTAGGGGACACAAGAAACAGCTCCAGGTCACTTAAGACAGTATCAAAGGCATGGAAAATAATCAGGATGCAAAAACTACCCAAGGAACCTTGCAATCTCAACTCCTTCTCTGGTTGCTTGATGGCCTAGAGTTGCTGGCAGCAAGCTCCAATCAGTCTGGTTTCTCATGATGCCAATTACCACTCTGCTGTTTCTAGCCTAGTCTATTCATAACAAATCTGGAATGGTTTGCCTGCAAGCAATTATTGCAAGTACTCTTTCAGACTCATAATTCCATCTCCTAGGAAATGTATTACATTAAATTGTCTATATCCTCAAAAAACTAGGCCAAAAATTGCAAAATGGGGTCCCTTTTCCACTAATCTGATCCTGACCAGAGAGCCCAACACAAACCCCATATATTACATATATATATATATATATATATATATATATATAAAGAAATACTGATTTCAGTCAATGTAACTGTGACTCTTTGGTCATCATGAAGATATCTCACAACACAGCTATGTTAGAAGCAATGTTACTACCATTACTTTCAACTTCCCCCACAAATTTCAGATATTCAGTTTTACTACCAAATCTAATAAAAACTAACACCAGCTAAGAAAACAGAAGTTAATGTATAACAACTTTTATGTAACAGATAAACACTAGCATGTTTTATGAAATCACTACTATTGTTTTATGAAACCAATTTAACCCACATTCATATCTTTCAATAGCTCTTTCATCAATTTCTTAACAAAATCAACTATATTTACAATTACTTGACAATTCCCATCCTCTTCAAGAACACATATGCCAAGGTCTCTCAGTGAAGGCAGTTAATATTCTTTAAAGGGTAGCCACTGAAAAACCAATAGCTTACAAAATGTTTAAAAGCATAACTGAATTGCCAAATATAATTTTATACTTTAATATTCATTTTTGTACGCTCAGGTAAACCATCTCTCTCTAACACAAATTCCACAATTTCCAGTAAAATGCTTAGTTTTTAAAGTATTTCTCATAAGTTATTTTAAGGGTATATATTTGCATAATTTGATTTCTTTTTAAGCACTCCAGCTTGCCTAGAAAACTGTATAATTTAAGTAGAATCATTATAGATAGTGTACTTAGGTCTTAGGGTCTTGGCAGTTTACACTTTCAGTACTTAAATGTATATAACATCATAATATTTCATGATTTTTAAAATCAAATATGAAAAACATACAATTAGAAATGTGCTTCCCAAAAGATGTTTCTGATGCAACACTCCTAAAATTAGGCTTTCAAAAAACATTTTACCTATGTACAGTAGAAACAGGATGCCAACCTATCTTTAAGTTGAAGTAGCATCAAAATAAATTCTTTCATTCAACAAATATTGTCCAGCTAGGGACATAAGATAAGCTCTATCTTTAGAAAGATAAAAAAGGCCATCTCTATTCCCATCTTTTCTTCCAGTTTTTCCAGAAGATATACCCTGCCGCCAGTAGCTGTAGCTCTCCTTGATCACATGACTTTCTTCTTATGGAAAAACCAGGCTTCTAATCCCAGTCTTCAGTATGTCAGAGAAAATGTCATCTTATTTAAAGGCACTGGTGGGAAGAAGGACTCAGAATTTTCCCATACATCCAAATTTTTAACAAACTTTTTTTTTTAAAAGAATCATGGAAGGGCTTCCCTGGTGACGCAGTGGTTGAGAATCTGCCTGCCAACGCAGGGGACACGGGTTCGAGCCCTGATCTGGGAAGATCCCACATGCCACGGAGCAACTGGGCCCGTGAGCCACAATTACTGAGCCTGCGCGTCTGGAGCCTGTGCTCCGCAACAAGAGAGACCGCGATAGTGAGAGGCCTGCGCACCGTGATGAAGAGTGGCCCCCACTTGCCGCAGCTAGAGAAAGCCCTCGCACAGAAACGAAGACCCAACACAGCCATAAATAAATAAAATTAAAAAAAAAAAAAAAAAAGAATCATGGAAGGGACTCCGGAATTGACATACAAAATAAAGAGTGTAAGCCAGTCAAGAAATAATTATGCATCTTACATAAGAGTATTCATATTTGTATTCTATGCAACTTTCCAATTTCCTGGAATTAATTTCCGTATGTCCTCCATTTCTACCTACCTCACAGAATTTCTAAAAACCATGTGGTCCTGGAATGGCACTTTATAAATAAAAGTATTATTATTTAAGTAGATAAATGAAACACATCTGCAATCTTTTTAATATTATAAATATGATGCATGAAAGTGTGATTTTTAAAAAATTCAAAGGCCACAAAAGCACAAGATGAACAGTAAGTCTTTTTGTTACTGGCCTGAAACAAAATGGCAATACACTGTTAACGCTGTTAACTGACTTCTAGTGCGGTTACAAGCTTAACTTTAACACCATTTTACTTCTGTTTCTTGATTCACCAATTTTTATGTGCTATGTATTGACTGTCCATTGAAGAAATGAGCACTAACCCTTCCTTTGTTGCCCTCTATCTTGCAATTTTATAGGTTATATTATTTTTATATTATAAAGGTTTATAACTATACTCCTTAACTATTCCATAACTATAATCAAGTCTATCTTATATATTTTCTAGGTTGATTCTAAAAACTAAAAATTAATTAACTGCATTTATAATGTGACTAAGTAAATACTAATCACTGAAGAGAATGTAATTTTATATCATTTAGACATTACTGGTTGAAATAGAATTGTCCATGTTTTCTAAGAGTGGCAGCACTTGAATTTTCTTCTAGCTCTCTTTGGTTCATTTTTTTTTTTTTTTTTTTTTTTTTTTTGCGGTATGTGAGCCTCTCACTGTTGTGGCCTCTCCCGTTGCGGAGCACAGGCTCCGGACGTGCAGGCTCAGCGGCCATGACTCACGGGCCCAGCCGCTCCATGGCATGTGGGATCTTCCCGGACCGGGGCACGAACCCATGTCCACTGCATCGGCAGGTGGACTCTCAACCACTGCGCCACCAGGGAAGCCCTCTCTTTGGCTCTTTTTGAAGGCCCAAGACTGCCACTGTAGCTACCAGTTTCCTCCCCCCGACACTGCCCTACCACCATATCCTCTATCTTGGATTATATTTTCCACTGTATTATAGTGTCTCAAATATTTTCATATAAAGTACATAGTTTTTCTAAATATAAAAATATACTTGTCCTCATATGATAAATAATGTGGTTAACTATAAAAAATTTAAGTTCAATATTTTCCCCCAAATGATGAAAATACTGCTTCACTATCTTCAAGCATTCAGCACGGCTGCTAAGAACTCAGTTACTTGATTTTCCTTTTTTTTTTTTTTTTGCGGTACGCGGGCCTCTCACCGCTGTGGCTTCTCCCGTTGCAGAGCACAGGCTCCGGACGCGCAGGCTCAGCGGCCATGGCTCACAGGCCCAGCTACTCCGCGGCATGTGGGATCCTCCCGGACCGGGGCACGAACCCGTGTCCCCTGCACTGGCAGGTGGACTCTCAACCACTGCGCCACCAGGGAAGCCCTGATTTTCCATTTTTTATTCCCTGTCTCTGGCAGTAACTGAGGATTTTCTTTTTATCCTTAGAGTTCTGAAATTTTGCCAGATGTGTCTAGATATAGGTCTTTTTCCATTCATCCTGTGTGGTACTAGATGGGTTCCTTTAATCTGAAATTCATTATCTTTCTCTGGCTCATGATATTTCTTCAATTATTTCTTTCAATATTTTTCTCCTTTCCACCTTCCTGTTCTTTACTTCTAGAACTCATATTTACAGATATGAAAACTTTGTGATGTATTTTCCGTACTCTTTTTCTCTCAATTTTTCCAGACTTTTTTTCTTTGTTTTTTTTTTTTTTTGGCTTCACATACACAGAGTTCCTCCTCTTTGGCTCCAAATCAACAACTCAGTCTTGATTCATGCTAAATTGTTATTTAACCCATCCATTAAAATTTATCTTCATAATTTTCAAAATCTGTCCTGGTTCTCTACCACTTTTTCAATGAAATTATGATTAATTATTGCAACATGTTCTTGAATCTTAGTAAAATACATATTACGCTTTTTTTTCTTTGAAGTTTTCTTCTGAATTTTATCTGAGGTCAGCTGTTCTTTCTTTCATCTTAATCCTCTTCCATCTTTATTCTCCTCAACTGTCTGTCTGTTTATATTGGCATAAAAAAGATTATTTTTGGCTCTCTCTGAGGTTGTTCGAATTTGTTTTCCCAAATGGTGTCTCCCTTAAATGGGAGGGTAGTACTATTTAAGCAGGTATCCCAGAAAGGTACCTAGACAGGAAGTTAAACTTGCTGGGATCCGCCAAAACTGCTGTTCTCTGAAGAGGCATGCTTCAGTGCCTCTGCTTCTCTCTCAGGTTCCAACACCTCAGATGTCCTACTGAATTGCTAATCTACTTTCTTAAAAGAGAACAGTTCTTAGACTTCTGGCCTGAGGGCAGGCATGACTGCCACCAGGGCTGTTAAGACTGGAGAAAGGGCAGGAAGGAGGTCCAACTAATGCAGCACTTTGGAAAATAATTCTTTAAAAGATTCCTGATTATTACGCAATTGCCCACTACTGTTCTCTGTACTTGTTGACTCCAAGCTTGGAGTCTTTCTGAGGTTCCCCTAGGAAATCCTGAGCTTACCTCTGGTATCTTGAGTTCCAGTTTCCTTTGAGATTTTGCTGTCAATCCAATCCCATGAACTTCCTATCTTCTTCATAATTTCTTGTCCTCTGATGGTACCTGTAGTGGACTGTCAACTGTAATTTTACTGTTCAACACACACTCTCCCCGGTCCCTTTTTCTAGTAATATAATCCCTCTTGTCCGTGGGGAAATATTACATGTGATTTGGGTGGAAGTGAGTCTTCCCAGCTACCACTGGGGTGGCCACATGACCCAGGTCTGGCTAGAATAATATCCCATCCCCCCTCTCCTCTAGCAGCCATCTTTGCCTGGCTGAAAATAAAACTAATATAGAAGAAAGGAGAGACTAAAATGTTGAAAGAAAACCAGTACTGATGATATTATTCAAATATGGACTTATCCATGCCTAAAGATGGATCTTCCCTCCTTCCCCACACACATCTGAGCACATATAAAGCTACAGAGCTAATGAAGTCCTTTTACTCCTCTTTAAGGTAGTTTGACCAGTGTAATAACATCTGTCCCTTGCTTTTCAAAACTGCGGTTTAGTTCAATCTTTAAACCATATAAGTGGGATGTTGGGAAGAAAGAAAGTTAAAGGAATGTACTCAATGCACCATATTTAAAAGAAAAGTTAAGACAAAAATTGTAAAATAAGCCAGAAGAAATAAAATTAAAGCTTTATAGTTTGGTGTTAATCACAGAATGAGGAAATAGCTATAAACTTTATTAAGTGCATCCTATCATTTCCTAAGACATCCTTCATACCTCTAGGGAAAGAAAAGCATATATAGAAACCAATTATCTCTTAACTAGTCTTTTCTGAGTCAAGATTCCAATGGTTTCAAAAAGAACAAAGGAGGAAAGACTGGTAGTGATTTAAAATGTTCTAATCTATTATATATCCAAAGAAAACTCTCTGAAAGGTTATATAGTGTCAACTTCTGGAAGAAAAATTCTTTAGTTTTGATATGATTATTTGAGGAGAGGTATGGAAGGGGTTGTTTACTTTTTAATTTTAGAGGTGATAAAAAGCACAGAAGGTCATTGAACTCCTCAGTGGATGAAAGATGAAATCCAGTACTCATCACCTAAGGTAAATAATTCACGGTTCATAGACCTATGCCTCAAAAGTTCTAGCCTCCTGAAATTTGCAAAATGCTGTATGTATATATTTAAGTACATATGAGGGAGAAGGGGTCCACAGTTTTCATCAGAATCTAACTAAAATCCATGACCTAAAAAAGGTAAAGAAAACTGCTCCTGACTGGAAAAGAACAATGACAACTTCATTCAAGAATTACATTTAACAATTAAATACAAAAAAACTAAGTAATGAATACCTCCAACATATAAGACAGTGTACTAGATATAGAGATTATCTCCATTCTTTAGAAAAACTCTGTTAGAAAAAATTATTAGTCCCAACATGGATGAAGAAAATGAGGTTAAACAGTAATTTTCCCAAAGTCACAAAGTATTAAAGCAGGATGCAAAAGTTTCCCAACTTGATTTTAAACTTTTTCCATATAATGTTTTTTTTCCAGGAGAAATATTGGAAAACAAATACAAAGGCAATGGGTTATTTCATAATGGAATGTAATTTTATGTCAGGCACAGAAATTGCCAAGTATTCACATGCCTGGGGTTTAATGAAACTGAAATCTGACCCTTCAATTAAGATTTTCAGGGAAACTTCTGCTTCTAGTAGTAAGGTGAGAAGCCCTTAGTATTTGATTAAGATTTATGAATCTTAACATTCAAGGTTGTCTAAGCCAATGAATGGCTCCCCTTGCTATTCTTCTGGGCTCCATGGGAAACAAAACGAAGTTGCTCATACATGGAGACAAAAAGCTGCAATACCAAGCCCATGTTTTTTATGTCTTGGCATACAAGATAAGAGGATCTGGTGATAAGGCTAAAGTAGGCAAGAACTTCTACATATCAAAACACCTCCCACATACCTAAAACACATTAACAACTTAAAATATATTCCAGAACACGGCTCTGGCTAAGATAACTCAGTACCAGAGTTTGGGTTGGAGCCAGCAAACTGGGTCGAATAGTGGAGTGGATCTTGGACTGAGAGGTGGTAATACTGGGTAGAGTAAGAAAAAAAAAGGAAGGAAAGGTACAAATGAAAGAACAATCCACAAAGTAAGTTAGGGATATGTTATCAAAGTTCTGAGACTTAAGGGGCTTCCCTGGTGGCGCAGTGATTAAGAATCCGCCTGCCAATGCAGGGGACACGGGTTCAAGCCCTGGTCCGGGAAGATCCCACATGTCATGGAGCAACTAAGCCAGCGCGCCACAATTACTGAGCCTGTGCTCTAGGGCCCGCAAACCACAACTACTGAGCCCACATGCCACAAATACTGAAGCCCATGTGCCTAGAGCCCATGCTCCACAACGAGAAGCCACCACAATGAGAAGCCCGCGCACCACAACGAAGAGTAGCCCCCACTCGCCACAACTAGAGAAAACCCATGCGCAGCAACGAAGACCCAATGCAGCCAAAAATAAATAAATTTATTTAAAAACAAAAAAGTTCTGAGACTTAAGAAAACAGCATGGTCAGATCTTTGCTTTGATACCTGGCCATTTTATCTAGAACCACTGAATCACCTGCTAAGCCTACAGCAGAGAAGTCACCGAATACGGCTTGCCTCATCATTCCCAGAAAAGGAGATAAAAGAGTAAGAAAAGGATGTTGACCTTCCCATTACTCTTATCTGTCCCTCTTTATTAACAGTATGATTAAGTAGTAAAAAACTTTAAATTCTGGGGGAATTTAAGAATATATTCTATTTAAATACTAAAGATCTAATGAATCCAGGATATAATCCTAAAACATCATTTAACCCACACAACTATTATTTGTGGAAGCTTCATTACAGAATCCCACTTCCTATGCTAACACTGGCTTCACCTAAATTAACCCACATGCACAATTACAGCTGAAGAGTTTTATTGGCAGTCTATGAATTCAATAAAATAATCAAATTAAATGGAGTCAGGAAAGAAAATAAAAGAGTCAGATTTTTCTAACTTACAGATTTTAAATTGTATTTTTTAAAAACAACCAAACATATTACTAGTCAGTAACCCCATTTTTACAACACTCTCCATTCTTCCTCAAACTTCAGTTTTAAAAACTAATATTTACGGAGACTGTTATAGTTCACAAATGTTTTCACACACTTAGCTCATCTGACCCCCAGCAAAAGAAGGTATTATGATGTCCCTCTTAGGTGAGGCTCTGAGAGATTTAGCTTGCACATCACACTTACTTGACAGCATGAATTGAGAGATGTAGTAGGGTCTAAGCATTCTTCTCACTTCACATTTTAAGAACTTACTATAAAAGAGGTCACCTACAAGGTATCTATTTTCACTTGATGTCCCAGAAAAGGGGAAGAATAGTATACGATTCACTCACAATCTATGAAATCCATCTCAAGATCAATCACATGAATTTTTCCCAAGACGGAGTTAGGGAAACAACAAGATGTAACAGAACAGAGCAACATTAACTACACTCCTATAAAGTCTTTTTTTTGAAGGGTGTGGGGTGCAGTTTTATAATCTGGTGTTCTAACCGACTCTTAAACGTACCAGGACTATTACTGCTTACGTATAATGACCCAGGGGTAAGTCATAAACTAGAAAAAGATGTCATTCACACAGATCTGTAAAGATGACCAAAATGCAACATGAAATAAGCTAATGAGTTCTACAATTTATACAAAACATCTCTTGATCAATTACTAAGGAGACCATGAAAGAGTAGTAGGGAGGCAGTGAACTATAGAAGTTAAAAAAAGCAGACTTTGATGTGAGACTGCCCATGTTTGTATCTTATTTCCATCATTTACTGTGACCTTGAGCAAGTTATTCTTTTCCCTGATTTTTTTTCAACTACAAACTGTGGATAATATTATTATCTACCTCTTAGAGTTGTGAGGGTTAAATGAGATACTATACATAAAGCAATTAGAACTGTGCCTGGTATATAGTAAGCACTCATTAAAATACTAGTTATTAAAATATTAGTTATTGAGGTGATAATTACCCAATGTTCTAAGTGTTATGAATACTTTCAGGGAAGAGGTGATATTTTATCTGGCTCTTAATGGGTAAGGCAGCTAACAGAGTGACATCCACAGAGAATAGATATTAATGGGGCTTGAAAGCTGACATCTGACATAGCACATCCTAAAACATACTAAACCACTACAAAACCACTGTAGTTTTAAAAGTACAGTGCTCATACACATAACGAAATGGGAGTTACAGGAAGAGACCCATGTACCCTTGGTCTAGCACTTTCACCATTGGAATACATCCTACCAAAATACAGACACACATACACAGAGATACATATCAAAGAGTCCACTGCAGTATTGTTTGTAGTAGAACACTGGACACAGCCAAAACACTCAATAAAACCAGGGAAGTCATGATACCTGACAAGGGAACATTCCACAGCCATTAAGAAGAATAAGATAAACGATAAGTGTATTTATATGGGAAGAGTCTATGATAAGACCATTAATTTTAAAAAGAAATTTTCATAATATTTTTATAATGACCCCATTTATGCAAAACAAAAATTTGTTTACACAAGTACACAATTTACATTTACTACATGATTTAATAACAAAAAAAAGATAATGCAATCTCCCTTTAAGACTCCACCAACATTAAATAAACATCAGTCATAGTTTAGTAACTTTGCTACATACTTTAGCATAGGTTCAGTTTAAAAGATGTATCATCTCTTCAATAGAATTAAAACATCTATCTCAGGTCATATAGCAGCTCTGCTATTTTGGCATTTCCTGAATAGCAACTGCATAAGTATTAAATTATTCCTGGTTTATTTGAAATATATTTTTAAAATATTGAAACAAAACTAAAGAACACTGGAATGATAATGCAAGAGAACTAAAACACATTCATAGTTTGTAGATCCTGCCCTAATAGTGTTATGGAGGTGTTCAAGTCCAAAGGCAGCCTAGTTAAGGCTAATGACATCACAAATCAATAAGAACGTGGTACAGATGCTGGTGCTGAAGGCACCTTTACTTCTTTAGTAGAAATCTGGAAGAGAGGGAGGGAAGAAAGGAAAGAAAGAAGCCAACCCTGCTTACAGGCTTAACAGGCAGTAAAAAAAAATATATATATATATATATTTTTTCAAAAGACCACTAAGTAAGATGAAAAATTACATTACTTTGTTAACCATAAAACCCTACATATGTTAGCTACTTATCAAAAAGCACAGGAAATTGCTTAGTACAAACAACTAATTTTAGTACGTGGGCCTTAAGGTTATACAAATACAATACATATAAAGATATACATACTGAGCAGATATAACCCAGTCTATTGTTCTATTGTCTAAATATATGAAATAAAGGTAGTACTTCAAATAGTGGGAAAGGATAGATGATGAAATAGCTAAATCAACGGATTAACTATTTGGAAACATAAGACTAAGTTCATGTCTTCCTCCAAAGCCAGTATAAATTCGAATTACAAGAATTGAGTGTAAAAATTAACAGGCACAATAAGCCAAGAGGTGGAAGCAACCCAAATGTCCGTCGATGGATATATGGATAAAACAAAATGTGGTATATATACGTACAATGGGATATTCAGTCTTAGAAGGGAAGGAAATCCTGTTACATGATACAACAAGTATGAATCTCAGGACGTCATGTTAAGTGAAATAAGCCAGTCACAAAAAGACAAGTACTATATGATTCTACTTATATGAAGTATCTAAAGTAGTCAAATTCATAGAAACAGAAAGTAGAATGTTGGCTGCCAGGAGTTGGCGGAAAGGAGAATGGAAAGTTGCTGTCTAAGGAGTAGAGAATTTCAGTTTTACCAGATGAAAAAGTTCTGAAGATCGGTTACACAACAATGTGAATACACTTAACATTACTGAACTGTACACTTAAGTGCTTAAAACAATAAAATTTTTGTTGTATTGTTATTAAATTGTTTAAATTATATACAATTAAGAAGTACACACTAAATTACTTAAGCCACTTAAAAAATTACTTGACTATAAAGAGATCAAATAAAGCACCTGATCGAACTTCTAACAGCTCAATGGCAAAAACAGTTAAAAATACAACATATAAGATTGAAAGGAAAAAGGATGCATATAAATTAAATCTATAAAGCACAAATTTTATAAGACTGATGTAAGAAGGAAATTATCTATAGTTTCTCCCAATAAATTTGAAAATCTAATATGAAATGAATAATCTCCACAGAAAATATAAGTCAAAAGCTTAATGAAATCAAACCCAACAGTATGTTAAAAGAAAACTACATCATAATAAGTATCTCAAACACAGGTAATTAGGAAATTTATTATCGCAATTCATTATTTGAAGAGATTGGAGGGAGAGGAAGAAATGATCTTTTCAATAGATGCCAAAAAAGCATTTGATAAAATTCAGTATACATTTCTGCTAATATTTAGTAGGGTAAAAGAAAGAGATATACTAAATTGATAAAGGATTATACTTAATAGTGACCCAACAGCACTCCCATTAAAACAAGGGAAAGACAAGGATAGCCTATATTACCACTTTTATTCAACATTTTGGGCCTGTTCAAATCTGATGCAATAAGAGAAGAAAAACAAACGACAGATATAAATACTGAAAAAGAGACAAAAGACAATCATTTATTGGAGTCAATATAACATCCTAAGGCCAAGTTAGAAGTTTGGGCTTTATTCTAAGAGAGATGAGAAGTCAAATAACGATTTACATTTCAGAAAGATTAGCTTAGTTGTTGCATGAATAATAAATGGAGTATGGTGAGACCAGAAGAGAAAGCTAGGAGATCAAATTAGGAGGCTGCTATAAAGTCTAAGTAAGATAATAGCCAGCACTAGGGTGATGGCAGCAAAGATGGAGAGAGATGGCTCAGGTGGGAATGACCTCTCCTAGTCCACCTCCAAGATGGAGTGGAAAGACATGATGTAAGCCTGAACAAAGAAATCTTCTTCCGTAGTAGAAGTTGCTGGTTCAGGAATGGACACATGACCCAAACTAGGTCAAAAAGAATATTTCAGGAGCCAGAAGTGACTTTTTTTCTTATATTGCTAGCCATAAGGACAATGTAATCCTAGAATTATATTGGTGTAAGTCTTTAATTATCCCCCAATATCCACACTCCCCTTTTTCTTTTAGTAAAACACTTCTCCCACAAGTTGTATCTGGGTATAATGGCCATAGAGCAAGAGCTAGGTCCTAGGTATGGACATATAACTAAGTTCTGGCCAACAGGATATAACAGGAAGTAATGTTTGCAATTTCTTGGTCAACTCCTTAAAAGGAAGCTATCTGTGCTCACTTTTCTATTTCTTATTTCTCATGGGCTGTGTATTAGTTTGCAAGGGCTGCCTTGCAAAATACATAGACCGGGTGGCTTAAACAACAGCAATTTATTTTCTCACAGTTACTGAGGCTAGAAATCCAAGATCAAGGTGTCAGCAGGTGTTGTTTCTTCTAAGGCCTCTCTCCTTGGTTTACAGATAGCCGTCTTCTCACTGTGCCCTAACATGGCCTTTTCTCTCTGTGTACACATCCCTGGTGTCTCTTTTTATGTCCAAATTTCTTCTTCTTATAAGGATGCCTGTCAGACTGGATTAGAGCACACCCTACATGACCTGATTTAACCTGTCACATCCTGAGATACTGGGGGTTAGGGCTTCAGCATGAATTGTGAGGAAACACAATTCAGCCCACAATAGGGTGAAACATGGACATAATGCTGGTAAACCAGATTAGAACTTGTAGATGAAGTCAACACTCTAAGGCACAGCTATTCAATAAAACTTTCTGTGATGATGGAAACATTCTATATCTTCATTCTCCAATATGGTAGCCACTAGCCACATATGATTATTTAAATTACATTAATTTAAAATTAAATAAAATTAAAAATCCAGACCCACATTTCAAGTGCTCAGTAGCCATATATGGCTAGTTACTACCATATTAGACAGCACAGGTTAAGGGATGGTGTAACAAAACAGTAGAAACTTAGATCTACGAATGACAAGAAGGACTACTCCCAGATTATCACATAATCTACCCTGTTTGAACTTCATGTATTTTAGAGTCTCTTTGTTCAAATAACCCATCCTATACCGTAACTAATACAGTAAATTAGTAGTGGAATGCTGCAATAACAAATTCCTAAAAATTCTGATAAGGCTTAGAAGGCAGGTAGCAAGGAAGCGTATCAGGCTGCGAAGCCAGCAAGTCTTATGTAGTAGCAAAGCATCTTGTAAAACTCTTGCCTGCAATAACGAGTAGGGCACACCACAAGACTACCAGGTATGGAGCTCCAAGAAAAGCAATTAGAAAAACTCAAAATATTGATGTGTTAGCTGTTTAAAGAATAACTAGAAAGATCAACTCAACTGTGAATAAGGCAGTTTGTAAGCAGAGATAGACACAAAAATAGTGCCACTGAGAGAAGATCTCTCAGTAGCAAACCCTACTTTATAACAGTCTAATTTGGGGTCTCTCAGGTTTGGGAAAGGCAGTTGTTTCTGCATTCCAAACACAAGGAGTTAAGTTTCTGACCGCAAAGATTCTTTGTCAGACAGTAGCAAAGATCAGGTACAGGGTGTTTCTTTCCCACCTATGATGATTTTTGATGTGTCAACTTGGTTAGGGTAAACTAAGAGGAAAGAAGGGCAACAGCCATTTGGTAAATACTTTCTCTCAGTTATTCAGACATTAATCTAGGTGCTGCTGTTAGAGGTGGGGGGCGGGATTTGCAGATATAATTAAAGTCCCTAATAAGCTAGGGTGATCATCCTTAGTGAGCTGGACCTAGTCAGCTGAGCTCTTAAAAGAGACTGGATTCTTCCTGACAAATGTGACTCCAAATACCAGCTGAGTCTATAGCTGCTATCCCTTCACCGGATCTTCCTTTTCTAATTGCCTATGGAGAACAGCTTCAGCATATGCACATGTGTTCCAGCCTGCCTGAACTCTTACCTTTTCAACTGCTTACCTTACAAATTTTAGATTTGTTAGCCAGCCCCCAGAACTGTATAAGCCAATTCCTTGTAATAAATTTCTTAATATATACCTATCTATCTATCTAGCATATATAAACCTCCTACTTGTTCTGCCTCTCTGGTTAAATCTTGACTGATATGTCACCCAAGCCTATTATTTCAGATGCCCTCAAGGTAGCCAGGTAACACAGGGAGAAAGGAAAAGGCCTAGTAGAGAGAGAAGTAAGAGAATGAGTTGATTTCAAAAAAAAATATGACAAAAAGAGACCTGCTGTAGTTAATATCACATGGTACTGACTTAAAGAAAACAGAACAAAAATCTATTAAATGTTTGAGACAGATTTACCATCAAACCACATTACTGGCCTATACAACTCTATAACTGGACTTTAAGTAACCCTGCAGCCCCTAAATGTATGCCAACTAGTACAGTGCCATAAAAGTTTTGCAATCTCAAATGCCTACTACTTCAGATGTGGCAAAGGAAGATAACAAGGAATAATCACCAAAGAACAAAGCCAAGGACACACACAATATTCAAAAGGGCATTCCTCCCAGAGAGCAAAATCAGAGTTTAACCAAGGATTTTACATAGTTGCCAGGGCAGTCTTCTCCTGTCCAGAAGGATTTCATTGTTACTATGGACCAATGACTGCTGTCTACTTACTCCTTCCTTCTCCAAAGAAGCTGTCATTATGATTATCCTATTCCTATTCACCACTGTACAATGGGTTGGGCAAAGGAAGGATAGATACGTTTTTTATTATTTTACAGATTACTGGACTGAATTAAGAGGACAAGCATTATGTAGATATCCTACACTGTGAGCTATATGTAGTATCCAGATGGGACTTTGGATTGATTCTCTTGAGGAAGAAAGAAGACTATGTGTTGGAAGAAAGGTTTGTACAACTGTTGGGTGGCCAGAAGTTTTAGCCCGGTACTCAAGAAGAAAGGTTTATATTGGAGATATAAACTTGAGAGTCATTAGCAGATGCATATATAAAGACACAAAACTAGATAAAATCACCTAAGAAGTAAGCAGATAAAAGCCCTCCTAAGAAGTAAGCAGATAAAAGACCAAAAAGGGCCCAGGAATGAGCAATGATGTACTAAATAACCAAAGGATGTACAGTGAAGGGGGTGGGAGGAAGCAAGAAGACCAAAAAAAACAGCTAGTAATGTAAAAACAGGAGAGGGTGGTATTACATTAGCAAAGAGAATAGCACTTTTTAAGAGGCAAGGATTGGTCAGCAAGGTCAAATGCTGATGAAAAGAGTAAATAAGAAATGGATAAACAATTAAATACTATATCCAAAAAGATATCCATGTATCTTTGGGAAAAAAAGTATAGAAGTATCAAAAGAAAATATCTAAGAAATTTTGTTTAAATACTGGGGTAAAGAAGGAGTCATAAAAGAATAATTCATCTTACTACAAAAAAATAAAAAATTTTCTACGTTGTGAAAATAATGTAAACAGAGAAAATGTTGCAACAACACCGTGAAAGATTAATACCCATAAATATAAACAGCATCACAAATCACTAAGAAAAAAAAAACTCTAATAGAATAAGTAACAACTGTAATAATAGATAAAACAGGAAATTTTCAAAAGAAATCCAAATAAAAAATAAACAGGAAAATTTGCTCAACGTCAACAGTAATAAGGAAAACAAAACACTATTTTTTGTTTAACAGATTTTAAAAACTAAGATGATCAAATCCAGTGGCATTCTTACACACTGCTGATGGAAGTAAAACTTGGGAGCATTTATCAAATTAACACGTGAATAACCTCTGGCCCTTAAATTCCATTTCCAGGAATCCATTCCAAAGAAATACTTTTGTACTCAAAAATAACTGTAAAAGGATGTTCACTTCAGCAATGTGTATGTGATAGCAATGTCCTGAAAACAATCTGTCTACCAACATAAAAGATCAAATAAATTATGAACATCATACTGTGAAACATTCATAAGTAAATGAGAATGAGCCAAATCCTAACATACTCTCTCAGACACCCCCCCCCACACACACACATACCCACACCCACACCATCTCTCTCATTCAACTCACTCTCATCAACAAAGAAACTAGACCATGTGATATACACCAAGCTGTTAGCAGCATTTACTCTAAGAGTTGGATAAAACCTTCATGTATTAGAAGACTCTTTTTTTTTTTTTTTTTACAAAACAAGCGTCACTAGTTTTTATAGTTAAATAAATATGTAATCATTATCTGAGGAAAAAAAGAATGCAAAGATGATTTCAAATAATAATGATTAATTCTGGAAAAAAGATTAGGTGATTTTTGTATTCCTTAGATATTTTTTGATTTTTGTCAAATTTTCTACAAATATGTGTAAGTTTCTACAAATATGTATGCTTAATTAATTAATAATGTTTAATTATAGAAACACTGTATTTAAGATCTAATTTAAAAGATATTTAACATTGCACTTGATATTGCCCTGTAACTCAATTTTTCATATTTTAACCCATCTCTACCTGCAGCAACCATAAGTATACTAGTATAGCTACCTCTTTTCTTACTACAAAATCTTCAGGGTAAAATCAGAATGAATGTTTCTTTGGTGTAACTTAGTAGTCAAGGACACTCTAAAAAAGTATCACACAACAGGCCTCATCTTAAAAAAATTTTTTAAATAAAAAAAAATACCCCAAATTAGTGAGTATTCCAAGAGATACTCATAAAAGATGTAAAGTCTACACTATCAGTATGCAAAAACAGAACAATCCCTATAATGAGACCAATTCTAAAGGCACACAGATACACTGAAAACTGTTAGACTCCCAAGTAAAGTAATCATACAGGATTAAAATCATCCTCACAGTTTTAAATTATTATTAATTTTGTCTCAATAAGATTTAAATTTTATGAAGCTGGGAATAATGTCTCAATTTCTTCAAAACCCTCAAAATTCCGAAGTGATTATGCTAGGTCTCAATAATGCCTCTTAAATAAACTTAGTTAGAAAAATATACTAATAGTGATACTTATCTTCTAAAAATCATAAAAAACAGAATTCCATCACTCTGTTAAGTTTTCACGTGTGCAAGTTTAAAAGTTTTACTAACTATATAGAGCTATGATTTTAAATATAGCTAACTTTTTCATATTCCCTGAGAAGGAAATGGTTGAGATTATTATATAGTAAAAACAGCCACACATAGTAGATACACAATAAATGTTTGGCAAGTAAAAGAATCAACTCCTATACCAAATCTCACACTAGTAAGAACTACACTAGAGGCTTTGCAACAGGACTATTTTTGTTATTAACTTCATATAAAAAACAAGAGGGAAATGTGGTACAGAGAAGGGAAAAGACAATAATGGGGTTAAAGACTAAACTGAAAACAGATTTGGTGTAACACAAACAGGAAGACTTCCTTTTCTTCTCAGGTTTCAGATTTAGGGCAATAGGAAAGAAGAAAAGGAAAACAGAACTTCATGTTAATGTTTTTTTATTCCAAATTCAAAACGGATGAAACCAATTTTTCCACAGATCTCTCTGAAATATTTTTCATTCAAATGTTCTTTAATTAAAAAATACTCCACGAGGAAAGACCAAGCCAAGAATTAATTTTAGGATAGGTCTTTTATTTCTCCACTTTTATTTTTTTCTTTTCTGTTCCTTTCTTTTTACTGGGGGGCAGGAAGGATTAAAAAATTAAAGATTAAATGAGACCAAATGATAACTCGGGAGGGGAATACACCCTACTGGAGATGCACAGCTATAAACTAGTTTCATAAATTTGCCATGTCTAGTCTATACTTTCAAATAATCTCAAGAAATGAGAAATGAGTTTACTTATTTTCAAAATTGAAATAACACTAATACATGTTGTGACTCAGTTTGAGTAACTGGTTAATTTGAACATTAAATAATAAGAGCAATGAGAATATAATTAAGGATAATCAGCAGTCCTCCTTGATCATGGATTCCATCCCTCACCCTCCAATCATTTTTAAACTCTCTCTCTAGAACTTCCTTAGTTTTAGTAATCATTTTCACGGTACAGCAGGCAGAAATATATATAATCTATTTTTTGCAGATGTATCTTAGCATTATTTAAAATTAGAATTATGACTTTGGTTATCTCTAATAACTTATTTAACCTTGTTTAACATTATGTTGAACTTTTACTGAAAAAGCATGCTTTGTTTCAGACCATTTAATCAAAAAAGCACATTTTTTTACCCATGACTCATATAAACCTATTTAAAATTTTCAATCTATTCTCAATAATCTTGTTGTCCATTCCCATCAGTACAATTCAATATGATCTATCTGCATACTTTCAGAGATTTTATTATATATCAAAATTATCTATAAGAACACTAATAATACTGGCTCTAAAAGGAATTCCTAAAGTACTGTGATATTTACATGTTTTTCCACCTGACCCTCTTTTATCTCTAGTTTCACCCTGAAGTAAACGTAAAAAGTCAACTCTAAAAAGATCAGGTAATGTTTATGAGTTTCGTAGGATGACAGAAGCCAACCTAAGTTATGCTTTCAATAATTAAGTCTATATTGATTTTTTCATAGCATTCTTGGGGAAGATAAAATTTCCAGCATGTCCCTTTTCAATAATTAAAACCCTAAATTACAAATCATGATAAAATGATACCTATAATGCTCTACAATTCCACTTCCCCTCATGATTGAATAAGAATAGTTTCTAAAGACAAAAGAAAAAAAAAGTTAAGAAGTAAAAACACCGTTAAGTCAGGAAGGGTATTTTGCTTCTGGGTGGCAAATGGATAGGCATAACTCTACCAGAAAGGTAAGGTTCCAAGCACTCGAAGGAGTATTCATATTTACCCATCACCTTCTATTCCCTAATGACTTGGTTTTTTTTTTCAAAAGGTGAAAGCTGAAGCAAGTTAGTCAGATTTGGAATAGGTTACCATGGATGTTGGTGCCCCCTATCGGTCCTAACAAAAATATAAGTGGTATCAGCAGGCACTAATTCACATACCATTAGGAAGTAAAAATTCCTTTTTGTCTATGGTCAAGTACGGAAAAATTATAAGGAAGCTCATTATATCCACATTTCCTAAGCCACTAAATTATCCTTAAAAAATGCAGAATATACTGTCATAAGTGCAAATACTCTCAAGGGCCTAAAAATCAACCTCCTAGTCAACTGATGGTCTAATTTGGATGCTAGTAGAAGCAGTCTAGCAAATAGTCTAGTGAATTTCTGGGAGTCAAAATGTACTGCTTTGATGATTATTCAACAGTTAAAACTTTCACAATACTAGCTCCAATTAGGTTGGTGAGGTTAATGACTAGACTAAACTGAGTAATTAGAATCCCATAAAAGCATCTGACGGGTCCACCATAAATAGCTGCAACCAAGTTCTGTTACCTTAAGACTTGAGGTCCAGGGACTTCCCTGGTGGCGCAAGTGGATAAGACTCTGCGCTCCCAGTGCAGATCCCTGGTCAGGGAACTAGATCCCACATGCACACTGCAACTAAGAGTTTGCATGCTACAACTAAGGAGCCGGCAAGCTGCAATTAAGGAGCCCGCAAGCCACAACTAAGGGGCCCGCCTGCCACAACTAAGACCTAATGCAACCAAATAAATAAATACATAAATATTTTGAAAAAAGAAGAAATCTTTAAAAAAATAAAAAAGACTTGAGGTACCAAATATGTCCAAAGTAACTAAATAAGATACATTTATAAACTATGTTTACTTCAGAGATCTGACTTCACCAAATCCTAGCAAAGGTAAGATGCTATGATTTATTAATAACACACATGGTACGGTGCAGTAGGAGATAGAGAGATATGTAAGACAAGTTTTCTGTCTTTGGATCTGACAGAACATAGCAGACTAGATGAAAATGCTTCATCGATTAAAAGGCAAAATATGAGAATTTAAGAGAAGAGAGAGTAGGCATAGGGCTAATTTACCAGAAAGAACAGATAAATCTGCAACCCCCTACTTCACAACATAAATATGCCTTCTTCATTACCACATTACCTTAGAAGCAAGTTTCCCAATTCTAAACAATCCATATAAATGCTCGCCTGATTTCCCACAACCACGCAGTGAGAATGTTTCAAAATAACAAGGTAGGAAGGAGGGAGGAGGTGGTCATATACTTCTGAGTATGGTATCTAATGAAAGTTTTACACACATACTACAGGTTAAGGGAAAAAAAGAAGAAAAACAACAACAACAACTTATAAGCACCTTCAACAAAATCTTGAGTTTAACTCCAGGGTATTCACAGCCTATCCAGACCCTAAGTTAACATCTCCTATTTAAAAGGAAATTTTTTTTTTCTAAGATAACCTTAAAAAGCCTAAGTCTTGAAAGGCAGGGAGAAGCAAAAAGATTGCCTCTAGACAAGGTGGTTTTCACTATAAAGTTTCATTCTGTTAGCAACTGTTAATTCTAAATGGTGGAAATATGAATATATTTATCTGTACTTCTCTGTATTTCTTTTTTTTTTTTTTAATGAGCTTTTCAGAACAAGAAAAGCAAAGCTCAGGGTAGCTAATTTGTCTTCAGTGGTTGTCCTACTGCCAAAAAGTATCTTCCCCTATGCTATCTGAATTTGTTTTAACTCATCTGAAATGCCAACATCACTGATGTCGTACTCAACATCATACGGCATACCAGAGTATGTGAATGAGTGAATGAATAGGCATGCTTTGCTTTGAATCAAACAAACACAGGTTAAGTCCGCTCTGCCACTTATCAGCTACGTGACCCTAATGAAGTTACCTAAAACCCTTCTAACCTAGTATCTTTGCCTTTAAAATGAGTATGAATATCCCCTCCGAACATCTGTATACTTCTCATATACTTTATTCAGGATATACATTTAACCATTTGCTTTCACTCTCATACTTCCTCAAACTTATATTTAATCATTGGTATATTTTTAAATCAATGTCTTAAAATAGTTTTGCTCACCGCTGCTTACTCAGTACAGTAAAACTCCTACCATATAGTAGAAACTCCAAACATTTATGAATAACGAAACAAATACGACAACACCACAGTGTAAGGGTGAAAATGGGAATACATGAAAACTGTATTAACTCATTTAATTCTCAAAACAATGCTATAAGACAGAATCTACTATTATCACCATTAACATATAAGGAAACTGGAGAGAGGTTATGTAACTTGCCCAAGATCACAAACGTAGTGTGTGATGGACCAAAGATATGAATCCAAGCTCCATCTAATCGGAAATCCACTAATCGGAAAAGATGTGCATCACAACTTTTATGTTAGGAAATACATTTCTATTTTCTATATTGGTTAGTCACCCATTGAAAGCTGAGGAAATTACTGCAATTTTCAGGTTTTGATCTAAGGTTTTGCATCAGATTGGGGAGGTAGGTAAAGGAATATCTGAAGTTACACAAATTATCTAAAACATGATTATCCTTATTCTGAAATACTGAAGAGAAAATCCAATTCTCAATAACCTACGCTAACGTTTAGTAAAAATTAGATTCTTGTTCTTGAACATTCAAATAAAGCTTTTATTTAAATTGAATCTCCTTTCCTTCCAGTGTTCCCTCTTTCAGCAGATATACAAAATATCCAGCTAGCATTTCATCGAAGTAAACATATATATTCTTGTTAAATTATCCTCCACTTTTGTAGGTTAAATATCCCAAAACTATAACCTTTCTTACTCCTTCTTAACCTTTCAATGATTTTTTTATTGGAAGAATAATCTCAAAGACGTTATCCATATTTTTCATTGTGTAGCCAATAACAGAAAGGAAGTAAGTACAATTAAGTATTAGCCACAAGATTTCCTAGCTCTAGAAAGTTAAACTTCTGCTAACATGTCAATAAAATGGTAATGAAATGAAAAACACTGCACAACTCATCCATTTAGCTTATAGTGTACAGTGACAATTACATTTATTTATTTCTCTATTCTGGTCAAGGATGGAGGCAGGTGCAGAGACATACTGTCCTCCTGTCTGCTTATCCCTCATCATGTACCTGTATAGATTTATACAAATGGTTGTGCTTTCTTCCACTTATTTCTCCTGACTCAGCTCCATAACAAATGACAAACCCACTGTTTACACCACTGTACAGAAGACAGAATAAAGCATATTAAAAACAAAGAAAACACTCCCCTAGTTGATCAGTCAACATATACCATTCCTATCTTCCAAGGAAAACAAACCCAACTCACAAAACTAACACACCTACAAACTTAAGCCTATTCTACATGATTTAATGAATTACTAAAAGTTTTGCTTATTTGGCTCAATTCAAATGGACAGAACTATCTAGGTATGTGAAGTTTAGAGAACAATATTTCAGTAAGTACTGCACTCAACTTCATATTAAGTTCCAAACCAGAGCTTGATACTTTATCTGAGAATTTAAAATCTTAATAAAATATTGGTATTTTGCCCATAGCTGCATGATTGTGTTACCTTGCAATTGACCGCCTAGTTTTTGAAAAAGGTCAGGAGGGAGATACAGGGAATAAATTGTCATGAAAAGTATACTGGTCTGAATCATTAGAAAACTCTGATTTCCACTTTTGCTGTTACCACCACAACCAGTTTCCTTAAAAAAAAAAAAAAAAAGTCTCATTTTTAAAATAAACGGGTTAGATGAGATTATCTCTAAAATGTTTCTCATCTCTGTAAAAATAATACAATTGAATGATTCTAACTACCATATAATAGATTTTACTAGAAATAAGGATCCTGTCACATTCTTCTCTTCACTGTTTCATATGCAGGCTGAGCAACACACTATCCTGAAACACCCAACTAGGTCAATACAAAATCTATCACTACAAACCTACCCTTAGAATTCAGTAGGCTAAATGAAATAGCAGGGAGTGTCCATCTTTTTGGTATACACGCACGAACTATTTATTACATCTCTACCGATATAACTTCATCCAGCCTGAGGTCAAAGAGAATCTGGTCTTCTACTAACAGACAAGTCTCAAATTCTTTAAAAGGTATTTCCCTATTTGAAATTAGGGAACCCAAGTTCCAATAATGCAATTTTCGAAAAACCAGCCTTTTACCAAAATTAGCTGTGCTTGTGGAAAAGAATAAATGGCAAGTGGTACTTCTAGATAATTCAGTTGTTCTCTCTTATAAGTTAATTTATAATCAGCCTTTAAAGCTGCTTTCCTTCTGCTGCCTTAAGTTACAACTACTTTCTTCAGATCAAGATTTTCAAGCTTCCATTTCAGGGAGTGGACAAAAGAGTTACAAAAGAGCTGCTAACTAGTAAGGCTAACTCTTCTTCGCTTGTTCTCAGTATGGCTGGTATGTTTTACTGAGTTTTGGTTAAATGGTCTTCTTTGAAGAATGAGGTCCTGCAACGCCGCCTGTCTGTGGACCCAGGAAAAATTATAAACAGTTATTATGAAACCAGATCACTAGGACAAACCAAGAGGCCTTCCTATTCCAACTCACCACAACCAAGCCTGGCTCCAAAGCAGACTCTTCAGCTGCCTGACGTTACGTGGAAAGCAACAGGGCCTAGCTTAATTCTTCCTCACCAAGGAAGCATTTGAAAATGTAAGAGTATGTACATGTAAGGATCAAACATATTTTTCATCCACTGAGTTACATATAAATGTATATGGACATAAGATCAGTTCATCCAAAATCCTTGAGAGATTGAGGAAGTGAAGGTTACTTCAGCAGCCACAATAGTTATGAAAAAAAAAAAAAACCTGCAGCAGAACAGTATGGAAAAGTACAGCTTCTCACGTGTCTCTCACGTACACAAATACCTAGCTCTGAGTCCATTACAACCTTGCCTCCCCCCAAAACTGCTCCCCTCCACCTCACAAGTGGGAGAAATTTACCAACCTCCTAGTCGTTCCTCACGAGAATCATCTACCTATTATCTTACCCCTCCAGCTTTGGTCCCGCCCCCGCCCCAGGAGTAACACGGCCCTACTGGCCCAAGGCCGACCCCGCCGGCTGGGCAAAGAGGGAATCTAAGAGATTCCCTCCATCCTAAACCGAGTGAACCATGCCAGGGTAACGTGCTGTTCACCAACTCTGTGCACTCCGTGGTCCTCCCACCCCCACGTGTCAGCTACCCTCCCCCACATGTCCACACCTCACAAATTCGGCCGGGGAAAGAAAGCGGGCACTGGAAAGCCTGGCCCCTAAGACAGATCAAGCCCACAGGAATCTGTCCCACCGCAAGTCCCCTCCCACCTTTGGCCCCTACCCTTTACGCTCCCTTCCTCCCTCCTTCCCTTGAAACCAGGCCCTTGCCTCAGAAACCTCCTCTTCCTCGTCGTCGTCGTCCTCTTCTTCCTCGCTGTTGTTGCTGCTGGTGCCGCCGCCGCCTCCGCCGCCTCCGCCACCGCCGCCGCTGTTGTCGCTGTCGCTGCTGCTTTCGCTGCTGCTGGGGGGTCGGCAAGTCCGGTTACGCTTGGCCTTGTGGTGTTGCTGCGGCAGCGGCTTCTTCTTCAGGAGCAGGTCGCAGACTCGCACCATCCCACGAGGAGATGAGGCCGAGGAAGCCCCGCTGCCGCCGCCGCCGCCAACGCCGCTGCCGACCTCCGCCGCCGGTGCAGCCGCGGGGGGGCCCGCCACAGCCGCCACCGCCGGGGGGCTCCCTTCTCCCTCAGCTGCCGCCGCCGCCGCCGCCGCCACCGGAACCGTAGCCTTCTCCATCTCCGGGAAAAGAGGGAGGGCGCGGACGGGGGAGGGGCGTAGGGGCTACGCTCTACCGCGATTTCGGCCGCACCGGGACCAACACAGCGCTCGGTGCCGCCTTCGCCGCCACCGCCTCGGTCACCTCTACTGCTGCCGCCGCCGCCGCCGCTCCGCCAGCTCTCACCTCGTCTCGCGATACTAAGGGCGGGGAGCCTGACGATGGGAGGGAGGGAGAGGGAGGGAGCGTGAGGGAGCTAGGAGGGGGTGGTTAGAGGCGAAGAGAGAGACCGGGGTATCGGGAGATCAAGCGGAGGGGAGACTACCCAGAGTCGGGGGAAGTGTGCCTAGGGCGACTTCCGATGGGGGGACGCCGGGGACAGAGGAGGGCCGCGGTTACTGCCGTAGCGCCCGCTACACCCGGATTTCTTCTCTTTCCTCGCTATTTCCCCCGCACACAGCCCTTCAGACCTCCCTTCTTCCTTCCTCGCTGATGACTAGAACGCAGCCGCAGGCGGAAGTACGGATGACGCCATCAGCCGTCGCCTGAGCAGTGGCGCGCGGGTGGCCGAAACACGAAAGTGAGATTTCGAGGGTCGAGTCTTGGACCCCCGCGGGCGGGCAGTGCTGCGGTGCTGGGGGCGGGCGGGCAGGCTGGAGAGGAGCAGCCTGGGCCGGGTGGGGAACCCATACCGAAGCACGGACCAGACGCTTTGTTAGCTGGAGGCCCGGACTGCCTGATCCGGGAGGTGGAGCCTGGTTCTGGACTCTTGTACGTAGTTTCGTTTCTGGCCATTTTTTTCTACCGCCAAATGGTGAGTTAGGGCTGTGGATCTTGAGAGATGGCGTCGTGTAAAGGAAAGAGCCCACTTTGACTAAGTCTTGGGTCAGACTTCCTGAACCTGAGTTTACACCTGTGTAACCTAAAGGAGTTCGACTAAGTGAAGTCTGAGATCACTACAACTCTGAAGTTTCCAAGGGGAGAAGACAGGAGAAGGAAGCAGAATCTGTGCCAGACTCTGCTGACGATTCAGTGAATGACCCCGATTTTGTCCTTCCACCACTCACCTACTCAGCTTTTTATCTGTGAAGTAAGCATCATAAGTAGTCATCCTTGTCTGTGAATCTCTTGAAAGGAATATTGTGAAGGGGGTTGTGAGTTCAGTTGTAGGTGTCTGAAGAACTTTCAGGACTTTTGGAATAACAACGTAGCTTATTGAACTTAGAATTATCCCTTTCAGGTTCAATAACACAGTAGCATAAGGAAAATGAAGGAAACATCAAAGAAAGATGTACTGGCACAAGATAAAAAGTATGTCTCAGCTGACGTAGTTGCCGTTTTAAGACTGCTAAGTTTAGCTGAGTATGCCTGAATTTTTTTAGCCTTTTTTTTTTTCTTTTTAGCATTGGCATACCATATGAAATGTGGGCAGTTGCCAGTACTCTACAGAGTACTATGGCAGAATTGGCAATGATTGAATCAATTCATTCAAGTAAAAATTCATCATGTGCCTACTGTGTGCATAGTTTATAAAATCTAAGTCTCTGCTTCCTGGGGCTTTACAGTGTAATAAGTGTTATAGTAAATATACACACGAAGTGCTAATCATCTGCCTGTTCCTCTCCTACAGCGGTTGCTAAGTTCTGTGCAGAACAGTACACTACATTATGTATCTTAACACTACAGATTTAGGTCTTAACCTCCTACTTATATATTCTTCAGCACCTTTTTCTCCCTTCCCACCAGAATACTTTTGCAGTCTTTAAATCCCAACCACATTTCATTATGTGACTTTACTTCAAACTTCACAAGAAGATCGATGCTATTAGTCACAAACTCCTTCAATTTTCCAAATGCTAGAAACTTAGGTACTTCTGGATCTTTCCTTTCCTCCAATATCAGAGGAATGAGACACTCCCAGCTCTTATATAAGATGAATTATCCGTCTACTCTAGTTCCAATCCCTGAGTTCTCTTCTGTTATCTTTTCTGTCTTCAGTCCTCTACATTTGTGGTTCCACTGTGTTTCCTTTCCTTCACAACCAAGCTTTAAAGAGTATTCTACATTCAATGTCTCTTTTTGTTATCTGAATTTCACTTATTAACCCTCTGCAGTCTGACTTATGTACCTATCACACTATCACAAATACTCTGTTTGAAGTAATCCCATTATTTACAACAAAATGAATTCTTACTCTTTTATATAATAGGGAAATGATTATTTTGTTGGAACTATTAGAATAAGGTCACACCTATTAGAATGGACAAAGCCCCTGAAGTGACTTTCTGTTCTTTTTACGTAGCAATTTTTTTCCTTTTAGAACCTTGTAACAGAGACTTGATTAGTCATTCATGAAACTTATTTCTTCTTCCTGGGCAAACAGCTAGACTAAATATCCCAACTTCCCTTTAGTTATTTGTGGTCATGTGAATGACTTTTAGCCAGTGAAATGTAAAAGGAAGTGACATGCTCATTTCCAGGCTTAATGAAGGCCTTCCATCTTCACTCTTTGTCCATCAACTTGAAGCTAGTGAGTATGGTGATCTTAAAAACTGTATTTTGAAGATGCCAGAGCCAGAAGAGAGAAGGAGCATGAATGGCTAAATTACTACTTGGAAGACAGACACCTCCAAATTAGAAACACTGCTTTTTGGACTTCTTGTAGAGAGAAAATTGAGATTTGAGAATTCATATGTTACAGGAGCTAGAATGACCATGACTAACCTAGAAATTGGTGCTGGAAGTGGGGTACTGCTTAGACAGTACCCCATATTTTTATGCTATAAAATATGCTGTATTGGCTTACTGATGATGCAGCAGATGTTGGAGAAACTGGTATCAGAGGCTGGAAGGAGACCCATGTTTCGCAGTGGCAAAATGGGGGGTAAAACTATTACCTACCTATTGAGACTGTAGCTTAGTACAATCTCAATAAGAAGAAGAAATAGTTCAAAAGAGTATAAGTAATACTGTATTTTGCATTTTAGCATTTTACTTTTAGCAAGACTTTGCTAAAGAGATAAGCTCAGGAAACAGTTGCAGAAATGAAAGTGCATAGGAATATTTGGAATTCTTGACCTGGAACAGTAAAAAAATGAAACTAGAAGAGGCCTTGAGTACAGTCCTCCCAAGATTTAGTGCCGGAACAAAAATCAGATCAAGGCTTTGGCCTTTCCATCCAAGGCTGTTATTTTCGATGGCCTCAAGGAGGCTGGGATGAAGTTCTTGAGAAACTGACACGGGGGCAAGGAAGCAAAGGAATAAATTGGGTTAGAGAATTATGTAAGAACTTTGGGTGTAGTTACTGGAGGCAAATAGATCATAGGACTAAATTTTTGAAGGAATTTTATTACTGATCAAATTATGAACTTGATTCAAATATTGTTCAAGTGTTAAAACCTTGAGGCAACTGTTCCATCCCAATTGCATAATTAGAAAATAGAGCATAAATGCTTTACAACTCCCCAATACTCACATAGGATGTGGCCATGGGTAATAATGGGCAGAAAACATTTCAGAGGCCAGTATTGGGCCATACAGAAGACAGAGGACAAATTCCTCTACAAAACTAAATTGCGATCTCATCAAAATTTCCTCCACTCTCACAGCAGATGGACCACAAAATGCCTGCTCAGTATTTCATCATTGTTATGTATCTATATTGCCTAGTGTCTCACAGTTTTCTCTTTTCCTAATGAGAGCATATTGTAGTTACCTGTTTCTGATCTACCACTGTACAATATGTTTCCTGGAATTTGGGGTGATATTAGAGATAACTTGTGTTTTTTAATTCATAGGTTGTATCTGGACCTAATGAAGAGGACTGCACATTACCTAAAAACTAGACTTTAAGCCCGAACTAGTAACTGGATAGAACTTCTCGGTTGTCTTTATTGGAGTAGGATGTGTTCTTTGTTTGGGAAGAGAGGTAAAATGGATATTTAGTGATCAGAATAGTGGACACTTGCAGACACTAGATTCTTCTTCTGGGCACAGAGTTAGATTACATTTCCCAGCCTCCTTTGCAATTAGGCTTCCCAGTTAGATGTGCCAATTAGATTCTAACCAGTGGAATGTGAGTATAAGTGATGAGCTCCTGTTGCATCTCTGGTCCATAAAAGATATCACATGAAAAGTTCTCCATCTCCCATTCCCCAGCAACTTAAGACATTTGTATTGGAAGCCATGTGTTGAAGATGACGAAGCCACAAGGTGGAAAGACTCTGGTTTCCTGAATCTTCACTTGGAGGATAGCTGCCTGCCTATTAACTTGTGTTAGAGTTCTTTTGCATTCTTTTTTTTTAATTAATTTATTTTTTTATGGCTGTGTTTGGTCTTCGTTTCTGTGCAAGGGCTTTCTCTAGTTGCGGCAAGTGGGGGCCACCCTTCATCGCAGTGCGTAGGCCTCTCACTATCGTGGCCTCTCTTGTTGCGGAGCACAGGCTCCAGACACGCAAGCTCAGTAATTGTGGCTTATGGGCCTAGTTGCTCCACGGCATGTGGGATCTTCCCAGACCAGGGCTCGAACCCGTGTCCCCTGCATTGGCAGGCAGATTCTCAACCACTGCACCACCAGGGAAGCCCCTCTTATGCATTCTTTTGTGTGACCCACTGATACTTGAGAGTTTGTCCTAACTAATATAGATCTACCCTTGTTTCTCCAGGTGCAACCATACATTTCCTGGTCTTAACTCCCATACCACAGGAGTGGGCCCATGAATCAAGCCAACCAAAGTACCATAATTCCTCAGTCATAGGGATTGGTTTAGGAATGGGCAGGTTAACAAAAGGAGCTAATCAGAGACAACCTCACCATTTTGGCTAGCATTATTGAGAAAGAGGCACCTCACTCTGGCTGAAGTTAAGCAAAAGCTTAAATTATCTGTGGCCTTTGGTCACCATGTGTCACGAACATGTCTGAGAAAGAAATCATTACAAGACAATAGAGGCAGTCTTGATGGTATTGCAAGAGGGAAAAAGTGCTCATGAATTGAGACATATTTCTTGGCTCTCTCCTCAGAGTTGAAACCCTAAGGGGTAAGGGATAGACACTGCCAGGAAGACTTCGGAATTCAAAAACAGGGAGCTTGTGGCTTGGGCCCTGTTTCCCACCTGGAACTTTGCCCAACACAGGCAACTACAATCAAGTAGAAATGGCAACATAATATGTTTAAGCAGATGGCCAGGCAGCATTGATAACCACTCCCACTCCTGCATGTTCCTTGACTACACTGAACTGAAAAGGAGATACAGAATTCCTTAAAAGGTATGTAAATTTGATTCACAGTAAGAGCGCAATTGCTTTACACAGGCTTGCTGCAGTACAGGGTGATTGAAACTCATGGCACAGGCTGTGGTATGAATCCATGGGTTGGATAGAGGATCCTATTGAAAAGACACTAACTCCCATAAATTCTAAAGTAAGGGCAGAGGCACAACAATCACATTTTGAGAGAATAGATTGCAAATTGTATCAACAATAGACCTTACAGCAACAAATTTAGACAGCAAGCAGGCCAGATGCCCCTCCAGCACTGCCATGGTAGTGAAGGACTTACCTCCAGCAACCAGATAAAATCTTAGAGAGAGAGAAAAGCCTAATAATATGTTAAACTTTGAATTCCCTGAACTTGCATCCAAAATTGATGTGAAATTCAAACGGACTGTTAAACTGGAAAAGAGTAAGAAATCTCAAAATGGCAAGGTTTGGGTTTTTATTCCTGACTAGTATATAAAATAATACCAGTGTCAACAAATGACACACCCTGAAATGTAAAACTGGTAAGTCTAGGTGGCATGCACAGTGGTAACGATTCCTTGGCTTAGGAGGTTCGTTAATATTTACTATGTTGTAGCAAGCAAGCAAATTGTTAAATTTTAGGTCTTAGACAATATCTGTATCAAGGTTAACGTTTTAGGGGAATTGGTAGAAAAATGTCAGGATTTTGCAGTGTGTCCATTAGCAAGGTCCTACAAGAAAGGGATACATTTCAGTTCAAGCTGCCTATATGAATGCAGAAGAAAGAATACAGTTAACCCTTAAACTGTGCGAATTTTTAAAAATAAATACAGTGGCCCTCAGTATTGGGGGACTCCACATACATGATTAAATCTGCAAATGCAGAATCCACAGATCTGGAGGGTTGACTACTGGACCCAAGCATCCGCAGATTTTGCTATCTGTGGCAGGTCCTGGAACCAGTAACCTTTGAGTACCGAGGAACAACTGTATATTTCTAAGGCACTCCCTTTCTGCATGTACTCGGTAATTCATGTGACTGAGAATCAACTAAACCTGCAATGTACAGGTTTGGAAAACCCATATTCTCTGTCCTGAGCTAAAGTTAGTGCAAACACAGCTAAGGAGTTGAAAACTCAGTAAAAGATATAATTGGAACCCTGAAAAAAGCCTGATTCTTGATCACCTCATGCATCTCTTGCCGTGCATATCCTATCTGACAAAGTTTGACAAATTAGTCCCATTGTGAGGAACCATTCCCTGAGATGCAACTTGGAGGCAAGTGGACAGAGATAAATCCTAGCTGCATTATCCCTAAACTCATTGCTCAGCTTATGATTTTGGATGCAAAGGCCAAATTAGAAATACATAGTTAATTTAGTTGACTGGAGGATAGACATTGCATTCCAAACTTGTAACACATTGCTAAGGGACAGAAAACAGATTAACACACCATCTCTGTTTTTGGTTTCTAAACCAGAGTTACCAAAAAGCAAGGTGACCAGCAACCAACTAAGATTGTAAGAGACTTGTATAGACAAAAAATACCAAGTCTTGCAAACAAAGGCCTATGATTGCTTAATTCCAGTACCCTCTTATTATGGGCAAGGGATCAGGGAGCACCTTCCAGAGCACAAACTCAAGACATATTAACTGGACTTCCCTGGTGACGCAGTAGTTAAGAATCCGCCTGCCAATGCATGGGGCACGGGTTCGAGCCCTGGTCCGGGAAGATCCCACATGCCGCGGAGCAACTAAGCCCATGCGCCACAACTACTGAGCTTGCGCTCTAGAGCCCACAAGCCACAACTACTGAGCCCACACGCCGCAACTACTGAAGCCTGTGTACCTAGAGCCCCTGCTCTGCAACAAGAGAAGCCACCACAATGAGAAGCCTGTGCACCGCAATAAAGAATAGCCCCCACTCACCTCAACTAGAGAAAGCCTGCACGCAGCAACAAAGACCCAACACAGCCAAGAAAAAAAAAAAAAAGGACGTATTAACTAACCAAGAACCTCATCTACTAGCTAATTAGAGTGCCCTTACTTTCCTTAAGTGTATACCAATATCTAATAAAATTATCTTTATCATGCTGTACCATGATGTGTTACATTCAAACCTGGTTTAAGAAATGCATATCACCTAGAACTCTTGGTTTCCAAGAGCAAGATGGAAAAATTGGATGAGAGTTTGGCATGTCTCCTGTTGGAGAAGAGAGTATTTCAGTTGTCCATGTTATAATTATATTGTCTTAGACTAGGGCATTTTAAAAATTCTGTGTACTGAAGAAAGCACAAGTATAGGTGCCGGGTAGCCAAGGGTAGAATGTAGTGAACAACACTTTTGTATGTCCATCTTTTCAGGAGATTCCTATCCTTTATGTAATAAAGCTGTCAGTTATGTGACTTCCCCTGTCATAAAGATATCTTTATGACAAGATATCCAAGCCAATCTCCGGAGTAATGTATGACAATTTTACTGAGGCTAGAGCTGCCACTTACCATCTTTGGCACAACAGGGAGCAAACCTACCTTACCATATACAGGTGTTCCTTGGAGGTATTGCAGGTTCGGTTCCAGACTACCACAAGAAAGCAAATATCAATAAAGTGAGTCACAAATTTGTTGACTTCCCAGTGTTTACAAAAGTTATTTTTACACCATACTCTAGTCTATTAAGTATGCAATAGCATTATGTGTTAAACATATTAAAGCATTATGTCTTAAGCATGTTTAAGCATTATACCTTAAATAAAAATACTGCTAAAAAATGCTACCATCATCTGAGTCTTCAGCAAGTCATAGTAGTAACATCAAAGTAGTTTCACAGATAACCAAATCATATATAGTAATAATGAAAAAGTTTGAAATGTGAGAATTACAAAATGTGACACAGAGATACAAAGGGAGCAAATGCTATTGGAAAAGTGCTGCCAATAGGTATGCTCAGTGCAGAGTTGCTACAAACCTTTTATTTAAAAAATGCAGTATCTGCAAAATGCAGTAAAGTGAAATGTAACAAAGCAAGGTATGCCTGTAGAAAAAACACACCAAGGTATTATAAGCAATAGAGACTAGAGTCCAGATAGCATTTGAAATCCAGGATCATAGACTAACCCATTGTCCATTAATTAAGTGGCCACTAAGTTCTGTCTTTTTTCCCTCCCACACCTGCTGCTCTCATTTAAGCTATTTCAAGGTACGTTTTATACATGTGCAACTAAAATATCCCTGACCAATGTAGTCCCCTGGGTGGCATAGTCCCATTCTTAGAGAATCTTACAAAACAAGGATTGGGGCAGTAGTTAACATTGTCCCACCAAAATCTCCATGGAGACATTTCCTCAATTGCCTTCCTTGGAAAAATTGTTTGACTTTATTAAGAAGATAGTGATTTATGATTACTTCCTAATTGCCAAAGTCATTAGCCTCTCCCAGGTAATTCCACAAATTACCTGGTGTGGAATTTGGCATCAATTGTTGCAGTTTCCAAGTGGGTCCCAGTAAACTAATCCCCCTCTTCTTGCCTAGGTTCTGAACAATTTGGGAAATAAAGCAAAGGATAGAAATGGGGGCCAAAATATCACTTTATTACAGATAAAGTTAAGTTGATTGATGTTGCGTAGTGGGAAAACCAAATCGTCCTGCCAACTGATCCCCAGAATTAGGCAGATTTATACCTCCAATTCCTAGCAACAACACTTGACAGGGACAGCATGGAGGATCAAATGGGAATTTGGTCTCTGGACAACCTTGTTCTTTGAGGTTGGAAGACAAAGCTAAATCAGACATTCTTCACAAATTTACTAATTTTATAAGTCACTCAATCTCCCCAAGTGTAGAGGAAGACCCAGAACTAATGGAGGTCCTTTCACAGGGAGCAAACTTCAGAAGCAAGCACGGTGCTTTCTCCGCTAGCATCATTGACCAATTCCTACTTGAACCTTCCTTCCTTCCTTCCTTCCTTTAGTTTCCATGATAACCTAGTTGCTTTACCTTTTTAATCAATCCTGCTTATTCTTTATAGGCCTTTCTTCCTCTATCTGGTTCTTAAATATTAAGAGTTCCCCATGATTCTGGCCATTGCCCTATTTCTATTTTATATACTGTCCCTAAGGAATCTCATTTAAGTTCACAATTTCATTTACCATATATAAGACTAATGAATTCATATCCCTTATCTCCACCCCAACCCATATAGATCCAGGGTTACTAATGGAATTACAGTGTTTAAACTAATGTTTCCTTAGCCTTTATCTCCAACCTAAATGGATCCAAGATTACCAAATCCTATTCATTCGTTCTATGTTCTATGTTCTCACTACCTAATTACTTTCTTTGCCTCACAACCACTGCCTTAATTTGGCTTCTACCATCTTTCATCCATTCTAGTGCAAAAGTCTATTAATCTCTCTGCCTCTGATCCTACTCTACTCCATTTTATCCTCTACATTGCCACCCAAGTTAATTCTCTACCTTGTAAAAACAATTTAATTCTGGATACAAAAACAATACATATTCATTATAGAGCATTAACAAAATATAGAAAAGCACACACACAGGAACATATAATTCCATCAGCTAGAGATAGCCACTGATGACATTTTAGTCCAACTATTTTCAGTGTTTTTTAGGTGTATTTTTTTTTTTTTTTAGATGTTGGGGGTAGGAGTTTATTAATTTATTTATTTTTGCTGTGTTGGGTCTTCGTTTCTGCATGAGGGCTTTCTCTAGCTGTGGCAAGTGGGGGCCACTCTTCATCGCGGTGTGTGGGCCTCTCACTATCACGGCCTCTCCTGTTGAGGAGCACAGGCTCCAGACACGCGGGCTCAGTAGTTGTGGCTCACGGGCCCAGTTGCTCCGCGGCATGTGGGATCCTCCCAGACCAGGGCTCGAACCCGTGTCCCCTGCATTAGCAGGCAGATTCAAAACCACTGCGCCACCAGGGTAGCCCTAGGTGTATTTTTAAATAAAACGAGAATGCTGCTGCTGCTTGTTTAGCATGCTTTTGTTTTTGTTTTACTTAATATATGTGAGCATATTTTCAGGGCATTAAATGTCATTTGTATTGAATATATAATGGATATATCAACTTAAGCATTGCGAACTGGCAGCCTATAACCAATAGTGAATATATAGTGGATATATCAATTTATTTAAGGCAAGCACTGCAAACTGACAGCCTATAATCAAAACTGGTATATGGACATACTTTATTTTGTCCTCACAGCATTACAAAGTTATTTGAATTTTGAATGCCTTTACACAAGATAATGCTGTCTTCCAATTCCTCATAGTTTCCCCAAATTTTTTTGTCTTATGCCCAGTATTATTCCCTCATTTTTGTCCCTAACCTGTTTTTATTTTGTTGTTGCTATTGTTTCTGTGTATGTTTTTTTTTGAATTTGAGTTGAAAATGGACAATTTATGCAAAATTAGAATGGATTTTCATTCATTCACCAAGTATTTGTTGCCTACCCACTATGCACCATGCACTATGTTAGGCAAGAAAATGGTGAGCAACACAAACATGGGCCCTTATACCTTGAAAAATATAGTCTAGTGTGGTGTGAGAGATATACAAATAAAATAACTGCTACAAGGGAAACCTGACCTAGGGACTTGTGTTTTGTTTGGGAGGGCAGAGCTTTCCTGAGGAAGTAAAATTCCTTTTACCTGGTACATCATGTCCACCTTTCAATGAAAAATTACAAGGCATACTAAAAGGCAAAAAACATAGTTTGAAGAGACTGAAGAGTTATCAGAACTAGAGTCCTTGCAGGAATGTTGAAATTATCAGACCAGGAATTTTTAAAATCTATGAAGAAATTGATACAGCCACTATGGAAAACAGTATGGAGTTTCCTTCAAAAACTAAAAATAGAACTACCATATCACCCAGCAATCCCACTACTGGGCATATACCCTGAGAAAACCATAATTCAAAAAGACACATGCACCCCAATGTTCATTGCAGCACTATTTACAATAGCCAGGACACAGAAGCAGCCTAGGATGTCCATCAGCAGATGAATGGATAAAGAAGATGTGGCACATATATACAATGGAATATTACTCAGCCATAAAAAGGAACGAAATTGGGTCATTTGTAGAGATGTGGATGGACCTACAGAGTGTCATACAGAGTGAAGTAAGTCAGAGAAAAACAAATATTGTATATTAACACATATATGTGAAATCTAGAAAAATGGTATAGATGATCTTATTTGCAAAGCAGAAATACAGACACAGACATAGAGAACAAATGTATGGATACCAAGGTGGAAACGGTGGTGTGGGAGGAATTGGGAGATTGGGATTGACACATATACACTATTGATACTACATATAAAATACACAACTAATAAGAACATACTGTATAGCACAGGGAACTTAATGTACTGTGGTGACCTAAATGGAAAGAAAATCCAAAAAAGAGGGGATGTATATATTTGTGTAGCTGATTCATTTTGCTGTACAGTAGAAACTAACAACTTTGTAAAGCAACTATATTCCAATAAAAATTAATTAAAAATAAATAAATAAAAATAAAAACCTATGATGAATGTGCTAAAGGCTTTCTTGGGCAAAGTAGACAACACATGAGAACAGATGGATAATGTAAGCAGAGAGATGAGAATTCTAAGAAAGAATCAAAAAGAAATAGAAGAGATCAGAAACTCTAACAGAAATAAAGAATGTCTTTGTTGGACTCAGTAGGAGACTGGACACAGCTGAGGAGAGAATCTCTGAACCTGAGGATATAACAATAGAAACTTCCAAAACTGAAAAGCAAAGAAAAAAAAAAAAAACCACCCCAGACTATCCAAGAACTGTGGGAGAACTACAAAAGTGTAATATGAATATAATGGGAATACCAGAAGGAAAAGAAAACAGGCAACAGAAACAATATTTGAAGCAATAATGACTGAGGACTTCCCCCAAATTAATGTCAGACACCAAACTACAGATCCAAAACATTCAGAGAACACTAAGCAGATAAATGCCAAAACAAAACGTACACACACACATACACACAAAACCAAAAACAAAACAAAAAAATTAAACTTAGGCATATCATATTCAAACTTAAGAAAATCAGAGTTAAAGAAAAAATCTTGAAAGAAGCCAGAGTGAAAAAATAGCTTACCCATAGAGGAGCAAAGATAAGAATTGCATTTAACTTCTCAGAAACCATGCAAGCAAAAGGAGAGTGAAGTTAAATATTTAAAGCATTGAGAGGAAAAAAACACCAACCTAGAATTCTGTACCCCACAAAATTATCATTCAAGTGAAGGAGAAACACTTTCTTAGACAAACAAAAATTGAGGGAATTTGTGGCCAGTAGACCTGCCTTGTAAGAATTGTTTTAAAAAGTTCTTCAGAGAGAAGGAAAATAATATAAGTTAATAGTATAGGTGACTTCAACTTGACAGGCACCTTTCTGGTTTGGGGAGGACCAGTAGCTCCTCTGATGGCCTTATTCTGAGGTGTGGCTTTAGGTTGTAATTCTGGAAGCTCACGTAAAATCCATTTCATCTGTCCATCAAAATAATTCTATAAGCTATTTAATGTCCTATAATATATCCCTTTCTGCTTAAAGCACAGTATATTCTACTCTCTTCAGCTTAACTCTGACCAATAGAGTAGTACCAGAGTGGCTATAGACAGCATCCTCAAGAAAATGTGAACTTGTGATCGGTTATCTGACCTGAGTGGGTTTTAAACAAGCAAGAATCCTTTTGGCGTCAGTAGGTGGGACTCAGGAAATCTGTTGCTTAGATGCTCACTTGTGATTGCCTGGAATGTAGTGCCTACTGATGTCAAGACTTTGGCAAACCATGTGAATATAATGAGAATGAGGAATACAGGTTTGTGGAGTGGATTGTCTGCTTTTAACTATACCAAACAAAGCTTAAATGAAGACCGTGACAAATCCAGGATTTTAAATTCCAGGCTCCAGGCGTGATTAGAGTTTTAGGGAGCTTCTATAATTGCCCTAAAAGAAACTTGCATCTTTAGGTCCAGAGCAATCGTATCTGAAAATAAGATGTAGAGTCTCATCTTCCAAATTGCAGGATTAAAATGAAGGTTGAATTTACAGTATTTCTGGGGCTTAAATATAAAAATCAGGGACTATTTGGGATACAGTGAGACCCTAAGAACATTTGGGTGAACTCAGATAACCCTGAGGTTCATAAAACATCAAACCTCACCATGTATTCCTTACCAGCAGGCCCTCTTCCCTTTATGTTAAGACTGTCCTCTCCATGCCTGAAATCTCTGTAGCAACCCCACTTGAGGGAGCTACCACATGCCATATCTCTACCACTTCTTGGATCCAGACCAGATCTATAACTAGAGTCATAATCCATTAAGAGGTCTATGTGTAACAGTGGCAAGCTTTTGATATGCTCCAGAAAACTGGAAATACATATAAAGATGAAAAAAGAATACAAGTTTAGATAGAGTCAAACTTATTGATACAGGATTCTCAATTCCATGTGGTTATAACTATTTTAGATGTAGTCACTTTGGAGTGATTATAATCATTTGTTTGCTTGAGTGACTGAAATGTGTTTTTGCTGGTGGACAATGTTAAGTGGATTTGAGATATCAGAAGTTCCTTAGCAAAATGTAGAGTAAGGGATAGAAAGATTTAAGGAGAAAGGAAAACTTGAGTGATTTATCATGTTCACTCTTTCTCCTACTTTCCATTGTCTCCCAGAAGAGCCCAGAGGATACTCCCTTCATCAAGATATTGAGAAGGTAGTAACAGAAGTGTCAGTAGTCTTGAAAAGCTCAACACTCTAGTTTCCATCATCTAAAGTCTGGGGATAAAGTGGGGGGGGGATACAAATACTATTGAAAAAGGCTCTGATTTTAATAGAAATGGTGTAATCCTATAGTAGTACAGACCAATTTATTGCATTTAAGCAACAGAGGCAAGGTAGGTGTGATTGCCGTAACTGTAAGACTACAGTGGAATTCAGAATGAAAGGCCTTTGGTAATGGCAAATTGACCATGAAGCTCCTTAGGACTTAGATAGGCAGCTTACAAGAATAGTCAGGGTTACCACATTGCATGTAGCTCTTAGCAACATTTACATTGTAGTTTATATAGATGGTATCTCCTGGAGTACAAGACCTACTACAGTGAGAATTGTGCACCCTTGAATTGTGCAAAATGGTGGCCTGGATATAACTTAAAACATACTGAAAATTGAAGCTTCTTACCTAATCTCCAAACCTGAGTCATTTTACAGTCCCTAAGAACCCCAAGAAATGGTCACATGAAGAAGATAAATGCATCACAGGTACATGCTGCAAATGTTTCTCCTTACTTTCTATAAGGGACCCATGGATATTTACTGATGCTTGGCCCCATTTCTTTAACCCTGTCTCTAGCCACATCCTTGCTATGTCCTTACCATAGCCAGAGTGTATCTTCCTGCTTCCTCACTTTGGGCCCAGCAATATGATTTGTTTTAGCCAGGTCATATAGATGGAAGTAATGTTGTGTCATTTGTACATGTCTGCTTGACTTCTTGCCTCTCTATCGCTGTCATGAGAACACATCCTAGCTAGTTCACATATTCAAGGAAAAAGAGATAGTGGAACAGACCCACACCAGCAAACTTGCACCTCAGCTAAACTTAAGATATGTGAATAAGCCCAGCTGAGATGAACAGAGCTACCAGTAAAAATGAAGAGCAACACCCAGGGGGCCTCTTTGGGTTTTTAAGGATAACATAATGGCATTTGTGTATGCTTCTTCAACCTATCTAATCCAGTCTAGGGAAGCTGACCCACCAATGTGAACAAGAACAAATAATTGTTGTTAACCACTGACTTTGAGGAAATTTTGTTATGTAGCAATAGCTGATCAATACTTGGAAGCTATTCATTGAGAAAAGGGAATACTCAGGAATTACTGGACACTGACTCTTAGCATACTTGAATCCCCAGGACTTGGAGTGCCACTGTGATCCACCAATTAGAATTGTTGCTTATGGAAGTAAGGTAAAGCTGCATTCCTGGGAAAATTGCATGATTAGTGCTACCATAAAAGACTTGAAAGATGTAGTGGCAATGATTTCTTTCTATTCACATTTATGTGTCCTCTTTTGCCTATGTAGAACAGATGAGTCTTGGAGAATAGCAGTGGATTACTGTAAATATAATCGGGTAGTGACTGTAGTTACAGCTGCTGTTCCAGACATGCTCTCTTTGTTTTCTTTTGTTTTTTGTTTTTTGTTTTTTTTTTGCGGTATGCGGGCCTCTCAGTGTTGTGGCCTCTCCCGTTGCGGAGCACAGGCTCTGGACACGCAAGCTCAGCGGCCATGGCTCATGGGCCCAGGCACTCCACGGCATGTGGGATCTTCCCGGCCCGGGGCACATACCTGCGTCCCCTGAATCGGCAGGCGGACTCTCGACCACTGCACCACCAGGGAAGCCCCAGACATGCTCTCTTTAATAAAGCAAATCAACATAGCCTCTATCAGTTATAATATAGCTATTAATCTGGCAATTGTTTTTTTCCTTCTATCTCAGTAAGAAGAGGACTCCAAAAGAGTGTTTGTTTTTACCTTGAAGGAGCACAAATATACTTTCATTGATCTGTTTCAGCTCTCTAGCTCTGGGTTACATTCTAGCCCGCACAGACCTTTACTATCTCACCATTTCATAATCCTACATAACAACACACTGGCCAACTACTTTGATGATATACTCATAGTAATGGGTGACTAGATTTCAGGGAGTGGGAGGTAAACTCCAGTGAAAATACAGGTAACTGTGACCTCACTGAAATTTCTGAGGGTCAGGTGGTCTCAGCATCTCAGTATATTCCCTCCAGCACAATAGGAAGAGTGGTGCACCTTTTCCCCATATAACTAAGAAAGCACTTGATGAGCCTCTTTGAGTTTTATAAGTAGAGTACACTACATTTGGATGTGCTACTCCAATCTATTTAATGAGTTACCAACTTTGAAATATCCTCAAAGCAAGAGAACTTTCTAGCTGGTCTAGGCTGTAGATTAAGGTTCTATAACAGATTTAGAGTCTATAACAGATCAAGATGCTGTTTGGAACCAGGAGAAGAATCATGGTGTAACCTACTAGGGCTTTGAATCAGTGCCATATAATCAACTGTTCTCCTTTTGGAATATTCCTGGGCTTGTCTTCTGAGCCTTAGTAGAGACTGAACACCTTACCATGAGAATTTAAGGCCGTGAAGTCTGGGATGACCATCACCAACTGGGTTTTATCTAACCTAACAAACTCAAACCATAAAGCTGTATATAACCAGAATCACTTTTAACAACTGGAAGTGACATATAGAAGATTGGAGTCACTGAAGCCACTGGTAAATGACATGACCAAGTAGGTGCCTCTCATTACCAGATGCCTACTCTGTCTACATTGCCACCATTCTATCAACCCACACTTGTGACCACATAGGGAATTCTCTATGACTAGTTGACTCAGGAAGAAAAAATTCAATCCTGGTTTGCAGATGGTTCTGGAAAATGAGCTGGCCCCTGCCAGAAGCAGATTGCTATAGCATTACAATCTCACTCAAAGGTAACTCCAAGGGGGAAGAACTTTAATCAGTGTGTGTCGTTTTCAATCTGGAAAAGCAGTGTACTTTGTCTATTTATGGGTAGTGGTTAGTGGTCTGGCTGGACATACAGGGACATGGGAAAAATAAGACCGAAGGATTAAGGGATAAGTACATTTGGGGAAGTGATACGTAGATGGGCCTCCTGTAATGTTAACAGAGTGTGAGCATATTTATATCTCATGTAAATGCTAACAACAGTAGCAGCAGCAGCAGCAAAAGAGGTCACCTCTGCAGGAGAGGCTTATCATTAATCAGGTAGCCAATGTGACCTCTTATGTGGCTACTAGTTAGCCTCTTTCTCCAGCTAGTCATTGCTTGGTCAATGGTTCCCTGAACAAAGTATGATGACAGAGATAGAAGTCATTTATGATCTCAGAAAAACATGGACTTCTCTTCCAGAGGGCTGATCTATCTACTGCTATAGTTGAGAGCCTAATCTTCCAGCAGCAGAAAGCCAATGCTGAGCACTTGAAACACCACCATACACCAGGGGGACCTGTCAGCCACCTGGTGGCAGGTTGATTATATTAGACTTTGTCTATACATAGGTGGAATCAATTTGTCTTCATAGAATGTATCACTATTGTGCAGCTATATTTGTTTTTCTTGCCTGCCATACTTCCTGTAGCAATGCTGTTTATAAAATGATGGAATGGCTTATTCAGCATTAGAGAATCTCATACAACATTACATCTGTCCAAAGAACTAATTTTAATGTAGATGAACTAAAGAATAACAACCATTAACAACCATGTGGTCACTGGTTTTAAATGGTTTATAAATCCATGTGATTACTGAACTATAAAGCAATGACTTTGTAGAGTGGTGGGATGGTCTATTGAAGAACTCAGTTATGATGTAAGAAGCAAGTTGGGAAGTACTGTCTTAAAGGATTCAGATACTCATTCTAATAACAGAACACATTGGTCTGAGAACAAAGTGGTGGCAGTGGAATGGCACAAGTCACTCTTAGACCTAACGACAACAAATTTATGTTGTCCAGACTGAGACACTTTTAATAATTGAAATGGAGGGACTTCCCTGGTGGTCCAGTGGTTAAGACTTCGCCTTCCAATGCAGGGGGTGCTGATTCAATCCATGGTTGGGGAGATGAGATCCTGCATGCCTCACGACCAAAAAACCAAAACATAAAACAGAAGCAATATTGTAACAAATTCAATAAAGATTTTAAAATTGTCCACATCAAAAAAATCTTTAAAGAAAATTGAAATAGAGCATTAAACAATTAAACTTACATAATATTTAAAAATATGTATTAAACAACAAATTGATTTTGTTATTTTGGTGGGCCTATAAAATAGTCTGTTTGAAAACTATTTTCAAAAATAAATCTGGGTACACTAGAGAAAATTAAAAACTGCTTAATACTGATTATTAGTGCATTAAAAATAAAAACCATCCGCTTGCCGATACAGGGGACACGGGTTTGTGCCCCGGTCCGGGAAGATCCCACATGCCGCGGAGCGGCTAGGCCCGTGAGCCATGGCCACTGAGCCTGCGCGTCCGGAGCCTGTGCTCCGCAACAGAAGAGGCCACAACAGTGAGAGGCCCGCGTACTGCAAAAAATAAATAAATAAAATAAAAAATAACCCTTAGATTACATTGGGCTCACCTGGATAAGGCAGGATTGTCTCTCCATCTCAAGAGCCTTAACTTAATCACACCTGTCAAGTCCCATTTGCCATGTAAGGTTACGTATTGCCATGTACAGTTTCCTGAGATTAGGGCATGACCAGGAATATTTTCATAGGACGCGGAAATGGCTGGGTCATATTGTAGGTATATGTTTACCTTCTAATAATGGGTGAAATAATTGAATAAACAATTCACTAAGTAAGATACATGAGTGGCAAATAAGTGCATGAAATGATGCTCTGCTCTATATAGAAATATAATTGATTTTTGTATATGAATCTGATATCCTGAAACTTTGCTAAACTTCCTTATTAATTCTAGTAACTTATTTGTACACATCATAGGATTTACTTCACAGAAATCATGTTGTCTGTGAATAAAGGGAGTTATACTTCTTTTCCAGTCTAGATGTTTTAAAATTCTTTTTCTTTCCTAATTCACTGGCTAGAACCAGCAGTACAATGTTGATTAAAAGTAAGATAAACATCCTTTCCCTGTTCCTGATTTTAGAAAGAAAGTATTCAGTCTTTCACTATAAGTATAATGTTAACTGTAGGTTTCTCATATATTTTGTCTATGAGTTTAAGGAAGTTCCCTTCTGTTTCTGGTTTTACGAGAGTTTTTACCAGGCATGTATTTTGTATTTCTCAAATGTTTTTTTCTGTATTTATTGAAATGATCATGTAGTTTTTCTTTCTTAGTCAGTTATTACCCAGAATTACATAGGTTGGTTTTTGAATATTAAAACAATTTTACATTCCTGGGATAAACCCCATTTATGATGTATTATCCGTTTGTATATTATTGTATTTTATTTGATAATATTTTGTTAAGAAGCTTTGCACATATAAGCATGAGATATATTGGTCTATAGTTTTCTTTTCTTATAATGTAATTTTATGGTTTTGGTATTGAGTAATGTGGTCCTCACAGAATGATTTGGGAAGTATTCCCTCATCAATTTTCTGGAAGAGTTTCGTAGAATTGGTATTATTTCTTGTTTAAATATTTGGTAGAATTTGCCAGTGAACCATATGACCCTAGAGTTTTCTTTGTGGGGAGGTTTTTAACTAAAAATTCAATGTCTTTAATAGCTATAGAGTTATTTAGATTATATGTTTCTTTTTCTTAAATTTATTTTTGTTTATTTATTTTTGGCTGCGTTGGGTCTTCATTGCTGCATGTGGGCTTTCTCTAGTTGAGGCAAGCGGGCTACTCTTCGTTGTGGTGCACGGGCTTCTCATTGTAGTGGCTTCTCTTGTTGTGGAGTACAGGCTCTAGGTGCACAGGCTTCAGCAGTTGTGGCATGCGGGCTCAGTAGTTGTGGCTCTCAGGCTCTAGAGCACAGGCTCAGTAGTTGTAGCACATGGGCTTAGTTGCTCCGCGGCGTGTGGGATCTTCCCAGAACAGAGCTCGAACCTGTGTCCCCTGCATTGGCAGGCAGATCCCTAACCAGTGTGCCACCAGGGAAGCCCCCTATCTGTTTCCTCTTGAATGAGCTTTGGTAGTTTATGTATTTCAAGGAATTTGTTCATTTTATGTCCTTCTTCAACTCTGGTAATATTTGCTCTGAAATCTATTTTGTTTGATATTTATATAACCATCCCAGCTTTCTTTTGATTAGTCTTAGCATGGTGTGGTTTTTTCATCCTTTTTTTCTTAAACCTATATGTTAACATAACTGAATCTTACTTTTTGCCCAACCTTACAATCTCCAGTTTTTAAATGAGACTATTTAGACCATTTACATTTAATGTGATCATTGGAATGTTTGAATTTAAATATATGGTCTGGGCATTTGTTTTCTGTTAGTCCCATCTGTTCTTTCTTCCCATTTTCCTATTTTTCTACTTTTTTAGAGCAATTATACAATTTTTATTTCATTTTATATCCTTTGTCAGCTTATTAGCTGTGACTCTTTATTATTCACAATAAAGAGATACAGAGTTTTAGTTGTTGATATAGGGTTTATATTATACGTCTTTAACTTAACACATTGTACCTTCAAATGTTATTATATTCTTTAATGTATAGTGTAAAAATCTTTAATAAAAGTAATAGATAATAGGTGTAATAGAAGTACAAATGTATTTTCCCTTTCTGGACTTTTTACAATTTTTGCCATATATTTTACTTCTACATAGTTTATAAACCTCACAGGGACTTCCCTAGCAGTCCACTGGTTAAGACTCCACACTTGCACTGTACGGGACATGGGTTCAATCCTTGGTCGGGGAACAAAGATCCTGCATATCATATGGTGTGGCCAAAAATAAGTAAATAAATAAATAAATAAATAAACCTCACAATATGTTTTTTTAAGGAGTCAATTATCTATTAAAGGCATTTAAATAAGAAAATTCTTTTTTTTCTTTTCTTCAGCTTTACTGAAGTATGATTAACAAAAATTTAATATCCTTAAGATGTACAATGTTTTTATAAACATTTACATTGAAAGATGATTACCACAATCAAGCTAATTAACATATCAATTAACTCACACAGTTATCTTTTTTTGTGTGTGCTGAGAACACTTAAGAACTACTCTATTTCTTTTTCTTCTCTGATTGCTGTGGCTAAGCCTTCCAAAACTATGTTGAATAATAGTGGTGAGAGTGGGCAACCTTGTCTTGTTCCTGATCTTAGTGAAAATGGTTTCAGTTTTTCACCATTGAGGACGATGTTGGCTGTGGGTTTGTCATATATGGCCTTTATTATGTTGAGAAAAGTTCCCCCTGTGCCTACTTTCTGCAGGGTTTTTATCATAAATGGATGTTGAATTTTGTTGAAAGCTTTCTCTGCATCTATTGAGATGATCATATGGTTTTTCTCCTTCAGTTTGTTAATATGGTATATCACGTTGATTGATTTGTGTATATTGAAGAATCCTTGCATTCCTGGAATAAACCCCACTTGATCATGGTGTATGATCCTTTTAATGTGCTGTTGGATTCTGTTTGCTAGTATTTTGTTGAGGATTTTTTAATCTATGTTTATCAGTGATATTGGCATGTAGTTTTCTTCTTTGTGACATCTTTGTCTGGTTTTGGTATCAGGGTGATGGTGGTCTCGTAGAATGAGTTTGGGAGTGTTCCTCCCTCTGCTATGTTTTGGAAGAGTTTGAGAAGGATAGGTGTTAGCTCTTCTCTAAATGTGTGAGATAGAATTTGCCTGTGAAGCCATCTGGTCCTGGGCTTTTGTTTGTTGGAAGATTTTTAATCATTGTTTCAATTTCAGTGCTTATGATTGGTCTGTTCATATTTTCTATTTCATCCTGGTTCAGTATCAGCAGGTTGTGCCTTTCTAAGAATTTGTCCATTTCTTCCCAGGTTGTCCATTTTATTGGCATAGAGTTGCTTGTAGTAATCTCTCATGATCCTCTGTATTTCTGCAGTGTCAGTTGTTACTTCTCCTTTTTCATTTCTGATTCTATTGATTTGAATCTTCTCCCTTTTTGTCTTGATGAGTCTGGCTAATGGTTTATCAATTTTGTTTATCTTCTCAAAGAACCAGCTTTTAGTTTTATTGATCTTTGCTATCGTTTCCTTCATTTCTTTTTCATTTATTTCTGATCTGATCTTTATGATTTCTTTCCTTCTGCTAACTTTGGGGGGGTTTTTTGTTCTTCTTTCTCTAATTGCTTTAGATGCAAGGTGAGGTTGTTTATTTGAGATGTTTCCTCTTTCTTAAGGTAGGATTGTATTGCTATAAACTTCCCTCTTAGAACTGCTTTGGCTGCATCCCATAGGTTTTGGGTCACCGTGTCTCCATTGTCAGTTGTTTCCAGGTATTTTTTGATTTCCTCTTTGATTTCTTCAGTGATCACTTGGTTATTAAGTAGTGTATTGTTTAGCTTCCCTGTGTTTGTACTTTTTTACAGATCTTTTCCTGTAATTGATATCTAGTCTCATAGCATTGTGGTCGGAAAAGATAAAAGTAATCCAAATTGGAAAAGAAGAAGTAAAGCTGCCACTGTTTCCAAATGACATGATACTCTACATAGAGAATCCTAAAGATGCTACCAGAAAACTACTAGAGCTAATCAATGAATTTGGTAAAGTAGCAGGATACAAAATTAATGCACAGAAATCTCTGGCATTCCTATACACTAATGATGAAAAATCTGAAAGTGAAATTAAGAAGACACTCCCAGGCTTCCCTGGTGGGGCAGTGGTTGAGAGTCCACCTGCCGATGCAGGGGACATGGGTTTGTGCCCCGGTCAGGGAGGATCCCACATGCCGCGTAGCGGCTGGGCCCGTGAGCCATGGCTGCTGAGCCTGCGCGTCCGGAGCCTGTGCTCCGCAATGGGAGAGGCCACAACAGTGAGAGGCCCATGTACCGCAAAAACAAACAAAAAAAGAGAAAACACTCCCATTTACCATTCCAACGATAAGAATAAAATATCTAGGAATAAACCTACCTAAGGAGACAAAAGACCTGTATGCAGAAAATTATAAGACACTGATGAAAGAAATTAAAGATGATACAAATAGATGGAGAGATATACCATGTTCTTGGATTGGAAAAATCAACATTGTGAAAATGACTCTACTACCGAAAGCAATCTACAGGTTCAATGCAATCCCTATCAAATTACCACTGATATTTTTCACAGAACTAGAACAAATAATTTCACAATTTGTATGGAAACACAAAAGACCCCGAATAGCCAAAGTAATCTTGAGAACAAAATATGGAGCTGGAGGAATCAGGCTCCTTGACTTAGACTATACTACAAAGCTACAGTAATTAAGACAGTATGGTACTGGCACAAAAACAGAAAGATAGATCAATGGAACAGGATAGAAAGCCCAGAGATAAACCCATGCACATATGGTCACCTTATGTTTGATAAAGGAGGCAAGAATATACAGTGGAGAAAAGACAGCCTCTTCAATAAATGGTGCTGGGAAAACTGGACAGGTACATGTAAAAGTATGAGATTAGAACACTCCCTAACACTATACACAAAAATAAGCTCAAAATGGATTAAAGACCTAAATGTAAAGCCAGAAACTATCAAACTCTTAGAGGAAAACATAGGCAGAACACTCTATGACATAAATCACAGCAAGATCCTTTTTGATCCACCTCCTAGAGTAATGGAAATAAAAACAAAAATAAACAAATGGGACCTAGTGAAACTTAAAAGCTTCTGCACACCAAAGGAAACCATAAACAAAACCAAAAGACAACCCTCAGAATGGAAGAAAATATTTGCAAATGAAGCAACTGACAAAGGATTAATCTCCAAAATTTACAAGCAGCTCATGCAGCTCAATAACAAAAAAACAAACAACCCAATCCAAAAATGGGCAGAAGACCTAAATAGACATTTCTCCAAAGAAGATATACAGATTGCCAACAAATGCATGAAAGAATTCTCAACATCATTAATCATTAGAGAAATGCAAATCAAAACTGCAATGAGATAATCATCTCACACCGGTCAGAATGGCCATCATCAAAAAATCTAGAAACAATAAATGCTGGAGAGAGTGTGTAGAAAAGGGAACACTCTTGCACTGTTGGTAGGAATGTAAATTGATACAGCCACTATGGAGAACAGTATGGAGCTTCCTTAAAAAACGACAAGTAGAACTACTATATGACCCAGCAATCCCACTACTGGGCTTAGACCCTGAGCAAACCATAATTCAAAAAGAGTCATGTACCAATATGTTAATTGCAGCTCTATTTACAATAGCCAGGACATGGAAGCAACCTAAGTGTCCATCAACAGATGAATGGATAAAGAAGATGTGGCACATACATACAGTGGAATATTACTCAGCCGTGAGAAGAAACGAAATTGAGTTATTTTGTAGTGAGGTGGATGGACCTAGAGTCTGTCATACAGAGTGAAGTAAGTAAGAAGGAGAAAAACAAATACCGTATGCTAACACATATTATGGAATCTAAGAAAAAAAAAAAGGTCATGAAGACCCTAGGGGTAAGATGGGAATGAAGACACAGAGCTACTAGAGAATGGACTTGAGGATTTGGGGAGGGGGTAGGGTAAGCTGTGACAAAGTGAGAGAGTGGCATGGACATATATACACTACCAAATGTAAAATAGATAGCTAGTGGGAAGCAGCCGCATAGCACAGGGAGATTAGCTGTGCTAATCTGTGACCACCTAGAGGGGTGGGATAGGGAAGGTGGGAGGGAGGGAGATGCAAGAGGGAAGAGATATGGGAACATATGTATATGTATAACTGATTCACTTTGTTATAAAGCAGAAGCTAGCACACTGTTGTAAAGCAATTATACTGCAATAAAGATGTTAAAAAAAAAAGAACTACTCTATTAGCAAATTTCAAGTATGTAATACGTTAACTCTAGTCACCATGCTGAACATTAGGTCTCCAGAACTTATTTGTCTTATAACTAAAAGTTTGTATCCTTTGACCAACATCTTCCCTTTTACCCCAACACCTGCTAACTACCATTCTACTCTTTATTACTATGAGTTCAACATTTTTTTAGATTCCTTCTATAAGTGAGATCATGCAATATTTGTCTTTCTGTGTCTGGCTTATTTCACTTAGCATAATGTCCTCCAGGTTCATCCATGTTATTACAATGCAATTTCTATGCTTACTTCAGGCAGAAGGGTAAATCTAATACTGGTTATTTGTCTTGCCAAGGAGCAAAAGTCCAAAGTGACTTTTTTAAAAAGCAGAAAGCTTTCATATTATGTTCCTCACAAAATCTGTCAATAACTTCTTTCTGTTCATAGGATAAAGTCCATAATCCTTGGCAAGGTCTTCAAAATCTGGCTGCTTCTAGCTCATCTTGTGCCATCTCCTTACTCTTTCTGTTTCAACCACACAAGCCTTCTTTCCGTTGTGGAAACTCAGCAGCTACTTCTGTCTCTCCTCCCCCAGGCTTTACCCTATATTTTGTGCACCCCTTTTTCACCTAGCCAATTCATATGTGTAGTTCAAAATTTGCTTTGAATGTCATTTTTTTCAGGGAAACTGTTCTTGGCTTCTATCAGTTAGTTATGTTTTTATTGTTGTCCCCATAGGCTTAGAGATCAAGATTAATATCAAGGAGATACTCTGTCATTCATCAAGGTGTATGTTAAATTACTTCTGAGAGTGTTTCTAATTGTAAGTTTCTATGATTGGATATAACACATGTTCTTTATTTCTTCCAGTTTTATTGAAATATAATTAACATACAACACTATATACATTTAAGGTGTTCAGCACAATGATTTGACTTGCATACATCATGAAATGATTACCACAGTTAAGTCTAGTGAACATCCATTATCTCACATAGATACAAAATAAAAGATAAAGAAAAAAATTTTCCTTGTGATAAGAATTCTTAGGATTTACTCTCTTGACTACTTTTCATATATCACATACAGCAGTGTTAATTTTATCAATCATGTTGACATTGCATCCCTGGTACTTGTCTGTCTTATAACTGGGAGCTTGTAACTTTGACCATCTTCATTCAATTTCCCCTCCCCCTCTGCCACTAGTAACTATAAATCTAATCACTTCTTCTGAGCTTGTTTGTTTGTTTTCTTTGTGAGGTATAATTGACCCACAACACTGTGTTAGCTCCTGATGCACACATAGTGATTCAGTATTTCTATACATTACAACATGATCACCATGATAAGCCTAGTTACCATCTGTCACCATACAAAAATATTGTATTATAATTGACTATATTCCCCACACTGCCCATTTCAGCCCCATCACTCATTTATTTTATAAGTGGAAGTTTGTACCATTCAGTCTCCCTCACTTATTTCACTCATCCCCTCAGCCCCTCTGTTTGTCCTCTGTATCTATGACTCTGTTTCTTTTTGGTTATTGGTCCATTTATTTTGTTTTTTAGATTCCACATATAAGCGATAACATACCATATTTGCCTTTATTTGACTGACTTATTCCACTAAGCAAAATACCCTCCAGGTCCATCCATCTTGTTGCAAATGGCATAATTCATTTTTTAATGTTGAGTAATATTCCATTGTATATAGATACCACATCTTCTTTATCCATTCATCTAACAGTGGGCACTTAGATTGCTTCCATATCTTGGCTATTGAAAATAATGCAATGAACATAGGGATGCATATATCTTTTTGAATTAGTATTTTTGTTTTCTTCAAAAAAATACCCAGAAGGGGAATTGCTGTATTGTATGTTAGTTCTATTTTTAATTTTTTGAGGAAACTATATACTGTTTTCCATAGTAAATGTACCAATTTACATTCCCACCAACAGCGTACAAGGGTTCCCTTTTTTCAACATCCATGCCAACACTTGTAATTTGTTGTCTTTTTGATAATACCCATTCTGGCAGGTGTGAGGTGATATTGTGGTTTGATTTGCATTTCCCTAATGATTAGTGGTGTTGAGCATTTTTTCACATGTCTGTTGGCCAACTGTTTGTCTTCTTTGGAAAAATGACTGTCAGGTCCTCTGCTTATTTTTTAATCAAATTGTTTGTTTTTTTGATGTTGAGTTGAATGAGTTCTTTTATATCTTGGATATTAACTCCTTACTAGATAGCACTGTTTGCAAATATCTTGTCCCATTCAGTAGGTGACCTTTTCATTTTGTTGATATTTTCCTTTGCTGTGCAAAAGTGTTTTAGTTTGATGTAGTACCATTTGTTTTGTGTCCCTTGCCTGAGGAAACAAATCCAAAAAAATATGTATCCCTAAAATTCATGTCAGAGTATGTAATGCCTATGTTTTTCTTTAGGAGTTTTATGGTTTCCGGTCTTAAATTTAAGACTTTAGGGCTTCCCTGGTGGCACAGTGGTTGAGGGTCCGCCTGCCGATACAGGGGACGCGGGTTCGTGCCCTGGTCCGGGAGGATCCCACACGCCGTGGAGCGGCTGGGCCCGTGAGCCACGGCCGCTGAGCCTGTGCGTCCGGAGCCTGTGCTCCGCAATGGGAGAGGCCACAACAGTGAGAGGCCCGCGTACCGCAAAAAAAAAAAAAAAAATTTAAGACTTTAATTTGTTTTGAATTTATTTTTCTATATGATGTGAGAAAGTAGTCCAGTTTGATTCTTTTGCATGTAGCTGTGCAGTTTTCCCAACACCACTTACTGAAGAGGCTGTCTATTCCCCATTGCATATTCTTGCTTCCTTTGTCATAGATTAATCACCCATATAACTGTGGGTTTATTTCTGGCCTCTCTATTCATCTATGTGTCTGTTTTTGTGCCAGTATCATACTGTTTTGATTACTGTGGCTCTGTTGTATGGTTTGAAATCAGGGTGCGTGATTACTTCCAGTTTTCTTCTTTCTCAAGATTGTTTTGTCTATCTGGAGGTCTTTGTGGTTCTGTACAAATTTTAGAATTACTTGTTCTAGTTCTGTGAAAAACGTCATTAGCATTTTGGTAGAGATTGCACTGAATCTGTAGATTGCCTTGAGTATTATGGTCATTTGACAATATTAATTCTTCCAATCCATGTTCATATATCTTTCCATTTGTTTGTGTTGTCTATAATTTCTTTCATTAGTATCTTACAATTTTCAGAATATAGGTCTTCTGACTCCTTTGTTAAGTTTATCCCAAGATATTTTATTCTTTTTGATGCAATAGTAAATGTGATTCTTTTCTTAATTTCTCTAACTGACTGTTCATTGTTAGTGTACAGAAAGGCAACAGATTTTTGAATATGTTAATTTTGTATCCTGTAACTTTACTGAATTCATTTATTAGTTCTAATAGTTTTTTGGAGTTGGTTTAGGATTTTCTATATGCAGTATCATGTCACCTGCAAACAGTGACAGTCTAAATTCTTCCTTTCCAATTTGGATTCCTTTTGTTTGTTTGTTTGTTTTTTCTTGTCCAATTGCTGTGGCTAGGACTTCCAATACTATGTTGAATGAAAATGGCAAGAGTAGGCATCCTTGTCTTGTGCCTGATCTTAGAGGAAATTCTTTCTTTTTCACTGAGTATGATGTTGGCCGTAGGTTTGTCAAATATGGCCTTTATTATATTATATTCCCTCTATACCAACTTTTATGAGAGTTTTTATCATAAACGGACATTGAATTTTGTCAAAAGCTTTTCCTACATTTATTGAGGTGATCATATGATTTTTATTCCTCAATTTGTTAATGTGCTTTATCACATTGACTGATTTTTGGATATTGATCATTGTGTGTAATACTTTCAATGTATGGTTGAATTTGATTTGCTAATATTTTGTTTAGGATTTTTGAATCTATGTTCATCAGTGTCATTGGGCTGTAATTTTATTTTTTGTGGTGACTTTGGTTTTGGTATCAGGGTGATGCTGGCTTTATAGAATAAGTTTGGAAGTGTTCCTTTCTCTTCGATTTTTTTGGAATAGTTTGGAAAAATAGGTGTGAAATCTTTTGTAAATATTGGGTAGAACTCGGACTGCCCTGGTGGAACAGTGGTTAAGAATTCGCCTCCCAATGCAGGGGACATGGGTTCGAACCCTGGTCCGGGAAGATCCCACATGCTGTGGAGCAACTAAGCCCGTGCGCCACAACTACTGAGCCTGTGCTCTAAAGCCCATGATCCACAACTACTGAGCCCACACGCCACAACTACTGAAGCCCACGCACCTTAAAGCCTGTGCTCCAACAAAAAAAAGCCACCACAAAAAGAAGCCCATGCACCTCAATGAAGAGTAACCCCTGCTCGACACAACTAGAGAATGGCTGCGCACAGCAACAAAGACCCAATGCAGCCATAAATAAATAAATAAATAAATAAATAAATAAATAAATAAATAAATAAATAAAATAGATAAATTTATTTTTTAAAAAATTGGTAAAACTCACCTGTAGAGCCATCTCATTCTGGACTTATGTTTGTTGGCAGTTTTTTGATTACTGATTCAATATCATTACTGGTAATTTGTTTGTATCTTGTATTTCTTTCTGATTCAGTCTTGGGAGATTTTATGTTGCTAGGAATTTGTCCATTTTTCTCTAGGTTATCCATTTTAATGGCTTGTAATTGTTCATAGTAATCTATTATGAGCCTTTGTATTTCTGTGCTGTAACTTCTTTTATTTTTTTTTAATTTATTTTATCTTTTTTACACAGCATGTTCTTATAAGTTATCTATTTTATACATATTAGTGTATATATGTCAATCCCAATCTCCCAATTCATTCCACCACCACCACCACTGCCCCCCGCACCCCTCTCTCCCCCTTTGGTGTCCATATGTTTGTTCTCTACATTTGTGTCTCTATTTCTGCCTTGCAAACCAGTTCATTTGTACCATTTTTCTACATTCCACATATGTGTTAATAGACAATATTTGTTTTTCTCTTTCCACTTACTTCACTCTGTATGACAGTCTCTAGGTCCATCTATGTCTCTACAAATGATCCACTTTCGTTCCTTTTTATGGCTGAGTAATATTCCTTTGTATATATGTACCATATCTTCTTTATCCATTCATCTGTCAGTGGGCATTTAGGTTGCTTCCATGACCTGGCAATTGTAAAGAGTGATGCAATGAACATTGGGGTGCATGTGTCTTTTTGAATTACGGTTTTCTCTGGGTGTAGGCCCAGTAGTGGGATTGCTGGGTCATATGATAATTCTATTTTTAGTTTTTTAAGGAACATCCATACTGTTCTCCATAGTGGCTGTATCAATTTACATTCTTGCCAACAGTGCAAGAGGGTTCCCTTTTCTCCACACCCTCTCCAGCACTTGTTGTTTGTAGATTTTCTGATGATGCCCATTCTACCCGGTGTGAGGTGATACCTCATTATAGTTTTGATTTGCATTTCTCTAATAATTAGTGATGTTGAGCAGCTATTCATGTGCCTTTTGGCCATCTGTATGTCTTTGGAGAAATGTCTGTTGAGGTCTTCTGCCCATTTTTTTGATTGGGTTTTTTTTATTAATATTGACCTGCATGAGCTGTTTATATATTTTGCAGATTAATCCTTTGTTGATTTGTTTGCAAATATTTTATCCCATTCTGAGGGCTGTCGTTTCATCTTTGTATAATTTCCTTCGTTGTGCAAAAGCTTTTAAGTTTCATTAGGTCCCATTTGTTTATTTTTGTTTTTATTTCCATTACTCTAGGAGGTGGGTCAAAAAAGATCTTGCTGTGATTTATGTCAAAGAGTGTTCTTCCTATGTTTTCATCTAAAAGTTTTATAGTGTCTGGTCTTACATTTAGGTCTGTAATCCATTTTGAGTTTATTTTTGAGTATGGTGTTAGAGAGTGTTCTAATTTCATCCTTTTACATGTAGTTGTCCAGTTTTCCCAGTACCACTTATTGAAGAGACTGTCTTTTCTCCATTGTATATCCTTGCTTCCTTTGTCATAGTTTAGTTGACCATAGGTGTGTGGGTTTATCTCTGGGCTTTCTATCCTATTCCATTGATCTATATTTCTGTTTTTGTGCCTGTAGCATATTGTCTTGATTACTGTAGCTTTGTAGTATAGTCTGATGTCAGGGAGGCTTATTCTTCCAGCTCCATTTTTTCCCCTCAACATTGCTTTGGCTGTTTGGGGTCTTTTGTGTCTCCATACAAATTTTAAGATTTTTTTGTTCTAGTTCTGTAAAAAATGCCACTGGTAGTTTGATAGGGATTGCATTGAATCTGTAGATTGCTTTGGGGAGCATAGTCATTCTCACAATATTTATTCTTCCAATCCAAGAACATGGTATATCTCTCCATCTGTTTGTGTCATCTTTGATTTCTTTCATCAGTGTCTTATAGTTTTCAGAGTACAGTTCTTTTACTTCCTTAGGTAGGTTTCTTCCTAGGTATATTATTCTTTTTGTTGCAATGGTGAATGGGATTGTTTTCTTAATTTCTGTTTCTGGTCTTTCATTGTTAGTGTATAGGAATGCAAGAGATTTCTGTGCATTAATTCTGTATCCTGCAACTTTACCAAATTCATTGATTAGCTCTAGTAGTTTTCTGGTGGCATCTTTAGGATTATCTATGTATAGTATCATGTCATCTGCTAATAGTGACAGTTTTACTTCTTCTTTTCCAATTTGTATTCCTTTTATTTCTTTTTCTTCTCTGATTGCCACGGCTAGGACTTCCAAAACTATGTTGAATAACAGTGGTGAGAGTAGACTTCCTTGTCTTGTTCCTGATCTTAGAGGAAATGCTTTCAGTTTTTCGCCATTGAGAATGATGTTTGCTGTGGGTATTTATTATGTTAAGGTAGGTTCCCTCTATGCCCACTTTCTGTAGAGTTTTTATCATAAATGGGTGTTGAATTTTGTCAAAAGCTTTTCCTGCATCTATTGAGATGATCTTATGGTTTTTATTCTTCAATTTATTAATATGGTATATCATATTGATTGCTTTGTTTATACTGAAGAATACTTGCATCCCTGGGATAAATCTCACTTGATCATGGTGTATGATCCTTTTAATGTGTTGTTGGATTCTGTTTGCTAGTATTTTGTTGAGGATTTTTGCATCTATATTCATCAGTGATATTGGTCTGTAATCTTCTCTTTTTGTAGTATCTTTGTCTGGTTTTGGTATAAGGGTGATGATGTTCTTATAAAATGAGTTTGGGAGTGTTCCTTCCTCTGAAATTTTTTGGAAGAGTTTGAGAATGATGGTGTTAGCTCTTCTCTAAACGTTTGTTAGAATTTTCCTGTGAAGCCATCTAGTCCTGGACTCTTGTTTGTTAGAAGATTTTCAATCACAGTTTCAAGTTCATTGCTTGTGATTTGTCTCTCCATATTTTCTATTTCTTCCTGGTTCCGTCTTGGAAGGTTATACCTTTCTAAGAATTTGTCCATTTCTTCCAGGTTGTTCATTTTATTGGCATAGAGTTGTCGTAGTCTCTTATGGTGCTTTGTATTTCTGCGGTGTCCATTGTGACTTCTCCATTTTCATTTCTAATTTTATTGATTTGAGTCCGCTCCCTCTTTTTCTTCATGAGTCTGGCTAAAGGTTTATCAGTTTTGTTTATTTTCTCAAAGAACTAGCTTTTAGTTTTATTGATCTTTGCTATTGTTTGTTTCTATTTCATTTAGTTGTGCTCTGATCTTTATGATTTCTTTCATTCTACTAACTTTGTGTTTTGTTTATTTTTCTTTCTCTAGTTCCTTTAGGTGTAAGGTTAGATTGTTTATTTGAGATTTTTCTTGTTTCTTAAGGTAGGATTGTATTGCTATAAACTTCCCTTTTAGAACTCCTTTTGCTGCATCCCATAGTTTTGGATCGTCATGTTTCCATTGTCATTTGTCTCTAGGTATTTTTTGATTTCCTTCAGTGATCTTTTGGTAATTTAGTAATGTATTGTTTAGCCTCCATGTGTTTGTGTTTTTTACATTTTTTCCCTGTGAATTATTTCTAATCTCATAGCGTTGTGGTCATAAAAGATGCTTGATATGATTTCAGTTTTCTGAACTTTACTGAGGCTTGATCTGTGACCCAAGATATGATCTATCCTGGAGAATGTTCTGTGTGCACTTGAGAATTAAGTGTAATCTGGTGTTTTCAGATGGAATGTCCTATAAATATCAATTAAATCTATCTGGTCTCTTGTGTCATTTAAAGCTTGTATTTCCTTATTAAATTACTGTCTGGATGATCTGTCCATTGGTGTAAGTGAGGTGTTAAAGTCCCCCATTATTACTGTGTTACTGTTGATTTCCTCTTTTATACCTGTTAGCATTTGCCTTATGTATTGAGGTGCTCATATGTTGGATGCATATATATTTATAATTGTTATATCCTCTTCTTGGATTGATCCCTTGATCATTATGTAGTGTCCTTTCTTGTCTCTTGTAACATTCTTTATTTTAAAATCTATTTTATCTGATATGAGTATTGCTATTTGAGCTTTCTTTTGATTTCCATTTGCATGGAATATCTTTTTCTAACCCCTCACTTTCAGTCTGTATGTGTCCCTAGGTCTGAAGAACGTTTCTTGTAGATAGCATATATATGGGTCTTGTTTTTGTATCCATTCAGCAAGCCTGTATCTTTTGGTTGGAGTATTTAGTCTATTCACATTTAAGGTAATTATCAATATGTATGTTCCTATTACCATTTTCTCTATTGTTTTGGGTTTGTTTTTGTAGGTCCTTTTCTTCTCTTGTGTTTCCTGCTTAGAGAAGTTACTTTAGCATTTGTTGCAGAGCTGGTTTGGTTGTGCTGAATTCTCTTAGCTTTTGCTTATCTTTAAAGTTTTGATTTCTCCGTCAAATCTGAATGAGGCCCTTGCTGGGTAGAGTAATCTTGGCTGTAGTTTCTTCCCTTTCATCACTTTAAATATATTGTGCCACTTCCATCTGGCTTGTAAAGTTTCTGCTGAGAAATCAGCTGCTAACCTTATGGGAGTTCCCTTGTATATTATTTGTCATTTTTCCTTTGCTGCTTTTAATACTTTTTCTTTGTCTTTAAGTTTTGTCAATTTGATTGCTATGTGTCTTGGCATGTTTCTCCTTGGGTTTATTCTGCCTGGGACTCTCTGTGATTCCTGGAGTTGGGTGGCTATTTCCTTTCCCATGTTAGGGAAGTTTTCAACTATAATCTCTTCAAATATTTTCTCGGGTCATTTCTCTCTCTGTCTTCTCCTTCTGGGACACCTATAATGCAAATGTTGGTGCATTTAATGTTATCCCAGAGGTCTCTTAGGCTGTCTTCATTTCTTTTCATTCTTTTTTCTTTATTCTGTTCCACAGCAGTGAATTCCACCATTCTGTGCTCCAGGTCACTTATGGAGTGCCTCAGTTATCCTATTGATTCCTTGTAGTGTATTTTTCATTTCAGTTATTGTATTGTTCATCTCTGTTTGTTTGTTCTTTAATTCTTTGAGGTGTTTGTTCTTTAATTCTTCTTGGTTTTTCTTAAACATTTCTTGCATCTTCTTGATCTTTGCCTCCATTGTTTTTCCGAGGTCCTGGATCATCTGCACTGTCATTATTCTGAATTCTTTTTCTGGAAAGTTGCCTATCTCCACTTGATTTAGTTGTTTTTCTGGGGTTTTATCTTGTTCCTTCATCTGGTACATAGTCCTCTGCCTTTTTATTTTGTCTGTCTTTCTGTGAATGCGGTTTTCATTCCACAGGCTGCAGTACTGTAGTTCTTCTTGATTCTGCTGTCTGCCCTCTGCTGGATGAGGCTATCTAAGAGGCTTGTGCAGGCTTCCTGATTGGAGGGACTGGTGGTGGGTAGAGCTGGAAGTTGCTCTGGTGGGTAGAGCTCAGTTAAACTTTAATCTGCTTGTCTGCTGATAGGTGGGGCTGAGTTCCCTCCCTGTTGGTTGTTTGGCCTGAGGTGACTCAGCACTGGAGGCTACAGGCTCTTTGGTGGAGCTAATGGCAAACTCTGGGAGGGCTCATGGCAAGGATACTTCCCAGAGCTTCTGCTGCCAGTGTCCTTGTCCCTGCAGTGAGCCACAGCCACTCCCCACCTCTGCAGGAGACCCTCCAACACTAGTTGGTAGGTCTGGTTCAGTCTCCTATGGGGTCACTGCTCCTTCCCCCTGAGTCCTGATAAACACACTACTTTGTGTGTGCCCTCCAAGAGTGGAGTCTCTGTTTCCCCCAGTCCTGTTGAAGTCCTGCAATCAAATCCCACTAGCCTTCAAAGTCTTATTCTCTCGGAATTCCTCCTCCTGTTGCCAGACCCCCAGGTTGGGAAGCCTGAAGTGGGACTCAGAACCTTCACTCCAGTGGGTGGACTTCTGTGGTATAATTGTTCTTCAGTTTGTGAGTTAGCCACCCAGCGGTTATGGGATTTGATTTTATTGTGATTGACTCCTCCTACCATCTCATTGTGGCTTCTCCTTTGTCTTTGGATGTGGGGTATGTTTTTTGTTGAATTCCAGTGTCTTCCTGTCATTGATTGTTCAGCAGTTCGTTGTGATTCTGGTGCTCTCACAAGAGGGAGTCTCCAGAGCTCTGCTTTTCCAAATGTGGTGAGATGGAAAAAAATGGGTCAAATGACTTGAACTGACATTTCACAAAAGAAGATCTCAAAGTTGATTTTATGAAGATCAAATGACATCTTAGTGCTTAAAATGGTACCTTCACTTTTCTTTGGCCAGCTCTTGGATTCTTTCCTGCATCGCGAAGCCAAGAACCCTCACTTGGCAATCAGTCCATCCTAAGGACTCTTGCAGGTCTCAGGACATGGCATCTCCCTCTCCTGCCATAGAGCAACACTCCACTGTTTGCAGCAGGCAGTGGGCAGGACATGGCAGGCTGTGGTAACTTCTTTTAAATTCTGATTTTATTCATTTGGGTCCTCTCTTTTTCTTGATCAGTCTGGGTAAAGGTTTGTAAATGTTTGTATCTTTTTAAAGAACCAACTCAGTTTTTTTGCCATTTCTATTTTTTTTGTTTGTTTTTTTACTGGTTTCTTTAAGTGTAAGCTTAGGTTGTGTGTTTGAGATTTTTCTTATTTCCCAAAGTAGGCTTGTGTCACTATAAACTTCCCTCTTAGAACTGCTTTTGTTGCATTCCATAGATTTTGGATTGTTGTATTTTCATTTTCATTTGTCTCCAGGTATTACTTAATCTCTTCTTTGATTTATTTAGTGACCTATTTGTTGTTTAGCAGTGTATTGTTTAGCCTCCACATTTTTTTTTGTTTTTTTGTTTTTGCATTTTCTTGTAGTGATTTCTAGTCTCATATCTTTGTGGTCAGAAGAGTTGTTTCATATTATTTCAGTCTCCTTAAATTTACTGAGACTTGTTTTGTGGTCTAGGATGTGATCTATCCTGGTGAATATGCCCTGTGCACTTGGAAAGAATGTCTGTCTCACTGATTTTGGATAGAATGTTCTATATATATCTATGAAGTCCATCTGATCTAATGGGTCATTTAAGGCCAGTGTTTCCTTATTGATTTTCTGTCTGGATGGTCTGTCCATTGAGGTAAGTGGAGTAGTAAAATCCCCTACTATTATTAGATTACTCTCAAATTTTCCCTTTATATTTGTTAATATTTGCTGTATGTATTTAGGTGCACCTATGTGGGGTTCATTTACATTCATAATTGTTATATCTTCTTGTTGGATAGATCTCTTTATCATTATGTAATGTTTTTCTTTGTCTCGTGTTACACTTACACTCTTTGTTTTAAAGTCAGTTTCATCTGATGTAAGTATTGCTACTCAAGCTTTCCTTTCCTTTTGTTTCCCCTCAGTTTTAGCCTGTGTGTGTGTTTAGACTTGAAAGCAGCATATATGTGGGTCTTGTTTTTTGTTTGTTTGGTTTTTTAATCCATTCAGCCACTCTATGTCTTTTGACTGGAGCATTTAGTCCATTTACATTTATAATAATTATAGATAGGTATGAACTTATTATCATCTTGTTAATTGTTTTGGGGTTGTTTTTGTAGTTCTTTTCTGCTCCTGTCTTCTTTTGGTGTCTTGCCTTGTTATTTGATGACTATCTTTAGTGCTGTGTTTGAATTTCTTTCTCTTTTGTGTGTGTGAATCTGTTACAGATTTTTGGTTTGCAGTTACTATGAGGTTGATCTATAGCAGTCTATATATATATACGTGATTATTTTGATGATGATGATGATCAAACTTAAGTTGATGATCACTTAAGTTCAAACACATTCTAACAACCCTGAATTTTTTTGCCCCCCACATGTTTAATGTTTTTGACATCATATTTTACATATTTTTATTTTTTTAATACCATAACTACTTACTGTGGATACAGATGATTTTACTACTTTTGTCTTTAACCTTCCTACTAGATTTGTACGTGGTTGATCCACTACCTTTACTGCATATTTGCCTTTACTAATGATATTTTTTATTTCATAATTTTTATAGTTCTAGTTATGATCTTTTCCACTTAGAGAACTACTTTTAACTTTTCTTGTAAAGCTAGTTTTGTAGTGCTGGACTCTTTTAGCTTTTTCTGTCTGTAAAACTCTTTATCTCTCCTTCAAATCTGAATGATAGCCTTGCTGGGTAGAGTATTCTTGGTTGTAGTTTTTCCTTTTATTACTTTAAATATATCGTGCAACTCCCTTTTGGACTGCAAAATTTCTGCTGAAAAGTCAGGTGACAATCTTATGGGAATTCCCTTGTACATTACTAGTTGCTTTGCCTTTGATGCTTTTGGGATTCTCTCTTTAATTTTTGCTATTTTAATTACAATGTGTCTTGGTGTGGACCTCTTTGAGTTGATCTTATTTGGGACTCTCTGATCTTATTTGCTTCCTGTACCTGAATGTCTCTTTCATTTTGCAGGTAAGGGAATTTTTCAGGTATTATCTCTTCAAATATGTTCTCTGCCCCTTTCTCTCTCTCTTCTCTTTCTGGGAACCCTATAATGTGAATGTTAGTACACTTGATGTTCTCAAGAGGTCTCTTAAACTGCCTTCATTTTTAAAAATTATTATTTTCTTTTTTCTCTTCAGCTTGGGTGATTTTCACTGTTCCATCATCCAGTTCACTGATTTGTTCCTTTGTATCACCTAATCTACTGTGATTCCTTCTAGCATATTTTTAATTTCAGTTATTGTACTCTTCAGTTCTGTTTGGTTCTTCTTTACATTTTCTAACTCTTTGTTAAACTTCTCACTGTATTCATCCATTCTTCTCCCAAGTTTGATGAGTGTCTTTATTATCATTACCTTGAATTGTTTATTGGGTAGATTATCTCCACTTCACTTAGTTCTTCCTCTGTGGTTTTATCTTTTTCTTTCATTTGTTACATATTCCTTTGTCACCTCATTTAGCCTAATTCTCTGTGTTTATTTGTGTATATTAGGTAAGTCAGTTACATTTCCCAATCTTGTGGAAGTGGCCTTATATAGGAGACATCTTATGGGGCCCAACAACATACTCCCTTCTTGTCACCAGAGCTATATCCTGTAGGGGTGCCTCCTATGTGAGTTGAGTGGGTCCTTCTGTTGTGGTGAGGCTGCCTATTGTGGGCAGGCTGGTAGGCAAGGCTGGTCCTTGGCTCTGTTGGTTGCCAGGCCTGCCTCATGTGGAGGCTGCCAGCTACTGGTGGGCAAACCCATGGCATACCTGGCTGTCCCATGACTCTTGCCAGCCCACTGGTAAGTGGGTAAGCACCTGTCACTAATAGCCTAGAGGGAAGACTCAAAAATGGCACTTGCTAGCACCAGTCCTCATGGTAGAATGAGCATCCCCAAATGGATGTCACCCGTGTCTGTGTCCCCAGGTGTAGTCCCAGTTTCCTGTTGCCTCTCTGGGAGGCTCTCCAAGATCAGCAAGTGGATCTAAGTCAGGATACTTTCAAATTACTGTCTCTACGCTAGGTCTCAGAGCATGTGAGAATTTGTATGAGCCCTTTAAAAGCAGAGTCTGTTTCCTACAGCCCTCTGGCACTCCTGTATGAAAGCCCTGCTGGCCTTCAAAACCAGATGTTCTGGTGGCTCATGTTCTTGGTCTAGGACCCCCTTCTGAGGATCCCAGTGTGGGGCTCAGTCCCCTCACTCCTTGGGGAGAAACTCTGCAACTGTTATTATCCTCCCATTTGTGGCTCACCTACCCATGAATGTGGGTCTTGACTATATAGTATCTCCACCCCTCCTACCTGTCTCAGTGTGGTTCCTTCTTTACATTTTTATTGCGAAAAATCTTTTTTGTGTGTGTGTGCTAAACTTTAGGTCATTCTTATTGATAGTTTCTCTGTAATTAGTTGTAATTTTGGTGTGCCCATAGGAGGAGGTGAGCTCAGGGTCTTCCTACTCCACCATCTTGACCACTCCCGAACATAACACACATTCTTTAAAAACAAATGAGCACATTATTTTAAAACTATCTTACTTATTAAGACTATTAGTATCTTATCAAGTTTGTTTGTAGAAATGTTAAATGGGATCTGGTAACATTTAACTTCTCAGGATGGCTTCTTTGAATGAGGCTAAACACTGCCATACCCATTGTACCTCATCTACAATTTGTTTTTGTTTTTTTTTTTGAAATCTTAATTTCTTTTTTTTTATATCTTTATTGGAGTATAATTGGTTTACAATGGTGTGTCAGTTTCTGCTCTATAACAAAGTGAATCAGTTATACATATACATATGTTCCCATATCTCTTCCCTCTTGCGTCTCCCTGCCTCCCACCCTCCCTATCCCACCCCTCTAGGTGGTCACAAAGCACCGAGCTGATCTCCCTGTGCTATGTGGCTGCTTCCCACTAGCTATCTATTTTGCGTTTGATTGATAGTGTATATATGTCCATGCCACTCTCTCACTTTGTCACAGCTTACCCTTCCCCCTCCCCATATCCTCAAGTCCATTCTCTAGTAGGTCTGTGTCTTTATTCCTGTCTTACCCCTAGGTTCTTCATGACATTTTTTTTTCTTCAATTCCATATATATGTGTTAGCATACGGTATTTGTCTTTCTCTTTCTGACTTACTTCACCCTGTATGACAGACTCCAGGTCCATCCACCTCATTACAAATAGCTCAATTTCATTTCTTTTTATGGCTGAGTAATATTCCATTGTATATATGTGCCACATCTTCTTTATCCATTCATCCGATGATGGACACTTAGTTTTTATTTGCAACCTCAGTATATTGATTAAGTGCTCAGCATTTTAAGCACTAGAGAGGTAGTATAAAATCAATCCTATTCCTTAAGAAATTTATTTAGTGAGATATGGCCTATATACAGGAAACAGCAAGGAATTGCACAATTATTTATAAGATAATAACTAAATGCACATTAAGTTGTATATTCTATAAATCTTGTTCTTGCTACTCTGAGAGTGGGAAGGTTTAGGACAGGTTGGATAGAGACATCAGCCATTAAATTTTAAGCCAGATAAAGGACTCCAGAGACAGTATCAAGTAGGTTAATTAATTATCTGGAGTAGCTAGAAGAAATAAGAGATAAAAAATAAGTATAAACCATTGTCTAAGTCAAAAACCTGGAGAAAAGTTACTGAAACTGAATCTGTTGTCAGATGCAAGGAATGAATGTTTAGCTAAAAGCCAGAAGACAAATCAGAGGTCATGATTTTGTCAACACAAGAAAACAGTGGGAGAAAGGAGTAACATGGCAATGAGGTTAATGGATTTGTCACTCTCAGTGTGAGAAGGGCTGGATTACTTGAAGCTCCCTGTTAGTTACCAGAGAAGTTTACCTATTTCTGAAGCTTAATTGTTATTGGGTGTGGGTCACATGCTGAATATGTGAGGGGGCCTGAATTAAAGGAAACTGATTACGAGGTGACTTTCCTTCTGACTACTACACAAACACCCAGGCTTAGCCTTTCAAGGAAGGGAAGACTTTCCAAGGATTGCCTTTGAAGGAGTCAATTTTCTTTAGTAGGAGGTTCTATTCCATCTCTGTGCCTTATGGCCCCGGGCATTTGCCTGCTCTGATCTTTTCACTATAATTATTGTGTAGACACCTCCCAGGTTCCTGATGTGCAATCATTCATTCCATAGTCCATCTGGCCTTTGACTGTGGCTCCATTCCCAATTTATAGTTCTGCTCCTGTCCTTTGAACTAGACTTTGATGTTTGGTTTCTTCTTTTTGATTCTTGGCCTGCTCTCAAAAGAGTGTTCTAATAATCATTCCCACTTCAAACTGCTTCACTTTAATTTTTCTGTAAGGATTCAATCCCCATTTCTGTAGGGACCATACCCCCCATTTTTGATCATGGAGTAATGCCTCAACCCAAATCAGTGGACCTTACATGAGGGATTCACATCAGTGGTTGTTCATTTGTGTTTTCCTCTACTATATACCAAACAAAGTACCAGGGCTAGCTATAATAATGGCAAAGTCCAGATCATTCCCTACTGTGTATTTTGGCTCCTTATCTCTGGCAGTTGGGATAAGTTGCAAAGGAATTGGGTTCTGAGTGAAGTTCTAGGGACATGTGCACAGGGATTAGTGAAAATGAATTTGGAATGCAGGGGTGGAAAACCTGGAAGTGGAAGACCCCCATTTTATGGGTCAGGAAGCTTGTTCTTGTGTAGGTTAGAAAGTAGTAACAGGAGTAATAGGTGGCACACATCTGTTATGAGAAGAGCCACAGAGTCTTCTCTTTGTATTGCCTCCCTTAGTGTTCAAGACTGTCAATTTAAGCTTTCATTTATTTAAAAGATAGTCATTGAGCACCTACCATATATGTATTAGGCAGCAGGCTAGAGCTTGAGGATACAATAGTGAACAAAAACAGACATGGTCCCTATTGTTATTAAGCTTACAAGCTAAGTGGGAGAAAGACATCGTACATTAACCCAAAAATTAAATAATGGAAATGAATGCTAGATATAACATAATAATACAACTATCCCATTTAAACAAATATAAATATAATAATATGACTATAATTAATGGAAAGCTATAACTATGTTTAGTGCTATGAGGATGAAGTACATTATAAGAGAGTATAAAAGTGCTTCCCTGAGAAATTATGGCTGATCTGAGATCTTAAGGGAAAAGAGGAATTAACCAGGTAAAGGAAGGATGAAGTACATCCAATCTTAGTCCCTGTGGTAAAAGTAGTGTGGCTTCAAGTAGTTGAAAGAAGGCTATTGTTACCATTGTGTCAGAAAGCTATGAAATACATTTTGCCAGATGAGTCTAAGAAGCAGGTAACATCCAAGGAAGTAAAGGAGGGCTATGGTAAGAATTTGTCTTTAACCAAAGAAAGATGGGTTGCCATTGAAGTGTATTAAGCCAGAGAGTGCGATGATTTGTGTTTTGAAAAGATCATCCTACTTGCTTATGTGGAGGAGACCAAAAAGATATAGGAAGACTGGTCAGAATGCTGATTTGGTAGGTTCAGCAAGATACAATACTGGCTTAGGCTGCCATGTTACTGGTGGAGGTAACTGGAAGGAGTTGGATTTAAGATAGATTTTGAAGTCAGAGCCAATAGGACTTGCTGATGAATTGGTCCAATCTCTGACCCCTCCAATTGTTCCTTGATCTTTTAGAAGATCATCTATTTGATGATCTCATCTCCTATTTTACGAAGAAAATAGAAGCCATTAAACAAGAACTCTCTCTTATACCTGCCAACAAACATGTACTAGAGAGGGTCTTAGAGGAAGGGGTATCTTCAGGGGACAAATTTCAATTAAAGAAAGAGAATAAAGTGAGAGCTCAAGAGAAGCTTCTAAGGATACAGAGGAGTTTTCTGGATAAGTCCTGGTTATTGTATTGGGCTCTTTACTAAAGTTTGGAATTGGAGTAAAAGGTGAGGACTGATCTGAAGAAAGGAGGTGAAAAGTGTTATGGTTATGATGGTGAAATAGAGGTTGGATGACCGTACAATTTGTCTTGTAATGCAAGGCATGGTGAATTTCTTTGAGGCAGATGGACAGTGGGAAGTGGACCAGAGGATTTGACCAGGGTTGTCATAAACATAGCAATTGCCAACCCACATGTTAGGTCTGGACAATGCTGGCTGTAGAAACTGAAGATTCACATGCTGTAGTGACTGGGTAATGGTGGGTATTAAAACCATCTCTCTTGTGTCAGGAGATGTCCATAACTCATTTGGGTATTTTGGATTTCTTCCAGGAATTGACTTGCAGCAAAGGTTATGGTGATGCTAGGCCTAAAGGGAAGCAGTGGGCATGAAACCCATATTTGTTGAAGAAAGGATATAAAAACTGTCAAAGGCCAACTTCTCTGTTATGAGATGAGTGACCTAGTCATATTGCTTATTTGATATGTAGCCATGGAAATTTTCTTTCTTTCTGCATCTGGTGGATCATTCTTTTTCATCTTCATCTGTGGATAATGAGTAGGAGAGGGATGAATTCAGACGTTGCACTCTAGAAACATGATAATTGCAATACATGGTATCACTCTAAATTGTCAGGTAGTTTATGGATTTGGAACACCTCCTTAATTAGCAAGGCCACAGGCTCTGAAGAACAATGTGATTAATGTAAAGGATACTTTGTGCCCCATCTTGGTGGAAGCACTAAGAATTATACAAAATCTATATGAAGGGGAAGGGTTATGATGAACCATGGTAACAGTTTTTTAATGAGCTCTGAGGATCAGGTGTAATTTTTCCTAGGGTATTTTGAGCCTGCTTTGATTCTAGATGCAAATCTTATAAGCAGTGGTACGCATCAGAACATTTTGTCAGAAAAGAGGATTACCATATATACTTATGGGTCATGTTTGGGGTCTTGAATGGACCCCAGCATCTAGCCAGGTCAACATTTGTCTTTGATTCACTTTTGTAAAAACAACACCTTGATTCTTTAAGGCTGCTTCCAGTCATTCTGGAGATCCCTCGGATGCTGTTTGGCCCAAATGTCTGCCTCTTGCTGCCCTCTGATAAAGTCTTTCTCTTCTAGCTGTGGTTCTAGGGCCATGTCGACCTTTGAGCAAAGAGTCTCAGACATGAGTAACCTTGTCCATCAATAAATTCATAGATTTCTTTTGCCTTATATGTACCTGATATATACATGATATAAAGTTTGACTTCCCAGAAGAATATCACACACAGCACCTGACATATGCTTAGCTCTCTTTTCATTTGTGCTGTTCTTTGTTAAGAACTTCAGGTTATGGAGCAATTTTATGCCCTCTCAATAAGTGTATTCACACCTTAAAGACAGTGTTTACAGTGAGGGAGTCAGTTTCATATGTTGAGTAATTAATTATTGTCACAGATAACTTTCTCTAGAAAGTTAAGAACAGGCAGAGTTCATCTCAGCCTGAGGTACCCTTAAGGCAGGGATTCCTCCATGGAGATGATGGAGGCCTCTCTTTATGATGAGAGGAGGAGACGGATGGTAGGGTGTGATTGAGACTGAGGTGAAGAGGATCTTCCACCCTTGAAAGGTAATTACCATTTGTACATCACTGACATCGCTCTTTCCTCTAACTTACATGGCTAGAAAGGGTATCATTCAGGGTTCTTTCAGGATAATAGAATCGCTATAAATTTGGGGGAATAAGGGATTTATTAAAAGTGAAAGGAGCTGTGGAAATGAAATTTCGGAAGAGGGGAGTCAGAGACCCAGAGAAATCATCACCAGTCAGAACCTTCTAAATATCTGTCTGGTAGACAAGTTGAAGTTTGCAGGGAAAAGCAAGAAGCCAAGTACTTCAGGCTGCCAAAGTGCAACAGTGAAGGGGAAACTTGAGGTGGGATCTATGGAAATTGCTGCCTTTGGGAAGTTATTGCCTTCATGTACCTACTGCCTCTGTGGGTCCACAGTCAAATACCTGGTGGAGAGCCTGGGGTCACTGTTGGCCAGCAGGGCCAGCAGCTGTGAGGATGAACCAAATACAGGGGAGGATAAAGTGGGACTTGCTAATATTCTGTCTGTTGTTACCATGTCTGACAACAATGACTTTCTGACAGCGATGGCTTCAGCTTTACTTTTGCCTTTTAAATCGCATGCAGTTCCTCTTTTGGTCAACTTTAACCTAGTAACACAGAGAGAAAAGAATTTTGAGTAATGTAGTTTTCAGCATTAACTAAATTCACACAATCCAACATAGACATTCAAACCCAAAGGTCTCAGAGATACATTTACTGGTGTTTCCTCAGAGGTGAAGATGGTATTGTGGTCCTAGGGCCACAAAACCCAGGCAATCATATAAGGCCATATTTTTTGACATATCTAGATCATGGAGAATCAAAACAAAATAAAACACCAGAGTATTCTAATGGCTAAAGAGTATCACCAAATACTTAAATTCCTCCAAGTGTATACAAAAGACCATTTCCCTAATAATGCTCCCTTGAATGTGGATTAGATTTCATGCTCCTTCTGAGTTTGTCTAAAGCCTTGGGGGTGGACAGCCTCATACCGGCGCAGCTTTGGAGTTGCAATAGATCCTGGCAGAATTGGGGTTTCTCATTATTCTCTTTAAAGAGTACCAGGGCCCCAGGAAAGGAATAAAGAGGGTTGAGAGATTGCCATAGAGATTTCATCTATGGAATTCTAAAGGGCAGAAATCTTCTAAGAGCGAAGTACATTCCCTTTACTCTTTTGGATTTGAGCCACAGATGCAAAATAGATCATGCAGTCAACTGTAAATTCACAGTTATTATCTGCTCCCTGTTTCAAGCGCACCATTTAATAGGCCAAATATTTTATATTTATATATATCCTCAAGAATGAGAGCATCAGGTAAAACTATTCTATGACCTGTGGGAATGCTACACTCAAGTGAAGTTCAGTGTCTTAAGTGCTCCAGGAATTCACAGCATTGTGTGTCTCTAGTTAGTTGATGATAATAGCCCTCTAACAGCATATACCTAGCTAACATATATGCCTGGGCATGTTCCCCCTAATGTTCTACTTCTTCTTTGTCTTTTTCTTCTCTTCCACAGTCTTCCTCTCCACTTGTCTGTCTACACTGAAAACTCATCTTTCTTCTGGGAAGGAGGGCATAGCTTCAAGGAGGTATAATTAGGCAACTATGTATGGAAGTCTGGTGAAGATTTTTGGTCAAGTTTCTTGGCTAAGCAGTCCAGGCTATCTTATCCCAGTGTGGTGACATTGTGGTACACCACCTGTATCCCTTCAATGAAGGCCTGATGCCTCAGCTACTGAAGGGGCTATCTACAGATAACCATCATGTTTCAGCACCTTCAGAGATTGCCTTAGTTCCAGAGACCCACATGGGAAGTCCTATATCCAATAGTGGATTGAGTATAAAGGCCTTGCCATCTGAAAGACCATTCTAGCTCCAAAGCTTCCAACGGGGTTGGGTGGAGCTTTACTCGCTTCTCCCTCTCCCCTCTCCTGCTTCTTCTTCTCCCTTCCACAGCTCTCAACCCCATGGGTACTCCTTAGTCCCACGAGTACTCACTGTACACTAAACTCAATCTCAGAATCTGCTTTCTAGGAATCCAAGCTGCAAGACCTGAAGAGCTTGTGAGTCTTTCTTGGAGCTGTGCTTGAAAAGACAGATGACTAATCCTCCCCTTTGCCTTCCTCCCATCAGATAATAGCCTTGTAGTTAGGTTATGGATTAAAGGTGCATTGTCACAGTAAAAAAAAAGTGCTACTGGAGTTTAGAAGGAAGAAAATGATCAGTGAGAGTTCAAGAAGTGAAGAAAGGCTTTCCAAAGACTATGGTGTTCATATGGTCTATGAAAGACGATAGAGCATGTCATGACAGTAAGACACAAGAGACTATCCTGTTCTCCTTTTCCTCTCCAATTTATTCTCCACTCTGCTGCTACCTATTTTGATGCACAAATAGGGTCATATTGCCTTTCTTCTTAAAATCCCCAAATTCCTTTTATTACTATCAGTATGGAATTGAAACTCAAAGAATCTGTGACCTGGATCCTCCCTCATTTCTCTGACCTCATCTCTCATTCCTCAGCTCTACTGAATTTCATTTAGTTTCACCAAAGTACCATGTTAATGCATTCCTGGGCCTTTTCACATATAGTTCTTCTTGCTTAGACTACTGCTTTCTTCTGTTACCAAGCTGACTCCAACTTATATTTCAGGACTCAACTTCAATATCACTTCCCTGGGAAACCTTTCCTGTCAATGCAGCTGCCTTTTTTGCCCCCCCCCCAACACCCTGTACTTCCCTGGGAATAACACTTAGAAAATTTTGTTTTAATTTTTGTTTTCCTTAAACACTATACACTACCTAATAACAAATAATGTTTTTTGAGGGCTTACTATGTGTCAGGAACTGTTCTGTGCACCTGATATGTATTATTTCCTTTAATCTTTACAATAAAATTATGATACTATATTACCCCTTTTTGACAGATAAGGAAATAGAGGCAAATGGAGGTTAAGGAACCTCACACAGTAAGAAACCTCACAGTAAGTGGTATTTTAACCTGTGTTTTAACTTGATCTGTCTGGTTCTGGAGCCTGTGCCACCACTACATTGTGGTTTGGTGTCTACTACATGGTAAACACTAAACAAATATTTATTGAATGAATGAGTTTAATAGGCCCAACCAGAAAAGAAGAAGAATACTCAGGATTATTGGGAATAAAGCAGGAAAGTTAGGTCCAGATTATGGAAGCTCTAGGACCCTGAGATATAGTTTAGATCTTAGGTGGTTGGGAATAAGGACTTACTGTTGAAATCACTTTAAAAAGGAGATTCAGTTGGCAACAGTTTATGCAACTTCTACTCTCTGCCTTCTACCTCAACCTTCAACTTGAAATTAGAACAAGTAGAAAGGGGTATGATGAAGCATTAATGAAAAAATTCAATAGTGCATAAGATCTAAAGGCTGAATTTTCTGTTTTCTTTAACCGAAGGTCATATATATTTAAAGAAGCAGAAAGTATCTTTTTCAGATAATTTTATGGCATGACTATTAGGATTTTATATTTTAAAAACATGAATAGATTTTTGAAAAATCAGTTACTTTCTATAGGATGTTTAGGGGAAAACCATATTTTTTTGAGAATTAAGTTATATGTCTTTACCAAAGCTCATATTATATACATATATATGTATATTTTTTGACAGATTCCTTTTTTTAAAAAAAAGTTTTTTTTCCATTTAGGATTTTAGGGTTCATGTTAAACCCAAAATATTAAAATCAACTGTGACAATCTATAACTTTTAATACTTTCTGTTCGTTCCATGTTCACATAGTAAATGATACTTTTTGTTGCAAACAAAGCCAACTATTGGACCAAGTGTCTTAACTAGAAAACTTTGCTGTTAATCTCTAAGTGTGAAATTCCACCCTCAAGTATGTTTGTTGAGGGTGGTAAAGACTTAAATATCATTGTCCTCCAAAGTGATCTGACTACGTTGGATGAATACCAGTGATCATTTAAACATAGTCATGGGGCTTACCCAGGAATAGTGTAAGTATCATAACATTCCACTTTTTCTCCACCCCATCCCCATTACCCCACCACTCATTTTTACTCATATTACAGAGTGAGAAATTGTAACAATATTTCCCTCTTATAATTCTAGTTATTCTCCCTCCAAAATGCCTTGATTATTTCAAAGTTGTTAATCCAGGGTCTTCTGTTCTAAATTTTTATTTTGTTTCCCCATACATGTACTATGTTACTGATGTACATTGTGACAATCTAGAGATACACATTAGAGTTTTAGTGAAGCAGACATGACTAGACTAACAGGAGAGGACTTATCTTTGCATAGTTGAAAGGCTCTCTTTGTTGCCTTTGGCAGTATATATCTAAATCTGTACATTCCTGTTTTTAGAATTTGGGAATACAAAGGTTGGAAAATATATAGTCATACCTTACATCACAGAATGTCTAAGTGTGATCAGAACATAGCAGAGTATTTATTATCAAGAATGGTAGAGAGCCTTGCATCTTGGAAATGAAAACTGCAGTCATTTACAAATAATAAAAGAATGTTTCCATTTATATGCTGTAAAAAATTATATGACTATAACTGTAAATTCTATTCTCATTCTCTCTTGCTCCCTCTCTTCTTCCCTCCTTCCCTTCATTTTTCTATCTGTAGAGTTTTATAGCTGATGTAAGTAACAGAGAGAATTTACCAGACTTTGAAGAATATTATCTTTAACTTATTTCAATATGTGTAACTATTAGGACACACTTAGACTACTGAGTTGCAAAACAAAATGCAAAAGAATTTAAGTGACTGGAAATGTAATATATACTATAATGTGATATAATAATATATTATGATATGATATGTAGTCAGAAAAAGAAACCCAGGAAGACCCAATCTAAGTAAATCACTTTAGAGGTCTTGTGGCGAGCACTTCGAAAAGATAGGCAGTAATTCTTTGGAACAACTGAAATTGAGGCCCATGCTGCTTCAATTGTGAGAGACAAGTCATAAATATTAAAACATAATGAATAAAGAAAACAGACAGGAGTTTTTAATATGAGCCTCAATCAAAATTCACAAAGGAAGAAGTTTTGATTTTTGGCATTGATTTGCGATTGAGCTGTTTCTTTCATGGGCAACTCTATGTAGTGCAGGGTGAAATGTGAGGCTCCTGGGATTTATTCATTATTAAAGATAGTTGATAAATCTTGTAAGCAATGTTGAAAAGCAAAACTAGCTATATGTAATCATTTATTTTAACATATGACAAATGAGGTGTTTTGAAACAATAGGGAAGTGAATGAGGAAGATTTTATTAAAAAAATAAATATCAAAATACATTAAATGGGCTGAACACAATTTGAAGAGATTTATAAAACACAGAAAAGCATATCTGGACATCTTAAATTAAAATAATAATTGGGAAAATATTAGGCTCTATATTGACAGAAACAATATGTCATATAAACTGTTTATACAAAGTGATAAGCTAAATACCAACTTCTCAAAAAAAGAACAAAAAGTATAATTTGACTCAGTTAACAAGAAAAGATTAATAATGAGACATGAAAAATGACCAGTTTCAGTAGTAATTAAAATGTGATTTGAAATAGCAACATATTATAATTTTATTCCTATGTTTAATTTCAGAGAAATAAAAATGGTGAGATTATTTTGAAATTGTTATATTTTGCTGGTATCAGTACAAATTGCTCAAACCATTTTGTGAAGTTATTAGGCAATAAATGTAAAAAGGTATGCAATGTATTCTCCCTTTGATTCTCTAATTCTCATAGGAATTTATTCTTGTGAACAATGCCAAAGAAGAAAAAGGGATGTGCATTATGATTTCATAGGGTGGGGAAGGGAAAAATACAAAATGGCCATTGATAGAGAATTGCTTAAATAAATTATGGTGCAGGAACTCAATGGAATACTATGTTGCCATTTATAAGGGATATTTGGGGTATATGGGAACAATAGGTGTTTCTCAATAACCAATATTTAAGAAAAATAATTTGTTTGCAAGAGGTAGGCAGTAAAATCAAAGCATAATAGATCAGGGCAGAAGAAGGAGAATGGCTTTCAAGTCCAAAGTATATAATTGTAACCTGAATGAACTTACTGGCACATTTAATGAAAGAATGTGCCAGCTGAGGATAAGGTTGTTCAGCAATGGAAACAACAACAAAAAAGGAGAGGTCTTGAAGACAAAACAGGAGCATGCCCATTCAGCACTGATTAGGACATCATTATCTTGCTTAGAAGTACTTAAAGCAGTTATGGGGACAGGCATTCAAATTACTCAGGGATTCTTTTTCTGTCTGTAGTCCGTTCTAATCAGGCTACCTCCCTATCATTAGACATCTCATAGAGTTTGCCTAGACGGATAGAATGTGACAGGCAGGTCAAAGCAAACACAGGAAGGTAGGCTTGCATCTTTACTTCTCATTGTAAATTAATAAATGGCTATTCTAGCTTCAGCATATGTCAGTCTCTTTAATGTTTGTTAGAATGAATGAGGCCCCGTACTCAATCAATTCTGGGACGGGGAACAAATTGGGTGTCCCAGTCTGTAAAATGAGGGGATAGTGAAGAATTTACCAAGGTAAGTGGCACCTTGTGGACATGACTAATCACCTGGAGTTCCACAAGTGACACCCTATTTCATTTTATGAAATCTTTGAGCATCACCACATTAAGAAGATCATTATGAATCCATGCAGCAGGGAGAAAAGCTGTTTTGCTATAATTTTAAATAAAAAGTTAAAGCGTAACATTTTGTCTATCACAAAAGCAACAATTTAAAATATAGATGAATATGGGCACAATAATAAGGGAACAAGGAAAAAGAAACAGTGACTGTGTTAGAGGGACATGCCAATAATATACATTTTTTTATACTGCCATTTTGTTTACTTAATAAAAATCAGGAGAAAATTTTCTGCATTATATAAATATAAAAGTTATAATAATAATGATATTAGTAATACAAATAATAGCATATTTAATAATAAATGATAAAATGTATATTAAACAATACTAATTTTAGAGTCATTTTCATTTCTAATTGACCTATGAATCTGTTAAGGCCAATACATGGTAACAGAGAAAATTGTAATTCAAAATAAAGGTGCAGGGACTCCCCTGGTGGTCCAGGGATTAAGACTCCACACTCCCACTAGATCCCACATGCCGCAACTAAGAGCTCATATGCCGCAACTAAAGATCCCGCATGGGGCCATGAAGATCCCACGTGCTGCAACTAAGGCCTGGAGCAGGCAAATAAATAAATATTAAAAGAAACAAAAAACAAAATAAAGATGCAATAGCCACATAACTATATATCGCATACCAAAAAAGAGTCTTTTCTGGACGTGTGACTTTCTAATCCTCAGACAAGTGAAAGCATATTGCGCATTGAAAGTCACCTTCTAAACCATACTAAAGACTTTGAATAATCTCTGGTAAATTACTTGGTAACTAATATACAAATAGAAAGTCTGGTTATATATGCTTGTAATTTCCTTTTTAACAAGCAAGTTATTTTGCTGGTTTACTTCATTCTTGATTTTCCCTTTCTTTTTCCCAAGTTATTGAAACAACTTAAAATAAATTTTTTTGCATCTCCTAGTTTCTCATAGTCAAGTTAAAATTTATAAGAAATAAATTTTTTATGGAGACACTCATTATTAAGAGGCTTAACACAATGATTTCCATCTACCTCCTTAACAGTGAAAAGTTTTTATAGATTATCATGATTTGTGAGTTAAATATTAAGTGAAGTTTATTGTGGAGGGCTACCAGTTATGGACTTGTAGAACAAAATAGAGTCAAATATGAGCATTACCCAAATATATGTTTGAGATTTAAATTTTAACCTTAAGTACTTAAGTAAAATTTTATTCAAATAGTGATTCAGTACAAGCAGAAGTGTTATCACTACAATTCTCTCTTCTGTGTTTTCTTTCTTTTAATCTCTGTCTTTTCATCATTGAGTCAGCTTAGTGAAAGTCTGCACCTCCCTCTAGAATATGAAAATGGCAGTCACTTTTCACTCATTCTGAGGGAGAAATACTCTTCTCAAGAGGAACCCTCAGGCTTCCCTGGTAGCTCAGTGGTTAAGAATCCGCCCGCCAATGCAGGGGACACTGGTTCGAGCCCTGTCCGGGAAGATCCCACATGCCGCAGAGCAACTAAGCCCGTGCACCACAACTACTGAGCCTGTGCTCTAGAGCCCACAAGCCACAACTACTGAAGCCCACGAGGCTAGAGCCCTGCTCCACAACAAGAGAAGCCACCGCAACAAGAGAAGCCACCGCAATGAGAAGCCCGCACACCACAACAGAGAGTAGCCCCCGCCCACCGCAACTAGAGAAAAGACTGCTTGCAGCAACAAAGACCCAAAGCAGCTAAAAATAAAATAAAATAAAATAAAAAATAAAGAGGAACTCTCTTAGTGCCTCCACATTCTGCTTTCCAGGGTTCAGCGTCAAAGGCTCTTATCCCCAGTCCTCCTTGATTGTCCTACCACTGGCTGGTATGGAAGCTGAAGGAGCCATTGGATCTGAGTCAGTGACTCCCTATCAGTTCAGAGAAATTTCTCAGGAATAACAGGAAACAAGGAATCGTGGACTATGATGTTAAAATAAACTACACTGGTAGAAAAACCAGGAGAGAGTAGATTTTACTGTAAAAACAGAATGAGTGGAGTTAATTGTGTCTCTGGGTACGTCATATCTCCAGTCAGTCTTCAAAACTGAATTCAAGTAAGTTGAAACATATTTGGTTTGTCTCTATGTTTCTCATTCATGATGAGTATAAATGTGAATTTAGAGTTAGTTTTAAATGAATGATCTGCTTTTTGTTTGTTTCTAGATGCATTTTATTCTGCAGTGACTCTTACCTCAAAGCTCTGGGATACATTTGTGGGCACAGATGTATACAGGATATGAAAACATAGATAGACAGTGATAGACCAATTTTAAGAGGTTATAAAAGATATATAGGACATAATACTCTTAAATACACCAAACATCTCCCACCTCCATAGTCAAACACAGGTATGTAAGAGGAAGGGAAAGACACCCATGAAAATTATAAACATGTTATTCAACATAAACTACAAATAGGCATCAAAGGAAGATTCAAATAAAAAAAAATATGGAGAGAGATTAATACAGATAAAATACATAAATTTGGATACTAGTAGTTCCACCTATCATGTTGATTAAAAAAAAATCTTGCAATTATTTAAGAAAGTAAATTTAAAAGGCTTTTCCACCAAAATAAATACAAATGCCTTCTCCACTGTCTCTAATCAATTTTAAAATGATCCATGTTAAAATACACCACATGTGTTGAGTAGTCTTGAGGTTATATTTCTCTGTGAACTAGATTTATATTTATGTTAATGCAATCTTGGATTATATTAAAGTATCCACACCATATTTTTGCTTTTTGTGAGACTGGGATCCACTAAAATATTCTAATTCTATTCACATGATCACAATCCTATATTTCTGAGATTGAGTTTTTGAATTTAAGGGCAGAACTTTTTATTAATGACTGCTAAATTTTATCTCATTACCTTCACTTCTTTATTTTAGTGAGTTAAGGTAATCAGTTTGAATCTTGATTCTGCTATGGATCATATTATTTACTGTTGGCAAGCTTTTTCTGAAAAACCTAGTGAATATTTTAGGCTTTGTGGGACATGGGTCTTTGTTACATATCATTTTTTTACTTCATTAACAAACAAACAAAAAACCAAACTCTTCTAAATGTAAAGACCATTCTTAGCCCAAGGGCCATACAATGGCAGGCGTCAGACCAGATTTGGCCTACAGGCTGTAGTTTGCTGACCCCTGATCAAGTGAATTGGTTATCTATTGCTGTGTAACAAATTATTCCCACAATTTAATGTCTTAAAATACAAAACAATATTATCTCAGAGTTTCTGTGGGTCTAGAATCCAGGGCATGGCTTATCTGGTTACCTCTGACTAGAAGTCCCTTAATAGGCTGTAATGAAGGTGTCTGGGGTGCAGTCACATGTGAAACCTCAACTAAGAGAATATCTGTTTCTGAGCTCACTCGTGTGGTTTTTGGCAGAATTCAGTTCCTCCAGGGCTGTTGGCCAGAGGTCTCTCTCAGTTCCTTGTCAGGGAGGCCTCTCCATAGGGCAGCTGGATTCTATCACAGTGAGTTAGCAAGAGAGAGCAAGAAAAAAGCGTGCAAAATGGAGGCCATAATCTCTTCGTAACCTAATTTCAGAAGCAACTCCCATCACTTTTGCTGTATTATATTCATTAGAAGTGAGTTATTAGGACCAGTTTGCACACAAGGGCAGGGGATCCCACAAAGGTGTGACTACCAGGAGGCAGGAATAATTGGGGTCACCTTAGAGGCTGCCTGCCACATCTATCCACCCAGAGTTTTCTGCAACTTAAACAAAGCATGCTTTATTCATCAGGTTTTTGATAAAAATATTGAGAAAGAAGTGTTCATGACAGAGTCTTGTGGCATGATTTTTACTTCTCAGATTGACTCCAGTCCACTAACTAATACTATGAATATTGTTGGTTGCATACCTGTAAATTCTCAATTGTGGTGTGATCTAACTATTTTGTCATCATATCCTTGGAGATCTCAGGGGACATTTAAGTCAAATATATTCTAAAAATCACACTATGCATCACTGGAGAGGTGAAATAAAGTTAAAATAAGCTGTAAGGACTGTCTTGAAGAATAAAATAAGTCATTGCAATACTATAGCTCAAAGGATATAATAAAGAGAGGACCAGTTCCATCAGCCTTACCTTCATGACAGGCAGTTTTAGAGATGATTGCATCTTATATGAGCCTCGATTTTTTTTTTTTTTTTTTTTGCGGTACGCAGGCCTCTCACTGTTGTGGCCTCTTCCATTGCGGAGCACAGGCTCCGGACGCGCCGGCTCAGCGGCCATGGCTCACGGGCCCAGCCACTACGCGGCATGTGGGATCTTCCCGGACCGGGGCACGAACCCGTGTTCCCTGCATCGGCAGGCAGACTCTCAACCACTGCGCCACTAGGGAAGCCCGAGCCTCGATTTTTTTAACCAACTAGTGAAGCTACCTTTCTTCCACTTCCATTTGTGCTCTCCTAGAAAGATTTATATTTTTTAAAAAAATAGCCAACAGACCAAATCAGGGATAAATTATACTTCATAAATATTTTGACAGTAAGTCACAATTATGGTCAGATTCAGGGACCTTTTTATCTTTTTTTAAAAATTTATTTATTTAATTTATTTATTTTTGGCTGCGTTGGGTCTTCGTTGCTGCGCGGGCTTTCTCTAGTTGTGACGAGCAGGGGCTACTGTTCATTGCGGTGCACAGGCTTCTCACTGCAGTGGCTTCTCTTGTTGTGGAGCATGGGCTCTATGCGTGTGGTCTTCAGTAGTTGTGGCACGTGGGCTCAGTAGTTGTGGTTCACAAGCGTAGCTGCTCCGTGGCATGTGGGATCTTTCCAGACCAGGGCTCAAACCCGTGTCCCCTGCATTGGCAGGCAGATTCTTAACCACTGAACCACCAGGGAAGCCCCAGGGACCTTTTAAAATTAGAGAATACCAGTCATTAACATCTGCCATCTAGATAGCAACCATATACCAATGTTTCTACTGCTTCAAGAAAGAAGTATAATACTCTAAACAGATTTGACAATATAAAGTGCCATAGTTTTAAGTGCTGTATCACTCAAACTTCATTCTCACTGACAACCCAAATAGTTTGCGACTCTTTCCCCATCAAGTAATATAATAATGACTACTTACTGGGTGCATACTATGAGCCAAACACAGTGCTAAACAAGTTTATATGGATTTTCTTATTAATTTTTCTTAATTCTGGGAGGTAGGTTCTACTATTATGTGCATTTTACAGAGAAATTAAGCATCTCGCCTGTGGCATTTACCATTCAGCTGGTAAATGATGAAGCCAAATTTTAAAGTCCAATAGCCTAAGTCCAGAGTACTTCTTAAAGCAGAGGCACAAGAGTAGCATTTGCTTATTTGAAAACTGCTAAGGAAACTTTTCCTAGGAAACGTGGTTGAACGATTTACTAGTTATTAATTATTTTTTTGTTTGACACCACTAGATGGCAACATTTTCAAAAGTTTTTATTGCTTAAGGTGGAAAAGTAACTCAACTTTATTACCATTTTAAAAATTCGCTTTATTGAAGTATAATTGACAAATAAAATTGTAAGATATCTAAATTGTATATTGTGATGAATTAATATACATATACATTGTGAAAGGATTTCCCCCCTTTTAGTTAATTAATCTAGCCCTCACCACACAGATTTATTTTTAATTTTTTTTTTGGAATATTTCAGTTCTACTCCCTTAGCAAATTTCATTTATACAATCCAGTGTTATCAACTATATAGTCACCATGTTTTACATTAGATCCTCAGGCTTTACTCATCTTATAGCTGAAATTCTGTACCTTTTTACCAACCTCTCCTCACTTACCCCACCCCCCAGCTCCTGGCAACCACTTTTCTACTTCCTGTTTCTATGAATTTGACTTTTTTTAAAAAAAAGATTCCACATGATCCACATGAGTGATGCCATGCAGTTATTTGTCTGTCTTTGTCTAGCTTATTTCACTTAGTATAAGGCCTTTAAGTTCTATCTATGTTATCACAAGTGGAGAGATTTCCTTTCTCATGGCTGAATAGTATTCCATTGTGTGTGTATATCTATATATATCTATATATATAAACAATGCATATATTCTATATATATTACATTTTCTTTATCCGTTTATTTGTTGATGGACACTTAGGTTGTTTCCATATTTTGGCTATTGTGAGTAATGCTACAATGAACATGGGAGTGCAGGCATCACTTCAATATTCTGTTTTCATTTCTTTCCAATATACACCCAAAAGTGGGACTGTTGGATCATATGGTAGTTCTATTTTTCATCTTTTATGGAGCTTCTCTACTGTTTTTCATAGTGGCTGCACCAATTTACATTCCCACAAACAGTGTACAAATGTTCTCTTTTCTCCATATCATCACCAATACTGTCCATCTCTTGATTTCTTTGATGATAGCCATTCTAACAGGTGTGAGGTGGTACTTCATTGTGGCTTTGATTTGTACTTTTATGATAATTAGTGATGTTGAGTACCTTTTCATGTTCCTGTTGGCCATTTATATGTCTTCTTTGGAAAAATATCTACTCAGTTCCTCTGCTTGTTTTTAAATTGGATTGTTTGGTTTTAAGCTATTAAGTTGTGTGACTTTATATATATTTTGGACATTAACGCTTTATCAGATGTGTGATTTGCAAATATTTTCTCCCATTCCATAGGATGTCTTTTTATATTGTTGATGTTTTCTTTTGCTGTGCAGAAGTTTTTCAGTTTGATGTATCCCACTTGTTTATTTTTGCTATCATTGTCTTTCCTTTTGATGTCAAATCTAAAAAATTATTACCAAGACCATTGTCAAGGAAATTACCCCAAATGTTTTTGTCTAGGAATTTTATGGTTTCAGGTTTTAAATTCAAATCTTTAATTCATTTTGAGTTAATTTTTGTGAATGGTGTAAGATAGAAATATAGGTTCTTTTTTTTTTTTTTTTGGCATTAGTCTGTCCAGTTTTCCCAACATTTATTGATGAGATTAGCCTTTCCCCCTTGTATATTCTTGGCTCTCTTTGTCATAAGTTAAATGACCATATATGCATGGGTTTACTTCTGAGCTCTCTATTCTGTTCCACGTGTCTGTTTTTATGCCAATACCATACTGTTTGGATTACTCTAGTTTTGTAATATAGTTTGAAAGCAGGATGCATGATGTCTTCAGCTTTGTTCTTTATATATGTATATATATATATATATATATATATATATATATATTCTTTTCTATATATACTATCATGTCATTTGCAAATAGAGACAATTTTATTTTTTCCCTGGTTCCCTTTTATTTCTTTTTTGTGCCTAACTGCTATGGCTAGGACTCCCAGTACCAGGCTGAATAAGAGTAGTGAGAGTGAGAATCCTTGTCTTTTTCCTGATCTTAGAGGAAAAGCTTTCAGCTTTTCACTGTTGAATATGATGTTAACTGTGGCTTGTCATATATGGCCTTTATTATTTTGAGGTACCTTCCCTCTATAGCTACTTTGTTGAGAGTTTTTATCATAAATGGATGTTGAATTTTGTCAAATACTTTTTCAGCATCTATTGAGATGATCATTATGATTTTCATTCTTCATTTTATAAATGTGATGTATTACACTGATTGATTTGTGTATGTTGAACCATCCTTGAATCCCAGGAAAAAATGCCATTTGATCATGATGTATGATCCTTTAACTGTTCTATTGAATTAAATTTGCTAATATTTTGTTGATGATTTTTGCATCTATATTCATCAGTGATATTGGTCAATTTTCTTGTCTTGTAATATCCTTGTCTGGTTTTGATATCAGGGTGATGCTGGCCTTATAAAATGAGTTTGGAAGTGTCCCCTCACCTTCTATTTTTTGAAAGAGTTTGAGAAGAATTGGTATTAGTTCTTCTTTTTTTTTTTTTTTTTCAGTATGCGGGCCTCTCACTGTTGTGGCCTCTCCCGTTGCGGAGCACAGGCTCCGGACGCGCAGGCTCAGCGGCCATGGCTCACAGGCCCAGCCGCTCCGCGGCATGTGGGATCTTCCCAGACTGGGGCACGAACCCGTGTCCCCTGGATCGGCAGGCGGACTCTCAAACACTGCCCCACCAGGGAAGCCCAGTTCTTCTTTTTTTAAAAAAATTAATTTATTTATTAATTTTTTGCTGCATTGGGTCTTCATTGCTGCGTGTGGGCTTTCTTTAATTTCGGCAAGGGGGGGCTACTCTTTGTTGTGTTGCGTGGGCTTCTCATTGCGGTGGCTTCTCTTGTGGCAGAGCTCAGGCTCTAGGCGTGCAGGCTTCAGTAGTTGTGGCTCACGGGCTCTAGAGCGCAGGCTCAGTAGTTGTGGCACACGGAATTAGTTGTTCCACGGCATGTGGGATCTTCCCGGGCCAGGGATCGAACCCATGTCTACTGCATTGGCAGGCAGATTCTTTTTTTTTTTTTTTTTTTTTTTTTTTATGCGTTACGCGGGCCTCTCACTGTTGTGGCCTCTCCCGTTGCGGAGGACAGGCTCCGGACGCGCAGGCTCAGCGGCCATGGCTCACGGGCCCAGCCGCTCCGCGGCATGTGGGATCCTCCCAGACCGGGGCACGAACCCGTGTCCCCTGCATCGGCAGGCGGACTCTCAACCACTGCGCCACCAGGGAAGCCCGGCAGGCAGATTCTTAACCACTGTGCCACCAGGGAAGTCTATTAGTTCTCCTTTAAATGTTTGGTAGACTTCACCAGTGAAGCCATTTTGTCCTGAACTTTTCTTTGTTGGGAGGCTTTTGATTACTGATTCAATTTCCTTACTAGTAATTGGTCTGTTCAGATATTCCATTTCTTCATGTCTCAGTTTTGGTACACTGTATATTTCTAGGACTTTATCCATTTTTTTATAGGTTGTTTAATTTTTTGGTATCAATTTTATTATTGATTGGTTTTCTATGAATGAATTATTTATCTTTGATTGGCCAAATTATAATTGCTTTACTTGTAGGAAACATTTTCAATGGTGTAATATAAAATGGCAGAGATTTAAGTGGACAAAAATTGGAGTGTTATGTATAGTGTTTGTGTGGGGTTTTTTGGTCAAAATTAGTAAACTTTACTTAAACTTCAAAAAATAAAATCATAAAAAGAGTAGCTTTTGCTTTGCTCTTCAGGAGGATCAGATGTAACAACCCACAGTAGGAACTACCCCTAAGAAGTTAAAATACCCTTTACCCTGAATCAAGCCACATGCAAGAAGGATCCTGGATTTGGGGACAGGTCTGGTGTAGGTGGGGCAGGTAGGAGAACACCACAGCGGGTGACTGGGTTCTGAGACAGTACAAGTGGAGAACAAGACAAAAGCCCTGGCAGAAATGGGACCAGAACTTCAACAGGAAACTCTGTCACAAGGAGCTATGTACAAAGGAGCCAGACTGGGGCCTGCACCCCGTGGGGAAGGGGAGGAATGCAGAGCACCCTGAAGCCGCCCTTCACCTTGCCAGGTGCCACTGCCCACTGCTCACCCTCAGTTCTCCTCATCATTGTCATCTGGGCTGATGGCTGGGCTGGTGAGGCTATAGGGGGGCTGGTGGGCGAGTAGCTAGGGGAGGTGGGCAAGTAGGTCGAGCGTTTGGGGGAAGCAGGAGAGTAGGTGGGGCTGGTGGGTGAGTACTTGGGGGAGGTGGGTGAGTAGGTGGGTGAATACTTGGGGGAGGTTGGGGTATAGACCAGAGAGGCTAGTAAGCAGGAGATGTTGGTGAGTATTTTGGGGTGGTGGGCGAGTAGCTGGGACTGGTAGGAGAGTACTTGGGGGAGGTGGACGAATATTTCGGGCTTGTAGGAGAGTACTTGGGAGAGGTCGGGTGTACTCTGGTGAGCTGTGGCTTTAGGAAGGACTGGTTGGGGTGTACTTTGCCAGAGGTCGGGCTGTAGCTGGGAGGGCTGGGGCTGTAGCTGGGTGAACTTGGGGTATAAATGGGAGACTGTAATGTGTATTGTGGGCTCAAAGGGGAGTAGCTTGGCGAGGTCGGGGAGAAGCTGGGTGAAGTCGGAGAGTAGCTTGGAGCGGTTGGGCTGTAGTTGGGGCTCCTCAGTGTGTAGTTGGGACTAGTAGGTGAGTAACTGGGGGATGTTGGGCTATAGCTGGGTGACATCTGGGTGTAATTAGGACTGGTTGGAGAATAGTTAGGGCTGGTGGGCAAGTAGCTTCGGGAAGCTGGTGAGTAGCTGCTTGGTGATGTAGGCGGGTAGCTGGGCAAGGTGGGAGAGTAGCTGGGTGAAGCTGGTGAGTAGCTGGGAGAGGTTATATATATCTTTATTCTTTTTCAGATCCTTTCCCTTATAGTTTATTACAAGATATTGAATATAATTTCCTGTGCTTGACAGTAGGACCTTGTCTATTTATTTTATATATATTAGTTTGTATCTGCTAATCCCATACTCCTAAGATATACACCCCCCCCTTCCACTTTGGTAACCAGAAGATTGCTTTCTATGTCCGTGAGTCTGTTCCTATTCTGTAAATAAGTTCATTTGTATCATTTTTTTAGATTCCACATATAAGTGATATCGTATGATATTTCTCTTTGTCTGACTTACTTCCCTTAATATGATTATCTCTAGGTCCATCCATGTTGCTGCAAATGGCATTATTTCATTCTTTTTTATGGGTGAGTAATATTCCATTATATATATATAAATACCACATCACCTTTATCCATTCATCTGTTGATGGGCATTTAGGTTGCTTCCATGTCTTGGCTACTGTAAATAGTACTGCTATGAACATTGGGGTGCATGTATCTTTTAGGATTGAGTTTTGTCTGGATACATGCCTAAGAGTGGGATTGTTAGATCATATGTTAGCTCTATTTTTAGTTTTTAAAGGAAGCTCCATACTGTTTTCCATAATGGCTCATACCAATTTACATTCCTACCAACAGTGTAGGAGGGTTCTCTTTTCTCCACACCCTCTCCAGCATTTATTTAAATAATAGACTTTTTGATGATGGCCATTCTGAATGGTGTGAAGTGATACCTCATTGTAGCTTTGATTTGCATTTCTCTAATAATTAGCAATATTTAGCATCTTTTCATGTGCTTTTTGGCCACCTGTATGTCTTCTTTGGAGAAATGTCTATTTAGATCTCCTGAACAATGTCAAGTACTTTAAAAGCACTTTTCAGAAAAACAAACTTTAGTGACTTTACAAGTAAAATTTGTACTGCCTGGAATGGAACTCTCCTCCTTTACATCATATACTCTTGTACATATTTTAAGGCCTAACTTATATATGTATCTTCTTCCTCTGTGATGCCTCTCCTACTAATGCAGACAGATTCTTCTAACTGCATCATCACAGCATGATCCATTTGATCCTTTTGATACATTACATATGTACCAGTGATATACTGATGTGTCTATACTTTCACTTCATTGGCAACATCTCATAAGCAGTCTTTTGAAATTCATATTTGTAAACCTCTCCCCATCCCACCCCAGTCTCTGTCCATAGTGCTTAGTATTGTATCTGACACGGTAGTTTTACAAAAATACCTGAATTTTTAAAAAAATGATATAATCTTTTAACATATCACAGCCTATTTATCTAATCCTCTACCAATGGCATTTGTGTCCCCCCACACACTTTTTTGTTATTACATACAATGCTTCAGAAAACATCCTTGTTCCTGTCTTGTATGTGCATGAGAATTTCTTTAGGAGTTCTAGAGGCAGAATTTGTGGATCACAGAGTACATATAATATGTGTAATTTCAATCATAGTTGACATTTGGCACTCATACCCTCCTATGCTTTGGGAACTTCCTATTTTGTTAATATGGTGGGAGGCAGAACCTACTTTCCACTATAAACACTAAAAATGTCAAATACTTTCTATCTCAGCTTCCCTTGCACCTAGGGTGTGGACACATGATCTTGCCCGGGTACTTGGAATTGGGAGTTAATGAATCAGGTGAGAGGAACTCTGGATCACTGTGTAGGTCATTGCACAAGATTAAATTTTATAGCAGTAGTGGCACCCATGCTATTGGGTGGCATTTAGTATACAAAGATAGCTCTGTTTACTATGTAGGCTTCAACAACTGTTGTTTGGTGAAATCACAGTGGGGTTCTCATTAAACCAGTTGTATGGTGTGATTTTGGGCACTGTTTTTGGTGCAAAGCCCTGTCTCTAATTGTCTAGGCTTCCTAATGATTCTATGAGCTACCGTAAATCCTTTTAATAGTTTCCTATTTTGCTTAAATCAGTTGAACTTGGTTATTTTTAGTTTCCAACTAAAAATGCTGACTGTTATAGATGAGCACCAGGAGTGGGCAGGGAGTGTTGTTTCTAAATATGCTAAAGAGTTTAAAAAAAAAGAAATGACATTCTCAAATTTTTAACTTAGGGCATAGACTGAAAATTAGCTAAAAGAAATCTGACCAGTACATATGATAATGGAATCTGAGCATGCTAGACCAATAAAAAGGAAGAATATAATTTAAGATTTAACAATTTACCTATAAGGGTACCCTATTCAGAAATTTGATTTCTAATTCACTAGCTTAAACGTCTGGAAGTGGTTTTAACTGTTTTCTGTTTTAGTTGACTTAAATCTAGACTATAGTTCATATTAAAATAAATTGACATACCATAAAGAACAAAAGAAAAAAGAATTAAAGATTTGGGAGGTAGACGTGTTGGATAAATTTGTTACATGAATCTTACTCTCCTCACTCTTAACTGTATTCCTAAAGTGGGTCCAGAAGGCAATTTCTTTACCAAATCCTTGAGAAAAATACATTAGACAGGGGAATGCCAGCATCTTATATACACCCTCCATTTCAGTGAGGATGAAAAGATTCTAGGTTAGCAAAAGTTAAGTGGAAGCACTTAATCAATAGAGGCAAATGGGCATGATTACCATAAAGGTAAATAGTAAATCCTTGATCATAAGACAAAGTGACTACTTGATCAGAGCTTCCCATTATGAACCATGTGTTATCAAATCAAAGTAACCCAACAGTTGGTCATGTCCAGAAGTGTTCTATCATCAAATGGAAGTGACATAAAAGGAACCAAGCCTGAGAACATCCAAGACACAAGTAAGTTGCACGAGCGGATAACCCACATTCTGAGCCAGCTATCTGCCACACTGTCATTTTCCCCTCAATCTCATTTAAGTTCTTGTGGGGGGTTTCTTAATACCTAAATATTTGACTCTGGTTAACAGATTAGTCTACATGATTTTCTGGCACCAAGTGGAAGTAAACTGCTACTGCCTTACAACTCCACTCAAAGTTGACACTAAAGGAACCTAAGAAGGAATTCCTCCTAATGGGTGGAATGTTGAGTATTTCAGGTAAATCTCCAGACTTCATGGAAGGTGTGGCTTGGGTAACGAATCTATACTCATTCAACATCATTGGCTAATGGACCTGGAAGGAGGAAGATAGGAATCTTAGAGACAAGGAGGTTTGAGAAGAAAAATACATGGATAGACCTCTTCTGATGGACCCAATCCTTCAGGAAAAGAGGCTATGCGTGGGTGTAGCAACATCAATGTTTACTTCTGAAGGCTGATTTGGTTACCATTGCTGAATGCCTAACTTGCCAACAGCAGCACTTATTCTCAACGTTTTATGTGATAAATCCATTAGTTTTTTATTGCCACATAAAAATTATCACAAAATTAGCGGCTTATAACAACATAGTTATTATTTCACAGTTTCCATAGGTCAGAATTTTACACATGGCTTAGCTGAGTCCTTTACTCAGCGTCTCACAAGGCAGCAATCAAGGTGTTGGCCAGACTACATTTTTATTTGGAGGCTTGACTGGGGAAGAATCCAATTCTAAGCTTATTCAGGTTGTTGGCTGTATGACTGAAGGCCCTGGCTTTTTGCTGGTTATTGTCTGGAGGCTATCCACATTTCCTTGGCATGTAGTCTTCATGAACATGGCCACTTACTTCATCAAATCCACAAACAAAACTGGCTTTTTTGGGCATGTGTTCTATGCTGTCACATAAGGTCCTGTGCTTAGAAGGCCCACACTTGGTTTAATGCTCTTCTGTAGCTGTTTTGAAATCCTTAATAATTTTTAAACAAGGGGTCTCACATTTTGCTTTTGCACTGGACCCCACAAATTATGTAGCCAGTCCTACCTGCAAGGAGAGTCCATTGCTCCAGTGTGTTAAGATAGAGATTTTTATAACATGATGTAATCATGAAAATGATATCTTTTGCCATATAATATAATGTAGTCACAGGAGTGCCATTCCATTACCTTTGCCATAATCTACTGGCTAGAGCCAAGTCACAGACTCTGCCCACACTCAAGAGGAGAGGATTATACAACAGCATGAATACCAGGAGGTAGGAATCCCGAGAGCCCTCCACTTAGGGTCTTCCTGCAATAGTACCATAAACGAGTAGAGTAGGTGGAGAGCAGGTAGCTAGAAAGGATATAGATTGTATTTCTCTCTGCCATGATTTTGGTAGCACCCTGATTGCGTGGAGTTTCTGACTATCTTATTTACTGTCATTTTATCCCACAAAGCATTGCCTCCAAGGAATTGATTTATAGTTTACAGTTTATTCCTTACCACCTGCCTTATAGGTTGTTAGAAATTACTACTGAAGCCTAACTTATGGTGCTAGGTGGGAATGCAATATCTTGAGAGGTCAGAATGTTGTTTTGCATAATGTATTGTGTGCTTGACACCAGCAAAAAATACATGGTACAGTTTTTCTCAGAGCCAGAATGCATGGCTCTGAGAATCAATGACTATAAGTGATGGTTCACAAAAAGATACCTAATGCCCTACTTATACATTTTTTGCATCCTGTCTTCAGAACACTAATTTTTAATGGTTTAGAGGTCTTAATATCTAAAATAAATGGTTATACCGGGGGAAGAGTAAAGTTTAATTGAACTGAAGGTGGAAAGAGTTAACTGGCCACAATTCATTCCACTTGACAAAGAAGGAAAAAAGGTGGTTGGATGTTGCAGAGATGATTTATTCTATTTTTGAAGGGTAATAGGCTTGTTGCTGCACAATGAGAGTAAAGAAGAATATTGATGAAATCCTTTCTTCACAATTTTTATAATTCTTATTTATTTTTCTTTTCTCATTTCATTATCTGAGAGCTCTGGTACATTATTGAAAAGCAGGGGCTTTAGTGGGCATCTGTGTATTGTGACCCTAAAAAGAATATTTCTAGTTTTTTGCTCATGAAGTATGATGCTTATGGAAGGTTTTTATTAAATGACCTTCAGTTAAGCCCATTTTCTTCTACTGTTTGTTTGCTATTTAAAAAAAAATCATGAATGCATATTGACTTTTTCAATGCAGTTTTTCCTCAGTGGAAATAGTCATGTTATTCTTTTAATCTATTAATGTGGTAAATCACACCAATTGGTTTTCTGAGCTTGAACCATTCTGGAATTCCTGGAATAAACCCTACTTGGTAACCTCTAGCTCTAGCTCTTCAGTGCTGAATTTGATTTGTTAATTTTCTATTTAGGATTTTGCATCTATACTTATAAATGGCATCCTAATACAATTTTCCATTCTTGTATTGTCCTTGTCCGGTTTGATTTTGAAGGTAAATTAGGTAGTATATTAGTCAGGGTTCAGTTTGAGGCAACAGAATACACACTATGTAAAAAGGGAATTATCCTATAGGATTTTAATGGCTTACTTAGAGATACATTGCTAGTGCTGAAAAAGAGATTTTATCTGAATTTCCAGGAACTACACCCAAATCCATATTGCAGAACTGGGTCATCAAAGTAGATACTGCCAGTGCTGCAATCAAGAATTTGAAAAATTAAGATGACATGATACTATACGTAGAAAACCTTAAAGTCTCCACCAAAAAACTATTAGAACTAATAGCTGAATTCAATTGGCTAATGATATTGAGTAGCTTTTCTTATGCTTATTGACCATTTGTATATCTTTTTTGGAGAACCATCTATTTGGATCCTTTGCTTCTTTTAGAATTGGGTTATTTATCTTCTTACTATTAAGTTGTAATAGTTCCTTTTATATTTTAGTGCAACTCAGATATACGATTTACAAAATTTTATCTCATTCTGTGGGTTGACTTTTTACTTTCTTAAGGGTGTCCATTGGAGCACAAATGTTTTTAATTTGATAAAGTCCAATTTATTTTTTCTTTTGTCGCTTATGCTTTTAGTGTCGTATTGAAGAAACCATGGCCTAATCCAAGGTCATGAAGATTTTGCCTATTTTTTTGGACATATATATACTACCAAACGTAAAATAGGTAGCTAGTGGGAAGCAGCCGCATAGCACAGAAATCAGCTCCGTGCTTTGTGACCACCTAGAGGGGTGGGACAGGGAGGATGGAAGGGATGGAGACGCAGGAGGGAAGAGATATGGGGACATATGTATATGTATAACTGATTCACTTTGTTATAAAGCAGAAACTAACACACCATTGTAAAGCAATTATACTCTAATAAAGATGTTTTTTTTAAAAAAAGCACAAAAACAATTATGCCTATTTTCTTCTAAAAGTTTAAAAGTTTTTGCTCTCACATTTAGGTGTTTGATATATTTTGAGTTAGTTTTTGTGTTCAGTGTGAGGTAAGGGTCCAACCTCATTGTTTTGTATACAGCTATTCATTTGTCCCAGCACTATTTGTTTATAATATTGTTCTTTCCCTATTAGTGGTCTTGGCACCCTTGCCTAAAATCTGTTGATCATTGGTGTGTGGCTTCATTTCTGGACTCTCAGTTCTATTACATTAATTTATATGTTTACCTTTATGCCAGTACCACATAGTCCTGAAACTTTGTGGTAAGTTTTTTTTTTAATTAATTAATTAATTTAATTTTGGCTGTGTTGAGTCTCCTTTGCTGTGCACGGGCTTTCTCTAGTTTTGGCTAGCGGGGGCTGCTCTTCGTTGCAGTGCGTGGGCTTCTCATTGCAGTGGCTTCTCTTGTTGCAGAACACGGGCTCTAGGTGCACGGACTTCAGAGTTGTGGCTCACGGGCTTAGTTACTCCGTGGCATGTGGGATCTTCCCGGACCAGGGCTCGAACCTGTGTCCTCTGCATTGGCAGGCGGATTCTTAATCACTGCGTCACCAGGGAAGTCCTGTGGTAAGTTTGGAATGATCATCTTACTTCCAAATTTATATTAGTTTTGACATTTACACACAATTTGTTTATCTTGGGTTGTACTTAAAAGGGAGTCAGCACTAGTATATCCTTATAATTATGGAGTTTTATGGTTAGAGGCAATAAAGCATAATGATTATGGGCATAGGAGTTTAGAATCAGAGAGACCTGGATTTGAAATGATTGTACCACTTCCCGATGTGGAAAGTTGTATAATCCTCTCTGAGCTTCAGTTTTCAATCTTAAGATGGGAACAATAATACTTACATTAGTAGATTTTTGTGAGGACTAAATGAGTTAATATATAGAAAATGCTCAGTAAAGATAGGCTTTATTTTCTTGGACAGAATGTCAATTTGCATTACATGTTTATCATGTGTGTACAATGACAGTATATTGATTTATACTTTGATTAAGAAAATAGCAATAAGCTCCCAGATGTTGGGAGCTCATTTTTCAACAAATATGAGGAAAAAATGGGAGCTTATTTCTCCAGAAGAGGAGAAAAGTAAAGCAAAAGTGCCTGTGGAGAACTGTGGGGAGGAGGAGGCAAAAAGAATCTAGGCATGGTCATTCTCCAGGAATTTAAGAAAATTTTTTTCTCTAATAATTCTTTTAAAATAGTTTAAATAGTTGGTCTGCCTGCAAAGGCTTGTAGCCTCTTTTGCGGACATCAAGGAATGTACTTTCAAACAACCTCTTGGAATCCCTTCTCAGAACTTATTATTGAGTATGGGCCTCTGTGAGAGAGAGCAGGGTAGGTTTCTACTTAACCTATGTCAGCTCTCAGATTATAATTTCAGCTGTATTTTAAAACATAATTTTTTTAAAAACCCATAAATCTTTAAAAAACAAATATAGCAAGAGTTCAAAGGACATAGGTTAAGCATTTTCCAGCATGTAGGGACTAATCTACTAAATTCAGGCATTAACACTATTACTGTATTGAAAAGGTCTTGGGCTCTTTTTCTGTTATTTTTGGGAAACTATTTGTTAGCAATTTTCTTTTCCAAATTACTCCTGGGAGGAAGCTTCAGTAGCCTCATCCACAAGTAGTTCAAGTGAAAAGAAAGCCTGTTGGGGATTTTGAACAGTCAGCGATGCAACACGAGGTGGCACTCTCATCCCAGTGAGTGTTGTAGAGCAACACGTCAGATAAAGGATACACAGCTTCAGGAGATTGTGGTAGGTCTGAACGCCATTGGGTGACTGCCTGACAGACTGAACAGCTAATGGGGCACAGAGCCATAGGTGAGATTGAGACAATACGCTGGTACAGTTTGGCAGAAGGCGGAACGTAGTATAGCAACCACCTGAGAAAAATAACTAGTGTCTGGACAGTGCTTTATAGTACACTGATTAGTTACCTTTACTATTTATTCAATAACAATCATCTTTTTACTGCTGCTCCATACACAAGCCTAAAACAAACATTAGATAATGACACTGCTATGTAGAAATAATGAATCCCTGTGGTCCTCATGATAAAATCCCACTTTGTCTCCAGTCTTCACCCTTTCTTCATTACTGAAATATATGAAGTTCCTGAAATGCATCCTACTCTGTCTCTGTGATTTTGTGTATGATGGCATTCTACCTAGAGCATTCTTTGTCCTTTCATCTTCATGGATGATTCCTGCTCCACCTTTCTGAGTCAACACAAATTTTACCTCGTAGAAGGCTTCCTTGACCACCTCCACTGGGCAGTAATGTGACAATTGAAGCTAACATACGTGAATTACTTAACAGGGTATAGATGTCTAACAAATGGCATCTATTGTCATCATACAAATCCAGTCAATCATTTTCATTTATTTGTTCATGAGTATTTACTATTTTCAGGGTCCATTTTCAGGTCCATTATGTTTTTATTGTTAGGTAATTACCAGAATGCCTCAATATTTCCAGTGTGGAATTTTCCCCTTTATGCAAGTGTAATGTGACATTTCCTGTTTTTGTTTTCAGTGTTGTTTCTGATTAATTCATCCAATAAATGCTTTCTCAGTTTCTATGTACAAGGTGCTGTTTCTAAGCACTGAGAGTATAAGATATAAAAATGGAGAGCATAATGGAGAATTTATTGTATAGTGATTCTTAATTATTCTTCAAAATTTCAAGATTAAATTACATCATTTTTATAATGGTATCTTGGTAATAATGATGATTTTCCTGGATTATAACCAATAGATTGTTTTCTGCTATTTTCTAACTATAGTTTATATTAGTAATTCCCAGGTGGATTAACTATTGCCCACAGTAAAACTCCTCTGCTAATTAACGCTGCCTCAAAAAATCCTCTTGAGGGCTTCCCTGGTGGCGCAGTGGTTGAGAGTCCGCCTGCCGATGCAGGGGACACGGGTTCGTGCCCCGGTCTGGGAAGATCCCACATGCCGCAGAGCGGCTGGGCCCGTGAGCCATGGCCGCTGAGCCTGCGCGTCCGGAGCCTGTCCTCCGCAACGGGAGAGGCCACAACAGTGAGAGGCCCGCGTAACGAATAAAAAAAAAAAAAAAAAAAAAAAAAAAATCCTCTTGATATTTATTATTATATCTTTGGATTAATAAAAGTCCCCAAACTCATTAGACAATCTTAATGTCCACCACAAAGTTTGTCCCTTTTTTGAGATCTTGTGGAGAATTGTGAACTAAGGCCTTTGAATAGTCACGGTCCTGGCAAGAATCAGCAGACACCTCAAAGTAGGCAATTGAGAATAGGGCTGCTTACAAAGGTGTGGGGAGAGTTTAGAAAAGCAAACTATCCCTGGTTTAGCAAAATGGGGGGATGGTACTTCTCCTAGGCTTCAAGAAGCAAGAAAAGGGAGCAGATACCAGGAATGAGAGAGGGCAGCTATAGGGAGAGGACTGCCTGACTAGGGCTAAAGCCTTCTACAGAGAGATACAGCCCATTCATGGTGACCAGCAGGCAAGGAGCCTGGGAAATTAATATCCTCACCTCATTCTCTTACCAACCCCAATCTGCCACCAGGGCTTTCTATTGACAGAATCCCCTGGAATGTAGAGGACAAGCAATTCAGCTGCTGCAGTTCACGCATGTCAGTCTCGTGTGACACAGATGAGGGTGGAGAAGGGCATAGTGTGGATCTGGAGACTCAAGTGGAAGAATCTCAGCACAGGCCTTAACTTGTTCATAAACCGAGAAACCTAGCAATTCATATTTTTTATTAAAACAAATATGAATTTATCCCTAAACTTTGTTATCATTTCTGTAAATCAGTCCTCTTTTCATGAAAAAATATCCTCTCTCCCTACTTTTTCTATCCCCAGTTCATTCAGTCAACATTTATTAAATTCTTCTTTGGGCAGGTATTGGTAGCACAGAAATAAAGACAGTGTTCAATCTCAGGGTCACACCATTGGATAGGGGTTAAGAGAAATAAATAAACCATCACCTTATGAGCACTGTAAGCATGATGAATTAGGGGAAAGCACAAGGGCAATGGGAACTCACAAGGTCACTACCTCAAATTACAAGTTGTCTGGGAAGGCTTCCTGGAGGAGGTGATTTAGGCAGACTCCTTGGTCAAGTTTAATTATTTAGTTTCTCTTTTTTCCCTGTATTTATTTAATTCTTAGATCTTTAGTCTAAGATCTATGGTTGATTATATGACTATGAGTTTTCTTTTCTTGCTGCTTTTCCAATTTCACCTTCCTAATTACTTTTTTTAATGGTTAAGATGGTAAATTTTATGTTATGTGCATTTTAGTACAATAAAAAAGAAAATGTGATAGATTATTATTAAGTACAGAAAAATATAAAGCAGAACAATATTAAGTCATGATCCTGTTTACTAGGAGCAACTACTTGAATATTTCCCATTGTTTTTATTTATTCATTTAAATTTTTAGTTTTTTAATTGAAGTATAGTTAATTTACAATGTTGTGTTAGTTTCTGGTATACAGCAAAGTGATTCAGTTACACACACACATATATATGTGTGTGTATATATATATATATATATATATATATATATATATATATATATTCTTTTTCATTATAGGTTATTACAAGAGATTGAATATAGTACCCTGTGCCATACAATAGAACCTTGTTGTTCATCTGTTGTATGTACAGTGGTATGTATGTATCCCAAACTCCTAATTTATACCCCCCCTTTCCTCTTTGGTAACTCTAAGTTTGTTCTCTGTGACTGTGAGTCTGTTTCTGTTTTGTAAATAAGTCCATTTGTATCATATTTTAGATTCCACATATAAGTGATATCATATGATATTTGTCTTTCTCTGTCTGACTTACTTCACTTAGAATGATAATCTCTAGGTCCATCCATGTTGTTGCAAATGGCATTATTTCATTCTTTTTTATGGGTGAGTAATGTTCCATTGTGTACATATACCACATCTTCCTGATCCATTCATTTGTTGATGGGTATTTAGGTTGCTTCCATGTCTTGGCTTTTGTAAGCAGTGCTGCAGTGAACATTGGGGTGCATGTATATTTTTGATTTAGAGTTTTCGCCTTTTCCAGATATATGCCCAGGAGTGGGACTGCTAGATCATATGGTAATTCTATTTTTATTTTCTTAAGGAACCTTCATACTGTTCTCCATAGTGGCTGTACCAATTTACATTCCCACCAACAGTGTAGGAGGGTTCCCTTTTCTCTACATCCTCTCTAGCATTTATTGTTTGTGGACTTTTTAACGATGGCTATTCTGACCAGTTATCACCTTCTAATTCTTAATTATACTTTATTAGGCTGCTTAAAATGGATATTTTGTGAAATACAAATTGCTGGACCAATCTCTGGAACTATTTTTATCATCTTGCATTTGGAATGACCATTGTGATACCATTTTATTTGACTGATTTTGGGAGGGAGCAGGGAATTTTAGTGTTTTTGGATTTCTTAATTAAAAGCTGGGCTAAAGACATTCTATGTAAATGTAATTTACTTATGCAAGTATTCATGTAACTCTGGTGAAAAGGAGGACCCTATCTGCATAGGACATGTATGTTCATGTAGTTAAGTTTTAATATTGTTTTGAACCACCATGAACATAAAATTTGGGGCACATCTCTGAATCCTGTTTTTAGATAAGCTGCTAAGTATGGATTACCACGTCAAATGGTGTGAATTTTTTTTTTTTTTTTTTTTTTTGCGGTACGCGGGCCTCTCACTGTTGCGGCCTCTCCCGTTGCGGAGCACAGGCTCCGGACGCGCAGGCTCAGCAGCCATGGCTCACGGGCCCAGCCGCTCCGCGGCATGTGGGATCTTCCCGGACCGGGGCATGAACCCGTGTCCCCTGCATCGGCAGGCGGACTCTCAACCACTGCACCACCAGGGAAGCCCCCGGTGTGAATATTTTTATGTTTCTTGATTCATATTGCCATATTGTATTCAGAAAGTTTGTACACTATTGTACACAAATGTCACATGCTTTCACTATCACTGTGAATGATATATTTTTTATATTTTATAATTTTGCTTGCTCCTTCTTGTTAGCTGGCTGTTCATGGCAGCTTTGCTATAGCAGTGGCCTTTTATCCTGACAACAGCAATTCGTTCCAGTTCCCACTTCCTTTATATATTCCCAGAAGTAACATTATTGTGCTGCTTCAGAAATATGAGAAGCTGTAGCGCTACCCACTGCTCAGAAGTCTAGGTCCCATACTATTCTTCTATTCTGTGTATGTTTGAAGTTTTCTATCATATGTTCTGATGATCTCATATTTTCTCTTTGTCCATTTTCCACTGACATTAGAGTTTTTGTTGATTAAGAGCTAAATCACCTGGCCTGTCATGCCCAGAGTCAGAAATCTCCATTATTATTATTTTAATCTCTGTTTTAACTTTGGTTATGTGTTCTTTTTTAAATTCATATTTTTTTTGCTTTCTCTGTCTCTCTCTTTAATTGAAATATAGTTGATGTACAATATTATGTTAGTTTAAGGTATGCTACATAAAGATTTGACATTCAATTTATTTCTCTTTTTTCTTGATCAATTATGTCAGAGATTTGGACATTTTGTTAATATTGTTAAAGAACCATGTTTTGTGTTTAATGAATTTATCTGTTGCATCTTTCATATTCCAGCAACTTCTGCTCTTATCCACATTACATATATTAGACCTCCTTCTGCTTTCTAATTTCCTTCTAATGCTCCCTTTGGCAGATTTTAGCAGGAATTAGCTGACAAGAGAGAAATGCAATTTTCAGAGTCTCAGTCCCAGCTTTACAAAATACAGAAAAGAAGAATGGATTTGGAGTTGAGAGCTAATCGTTTAAGAACCAACTAATATGATCCAAATCATCCATTTTTGGAATTTAACTTTTATTTTCCAGTGGAGAAAAATAAAAAATTATTCCCCCCCTCGAGCCCTCCCCGCTTTTCTCTCCTCTGCCTCTTCCTCTTCCTTCTTTTGTTATAGCTCTAGGCACAGGTAAAATAATGATTATATATAGAAGAATTAGAAAGACTATACTATTCAAGTCTTTCTTAGTATATATTATATTCTTAAAACTGCATTTGCTGCAAGATTTAGTGAACTGCTCTTGAACTAACAGCAAGGTGCTTAAGTCAGATCTGCATTTGAATTCTGGCTAACTTACTAACTGGGTCTATGGCCTTGGGTAATTTACCTAACTCCTCTAAGCCTCAATTTCCTTTCTTTGCTGTGAGGGTTAAGTGAAATAATACTTGTAAAAGTCAGTTCTTGGCACATGATAAGGGCTCAGTAAATGCTAGTTTTTTATTATAATTTTACATACCAACCACTGTGGAATAATTTTCCCCTCATAGAAAACACAGCAGAAATGCCTATCATCTATTAATGCCCTGAAGTCCAAAGGTAGAATAACTTAATGTTTAAAAGCTACCATGGCCATGGAGTGAACATTACGTGAAAAAACAAATATTTGGATAAACACCAAGAAAGCCACGGGTGGTTAAAATATTAGCTGGCTGACAAAATAATTCAAGTTGCTTAATGGTGTACAAAGGCAATGCAAAAATACTCTTTTTAGATGTGTAATATCTTTACCTTTAAGTTCTTTCTAAGGTATCTAAGAATTAGGGAAATAAGATATTTTTATATCATAAGTGCATGAGTTATACTCACCTCGAGAGATTTTTGATTCCTAGAAGTCAAAGAAAAAAATTTTTACAGTGTTATTTTTTCTTTTATATGAATACATTACTTGTAAATTTCTTGCCTTATAACTTAAGGATCATTTAAAATGCATTAGGCACTTAAATAACTCTGCAAGAAGCAGCAGTAATTCTGTTGGACTCCTGGCCCCTATTGAAACTGGGTAGCTTTCTTTGCACAAGCCTATATGCTAAGTAGCAGTCAAAGACCTGTGTAATTAATTCAATTCTGTTCCACAAACTTGATCTGAGCACCTGAAATAGGCCAAAGGGGTTTGCAAACAGGACTGTTATCCATGAACCAAAAGGCTACGTGTGCATGTATTGCTGGAGGAAGATAGCAGAGCACACCAATTGAAACCACCATTAGGGGCAACCATTTAGTAAAGGACCAGACATCTGGGGAAACATAATTTACTAATAGTAATTAATGTAGAACTTTTTGGTTAATTAAAGATAATGTTTCTGAAAATTGCACGCCTTTCTTTTGAGTACTCTGTGGTATTTTCCAACTTATTTTCTTCTTTTTATTGCTTTCTTGCTAAACTTTTTTTTCCTCTCAAACTCTGGTTTGCATTAAGCTTGTAGAATTAAATTAGGCCTGTTTAATACTGCTGCTAATCAGGCACTTGCCACAATTATAATTTCAGCTGCCTTTGGATTGTGATTCACAACCAATTAAGTTAAAGTAACATTAATGTACTCTAACTTTGTCTGCCTACCAGCACTGTGATGTGAGAGAGGCTGGTAATCTTCAGGTTTTACAGATGATGACTGAGGATCAGATAGGTTAGAAAACCATCAAATTGCAGAGCAGTTTAAAGCAGGCCAGAGATTAGAACTCAGGCTCCCTAACTCCCTGTTCAATCCCCTTTGTATATTCAACAGAATTTTGTCACCGTTTAAATAATCTTGCAGAGCCTTCCCACATACCCCAAAGAGCAAATGAGAGATTTAAGTATTCTAGTGTTTGGTCGCCCTGTCAAAATGCATTTGCATCATTTATCTTTTGAAAATTTTCATGGAGTGTGTTTAATAGAAACAAGATTGCTTTAACTTTGTTGTAAGAAGCCATCTGGAGCTCTTGGTATACACAGTGTAACTGGGTAAACATTGGAAATAATTTGTAAATTGAGACAACAGATAAAATGAAAAACAAGAGATTAGGAATTTATATAAAGAAAATCCTTAGAATATATAATTTTTCTATAGAAGTGCTATAACTACATTATAGAATATCAGCATACTTCAATGGGAGAAAAATTCTGGTTCAGTTCTAGAAATGTAATCACATCACTCCTTTGCTTTCTAGTTTACACTCTTTCCCCCCATATATCTACTTAAAAGAAAATAATTATACTCACAGTACACATATAATTTCCATTCTGACTTTACTTAATGTCATAACATGCGTTATACTTTCAAGTGAGAAAATCCAAAAGGAAAAGTTAAATTTTCAAATGCTTTAACTGTGAGTCAGTTATAAATTGGTCACTGAAAGGATTAAGTTTTAAACATGAAAGCCTTTTAAGTGAAAGCTATTAAATCAAAGTGAGAAGATAATTATAAAATAGGGCTTACTATTAAAAATGAAATGAAACATATTTTTAATGTAAAGCACTTAACAATATAAACTATGTGTTTTTTTTTTTTTTTTTTTTTTTTTTTGCGGTACGTGGGCCTCTCACTGTTGTGGCCTCTCCCACTGCGGAGCACAGGCTCTGGACGCGCAGGCTCAGCGGCCATGGCTCACGGGCCCAGCCGCTCCGCAGCATGTGGGATCTTCCCGGACCGGGGCACGAGCCCTTGTCCCCTGCATCGGCAGGCGGGCTCTCAACCACTGCGCCACCAGGGAAGCCCTATGTGTCTTTTAATTTGGCAATTCTCGAATTTGCCAGGAAAGTTTTTTCTTGTGTATTTCCATGTGCAAACATTTTTTCCTAGTTAGCCTAAAACACCTAACTACTATTTTTAGGGGGTTGGTGGAATTTGAACTTATGGAAAGAATGTAAAGGGAAAGAAAATAATGATATGATATGATATGTAAAATTTGTTTTAAAATAATTCATTAGAAAAAGGTGAGTTACAGATTAAACAACACCAAAAATACTGATAATTTCTGAACCTGGGTGATGCATACAGTTTATTATTTTCTTTACTGTTATGTAATTTTGCACATTTTAAATAACATGTAAAAACAAAATAGAGTGGTACAACTTTTTTCTGCCAGGAAGAATTCTTAGAATGGTTTGAAATCTAGGTTTGGCTGAGAAAGAAAAAAGAGTTCTTAGTCCCCATGAATATCAAGAACCAGATCTGACGGACTCTGATCATAGAGGTTCTTCCCAGCTTTGAAATGATACTGCCTCTAATGATGATGGCTATACCATGAGGCTTACTATTCTAGAGTGGAAGAGGGATTTGAAGAAAGAGGAAAGCCTGAATCTGCCTATTCAGTCCCCAGGAGATTGTGAGAAGTAGATATCAAGAGAGCCACGAGATACATTCGTCCTGACCTCCCCTCTCCAGGCTGAAATCCTGGAGGGGAGATGTGTTAGATCATTTGAGGGCATAGGGACATTTGTTCTGGTGAGTGGATGTTGAGAGCAGAGGGGTTTTTGCTCCATTCCTCTGGTCAGCTGGGTGTCTACTGGTCTGCAGGGAGGCCCTGCTCCACATGGGGCAGCCCTAACAGAGTAAATGGGTGGAACAGTGTGGATGGGCCAAAATGTGGTATGCTGCACAATTCTCATCCTCCCTCTCCATAGCTGTAGACTCAGGAACAGACAGCAAGGGGTCCAGAGATGTGTTCTTACCAACCACACCTCAGGGGCAGTGCACGTCTACAGTACATGTGCAGACCTCCCACTTTCCTCAATGCCACAAGGGCACATGAACCTCTTCATTCATACAGCTTGATGCCATTTAGGGAAAATGCTGGGGTGAGGGCAACTTGAAAGACTAGCCATTTAAACAAAACAAAACAGACTGAGTTCTGAAGCAGATTATTTAAAGTAGGAGAAATAAAAACACTGCTATGGACTGAATTGTCACCCCCACTAAAATTCATTTGTTGAAGCCCTAACCGTCAATGTGCTTACATTTGCAGATGGGACATCCGGGAGGTAATTTGGTTTAGATGAGGTTATGAAGGAGGGATCCTCATAATGACATTAGTACACTTAGTGCCCCCCTCTCTCTGCCATGTGAGAACACAGGGAGATGACCACTGGCAAGCCACAAAGAGCTCTCACAAGCCCCTGATCATGTTGGAACTCTGATCTAGGACTTGCAGCCTCCAGAACTGTGAGGAAACAGATTTATGTTCTTTAAGCCTCCTCGTCTATGGTATTTTGTTATGGCAGCCTGGTCTAACTAATACAGATACTGTAATTCAAAAATTAAAAATTTATCCCTTTTCCTACTACTCATTGGGCAAAGAACTCATGATACCTACAGAAAACAAAAAAGCTATATTTTTATCACACATCTGAGTATAGTGAGAATAAAGTTTTCATGCTGCTACAGAAATATACATATATGGTAATTATTCCAAATCACGTAAAATTGTTTACCAAACAAGTAAGCTTGTCTCTAACCTAGCTTCTGGGATTCCATTTCACCATCCCAGAAATTATTATTCTTCCAGAAACATTCTGTTCATATGTAAATATATTTTTCTTTGTGAGAAACTGCCAATTGTACATCAGTACCCATTCTCCTTTCTTCATGTAATAATAGACTCTCAAGTTTAGCTGGGAACACCTAGCTAATGACTGCATTTCCATCCTTCCTTGGGACTAGGTTTGTCCATGTGACTATATGTCAGCGGGATGTGAGTAAAAGATAAAGTGTGCCTTTTCTAGGTACATCTTTCAAAGGGATGAGCCTATTTCCCCCCAGCTCTTTCCCCGTTTTCCACTAGTTGGAGGATGGAGAGTAGAGCAATTGCTTTGAGTCCAGAGATGGGTGGTATCATGTCAAGGATTGCTACCTTATCAGTCCCAGACTGCTTATATCTGGATGTTACTTTAGAGGAATTAAGTTTGTAGTTTAGTTGAGCCGCTGTATTTTGAGGTCTTTCTGTTATAGAAGATTAGTGCCCTAAATAATAGTATACGTATTATCTTTTCTAAAGAAAAACAAACAGAAGTACACTCTAACACTAGTTTGTATCTTGTTTTAAAAATTATTAATATGCTTTAAAAATCTTTTTAGATCTCTTTTCTATTCTTATTCTATCCAGGTTCTCCATAAAATTATACACATCCCATTTATTCATTCAGTCAGTGTTTATTGGGAACCTAATATGTGCTGCACCCTCAAGTACATGCTGTGAGAGTACATGGGGACAGACTAGAGGTTAACGTCCCCAGAGACAATCATCATTTAATGAGGGATAGAGCTGGTGACAATTCTGAAGTGTGCTCCACTCAGGCCCTCAAGGGGGCTCCAGTGGGACTGAGCCCTAAGTGCTCACAGTAGTAACCTACCCATCAACACGTCCTTCACTGGTTTTTCTCTCTTCCCTGTCTACTTTCTGATTTCCTCACTCTGCCTTCAGGGATCACCTTCCGAATAAACTCTGTGCATCCGGTCTTGGTCTCAGAATCTGTTTTGGGAGAAACCAAACTGAGACAGTGGTCCAGGAGGGTTTATTTCTCAGAAGGAGACTTGAATAATAGAAATGTCCTGTGATGGAGCAAGCCTTGTGAATATCTGAAAGAAGAGAAATGAGCAAATCTAAAGGAGGTGGGAGGTGGGAATGAGCTGGAGGTGGGAACATGCTTAGCCATTTTGAAGAATAGCAAGGAGACTGTATGGCTGGAGTGGAGCATGTGAGGGGAGAGTGGTAGGAGATGCCTTGGGAGGATTAGTCTGGGGCTGACCCTTGTGGAGTATGATAAGTCACAGTGTCACAAGAAGCCTTTGGGTGGTGTAAGCTGGCTAACAATATAATATGATTTAAGTTTCAAAAAGATTATTCTGGAGAGCCTGGTTACATGTAGAATATTGAGCACACACATTTATCTCTATCAAAACATGCATCCAGGTGACAAACCTTCCCTTATTATATACTAAATTACTGAAAATTTAGTCAATAAAGTTGCTGAACCAGAAAATCTCTGAACTCAGATAGAAGCAAGGATGAGATGCCATATTGAAAATAGGGAACATAAATGAAAGTCAGCATTTTAAGTAGTGAGATCCCAACTCCCTTTTCTCCACTGATGGCCAGAAGACTGGCTGCCAAACTTCTATATCTAAGCAGGAAATTAGGAAAATTTCTCTCTGAAGAAGCAAACAGACCCAAGAGTAAAGGACAACAAAATGTCTGGATTATACAATCACCCTGAAGCAAAGCGCAGAGTCAATACTTTCCACAAAGACTACAAAATCTCCAAATAATATTTATTGTCTAATATTAAAATATATATGGAAAACCAAAATTCACTAGACATTTGAGAGGAGTCTCTTACATGGGAGATGAGAAAACAAACAAACACAATCAGAGGATACAGAAAATACTAGTAGCAGAAGAAAACAAAACAAAGCAAAAGTCTATGGTTAGAAAAGATAACACAGAGACTATGAAACAAGAGACTATCAAAACATGAACTGAAAAACTAGAAATAAATTTAAAATATGATAGAAGGAAAAAGAAAACCAGAATTTGGATTGGAAAACAAAGTTGAGGAAGTAGCCCATAAAGTAGAACAAAACTACAAGGACATACAACATGGGAGGGAAATGATGAGAAAACTAGAGCATTTGTACAAGAGGTTCAATGTTCAAACCATAAGATTTGCATAAAGGGAAAAAGGAAAAGAGGAAATTGTCACTGAAGCAATGCAAGGAAGTTCCTTAGACCTGAAGGACATTATAACTGACCCTCGAAGAATATAGGTTAGAACTGTGCAGGTCCACTTACATATGTTTTTTTTCAGTAGTGATGGTACAATACTACACGATCCATGGTTGGTTGATGTCCATGTGCAGATGAGGAACCACGCATAAAAATAAACGACTGTAAAGTTATACACAGATTTTTGCCAAAGGTCAGCATCGCTGACCCCTGTGTTCTTGAAGAGTCAACTGTAATTACTGTTTTGAAAAGGCCAAATTATGATCCAGTTCAGTGGCTGAAAAAAACTCATACCATGATACTTCATGAAATTCTAGAACACTGGTGACAAAGATTCAAAAGCTCCCAGCAAGGATAGCTATTTAATTTCTGCAGCTCAGTGAAAAATCAAAATACATATGGGGCTCCTTGTTAAAAAAGTATTAAGAATTTCAAGACTGCAGCAGCAGAGCATTAAACCAAGTGTGGATTCCTTCTGGATGCAGGGTCCTGTATGATTGCTCAGGCCACATGCATATGAAGTGGCCAAAGATTCCAAGAAGAAAAAAATATCAGGAAATCAGAACAAATACTTCCCTCTTCCCCATCATTCTAAGCTATGGCCGTGATTCTTACTTCACTCAGGATATAGAAGCAATCAGAAGACAACTACCTCATCTTTCCAACCCCAAAATCACCATCTTGTCTTCACCTATTCTTAAACTTTGCATTCTCTTATTCAGTGGCTGAACTATCCTAGCTCCTGTCTAAAGACTATTCTTCAACTTGTGTGCTGGATCCCATAACATCTGGCCTATTCAAGGATTTTCTCCTTCATTTAGATCCTTTCTCCTGCACCATTCATTTTTGCCTTTCTTTTGGATCATTCGCATCAGCATATAAATATCACCACTATCTTTAAAAAGTCTCACTTGGCCCAAGACTTCTAGCTACAGCGTCATTTCTTGGCTCCCCTTTATAGCAAAATTCAGGAAAAAAGAGTTGTCTTTACTTATTATTCCACATTTACTTCTTAACTCCCGCTCCAGTTCTCTCTTCAGTCAGGCTGATAGCCACATGACTCCACTGGAAGTACTACTAATCAACAATGACCCCATCTTTTCAAAACTAATGGTCAAATCTCGGGCCTCATTTTCCTCAAAATTTCACGGGGATTTGAGATAACTGTTCATTTCTTTATCCTTAATGTTTTTTATGGGACATCACACTCTTCTAGTTTTCCTCCTACTTCACCGACAACTTCTCTTTCCTCTGCTGACTCCCCCCTTATATCTGAGCTTGGATTATTGGTGTAACGCGGAGCTCAGTCCTTGGTCTTCTTCTTTTTCTCTATCTAAGCAATTAATTTTATCTCATGGTATAATTACCATCTGGCATATCCCATATTTAAATCTTCAGCCTTGGCTTCTCCTTTGAGTTTAAATTTGTATATCCAAATGCCTACTTGAAATCTTCTTGGATGCCTAACAGGTAACTGAGATATAACATATCCAAAATAGAACTCAGTTCCTTCTCCCAAATCTCCAGTCTCAACAACCCAATGAAATGGACCCATCATTTACTCAGTAGCTTTGGTCAAAACATAGCAATTATCCTTGATTCATTGCTTTCCCTTACATGCCACATCAAATCCATCAATCAAGTCATGTTGGTTTTAATTCCAAAATATGTCCTGAATTTGATGATTTCTCACCAGTTCTACCACTACCCTGGACTCTCCCTTAAACAACTGCAATATCTCCTAACAACTCTCCCTAATAGCTGCTTTCTGTATAACAACAAGAATAATGTTGACAAAACCCTATAGTGTAAGAAATATTTTTATTACTCTCTTTTACATATGAGAAAACTGGATCTGAAAATGGTTAAGGAACTTTTAGCCAAGGTCACACAGCTAGTAAATGGTGAAACTAGAATTTAAACCTTGATGCTTTTCTGGAGCATCCTTCCCTCTCCCCACCCCTATGCGCTTATACGCTTTTGTGTTTATGTCTATGATGCCTATCTTTGGGCCTGAGTAGCACCTGACACACAGTAGGCACGTAATAAATATTTGTTGAATTAATTAATGAACATCACCTAGAACACAGTGACTACTCAATAGCTTTTATAATAGTGTCTAGAATAAAAGCTCCCCAGAATTTAAGATTTTAGAGGAAGAATTTTATAAGGCATTTTATTCATATAGAACCTCATAATTTGCTATTACATATACTATTATATAATATTTATTGTGAAGGAGTAATATTAAGTTTGCTATATTTTCTGCTCAAAACCCTACATTGCCTTTCCATTTCACTCAGGGTGAAACTTGAAATCCTTTCAATGGCCAGTGGGATGCTATATTATCTGCTGTCATTACATGTCTGACTTCCTCTCCTTCTAGTCTCTGTCTCTTTGGTCACCCTGTTTCAGACACACTGACTGTCTTAATATTCCTCCCACACATAGGGGTGCTCCTGTCTCAAGAGCCTTTGCACTAGTTGTTCCCTTCGTCTTGAACACTCATTCCCCACATACGTATGTGGCACCTACCTTATCTCTTTCAAGTGTTTGCTCAGATAACACATTCTCAGTGAAGTCTACTCTGACTGTCTTGTTTAAAATTGCAAGCAATCTTATGTTGCCTGCACTCCCAATCTCCCTTTACCTGCTCTAATTTTAATTTTTCCATAGTACTATGCACCCTCTAAAATATTATGTAATTTACTTATTTTTTACATTAATATTGTCTGTCTACCTGTGCTAGACTGTAAATTTCATGACAGTAGGAGTGTTTTTTAAATTAATATGCTGCAATAATATTCATTGAATGAATGAATGACAGTTGTGAAATAACCTGAGAAAGTTATTTCCTTTATGAGAATTTATATTTATAGAGCCCAGTTTATTAATACCATATGTCAACATTTTCTATTTATAGGTAAGTGCCATATATTTAAAACTGGTAAAATATGTTCTACCAAATTTGCAGGAACATTAAGGGCTACTGAATATAACTAAGACTATTATTTATGACTTGATTATCACAGGTAACCCGTACATGAACAAAATAAGTTCTTTCTGTACATCCATGGTTATTAAAATCAAGTTCTTGAAATCAAATTATTTCACAAGGACTCTTGTGATTCTTATATTATCTTCTTACTTAAAGGTAGAAGTAACAATATTTGCAAGACTACTCTTCAACCTATAAATTCTCAAATTTTGTTTTTTAACCATACTACATGACTGTGAATTTTGTTGAGGCTAAACTGGTCTTACTTAGATAAGAAGGGAATTTTAAATTTATTTTGAACCTGTTTTTTGTCATGGTTATTGACCTAGGCCAGTGTTTTTCAAATGTTTTTGACAACAATATGTGAATATAATGTACTTTGTATATTGAAACCCCAATTTACACACAGACAAAAGCAGTTTTCTCCTAGTATAAATTTGTTTTGCAGATTCACATTAAAATATTTAATAATATAAAGTCAATTGATGAGAGCAATAAGGCTGTTTTGATCAAACAGAAGCCTGGGTAGTAGAGCTCATGAATGTCAGTTGCAGTCTTTTTTAAAAATTTTTTTATGTTGGGGGTAGGAGTTTATTAATTAATTAATTTTATTTTTGCTGTGTTGCATCTTTGTTTCTGTGTGAGGGCTTTCTCTAGTTGTGGCAAGTGGGGACCACTCTTCATCGCGGTGTGCGGGCCTCTCACTATGGCGGCCTCTCTTGTTGCGGAGCACAGGCTCCAGACGCGCAGGCTCAGTAGTTGTGGCTCACGGGCCTAGTTGCTCTGCGCCATGTGGGATCCTCCCAGACCAGGGCTCGAACCCGTGTCCCCTGCATTAGCAGGCAGATTCTCAACCCCTGCGCCACCAGAGAAACCCAGTTGCAGTCTTTTTTAGCTTCCTCCTTGATTTATGTCTAGAAGGGCTTTTGTTGCAAGGTTTCAAGAAAAATAGTTACAAATAGTTACTCCTACACAGGAGTAGGAAAGGCTAAGACACATTTTCACCATAAACCCCACCTGGCACAACAATCAGGAGCGGACCCCTAATTCTCAGCCTCTCCCTGAGGAGCTGAGGGTCTAGGTCACACATCTAGTGCCTCAACTTTTAAGGTTGCCACCCAAGAGATATGCCCCCAAATCACCTAGCCCTGAGAGCCAATATGGTTTGCATTTGTGAGTCCCACAGAACCATAGCAAACAAAGAAGCAGTTGTTAAGTGGACGAGCAAGCATTCTCTGTGGAGGCATGTTCATGGATGGGAAGAATTAATATTGTTAAAATTGCCATATGACCTAAAATGATCTACATACAGATTCAATGCAATCTTTATCAAAATTCCAATGACATTTTTCACAGAAATAGAAAAAAAAATCCTAAAATTGGTATGGAACCACAAAAGATCCTGAATATTTAAAGCAATCTTGAGCAAGACAAACAGTTCCTGTTTTCAAACTATATTACAAAGCTATAGTAATCAAAACAGTATGGTATTGGCATTAAAAACAGGCACATAGATCAATGGAACAGAATAGAGAGCCCAGAAATAAAGCCACATGTATATAATCAATTAATTTACCACAAAGGCACCAAGTATACAACCATGGGGAAAGGATACTCTTTTCTACAAATGGTGTTGGGAAAACTGGATAGCCACATGCAAAAGAATTAAATTAGACCCCTATCTTACACCACACACAAAAATCAACTCAAAATGGATTAAAGACTTGAATGTAACACCAGAAACCATAAAACTCTTAGAAGAAAACATATGGAATAAGCTTCTTGACATTGGTCTCGGCAATAATTTTTTGGAGTTGACACTAAAAGCAAAAATAAACAAGTTGGACTACATCAAACTTAAACACTCCTGTACAGCAAAAGAAACCATCAGCAAAATGAAAAGGTGACCTATTGAATGGGAGAAAATATTTTCAAAGCACATATCTGATAAGAGGTTAACACCCAAAATATCCAAGGAACTCATACAACTACATAGCAAAAAACCAAACAACCCAATTAAAAAATGAGCAAATGACCTGAATATACATTTTTTCAATAATACATACAAATAACCACCGAGTACATGAAAAGTGCTCAACATCACTAATCATCAGGGAAATGCAAATCAAAACAACAGTTAGATATCAACTAATACCTGTTAGGATATCTGTTATCAAAAGGACAAGAGATTAATGCTGGTGAGGATGTGGCTAAAAGGAACCCTTATACACTACTGGTGAGAATGTAAACTAGTACAGTCAGTATGGAAAACAATATGGAGGTTCTACAAGAAATTAAAAATAGAACTACCATATGACCCAGCAACCCCACTTCTGGCTATATATCCAAAGGAAAGGAAATCACTATCTTGAAGAGATGTCTGTACTTCTACGTTCATTGCAGCATTGTTTACAATAGCCAAAACATGGAAACAACCTAAGTGCCTACTGAAAGATAAATGGATAAAGATGTGGTGTGTATATATATATATATATACATATATATATATATATATAATGGAATACTATTCAGCCTTAATAAAAAAGGAAATCCTGCCATTTGCAATGACAGGTATAAACCTGGTGAGCCTTAGACTAAGTGAAATAAGCCACACGGAGAAAGATATACTTCCTGGTATCACTTATAGGTGAAAACCAAAATAAAAAAACAAAAAGTCAAATTCATAGAGAGAATAGAATAGTGGTTGTCAGTGTTGGGTTGTGGTGGGGAAATGGGGAAAGGTTGTTCAAAGGATACAAACTTTCAATTATAAGATGAATAAGTTCTGAGAATCTAATGTACAGCACAGTGGGTATGATACTGGTAACAGCTGATAACACTCTATTATATAATTGAAATTTGCAGAGAGTAGATCTTAAGCATTCTTATCAGAAAAAAAGGTAACTATGTGAAGTGTTGTGTTAATTAACTTTTTGTGGGAATCCTTCCACAATGTATACATACATCACATCATCACATTGTACACTTTAAATATATTGCAATTTTATTTGTCAATTGTACTTCAGTAAAGCTGGGGAAAAAGGAAAAATAGTTGCAAATGGTAAGAGTTAAAAATAAAGCAAAAAGAGAAACAGCATGATTTGCAACCTCAAAATAACTGTGGTTAATAGGAATAAGAGAATAACTTCATTTTATAACTACATCACCAACAATATCTAACAATTACTTACCTTATTTATCATGAATATAACAGACAAGAAACATCCCACATTTACAGTAAGTGATAAAACTATGATACTCTCATGATGCTTCCTGGTGGAAGTTCACTGGTCTTCACACATGCGATTATTATGATTCGAGAAAAGTAGGCAGATATCCTAAAGCTTTATTGACATTTATCTGAGCATGGCACATGCATTTCTGAGTATTAATTATATCTTCCTTCCCCTGAAATTCCTCAATTAGGGCTCACAGCCTTATTTAACTTGTAACTCAAGAATATTTTGCTTTTTTGCCTGTATGCTATTTTTGAGGGGGAGGAGAGGTGCAAAAGTATGTAAAGACATGGATGCATAGCTGAAGAGCAAATTTCCCTACCTTTAGGAGGTAATTATTCATAACTAGGGAAGAGGTAAGAGAAGGAATGTCAGGCTCCACCCCCTCACACCAACCAGCCAAAGCAGGTCTCCCTCATACGTTCTAGCATCAGGAAGCTTCATGGAACCTGGATGAGTTCCATGTTGTTCTATTGTTGTCACTAGTCAAAACCAGCCACCAAAACAGTCAGTTCTCCATCATTTATCCACTTTGGAGTAACATCCTCTGTACCTTGAAGTTCTGCTTAGCCCCCATCAGATAATCTGCCTGACAGTGACCCAGGATACTTGTAATGCACACACTCCCCAAAGGGTGAAGACTTAAGCCACTTTAAGGGTTGAAGTGACTTGAAGTTAAATATTTTCCTTGACCCAAGAGGGACTAGATAGAATCAGTTTGAAATTGCCCATCCAGCTTGGAGAGTAGCAGAACAGAATGAATCTTCTGTAGAATTTTACATACCATGGATACGTCCAGTTCTGAATTTTAGAAAAACACCAATTGTAAAGTTTTAACCTTCCTAAGCATTGACACTTTCAAAAAGTTCTAATATATGCATGGAGAAGATTTTTTCCTAGATTTATATAAAAATAAGCTGGCCTAGCCATAGAAGTTAATATTTTCTTTCTTTTTCTTTTTTTTTTTGGCTGCACCATGCAGCATGTGGCATCTTAGTTCCCGGACCAGGGATCGAACCCATGCCCCGAGCAGTGGAGGCATGGAGTCTTAACCACTGGACCACCAGACAAGTCCCCAGAAGTTAATATTTTCATTGTCTCCAAAGTCTCCAATTTGGATATAAAGCATTAAATAAAATGTGTTTATATATATAATATATATTTTATATATTATGTATATAACACACATAGATATATATGTGTATATATATGTGTATACACACACATAGTTTAAGCTATATATGTATTTAAAAAGAAGTAAATAAAATCAAATATTTGCAGAATATCTGAAGCACTGCAGGGCCCATAGACCATAACTTAAAAATCACTTCTAGTTACTGAGTGCTACAAGGATAAGTAAGAGATGGTGTGTGCTTGGGAGAACCACATAATCTTAGAGCGGCTGTCCAATAAAATGTACATTAATATAGCTTATTGTCTAGTTTCCAACTAGAATGAAAATGATTGCTTTTGCAAAGGGTAAATTTTCTGTTTGTTTTTCTTCAGTTTCTTTAATATCAATTCTACCTTTCTCCAATGCTTATAGAATGAAAAATATTATGTGCAATGATTGAGAGTTAATGTTGGATTTAAAAACTTTAAAGCTAGATGCAATTTCTGAAGGATGCTCCTGCAGTTTTGCATTCTACTCAGCTGCTATAGTCGGTTGTGACAACTATATGAGAAGGTCTATGAAATACGTGATTTCGAATGTCGTCTATACTTTCCTAGGATTATTATGATGATACAATAAAATATACCAGTACTAAGATTCACAAGACTACTTCATGTCGTAAATATTTATTCAGTTTTAGTTTCAATTATTTTTGAATGAATAATTCACTAACATGATTCACATTTTTACAAAGGCATAAGCAAATATTCAGTGAAAAGTATCCATTTCATAACTGTTCCATAGTTATCCAGCTCCACCATCCCAGGAGTCAACTAGTGTTACCATTTTCTTGCATATCCTTCCAGATCACTTGAGTCAAGCCACATGGTTTTTACCATGAACGAGTCAATACCTGTATGTCCCTCCTGACACACTACTTTTTAAACTGTTGTTCTTATTTTATTTTATTATACACTGTGATTTTTCCTAAACAGTAAACCTTAGAGATAATTTTATATGCATTTATAAGAGTTTTTTCTTTCTTTGTACAGGGCATGGTATCCCATTGAATTGATGCCGTATTGCATTTAGATGTGGAAGATGGTTTTTTAAAAAAGTTTATTGAAATATAGTTGATTTACATTGTTGTGTCAATTTCTGCTGTACAGCAAAGTGATTCAGTTGTGTGTATATATATATATATATTCTTTCTCATATTCTTTTCCATTATGGTTTGTCACAGGATATTGAATATAGTTCCCTATGCTACACAATAGGACCTTGTTGTTTATCCATTCTATATATAGTAGTTTGCATCTGCTAATCCCAAACTCCCAATACATCCCTCCCCCATACCCCCTCTCCCTTGGCAACCACAAGTCTGTTCTCTATGTCTGTGGGTTTGTTTCTGTTTCAAATTTGTGTCATATTTTCGATTCCACATATAAGTGATATCACATGGTATTTGTCTTTTTTTTTCTGACTTGCTTAGCTTAGTATGATAACCTCTCGGTCCATCTATGTTGCTGCAAATGGCATTGTTTCATTCTTTTTTATGGCTGAGTAATATTCCATTATATATATACACCACATCTTCTTTATCCATTCATCTGTTGATGGACATTTAGGTTGTTTCCATTTCGTGGCTGTTGTGAATAGTGCTTCTATGAACATAGGGGTGCATGTATCTTTTAGATTTATAGTTTTGTCTGGATATATGCCCAGGAGTGGGATTGCTGGATCATATGGTAGTTCTATTTTTAGTTTTTTGAGGAACTTCCATACTGTTTTCCATAGTGGTTGCACCAATTAACATTCCCACCAACAGTGTAAGAGTGTTCCCTTTACTCCATGCCAACATTTACTAGTTGTAGACTTTTAATTTTTTATTTTATTTTATTTTTAAATTAATTTTTATTGGAGTATAGTTGCTTTACAATGTTGTATTAGCTTCTACTGCACATCAAAATGAATCAGCCATACATATACATATATCTCCTCCCTTTTGGATTTCCCTCCCATTTAGGACACCACAGTGCATTAGTAGAGTCTCCTGTGCTATACAGTATGTTCCCATCAGTTGTCTATTTTATACATAGTATCAGTAGTGTATATGTGTCAATCCCAATCTCCCAATTCCTCCCACCCCACCTCTTTCCCCCGTGGTATCCATACATTTGTTCTCTACATCTATGTCTCTATTTCTGCTTGGCAAATAAGGTCATCTATATCATTTTTCTAGATTTCACATATATGTGTTAATATATGATATTTGTTTTTCTCTTTCTGACTTACTTCACTCTGTATGACACTCTCTAGGTCCATCCACATCTCTACAAGTGACCCAATTTCATTTCTTTTTATGGCTGAGTAATATTCCATTATATATATGTACCACATCTTTATCCATTCATCTGCTGATGGACATTTAGGTTGCTTCCATGTCCTGGCTATTGTAAATAGTGCTGCAGTGAACATAGGGGAGAAGGTATCTTTTCAAATTATAGTCTTGTCTGGATATATGCCTGGGAGTGGGATTGCTGGATCATATGGTAGCTCTGTTTTTAGTTTTTTGGGGAACCTCCGTACTGTTTTCCATAGTGGCTGCACCAATTTACATTCCCACCAACAGTGTAAGAGGGTTCCCTTTTCTCCACACCAACATTTACTAGTTGTAGACTCTTTTCTTATTTATTTATTTTTGGCTGTGTTAGGTCTTTGTTGCTGCACACGGGCTTTCTCTAGTTGTGGCGAGCAGGGGCTACTCTTTGTTGCAGTGTGTGGGCTTCTCATTGAGGTGGCTTCTCCTGCTGTGGAGCACAGGCTCTAGGCACACAGGCTTCAGTAGTTGTGGCACATGGGCTTAGTTACTCCGCGGCATGTGGGATCTTCCCAGACCAGGGCTTGAACCTGTGTCCCCTGCATTGGCAGGCAGATTCTTAACCATTGCGCCACCAGAGAAGTCCCTGTAGAATTTTTAATGATGGCCATTCTGACCAGTGTGAGGTGGTACCTCATTGTAGCTTTGATTTGCATTTCTCTAATAATTAGAGATGCTGAGCATCTTTTCATGTGCCTATTGGCCATCTGTATGTTTTCTTTGGAGAAATGTCTATTTAGGTCTTCTGCCCATTTTTTCAATTGGCTTGTTGGGGTTTTTTGTTATTGAATTGTATGAGCTGTTTGTATATTTTGGAAATTAGCCCTTGTCGGTTGCAACATTTGCAAATATTTTTTTCCCAGTCTGTACGTTGTCTTTTCATTTTGTTTATGGTTTCCTTTGCTGTGCAAAAGCTTATATGTTTGATTAGGTCCCATTTGTTTATTTTTGCTTTTATTTCTATTACCTTGGGAGACTGACCTAAGAAAACATTGGTTTGATTTATGTCAGAGAATGTTATACCTATGTTCTCCTGTAGGAGTTTTATGGTGTCATGTTTTATATTTAAGTCTTTAAACCATTTTGAGTTGATTTTTGTGTGTGGTGTGAGGGAGTTGTCTAACTTCATTGATTTGCATGCGGCTGTCCAACTTTCCCAACACCACTTGTTGAAGAGACTGTCCTTTCCCCATTGTATATTCTTGCCTCCTTTGCTGCAGATTAATTGACCAGAGGTGTGTGGGTTTACTTCTGGACTCTCTGTTCTGTTCCATTGATCCATATGTCTGTTTTTGTGCCAAAACACAAATCTGTTTTGATTACTGTAGCTTTTTTAGTATTGTCTGAAGTCTGGAGGGTTAGTCCTCCTGCTTTGTTCTTTTTCCTCAGGATTGCTTTGGCAATTCTGGTTCCTTTATGGTTCCATATAAATTTTAGATTATTTGTTCTAGTTCTGTGAAATATGTCATGGGTAATTTGAGAGGGATCACATTAAATCTGTAGATTGCTTTGGGTAGTATGGAGATTTTAACAATATTAATTCTTCCAATCCACGAGCATGGGATATCTTTCCATTTCTTTGAATCATCTTCAGTTCCCTTTATTAATGTTTTTTAGTTCTCAGCATATAAGCTTTTCACCTCCTTGGTGAGGTTTATTCCTAAGTAAATATTTCATTTTTTTTGATGTAATTTTAAAGGGGATTATTTGTTTACATTCCCTTTCTGGTATTTCGTTGTTAGTGTAAAGAAATGCAGCTGATTTTTGTATGTTGTATAATCTTGTATAATTTTTGTATGTTGTGTAATCTTGTATCCTGCTACCTTACTGAATTTGTTTATCAGTTCTAGTAGTTTTTGTGTGGAGTCTTTAGGTTTTTCTTTATATAGTATCATGTCATCTGCATATAATGACAGTTGTACATTTTGGAAGATCATTTGAAAATTGGGATTAAATCATTCTTAGTGTGGAATGTTTTTGGAAGAATATGATTTAGTAAGAGACATCCTACTACCCCACTGATGATTTTAAACACATGAAAGATTGAGACCTACTCCCCTAGAATGGTAGTGGGATCACACATGTGTTACTTGGGTTCACATTTACCTGGTGGCTTCAGAATGGCAAATGATACTGGTTATTGCCCATTTATGCTCTTTTCTGCAAGGCCAGATATTTTAAAATCCCATTGAACATCGAACTTAGCAGTAAATAAAGGGTCAGAGAGAGGAAATTCTCTCCGTGCAAGTGAGAAGGAGGCTCATATCAGAAAAAAAGGAAGTTAGTAAATTTTGTATCTTGTCTGTAAGTAAATGCCAATGGTCTGTTTGAAATAAAGGAGACATGGTGTTTTGTTCAGAGTGATGAGAAAATATTAGGAATAAGAATGGAAAAAGTAGAAGGAAGGGATGTTTATCCTAGGTTATTTTTTGTAGTGGAAGTGAGCTCTATCTTGGTATTGTGTGACCTCTAATCCTGTGCTTAGTACTTCATGGCTAGGTCAACAGGCTCTTGGTAGGAGTGGTAAAATTTTGTGGCAGAGCACATAGTAGACAAACATGTGTGGGTGGGTTCTCTGGAATAAGACACACTGTGAATGTTCTAGATAACTTTTCCATGTGACATTGAACTTACTGATTAAACAGTTGCCAAAGGGACTGTTACCACTAATGTTTTGGGCCCCTCTGCTTGAGACCTGTCTAGAACACCGTGTTCTTATCACTAGACAGACCAAGAAAGTCAGTGTGATGGTCACTGCTCTGCACTTCTTTTCTGATTTAAAGCTGACCTAAAGAAATGATTAAGATTTAGCTTTCCAAATCTGCCACGTATATGTGTTTAAATTTTACTGCTCTGGAGTACTGTTAATCCTCTTTCCAATATTCCTGCATTTAACTCTCCTATTCCACAAGATTCTACAGCATACTATCTACACAGGGGAGAAAATGCTAAAATTCAGCTGTCTGCACCTAACTATGATAAAGCTCTGTGGGGACCATGTTTGGCTACACTCGGATACAAAGCAGATGGTTGTCCTACCCCGACTTCAAACCCATGAGCTTAGTGCACTATCTCTCCTTTATCCATGTAACATATGATTAAAAATTAGTAAGAAACAATGTTGTAGATCATATTAAAGAACTCTGTCATTATGCAGTTATGTTAATTTCTGCTCTGTGAGGGTCCCCTCATGTTTGCTGCGTAGATACTTTGTGAGGGAAACTTTTTTTGAAGAGTTCCAAATGGGAAGCAGTACAAACTGCTTTTGGCTTACTCCTCAATGTATCTGAATTTACATCTTCTTATTTCTTACTTCTCTGTTACAGGTATCAGAGTGACATTAGCCATGAATTTCCCTTTTGCTTTTCCTATTCTTCCTCTGGAAAGACTCTCCATTTCATTCCTGGGTAGAATGGAATGTCCCTTATTCACATTCAGAGTTCTCTCTATCTAAAGCTTATAAAAGGGGGGGCGGGTAAAGACAATGTAGATTGAAATCATACAAGTTTTGTTTTTAATATGTGGGTGAACAAGCTTAAAGAGTAAATCCTTCTCTCTGGAAAAAATTTCTCAAGATTATTGTGTCTCCTGAAAATCCTATAATGATAGGTGAATATTAACACTGCTTTTCTTTGCATTCCTGATATAACAGTTTTAATCCTTCTCAAGACATTAAATAGGGAGAAGATCATATACAAAGAAACCAGAAAGAAAGTATTTTTTTAAATTGTCATTAAATATGTCTGTATTTTCATATCTATTTATCTGCCTCTACCTTCTTGCCTTTAGTAAATTGGCTTTATTTTTTAACATTTGCTTCAGAAATAATTGTATTCTCTCATTCTAAGGTTCTCCTCTCCTTGCCTGTAGGAGATCCTTGTGGATCACTACTGGTATCCAGCTGTTTATGGATATTACTTCTTTTACCTTCGTCTAGCTCACACCCTCTCTAAGTTCACTATTTCCTCTTATCGATCCCTTTTATCCATTTGGCATATTTGGATCTCCAATCTTTTAATCCTATTTCTTTTCTCTTCTATATACTTCCTTCCCCTAATTGAAACCTGGCTCTCTAGTTCATTGACAAGCATTTACTGAACACCAGTTATGTACAATCTTGTTTTTTTGGCACCTTGTATTTCACCAATCCATTGAATTTTCACTGCCCTAAGAGAGCCTGCAGTTTTCATCCCAAGTTGGTGGAGTGATTCAGATTCTGAGAGGCTCTCATTTCTAGGCTGGAGAGATGCTGCTTCTGTCGACTGAAAAAAAAAGAAGCACAACCTAAAAGTTGATAACTATGTTTTATTCAGTGTACATTCTGAGGACTTGAGCCTGGGAGACAGGCTCTGGGACTGTTCTGAAGAAGTAAGGGAGGAACCAGGATATTTAGGAGTTTTTGCAACAAAAACCAGGTAGTCAGAACATCAAAAAAATGCTGTTAATTAAAGAAAAACAGGACATCTGAAGTTAGCACTTTTCTATGTACGGAAAATGCAAAGTCTGGGCTCATTGAAATCATTCTTTTCATATGTACCTTAAATGTCTAGGGCCAGTATCCTGTTTTCTCCATCATGAATCCCCTCAGGGTGCACCTTTGGGATGGGTTTGCGGCTGCACTGGCTGATGGCTTAATGGCCATGACATCCTTTGTTTACTGATATTGCAGGTGACATTCTTTGTCCCCACTCCCCTTTGTGTACCAAGCACAGGGTCCAGCACAGTATTAGTTTGGATTTAATTTTTCAGCAATAGAGAATCATTACAAATCTTTGAGTCGAAGGAGAGCAATGATTGCACGTGATATTCTAGGACGATATTTGTGGGAGTAATGTGCAGGATTGCTTGTGGTTTGAAGTATGTGTGTCCATTAATACTTACTACAATAAAACTGAGAGAGAGAGAGTAAATAGAGACCAAAAAAGAAAGAACTAAATGACTTCTGACTGATTCAATAGAAGGCGAAGGAGCCCTTTGTTAGATGATAAAAGAAGAGTTGTAAGCAAATAAGAAAGAACAATTGGCTCAAGACGAAGATGAGGAACTAAAATAATGTAATTTTATGGAAGTCATTGTGAAAGAGGCGAGTCAAGTGCCATTGACTGGGCCCTTCATATGCATGAAACATGTAGCAAATATTTTCCTACTGAGGTTGAATACTCTACCTGAGAGGCAGTTCAGAGCAGTGGTGGAGGTAGAAAGCATTTGGAGGAAACCGAAGAGGAAATGAGTAGTTTTCACACAGGAGTCATTATCAGGTAACTGTGCATGGGAGAACCATGGCTATGACACACTTTTCTTTAGGTTGGATCTGACTACAAGATGTGCTGAGAATTCCTGTTAAGAACTGCGCTCTACATGATAATTCATGCGACTTACAGGGGTGGGAGGCCTCAGGACTTCCATTATTTTTTATCTTTCTGTTACCCAGAGGGAGGCCTGCCTCTGCTACTATCCAGGCATCCTGTACTCCAAGGACTCCTTTGCCAGAGTAGGAATGAGGCTTGCAGAGCTCCAGGCTTCCTGACACTCCCTGATCAGCTTGACTATACTTAATTTTTTTTAATTGGGGGAATTATGAAATTTTAAATATTCCTAGATTTTAAAGCAATCATTTTCTCCTTAGTTGTTATGATAAAAAAGGATCTTCCTGAAGTTCTCTTTGCTCTAATGGAATACCAACCAGCTTAAAAGAGGGTTAGAAAATCAACTGTCAACAAAGACCAGACAGGTATAACACAAACATATGAATTAGGCTAGGTATAAGACTATTGGGAGTGACGTTCCTGTAGTAAACTAGATAGGGTGTGCTCCACCCAATGGCATGCAAATTGAAACGCCTATAAAAAGCTCTTTACTGCAGGATAAACAACGTGAGTATATATCATTTGAACAACATGTTTGAGAATGCTTCTGTTAGATTGAGGTATAGAGAGAAGGATCTCCCACTGAGTTTCTGCTCCTGTCGTATTATAGGCTAGTCACACAACCTGCCCTATATCAAATGGATGCATAGGCTGAACTTCAGATTTCATATATTATCTTTGCTCATGATTGAGTTAAAAGTTTAGGAAACGAAAAGGCAATAAGTGTAATCCATTGAATTGTCACTATGATTGGCCACAGTGTCATTGTAGGGTTTGGATTGGGTGATTTTTGCATTGACAGTACTTGAACATATTCTAACCTCTACCAACTTCTAGCCTAGTCTGAAGCAGTAGAAAAATCTAGACAAAAAGCAAAAGCCAATGTGTTTAAAACCTCAATAAAAGAAAAATAAATGAATACTGTCAGAGTTTAACACAGCTGTTTATTTTCTGTTTGATATTTTTATTCTGAGGTGTAGTAATTACGTACCAATAATATTATTAATATTCTGAACATTTTTGTCACTGTGGGAAATTAATTTCATTTATTTAAATAAATAATTTAAACTTTCTTTGCTAAAGAATTAAATGTAGCTTTAGTTTACCGTGGGGTTATATCTTTTCCTCTAAAAATATGCCTATGATATTTTTGTGAAATTCAACAGAAAAATAGAATTACACTACCAGCAATTTGCTTAGAAACACCTCTGTATCTGAATAAAGGATATTGTAAAGCAAAAAGAATGAAGTTTTATAGTATCTATGTTATAATAAGATCCTTTAAGGTTAAATTCAAATAGGTGTAACTCCAGATCATATAGGACCATTCTCTTGAAAAATAAAAAAGATTTTTTTCATATAGAGTGTAGGTGAGAGAAAAGATAGAAAATTTGAGTATTTTTGCAGCTTGGGGACTATTCCATTTGGTTTTTTACTATTCCATTCAATTCCTTACCAGGGCAATTTTCCATTTGTAAGGGACAACGCTCATTAAACAGCATGTGTGTATGTCCAAGGGTTTGTTTAACTTAAAGAGATACAGTATCTTCAAGTTTTCCAAACAAAAATGGCCAGTTCAAAGTTCTATGACCAGTGACATGTAAACTGAAGCAATCAGTGCAAGCCTGGTGATGCTCTGTTAAAATTTCAAAGGTTACCATGCGTGGGCTTTAGAATTTGTTTAGAGAGACGCAGCGATAACCTTGACTCTCTTTCAGTGGAAACAAGAGTTTATTAATCTGAGACCCATCATCCACATTTTAATCTTAATGTTTATCTCAAGATTCAGGTAATCATATTCCACTATAGATTACTTGGTTCTACAGATGGGTGACTGTATTTTATGTTTGCTTTTTCCCATGCCCCGCAATTTTAAATTGTTCTTTTTGGAGTTTAATTTTAATTCAGTTTATTCAACTCAATGTCAGGTGGCCTAACACAGTTATTAGGGGTCTTCAAAGGTCTCTGTCCAAACAACAGAATTAGGCTTGCAACTTGGTTGCTAAACTCAACTTTAGACTTTTTCCTGTTTATTGTCTTAGTTGCTGCAGTGGAAATATCTATAAATCAGATATCTTGCTTTTAATTGAAGAGATCTTTTATGCACTAGCTAACAATGACTGCTCTTTCAATGAGACCATATAAACAATAATTGGTTGAGATTGAACTTCATGAAAACTCATTTAATAGATGCTTAGTGTGCAAGCACATTAACTTAGTAAGTACCTCCTAAAGCTCATTCAGGTTCCCCTTTCCCAGTTTTATTTTATTCTTTTAAAGTTTCTAAAAGGACAGACTTGCCTTTCTACTTTACAATGCATAACCAAACCATAATTGTTATTGTTATTTTCTGATTTTATTCTTTCACCTGCCACAAAAATAAAACATGTTTTTTTTTGTTTGTTTGTTTTCATTGGGTAAATGTTGCTCAGAAAATTTTTTTTTTTTTTTTTGCGGTACGCGGGCCTCTCACTGCTGTGGCCTCTCCCGTTGCGGAGCACAGGCTCCAGACGCGCAGGCTCAGCAGCCATGGCTCACGGGCCAAGCCGCTCCGCGGCACGCAGGATCCTCCTGGACTGGGGCACGAACCCGTGTCCGCATCAGCAGGCGGACTCTCAACCACTGCGCCACCAGGGAAGCCCTGAAAAAAATTTTTTTGACATATGTATTTCTTAGATGTTTGGGTAGTAGTTGGTAAATCTTTCTATTCTTTCATTGATTGTCTATTTTAGGTATTTGAGATGAGGACTAGGATAATGGAAAGCTACTAGATCTCAACTTAGAAGAACGAGGCTTTATGTCTTGGTACCACTTACTCGAATTTGAACCTTAGACATGTTTGTTCTTCTCTCTGTACTATTTTCATGGTTTCCCAGAGCTACTGAAATAGTTATGTTTAACATTATACAAGAAATTATGTTGCATTGATATATAGCATTATTACTATTATAAGGTCCTGGAATAAAAGACTAGTGCCTGTTCAATTAAGTTGTGTGGATCATATTTTGAACTAAAAATAAATACTCATGGTCTAACAAGTAAATTTTTTTGTGAGTTTAAATAGAGAGGCTTAAAGTATATAAAATTAAACCATACTCAGTTATGCTTCTAACTAAAGATAATATTGAATGGAATTAATAGCAAATGTCATTATAATGTTGAGTGGAACTTCAGGGTTAAAATATTTTTTTTCAAGAATAGGTTAATTTTAACCACTGTTAAATTAAATTTGCAACATCAGGAGTTTTAAGTCACATTTCCTTCCAGAGCTCCTACAGCACACATGTGGTCAGCCCTGTCCCCTGACCTTAGTTAATGTGTAGGGAATCTGGAAGAATTCTGTGAGTCTGAAATAATCAGTGTTAAGTATATGGATAAAGTTTGTGGGCTCTGTGAGTCTCAGGCATGCAGCAGAGTGAATGGCAAAGAGCACTGATCCTGAAGTCAAAATGCCTGGGTTTGCATCCTGACCCCACTACTTACTAGCTGTGCACTCTGGAACAAGGTGAACTACTTAACCTGAACCTCCATGCTCCTTACCTGTTAACTGGGCATAAAAATAATACCTGTCTCAGTTGTGAGGATTAAATGAGTGCTTATGTGTAAAATGATCGGAGCAAGGTCCATCATAAGTTCTATTTAAGTGTTTCTTTTTGGGAGTAAACACTCATTTCCCCTGCCTGATGCTACACAGACTTACTCTTAGGGACTTGTTCATTTTTAGACATAGAGAGAAAAATCTGCACTTTATAGTGTTTTCAGAGGAATCGAAATTGTAGAAGGAACTTTATAAATCATCCAGCCCCATCGCTCCATTTTATAGATGAGGAAATTGAGACCCAAAGAAGTTGAATTACTTGTCCAACATCACTTTAAATAAACTCCTATTAGGCAGGTAAACCCATTACAGATTTGTTACTGATGTGTATACTCTCATCTAGCTGGGATCATGAAATATCCAGATTGCTTGAGTCCCTTGGATTACAAAGACCCACCGAGTTGAACTGAGATCTAAGAGCTTCAACTGACCCAAGGTGAACACCTTAATAGACATTTCTCCAAAGAAGACATACAGATGGCCAGTAGGCACATGAAAAGATGCTCAACATCACTAATTATTAGAGAAACGTAAATCAAAACTACAATGAGGTAACACCTCACACCAGTCAGAATGGCCATCATTAAAAAGTCTATTATTTAAATAAATGCTGGAGAGGGTGTAGAGTAAAGTGAACCCTCTTACACTGTTGGTGGGAATGTAAGTTGGTACAGACACTATGGAAAACAGTATGAAGTTTCCTCAGAAAACTAAAAATAAAATTACCATATGATGCAGCAATCCCACTCCTGGGAATATACTCAGACAAAACTATAATTGAAAAAGATACATGCACCCCTATGTTCATGTATAGCAGCGCTATTCACAATAGCCAAAACATGGAAACAACCTAAATGTCTATCGACAGATGAATGGATAAAGAAGATGTGGTACATACATGCAATGAAATACTACTCAGCCATAAAAAAGAACAAAATAATGCCATTTGCAGCAACATGGATGCAACTAGAGATTATCATACTAAGTGAAGTAAGTCAGAAAGATAAAGACAAATACCATATCATATCGCTGGTATGTGGACTCTAAAATATGGCACAAATGAACCTATCTACAAAACAGAAACAGACTCATAGACATAGAGAACAGACTTGTGGTTGCCAAGGCAGAGGGGGGAAGGGAGAGGGATGGAGTGGGAGTTTGGGGTTGGTGGATGCAAACTATTATACTTAGAATGGATAAACAACAAGGTCCTAATGTATAGCACAGGGAACTATATTCAATACCCTGTGATAAACCATAATGGAAAAGAATATAAAAAAAGAATGTCTATATGTGTATAATTGAGTCACTTTACTGTATAGCAGAGATTGCCACAACATTGTAAATCAACTATACTTAAATTACAAAAAATAAAAATAAAGGAAAAAAAAGAAAACCTAAGTAAAGCTCGAGTTCCCTGATTTGCATTTATTGTCTTTCTCTGATTCAAGGTGCTCTATTTTTATGCATTTAGATTTTTATGTGTGCAGAAAATCTTATTAATGTGCAGTTTCAAAATTCCAGATTTCAAAGCCTCTAGCTTTGTGATGCTGCCTTAGGCTTACTTTGAATTTTGCTTTCTGGTATTGTGTGTGAGTTGTCTGAGCGCCAAAATGAGAATTCTTGTTAAGAGGGAGAACAGTGTAAAGCTACAGATGCTTAAGATGGATCCAACTAAATGAAATATTTCTACTCTCTTTGACAAAAAGAAAAGAAAAAAGATTGGTGGATTATGGAAAACACAGAATACTGGGGATAGAGCAGTAGCAGTCCAAGGCATTTTGCAACAGGAATACATGTTATCAAAGTCTCAATTTATAGCAGTATCTATAAAAAAGAATATCTCACTCTATTAGATAAAACACTAGAAAAGTAATTTTATTGCAATGCTTGCTTCACCATGAAAACTTCTAAGTGTGTAAATTAACTAATTCAGTATAATTCAATTTACCATGCAAAATCTTGTGTGCCACACTGGGGGATAGGCAGCAACGGTTGTGTTGTATTAAGGGAGAGCTATTACTTATAAGGAGCATTTCTATAAAAGTATTTTTTTTCCCTGAGATTTTGATTTATGTTAGTTCTTTTTTGGAGCCAATTTAGTCTCTTGTTGACCCTCAGATAATGAATTTACTGTTATGTCGACTTAAAACATAATGCACAACTTAAAGTTTAGAGTTATATTTTATTCGGTGGACAAATCTGAGGTCTTAAGCCTGGGACACAGCACCTCAGGTAACTCTGAGAGACTGCTCCGAAGAGACAAGGGGGGAGCCAGGATAAATAGGAGTTTTTGCAACAAGGACCAGGTAGGTGGAACATCAAAATATTACTGTTAATAAAAGAAAACCAGATATCTCGAGTTAAAGAATTTAGTGCTTTTCTATGTATGGGAAGATGCAAGAGTCTCGGCTCATTGAAATAATTCCTTTGATAGGCACCTCAGCTATCTGGGCCAGTATCCTGAGTTTCCTCAGGTGCATCACTGGTGGTGGCTGTAGCAGCTGACTGCTAGATGGGCTTGGCAGTGGACTGCCCTGTTTGTCTCCATCCTGAATTCTTTCAGGGCTCACCCCCAGGAGGCTGTAATATAGTGGCTTGATGGCTGCAACATCCTTTGTTTACTGATTTGGCAGGCAATATTTTAGTTCTCAGTTATGTCACTCCTAAATTTAATACAAATCTGTAATGATAGATATTTAGAAATTGCAGATTTAACATTCACAGTTTTGATTACTTTCAAACAACTCTGAAGGTCCTTTGCATGTACAAGTTTATACTTGTGCTGAGACGTACATTTTAATTGAGGGTGTTGGGATGTTGAGTGAGTCACTCACTTATTCTCTTATTCACTGAATAAGTCAAATATTTGTTGTGCATTTACTATATGCCAGCCTATCACCTAAAAGGTCTAGCCAGCCCCATATATCTTTCGATATTGCTTTATGGGTTTCTAGTTTCTTTGTCCAGTGACTCATTACTGTGATATTAGCAAATTCAGAGTTAAGACAGTTTTAAGGATCTACTATATGTTCTCTCATATAATTTTGATCTTTAAAAGGATATTTAACATGGAAGGGTCATTGTGATTAGGTTTGATGAATCAGGTCTGATATACTTTTCTACTCTGATTGATTCTCTAATTATTTGGCTGATATCACATACCGCTTGGTTTATTTTTCCCAGCACCCAGAATACCATCTTTTGTGTTAATTTGAATAAAATTAAATTAAATTCTGTTTAAACGTGTGAATTCATTAGCTCTGTAATTTCTCTGTTGGTGTAGCAAACTTGCTATCATATGTGCTTATAAACATAAAATTTGCTACAATTTATTATAAAATTTTCTTAAATTTTAAAAATTTGAGACCAGAACATCAAATACTACAATGATCTATGAATTTGATGTATATTCAGAATTGGTAAGAGTGTATGAGGAGGTATGTGTGACCTCTTAGGTATTAAAATCAGCTGACCAACTCTGATAGCAATTCATACGTTCAAATAAATTTGTTATTTGAAGCAGTGACACTTCCTGCATTGTTAGATATTTCCTTGACAAAAGTTAAGTCTATTAATTTTCAAGGAACAGTCCATTTAAATTTGTATTCTGCACTCTGAGTAGGACAGAAAATCCTGTTGAATGGAAATAAGATTCTAACTTCAAAAATGGCCTTTAAAATACCTTAGTTTCCTAATCTAAGATGATTACTTGTTTTATTGTTGTAACATATCTAAAATTAGGGAGCATCTTGGAACTGATATGTGCTTTTTTTTAACATCTTTATTGAAGTGTAATTGCTTTACTTAATTTGTATGTGTTAATTTCTGCTTTATAACAAAGTGAATCAGCTATACATATACATATATCCCCATATCTCCTCCCTCTTGTGTCTCCCTCCCACCCTTCCTATCCCACCCCTCTAGGTTTTCACAAAGCACCGAGCTGATCTCCCTGTGCTATGTGGCTGCTTCCCACTAGCTATCTATTTTACTTTTGCTAGTGTATGATATGTGTTTTTTAATGGTGCTTTCTTTTTTTCTTCTTTCCTCTCCTCTGAAAAGTTATTACTAAATTGTTAAATCATGTCTTAAATAATGGCATATTAAAATGGATGAATAATGTAAATCAAATGGAATATGAGAGGATCAGTTTTTGTTTCATTTCAATTTCATGTAAGATATGTAATTGAAAAGGTAAATTAAGCAGCTCTTCCTACAGATTTTTCAAATTAATGAAATTTCACTAGCATTTCTAATTTCCCAAGATTTTTGTAAACTACAGAATTCTACTAGTGTAATCACGTTACTATAGTCTCCACTCACACTGGATTTTATGAAAACGTGTTAAAAACTACATGTTGAAAATATTTATTACTGACTTTATTCAATAGTGGTGTATTGGGAACAAGGTGCTTTATTTATACCTTAGCATAATTCCTGGTACGCTGCAGGCATGCAATAAATATTTGTGGAATGATTGACTAAAACAATGAATGCTTAATATATTTCAAAATTAGTTAAAGATTTCTCTAAAAATCCCTACTAGGGTATATGATTAAATTCTATGAATATATTGATACTTAACAGTGACATAAAAACAGAAAGACATGTAGCAAATCCAGGTCATCAGATTGAATCAGAAATCTGACTCCCATTGTTTAAAGAAAATAACTAGTAGAAACTATTGAAAAATTGTATGTGTAGATATTGAATATGTGCAATTATATGCAATATAGTCACTATATATTGAAAAATATGTGTATTTAGAGATATTGATAATTTAACCAAAATGAATGACCTTTTGAACATGGCACTTACATCCGGTTTCTTCTGTAAATCTTTGTAATATAACTTATTTTCATAAAATTATATGATTTATAAATAACAGCAAAAATGAACCTGAATAATTAATCTATTTAAGTGATTTTTAAAATTATACATGTTACTTTAGGTTCTTAGGTTTATAATGCATTTGTGATATCCTTGACATTCGCTAAAAATTTAGGGGGATATAGATCAATTTTCAAAGAAAAATTAGTTTTAATTTACTTAAATACATGTGTGCGTTTGTAAGTAAAGCAGCTGTGTAAGAATGTAACTTTCCTTAATTTTTTCTAAGTCAAATGTATTTCAGTTTTGAACCTGCTCAAGTAGAGTACTTTTCATCTCCATCACTTTGGGGTTGCTTAAGACACGTCTCACAGTCATTTCCTCTCTGGGGTCTTACTCCCTCCCAAACCCTTCCTGAATAGAATACAGGGTCTGTCTTTCTCTCAAGATACTAATTTTTCTAAAGCTTTCCTACACTCTTGGAGAAAAAGAGAGCCTTTAAGACAAGCCTTTCTCTCTGACTTTGAGGGACCATATTCTTTTTTTTTTTTTTTAATTGAAGTATAGCTGATTTACAATGTTGTGTTAGTTTCTGGTGTACAGCAAAGTGATTCAGTGATATATGTACATATATATGCGTATATATATTCCTTTTCATATTCTTCTCCATTACGGTTTATTACAGGATATTGAATATCGTTTCCTGTGCTATACAGTAGGACCTTGCTGTTTATCTATTTTATACCTAGTAGTTTTTATCTGTTAATCCCAAACTCTTAATTTATCCCCTCTCCCCTTCCCCTTTGATAACCGTAAGTCTATGTCTGTGAGCCTGTTTCTGTTTTGTAAATAACTTCATTTGTATCATATTTTAGGTTCCACATATAAGTGATATCATATGATATTTACCAGGGACCATATTCTTACTATTTCCCTCCACGTCTGTCTCCTCTCCCCAGCCTGATAGATTATTTCTTGTCTCTTCTCATGTCCTTTGCTCTTCCCCAAGTACTTCCCCCAAACATTTTGTCTACTTCAGTAATACTTTCAGCTCCTCTAAGAGCTTAAGTTTTAGAAGCCAACATTAAAGAGAACTCTTTGTCCATGCTTTTCATCCTTTTACATCCCTCCTCTAAAGCATTTAGCACAGAATATCCTAACTACTTATGACAAAAATCAACATTTTCTGAAAAAAGGAGGAGAATTTACTAGATCAAATGCTATCCCACCACATAGGTACTGATATTTTATTTTATGGGGACACATCATCTTCAGTGTGTGAGTATTTGGTAAATATCCAGTGATAGTAGTGCCAACACCCCAAATTTTGGGGATTTTCATATAAAATAAGGGCATCCTGAGGCATTTTTTGTTTGTTTGTTTGTCAAATTAAGATAGAAGGTAAGGATCTTTAGAGAAATCTCTCCTGTGATGTTTTGGAGAATGATAAAGTAGGACTATTTAATAGTGAGACTTAATTCATTAAAAATTTTTTAAAATGGGAAGTTTTTAAGTGCTGAAGACCAGAGGAAACTTATGAATATACATAGTAACTATTATCTCTTGCATTTGTAGCTGTAAAATTGAGACAGGAAAGTAATTCACTTCAAGGTCACAGCCTGTTAGTGGCAGAGGTCAGAACTGACTCTGACTGCTGTTTTAACACTCATCTTATATCAGGATTCTGCTAGGTGCCTGGTACTATTCTAGGCATGTAACATGCATACCTAAAATGAAGTAAAATAAACATTTTCTAGCGGTTTTTTATTTTTTTCCCCTTAGGGATTCCAGATTAACCTTGGCTGCTTTTAACTGTATTAAGACTTTGAAACAGGGAAAATGTAAAGGTTCTTTACAAGGATTGTGTAGGTTAGCCTTACAAATATTTCCTAGAATCACCTCGGCAGACATCAGTAATGAATAAGATATATGTGAGTAGCTGTGTGTATTCTTTCTGTCTCTCCACCTAAAGCATATCCTGTTTGCTAAATATCTTGGACTCTTCACTCCCATTTGTTTGCTTGTTTTTTTTTTTTTTTGGACACCATAATTTCCACATATACATGTACTTGTGTATTTACAACATATAATAGTGATAATAAAAGCTATAGTAATAATAGCCAACATTTATTGAGCACTTGCTATGTGCCTGGTACTTTCTAGGCACTTTACACGTATTAAATTATTGAATCCTTTAAAACAAATTCGCATCCCCAATTTGTAGTTGAGGAGATTGAGGCATAAAGAAGTAACTTGTCCAATGGCAAAAACTAGTAAATGGCAGAGGGATGATCACACCCAGGCAGTCTGTGGGCTTAGTCGCTTCTCTCTGAACATAGGAGTGTCATATAAGAGTTGTGTGTTCTCCTTGTACATCATGAGGTTTTGACAGCAGGTCAGAGGGAGAAAGAACTTCTACAAACTAAGTTTAATGTCTCTGGGATCATTTTGCTAATTTGTGTGTAGTATGGCACCCACTGCCATATTTTTAAGACTTTTCATATTGGAAGAGGTAAAGTGATGTGAGGTGTTGTAGAAAACTGATATTATAATCCCTAGTTTTACTTCATCATGTAGTCCCTTACAAATGCCCTTCACTTATGTGTTAAGGGGGCTTGGCAGAACATGTGAGACATAACAAATATTTTAAAATACCATATGCTGACACATATATATGGAATATAAGAAAAAAAAATGTCATGAAGAACCTAGGGGTAAGACGGGAATGGAGACGTGGCCCTACTAGAGAATGGACTTGTGGATAGGGGGAGGGGGAAGTGTAAACTGTGACAAAGTGAGAGAGTGGCATGGACATATATACACTACCAAACGTAAGGTAGATAGCTAGTGGGAAGCAGCCGCATAGCACAGGGAGATCAGCTCGGTGCTTTGTGACCACCTGGATGGGTGGGATGGGGAGGGTGGGAGGGAGGGAGACGCAGGAGGGAGGAGATATGGGAACATATGTATATGTATAACTGATTCACTTTGTTATAAAGCAGAAACTAACACACCATTGTAAAGCAATTATACTCCAATAAAGATGTAAAAAAAAAAAAATTTCCCCAAATTAGATCACTGTCATATCTAAGTTAGTGATTGTTTTATTGTATTTACCACTGGAGCTTTTCAGAGCTGTTAGCTGTCACCCACATTATAGAATAATGGGACTTGTTTGTTGAATCTCTACCAGGTAAGATTTCCCTGATTGATAACACAGATGCTGGACTCAGCATTTCTCCTTCTCCCCAAAGCTAGGCTACTCCCTGGAGGTCATTTCTTTGTGTGGACTTTCTGTAATTCATTTGCCCAGAGTATACTTTTCAATGGACATAGTTCACTCTTTGTTGATCAGAGTTGTAAAGTATTTGCTGTCTGCCTAGGTTTTGCAAATTATCTGTGGCAAAGGATTAAAGTATAAACATCAGGTCGTTGGCCTTCAACGTGATGAATGGCCTGATGTTATAATTTTAAAAATCTTTAAATGAATTCATTCTTTAATATATTGAAGGATTTCTACAGGATGATTTTTGTATGCAAAAGAAATTCACTACAGTCAGAGATGATTCTAAAGTTTAAGGGGTCGGATAGTTCTATATATTAAAATTTTAAAGTACTATGATTGAATAGAAGTGCTTTTTGCTTGTATCTTTATTTAGCATTCATGGCTGAATGCCTTATATTATAGATTTTTTTTTTTGGCTTGCCTTGGCTTTTTAATTTGTAAAATCCTGGAAAAATTACTGTGCATATTGATATTTTTGTGCATATCATAAAGCACCAATATTGTTTCTAATACAATGTATATTCTCAAGAAAGATTTTGAATTAATTATTTGTCCAAATTAAATACAACTATAAATCTATCTCATTATTTGCACAAGAATATTCAAATTGTAGGGTCAAGATATATTGGTATGGTCACCAAGGTAGATATTGTATCATTAAATCAGAGAGTGCATGTGACTAACCAATAATTGTTCATGAGAATAACCAAGTGATATTGCTTAGAAATATCCATTTGCAACTCAGTGGGACTGCAGATAAGTAAAAGTAGAAATTTATTATCTTTTCTATCAAGGTAAACCTGGCTTTGATTGTCACATATATGTATAATCTATCAACAATTAACAAATTCTCACCATATATTTAGCTCTATTAAGTACTGTTGGTGACATTTCTACCAGGATGTCTAACAGATATTTCACACTTAACAAGGCCAAACAGAACTATCAATTACCTTCCTTAAACCTGTATGTCTTCTCCCACCTTCTTCTCCCCCATCTGTCCCCCAAACCCTCCCCATCTCCACAAATGGCTCCAGCATTCTTCAGTTCTTGAGGTCAAAACCTACGAGTCATTGGGTCTTTTTTTCCCCTCACACTGCACATCCAGTTTATCTGTAAGAACTGGTAGCTCTACTCCCCAAATGTATTCAGAATCTGACCATTGGTCACCATTTCCTTTGCTATAATCCTAACCTAAACCACCATCTTCTCTTGCTGGGCTACTACCAAGCCTGCTGGTTTCCCTACCTCTACTCTTGCCCAGTGTGGTCTATTACATCTAGACAGTGATCTTTCTAAAGCTTAGATTAGATCTTGTCATGCTGCTGCTTAAGAATTGACCTATGACTTTGAACAACCTCCAGAATAAAGTTCAGGCTCCTTACTGAGGTCTAGAGCATCAGCTTCTGCCTCTTTCTGGACCTCATCTCCTACTCTCTCCTTGTTCACTGCACTATAGCTATCCTGGCCTACTTTTTGTCCCCTCTTAGAGCCTTTTCACTTACGGTGTCTTTTACTTTGAATGCCCCTTGCCCCCAACCCTAATCTCACCATGCCCGTCTCGTTGTCATCATTCAGATCTCAACTGAAATGTCACCTCCTCAGACAGGTCTTCTCTGACATCCTTTGGAAAAACCATAGCCCTTCACTAATCACATTCTTTCTCAGTACCTGATTTTATTATCTTCAACTTATCAGTACATAAAATTAGCTATTTATTTATTTACTTGTTTACTTGCTGTCTTTTCTACTGGAATGTAAGCTCCTTGAGGTCAAGGAATATGTATGTTTTGCTCAATGGTGAATCTCCAGCACCTAGAGTAGAGGCTGGCACATAGTAGGTCATCAACAAATTTGTTGATTAGCTGGCTAACTGGCCTTTATATTCTTTTCTGTAAAACAAAAGACATGGAACCAATTATCTATAAGGACTTCTCTAGTCCTAAGATTTTTCTTTAGTCTCTTAAAACTGTATTGGTCTGAATAATGAGGATAGCAAAATGTCCAGGTTGAACCCATACTCTAGGTTAAGTCACACCTCTGACCACACTGCTCTACAGAACTTTCTGCGACCTTCCCTATGTGGACAATTTCAGAGTCTCTAAAGGCCAGTCTACAGTTAGCCATATGCTGTTTTGCCTTCTTAACTAAAGTGCTCTTGCATGTACATCTATAGGTGCAATTTCATCTGAACACGCTCAAGGTAAGAGCCGGTGCTGGTTCCAACCTGCTTTTCCTAAAATTCACTGAGTGCCTATATGTGCCAGGCACTGTTTACACTTGACATGCATTAACTAATTTAATCCTCATAGTGATCCCATGAATTAACATTATCCCAATTTGGAAGAGAAAAAATCAAGGCACAGAGAGTTGGAGTAACTTGCCCAATTCCACATAGCCAGTAGTGGGGCTGGCATTTAAACTTGGGAAGTCTGTTCCCAAGTCTGCTCTTAATCAACACATGATAATGCCTATACAGTACCTGGCATAGACACTAGAAATATGTGGGAAATATAGCAGACACTAGATATTCATTCGAGTGAACTGAATGAATGAATAACAAAGAGAAAGAAATGTGCAATAACAGTTCTATGCAGTGGCTGTATTATCTCATCCAGAAACCTCCCAAATAATTATTACTGAAAGGATGCGCATTACCATGAATACCTTGTTTTTTCTGGTTGCCACCTTTATATGGCTCGCATTTGTATTTATCATTCCATTCCACACTGCCTCTGCTTAATCCAGCAGTTTTGTATCTGAGCACCCATTTGTCTCCAAACAAATTCCACAGATGTCTTATCTAACCTACTGGGCTTGAAAGGCAATCGTTAGTACAACTAAACTGAAAACAACCTCAAATCTGATCTTCCTAGGATGAGCAAGGCTTTGTGGCTTAGAAGGACTTTGCTTTCAGAGTTATGAAAGAGTATTCTTTCTACGGGTCTTCTAGAAGTGGAAAAGCAATGATTGAAAAGAATATGAATTAAAATATTTTAAGATAAAGATTTATATGCCTGTTTTTAACATAGTAAAGTAAAATAATATGAAAGAGTAGATTCTAGCTTTAATTTATTGCCAGATTATCTGAAATCTGAAATATTCATGGATACTTTACTGTCTAATTTCCAATGTGGTGGCCAGTGTCTGTTTTCCTCTATCTTGCACTGCCACCTCTACCAACTTCCTATCTTGCTGCTGCAGCCACTGGGATTGTTACAGGAAAGGTAAAAAGCAAGGCTTCTATGACAGAGACCTTATTTTAGGAGAACAAAGAATAAAGCATAAAACACAAAGGGTAGATCCTCATGCCAACTTCTGCAGCTCAAACTCAAGGAAAAATATTTCTACTGCCAATGGCAATGGATGTAGCTTTGCATATATAATGAAAGCTTTTAGGGACTATCAGTGGAGAACAACTGCTCTAATTTTTTGAAAGGCATCATCGATTAGATCTATACATAGATTAGATCTATACCCTCCTGACCCCATGCTGCATGAGTTCATAATTCTTGCTCTGTTGCTCACTAACTGTTGACCTTGGGCAAGTTACTTAACCTCAGTTACTTTAACTCAATCTCAGTTTCTTCAGTTGTAAAATAGAGATAATAACAGTGTTGCCCTTACAGCATTCTTCTGAGGAGGGAATGAGCTAATCTGAGCACTGCTACAACATTGGCACATTGTAGGCACTTTATAAATGTTTGTTAGATAAACTGCTGCATTTTTCTCCTGACACACTCATCAGTGCTTCGGTACAGTTGATTTACCTCTAATCTAATGTAAAGGCACTTGAGATTTTAGTTAGTATTTGCAGTCTCATCGTGAGTAAACACAAAATTTCTATTATTATTATTTGCAATATTGACAATAAGCCCATGGACTTTCATTATGCTTTCATGGATATCGAAGAGTTTATGGACACTAGACTAGAAACTGTTTATTTGTTTTTTTACTCATTCATTCACTCAACAAACATTTGTGAATGAATACTCATAAATACTACATGCCAGGAATGTATGTGATTACTTGTGTGTCTCTTAAATTTGCTAGAGATGGATATTTAATAACATTCCTTAGTTTTTTTCCACAATACAATCATTTTGCACATTTTTACTAATTAAATTTAATTAATGGGTTTAACAACTCTCGTCTAGTACTGGACCGAGATTTTGTGGAGAATACAATAAATAGGACAAATCTTTACTCTTATAAAATAATTACAATTTAGTAAAACCATAAAATTCAAGAGGTATGACTAAGAACTAATAAAAGTAATAGAAATTATCAGAAGAGAGTGAGAAGACTGTAAGACTGGGGGAGAGAAAGTTCTGAGGTGTGCTCTGAAGAGGAGGATTTATATAAATAGAAAGCAGAGGAAAGTCATCATGGTGGGAGACTGCCTAATAAACAGAGACCTGGTCTGGAAATGAGCTTGGTATGCTGGGTAAGATGAAGATGACCTTGCAGCACCTTGCACAATCTTCTCACCCATTATGGTGTTATATATTTTATAGGGTTGCCAAAAATATTACACTGAATATCACTGTCTTAATAGGGAAACTTATATGTGCAAGAGAAATAAAAGATTATGCTACAGAGATACTTCTTTTATTTGTTCACTCATTTACTCATCCATTTAACAAATATTATTGAACACGTTATATGCCAATCATGTGCTATCCACTAGGGATACTGCAGTGATGGAGAAAGATAAAGCCTCTGCTTTCACGGATGTTATAAACTAGTGGAATCAGATTCCTGAACATTTTAACTACCAGGGTAAGGAGCCTGGAATTTATTTAAAATGTAATATAATGTAAAAAGACTTTAAGGAGAGAAAAGTTTTAGGATTAATCAGAGCATATAAGGACTCCAGGTATGAACATTAATTAAGAGTTTATTATAATAACTCTGGCATGATTTGGTGAAAGCCTGAACCAGAGTTGTGTCAGTGTTTGGGGGATAAGGATAAATGTGAGATTTTAAAGAATGGATCAGAACTATTTAGGGACAGATTGGATACTTGAGGTTAAGGAGAAGGAGGCATTAAAATTACTATAAGGTTATAAAAATGAGTGACATGGAGAATTAGGGAATAATAAGTCAAGTGGGTAAATCTGGAAGAAAATTAAATGAGGGTTGTGGTGGGAAGATGACAAATTGATTTTGAACATACTCACACACTGAGCTTATGTCAAGTGGATTTTAAGGGGAGGAATGGATCTTCAAGTGTTTTTACAGTGACTGTAGTAAGAAATGCATTTTACATAATGAACTGATGACATATATAGCAAACATTTCACAAAATGGTATTTATCCTACTCTATGTAATTCACCCTGATCATTTCTGTTCATTTTATTTTACTAAAAAATATTGGTCATGGCACGAAATTTATTTTGTGACCCTGTTTGAAAAACCGTTCTAAAGATGTTGAAAATAAGAATCTTATTTTAGTTGATGGGTTTTAGAGCCTTTTGGCAATAAAGAGGAAGCTAATATAGATTTTGGATTGTGCCATCAGGCATTAGGAAATAATTTCAAGTTCACAGGGTATAGAAATCCTTCTTAGATGATCATGGCTACAGATGGAGAGACTCCAACATATGCACAAGTTGGTTAGATGTACCCCAGTGTGTGGATAGCAAAGAATATTAGAAATAGCATGCAATCTAATCTTTTTTTTGCTATAAAAACATTTTTTAATTTAAAAAAAGGATATGTGTATTAATGTCACCAGATTTTTCCTACTGAGTAAAGGAATATTTCTCATACCTTCTTCTCCTCATCCTTGCAGACACATTCCATATTTGATATTTCCCAGAAATGTGCTCACAATTTTAAGGTATAGTCAAAATGAACCAAAGAACAACCTCTGAATGGACTGATTTAGGTTATTGTAGCTATCAGTTTAATATGGCTAATGAAGAAGCAATAGCACCAGTGTAGTAAGTGGCCTTGAGCAAGTTCTCTACAGGTGGTCTTGCGTAACAAGGTGGTTGAATAATTGGAAAGAGTTTCATATTTGAACTTTTCTAGCACCCCTTTTGTTTACTCACCTAAACTGCACACAAAAGATTATAAATGGGAATTAGTATTGGCTTGGGACTTGGATTTGGGTGGGGAGTACAAAGAAGTGTCAGCCATACGGCAACAGGTTAAGAATTGAGCAACGCTCTGGACAGTGAATGTGGCTGCTGGACCAATGGGATATATCATCAGGCTATGTAAATACATCTCCATGTGCCTAATGGCAAGAATGTGGTAGCTTTTCTAGTTGGCCAGGACTGAAGTAAGTCAGCATTTGCTAACATGTTTGCCTCCATGTTATCCCTGAAACCAAACTAATTCCCAGATTGCATTCCAATGAGAAACACAAAATGTGGGAGGACATACAGCATCAGTATCAAGTTGCTCATGGCCTCTTACCACAGGAGTGCAATTGACTCTTGCTCAGTCAAGTTAAACTGACAGTCAGTGAAAGTTTTGAATGGCTTCCATATCCAAAGTATGCACTGGATCAGGTGTTAGATATAGTGAACATAATAATACATGGGGTATCCCTTCAAAGACCTTATTATATATTATACTGGGCATGTAGGATATAAATTGCAGCGTTTCAATTGTAAGGAAACACTGATCTAACAACCTTAATGATCCAAAAAAGAAAAAGGGAAAAATAAGTTTCTGAACAACCAAATAGATATTCCAAAGTTCAAGCACCAAAGTTCAGGCCTTACAGGCTATTTACAAGGGTCAATTAACCTCTGTCCTAGTGGGATAGGACCTACATGGTGAGAGTTGAAGAACCATGGAACCTCTGCCTCAGGTTCTGCTCTTCACTTGGTTGCCTATCTGAGATTCCACTCAGGAATTAACCAACAGAACAGCAGTACTTCTAAAATGCCTTTGTTTCAAAGAAGTTAAGGGGTGGTTTTGTGGAAGAAATAGAGTGCTGAGGAAATTGGGAGCATGGGGTTGAGATAAAGGAGAGACTTCTAGATTTTGTGGAGTTATAGTTTACTAAGATTGTTGATCTTTAACACCCACCTGAATTTGCCTACAAAATCAGAAATGATAGTTTTGGCACGGGGTGTCCATTAGAGAGAAGGCACACAGAGTAGAGGTGGGGTGCCAGTGGGGGGCTTGGTGAACCTAAGAGAACAGTAATGCTGGGGTGCATCTAAGACATGCATTTGAGATGTGCAGAGGGCTGTGGAATGGGAGAGAGGGTTTATCATGAGCCCTAGTGAGGGGTTGCAGAGGGAGATGAGTGCCACAAATACACTTTCTTACTTTTCAATTTAGCCCCATGTAATACGTTTCTCTGTTTAGTGCATGCCCTCTTTTTTTAATGACTACTTCAACTTCTCAATTTCCCTCAAATATTCAATTCCAAGCCATTCATTCTTAGCAATCCCTTCCTTACAGAGTAAATAAAAGCCACAATCAGTAAAACCCTTGTCATTGGCTTCTAAATGCTCATCAGTGAAAATTTTCTTTCACCCTCAACCTTCTCCAATTGCCCCCCTTCACATCCAGATTTCTTGGAAGAGTTATCTATACTGTAGTTATTTATTCCTCTCCTCCCATCTACCTTTCCAGCCACTCCAGTTTGGTTTTTGGGCTCATCATTCCATCAAACAGCTCTATTAAGGATGTTGGTAATGCTCTTGCAATAGATATTATTTCAATTCTTGTTTGCTATCCCTGTCAGTAACATTTGTAACTCTTTAGTAAACATTCTCTTCCCTTACATTCCCTGGTATAACAATGCCTTGACTTGTTTCCTCTTCTCTGGCCACCTGTTATTTGATCTTTGATCTTTCCATTCCATCATGGGCCTCTCCTTCTCTCATGTTACTCTATTCCTAGCCTATCTCAGTCTTGTACTGCTTTGTGACTCACAGATAATATTCCAAGCTTAGGCCTTGCCTCTGCCCTCTAAACTCTATAACTATCTTGCTTGACATCTCTTTTTTTTTTTTTCAGTGTTCTTTTAATTTTTAATATTTTTTTATTTATTGAGGTATAGTTGATTTACAATATTATACAAGTTTCAGGTGTACAACATAATGATTCACAATTTAAAAAAATTGTACTCCATTTATAGTTACTATAAAATATTGACTATATTCCCTGTGCTGTACAGTATGTCCTTATAGCTTATTTATTTTATTACATAGTAGTTTGTACCTCTTAATTCCCTATCCCTATCTTGTCCCTCCTCTCTTCCCTCCTGCTACTGGTAACCATTAGTTTGTTCTCTATATTTGTCAGTTTCTTTTCTTGTTATATTCACTACTTTGTTTTATTTTTTAGATTACACATATAAGTGATAGCATACAGTATTTGTCTTTCTCTGTCTGACTTATTTCACTAAGCATAATACCCTCCAGGTCTATCCATGTTGCTGCAAATGGCAAAATTTTTTTTATGGCTGAGTAATATTACATTGTATGTGTATACCATATCTTCTTTATTAATTCGTCTGTTGATGGACTCTTAGGTTGCTTCCATATCTTGGCAATTGTAAATAATGCTGCTATGAACATTGGGGTGCATGTACCTTTTCACATTAGTGGGTTTTTTTAATTTTTTTTTTTATTGGATAGACACACAGGAGTGGAATTGCTGGATCATCGTAGTTCTATTTTTAGTTTTTTGAAAAACTTCCGTAATGTTTTTCAGTAGCTGCACCCAACAATGTGTAGCCAACAAGGTACAAGTATTCCCTTTTCTCCACATTCTTGCCACCATTTGTTTTTTGTGGTCTTTTTGATGACATCTATTCTGACAGGTGTGAGGTAGTATCTCACTGTGGTTTTGATTTGCATTTCCCTGATGATTGGTGATGTTGAGCATCTTTTCATGTGCCTATTGCCCATCTGTATGTATTCTTTGGAAAAATGTCTATTCAGATATTCTGCCCATTTTTAATTGGGTTTTTTTTGATATTGAGTTGTATGAGCTATTTATATACTTTGGATATTAATCCCTCATTGGTCATATCATTTGCAAGTATTTTCTCCCACTCAGTAGGTTGTCTTTTTGTTTTATTGATAATTTCCTTTGCTGTGCAAAAGCTTTTAAGCTTAATTAGGCCTCACTTCTTTATTTTTGATTCTGTTTTCTTTGCCTTAGGAGACAGATTCAAAAAAATATTGCTAAAATTTATGTCAAAGGGTGTTCTGCCTATGTTTTCCTCTAAGAGTTTTATAGTATCTGGTCTTACATTTAGGTTTTAATCAATTTTGAGTTTATTTTTGTATACGATGTTAGATGATGTTCTTATTTCATTCTTTTCCATGCAGCTGTTCAGTTTTCCCAATACCACTTATTGAAGAGACTGTCTTTTCTCCACTGTATACTCTTGCCTCCTTTGTCATAGATTAATTGACCATGAGTGCATGGGTTTATTCCTGTGCTTTCTACTCTGTTTCATTGATCTGTGTGTCTGTTTTTATGCCAGTACCATGCTGTTTTGATTACTGTAGCTTTGTAGTATAGTCTGAAGTCTAGGAGTGTGATTCTTCCAGCTCTGTTCATCTTTCTCAAGATTGTTTTGGCTATTCGGGGTCTTTTGTGGTTCCATACGAATTTTAAAATTATTTGTTCTAGTTTTGTGAAAAATGCCATTGGTATTTTGGTAAGGATTGCATTGTCTGTAGATTGCATTGAGTAGTATGATCATTTTAACAATATTAAGTCTTCCAATCTATGAACATGGTATATCTTTCCATCTGTTTGTGTCATCTTCAATTTCTTTCATCAGTGTCTTATAGTTTTCCAAGCACAGTTCTTTCACCTCCTTAGGTAACTTTATTCCTAAGTATTTTATTCTTTTTGATGCAATTGTAAATGTGATTGTTTCCTTAATTTCTCTTTCTGGTAGTTCATTGTTAGTGTATAGAAATGCAACAGATTTCTGTATATTAATCTTGTATTCTGCAACTTTACCAAATTGATTGTTGAGCTCTAGTAGTTTTTTGGGTAGCATTTTAAGGATTTTCTATGTATAGTGTCCTGTTGTCTGCAAACCGTGACGGCTTTACTTCTTACTTTCTGATTTGGATTCCTTATATTTCTTTTTCTTGTCTTTGACATCTCTTCTTAGATGTCTCAAACATGCCTGAAATCAAACATGTCCAAATCATACTAATGATATTCCTACATAGTTCTGGTCTTTGTCCAGTGCTCCTTAGACCTGTGAGTCATGCCACAAACATTGAATTGTACAAGGCAGAAAGCTAGAAATCATCATGACACCTCTACTTTTCTTACCAACCATTTTCAATCCATCCAGTCCTGCTGATTTTTTCTCCTTGGAGTTTTGTGCTGGAGAGAACCACCCCACCCCTCGCCCGCCTCTCTTTTCTGCCTATCCCTGGCTTTATCCTATACTATGAAGGGACGTTATTTATGTGCATGTGGAAATTCCACTTATTATATCCCAACTTATTATATACCACCTTCAAAAGCTGCCTCTTGGCCATTTCTCAGACCTAGGAGTAAATACATCAGTAATATGGTCTGCCCATGGAAAGATATACTCATGTAAGGGAACTCTCTGGCCCTAGAAGAGGTTCAGAGCTGTTTGGATTGGGAGTTCCAGGGTTAGGGTGCCTGAATCATGGTCTAGAATAGGAGGAAGACATACCCTCGGTTTTGTGAGCAGAGCATAGCTGGAAGCAGAACATAACTGGGGCAGAACATAGCTGGAAGAAGCTGGAGGAGGCCTTCTAAAGCATGGATTTTATAGAAGGGGTCTCTTTTTTGCGTCCAAGACAAGTACTGCTCCTAAATATCTCTTCAATCTGTCCATTTCTCTCCATTTCTATACTACTGCTATAGGTCAAGATCTCACCATCTGTTGCTGGGACTATTGCATTAATCCCCTGACTAGTCTTCATAGATATACTCTTGCCTTCTCTAGTCTCTTCCCTACACTGCAACTAGGGTAATTTTCTGAAGCATAAATCAGATTATATCATTGGGCTAATAAAATCATTCAACTTCTCATTGCTTTTAGAATGAAAACCAAATATACTACTGTAGCTAAGATGACATACAAACCATCTACTCTCATATCTCATCTCACGTTGTGCTTCCCCTCAACTCTAGCCTTTCTCAGTTTCTTTCATGCTCTTTCTTTTCTCAAGCATATTTTGTCCCCTGTGCCTGGAAGGCTATTTTCTTTCATCTTTCTTTATGCCCATTTAAAAAACTCTCAGTTTAAAACTCACATCCCTGGGAAAGCCCTCTCAGACTTCCAGGCACATGGTATTATTAAATAAATATGGCTTGAATCAAGAACACTGTTTTATCACTAAATATTTGGGTGGTCTACTGACTTTGTCAGTCATCTTAGATGAACTATTTCCCCATAGAAATTTTGTAGCTTTCTACCAGAACAATACATTTCTTTGGGGTTTATAATATTAAAATGACCAATCTCATCCTTAGCTTTGCCTGCAAATCCAAATAATTGAAAATTCTGCTTTATTTTTTCTGATTGCCAGCCTGCCTTTCTTTTCTTTCTTACTCCTACAGGAAATTTCATTGTCTTTTAAATTCAGGTCTAACTCTTTGCTTTCTGCATTTTGGTATTTTATCAAACATTTAGAAATTACACATATTCTTACCCTCCTTACTTCCCTCAGCCCTCTACCTACTCATTCCATTTCTTCAGGCAAAGTTCCTTCATAGACAAAATTGAACCCAGAGAATGCAAATTTGAAGCTTTGCAGTCTGTTGAGTTCTAACCTGAAGAGGTTAGAACCCACACCTCTTATTTATGGACAGGATTGCCCTTAAGTTTAGAGCTTCTCCTCTGATACTTCTTTAGCACCTCAGGAGTACTTTGTGTTCTACATGCACAGCACTTTACAATGTTGCAGTGTAATTATCTTTCTATGGTTCTATCTTCCCTATTAAACTGTGGGCTTCAAGACCTAGGGAGGTCTTCAAGAACTTCAAAGTCAGGGACTGTATCTTATTAATCTTCTGTATCCTCATAGCCTAGGAAATGCGTGGCATTTAGTGAGCATTCAGTACATTTTGAGCATTTAGTGAGCATTTGATACATTTCTTTCACATGAATGAAAGACTAGGTGGTACTGCTTAAAATAATAAGTAATAAAATAAGTCTGAAACATTTTTTTCAGAATTGTGCCCTGTCAGCAAGAACACTGGTGTTCCTAAATAAATAATGGGTTTGTTGATGCTAGGACAATGTTTGCTTTTAGATACCATGCTTCTCGATGTGCAATTTTTGCCAATTTTCCATGTAATAACAAAGAGAAATTTGAACTCATCAATAACAGCATTTGCCTTCAAGACATTAAATGCTGAGAGGCCAATTTATATAATTTTAATGAATGAATGAATATCTAATGTAAATATAAAAATTAAAATTGAAATAGTAATTGTATATATTTCATCTAATAATTAAGCTACACGTATTAAATATACTGCATATCTCACAACTGTGAATCAAAAGTATTTTGGAAAGAAATTGCCATTGTCCGTTTCATATGTTACTGAAATTACTTCTTTATGCTATTTGAATGCATATTTTTATAGCAGCATATTATTATCAAATAGCTATTTTTGCTAACAGAAACTTCAAACCTATAAATACTATTCTAATAAAAGAATTTTGTTCTTTTCAATGTCTATATCACGAAAAACTAATTTTGAACAATTCATTGCTTATATGTGCAATAATTATATTTAAAATCATTTTCAAAATATTTACATTGTATAGTTTATTATAATTAGGCTAGAGATGAATTTCTCTTTAAAAAAGATTGGCCAATTATTTATTTGATATATTTCTTAAAAGTTACAAGTTTTTTTGGATCAAATAATTCATTTCTTGATGTTAACCCATATATGGATGCTTAAAAAGGTAACGAGAATTTCAAGACTTAAATTTCATGGCTCAGTTGGGTGGCCAGCCAGAGAAGTTTCAGCTAAAGTCCAGCACTGTAAGATTACAAAACATTTGATTAATTTTAAGCTTTAGAAGACATGAAGGAGAAAACAATTTTTATCCTTTAATGAAAACTTCCTAAATTTGATCCACTGACATTTTAACATAAGAATATTTTAGCTACACAACCTTTATTGTTTTACAAGAGGTTAAAAATAGTTCCATTTTGTACCTTTAAACTAATCTCCTTTTTAGGTAGTAAGTCTCTTGAACTATATTTGAAAAAATATATAGAATATGAAGAGACTAAGCACTATTATACTCTCAGCAGTGTATTAATTTCTGTTTGATGTCCATCTGTAGCTACTATTATGAGATAGGAGTCACTAGTATTAATTTCAATTTCTATGTTTATAGACTATTTGTTGTTAACTTATACAAAGAATGGATAAACATGGATTTCAGGCATTAGCTATATTTTTCTTGGATTGGAAAAATGCTAGAAAGATATGAGAAAGTGTCATTTTATTTCCATAATTTAGACAAGTTAAATGATCTTTTCATTTCTTAAAAATGTTAACCTGAATTGGATAGAGAGTAATGCCTGATGAGCCACTGGGCAGCTTAGCAACGGACCAATTCTCAGATTTGTATCCCAATTTCCTAATTTGTTATATTCATTCTAACAGTCAGACCCTTTTCTCATGCTATGACTGTTTCATTGGGAATATGAAATCACAGAATGTTCAAGGTAGAAGGGTCCTTAAAGATGATTTAATTCAACTTGACCCATATAGCATAAAGATATAACTAGATCTGCGTGTTCAAGTTTGGAGCTAGAAATTGACGCTGAGCTGAATTAAACTGCATAGTAAAGAGTTGAGAAGTTTGAAGTAAATGGTTAGGAAATCTGAGAGAAGGTACATGTAATTTCTAGAGGCCCAGAGTAACATGAGGAAAGGTGGAAAAGGGACCCTCCTGCCATGGGAGCTTTGGAGAGAGGACTTAAGAGATGGGACAAGCCAACAATGGTGATCTAGTGTGGTTTTCATAATGTGAACTTTCTTTTCTTTGTTTCCTATGAAATTTTCAGCAAAGAATTTTCTCACTAATGCAACTGTTTAGGGAGGGACATGAGGGGACAATTGATATTTGGATTACATTACAATTTTTTGTTTGCATTAGATGCCTATATAAGTTCATACAATTTGGACAGTTTATTTTCTTATTTATTAATGGGAAATATATCTTCACAAGTGAACAAGAAATTAAATTGCTTACCATGTTTCAATTAGTTAGTTTGATGCTTAATGGTCTTTTACTTTTCTACCCTTCGTATTTTTTAGAAAGCAGTCCAGAGCCTTCATGATAGGTAGGATCTACCCTACCTATCCACACATATGTCCATAGTATCATAGGAAAAATGCTAAGAAGAGATTTTTTTGTTCTTGAATTTCTCTCCAAAAAGATCCAAATTTCCCTTATTTTGGAATGACTTTGGGTTAAGTGTTTCTAGAAAGTCTCTATTAAAATACTGAGGCTATTATCTGACATTGTTGTCACATTTTAATGCATATGTTTCACTTTTTTTCTAAGAGAAGACAACCCAGAAGTAATAATCTATCACAGAAGGAGATGGCAGAAGGGCTGGGCCAAAAAGATGGACAGTTGGAAGGAAAGCTGGTTTGGATGACTTGGTGAGAAACTTCAGGAATTCAGAGTGTGGTAGGAGGCTGTAGGTTTAAGGTTATGATTAGCAGGGCAAAGAAGTAGGGGACTGGTCTCAAGAGAGATTTCATTTACTTCAAAACTGTGCCTTTTCTATCCTGTCAAAATGGATGCAAAAATAAAGGACGAAACGGATAAAGGCTCAGGTTTAATTCCCAGTTATATTTCAACTGAGGTATTTTTTTTCTCTTCTAAATGATCAGTACATTATTAACCTTTGCATATGAAGTAATCATCTTAACCACTCTCTCTTTAAACTTTTTCCATAAAAAGAAACTAGAATCTGTAAGACGTATTTTTAACTCTTGGTTTAAATATTTGCATTTACTCCCATGCCAGACTCCTTTGATGATTAACTAAATATGACTTTAAAAGCTTGAAGAAGAGAATATTTAGAAATAACCAACAATTATGTAGTTTCATTTTTCTTTCAGTTTATAATGTACATGCAGAATTAATCGAAGAAAACTGTAGGTATCCTTACTTTGGGAACCCACAAAATGCAAATATTCAAGGGATACTTATTAATTAAGATAAATTTTAAACAGATAGTATTAAGAATTAAATATTTTAATTTCTCAACCATCTGCTAGTCTTTAAAAAGGATACACATATGGAAAATGCATTATTGATACTCTTAGTAAGATTCTTTCAGGTGTTTCAGTTTTATATTTGAAAATTATGCAATCTTCATTAAATATAGGAATATCAATTTTAGGTTTCTAGAATCATAATGAATTTGATTTTCTTTTGGTTTTCTATATTACTATTATAGTACAGTATAATATTACAGTGCAAAGTAGGTGGAAAAACTAATATTATTCTCTTCATTTGTTAAATAAAAAAATATGCACGAAGTATATGTGTGAATGCTAAAGGCCTGATTTTGTGAATTAGTCATACAATTAAGTCCAATGATAAGGACTGTGTGTTTGATCAAGCTTTCCCAGAAGACTCATTTTAAGGAAAAGGCCAGGGTTGAATACTGACCTCAAATAAAAGTGCCTACTTTTTCTTGGAGGCTAAAAGAAAAGTTGACTTCATTTACCCAAAAAGGAATTATTTTTTTATTCAGAAAATCAGCATAGTTTCCTTCATTCTTTTACAGTATACAATATCAGGCTTCAAAGAAATGGTTTTCTCCAATGGAAATAATTCCATAGGCAAATATTCGTTTACTTCTGTTCATCTATGGCTGGAAAGACAAGTCTGGCTCCCTTATTCGGACTCCCTTGAGCCATTAAAAAAAACTTATCAGGGCTTCCCTGGTGGCGCAGCAGTTGAGAATCTGCCTGCTAATGCAGGGAACGTGGGTTCGAGCCCTGGTCTGGGAGGATCCCACATGCCTCGGAGCAACTGGGCCCGTGAGCCCCAGCTACTGAGCCTGCGCGTCTGGAGCCTGTGCTTCGCAACGGGAGAGGCCGCGACAGTGAGAGGCCCGCGCACCGCAATGAAGAGTGGTCCTGCTTGCCGCAACTGGAGAAAGCCCTCGCACAGAAACGAAGACCCAACACAGCAAAAATAAATTAATTAGTTAATAAAAACTCCTACCCCCAACATCTAAAAAAAAAACTTATCAGCTCTAGCTAGCTAGCTATCATCTGTATGTATGTTACCTATCTCGGTCACCTATCTAAAAATCTATCACCTGTTTTTCTATTATCTCCTCTTCTGTGCTTGATTATTTAATTAGTACCCTGAAAATGAAACAAAATAAAATAAGATCATAGAAAGTGTGTTTCTTTCACCATATGACTGAATAGGAAAAATAATTCTTCTATTGAGTATTTACTAGTCTCTGAGTCTATATGTGCCATAGGGCAAAATGACTGATAGTTTTAATTGACTCGGTTATTTAATTAAATGAAATGACTGGCTTGGTACTAATTATTGTTCTGTAGTATCACAGAGGGTCAATTTTCCCACTGATTGAAATGCATAGTTCATCTTTTAGAGCAAAAGGGCAGAGAGAGAATAGTCATTCAGAGGTAGAGATCAGAATCTTGGGTGGGGAGAATAAGAAAGGAAGTGTGAAAAAACATTTTAAAAAAATTATCTTTGTTTTGCTTTGTTTTTAGACATGAAGTTAAATTTATTTTGAAATTTAAAATAACATTAAAAAAGAGCATGTGACTTCTCTTTTTATTAAAAGAGAGAAAGGAAAAAAGCGTGAAATAGGGATGGAAAGAATATGATGCCTAGTAAAGAAGATCTAGTATTCTTATAACCACTAAAGGTGTAATCAGGCTCAGCCTGTCCTGTGTATATTATGATGGCAAAGATCATCATTACTGCCATTGTGTCCATTTTCTTCCCCATGTCTATTTCATGAGAGACACCCACATTGCCTCTAATACTTTGCTCTAGGGCCTGAACCACATGTGGGCCAGAGCTGAGATGAAAATGTAGGACTTTTGAGTATCCATTTCAGTTATTATTGTTGCTATGGCTTTTCCTTAGTTCTCAAATGTGTGTGGGTATGTGTACATTTTTCATTATTTATCAATAAAAGTACAGTTTGAATTAGTAATAGAATCAATGCAGAGCTTAGCTCTTTTAGTATATGTTATTTCCAAGCTAAGTTATTGGTTTGGTTAAATTTTTGCAAATACTGAAAACTCAAATGTTCAGATGGTAAATCACAGAGAACACGGTAATTGTACAAATTGTTTAAACTCTTATGTAAAATTTGATAAGGTGTTTTACATAACTAATGAATTGACAAGGTCTTGTGGAGAAAACAGTTCCAGATCGCAAACATACGCAACGGATTTAGTCAAACAATTTTTTTGGCAAGAATACTATGACTTTTGTAATCAGTTGTGAGCCAATGAAATACAAAGATGAGTCTAGTTAATAATCTACAATTATTGGCTAAAGAAGTATATTAGCGCTGATCTCCCTCTATTCATCCTACCTTTTCTCTTCTATCAACCCCACAAGGCTTTGGCACAATGAAGTGGGTGACTTTTATTTCCCTTATCTTTCTCTTCAGCTCTGCTTATTCCAGGGGTGTGTTTCGTCGAGATACACGTAAGAATTCTATTTTTCTACTGTTCAACTTTTATTTTATTTTCCTAGTAAAAGAAGGTTTCAGTAAACCTTGAATCTTTAATGAAGTAAGTTTTCCTTTAGCATTTATTTTCTAGACTGTTATGATATTTTGTATTTGTGAACCCTTAAGAAGTTATCTTACATTTCTAACATCCTAGGTGAAACAAATAGTGAGAATTGTTTAGTAACTGTTATTTGCTATTGCACATGAGGGAACTTAGGCAGAGTGAATTAAACTTCACAGAATATAGTTGAAGATAGAATTCAAAACTCCAGATTCCCAAAGGTCTATCCACTGTACCTTAATTTATATAGAAAAATATAAAACCTGTGTTTTTAATCTTATAAATAGAACTTGTATTTATATTTTTCATTTCAGACTGTCCTCTCAGTGGCTGTTAATAGACACTGCAAAGGCATTAGATATTATCCAGGTTTGAATATAAAGCTATAAATATTTAATGATTTTTCAAATAGTATCATTTGAGATTAAATAACTCTTCTGCTTAAATGCAGAAGAAATAGCTCACCATCATCCTAAGATTTTCTGTTGGGAGTCAGAGCTCAATATCTTGGAGCAAATGAATACCTAAGTCAAATGGAGAGAAACATAAAAAATAATATCTTAACCAGTTGTTTCTTTAGAATTTAAAGCAAATCTTTTTTTCCGTTTTTTTCCTCCAGACAAGAGTGAGATTGCTCATCGGTTTAATGATTTGGGAGAAGAAAATTTCAAAGGCCTGTAAGTTAAAATATTTAAGAATGAACATTTAACGTTTCTAATAGTATTGGTTATAATTTTGAAGTCCTTATATTCCACTGTCATCAAAGATTCTAGAACAGTACTGTCCAATAGGATTTCTGCGTTGATGCAAATATTCTGTATCAGTGTAGTCCAATATAGCTGCCATTGGCCACATCCGGCTATTGAGTACTTTAAATATGACAAGTGCATCTGTGGATCAACAATTTAAACGGTATTTAATTTTAATTTATTTAAATATATATTGTCGCTTATGGCTAACGGCAACTATTTGGACAGTGTAGCCCTGGAACTCTTATATAACCTGCATGGTGGAAAGTTCCTTTCACAACTTGCTTACTAAATTCTTTTACCTAGCAAATAGTTCTGTGGTTTCTTGAGATGATTTTAATATTTTTAATCTAGTAAAAGTTGAGAAAATAGTTTATTTTTCAAGGTCTATCTTATTCTACAGCCTGATTAAATAAGATATGTGTGTGGTTTTTGTTTTTTGTTTTAAATAGTCAAAAGGCCTATGTAATGCCCCAGTCTTAACAATTAGGTCTATTTAGAATACATTTTGCTTGCTTGCTCTATGTGTATGCATCTACTGACATGCACACACATATTTTTATACGTGGTGGAAATATAATCATCTTTGCTTAGAAAGCCACACATACCTGGTTAGGCCTCAGATAATAGCTGATGTGAACAGGCTTTCTGGATAATACTAAGAAAGATGTGTAAAATATAGAACATATACAGACACACTTTGTTTTCTAGCATAGCAACCTACTGTATGTTAAAATTTTATTATGCTACATTTTTCTATGTCCTTCGTTTCAGGGTGCTGATTGCCTTTTCTCAGTATCTTCAGCAGAGCCCGTTTGATGAGCATGTAAAATTAGTGAATGAAATAACTGAGTTTGCAAAAACATGCGTTGCTGATGAGTCAGCTGCAAATTGTGACAAGTCACTTGTAAGTATATTCTGATTTTGAATAGTATTTCTTCTTCCTTTACGTAATCTTGAATGTTTACAAAGAAAACAAATACCACTTTAGTTTTCTCGATTATTACTAAACGACCGTATTTGTAAGCAACGCTCAAAAGTGGGTATAGCCACTGTTTCTTCAATGATAGATATATTCTAGTACACCCACAATTTAAAAAACCATTTCTTTGTTGAAACCACACACAAGAGTCATAGTGTTTTTAAATGGAAATTTTTTATTTGTAGAAGTTTCTTTTTAAAATTTGAAGTTAGATTTCTTTTCATAGAGGCTAATAATGATAGTATAGTTTTTATCTTCAGAAAGTACTCACCTGATCTCTGTGCTAACTTTGTTACCCGGGTGAAATAATAGTACAGCTATGTATTCCTCATTTTAGGGATATTCATATTTTTACATACAATAAAAAATCAGAACTTTGAACTTGTGATATTTTCAGATAGGTCTTTAATATAAGGATAGCTTTATGTTTCTCTCACCACTTAATCTATATATACCTTTCTGGGGACAAGGCAGTTTTTTATTTATCACTAAAGCCTTTCTCCCTCTTATTTTTCTCTATATGTACTTCTGCCTCAAGGCAGAATCAGTTCTTTAGCTACACACAATAATATTGCTCTAAATATGAATTTTAAAAATGTGTCTTTTTAAAAAAATTAATAAATTCTGTCTTGAGCAGCATATTTTCCCTAAAGTTATAATTACTTTCATAATAAAAATTAATGGGGACAGAAAGGATTCATTTAATGGACTATGCATTGAGACAAATATTTCTAGAACAAAAAAAATCTATATTTTAATACAATAACAACTAATGCATGGTAGATTATGTTACTCCTCAGTTTTGAATGGTATCCACTAAAAAGTTGAACCTCTCAAAAAGGAGCAGATCAAATGAGAAACTATACGAACACTTCCCTCCCTAATGTGAATTCACTTGCTACTTAGAGGATAGTTTTCCTTGAGTTTTTATTATAATGATTGTTCTCCTAGCCTTTAGCCTCAGGTGGAAATAGGAGTTATGCTCATTCGTTAAGGTCATTGCCTTTTTGCCCTTCTGTTTTATCCACTATAAGTGATAGTGTGACAGTTAATTCTTATGGAAATCACACATAGATGGTCAAATCAAGGGAAGGTCTCTAAATCTGAGAAAAATGTGGATTTTTATATGATTTACTACCAAGGATTACCAAGATATTAATTCCTTATACTATTCTTCGGGTATAAGGAAAACAAAAGTCTGCCCAGCAATTTGACACCTGTTCTTTTTCACTCAGCACACTCTCTTTGGAGATAAACTGTGTGCAGTTGCATCCCTTCGTGAAACCTATGGTGAAATGGCCGACTGCTGTGCGAAACAAGAGCCTGAGAGAAATGAATGCTTCCTGAAACACAAAGATGATAATCCAGACCTCCCTAAGTTGAAACCAGACCCTGATACTTTGTGTGCCGAGTTTAAGGAAAATGAACAGAAGTTTTGGGGAAAGTAAGTAATCAGATTTTTAAGCTTCAAAATTAAAAATTATGGAATAGGTCAAGACTCATTATAACAATTACTATTTTGAAAAATATTATCAACATTAAGACTTGAAGCTTCTGTTCTAATGACAATTTTCAAAGAAATAATATATGATACTACAAAATTCTACATGTTGAAAAAGTCGATCAAAGATCTTTTGGAGTTCATCAAAACAGGATATGATCTGTATGAAAATATTTGAAGATGACATGTATTAAAATATTATAAAGATATATATATATGTAGTATTCTCAGAATTTAGTTCATTTTAGTCAATAACATATCACTGATATTTAACTAATTTATGCATGTGTGTATATTTATATGTACATATATGTATGAGTTTAACATTTTCACTGACTCAAAGAGTGACAAAGGCAAGTTCATTATGTGCAAATTGAGCTTCACTGGTAAATTAGATGTCTTCAGATTTTGGAGGTTCTGGGGAGAATGTAGATTACAAGTCTTCCTGCAATACTGTCTGCTATAGAAAAATGGCTGTCTGTTTTTTGTTTAAAAATTTAGATACCTATATGAAATTGCCAGAAGACATCCCTACTTTTATGCCCCAGAACTCCTTTACTTTGCTCATCAATACAAAGGAGTTTTTGCAGAATGCTGCCAAGCTGCTGATAAAGGTGCCTGCCTGATACCAAAGGTATTCCCCAGAAGAAGAATAGAAGAATCAATTCATAATCAAATCTCAGTTTTGGGACATCTTATGGTTAGATTTAGGAAACCTAAGCCTCCAATAGAAACTTCTTTACGTGGTCCAAAAAGCCTTCCTCCGTCTTTTCCCCCTCAAAGATCTTTCACCTTTTTTGAAGGCCTATGTCTTCCACCTTCCTCCTTCTAAGATTTGCCTAAGTGGATCTGGTAGAGGGAATCGCTGTGTATGTGTCTAAATATCCTGCCTCTTTTAATAGTGCAAGTTGCTGTAGTGAAATACGGAAAATCGTGTTTAAAATTACACAGCAAGGGAACACAGTTTTTGTTTCTCTTTTCATGAGACTTTTTTATTCGGAAGGGAACTTAAAGTAGGGGAGAATTTAACTGCATCTAGAAGTCTGGGTTTATTCATTCATTCCATAAATATTTACACAGCTTTCTCTTTTACAGGGAGTTTATTGATGTTATGAGAGTTGGTGGAGGAGGCATTGAAAGGGGTTATATGCAAAATTAAGAAGTCAGCAAAGTTCTGTTCCCTGGGATATTAGCGTACTCTGTCCTTCCACTTTTCCTTTCCGTTCCCTTTTCCCTAACAACGGCTCCATGCTGGTTCTTAACTACCTGGAGGTTTCCACTATGAGCAGACTGACTTTTCCTCTTCCTACAGAACAAAATAGTTATTTGTCAATAGTGATACTTGGGAATTTAGGAGTAAATTCTCTCTTTAAAATTCAGTTTGGCATAGTCTCATCTGAGCTTATGAAGGGGTGGTCTGCGTAAAATTTTTCTTTTCTAATTTTTCCAAAATTGTTTCTTTTTGCAGATTGAGACTGTGAGAGAAGAAGTACTGGCTTCATCTGCCAGACAGAGACTCAAGTGTACCAGTATCCAAAAATTCGGAGAAAGAGCTCTAAAAGCATGGTATGTTAAACTTAGTTTGCATTTTTATAATGATGTAAATGATGATGGTTCAGTTGACAAAACTGTACACTTGCACGTCATTTTACGCAGTGCTTTCGCATATATCTTTTTGGTTGTCTAAAAGGTAGAAATTTGACAGAGGTGAAAACCAGAGCATCAGTAACAATTTGTCATTATTTTTTATCATATCTTTTCTAAGTAGTCAAGGAATCTAGAGGACTTTTTTGTTCTTCTAGGACAGGTGTTTAAACTCCCATGTATTTATAATGACTGTGATCTTAGTATAATGGTCTACTGTTTTTATAAAGCTGTAGTCAGGGTCTTTTATTTAGTTTTATCTCCCCTCCACCCAATTATCTTGAAGTGTCTGCTTGTCTTTTTATGTTCTGATAATTAATTTCAGCCATCAGGTTTTCTTCTTGCTTTCTTGTAGCACCAGTTCTGCGCTTAATGTCTTGTTTTTTCCTGGGCCTCTGTTTTTATATTATTAGCTAGCTCTAGAAGCATCATCCTTCAGTATCTGAGCCAAGGAACTCCCCTTCTCCATCTCCCACACCCCCGTCACCAATCCCTCCCTTCTAGTCAACACGAACAGGAAATAAAATGAAAATAGATATTTCGCAAACTCTCTAGAAACTGGCACTTGAACGAACTATCTTTGCCTGTCATCCCTACCATCTATACCACCAAAAGCAACCAAATCAATAAACGAAACAACCTTAACATGAAATGATACATAGTTAAACAGGCTATGATTAGTTTGGGGGAAGAAGTGTCTTTTATCAGATTTAGGCAACTCCGAAATGATTTGGGAAAGCTTGTGGATGTTAGCCTTTTACATCTTGTCAGTGAGCTGAGAGATTATGCTGAATCAATTTCTTGGTAAGAATATGCTGAATCAAAACTCTCTAATTTTGTAGAAGTTATGAAATTTCTTTTCTCAGAGACCTTTGGAAGTCAGGAAGAATGTGTTTTAGTTAATAAAAAAAAAGGATAACTGGAATTTGTATGGCACTTCCCAGTTCATAAAATGCTTTCATATGTATTATCTAATTTAATCCTCACAACAATCCTTTGGTTTAGCATGTTGTTGTGACTCTGTAGAGACTGAAGCTCAGAAAGGCTAAGTAACTTGCCTAGGGTCACACTGTTAATAAGCTATAAAGCCAGATCTGGAAGTCAGCTCTGGGCTCCAAACCTGATGCCTCTCAGCATGTTGCCATTTTTAGAATCCCTCTTTGATTTCTGCTTTCATGAATTGCTGGACTTCTAACAACCATACACACTCCTACAATGGATAATTAGGCCCTAAGGAAACATTTTGCCCTAAGATAACAATTTGGTTCAGAATTAGCATTAAAATAAGAACTGATAAATCTTACAAATTATTTCTCTATGTTATTTTATCCTAAATTTTCTTGTTATACGTAGTATTTTCCTAGTACTTTGATATAAAATGTTGCCTGTTAATAATATTCTGATGGGAGAATTTTCTTCTTTAGGTCAGTAGCTCGCCTGAGCCAAAAATTTCCCAAGGCTGATTTTGCAGAGGTTTCCAAGATAGTGACAGATCTTACAAAAGTCCACAAGGAATGCTGCCATGGTGACCTGCTTGAATGTGCAGATGACAGGGTAAAGAATCCTCAGTATACCTTTTGGTAACTTACTTGCTTAAGTTGGTAGAATCAATTTGTTTAGCATCAAAACAACTGAGAATGGTTTGAGATAGTTTTCTATGCTCTAATCTGCTCAATACTTGCCTTGCCTTGCGGTTCTTTCCTTCTTTGTTTCTCTTTCCTTCCTTCCTTCCTTCCTTCCTTCCTTCCTTCCTTCCTTCCTTCCTTCCTTCCTTCCTTTCTCTCTCTCTCTCTCTCTCCTCTTTCTTTCTTTCTTTCTTTCTTTCCTCTCTCTCTCTCTCTCTTTCTTTCTCCTACTCAGTAAGTGATCTGATAACCTCATTCAGTAATTTGTAATCCCTTTCATTCATATTCTGAGAACAAAAGCTTAAAACTGAAGTAAGACAGTTACAAAGGTAGATTTGTAAGAAGATTTTTTAAGGAGGTGGGGGAGTTGGAGAAAGGCTAGAATCTGAAGAGACCTTTGGAAATTATGTAACTTTTTGCTCTATATTCTCTCAACTGTCCATGTTAAAAATACAAATATTTAGCATATCTTTTTCTCAAACTGAAAAATATGACCAAATACCAGAATACTAATCTCTTAGTACACTTTCTGGAAAATTTAAGGCAGTTGTAAATGTAAGTAGGGTCTGTGACTATGATCTTGACTAGTTTTTCAAAAATCTGTAACACTTTAGTTTTTTGGTTTCAAGATGCCTGCACTTAATTTGTGGGGAGTATTTGGAAAAACAGTACTGAGTTTTAGTTTAAATGCTTTAACAGTAGAAATATAAAATTAATAAATAACAGATATGAGACCTTATTACTGACTAGTTTTTTTCAAATCAAGTGGAAATGCTTTAGTAGTTCTATCTGTGTCTCTAGACTTAGCAGCACAGACTGAAAATATTCACAGGACGCAGGTTGGTATATGTATGGTCTTAGAATAAAATGAACTTGTTCTGCCAACATAGTAAAAGTCTAGGGAGGAAGCACAGCAAAGTCAATTTACGTTGAACAGTTTCCATCAACTTGCTTGTAGGCGGATCTTGCCAAGTATATATGTGAAAATCAAGCTTCAATCTCCACTAAACTGAAGAAGTGCTGTGATAAGCCTCTGTTGGAAAAATCCCACTGCATTGCAGAGGTGGAAAAAGATGAGTTGCCTGAAAACCTGTCCCCATTAGCTGCTGATTTTGCTGAAGATAAGGAAGTTTGCAAAAACTATAATGAAGCAAAAGATGTCTTCCTGGGCACGTAAGTGGATAAGGAATGATCTTTCATAGTTTTATATGGTCTCAGGATTTAGGAAATTATTCTAGGCTTTCCTTTGGAATTGCTACAATCTTAATGCTGCCTACAATGTTTCTTTATTCTTTCTTCTCCCAGTCTTTAAACATTTTTGGAAAAAATTAATTTTAAAAATTGTTGTAAAATTATACATGCATATAGCAGATGCTCAATTAATAGAGAAGAGTACAAAGTACTAATAAAAGTTCATTTTTACACCCCCATTTCATTCCTTACTCCTTAGGAATATTTCTGGAAATACCTGTAGAAATATTTTGTGTATACATAAATTATATACATATTATCCATTCATGCATTCATTCAAAGAATATTTCTTGAACTTATATATCTGTGAATATATGCAATACATCTTTATGTCTCTATATCTATCTATCTACCTATCTATTGATATATCTGATGTCAGCAAAGAACTATAAAGAGAAGTAGAATGTTACCAGGTGCTTTATATTTGGTTAAAAAGACCAGAAGTCTGGTAGCATGGCAAGGCAGTGTTAAATGACAGCAATTAAATGACAAAATCGATGAGTATATAAAGTCAGTAAGTGTAGTGATAAACTTTGCATTTTTATTGCTCAATTATAATAGTATTCTGTGCACTAAATAATATTTCATAAAATTATGTAACCATCAAGAATTTACTCATACAGAGAGGAAAAAAATTCAGAAAATATCTCTATTAATCTATCAGAACCTTTTTGAGGTATAGTCTGAGTCAAACAAATTATACCTAATAGTAACGGGTGTCATTCCTCAGACATTTAATATGTGCCAGACCGCATGTGTTTCACATAGATTACGTCATCTATTTCCTACAGTTTACCTTATGAGATAGGTACTATTATTAACCCCATTCCACAGAGGAGGAAACAAAGTCTTGATAGTTTTAATAAGTTGCCTAAGTTGATATAATAAAATAAGTGGCAGAGCCAGGATTTGATAGCTTTAACTCTGAACTCCCAAGTCCTTAGCCACTAAGCTTTACTGCATGGCGTTTAGTCAAATTCAGACCTTTATGATATGAGTTAATTTTGTGGTTAATTATGGGTTTTTTTTTTTGATGTTTTATTTACTTATTTATTTGTGTGCACTGGCTCTTAGTTGCAGCATGCATGTGGGATCTAGTTCCCTGACCAGGGATCGAACCCGGGCCCACTGCATTGGGAGTGCAGAGACTTAGCCACTGGGCCACCAGGGAGGTCCCAATTATGTAGTTTTTCTTGCTCATTTGTCCAACTAAATCTATTTTATTGTCATCTTAATTAGGTTTTTGTATGAATATGCGAGAAGGCATCCTGAGTACTCTGTCTCATTGCTGTTGAGAATTGCCAAGGGATATGAAGCCACACTGGAGGATTGCTGTGCCAAAGATGATCCTCCTGCATGCTATGCCACAGTGGTAGGTTTCTGGAAGGAAAAAAATATATAGCTCTTTAACTGATGATTCTAATAACAGGAAAGAAAAATAACGCAAGAATGTTACATAGTGCAATTTAGATTTTTTCTTAAGATGGTTTCAACTCTGTGCTTTTAAACATTATAGGAATAATAGCCTTAAATAGAAAGATCAAAGACAGCAATCTCTAATTCCACAAAATCTTTTTTTTTTTTTTTTTTTTGCGGTACGCTGGCCTCTCACTGTTGTGGCCTCTCCCATTGCGGAGCACAGGCTCCGGACGTGCAGGCTCAGCGGCCATGGCTCACGGGCCCAGCCGCTCCGCGGCATGTGGGATCTTCCCGGACCGGGGCACGAACCCGTGTGCCCTGCATCGGCAGGTGGACTCTCAACCACTACGCCATCAGGGAAGCCCTAATTTCACAAAATCTTGACCATGCTTTTTCTCCTTTTTACACTCCTGAGAACAAAATAAATTAAATTTAAATGTTAAGAGATTTAACTTAGATATAAAGAAAGTTAACCTGATTCCTTATTAAGTATCAAGAATTAGTATCATAAGAAAGATTGTGAAATCTAGTACTTTAGAATATTTTCAAATCCTTTCTTGAGACAGTTTAAGAATGGTTTTACAAGAAATTAAGTGTGGAGAGGAAATCTGTTTTGAGAATATTTAGCATATTTAGCTATGCTAAAATAGAATTTTATCATGTTTGAGATATTTAGTACTCCTAGCACATATAGTGGTGCGCAAACTTAAGAATCAGAGGAAAGTCATTTTTTCCTCTACCAAGAAACTGGTTATATGCCAAGTGCCACACAGGAACTGATGACCAAGGTAAAATGTCTTATCTCAGAAAGCTCAGGGTCCAACTGGAGAGATGGCTTAATAATGATGATACTTACAATCATAGCCATCATTTACTGAGTTTTTACTATATTCCAGGCTATGTTTTAATTTCATTAGCTCAGGTAGTCTACAAGAGCAATTCTCTGAGGTGAGTACCCTGTTCATCTCCATCTTAGAAATGAGGGTTCTAAAGCTTTGAGACGGGAAGTAAAGTTGCACAACTAGAACATGAGTCAGGCTGGCCTGGCTCAAACATCCGCAGTTGCACTCCAGAGTCTGAATGTTCTTAATCACTTATCTCATACGGTCTCATCAAATAAACAGTTTGGACATATTATAATAGATTTGACATCAAAAATCTATTTTCATGGCTTTGGGCAGAAAGGAGGAAGGATCTCATTATGCCTAGAAGGATGAAACACAACCTGCATCTGGTCCTCAGGGAGAATGTTGTAAACACTATTCTTTTATTTTTCAGTTTGAGAAACTTCAGCCTCTTGTGGAGGAGCCTAAGAATTTAATTAAACAAAACTGTGAACTTTTTGAAAAACTTGGAGAGTATCCATTCCAAAATGCGTAAGTATTTTTGCTTATTGACTAAACTTTTCATGTTCATTTAATAAATATTTAAGCCAGTTTATAGACCACCTATCAGAACTTTTTTTTTAAATAAATTTATTTATTTTATTTATTTATTTTTGGCTGCTTTGGGTCTTCCTTGCTGCACATGGGCTTTCTCTAGTTGCGGAGAGCAGGGGCTACTCTTCGTTGCAGTGTGAGGGCTTCTCATTGTGGTGGCTTCTCTTGTTGCAGAGCACAGACTCTAGGCATGCGGGCTTCAGTAGTTGTGGCTTGCAGGCCTTAGAGGGCAGGCTCAGTGGTTGTGGTGCATGGGCTTAGTTGTTCCGCGGCGTGTGGGATCTCCCAGATCAGGGCTCGAACCCATGTCCCCTGCACTGGCAGGTGGATTCTTAACCACTGCACCACCAGGGAAGCCCTATCATAGAACTTTTAATCTTGAAAATAAAGTATCATTTCTAATCACTCTCCATCAAGAAAGACCAGAGAAAATGAAATAAAATAGTTGATGGGATGAAGAGGCCTATATTTGAGTGCACTTTAAAAAATTGGGCTCTTAAGTCTGGGAGGAAAAATATCAAATCTTGGGATATAGGAACTGAGGATGCCATTTGAAAGTTAAGAAATAGTTTATGAGCAAACAAAATATAGCAATGCTTCACAGAGCAGAAAATAATAAGTCTTCAGTAGCAGTAGCTCAATAAGATGATGGATTAATGTCCCAATTAAATAGAGCCTTATCTGTGGAAGTTAAGACAGGAAGGGACACATCATTTAGTTATTTATTGTTCAGCTTACACATGTTAACACTCTTCTACCTATAGGTGCTAGGAATAACAACAATGAACAAGACATAGTCTCTTCCCTTGAGTAGATTATGGTCGTACGTTGGCTTTCACTGGTGATTAGCATTCTTAGTAAATGATTATTACAGGCTAGATACCACATCAGGTTGATTGCATGCTTTGTTCCTTCTAATTTAATCCTTGCACTATCCCTTTTGAGTCAGGTATATTTCCTTCCATTTCATGGGTGAGAAATTTCATCCATGTCTTTCAAATTTAGTACAGTGCTGATGTATGTTAAGCTCTCAGTAGGTTTTATTGAAAGAAAGAAGCAATTAATAAATATCTTAACGTCACTGAATTACAATAAGTAAGGTAAGCCACTTTCCTAAGATCATACAGCACAGGTGGATTCAAAGCTAGGCTTAATTAGTTGCTCAGGACAAGGTCTTCTCCCACATTACCCCGCCAACCTGGAGATGATAATTTTATGAACGGAAAACCATCTTAGTGGATTTTGGCTAAGTGATCTCTGCTTGACCTGATGTGTTAGAAAAAGACAGCTTCTTGCCTGGCTGAAAACACATGGATTATGTTGTTATAGGCTCATAATTCGTTACACCAAGAAAGTACCCCAAGTGTCAACTCCAACTCTTGTGGAGGTCTCAAGAAACCTAGGAAGAGTGGGCTCTAAGTGTTGTAAGAATCCTGAATCAGAAAGAATGTCCTGCGCTGAAGACTATGTGAGTCTTTTAGAACATAATAAAGTTAATAATGATGAACTTTTGCTTTTAGATATTGACAAAGCTAACTTTCAGAAGCAAGGGTGGGCTAATGTGTGTGTGTGTGTGTGTGTGTGTGTGTGTGTTTTGTGTATATGGTAATGGCAGCCAGGATTTGGTCACCTGTATTATCCTGACCATCAGAAAGAGGTTTTAGATAAGATTCCAAAAATGATAAACTGTTTTGAAAAAATTCTGTGAACTTTTAATGTTCCATCCTGGAATTTTCTAAATTTTTACTTTCTTTGGATCTTTTTTTAAATTTTTTTTTTTTTTTTTTTTTTTTTTTGCGGTACGTGGGCCTATCACTGTTGTGGCCTCTCCCATTGCGGAGCACAGGCTCCGGACGTGCAGGCTCAGCGGCCATGACTCACGGGCCCAACCGCTCCGCGGCATGTGGGATCTTCCCGGACTGGGGCACGAACCCATGTCTCCTGCATCGGCAGGCGGACTCTTAACCACTGCGCCACCAGGGAAACCCTACCCTCTATTTTTGCTTTGCATCATTGGATCTTTAATATATCAGTATAAGACTATTTATTCCCTACTCCAAGACATATATCAGGATTCACCTCAAATTATTTAATCAATTATTTTCTCAATAAATTATTCTTAAAATGTAGACATATTTAATTAAAAGAGAAGACTTCAAAGTCCCTTATTATTTGTAGTTCTAAAAATAAGCAAATCGTTTTCTCAAATCAACCTAGGATTCAATGTTGCTAGTTAAAATATAACATTTGTTTTGGTCCTTTGGAAGGTAGGAGTTCATGGAAAACTTTTCATTATGCTTCCTTTGAACTTCTGCTCTCCTGCCTGATTTTAGCTGTCCTTGGTCCTGAACCGGTTGTGCGTGTTGCACGAGAAGACACCAGTTAGCGAAAGAGTTACCAAATGCTGCACGGAGTCCTTGGTGAACAGACGGCCATGCTTTTCTGCTCTGACAGTTGATGAAACATATGAACCCAAAGCCTTTGATGAGAAATCATTCACCTTCCATGCAGATTTATGCACACTTCCCGAGAATGAGAAACAAATCAAGAAACAAATGTGAGGAGTACTTCATTACTGCATGTGTTTGTAGTCTTGATAGTGAGAATTGTAAATTAAAATGAGCAACTTTTCCTTAAGTAGTGATTATATACCTTAAATATTGACCTTATTAAGCAGATAAAAGTGTCAAGAATAAAATGGATAGCATTTTGTTTTCTTAGCAAAAGAAAAAAAAAAAAAAAACAGTACCATTCAGAATAATCTTGTGGATAAAAGCTGCAGTAGAATAACAGCTTGGGCTAGGTCCAGTAGAAAAAACTGAACTGATGCATTTTTGCAGATAGCAAATTAGTTAGTAGAAATCATATGAAAATTTAATTCTAGGCCTGAATGGTTATTTTCAGTTTGTTCTATGACAACGCACAGACAAGGCAACCCCTCAAGACCTGACTTTTGAGAATGGAACTTGGATTAAAAATATCTGGGATTTAGAGTTCTGAGGCATGACTCCCTATTGCTGTCACAAGGGGTTATAATTGCATGAAATTTAGCAACATAAATTTGCTATTATCTCTGGTGGATTCTGATCGTGGACATAGACTTAAAAGTCATATTGCAAAACCTGTCATGCCCATATGACTCTTTCTCTAGCACTATTGTCTCTGTAGATGTCAGTGAAAGAGAACCACCCACTCCCATGAATTGGATAGTTTTATTTCCTATGGCCGCTCCACTATTGACTTTGAATGGGCAGATTACAAAAACCAAATATAAAGATTCTCAGATTAGAAACTTTTTAAATGGAGCCCAAGATAAGTAAGTTTTGTAGGATCATTTTTAACTCTCAAATTTTAAAACTTCCATATGGCATTACTTCCAAAATCTGAATAACATATAAATGCAATGACATCATCCTTTCCAGTGATTTACTGAAGAATGATTTGTTGAGATTTACTGACACTACAAATGTTGAGCAATTTACATTGATTACTTAATTTGATCCTGCCACTGACCCTACGAAGGTGTATTTTATTATCCTCATTATGCAAATAAGAATATTGAAGCTTATAATGGTAAGCCTGGGCCTCAGGTCCAGAGTTGTCTGGCTCTAAGACTTAGCATCTTAAGTAGCAGCACTACCATTTTTACCATCTCCATTTTTCTGTAGAGAGTAAACTTTTTTTCCGGTTTTTTTTGTTTGTTTGTTTTTTGTTTTCATTCAAATGCAGTGCACTCGTTGAGCTGGTAAAACACAAACCCAAGGTAACAGAGGAACAACTGAAAACTGTTATGGGGAATTTTGCAGCTTTTGTAGACAAGTGCTGTGCAGCCGATGACAAAGAGGCCTGCTTTGCTCTGGAGGTACTGGAGTTGTTTGCCTTCATTTTCACATGTCTAATTTCCTTTGCTGTTGCATTTGATCAAGCTAGGGGTTAGTGGTTGAAGTATCTGAAAGACATTATGTGCATGTAGAACAGGAATCTTATTCTTCATACAATTGTCTTACCAAATGACTGAAATAGCTCTTTTTTCTTTTAAATCTCCTGCTGCACTGTAGTTTATTACTAAGTGTTTGTAATGTTTGTTTTGTTTCCAAAGTTGTGATGTTTATGAATATAGATAGAAATATTTCTAAAGCCTGAGATGTTTTGGTAGAGACATCATCAAACCAAAGCATTAATTTATTTAAACATTTTCTTGAAAATGCTGGTTTGTGATTTGGTTGGATCTGAATGTTTATTTTACAGGTTAGTGTGGAAATTTATATTTAGATGTCTGAATCATTTAATATTCCCCCTATGACTTGACAGTAATTTTTTTATTCCTTTGGGGGCAATGATGCTGGTGAGCTTCCTTCTAGAGATTCTAGTACTAAACTGTTATTAAGGGATGTGATGTACATAAAATTACTTTGTAATCACCAATGGCTGTATAAATGTTACTTTTTTACCCTAATAGTGGTGCTAATATTTTCCCCACATCTGTCATTTCTTTGTATTTAGGGTCCAAAACTTGTTGTTTCAACTCGAGAAGCCATAGCCTAAAAAGAACACAACCACAAGCATCTCAGGTAACTACACTTTAGACTTTTTTAAAAAACTAATTTTAATAGTTATTATTAAAATAGTAAAGATCAACTGACCAGTGCTAACCACTGTTCTAAACTGATTATATATATTAACTTCTTTACTTCTCAAAATAGTTGCCTGAGTTGAGTACCATTATTATTCCCATTTTGAAGATGAGAAAATGAAGCCATAGATCAAGAAATAGGTTAAATAATTTACCCAAGGACTACCCAACCACGGAGCCAAAATTAAAGATTCAAACCAGGGCTTGAGAGTTAACCACTGGCCTGTTCTGACCCAATGTGACACAGAAGACAGAGTCATTCTACTATGTACTGGCTCAGGAGTGGGAAACTTTAGGCAATAGGCTGGACCATATGAAAGTGCATTTTTGTATGTACAAAAACAGTTCAATATCAGTGATTTCATATGGTTCAACCATATAGCTCAAGAACAAATTCATTTCATTGGAGAATATGATAGGTCTACCTTATGTGAACTTTTATTACAAGTAAATAATTTGCTACTAAGTTTCCAATGTGTCAACATGCTGAGCTTTAAGAGAATTTCTCTTCTTATGACAAAAAGGCCCACTTTAAAATTTAGATGTTTGAACATAAACATGTTTTACCCATTTTGGTGTAGTATTTTGGGGGAAATTATAATAAAAAAATAGAATGAGCTTCCTTTTCGAAACAATTTGTCCAACTATTTTTTAGCATGAATTATTTTCATATTTTTTAAACTGTGATGTTTATTCCACTATTAGATTTTAACTTGCTCTTTGCCTATGTGGTAAAACCTTCATATTGTGCATTCAGGAAAGGAACCAACTTCATATCTTTGCAAATTTGGGCATTTCAAAATGTGATTTGTTTTAGTCCTAAATGGCAAGATTTTCTTCCTAGAGGTCTAACTTTGAGAAGACAACTTTTTTGTTTGTAATTAACTTAAGTAAGAAGTAGGTGTTGGGAATTCCCTGGCAGTCCAGGGTTAGCACTCCACGCTTCCACTGCAGGGGACACGAGTTTGATTCCTGGTCCGGGAACTAAGATCCCACAAGCCGCACTGTGTGTTGTGGCAAAAAAAAAAAAAGAAGTAGGAGTTAAGTAAATGACCCTGAGAGTTAATGATGAAAAGCCTGTGTGACGAAGAGAGGACTTTACAATCCTTATTGCTGTGTCCTCTCCCCTAGTCCAACAGAAGAATTCAGCTGCCATGAGTCTAGGAGAGGCTTGAATTGTTTTCATTGGTGGAAATTGCGGAAAGGCAATCTAAGCAATTTGGCATTCATTTGAAGAGATTTGAAAAAACACATGCCATTTTATAAACAGTAATTATATTTATCTTTTTGTTTTTCAGCCTACCCTGAGAGTAAGAGGAAAAAACGAGAAATGAAAACTCAGAGCTTATTCATCTGTTTTTCTTTTCTGTTGGTGTTAACCAACACCCTGTCTTAAGAACACAAATTTCTTTAAATATTTTGCCTCTTTTCTCTGTGCTACAATTAATAAAAAAATGAAAAGAATCTAACATAATTGTCCATGACTGTTATTTTTCAAAGATGTGTTGCCATCCTGAAAATTTTGTAGGTGCTATGAAAGTTCCACTGTTCTCTCCCCATTTCAGTGGAGGACTTCTAGTTCCTTATGGGTTAATTATGTAAAAGAAACATTAATACTGTTCTGAGTTATGGATTATAAGCATTCAATGTAATATTTTAACATTATGGTAATTCTGGATAAAAGAATAGAAACTGTGGTATAGGTAAGGCATACAAAACATGGCTTCTTCTTACTACTAAGACTCAATTATAAAGGTGGGGGACCAAAAAGATAGAGAGGATTGTAAGGATATAGTAGTCCTCCCTTATCTGCAGGGTATAAGTCCCAAGACTCCCAGTGGATGCCTGAAACTGCAGAGAGTACCAAATCTTATATATACTATGTTTTCTTCCTGTACATACCTACCTACGATAAAGCTTAATTTATAAATTAGGCACAATAAGAGATTAACAACAACTAATAATAAGATAGAACAATGATTACAATATACTGTAATAAAAGTTATGTGAATGTGGTGTCACTCTCTCAAAATACCTTATCGTACAATTTTAATGCCTTTTCCATCTTAACTAAGCACTTATCACGCACTGTGGCCATAAATTTTGCAGTTTGCAGTGTGAGAGCAAGACTAGTATGAATATCTTTTTCCTTCTTCACAATTTCACGATAAAAGATATGTCCTTAACATAGATCTTAACACGCTCGGTATACAATTATTTTTCTTTCCATATTAAGTTGAGAATTTTCACCTTTTCACTTAAAAGGAGCACTTTATGGCTTCTCTTTGGCAGACGTGAATTGCCAGCATCATTACCCTTGTACTTTGGGGCGATTATTAAGTAAAATAAGGGCGACTTGAACAGAAGCACTGTGATCCCGTGACAGTTGACCTGATAACTGAGAGGGTTACTAAGTGACAAACAGGTGGGATATGCTGGACACAGAGATAATTCACGTCCAGGGCAGACAGCACGAGATCCCATCATGCTATTTGGAACAGTGTGCAATTTAAAACTTATGAATACTTTATTTCTGGAATTTTCTATTAAATGTTTTTGGACCGTGTTGACCTGAGAAACTGAAATGGCAGAAAGTGAAGCCATGGATAAGGAGGACTAGGGTAGTTAACTGAATTAGGAAAAAAAATGATCCTAGAAGAAATTTAAGACAGTTTAGGATGACAATACAAGAAGAATGTAAGAAGTTTAACAAGTTTGGAGAAGCATTATTGGAAGAGAGGATTAAGAAGTCTGGACAAAGGTACACTAATGGATAATAAAGATATCTTGAACTGAGGAAGTGCAACAGTTAGAAGGTGAAATTTTCTTATAAAAAATTAAGATGTTATACTCAACACTGAGCCTGTTTTCCCTGTTCCTAGAGGTTGCCACTGATATTAGATCATTGTCTATCAATTACATACTTAAAAATCATTTATAACCGTATTGGTTTGTGTATTTTTAAAATTTTTATAAAGTTGGTTTCATACTGTACATTAGTCACAACTTGCTTATTTTGTCCCTAATAATAATGCTTTACAGTTTTAAGTATGATGCTTACAAAGATTTTTGTACCAAGTTAAAAAAGGCTCCACACTCCCTCTCTATTGGCCCTCAACCCCTGTTTTGACCTGATGTTGACTGTATCAAGTGTTTTTCCACATCTGTTACTATCATCAAAAAGCTCAAAGAGAGCCTTTAAGGGGAGAAATGGAGATGGTGGGCTCCTGGAAATTCCTGGAGTCAGACCTTGAAAATTTTGATTAAGACATTTCCACAGAACTGGATCCACATGGGACCAGGATCTACATGCCCTGTCTGGATGGTATTGCAGCCCAGGCACTGAAAGCGGACTTGAAAATTTTGGAGAAAGACTCTCCAGAATGCAGAACTCCAAGAGCCTTGCTTCCCCGCTGCACACAGGGTCAATCAGATTCCTGAGGGGAATTCAGACACTTGAGTCTAAGAGTGATCCAGGAGCCCAAGGCCCTCTGGTTCTGAGAGGTTGGCCGGGCAAGCGCAATTTCCAGTCAAAATATCATTTGCCACCGTTACTTAGGTCAACTCCATTCCCCCTCTACCCACGTAAGTAAGGTCATGACTGATGAGTTTTGTGTGACTCACATTGGACACAAGAGGAGTTTGGGGTCTGGGCTGTAAACTGACCTTTAGGCTTGAGCTGCATGTGTGGTCCCATCCAGCAGCTCTTTGTTGTTTGTGTCCCCATAGGGCAGCCTCTGTTTACAGTACACAAAGGTGGCAGGGGTCTGGCAGGTGTCCTTTATTCAATGTGCTCCCTGATGCTGGCACCCAGGGTGGTCACTCCAATTCCTCCACAATCTCCACATAAAGCCTCCTATAGTCTTTAGGGGTGGATATATTTATCTCTTCCAAGGGCTTTGGAGATCACTCCTCCATAATGCCCCTGGACCCTGCCAGTCAACATCCTCTCTTGCCTTCATCACCGTGGTTACATTGTGCTCCCCTGGGTTGGCCCTGAGCCCTGCCAAACACCCCTTGCAAGGATAGGGTCACTCTTCTTGCTTCACCCCAGGTCTCTCACCCATCCTCCCAGTTGATGGTTGTGTGTGGAAGCCAGGAGTGCAGTTAACATTGAAAGAGATCACATTCTAAAAATGCAGTGATTATGATCTAAGAGTTCAGGAAAAGACATGGTTGGAAGATGTGTTGATCTATATGTACGCTAAGAAAGTTGTAATGGTGAGTTTAAGATAACCAGAGACTTGCATTTGTGGTTATCGTCAGTGAAGCACAATAATAAATAACATTTAAGAGAGTCATTGGAAGCCAGAATTCATGGTGATATGCTGGATGCTAAATCATCATGAATAACGATGTAACCAGATTAAATTAAAGAAATGAATTGAGAACTATAGTGGCAAGAGGATTTATTTGTTTCAATGCAAATAAGCTCCAAGGAGCCATCACATCATGAGAAATAACATTCTTACCTTTTTTGTTGAGATGGTAGATGTAAAATTAGCCAGGAAGGAGATGCCTTTGACAATACAGAAGATAGTACCAAAACAGAGGTGGTACCTGGACCTGAACAGGAAGATATGGTGCCAGGACATTAGGAAGAATCTTCATGTTCACTGAGCGGACAATGAGGAAGTATGTAAGTATCACTTCTCTACTCATTATTCTAAATCTTAATTGATAAATTAGTATACTTCACATAGATCCATGCTGGTGCTGCATAAGTCCAGAGGACATCATTACCGTAGAATAAAATGTGAAGGGTGCCTTCCACAGTTGAACAACATGAGCTCAGTTATTTTTATTACTATTGTTAACATTTTAGAGATTTGGTTTATGAAGGGGCAGCTGAGAGTGTGATAAGACTGCTGTTTTATAACTGATGTGTTGGTTATATGGGAATTACACATGAATCACATCATTTCTACCTTATCGTCTCATCTAACAACTCTTTTTGTTCCTCTTAGTCACTTTATTAAGTGACTCACTATCGTTTCAATATTTTTTTCACCTTTCCTTTGATACTCTAATCAGTTTCCACTTCATAGTATTCATGAACACACCATGCTTTTTCATGCATGCTTTTCCCTTCTACCTGGTATGTCTTTCTCTCTATTGTTTATTTGCTTAATTCAACTCAAAGGTCACCTTCTTTGAGGAAATTTCCGTGCATAGAGTTAGTTATTTCCTTCTCTGATGCCCTATTCATTCTTTGAACTTGACTTATTACAGGATTTATATTTTATTATAATTACGGTAGATTTTATATCCATTTTAAATATGTGAAATCTGAGTCCTAGAGCTGGAATTTAAACACACGTGGTTCTGACTCCTGGGAGCAGGCCCATTTAATAGTATCAATTCATTTATATGTCTCTCTCTTCAACTAGATATTGTTTCTTGCCAGAGGGGACCATGAATTAGAAGTCCATGCATCTCCCTTGGCACTAAGCATAACCTGATATATAATGGATATTCAATAAAAATTACATGAATAAATTGACATGCTATGGGGTGTAAATATTCTAAACTAAAAATTACAGAATCCTGACTTACAGCAATTTCCTGGGCTTCCGAAATACTAGATATAGTAAGTTGAACTTTATGTTAATTTGAATCATGAAAGTTTATGTTTTAATATGATAATAGTGATACATTTTATTTGTAAAATGTTAAGTAATGAAAATTCCCTCAAATTAAAATAATCAAGAACTGCATATGTAAAACTGATAGACCTGGTAATGTTCCATATGATGGTGTCACTTTTGCATCAGTCCAACTAATCCAAACGTATCCTAATTATCTCTCTTATGTGAGTAACTGATGAATAAATACATGAATATTTGCATGACACCAAAGAAAGTGCTTTAGCACTTTGAGATCTATCTTTTGGGAAGGGTAAGATCTTTTTCTGACTAATGAAAAATTTTATATCCATAAAATGTTACATATGATGGTTGATATATATGTGGATTAATAACCATTTTTTCCCATTTTATTTAATTCGTGTGCAACTTGTGTAATTTCTTCAGCACTAGACTATAAGCAATTACTTGGACAATTTCTGAAAAATGCTGCATCAAATGAACAGATCACTTTTAGAATATTTATTCTTTATCTCCTCCCAGGTCTTTCTCAGTTCAGTTTGTTGCAAATTTCTTCATTCATTCAGTTGATACCTGGACTCTAGGAACTGGTTCCTTAAAAAAGCTGAACTTAAGAATCTCAAGAGAAGGGCTTCCCTGGTGGCGCAATGGTTGAGAGTCCGCCTGCCGGTGCAGGGGACACGGGTTCGTGCCCTGGTCCGGGAGGATCCCACATGCCATGGAGCGGCTGGGCCCGTGAGCAATGGCCGCTGAGCCTGCGCGTCCGTAGCCTGTGCTCCACAACGGGAGAGGCCACAACAGTGAGAGGCCCGCGTACTGCAAAAAAAAAAAAAAGAATCTCAAGAGAAGAATTGAATTAAGGAGCACTATGAATGGAGAATAAAGAGTAGGACCACTGAGGGTGTTGTAAGTGACAGACAGAGGAAGTCCATCCTCTTTGGGTGGGCTGGATCCTCACCAACCTCAGATGGAATAATTCGGTTGGTGATTTGAGAAGCCACACAACTGAGTATCAGGAGTCACAAACATCTTCCAGTGATGGAAGGGGCATCAACAAGGCAGATGAACACCCTAAAGTTTCAGATAAGTTTAGCCCATGTCATTGGGCTCAGCTCTAGGGCACTGAAGCAGAAGTTGTAAGGGAGCAGAGTGCAGAGTTAGCTCTAGCAGCTGGTAAGAAGAACGTGTGCCCAAACTAAGAATGCCTCTGCATTGTTGTAAATTGCAACAAGGAAAAAAGTGTAGAACTCCGCAGCCATATTCAGATATTCACTCCACTGCTTCTTCCCAGTGCTGAAGGATCGGCTCTTCTATGTTCAGAACGACGTTCAGAACCGTCTTGGACAAGAGAGCTGGCCTCCCTAACTTTGTGATGGGGTGAACGACAGACGCATTGCTTGAGGTAAAACTGATTCAGTGCAAGAACGATTATGAGGTATTGAGGATGGGAATGGAGATGTGCTCTGACCCATTTTATTACCTTTCTCATGACAGAAATTGTGAGGCCACAGCACAATCCACTCACAAATTTCTTTCCTCCCACAGAATACTGGAGAGCACATATGTTCTCATTCTTTTTCAGGAACATCAAAAGCAAGCCACATTTCTCTAAATAAACAGAACCTGTTTAGAATGAGGTAGTTTATGTTCTGGGGTGCAGTGTGATTGGCTTAAGAACAATAGATAATAATTCTATTTTTTATTCTATATATTTCTCATGAAAATAATGCATGTTTACAGGTGTGCGAGTGTGTGTGTGTGCTTTAGTCAGCTTGGGCTGCCATAACAAAATACTGTAGACTCGGTGGCTTAAACAACAGAAATTTATTTTTCTCTTAGTTCTGGATGCTGGAAAGTCCAAGATAAGTATCTAGTAGGGTTCAGTTTCAGGTGAGTGTTCACTAGGTGGCTTGCAGATGGCCACCTTCTCACTGTGTCCTCACAGGTGAGAGAGAGAGAGAGAGAGAGAGAGAGAGAGAGAGAGAGAGAGAGAGAGAACACAAACGCAAGAGTGCTCTCTGGTGTCTCTTCTTATAAGGACACTAATTCCATCCTGGGGCCCCTTGCTCATGACCTCATCTATGCCTAATTACTTGCCAAAGGCCCAGTCTCCAAATACCATCACACTGGGGGTTAGGCCTTCAACATATGGACACAAACATTCAGTCCATAAGAGCGTGTGAAACCTCTGGACCATGTAGGGGATTTTTCTGAATCTGCTATGAGGATCAGCCATCTCTCCACCTTGCTAAGGAAAGGGAGTGTCCGGCAGTTATGCTGATGATGGCATAAGGCCAGAGAACCCCTTTTTTATATCTCATATTCTGCCTTGGCTATAGCATCTGGGAAGAGGGGAGTGGTGTAAGTATTTCCTCATCAGAGAAAGTATATGTCATTACAACAAAGTATTTAGAAAGTGCTTTTTTTTCTGTGTAATTTATTGTTCTAGGACTTTTGGGAGATGCTCTCAAAGTATGTTTCCCTGAGATAGTTTATAATCTATTTGGGTATGTGGACCAGTTCTGCTGTTTTAAGGACCCGTGCTTAAGCTAGCAGGAGCAGTCCACCCATATAAGGAGAGATGATGTAAACAGAACATAGATTTTTGTGACATTAATTTATGATTGGCCCCTGACTTACTTTGCTGTATCTCTGCTTGACTTATATTGATGTTTTACTTCACCTTGTTGACTTTGAGGCACTCTGTCTTTTCAAGTTTGGCAGGCAGGTTGTTGTCTTCTCTGACTCTGATCCCTCTCATTCTGTTCCTGGTGTGGATGAGAGGAAAAAATGCCTCCCCCTGCCCAAAGAGGCAAAATCCCTTTGATGAAGGAAAACTGTTCCCTCTTCCTTCCTCCCTCCCTCCCTCCGTCCCTTCTTTCCTTCCTTCCTTCCTTTGCAAAATACGTCGATAACTTTTGGAGGCCAGCAAATGTGAAAAGTGACTTCTGCCCTGGAGTATGATTTAGATAGGTTCACGTTAAACAAAGGGAGAGATGGTTTTCTCTGCCTGGAAACAGTAATAGGAAGAGGAGGGGAGGGGCTGAGGCCAGCTGAGAAAAGATAAGAAAGGAGGAGGGAAGAGAAACCAGGAAAGAAAGGGGTTGGTCAGCACTCTACATGAGATGTCAGGTGGTGTTGCAACAACCTGAAAAGGACTTTTCATGTTTGATTTCAAATATCTTGATACACACTTGTGTTGGGGGGTTCTTTACAAAAGGGACAGAGGGGTATCCAACACAAGGTTCAGGATAAGAGATAGCATATGTAGGAGAGAAGATAAAGAACAGGTAAAGAGAACCCAGCAGGACAAGAAAGTAAGAGCTAGAGGTACCCAGGATAAATGCAAGTAGTCCTTCCCTACTCCTTAATTCTTAGAAGTCTGGAGAGGGTGGTGGTGGTAATTCTGGTGGCTTTCTGTAGGTGGCCTCAGTATTGGGCTAAATGTAATTAAATCTTAGGTGACAAGAAGACTCTATTGGACTGGAGGACTTTGGAAACATTCTTCCTGCTAGAATTTGGCTTATATGTGCTCTATGGAGTGTGTTTTTAAGCGTTATGGCTTGCAAACAGACTCGTCATCTTCCATGAGGATCTTCACCTAACCATGATCCTAGGTACTGTCCTCTTCTCATATCTATCTCAGGGCCTCTAGACCCTGACTATCAGAGAAAATATGAATGTAAACATTTCAGCAGTGATCTCTGGTTAGAAGGGTATGAGAGATGTGTCATTCATATACGTCAAATGAGTGGGTGAGGACGGTGAGTGCATAAATCCTGACTGCAAAAATCTGATTCAGTGCCACTCAATTTCTACTTATAAAGGTTCTTCCTTGTGCCAGACATTGTGCTAGGCACTGCAGGAGTCGTAAAGGTGAGTCCTTGAGTCCAAGAAGTCAACTATTCAGGAAGAACTGCCTAAGCTTGCAAATGACTGTGATGTAAGGTCAAATGAAAAGTACCAAGAGAAAAAAAATTTTAAAGGTGTTATAGGTCGCCAAAAGTGAGAGCATTCTTCTCTAGTTAGGGAGTAATCAGAGATACAGTCATGGAAAATTATTTGATATAGACCTTAAAGGATGGATAAAATTTTTACAAGCATTGTTGAGAAAGGGGAAGAGGGATTAACCACAGTCCCCCTCCCCGCCAAGCTTTCAAACAACCAACCACTCAATCCAACAAAGAACAAAATGGAACCCAGAAGGAATAAGTAGTCCAGTATCGTCTGAAGAGAAGGCATTTTCTAGCAACCACATGTATAGCTTAATTGCTTTGAAGAAAAGTACCTCTAATATTTAACACTAATAGCAATGCTAACATGATAATAAAAATTATTATCTTTTAAAAATGTTGGGTATCTAATGTTTTAAATACATTATTCCATCGATACACAAAACACTTCGGGTGAATATTATCATTTTCATTATATACGTGAGAAAATTAAGAATCAAAGAGATTAAATTATTTGCCCAAAGTCACATGGCTAATAATTGTTACAGCCAAGATTAGTATCTGCCTGATACAAAAGTCCAGTTTACCATGCTAAGCTGTTTCTGAGCAGTTTCATAGATTTATTAAAAAGTAAACCATCAAAATTAGAGCAATGGAAACACATTTGATGTAAACTGTGCACTTTGGACAACACTTTGAGCAATGACACATACGCATCATGGGTTGTTTGCAGTTAGTAGACAAACTCTGGTTCACAGCTCCTCTTTATTGCTTGTCTTTTAAAACTGGGTGTTCCTCAGGGTACCTCTTTTCACTACCATCTCTCTTTCTCATCCCATCACACGGCTATAATAACTATCTAAAGGCTGATGATTCCTGAATCTCCATCTCCAGCTCTGATCTTGTTGCAGAGGTTAAGAAGTACTATTCAACTGCCCATCAGCTTCTTTAGTGGAGGTCTTACTTCAAACTTGCAAACCAGGGTGTTCTGCTTAATAATTACACTAAGTTAACAGGCATAAACCAGGGTGGACTGGTCACTCTGCCTTAAGCTTCGATATATGCAAAACTAAACACACACTCAGTAAGTACGCCCTTTTGATTTTAACTCATTTATATCACTTACATTCATCCACAACTCTCATTCCTATTAGCACTACCCTCATCCAGGGCACTTACTGGACCATATTATTATAAAAACTTCCTAACAGTTCTCCTTATCACAATCTTGTCTCCTTTTATAACAAAGAGATGGTTTCAAAGCACAAATGTGATTTTTATTAGCTCCCTTTTGTAGTCTCTGTTATTTTAGGATGAAGTGTAAACTTGATTTAAAAGGTCTTTGAGATGTGGCCCTGCTCACTTTGCCAGAAATTCCCTTTATAGAGTAAGTTTCCTTATCTTTAAACTTTGTATCTCATTGCAGTTGCATTTCTTCCAGTTCCTTAAATACACTGTGCTGGCCCTCACTAGTGGGCCTTTCCACGGCTTTCTAAATTTGCTTTGGACACTTCCCTCCCTCTTTGTTTGTCCCACCTTCAATTTTTCTACTGGTCCCCACTAAGAGGTTGCTTCCTCCAGGAAGCCTACCCTGACTCCCTCCAAAGATGTCAGGTGTTCCTCTTCTTACTCTACTTACCACTGCACCTATCACACCGTGTTGTGATTGCTGATAATAACTGTCTGTCTCTCCTGTTATATCGTAAACTCAGTGAGAAAAGGGGTGGTGCCTGTTTCTTCTTGCTGATTATTTCCATCAAAGAACAGTGCCTGGTATGCAGACTTCCTCTTTTTGTTGAGTGAATAAATAAAACTCCCATCTATTAAGTGCCATTCTGCAAAAGGCCCTATTCTTAGCCATTTCAACTCATTAATTTATTTAATCATGAAAGAATTCTTTCACTCTCATTATTTTATAATGATGAAAATAAAGTTCAGAAAAATTAAACAACTCATCCAAAGTTATGTAGCTCATAAGTGGTAGGGCAAAAATTCAACCCTGGTCCCCAAGCCCTCATGTTGCACCATGACACGGTACTGCCCTACTGATAATATGGCAGTAATGCGTTAGTGCATTTAGTTGAATTTCATACAAGGTCTGACGTCTTTTGTCTATGGCCCTGTTAACTTCTGTTGTGCAATTTAGGGAAAAGTCACCTCCTTGAATACTCTGTAGTTTGAGAAGAATATTTGTTATATTTGCAAAATGGAATGAATTTGCAAGTTTTCCCCCCTTTTTCCACCCAAAAGAGGTCTGTGTCCTTGAACATAAAACACAAATAATCCCTGTGCTGTTAATTATTAGCAAGTCATCCCATTTGGAACATAAGGAAATAAAGTAACAGATATACCAACAGAAGATTACTAGTTAACAGGCATTGCTAGAGAAGACTATAAAAGAATTTCAGCATGATTTTCAATATTCTGCCCCCATCATCATCACCAACAACGAAATAGCTAGCAACCATGAAGTGGGAGGTATCAATTTTTTTAATTTTTCTACTAAATTTTACTGAATCCAGAACAATGCAAAAAAATGCATATGGAATAGGTAAGATATTTTGTGCTTTTCTTTTGTCTTTTTCCTATATGGAAATTCTTAAATTTGCTTTTATTCATTTGCCTTGATTTATTTATCATACTTACTGTTCGACACAGAGGAAAAATATTTAATTGGTGGATATCATTAAATGAATGATAAACTTGTATATTTATAAGAGTACAAGAGTTTTACAAAATCATGGCAGTGCTTAACGTTACCTGTGAATGGTTCAACGGTTCCAAGAAATTGGAAGATATAAAATCTGAATTTTAGTGTTAAGTCTACTATAAATTATTCTCATTAACTTTATTCCTTAGTTTCTTAGTTTTCTCAAGTACAAAATTAAGGTGCTTGGATACATGATTCCTAATGTCCTCTCAGTTCTAAAATTGTATAGTTTTAACTTAGACACAAACATTTACATCTAACAACGATTACTTTCCTGATTGCAGTTGAAAATATCATTTCTCATGAAGTTTATCTTGCTTTCCAGCTTCCATATTGGATTCTTCCCCATGCTCTGCAGAGATGAATTTAGTTGACCTGTAAGTTTTGCTTGTATAAATGCACTTTAAATATGCAAAGCAATGAAAATTTTAGTTAGGTAATTGAATAAAGTTGGATAGCCCTATGAGTTTTTAAAAGTGTGAAAGCAAACTAGACAATGCTAAGAAACGTTATTTATGTTGAATATCAAATTGATATTGAAGAAGTTGGACTGTTACTCCATGCCTTAGATGTTAACCCCAAACTCTAGATTCCTTGTAAAGAGATGGGACAAACAAAATCAGATTTTAGAAACTGAAGAATAATGTCTGATTGATGGCAACTATGTATGAATTCAGGAATTTTTCTCATCAATACCAATAGGATGACATTACCATATTCTCTATTCTGAATACTATTTAATCCTAGTAGCAAATAGTTGGAGGCAAAATGTTCTATTTTTGATTATTTGTAGAAGGTATGTTGTTCTCTTGAATGATATCTTTCTGTCCCACACTTCTGAAGTTTCTAATAAGGAATTTAAAGTTGTGTGTTACAGATACTGGTTGCACACAGAAACCTGCAGAAGCATTGCTTTGGGTCAATCCATGATCAGACTTTTATCATGCTGGTAGTAGACACAGGTAGAGGTCTAATGACCAATTCTTTGCTTAAAAAAAACAAAAATCAAAAAACTACAAAGGGTATAAATACCTTCAATTATGGAGACATTGCAGTGGGTGGATGACCACAAAAGGAGGAACCACTCTTAGGGGAAATCCACTTATTTTCATTGTTAACAGATATATGTATATTTATGGGGGAAGGGGACAAGAAGACAGACATTTCTTCCTGGATGGCTAAAATTTCACATACTTTTTTAGCAAAAGTCATCCCCTAAACAGGTCACAACATAACAGACAATAAAAACAAACAAAAACTAACCTTGAGAAAAAGATTGATATGTCTGTTCCTTAAGCATTCATATGTATTTTTGTTTCAGAGCTACCATATTTTTTGCCCAGTTTGTTCAAGAGGCCACTTACAAGGAAGTAAGTCAAATGGTGAAAGATATATTGACGGTAATAGAGAAATCCACTGGCAGTGAGCAGCCTGCAGGGTGTTTAGAAAACCAGGTGAGTGAATAATAATAATTTTTTTAAAAAGCACTGTGATATTTGACCAAAACTCAGCATGCAGAAGAGAAGATGCAGGGACTGCATAAGAAATAAATACATTTAAATATCTCAAGACCTGTTTTATGAAAGGAGGTTTAGGTTAATTCTGATTTGCTGGAGAGAGCAGAGGAGAAAACAATGGGTGTCTATTGTAAAGAGACAATATAAGCATGGTGACTAAGAGCTAAGGTTCTGAAATCAGAGTATCTGGGTGACCATGGGCGTATTACTTAACTTCATTGAGCTTTAGTTTCCTTATATATAAAGTGAGGAATAATAATAGCTTCCATTTCTGGGTTGTCATGGAGATTGATATGATAATGGTAGCAGGGGTTAATTTTTATTAAGCACACAATGTGACAGGCATTATTCTCAGGAGTGTTACATATCCATTGATAATCAAAATACTTTGTGACATGGAGCATAGCATTGATGAATCAGAATCAATGTCCAGTGAGCCAAGAGACCCTGGCTGGGGCTCATTGGTAGAATATCAGCTTTGTTTGCAAATATTAATTTATTAAATCTTTATCATAATCCTAGGAGATAGATGCTAATATTCCAGTTGGAGAAGATGAGGCACAGAGAGGTTAAACAACTTTCTTAAGGGAGTCCAGAACCAGGATTTAAATTATGTCATCTGGCTCCAGAACTAACACCCTTAGTGACTTCATTATACTATACACTATAGTGAATGTGAGGTGCATAGCATAGATTAGGGTTGACAGATTTAACAAACAAACGACAACAAAATATGAAGCCCTCTTAAATTTGAATTTCAGATAAACAGTGACTACATTTTTTTATTATAGGATATCCTAATGTAACAGTTTAATAAATAACAGTTATTAGTGTTTATTATTATCTCAATATAGAAAAGAATTAAGAACTTTAAAATGATTAGAGCTACCAGTTCTGGGACAAAATGCCCAGAGAATCCTCTGTCATGATGGAGCTCGTGAAGTAGCCAAAAAATGATGCACCTGCAATATTGCAAAGGAGACGCCCTTTTAAAGATATAAAGTACTTTACAACTCTGAAATTGATGACTTAAATAAAAATCCCTTATAGGCATCTCTATTTTTAGCTTGACATGTGAAATAAGCAAAATACATTTTATATTGCAACTTTACATCCAATGAGACATCCAAGGTGATGTTACAGATTAGTGATTTACCATTGTAAACTTAAAGGCATGATTTTTTAGATGGATTGGGAACTGGAAGTCTTAGTTAAGATTTCCAGGATTCTCTAAATATTAGCAGTTATAAAAGCTAAATTAAAAGTTTCCTGAGATGAATGAAACACATGTATTCCTCAGAGGCATTCATCAGACTAGTGGTGTTATCACCTGATTTTGGTAAAGCTAAGGCAAACAAGAAAGATTTTAAGCATTTACAATGTACATTTTAAAACTCTCTCTTTTTTTTTTTTGATCTTAGTTCCCCAGCCAGGGATTGAACCCAGGCCACAGCAGTGAAAGCTCCAAGTCCTAACCACTGGACTGCCAGGGAATTCCCTAAAACATTTTAGCTAAATCTATAATTAGACCCATTAAAAGTATTGGAAGCTATTTTTATTCAGTTTCAAAATATTTTGATTTTTATGTGAAAATAATATCCAATTTTATATCAGTGTCTCATAATAAGAATGCCAGATGGAGTATCTATGTCCTCCTTTTAAGATAAAATAATTTTGTCTAATAGGCATGTGTATTATTTAAGTTTGAAAACTATATTCTGTTTTCCAAACACATAAAAGAAAGCTATCCCATCAGGCTGAAACTAAATGTATTGGAATTTGTAGGGGGAATTATTTTCCTAATCTACCGTTCTGACTTTAAATATTAGAAAACTTTTCATGTGTTTTACAGCATTTTTAGGTAAAGTTAGTTGTCTTTCATTAAAAATAAATCTTATAGGTATCTGCCTTTCTGGAAGAAATTTGCCATGAAAAGGAAATTCCTGGCAAGTATGGGCTTTCAGACTGCTGCAGCCAAAGTGGAGAGGAAAGACATGACTGTTTCCTAGCACACAAAAAGGCCGTTCCAGCATCCATCCCACCTTTCCAAGTTCCAGAACCTGTCACAAGTTGTAAAGCATATGAAGAAGACAGGGAGCTATTTATGAACCGGTAAGGATCCGATTTTAAAGGTAGATAAGACCCCAGAAAGAGTGCAGTACCGAGCAGAATCTACAAATTCTGCAATTTGTGGCTGTATTCTAAAACGTGGAGAAATAACGTTTGGTGTGGCATCTGCTGAGCTCCTGACCTACGAGATTAGGTGAGAAACATTAAGTGTAACTTTGTCTCCACAGCACATAGATAGATGGGTATAGACCACACAGGAGACCCACCAGTTTTTCCTTTAGTCTCTTAGATACACCTTGTTTTTTTCTAATTTTAGCTTGCCCAAGAATATATTAGTGTGGCACAAAATGACTCCTTCTAGAGCCAAATATTTGGTGTTTTGTGTTCACCAAATTGCCTGAAAATAGAAAATGTTAGCGATCCAGGAATGTTTAAGGTACATAAGCATGTCTAACATTTATTGAGCATTTAGGATGTTTTAGGAACATGTGTGCTTGACACGTATGAGCATATTAATGCTCACAAACAGCCTATCATCTCCTTGTCCTCTTTCTCTTCATTCCTTTTCTTCTTTCTACTTTGCAGATGACGAAATTGAAGCTTAGACGGTTAAGACAATTGGATGAGGGCAGACCACTAGTACATTCCCAAGTTGGGATTTTAACCCAGGTTCTCTGTTGGGGAAGCCTGTGTTTAACTCTTAATCACTTCTACCTTCCACGTTGTTGCCTAATCCAGAGAAATATAGAGGCTGCCCTTAGAACATCTCTGCTATGTTGACTGCCAGGGTGGATAATCTCGTTCTGCACTGATGAGAAAAAAGACTCCACCTTTCTCTTTTACTTAGTGGAGGTGTGGCCTTGTTGACCCCCAAAACATATCTGTGTAGGCTTATTGAAAAGGATACTTTCATAAGAATCATAGTCAGTGTTTTTGCCTAGTTTGCTCTTATAATCTCATAATAAGATTTTTCCTTTTCTTGGAGGATCTTTAGTGAGGAAAATTTTGACAGCAAGTGGAAAAAAATATGACTATTTTCTGAATCTTTAAACAATTCCAGAGTCCAGTTCCAAGCAGTAGCAGTCCTATTTTAATGTGTTTGTAAATCTTACTGATGATCCTTTTCATTTCACAGATACGTCTATGAGATAGCAAGAAGGCACCCCTTCCTATATGCACCTACAATTCTTTCTTTGGCTGCTCAATATGACAAAATAATTCCACCTTGCTGCAAAGCTGAAAATGCAGTTGAATGCTTCCAAACAAAGGTATTGTATTTGTGTGGATATCTGAACCAATAACTTCAATCTGGCTATGACTTACTAAAACCAAACAAAGTTAAAAATGGAAATATGCTTTGTGGGCAGAGTATCATTTTCAGAATAGAGCATATTCCAGCACTCTGCTATTCTTTGGGCTAAAAACGCTGGGTTTGCTCTTTTTTTATTCATTCCTTTATCCATTCATTCAGCCAACAATCATTTTATTATTAAGGAAGTGAGTTTGGTGCGATAAAGACAGAGGTAGAGGTGATAACATAAATGAAAGAGAACAGAGTAAGAGGTGAAGGAAGCAAGTGAAAGAAGATGGGGCAGAAGGAAAAAGAGCAGAAGAAGAGAAAAAAGGTGAACGAGAAGTATGATAAGTGCTTTATATTTATTATTTCTTTTAAACCTTAGAATGAATTTGAGGTGTAAGTGTTATTGTCATTTAACAAACAAGGAAACTTAGGTTTAGAGATGCAAATAGTTTTCTTAGGTTTTGGAGAGCTAGAACAACATCCACGATGAATTACTTGCTGCCTGAAGTCCTACAACAAAATTCCTAAGAACTGTGACTATTCCCAGAATGTCAGGCTGTGATGCAATCTTACGTTTTGTTACTGAGAAGACATTTAAGAAATTATCAGGCTTCGATTTGTTCAGAATTACAGTTGTTTATTCATTATCTCAAGTATGAAAGTTACACGTGTTTCTGTTTCAAGATTTTTTTTTTTTTTTTTTTTTTTTGCGGTACGCGGGCCTCTCACTGTTGTGGTCTCTCCCGTTGCGGAGCACAGGCTCCGGACGCGCAAGCTCAGCGGCCATGGCTCACGGGCCTATCCGCTCCGCGGCATGTGGGATCTTCCCGGACCGGGGCATGAACCCGTGTCCCCTGGATCGGCAGGCGGACTCTCAACCACTGCGCCACCAGGGAAGCCTTCAAGATATTTTTAATAATTCTACCTGGCATAGATGTATATAAACCCATCTAAAAGAAAGAATGAATAAAGTTCTGCAAAGATATATTGCATTTATAAGTTTTAGCAAAAATTTTTAGAGTTTCATGTTTTAGTTGTATCTGTTGTTTTTCTAAAAATTTTCATTTTTCTATCTAGGCAGCATCAATTACAAAGGAATTAAGAGAAAGCAGCTTGTTAAATCAACACATATGTGCAGTAATGAGAAAGTTTGGACCCCAAACCTTCCGAGCCATGTAAGTTTAAGCTCTATCTAGGGAAGAAGGTGAGATCTGCAAAACTCCCATTTTGCAGTTTGAGTCCATTTTTCACATTGTTACTGTTGTAGAGAATGAAGTTTCCTTTGATGAGAGCTAATGTGATTAGAATCATGAAATCCTAGGATTGGGAGGAACAGATCAGTCTGCTGTTTAACACTTATTAAAGTTTACATGAGATAACACTTGAGAAGACTTTGGAGATTTATGCTTTTTACCTATTCTTCTAGATACTCAAGTTCTGGACTGCAATCAATTTACACCTCATAATTATACTACACTTTTTGTTTTTTTAGAGAAGTATTACCGTTTATTATTTTTATGCATTAGTTCATTGAGATATATGCTTTTTGATGTGTGTTATGATCTAAAAGAAATGCTCAAAAATTCCAGTTGTTTCTCTTTTCATTTGTGCTTGTTTGTATGCTTTATATCTGTAAGAGATTTTAAGGTTCTTGCGGTAACAAGTTTGCTTTCTTCCCAGTACCCGACACAATGGTTTTGATCTATGATCTCCAGATGTTATTAAACTGTTTTTTTTTTTAAGTTGATGGAATGATCTTAAGCAGATATACCACATTTTCCTAGAGTCTCTACAAGGTAGATTAGCCTTCTCGAAGTATCATTTAAAATTTCTGGCTTAACAAGAAATTCTTTACATTAACTCTGCTTCCTAACTTCCTATAAAAGTCCATTGTGTCAATTGTTGCTTTTTATGAAAATATTCACTTGAGGCAATAATATTAGAATCCATTGTCCAGAGGAAAACACAATAGTCATTTCTGAAGAACTGGCATGTATTTTCCTAACTGATGAAAGCATGTAACTCACTGAAGTCTGTTTTCTTGTCCCAGCTGCTAAAAAGCTCAGAGGCAAATTTGGAGTTTTTCAACTGACTGCATTAACTCTTACACTTAGCATATTTGCCTTTTCTCTTTTCCCTTGATTCTATCTATCTATCTATCTATCTATCTAATCTATCATCTATCTATCTTTCATCTATCTAATTTATCCCTATCTCATCTATCTATCTTTGTTGTTAGGATGAGAGGAATATTAAAAAAAAAGCCCAAACAATTGAATCAGGTAGTTCAACCTCTTCATTTTTACACATGAGTAACCCGAGGTCCAGAGAGATTAAAACAGTTTACCCAAGACCACACTACTGGTCATCAGAACAAAGTTTTTCTAGATCCTTTTCATGATTTTTCTTTCTTTTTTTTCATTTTATTTTATTTATTTATGTTTATACAGCTGGTGATCCTTGTCATCATTTATTTCCATTACACCTACTTGTCTGCTATGTCAGTGATCTCTAATTGTCTGTGTCCTGACAACTGAGACTTTGAGGTCAAGTATAGGAATCAGAATTACCAGTGGTTTAGAGCCCCACTAGCCAGTATGGCAGCCACTAGCCACACGAAGCTCCTAAGCATTTGAAATGTGGCTAGTGCAAAGGAGGAACTGTGTTCTAAGTGTAAAACCTGATTTCAAAGACTTAGTATGAAAAAGAAAATGTACAATATCTCATTAATAGGTTTGAATGTTATAAACAACAAGGACCTGCTCTATAACACAGGAAACTATATTCAGTATCTTGTAATAACCTATAACGGAAAAGAATCTGAAAAAGAATATATATATATATATATATATATATATATAACTGAATCACTTTGCTGCACACCTGAAACTAACACAACACTGTAAATTAACTATACTTCAGTAAAAAATGGTTTAAAAATAAGTTTTAATGTTGATTACATATTGAAATGATATTATTTTTGATATATTGGGTTAGAAAACATATTATTAAAGTAAATTTAACCTGTTCCTTTTTACATTTTAATATAGTTACTAGGAAATTTTAAATTACATAACTGGTTTAAAGTACTCTTCAACTTTTATGCTGAAACATTTCTAGCCTAGAAAAACATCTGACCTGCTAATTGAAGAGTATTAAGTGAATGCATTTAAAGTTTATTTATTTGTTTGCTTGTTAAATGACACATTTAAAAATATTGTACACAGTGAAGACAGATTAAAGTTTTTAGTCATGGATTTAGTTCCAAGACTGACTGATTCTTCTTGGAAGAGGTCAGATTATGCTTTAATCACCCTCCAACTCTATTAGAAACTTAAAGATTGATTCATGATTTGCTTTAGTTAAATTTACCTTAGTAATACAATGTAAGTTAAGATTTTATTATAATGACATTACTTATCATTTGCTATCCATAAGTAGTTAAATTTAAATGTTCTCAATTTAAAAAGAAAATCCGTCTTTATCGGTAGCAGCAAAAATACCAGTTGCTCTAGGCCACAGTGGTCTCACCAAGACATCTCTTAAAATTTATACGAACTATGCAGAAGAAATAAGAATTTTGTTTCTTACCTCCTTTTTGGGTCACACTACATGTCTTGGCATGATGACACATTTGAGTGCTAAGTCTGCTCCACTTTCTTGTCCCATTGATATGCACATATGCATCCTTCCCTATATTCTAAGAAGTAATTTTTTCTCCCAAGTAAAAGAATGATTATCATTCTCATAGAATTTTCCATTTCTTAATTGTTTATCCTTTTTAATTTTTTCCCACCCTCTCACAGCAATGATCCCCAACACTCAGCATCAGGGTTGAACAGCAAAAAGATAGATATCATTAAAATTCACAGGAAAGGTTTTAGGAAAAGATAAATCACTTCTAAACCTTTTGTAGGGCCAGATCACAGTTTATAGAGCCACTGCCTTGAAAGACTGGGCTAGAATTAACAAGACATAACACTTTTCCTTTTCTTTTTAAACGAGAACATATTGGTCTTTTATCCTTGGAACTGTAACTATACTAATACTCTATAAATGTTATTTAAGTTTTTTTTAACATCTTTATTGTGGAGTATAATTGCTTTACAATATTGTGTTAGCTTCTGCTGTATAACAAAGTGAATCAGCTATACATATACATATATCCCCATATTTCCTCCCTCTTGCGTTTCCCTCCCACTCTCCCTATCCCACCCCTCTAGGTGGTCACAAAGCACAGAACTGATCTCCCTGTGCTATGCGGCTGCTTCTCACTAGCTATCTATTTTACGTTTGGTAGTGTATATATGTCCATGCCACTCTCTCACTTCGTCCCAGCTTACCCTTCCCCCTCCCACGTCCACAAGTCCATTCCCTGAGCCTGCGTCTTTATTCCTGTCGTTATTTAATTTTGATAGATAACCAAGATTGATTCTAATTCTTTTTTTCCCCTTAGAACTGTTACTAAACTGAGTCAAAAGTTTCCCAAAGCTAATTTTACTGAAATTCAGAAACTGGTCGTGGATGTGGCCCACGTACACGAGGAATGCTGCAGAGGAAATGTGCTGGAGTGTCTGCAGGATGGGGTGAAGAGTCTTGCCTCCTATAAAAGAGATATTCCCACTCCCTTTTCTTTCTTTTGCTCTCATTCTAAATGGGAGAAGGGTGTCTGCCATGAGTTGGTCATAGAATGTGGAAACTAGCTGACTGAGTGAAGTTACAGACTTCTTAACAGTAAAACTTGAATCTCTTTTGTTGACTCTGCTTTTCACTTAAGGGATGCGCCCCTCTTCCTAGACCAGTGCCCATTCATTCTTACTTGTAAAGGAGATGGTAACCTCTCTGGAGGTCTCCACACAGAATTTTTGTAATATATTTCACCCATTTGTGCTTTCATTTGATAAATATATATTGAATACTTTCTATGTGCTAGCCACTGTGGGGTGTACCTGTTAGGAAGGCACAAACTGGTTTTAAGAAATGTATAGTTTGATAAGAGAGATAAGACATGTGACCTCGTTGGGGTTAGAGACTGTCTTTGGTTTACTGTTATTTCCATAGGCCATCAGCGCCATGCCTGGCACATGGAAGGCACTCTATATTATATACATAGAGCTATTACATGAATACAACAAAATAATAAAAGAAACATAAAAAATAACACAAGATATTGTTCTATACGGTAAAAAGCTAGCCATCATGGAGAGGTGTGAATAAGGGCCCTAGGGGAATTAAAAACCAAAAACAAATACCCCCAAAACAGAATCCTCAAGCATGCCATAGTCAGTTGTGATTTAAGCAGCGTGGCATTGGTCTATTTCGGGGCACCCTAGGCTTCCTAGATGTTGGAGGCCTGTCTATCCCCAAATTATTCCCTCTCTGGTCCCCTGTGATACACCTTCTTCTTCAAGGAGGCTTAGATTCATTGCTCCTAGATATTTTGGTGGCTTGAAACCAGGGCTGGAATTTGGTTTCCAGAAGGTTGAAAGTGAGGATAGAATGCTCCTTTCAGCCAGTCCACGGCAATTTGGCTGAGATACACTTGAAAACCAGCAAGAAGCCAAGGCTGTAGGGGAGACCTGAGGGTGAGTCTTTGGGCCCAGGCAGAGAATCCTGTTGTCAGTAGTTGGGGCTGCCTCCAAGACAAATTTTCCTATTTCATTTATTTTTCCTTTTAGAAGCATTTACCTTCATATTAGGAATGGTAATAAGAATGATTTTATTTTTCTTTGATGTGAGTTGTATCAGTTTCAGTTGACTATTTTACTAATTTGTATACTCATTTTTTAAAGTTTAGTTTTTTCAATTTTTGGACTTCAAACCACCCTTTTCCATTAAAGTGAAAAAAATAATTTAAAAGTATGGTATATAAGTTGGATTCTAATGGCTGAATAATGGGTTCTAATTGTTCCTGGTGAGAATGCACAGAATTTTCAGTCCTTTGACAGTTACGTGTAAGCTCGGCTTCTTTCTGGCCACTTACGTGCATTTCATTATCTATAGACTGCCCTCTGGAGGTCATAATCGGTTACTGCAGGGTTATATAAACAGCTAATGTTTACTACCAAATTTCAGTACTAATAGAAAGATATGCATCAACGTGCATGTCATTTCGTTTGAGGAGTACGTTTGTCTTTTGTTTTTAAAAGCTTGCTATTAGAATAAAATAGTAGATTTTAGCTGACAACTATGGAAAGAAGACTTGAACAAACAAGGCTATGTGGAAAGGAGTGAGGAAAGGTAGAGTAGGGAGAAAGCACTAAAATGGGAGACAAGGTAAATGTCTTCTTCCTTCCTTCTTTCCTTCCTAGGACTGGCCACGAGGTCCTGAATTAAAGAATAAATGTTTAAAACTTAGACTTTATTTTTCTATTACAGGAAAAAATTATGTCCTACATATGTTCTCAGCAAGATATTCTGTCAAGCAAAATAGCAGAATGCTGCAAATTACCCACCGCACTTGAACTTGGTCATTGCATAATTCATGCAGAAAATGATGACAAACCTGAAGGCTTATCTCCGACTCTAAATAGGTTTTTAGGAGAGACAGATTTCAACCAACTTTCTTCAAGGGAAAAAGATCTCTACATGGCAAGGTAACACACTCTGTACATGTCTGTTCACACAAGTAAAAATTGTGATGTGACTGACAGCTTTGTGTTGTTGAAATGGTTTCTGAACTCAGTATATGAGGATAATGTTAGAATGTTCTAAGCCAAAATATAGTTAGGAGGAAATAACTAGGAAATAAGAATAGGGTCTATCTTATACTGATGAGACTTTCACCACTGCTGTTATTAACTGGCTTGCTTATGAGGATGCATTTTGTTTTGTATCAGTTTCTCTGGCATCAGAAGCATTGTCATCCCTGTATGGATTACTCATGTAAAGACCACCATTGGACTTCCGAATAGGATATGGATATTTTTGTAATAAGAAAGGCTCATAATTAAGAATGTGCTTTTTCACAGTGCATGTTTTAAAAACTTTTTCCCCCAAATATAACTTAATAGATAATGGTAGATAGAAGGGCTTTCATTGTAGCAGTTTATTTGCTATTTATTGAATACATGTTTTATTTTTTGAAGGAAGTGAAAACACATTTAGAGACATTTGCAGTATGGTAGCTGTAATTGACAAGACATGTTCTCATTCTATTTGCTTTTAAGGGGAGCAAGCAGTTCACACATTTTCCTTTATTGTACAGTGTGTATCAGTGGACACTATTAGAAGAGGGATTTGTGCAGCTCTTAGGACACTATACTTAGTGATCTCCAAAGGTCCTTCTAAATCTGAGTCTGCTTTTAATGTAGTAATGAAAAGAACGGTGCAATTTTCTTTTTAATATTCCTGGAGGATATTACTCTATTGTTGATTAAAATTAGACATGCACACATTGTTTGCACCGCTAAATTAAATTATGCAAACAAGAACAAAGTGCAGATTTCAGAAACCTATAATGACATAATTGGAGGAAGAACTAATATGACCTATTTCTACAACCTGGGAACACAATTAGTAAATTCAAGAATACTCTTTAAATTTACCCATTCATACATTCTGAAGCTAATTGTTTATTTAATAGAAGCAGTTCTTCAATTGGAAAGGTTCTTTGCAGTAGAAATTTTCTCAGCCGAGAATGATCTTCCCCTAGACACTTTGTGTGGCTTCCTTCACCCAGGTTTTTCCTCCTGAAAGAGCTACTCAAAGAGACTTTTCTTGACCACACACTCTAAATTGTCACCCCTTTTCCTTCTTGTCTACCTTGCTTTATTTCTCTTCATTGATTTATCACTACCTAAGATTGGATGACCTATTTCTTATTGGTTTCTGTCTCCCTATAATGCCTGCTTTTGAGAGGTCAGACATTTTATCTTATACATTATTGAATCCATACTGCTTAAAGAAATTGTTTGCACAGACTTGGCAGTGGAAAAATATTTGTTGTATGGATAGATTTCACGTCCGTAATTGAAAGTGAATAGTGCAAAAGAAAACAAAATACCGTTTTAGAACAATTTGAGGGATTATAATTTTTATTAATAGCTTTGCCATGCGTATAGTTGAAATAATATTTGATTTCTAGGTTTATTTATTTGCATTTTAACTTCTGCATGCCATATAACAGGAATAATTTGTCTCTTAATTCCAATAACATGATTTTTTTCACCCATATTTCAGATTTACTTATGAATATTCAAGAAGACATACTAAGCTTGCTGTCCCAATAATTCTAAGAGTTGCTAGAGGATATCAGGAGTTATTGGAGCAATGTTCACAGTCTGGAAGCCCTCCTGAATGCCAGGATAAAGGGGTAAAATGCTCTAGCTTTTTAAGGAAAATCTGGAAAGCTAGATGGATATCATGCATTAAAAGTGCTGTTTGTTTGAAAGCATCTAATTACTAATGAGCAGTTAGTTAGTTATATCTACTAACTAGCTATCTAGCTGTTAAGTAGTGATTAACTAGTAGTCAACAACTGTTGGCTTATTTTAGAAATAAGAGTGTTTTAACCAAAAGTTCTTTGATGCACAGAATAAAAATAATATTCATTTTTGAATAGCTCCACTCCAGAAAGGCAAGAATCTTGTACAGAAAGAATTGTAACTTTTTACCCAAAGTTTGAGTTCTGCCATCAAATAACTTGGTGATTCGCAAAGTTTTAAACTTATTCTCCCTAAAGTTCATTTGTCTTAATTCTCACAATTCATCTTTAATATTAAAAAACCCTCTAAAAGTGGTTTCTCTAAGATTGGTATCAAAATAGAATAAACTATTACTGGCCAATTTTTACATACAAAGTTATGTGTGAAGAAAGAGAAAAAAATGTATGTAATAATGCTTGTATTTTCAGGAAGAAGAGTTAGAGAAATATATCCAGGAGAGCCAAGCGCTGGCAAAGCGAAGCTGCGGCCTCTTCCAGAAATTAGGAGAATATTACTTACAAAATGCGTATGCTTTTTTAAACAGTATTTTGAGTGATTTAAGATCATTAACTAGTGAGGGAAAGACCCATCTAAATTAATCACTCATGGCTACCCTAATTCCAGCCCCTATGATGGACTGGAGGTCTTGTAATCTGATCACCCAGTTTCCAGTTCCAGAAGGTGGCCTTCCCCAGTTCACTCTCTTTAGGAGCAACAGATGGCCTGTGAAGCCTGATCTGTGGTACTGGCTTTGGGTTCCCCAAACCGTGCAGATTTTTGCAGTAAAGATACCCATTGTATCATAGCCTGTCGTAGTTAAAGCGCCAAAAGATCAAAGTGCATATCGAGGAAACTTCTGAGGTTGGGAATAGGAGTCAGCCTGCTGCCCAGCGTTTATTTTCCTGTTGTGATCTGTTGGTGTAAGAAGAGGGTAGGGAATGCTTATCAGAGTAAATGCGCCTCCAGCGTCGGTCCAGGTACCACGTGGGTGAAACAAATGAGCTAATTTCATGTCCCCTGATGCCAAAAGAGGGTCTTTGAGAAGGAATGAGAGTCCAGAGACTCCTGAAGGACTCGGCAACATTTGCTGAAAATGCTTCTTTCAGGTTTCTTGTTGCTTACACCAAGAAGGCCCCTCAGCTGACCCCAGCTGAGCTGATGACCTTGACCAGGAAAATGGCGACCACGGGAGCCACTTGTTGCCATCTCAGTGAGGACAAACAATTGGCCTGTGGTGAGGGAGCGGTGAGTGTTTTGTTTTGTCCCATCCTGTTTCTGCCCTGTTGGGCTTGAAATAGCCTTATAATTCCCATTTAGGGGAAATGGGGAAAACCAATGTGGAGATGGCTTTCCTGGACTTGTTGGATTAGTTGCAGTTGAAGGGGTGTAAGAACCTGGCTCTGAATGGTTGGCGTGTGGGCAAGCTTCCTGTCTTTCTAGAATGGCTGGTAGAAGGGCAGTGAGTCTATTCAACAAACAAGCAAGCTTTATGTACAGGGGAGACAGAAAGACTGACACGTCACTCAGTTCATGATTTCACCAAATACCTACTTTAATGTTAAAACAGAAAAAGCTTCAACTTTGACAGATTAAAATATGCTATTTTGTTTTTAGCCATACCTATGTTTTTGTCTTTTATAGTTTAGTTTTTTATGATGATATGAGGGACAATTTATTCCCCGTGACAGGGTGCAGCGTACAGAACAGGTAGGTTCCACGTTCTGAATAGTAAAATGACTTTCCAGTTGGTAATGCCAATAATCTTTACTTCTTAATGTCATACATATGATTACAGGTTGAATTTTTTTTTATTATTTTTTCCCTTGAAGTCACAATTGTGAATAAAATTGTGTATCTTTTTTTTTTTTTCACCTTTCCTCTTTTTGATGATGGGGAGTCATTTGCTAGTCAATCTTCATGTCCTGGAATTTTTTGTCAAAGGTTAGAAATGAAAAGAAACTTTCCTGTGATTAAGCATCATCTTTGTCATTTATTGAATCCCACACGTTGGGAGGATGCAGGGGCACAGGATGGTGTAATCAGGAGTATAAGTTCTGGGGGCCTCCTGCCTACATTCCCATCCCACTGTCACCACTGGTGAGTCTTGTCACTCTGGGAAAGCTAGTTATCTCACTAAGCTTGAGAATTTTCATCTGACATTTGAGAATAAAGTTAGGATGGCTGTCTTAAACGAGGTAATCCGTGTGACTCACTCAGTACTAGCCTGATACATAGTATGCCCACAAAATATGTTGGCCCTTGTTACAAGTTATTATTAGGTGTTTAAGAAATATCTCTGAAGTCTGGAAGGTAGGCCAATTCTACATTAGGAAAGCCGTAAGGACACACAGACTCACACATACACACACACACACACACATCTTATTTCTTTACAATTAGAACTACATATTAGCTGTATGTATGTATGTATGTACATATGTGAAAGGGTTAGGTTTGTGCTATTCTTACTTCAGAAAGTGATTCTCTGAATCCCAAAAATAAAATGGAAAGCTCAACTAAATATACATGGAAAATGTAGGCCATATATTGATTTCAGAGACTTTTCCCCTTCAGAAGTATGTATGTAACTGAAAACGTGTTTTAAATCGCTGACACAAATAGCTGAAGTGGCTCTCTTCAACATCACTTGTGGAACATTGGTCACTAAATGCTGAAGTTTATCCCAAACAAGTGGGTAAATAAGAATGTACAATATGGCAGCACATGATCCCTATACAGACAGCAAATTTTCCTGTAAATTAATTATAAGTTACTAGACATTAAACACTATTGCAACAATTTTCCTGAATCAATTCTATGGCTGATGCTCCCTCTCCTTGCTTTCTTCTTTCTCATTCTCCTAATTAGGCTGACCTTATTATTGGACTTTTATGTATCAGACATGAAGAGACTCCTGTAAACCCTGGGGTTGGCCAGTGCTGCACCTCTTCATACGCCAACAGGAGGCCATGTTTCAGCAGCTTGGTGGTGGATGAGACATACGTTTCTCCGCCATTCTCTGATGACAAGTTCATCTTCCATAAGGATCTGTGCCAAGCTCAGGGTGTAGCACTGCAAACAATGAAGCAACAGTAAGAAATGGGTATTTGCTAGCATGGAGAAGACTGACAACACTAAATAGTGGTGGAGATTTCTACTTCACACACCCAACACCCTTGGGCTCACCAGGAGAAAATTATTACTCCAAAGCACTTAAAGTGACTTTCAGAATAGTCTTGTCTCAGAGTCTTCATTGCCTCTAGTCTGGAAAAATTCACTGGGGCAGATAATTTCCTGTTTGTAACAATAGTCTCCTTTTAAACTATTGTTGTGTTGCATCTTGGGATCGAGGGAAAAGGGGCCATCTATTTCAGGTTATTAGGATATATCTTTGCAGTAAGTCTTGGGGACTTCCATTCCAAGCACTGAATAAACACTTTTGAATTTGTTTCCATACTATTTACTCTTTGAAGAGAATAATCATAACGTTTGTTTCAACCATGCAATATGGGTGTTATGAAGTGGAATACACATTTCAGTTCATTGTGGGAGGCATTCTGTAATGATGATAGTAATGCAAGTCAATGTAACTCATGTTCTCCAAATTCCCATGCATTTTCATACTCCCATACTTTGTAAAAGGTCTTCCTTCATTTTGGAAAACTTGTTCATCCCTTTTTTCTCTGTCACAATCTGAGGCATGTTTCTAGGTACAGTAAGAATGCCGCCTGGCAAGCCTCCCCTATTCCCTGGGTCAACATTAATTCCAGCCTGAATGTATTACCAAATGAGTATTACAGGCAATTAGGACAGACAATGCTCAGGTTAGGGGTGTGATAATGTGAATGACAAGGGTTTGGAAGTTGGAGCCTTTGAGTATGGATAAGACATATTTTAGAAGAGAGAACTGGAAAGAATTTTTTAGGCAAATAAGAAAAAGACTATTTCACTATAAGTAAGGTGGAACTGTGAAATAGTGTTTCATCTATAACCTGCACAAGTCCAGACCAATGGAACATTTAGCATGTTTCTCGCCTCAGTCTTTCTAATAAAGTATTCGCCAAGATGTATGTGGTGAGTCTGGTGATGGGTTAATGGAATGAGGGTTTAGGGTAAGGGTTGCCAGAGCTCTGAAAGTTCTCTCCTAGGAAGGCTTTAGAAAAAGACCATTGCATAGCAGACTTCTCTTTTATATTGTTTTGTTTTAAATCATAGGTTTCTCATTAACCTTGTGAAGCAAAAGCCACAAATCACAGAGGAACAACTTGAGGCCGTCATTGCAGATTTCTCTGGCCTCCTGGAAAAGTGCTGCCAAGGCCAAGGGCAGGACGTCTGCTTTGAGGAAGAGGTATGTGCAGCTCATGTTTACACTCAGAATACTTGGTATGGAATTTTTTGTAACGAATAATGAAAAGAGTATCCCACTAATTTATAATTTTAAAATAATGCCAGAAATATTTAATTTAGAAAGAGATTGAAGGACTTTATAATATTTAAAAATAATCACAGTTTTCTCACTAAATATTAGGAGAAGTGTAATTTTAGAGTGTATTATGAGAATTAGTAATTTTGATTTATTTTCTAGTGGAGAAAACTGTAAAGTGAATATATAATTAACTGATGATAATTTAGACAGCTTCTGGCTTAAAATTTATCAATTGAGCTAAATGGATTAAAAGGATTTAATAGCAAATTAATTGTGCACATAGGATATTGGGGGACTATTTATAGGAAATATATTCAACTCAGGAGCAAGCCTTTGAATATTAACAGAGTAGTAATTAGGTATTATCTTAATATAATTATTTAGCAATTTTAGCTGGATTTGTAAATTGACTACATTTTGTAAGCCTCTAGCTTGTATTACTAAATATATTTGAATACAGCATCACTATATTTTAAAGAGATATTCTATCATTCAGCCTTTTTGCCAATTTTATTTGACTACCTCATGATGTAGAAGTTTAGATATTTTGTTATTTGATAATATTTAGAAATGTTGAGTTTTTCAATAGATAATGTAATTACATGGGTTTGAGTGTGTGTACTTATTAGTATGTGTCTGTTTTTGGTAGGAGGGGGTGGGACACAGATAATGAAATAAGATAAAACAAAACTGATAAAATAGATTTTATGTAAACCATTTCTGAAAAATATGATACAAAAAGATTAATGTCCTCTGTTTTGAGAACACATTCATTTACATGCAGAGAACATTAACAAATAGTAGCATAGCAGTATTTTCTCTGCAAACCTTTTAATTTCTGTGACTGATTTGTAGAGAAAGGGGAGAGATGGGATGAGGCTTTGTAAAGGTTGGGAGATTGGTATAGGAAAAACAATACCTCCTGTTGATAAGAGTGGAGTTGTTTTCCTTCTGCCTTCTATTGTCCTAGTTTGTTGACATCAGAGTTGTATATCTTTATTTTTAACTTGGTTGATCTATAAACCAATGAATTCACCCCTAGGTAGTGGAGAGTTAACTGTACAACTGGCACAGTGGTCTACTTTTTTATCTGATGATTCTTATTGACTGATTTATTATATTTTTATTTATTTCTTTTTTAAATTGAAGTAGAGTGGATGTACAATATTATATGTTACAGCTCTATAATATAGTGATTCACAAATTTTTAAAGATTATACTCCATTTATAGTTATTATAAAATATGGCCTGCATTCTCTGTTGTACAATATATCCTTGTAGCTTATTTTATACCTAATAGTTTGTACCTCTTGCTCCCTTACCTGTATATTACCCCTCCCCCCTTCCCTCTCCCCACTGGTAGCCACTAGTTTGTTCTCTGTATCTGTGAGTCTGCTTCTTTTTTTTTTATATTCACTAGTTTCTTGATGATTCTTTTTAATTTGCAGGGTCCAGCACTGATTTCAAAAACTCGTGCTGCTTTGGGAGTTTAAATTACTTCAGGTAACAAAAAATTCAGATAAGGCTAACTATAATGTTGATTCTCCCCAAATATTGATCCATAGTTAAATACATCCTAAGAGCTAACATTAAATACTTTTCTTAAAAGTAAATGCAATTCAGTAAAAAAAAAAAAAAAAAACTTCTTTAAAAACCCTGGAACAAAATAATGCCCACAATGTTAAATTAGTGATTCAACTAACTCAAAATTCTTTAAGGTTATTTCAAAGGCTTCAGAGAATGTCATTAGAAGGCCTTCCTATCAGTTTATCTGATATAGATCCAATATATGTATATATATAATATAAAATAATAAAACCAGTTACATCCTGCATCTATTAATTTAATTAGTACTTATATTTTTGTTCTTGTTACAGGGGGAAGAGAAAAGACCAAAAGTCTTTATTGTTTGGTGTGAACTTTTCCCTTTAATTCTAACTGATTTGTGCTTTTTGTGAATTAAAGAATTGATGAAGACTTTTATGTGAAATTTCCTTATCATAAAAATAAAGTATCTCCAAATGTTTCTTTTTCCCTAGCCTGCTTATTTATGAACACTTATAAATAATTTCTTCAAATAGTTTTGTATACCATTGTCTGAAGCAGATTCTGGTCACAAAGCACTGAATATTGGTCATTGTAGGAGATTAAAGCCCCTCAAGGATGGATTTACGACATTGAAGGCTATATTACGTGGTGAACTAAAAACATGTTCCCAAGTGAAGCACTTTTTGGTGCTTCTAGGGCACACTGTTCATTAAATGATCATTTAAGTATTCTAACATAAGTTGGAGATGAGAAAAGAAATTATTGTTTTTATAGGATCCATCAAAAATGATGTTACTCAAAATTTAACATCTACTTTTTTCTTAGTCTTGTTCATAAACCTTTTAAAACATAAATGTTAACTGTACTGTAGTTGTTTTGATTGAATATAATTAACATTTTCATCAATTATTACTATTTTTTTGTTCTGCAAGTATTTATTGAGCATTCACTGTGTCCCAGGTCCTGTTCTGGGTGCAGTCACTGTCATCTAGTTGCTCCAGTAAAGAAGGAAGCAACTAAGAGCAATGCAACAAGATTATGGCCATTATACAGGCAACAACATGTTGAGAGAATCAAAGGGTGTGTGAGACCAGTTGTGACTGGGGAAAGTCACATTGGCAGAGACAAACATTTAAGAAGCATCTTAGAAGATGAGTGGGCATTCATCCGTTCAAGTAAAGGAGAAGGCAAACACATGAAAAAGGAAAACATGGCCTATGACAAAGGATGATGAATGATATTAGGGGAGTATAGGGTGGGGAAGAAGGCTATAGACATGGAAGATCAAGCAAGACATTCAAGCTATATAGGATTGAGTGGATTCTCATGGGTTTTATTCCAAAGGGTTTGGATGATGTCTTATAGGTAACAGGGGACCAGAGTAATATCTAAGCAGAGTGATTAGCTTTTAAGGATATAACTCATGAGATATGGAGGATGGGAAGTAGGGGCAGGGGAAAGAGTAGAGAGGGGCAAGGTCAGTAAGTGGTGACAAAAAGATCAGTCCACCAGTAGGGAGGCTGTTTATTGTATTAGCTTTGAACAGAAACCTAAAAATCACATTCATGCTTTGGCGTCTGCTGCAGGAGAAAACATTTGCTCTGAGCAATAAAATGGGCTTTCAGTTCTAAGTTACTTTGTCCTTTATATTTTTCTTTCAATTTTGATGGAATATCTGTGGACTTTGCCTGATTGTGGTGTAATTCTAAGAAGTATTAACTTAGAGATCACAGTAAGATAAAGTAGAATTCAACATAAAGCATTTAACAGGAAAAATAATCTTTTACTGTTAAGAGGAGAGTTCAAGTAAGATAAAACTGTTTGGAAAATTTATGAGCCAAATGATATTTCATTGACATATATAAAGAAAAAATGATTGGAGACACTAGGACAAATTGACACAAATACAATAGTAAATTGGAGATTTTAGAACATTTCTACTTCTCAGAAAAAATAAGTTAAGCAAACAATAAATAAAAACTCAATGTAGAAACTTCTCTAGTCAAAGTTACCAGTGGCTTCTATGCTGCAAAATCCAGTAGTCAATTCTCAGTGTTTAGTTTACCTGATTTCTCTTGGGAGAACTTGACACAATTGATCATTCCCTTTTCCTTGAAGTATTTTTCTACTTGGCTTCTGGATTTTCCTCCAACCTTATTGGCTGAATCTCCTCAATCTTCTTCACTGCATTTTCTGCAATTCTTTGACCGCTAAATGTTGCAGTGTCCCAGAGCTGCTCTTCCTGAATCTAAACTTACCTCTAGGTGATCTCATATAGACTTGATGCAGTAATACCACCTAGATGTTGAAAACACGTATTTATATCTCCAGCCTGGATTCTTTTCCCTTTAATTTCCAGGCTCTTGGGTCAGCTTCCTCCCTGACGTCTCCATGTTGATAATGCGGAGACAATCCAAACTTAGCACATTTTAAACTGAACTCCGCCCCATCCCAAATTTGTGTCTCCCTCTGTCTTGTTCTTCCTTCTGCTTACTCAAGCCAGAAACCTTAGAGTCATCTATGGTTCCTCTCTTCCATATCACCCCTACATTCAATCTATGAGCAAAACCTGTTGGCTCTACCTTCAGTGTACATCCAGAATTTGACTCTTTCCCAATACCACTAGTACAAGCTACAATCGTACAACATAGGGATTATTGCAGTAGCTTAATTGGTCTCCTTACAGGTACCCTTGCCTCACCCCCTGCTCTAGGCTCAACAACACAGGAATTGAGGCACTCCTTTACATCTAAGTACATTATACTACTTTTTCCACATCTCACTCAGAGTAAAGTCTCTACACTGACTCTACATGATGGTAGCTTTCGCCCTTTTCTCTTTCTTCTTATCCACTGGGTCTCCTTGCTTAGGCACAGTGGCCTCCTTGATGTTCTTCAAGTTACCAATTCATTTCCTGCTCAGAGTTTTGCCTTTGCAATTCTTCTTGCTTGGAAATTGTGCCCTCAGATATGTGTGGGGCTCACTCCATCACCTTCTCAGGCTTCTACTTGTTATCACTTGCTAAATGAAAAGTCTTCCTTGACTGTCTTATTTTATTTTTTAAATTTAGTTATTTATTTATGGCTGTGTTAGGTCTTTGTTTCTGTGCGAGGGCTTTCTCTAGTTGCGGCGAGCGGGGGCCGCTCTTCATCGCGGTGCGCGGGCCTCTCACTGTCGCGGCCTCTCTTGTTGCGGAGGACAGGCTCCAGACGCGCAGGCTCAGTAGTTGTGGCTCACGGGCCCAGTTGCTCCGCGGCATGTGGGATCCTCCCAGACCAGGGCTCGAACCCGCGTCCCCTGCACCGGCAGGCAGACTTTCAACCACTGCGCCACCAGGGAAGCCCCGACTGTCCTATTTTAAATCGTACACCTATCCTTATCCCCCCACCAGTTATCACTATCTCTTATATAGTAGATTTTGTTTATTTTCTGTCTACTTCCACTACTGTAAAACCCATGAGGAGAGGGATTTTTTTTCTGTTTTGTTCACTTCTGTTATCCTCAACATAAGAACAGTGTCTGGAACATAATAGGCATTATATGACTATTTGATGGATAAGTAAATGAATACACATGCCACAGGCTGTGTTTTATTATAAGGTGGTGATCTAGAGGGGTTGTTAGTTTCATCTTCTAAAAGCCACACTGGGGAGAAGAGGCATGGGTCTGAGAAATTAACATCAAAAACGTAAGAAACCACTGAGGAGGTTCAAGACTTCAGGTTTGGTGTGTGTATGTGTGTGTGTGTGTGTGTGTAATGAGTATGTGTTGGTGTTTTGTGGTCTTGTGGCTACTGTAACAAACTACTGCAAACTTTGTTGCTTAAAACAACAGTTTTCTCTCTCTTTCACAGTTCTGGAGGCCAGCAGTCTGAAATCTACCAGGGTATTGCTCCCCTTGGGACTCTAGCAGAGAGTCCATTCCCTGCCTCTTCCAGCTTCTGGTGGCTGTCTCAGCATTCCTGGGCCTGGAGCTGCTTTACTCTGGTCTCTGCTTCCATATTCACATCAGCTTCCCTCTGTGTGTCTGCATCTTCTCCTCCCTCTTCTCTGTCTCAAATCTCCCCCTGCCCTTCTCTTAAATCCATTTGTCATTGGATTAAGGGCCCGCCTGGATAATCCTCATCTCAAGATCCTTAATTACATCTGCAAAACCCCAAAAGCCTGGTGTCTACAGGATAGTATTAGGACAGGACTAAACTCCTGCTGCGGTAACAAACTGTTGAAAGGTGAATATAGACCAGCCACTCTTAAAAATTACTCTTCCAACCTCTCCCTTGCCATGCCTTACTGCCCCCAGACTGGTAAATTACCATATAAAGAATTTGTGTCCTTCCAATGATGCTACTTTCGAAGAGTTAAGGGAGAGTCCAGAGAATTGCTTGATGGTATAATATTAAATTGATAATACATAATAGTAAGATATCTGGAAATCCCCAAGTGTTCATGAACTAAATAACACACTTCTAAAGAACTCATGAATCAAAGGAGAAATTAAAAGGACACTTAAAAAATATTTTAAATTGAATTAAAATGAAAACACAGCATATCAGAATTTGTGGGATACCATTAAAACAGTACTTAAAGAAAATTTATAGCACCAAAGTCACTCTGTTTTATAATTTATAACACTCTGTTATCTTCGCTTAACATAGATTAGAAAAGAAGGAAGTTCTCAAAACAATGAACTCAGCTTTCACCTTAAGGGGAAAAGAGCAAATTAAAACAAAGCAAGCTAAAGAAAGGAACTAATAGAAATTAATAAAATAGAAAAGAGAAAAAACATAGATAAAAGTCAATGAAACCAAATCCTGGTTCTTTGAGAAGATCAATACTATTGATAAACCTCTAGCTGGATTTTAGGGAAAAAAAGAGAAAAAACCAAATTATTAGTATCAGGAATGAGAGAGGTGACATCACCTCAGATATCAAAATGATAAGGGAATATTTTGAAAAATATTTTGCCAATAAATTTGACAACTTGGATGAAATGGGCAAATGCCTTGAAAGACACAAACTACCAAAGCTCATTCAAGAAAAAAATAGATAATCTGATGATTTCTATATCCATTAAAGAAATGGAACATTTAGTTAAGATCATTACCATAAAGAAAACTCCAGAAAACTGGTGAATTCTACTAAATAAACATTTAAGGAAGAAATTATACTAACTCTACACAAACTCTTCCCAAAAATCGAAGAGAAGGGAATATTGTCCAGTTCATTCTGTGAGGCCAGCATTACCCTGATACCCTCTTTCTGCCATGTGAGGTCACGACCAGAAATTGGCAGCCTGTAACCCAGAGGAGGGCTCTCACCAGAACCTGACCAGGCTGGCACCCTGATCTCAGACCCTTGGCCTCCAGAACTGTGAGCAATGAATTTCTGTTGTTGATAAGCTCCCCACTTAATGGCATTTTGTTATAACAGCCTGAACTGACTTAGACACTATTCCTTCTGTTCTGTTCTCCCTTTCTTCTATAGATAACAGCTTATCTCAATTCTTGGTTACCCATTCTCCCCTTTATTTTTAACAACTAAGCAAATATATATATATATATATTTCTATTGCACCATTCTACCTATATTACACAAGGGGTTACATACTTACATATATTGTTCTATACCTTTTTACACTTAAAAATGCAATCTTGGTGATTACTCCATATTATGCACAAGTTTTTTCCTCAATTTTTTAACAGCTTCACAGAATTTCTTTGTGTGATTATGTTATAGCTTATTAATTGACCTTTTATTGACATTTGGATCATTTCTAATCCTTTGCTATTGCAAATAATGCCACAATGAATAACCTAATGCTTTAGTCATTTAGTAATATTGGTAGTGTATTTTTAGCATAGGTACCTATTAGAAATTTGTTGGCTCGAAAGACAAATACATAATTTTTTTAGATATTGCCAAATTCTCCTCAGTAGGTATTACAACACCACTTTGCATTCCCACCAGCAGTGGATGAGAGGACGTATTTCCCACAGTTTTATCCTCAAAGTATGTTGTCAAACTTAGAGTTTTGCCAGTCAGATAGGTGAGGAATGGTGCTGTGGTGTTTTATAGATGTTTGTTTCTCCTGTTATGAGCATCTTTTTTAGGTTTAAGGCCCTTTTTAATGTTTTTTCTTTTTGTGTAATATCTGTTTATATCATTTTACTATTTTTCTATCAGATTGTTGGTCTTTTTTTTTTTTTGCGGTACGCGGGCCTCTCACTGTTGTGGCCTCTCCTGTTGCGGAGCACAGGCTCTGGACGCGCAGGCTCAGCGGTCATGGCTCATGGGCCCAGCTGCTCCGCGGCACATGGGATCCTCCCAGACCGGGACACGAACCTGTGTCCCTTGCATGGCAGGCGGACTCCCAACCACTTCGCCACCAGGGAAGCCCTGTTGGTCTTTTTTTCCCCTTCAGATTTCCAGGAGCTCTTTGTATATTCTGGTATAGATTGCAGCTATCTTTTCTCATTTTTCCTCTGCATTTTTTCCTTTGCCTACAGTATTTTTCGATGTAGAGCCTTAAAATTTCTTTGTGTGTAGTTGAATTTATTACTACCTCTGAATTTTGCATCATAGGAAAAAGTTCCCCACTTCACTTGGGTTTCATCCAGTACATTTACCGTTTTTTCCCCCTTTTTACATTGGGACCTCTGATCTATTTGGAATTTTCCTTGTGCATGGATAGGCATTTGAATCTAATTTTAGATTTTTAGTTGTATGTGTCTTTCTCTTGATTGCCATTACCACACTGTTTTAATTACTATGCTGTTTTAGAATGTGTTTTATTTTCTGGTAGTGCTGCTTTGCACAACCCCTCACCCCAGTAGTTTTTTTTTCTCCTTAGGGTTTTCATGATTATTCTTCTTGGTCACATATACCTCAGTCAGCGCATAAATGCCCCAGCTTACCAGTTTCTGGCAGGACAATTCTAGGAAATCATCTTCCACTTCTCAGATAGGATTACATCCAGTTGCCTACACTGTTGCTCTTCTCATTAACACCTCCTTTATTAGTTTTTTTCTCTTCTTGGTCTCACTTCCTCACTTGTGCCTCCTCGAATCACCTTCCAAATAAATTAAAAGTCTTTGCCTGGAGTTCTGCATTTGAGGAACCCAAATTAAGAAAGAATCATTTTTAGATTTTGACCTAGATGTAAAAGATACCGACCACTGAGACCTGAGTATGCTATATAGGTGTGTGTGGTGGTACAGAAGGGGAGGGAGAAGTGGTGCCTTCTAATTTAACTGTTCAGAATGTTGCTTTGTAGCTTGTTCTCTGGATTATTGCCCTGTAGCCTATATCTGATCTTTAGACTTAGAGCTTCTCTGAAATGCCCTTGGGAAACGTTGGTCTCATCTTCCATATTTTGAACTCAAGTTCCTTTTTTTTTTAACATCTTTATTGGAGTACCATTGCTTTACAATGGTGTGTTAGTTTCTGCTGTAGCACAAAGTGAATCAGCTATAAGTATACATATATCTCCATATCCCGTCCCTCTTGTGTCTCCCTCCCACCCTCCCTATCCCACCCCTCTAGGTGGTCACAAAGCACCGAGCTGATCTCCCTGTGCTATGCGGCTGCTTCCCACTTATTTATTTTCTCTGTCAGCTTGATCCCATCTGTGTTAGTTTCTAGGATTTTCTCAAGATTTTCAATGTTCTGCTTGCTGTCTCCCTCTTTTTTTCCCCCAGTGTCCTTATGTATATGTATGTCTCTGTATTCTTGAAGCAAAACTTCTTAGGCATATTTATCTGAGTAAGTTTCAAAGTTTATTACTCATTAATGAGGGATTAGTAGTTAGATAATTCCAGGCAAATTCAAAATGACAGGAAGAAAACTGGTTTAAATACATGAAGTTTTTAACTAGGCACAGACTGCTATTTTATTTCATATAATCACAAAAAATCACATTCTTATCAGTGATATGGGATGAGATTTGTGAAATGGATGAATTGGAGCTGTCCTCCCACAATTGTCAGGCATGAAATGGATATCAGAAGTAATAAGTAACATATCTGAGAAGAAAATTAAAAGCCAGCTGATCTAATAGTTGAAATATACCCAGAAACAGGTTTTATACCCTGACAAAAGGCCAATTAGAGGTCAGCAAGATCAGTAACATTCACTGGCTGCAACCAAAGATGCTGACCAAACCAGTTGCATAAATCTCAGTCTATCTCTCTCCCCCTCTCTCCACCTTTATCTCTACCTGTATCTCTCTCTTTCTCTCCCCACCTCTTCTCTTTCTCTATACCGCTGTTTACTTATCCATCTGTAAAGATGTCTTTTCCCCTTGGTAATTAATAAGTAATCTATGGAGTTATACTTTGAAACTGTAAATATGCCATAGCCTGATAATTTCTCACCAGTGACTTTAGCATCCATTCATGATACTGGCTTAAATCAGTTTTTACTCTGAGAGTTACAAATGATTATTGACATTTGTCAGTTGGCATTCTTATATAGAGAAGAGCTTTTCCTCCCTCGACTTTTATTTTAATTTAGTATTGGTATAGATTCATGAATTCTTTTTTCCCCTAAATTTAATGAGTTATAATGCATTCTTGTCATTATTTACTTCACTGTCAAATTGTCCCATTGGTTTCTATCTTCTTTTGACATGTTTTTGAAAATTTCCTTAGTTTCTGGCATGGTGCTCTCAGCTTATTTTATAGTTTTTATGGATCAGCCATAAAGAAATTAGTCATTTCTTTAAGAAGCTCAGGATTCTTATAGTAGAGAAGAGTGTTTAATACCCAATGTGTGGACACAAAACGTGCTCCAAGGACACCAAATAGCTACTTGGTTGCTACTGCTTTCAGGTCCTTTTAGTAGACATAATTAAGAAATAGATTTCTTCCTTTATATCATGTAGTAAAAAATATTTCCATATTTAGAATCATGTTCTTAATATAGATTCCCAGAATTTGAGTGATTGGTTGAAATAACATGAACATTTTAGTGTATTGATTCTTATTATAAACTTGTTTCTCAGAAGCTTTGATTTTGTGGGTACTTGTTTTGCTATATGTTTACCAGAATTAGATCTTAATTTTTTCTTTTTTCTAATTCTATCAAGTATATAAAAATTATATATTTTAAATTTAACTTCCTTTGATTACTAGCAAAATTTAGCGGCCTTCTAGTTATGTTTCTCTTTGGTGAATTATTTATTCTTGCCCTTTCTCTTTTAGCATTTGCAATATTTCAAGATTTTTTTCTTTTTTGGCTGTCTATTTGGCTAGGCATTGTGCATACTTAACCTGTGGACTTTTTTTCTAACTCAATAGATTTTTCCAGTGAAACACTGAGATAATTTTTTCCTAGTTAATAATTAGCAAAAAATTCTGCAGAGTGATCAAATAAAAATCAAATATGAGGTATATGAGAAATTGGTTAAACAAGTTACTTTTTTACTAATAGTGTCAAAGAATAATATAAAAACTTGATTTTCCTCAGTCACGTTTCTTTCTTTTGTGAATGTGATTTCTTAAAAAATGAAACAGTTAAAACTTACAGGTTTTCTTTTCTTTTTCTTTTTGACTGAATCCTTAACCCTGCCCACAAAGCCTCAAGATGTAGGTAAGAAATTTACTTGTATATCACCTAAGGAATGACTAAGTTGGGATAATTTCTATTTTTTTAACTTTGTTTTCTTTCAATTTAATTTTTTGCTTGCTTTTTTCTTCTTCTCCCTAGTTTACATATACTTATCAGATATTGTGAACTAACCTTCCCAGATATTGTATTTTGGTGAACATATTACCTTATCTATAGACAGAGACAGTTATCACACCCAGCAAATGGTCACTGGCCTTATGGTAGTATAGGAAATGTTGCTGGGAGGCATAATTTGGATTTGAAAATATTAGTATTTTTTGCAGATGTGTATAGTGCATGGTAACAGTGGAACATTAGATATGAGTTAAGATTTTTCTGGAAACTTTGGTTGTTCAATGTATCTCCCAACTAGGTGGTAAACACCATAAGAGTATGCAGGACCTTGCTTCTTCCAACTGTACAGTTTGTAAATCTCCCCAAGCCTGTACATTCCCCAAGCCTGGCTGATGCAGTGTCAGCCTGGAGGAAAAGGTGACTTTTATATTTCTTCTGCTCAAAGGGGGAACACTTTGAACTTCATCTGTTCAGAGGTGTCTTTTTGTAATCCCTCTGGCCTGAAAGGATCATATTTTTGTACCTCGCACCAAGGTGCTGTAAGTGTTGCCATGGCCCTGAAGACGTGGATTGTGTCTTAATTTGGTACCCCCTACAGTGTCTGCTAGTGAGCCCAGTCACCAGGCTTGAAGAAGAGTAGTCATTCTTGAGTTTTCCTTATCCTTTGCCCCTGTAACAACTTATTAAAAAATCCTGTTAATTTTTGTCTCCAATATCTTTTGCATTCATGTTTTCCTTTGCACTTCCATTACTCCTACCAAAATTCATGTCCTGCTGATTTCTCAGTAGGATAATTGCAAAAGTCTCCTAATGGGCTTCTTGCCTTTTTTCCACCCCATCCATTCATTCTTCCATCCATCTAGTTGACAAATAGTCCTCGTCACTTTCTATTTGTCAGGCAAATGTGGGAGATCCCAACATATCAGACATACCACTACCTGCCTGGTATTTCTTAGCATATAGAAATGATAATATTACTATTCTATATAAACATTTTCAGTGGCTCTTCATGGCTTCCATTTGGAGCCCAAACTCCTCAGCTTTATATGAAAGATATACATAATCTGGACCCAGTTTCTTTCTATCTTAGGTTCCATTATTCTTCTTTATGACCCACTTTTTCATCAGAGTGGATTAATTGACTTTCCCCAAAGACATCCCAGGATTTCTTACCTTTGTGCTTTTACTCACATCATTCTCTCCACAAAGAAATATGAGTTTCCTTATTTCTCAGCTAGCTGAAATCTTGTACATTTTTTTTTCAGACTCAACTCATATGCACCTCCTCCTATATTCCTTTTCTGGTTCCTCACCCAGAGATCATAAAGCATTCCTGTCATATACTTACCCACATTACTTTAGAATGTCATATAGATTGTACATTGTATTATAGTCGTGTTCATGAGTCACCCGCACTGTGAAAGTATTTAGGAACCCAAGGTCCAGGGGGAGATGTTTTAGTCATCATTGATTGTCTCATAGTATCCAGCACAGTACTTTGCAAAAGTAAGGACTCCATGGAAATAGTCTATGTGAACAAATATAAATGTGCTCTGATACGTATATGCTCACTGGGAGGGAATCAATGATTTTAGACTAGTTCCGAGATCACTTAAATATCTGTGTCTGACTAGCACTACAATCTACTACTACTACCAGCAAGCTCTGGTATCTCTTGTTGGGCACAGTTGAAGCATTATATCACTTAACAACGAACCCACATACTACTTTTTTAGTCATACATGACACTCAGTGGGGAAATGATGCTTGTATCTGACACTTGTGGCTGGGGAGCCATCAATAGTAAATCTAAAGTTTGGTCAGTGTGAGATTAATTCAAGTCAATTCAACTTAATGAATATTTTTTGAGCACGTAATCAACTGTGATTAAGATCTAATATTTGGTTCATATGATGTCTCTTCTTCATGTTAAATAGGCCAAAATTATTTTCTACCATCAGTTATCTATTTTATACTTTATAAATTTATCACATATAGTTATTTATTGGGAAAATGTTAAAATACCAGGATATTATAATAACCTGAATATCTTTGCTTTTCAGATGATGTCAGTATCACCCAGAAATTTATAGAGGATAATATTGGATATATGTGAGTTTCTCTAAACTCATTTTGATGACGATGGTGTTTACTATAAGCTTATCTGGTATCTTCCAGAAATATTAACGCTTCTCAAAAGTAATGTAAATAAATATAAACCATATCAAAAAATAAATAGTGTTAATCATAAAATTCAGATGAGGCAATTGAATTGTCAAGAAGTTGTAAAAGTTATAACCTTCACACTTTGATAATTTCCTGAAGTTAGTCTGCAAGTGGGTGTTCCTATGAG